>NC_091092.1:17467016-18717016 GCF_032405125.1 Capricornis sumatraensis | reverse complement strand
TTGCAAACATCTGTTGGATCATCGAAAAAGCAAGAGAGTTCCAGAAAAACATCTACTTTTGTTTTACTGACTATGCCAAAGCCTTTGACTGCGTGGATCACAACAGCCTGTGGAAAATTCTTAAAGAGATGGAAATACCAGACCACCTGACCTGCCTCTTGAGAGATCTGTATGTAGGTCAGGAAGCAACAGTTATAACTGGACATGGAACAACAGACTGGTTCCAAATCGGGAAAGGAGTACATCAAGGATGTATATTGTCACCCTGCTTATTTAACTTATATGCAGAATACATCATGAGAAATGCCAGGCTGGATGAAGCATGAAGCACCAGCTGAAATCAAGATTGCCAGGAGAAATATCAATAACCTCAGACATGCAGATGAAACCATGCTTATGGCAGAAAGCAAAGAGGAACTAAAGAGCTTCTTGATGAAAGTGAAAGAGGATAGTGAAAAAGTTGGCTTAAAGCTCAACATTCAGAAAACTAAGATCATGGCATCCAGTCCCATTACTTCATGGCAAATAGATGGAGAAACAATGGAAACAGTGAGAGACTTTACATTTTTAGGCTACAAAAACACTGCAAGTGGCCACTGCAGCCATGAAGTTAAAAGACGCTTGCTCCTTGGAAGAAAAGCTATGACCAACCTAGACAGCATATTAAAAACCAGAGACATTACTTTGCCAACAAAGGTCCATCTAGTCAAGGCTATGGTTTTTCTAATAGTCATGTATGGATGTGAGAGTTGGACTATAAAGAAAGCTGAGCGCTGAAGAATTGATGCTTTTGGACTGTGGTGTTTGAGAAGACTCTTGAGAGTCCCTTGGACTGCAAGGAGATCCAACCATTCCATTCTAAAGGAAATCAGTCCTGAATATTCATTGGAAGGACTGATGTTGAAGCTGAAACTCCAATACTTGGGCCACCTGATGTGAAGAACTGTCTCATTGGAAAAGACCCTGATGTTGGGAAAGATTGAAGGCAGGAGAAGAGGACGACAGAGGTTGAGATGGTTGGATGGCATCACCGACTTGATGGACATGAGTTTATGCAAGCTCTGGGAGTTGGTGATGGACAGGGAAGCCTGGCATGCTGCAGTCCATGGGGTCGCAAAGAGTCAGACACAACTGAGCAACTGAACTGAACTGAAGATGTATCTAAGGTTTAGTCAGTTTGGTTCTTGTGCTAATGAAGAGGAAAATTACAAGAATAATGTAAATTTCAAAACAAGGCAAAATTAACCAATGCATTTGTAAGAGAAACATACATAGGTGTCAAAATTATAAACAATAGCAAGGAAATAAGTAACATAAGATCCAGGATTATGGTCACCCCTAGGGGTGAGGAAGTGCTATAGAAGATATACTAAGGGTTTCTAAGGTATTGGTGATGTACTATATTTTAACCTGCATGGTAGATACATGAGTGGTTGCTTTTTTAAATTATTAATCCTTAAACTGTAGGTATGTTTCATCTCTTTTGTGTGGATAATATGTCTCACAATAAAAATGAAAAATAACACATTATAACCTTGCATTATCATATCCTAAAATTTTTCCGTTTTTAGCCTATCTGCCCAGTTCAATCTTTGACTGACATATTTTTTCTAATTCAATGAAAATGAAAGTTTTTAATTATATTAATTGCCATTTAATGTTGAAATCAAACTTTTGTTTTCTTGTTCAGGTGTGTCTGCCAATTTGCAGATGAGCCAGATTCTATAAACAGATGTTCTTGTTTTATAAAGCATAGATATAAATCACCCAACTGTGCCTTATATTTTAGCACATAATCGCTGTGTGACAGATACCAACTAGATAGAGGCCACTTGTTAAGTGACTGTGATCTCTATCAATCTCTGCTGCTAAATCAGAGGTGGCCTATGCAAAATTGCACTTGCACTATTCAACCTTGAAATTGGCTGTAAGGCGCAAGCTTCTATGGAAGCAATATGTCAAACTTCAGAGATTATATCACATTTTTGGGAAAACATGAACAGGGTTCAACAGACACTCCTAGTAGATTAAGTGTTGGACTTGATTTTTTCAGTAGGATCAGATACAATGCTCTCTGCTTTGTGCTGAAGCATTAGGAAGCACAGTCTAGGAGCATAATAATCATACTTTCCTTATGGGCAGATCATTTGTCTGTTCTTAATTCCAGTTACCACTTCAATAAATATAAAGGGTTTAACTAAGTGATGCTAGTATGTTTTGATTCTGCAACTTCCTTCTGTCAAAGCATCTTTACTTGCATTATTCCACCTGATTTCTCAGCAACTTTCTGAGGGAGTTAAGGCAAAATATTGCTATACTCAGTTTAAAGGTGAGGCAACGAAGGCATGTAACTCCAAGGTATGCAATTCAATTTAAGCAAATTGGCCAGTGGGATAAACTAGAGATCTCAGACTCAGACCAACACTATTATTGAAAGTGTTTTAGAACACCTGGTATATAACAGAACACCTGGTATATAACAAAAACCTGGGAAAAATTTTAGGATATGATAATGCAAGGTTTAATAAACAGTGCTGCAACAAATAATTACCTATATGAGAAAAATGAAATTGTAACCTTACTTCAAACTATCTCTATACAACAGTCAATTTCAGAAGGTTTAGGGGCTGATGCAAAAAAGACAAAAGTTTAGAAAAAGTATAGGAGAATATTTTTGTGACCTTGTGGCAGAGAAAGATTTCTTCAACAGGACAAAAGGTATACACCATGAAAAGGAAAATATTAAGTTTGATTGCACTAAAATATAAAATAAAAACCAAGTGGATGGATTAAGAAATCAAGGCTTAAGTGTATTATTTGAATATTAAAGTTCATTTGTTAAAAAGCTGAAGTTAAAGACGATAACAACAATTTTAAGGGAAAGAGAAGGGGAGGTAGAATTAATGGACTCAGATCTTGGCTACATTCAGAGAGAAGACCAAGGAGCCAAATTCATCATCTTTCCTTGTGGGTAGCCTCAATAGATACAGATTACAGTTAATAAACCAAGAACTAGAGTATTTAATTAAGCTCAAAAGTCCCAAACACAGAAAAGTCAAAGGTCTGAAGGAATGTGTCTGGGAGCAAGGAGGAGGGGACATTTTACTTTTGATTTTGTACTACTCTGAACTGCTTGAATTTTTATTTTATGTTTATATGTTTATCATATAATAAAAGAAATACTTTAATTCAATGAACAGGACAAACAAATGTGACTAGGTTGGAGGCTTTGACCTCACTTTCTAACCAGAACTTCCTATGTTATACAAGATGATCAGGTTGGCAGGTCAGATATTAAGCACTGCATCTGTTAAGTCTCTGGACAGTTGATTGCATTTTTGAAATAAGGCAGAACCAGGTTGGAAAGTGTTTAAATCCTTCTCTCAAGTCTTCTCTGTTTACATGATTCATAGGGAACAGATGGCCCAGCTGTCTGTATTTAAGAGAAGTGGGTGGTTCCTGGTTTGCAATCAATGAAGCAATAATTACAACAATTTTAAGTAAACTGGACCCCATAAAATGTTGTTTTAATTTGTGAATGAGATGGAGGCACAAAGAGAAGGTAGGCTGATTGGAATCTAATCTGCAACATATTCAGGAAAGGGTCTTAAGAACTGAAACAGCTAAAACCCTCACTAATCCTCCCTCTTCAATATGCTGGGGAAATGAACTATGTCCTTAAGTGCTCTCGGACATGGACACACAACCTAACCAGTATAACAGTGTGCCTGTCATTTTGTTCAAAATCACCATATTTCTTTCTCATCAAGGCCCAGGGAATATTACTGCTGCTTAGGGTTGGCTGACTTTGAGAGCTGGGGAGAGAAAGATCTTTATTTCTACCTCCCAATACCCTTAGCATGTTGAAATGCTATTATTTGAACACTCTTAACCCACTCCCTCCTGAGAATGCCTCTTCCTGCCTTCCCTCAAATGCATGCTGAATAAATAAGGAAAAGGAAAGAGTTGCAAGGATTGACAGCAATGATGAAAATAAATCTCACTCAATATGTGGGGCTTTGAAACATAGAAATACATTCACATTATTCTTAAGGTGCCTTTTATTTATTGGGTTATTTAAAATGTTTTATCAGCATTCTAATAGCAATTTTAAAGGGCAGATTCCCCACTGGTAATGTGTGCTTAATGGCCCAGTTTGTTCAATATGGAGCTGAATACTTCAGCTGTCTGTATTGCTGTAGCAGATTTGTTCACTTCAATTAACTTCGTTTTGGTGAGATGGTCAGTGTTCAGCTGGATGGGGAATGGCAAGGGATGGAATTTTGAAAGCTATCTACTTTTTCTGGGCCTCCTGCCCTAGACTGACCTTGGCATATTGCAGAAAGGCCATAAACTATAGATGTGGGGGTGGCCTGACTGCTGGATAACATGTAAACTTCCTAGCCTGCCATTTCCTACTGCTTCTTCCATGTACCCTGTACACAAGCCACATTGGGATGTTTGGGAATATGTTTGTGATTGTGGTTGTCATAGAGCCTGGAAGACTCTACTAGCATTTATGGATGGGAACTTGAGGGGTTAAACAACTTGTAATGTACAGCATAGAATTGTCCTGCTCAAAGGAGTGTTCCATTAGCACACACTGAACCAGTTCCCAAGAAGATACCATTAAAAAAATAAATTTATTTACATGTATATATTCATATACTATGTATATAATTCATACATTATATAATTCATTGGATTTTAGTAAGGGCCTTGCTCTTTTTGTACCTCCATGTCTCTGCTCAACTTCTGCCTATGGTCTTTCTGCCTATAATCTCCTTTCCTTTCTTGTCCATTTGTAAGACTAATTCTAAAACTTCCAGCTTAAATGACATCTCTTTGATACTTTTTCAGGTTACCCCAAAAAGATTTAGCTTCTCTAAGGCAGGAGTTGATAAACTTTTTCTGTTAAAGGCCAGGTAGGAAATATTTTTGGCTTTGCAGACCATGGTCTCTGTTGCAACACATCTGCCAGTATAGCACAAAATTATTTATAAACAATGTGAATGAAAGGGTGTGTCTACATGTCAGTATAACTTCATTCACAAAAACTGGTGGTGAGCAGTTTGCAAACCTCTGTAAAAAATCACCTTGTTCATACTTTGATTACATCACTCCACACACTGTAATGCATTTAGTAGTATATATATTTGCCTCCTCCATGAGACATGAACATCTTTTTATTATAGTAGCCACAATGATTAATATAGTGCCTGGAACATAGTAGGTGATCAATTCAAACTGGTTGATTGGATTAAAGACAGTTGCAGAAAGCACTGGGAGCAGAATTTTCTAGCTGGCTACCAAAATAACCAATTTTTTGGCTGTGTCAAATGCCATTCACCTTGCATAAAAACTTATTCACTGTAGCAAATCCTGGCTTCTGGCATTAAAGTTTGAGTTCCTTGATCTGGCCAGTTCTGGAGAAATTTCATACTACTAGCCCGTTGAAACAAATCACTATCAAGATACTTACTGCTGACACGTAGAAATCATTCAATAAATATGTGGCATTGTATTTCAGTAATGGAGATTATCCTTGTTGAGATAATAAAATGTATAACAACCTCAGTTTAATTATCTTCCTATCCTCCCCTTCCCACTGCTTCTGAAAAGAAAGAAAAAGAGAGAAGGAGGGAGAGAGGGAGGAAAGAAGGAAGGAAGGAGAGATGGAAAAGAATGAAAGACTGATACAGATGAAGAGAACAAATGGATGGCCACCAAGGGGGGAAAGGCAGGGTGGGATGAATTAGGAGATTGGGATTGACACATATACATTACTGATACTACATACCAAATAGATACCTAATGAGAACCTACTATAAGGATCAGGGAACTCTACTCAGTGCTCTGGGGTAACTTAAATGGGAAATAAATTTGTAAAAAAGAGGAGATATATGTATATGTACAGCTGATTCACTTTGCTGTATAGTAAAAACTAACAATATTGTAAAGGAACGATACTCCAATAAAAATTAATTTAAGAAAAAGAATGAAAGGCTTTGGGCTATGAAATGCCTAATTTTTTAAGCAGGATAAGGCAGGGGTACTTGTTAACAAGAAATAGAATCCTAGTTATGTCAAGGGGAGAAATGAATTTCTCAGAATCAGAGAAGGGTCTATTTAATCACAGACATTTTGGGGGGTTGGTGAACAAGTCCACAGACTTGAGTAGAAAATCATCAGTGTACCTCATCTCTTTTGTGACTAATGCTCACCTCTGAGACAGCCTACCCTGACCTCTGCAGACCAACAGGAACTTACAAAAGGAGAAAATATATTGACATTCAGTTGATCCCTGAAGATGCAAAATTTGCAAGTCAGAGAGAAAGCTGACAGGTCTTGAGGTTTGATTATTGCTTTAGGGAGGGAACTGAGAGAAGAGGTAAGTGAGGTGGAAGAAGCTGGGAGAGAGAAAGAGCTAAAGACTATGGGAAGGGAGGAGGAGAAATGGGAGAATTGAAGAATGAGGTAAATTCATATGGAAAACTCTCCAAAGTCCCAGGGATCATCCAGTTGAGACCACCTAGATAATAAGATTCATCCCTTGTGCAGTAAGAAAATGGGCTTCTCAGTTTGCACTAGTGGTAAAGAACCTGCCTGCCAATGCAGGAGACCTAAGAGACTTGGGTTCGATCCCTGGGTTGGGAAGATCCCCTGGAGGAGGTCATGGCAACCGACTCCAGTATTCTTGCCTGGAGAATCCCATGGACAGAGGAGCCTGGCTGGCTACAGTCCATAGGATTGCACAGACTTGGACACGACTGAAGCGACTTGGCATGCACATTGTATGAAACACTGAAGTTTCAAGGCCAGGATCACCATGTCTTATTTCAGATCTCAATATACCAACTTCAGATGATTTTGGACCGAGAATTGGAGAACTTCCCCTGGAGTTCTGTGAATAATTGCTCCAAGGGAAGACAAGGAATGTAGTACCTCCTTCCTTCTTGGCCAGCTATGGTAGTAGGAGCTGCATCTTTTTGGACAATTGGACAGAGAGGAGTTGCTATGCCCAGATAGTAATTAGCTGGAGAACACTGCTAGCTGAAAAACACTTGCTCTGTGGGACAAGAAAACCAACAACCTACCATAAGAGTTTCACTGGCATTTTGATAGGTTTCTAAAAATACAACAATCACAACATTGTTACCTTGGAGGAGCTCTCAGCATGATAGGGGAGATTGACCTGTGCACAGAATGTTCCATTGCAATTTGGTAGGCATGGGAATAGAGGTATACTTCAAAGGGTGATCGAGTAGGTGACAATCAAGCAGGATCTTGAAGGATGGAGAATTAACTCTCTAGAAAGAGAGGTAGGAGGGCATTCTAGATAGAACAAAAATGCACAAGGCCGCAGAGTACAGAAAGTTCATTTGGGCCCTTCTAATGCTCTGTGGTGGGAGCTTGTGGAGTAGGAGGGAAAAGGAGGTCAGAGGAAGAAGAGAAGTGGAAAAGGAACCAGGAGATAAGGTCAAGGAATGATATAGAGCCTTGCTAAGTGTAGGGTAAGGGAGTTAGAGAAGGCGAGGTTAGAAAAAAGAATGAGACCGGCACTTTACAGGAACAGATCACCTTTAATGAGGCGAGAAGGGGCAGCAGTCAGATTAGTGAGCTGCTGCACTAACCCAAGAGAAGAGTAAGTATACATAGGCATATATGTGGAAATCTACTGTCTTAAGGGGGCCTGTTCTTCTCCAAGGTTGTTCAGAGTAGTTATCTCTTAAACAGCTAGGGCAAGGAATTCTGGAGATCGGCCAGAGGCTGGACAGGCTAGGAGCTGGACAATCAACCTTAATGTCCATTTTTTCCCTTCGAGTGAGAGAGTTTTTTGTTTTGCATAGAATGGTGAGGAGGACCTGGAGGGGAGTTTTAACTCCAGGCTATTTTGAGCCATGTAACTTTCCTTCACTAAGTGATTTGGCTTTTCTCCTGTAGACCATGCATTGAGAAAAGCAGTCTGATTATTTGTTAAATGAGTATATGGTTGTTTTTTTCTTTAAATTCAAATTCAAATATCTTTAAGCAGGGCTTGCACTCTTCTACCAACTACTGAATGACCACTCAAAATTGTCTTGCATTTCACAGTTTCACACTTTTGCATGACCTGTCTTACCACTAGCAGACATTAAATTTGTGACTTCCTACTTACAATGTGGAACCCCTGAGGTCATGATGGCAAATGGATACTTTTAAAAAACATTTCATAGTGCCTGTATCAGTTTATATTCCCACCAGCAATGCAAGAGTGTTCACTTTTCTCCACACCCTCTTCAGCATTTGTTCTTTGTAGACTTTTTGATGATGGCCATTCTGACTGGTGTGAGGTGGTATGTCATTGTAATTTTGATTTGCATTTCTCTAATAATGAGTGATGTTGAGCATCTTATTATGTGCTTGTTAGCCACCTGTATGTCTTCTTTGGAGACATGTCTCTTTGTGTCCCTTTCCTACTTTTTGATTGGGTTGTTTGCTTTTCTAGTATTGAGTTGTATGAGCTGCTTGTATATTTTTGAAATTAATTCTTTATCCTTTGCTATTATTTGTTTCCTTTACTATTATTTTCTCCCATTCTGAGGATTGTCTTTCCACCTTGTTTATAGTTTCCTTTGCTGTGCAAAAGCTTTTAAGTTTAATTAGGTCCCACACATATATATGGAATCTGAAGAGATGGCACTGATGAATTTATTTTCAGGGCAGCAATGGATAAACAGGCATAGAGAACAGACCTATGGACACAATGGGAGGAGAGGAGGGAGAAAGGGAGATGTATGGAAAGAGTAACATAGAAATTTACAATACCATTTGTAAAATAGATAGCCAATGGGAATCTGCTGTGTGACTCAGGGAATTCAAACAGGGACTCTGTGACAGGCTGAAGGGTGGGATGGGGAGGGAGATGGGAGGGAAGTCTGGGAGGGAGGGGACATGGGTTTACCTATGGCTGATTCTTATTGATGTGTGACAGAAAACCACAAAATTCTGAAAAGCAATTATCCTTCAATTAAAAAATTTTAAAAATATATTTCAAATCGCACTGAGAAGAGTGGAGAGGAAAATGGAGGTCAGAACATCAGTCAGAATGCTATTTCAGTGGTTCAAACAAGAATAGAGTCCATCAATTGATGAATGGGTAAACGAAATGTGGTGTATCCATGCACTGGAATACTATTCAGCAGTAATAGAGAAGAATGAAGCATTAATTTATGCTACAACATGGATTAGCCTTGAAAAAAATTATGCTAAGTGAAAGAAGTCAGTCATAAAAGACAACATATTATACAATTCCATTTATATGAAATGTCCAGAATAGGCAAATTCATAAAGACAGAAAGTAGATTAGTGGTAGCCAGGTCTTCAGCAAGGGGCAAATCGGGATGATTTTCCCTGATATGGGGTTTCTTTTAGGAGTGTTGAAAACATTCTAAAATTAAATTGTGAGGCTGGCTGTAGAACTCTATGAATATACGAAAAAGCATTGTATTGTGTACTATTTAAATGGGTGAATTTCATCTCAGTAAAACTTTTAGTTGTTTGAAAAGAGAGATAATGTGAGCCAGAATTAAGGTATTAGTAGTAGGAGTAAATAGGAAAAGATGGTGAATGTGTTCAAAAGAAGCTCATCGACCTGTGAATGAAGCAGGTTTAATTCAGGTGAAGGTACTTGGAAACAGAGTATACCCATAAGTAAAAAATAAGAGTTCTTGCTATATAGTAAGTGCTCAAGATATATTAATGGTTAATATTTTTACTTTTTCCTGTAAATGAGATTTTCTCCAGAACTTTCTGGATTTGTTGCTGGTTTCCATCTTTATCATATCAAGTGTGTTAGAAAGAGCATTAATCTTTAAATGTAATTAATGTAATTAATCTTTAAAGTAAACTTGAATTTTAGATCTTGATTTCCTATATGCTGTGTGACCTTGGGCAAGTTGATCTCCTTTTCTTTATTTCCTCATCAGTAGAATCAGGGAGTTCACTAGAATTGTGTTTTTCAAATTGGCTGCTTCAAAGTCCAAAAAGATGGAGGAAGTAGTTCTTCTTTATTGGTCTACTGGACCACCAGGGAAGTCCCTGATGTTTGTTTTACTTATTGGAATTCTGAACAAAAGTTTGCTTAGAGAAAGAGTTCTGTGGAAGAACTAGCTACTCTAAATAAGGTAAATATATCTAGTTTACATGAGATCTCTATCAGGGTACTGAAAAAATTTATACATAGCTGCTCATTATGTGTAATTTCACTTCAATGTCATGAAGTGAAAGAGCATGTCATTTGGAGCCATGGGCTTGGCTTTGAACCTTAGCTCCACACATCTCTAGCTGTGTGAGCCTGACCTGTCATCAAACTTTTATAAGCTTCAGTTTCCTAATCTATAAAATGGGGATACTAATACATACATCAACAAAATTGTTGTAAAGACAAAATTAGTCCAGAGGAGACTAAGGAAGTGGTCTGCAACCTTGGCTATACCTCAAAAATCACATGGAAATCTTTTTTTTTTTTTTTATGTGAATACGTGTGCCTCATTTCTAGAGACTCTTATTCAGTAGCTCTGGGGGTGAAGCTGGGCCTCTTAGATTAAAAAATACATTCCTTTAGTAATTCTGATTCACAACATAATTCAAAACCACTTAGGCAGGTATTCAGGGCAGATTAAAGAGCAAGGTAGATGTCAATGAAGAGATAAAAACAGCAATTATTAAAAAACAATAGACATCACTGCTTCTGTTGAAGGTATTAAACAGCTAAATCCATCAGCATTAAAGACCTTTTCAATGTTTTCAGGCAGCCTGCTTTAGAAGTTTTGCAGTCTTTCAGCTCATTAACTTTCCCTTTCTCTTGGGTCATGTTTGGCTGTTCCATCATTCAGAGTGATGCTGATACTTACCAGTAGGGATAGTTACCACCGCTGCAACCTGTATAGTGTGTCTTTGTGGGGGAGGATGGAGGAGAGTGGTGCTGCTGATGATGGGAGGGAAACGCTAAAGGAAAAAGCTTAGAATAAGGAGTGTGTTTCTGAAAGCTCCAGCAGAGCCATGCACCTGCAAATCAGTTACAGGCCAGCCAGGTGGAATTTCACTGCAGAACCTGTCACTTGTCTGCCGTGGGTTTGCTTGTGGATCAATGCATGCCCATCTCACAACTGTGTGTGTTGACTCAAGACTGAATTTCACCCACTTTCAAATTTAAAGAGCAAGAAAGACAGGTTCCATCTCTGGGTGGGGAAGATCCCCTGGCGAAGGAAATGGCAACCCACTCCAGTATTCTTGCCTGGGAAATCCCATGATAGAGGAGCTTGGCAGGCTACAGTCCATGGGGTCACAAAGGGTTGGATATGACAGAGCATGGGCGTGCACAAACACAAACACGCACACACACACACACACACACTCAGTTGACTGAGGTTGACCTATATCAAGGGGCTCTTTTTCTCCATTAATTAGCTTAGAGCATCCCAAATTTCAAACTCCATCTCATTGCTTATTTTATTCATCTCTTATCTACTGTCCTCTCAGCAAAGAATTACCACAACAAGGCAATCATTAGCTGAGAGAAGGCTTCCTTCCCCAAGGGAGATACCAGCTGGGCAATTTTACAGAGATGCAATAGACAGCCTCCAAAATCTGATTCTTACTTTCATTTAGAATCTAATGCTTCAAGGCATTATGCTTCTGAGTAGGTGGGTGGACATTTTGAAGTTGTGACGATATTCCCTGTGATGAAGACTTTACACTTAGAATACAGGCAAAGCACTAAAAGCAAAGGAAGGGCACCGAGAAGCCCCTTCTTTCGCAAAATCTTCCGTCCGCAAAAATTCGTCATGTCGTTTAGTTTTAGATTTCTCCTGGATCAGAGGTTAATTTCCGTGAATCCGTTCTTCTTTTAAAATGCAGTCCTGAGATCCTGCAGAAGCTCTCAATCATCCCTGCCTTCGCCTGAATTAGTTGAGTCGGGTGGCTTCCCACCGGTGTCAGACCTTCACTGTAGAGACCAGGAATAGGCAGGGAGAATGGGAGCCTAATTTGTAAACATGGGTGATGGAAGAGCTCTTTGGTGGAGAGAAATCAAACAGTGGCCAACTAGAGGAGAGAACTGGGGAGAGGAAAACAAGAGGGTTGAGTGCACAATCCTAGGTTTTAAAATAAATGAATACACTTCTTTTCAGGTTCACGCTGAACTCTTCACCAGTACTTACCAGCCTTTGGCTCCATAAATAGTTTTTAATTATTGTCCGCGGGAAACAGAGGAAATTGTTTTGTTTTGTTTTGTTTTTTTAAATCAGAATGTCTCAAAGTCATAAGAGCAGCAGAGCCTTCCTCTAAGTTGAGACTACAAGGCTCCTACTACTTTTCGTTGCCTTTGGCTGACTCACACGTCTGCTTCCTCATGGCTGTGCCCACATCCAATGCCCAGGTTACTCTGCTTAGCAACACTTCGCTGGCACAAGGGATCTGTTGCTGTTTGGCTTTTTCTCCCCTGCTGTTTTGTTTCTTAGGTTTTCCTTGCTGGGGAATGAGGGATTTGAGGAGGGAAGATTTCCCATTTAGGACTTTATCCCTTAAACTCCATTTAAATGCTCGAATGTCCTAAGGTCCACCTCCCCGTTACGAAATGGACTAAATAGCAGCATGTGCAGGGGTGGGGACTATACATCAGTGTTTCCTAAATGGTTTCATAAAGGTCTTCCTAGAGGCTAGGGAATGAACTAGGATGGCCTGTTGAGAGTCCCTACAAGGCTCCTTGATGCTTTGGTTCCAAAAGAAATTGCTCTGTTTCTTTTTCAGGTTTTCCTTATGAGACTGGATGCCCTGATTCCCAATCTGCCCCTACCTGCAGCAGTTTCGGTAATGATTTCTCAGAGCTCTAGCTCCTAGAAGACTGGCAGCAGGAAGGGCACTGTACTAGCAATCAACCCAAAGCAAGCTCCCTAGAACCAGATGCCATCAGGGATCAGACTATATCTGGGGAGACTGGAGATAGGCACAGCATAGATCTGCATATATAGCTCTGACTCTGTCCCCTAGTTGTTTCTAATAAACTAAACCTAGGAGCAGAGAAAAATAGACTCCTAAGGAGAAAAAAAAAATGATGCAAAGTCATTGCACTGGTTTCCCACAAAACATCATCCCAAGCAATCTACATGTTTTCTGTTTAACTAAGAAGGGTTTTAATTTTCCCAATGTAATATGCATTTTAAAAGCAATTATTTATTCATATATCCACACAGGGAAATTGTAGACTTCAGATTATTATGTGCGAATTTCCATTTCACTCTGGTTTATAGAGGATACTCACTCCAGCTCCAAATAAATGCTTGACTTACTCAAATCATGCAAACCTAGGGTCTGAAGGCAATGTCATATGCATTTGATTATAAATGCCACTGGCTGTGGGGCCCTAATGTGCTTCTATGAGATGCTGTAATGATGGCTTACATTTATTGAATGCTCTGTGTCAGGCATATTTCCAAGCACTTTGCATGAATTAATCACTCAATCTTTAGAAGAACCCTATGAACTAGGTACTATTATTGTCCTCATTTTACAAATGAGAAGAGTGAATGACTGAGGCATGTAACTTTTCTAGGGTCAAATGGGGTTGTAGAGCTGGGAACTGAAAGCAGGCAGTCTGGCTCTAGAGCCTGCATTTTTTAATACTACTCCATGGAGACTACTACCAACCACACAATAGGCACTTTAGAAAAAGAAAAGGTGGCTGTAAAAAATTCCAGCTGGTTTTAAGATGAACATGAACTGGTGTTTTTAGTGTTTCTGAGTTATGACCTCAAGAAGCTATACTGATTCCTGTAATGCTATAAAAAATAATCCCTTTAAGAAGAATTTTCTTAGGCAATCTTCACTATAACCTGGTGAGATAGATAGAATGGCTGTTATTATTCCCAGTTGAGACATAAGGCTGATGACCCTCAAGGAGGATAAATCACTTGCTTCAGCATCTAACATTCAAAGATTATAAAACTTAATATGGTTAAGAAGGCAATGCTCCCCAAATTGATCTACAGATTTAATATAAGCCCTATTAAAATCCTAGCTGCCTTTTTTTTTGTAGAAGTTAAAAAGCTGATCATAGAATTCATAATGGAATTCAAGGAAACCAAAATAGTCTTGAAAAAGAATAAAGTCAGAGGATTCATACTTCTTTATTTAAAAATTAACTACTATAAAGTAATAGTAATCAAGACAGTGTGGTCTGGCAAAGACTATAGATACAGACACATAGATCAATGGAACAGAATTTAGAATCTAGAAATAAAACCTTATGTTTATGGCTAATTGGTTTTTGTCAAGGATGCCAAAATAATTCAGTGGGGAAAGAGTAGTCTTTTCAATGAAGGTTCTAGGACAACTGGATGTCTGTGGTCAGTTACTTCAGTCCTATCCAACTCTTTGCAACCCTGTGGACTGCAGCTCAGCAGGCTACTCGGTACATGGGATTCTCCAGGCAAGAATACTGGAGTGGGTTGCCATTTCCTTATCCAGGGAATCTTATTGGATCAGGGGTCGAAACTGCATCCCCTGAAACTGGGTATTGACATGAAAAAGAATGAATTTGGACCCTTAACTGTCATCATATAAAAATTAAATCAAAATGGTTCACAGACCTAAATGTAAGGGCTAAAACTATAAAACTCTTAGAAGACAACAGAGATGGTAATCTTTGTAAACTTGGATTAGAAATTTTTATGGAATTTAGAAAGATAGCAATGACGACCCTGTATGCAAGACAGGAAAAAAGACACAGCGGTGTATAATGGACTTTTGGACTCAGAGGGAGAGGGAGAGGGTGGGATGATTTTGGAGAATGGCATTCTATCATGTATACTATCATGTAAGAATTGAATCGCCAGTCTATGTCTGACGCAGGATACAGCATGCTTGGGGCTGGTGCACGGGGATGACCCACAGAGATGTTATGGGGAGGGAGGTGGGAGGGGGTTTCATGTTTGGGAACACATGTAAGAATTAAAGATTTTAAAATTAAAAAAAAAAAAAAGAAATTTTTGAGATATGATACCAAAAGCACAAAAAACTCAAAAACAGCTAAATTGGACTTCACTAAAATTAAAAAAAAAAAATTTGTTCTTCAAAGGGCACCATGAAGAAAGACAACCAACAGGATGGGAGAAAATATTTGCAAATCATATATCTGATATGGAATTTTTATCCAGAATATATAAAGAACAATTACAATTCAACAATAAAAATACAAATAATCTAATTTTTTAATGGGCAAAGAATCTGAACAGACATTTGACCAAAGAAGTTGTACAAATAGCACATGAAAACGTGCTCAACAATATTAGTCATTAGGGAAATGCAAATGAAGGCCACAAGATACCATTTCACACTCACTAGAGTAGTTATCCTGGAGGAGGGAATGGCTATGCACTCCAGTATTTTTGCCTGTAGAATTCCATGAACAGAGGAGCCTGGTGGGCTATAGTCCATAGGGTCACAAAGAGCCGACATGGCTGAGTAACTAACACTAGGGTAGTTATAATTTAACAAACAAAAATAGAAAATAACAAGTATTGGTGAGGACTTAGAGAAATTTGAAACCTCACATATTGCTGGTGGGAATTGTAAAGTAGTCCATCAGTTCCTCAAAAAGTTAGCATATGACCCAGCCATTCCACTCCTTTCTTTTCAAGAGACTTGAAAACATATGATCACAAAAATAATTGTACATTCATGGTCATAGCAGCATTATTCATACTAGTCAAAAAATGGAAAAAATCCAAAAGTCCATCCACTGATGAATGGATAAACAAGATAAGTATTTCCACTTCATTCAGTGGAATGAATAAAACAAATGAAATACGGATAGATGCTACAACATGGACAAACCTTGAAAACACGGTGCTAAGTGAAAGAAACCAGTCACAAAGGAATGAGCATTATATGATCTTTTATATGAAATGTCCAAAACAGGCAAATTCACAGAGATGGAAAGTAGATTTGTGGTTGCCAAGGGCTGGCAGGTTTATGGGAAAAGAGGGAGTGAGTGCTAATGAATATGGAGTTTATTTTCAGGGTAATGAAAATACTCTGGAATTAGATGGTAGGGATGGTTGCATGACACTGTGAATATATTTTAAAATGTTGAATTTTACACATTAACAGGGTGATTTTTGTGGTTTGTAAATTATACCTTAATAAAGCTGTTATTAGGGAAGTGACTTGCCCAGAGTCACAGAGCTAATGCATAACAGAGCTAAGACTTGCATTCAGCACAGTTCTCCTCTAACTTGTACTTGGAATCTTCATGAGTTCCTCAAAATACACAAATTTTGTGATGGCCTTTCTCTGATCAAAATCCTCTGGGGGCTTCCTGATTAAATAGAAACTCCTCGTTATAACATTCAACTTTGCTTTACCTTGCAATTTTCATTTTCACTAATAATGTTTCCTTAAACATTAAGTGAATCCTTACTATGGATACCTCCACTTACTAGGACTGAGTATAGAAAATTTGGGTACCTGTCCTCAAAGATTTAAAGAAGTAGTTGGGATGATAACCACCCCCCCCCACTCAAATAACTATAATACAGGCTACAATTAGTGTTGTGGTAACTCAGAAAAGGGAGAAAACTTCTGCCTAGTGTTTGAGTATATTTGCATCTGAAGCGGACAGTAAAAGGGAAGGCTTTGTTGAAGAAATAGCAGTTGAATTGGGCCTTTACAAGGAAAAGACTCACCATCCAGTATAGACAAAGATAGTAGAATCCAGGGCAAGCTTGGAAAGCAGCAAGTAGTCTAGTTAGCTGGGAACAAAGTGAATAGAAAGAGGAGTGGTATGAGAGGGGATGAGAAATAAAATGGAGCCAGATCATGGAAGACATTGATTGCCAACAAAAGGTATTTGGACTACTCTAGGATGTGGTGTGACAATGAAAAGACCATGGGCTTTGGATACAAACCTGAGTTCAAACCTTGGCTGCATCGCTGATCAGGTCAGTGACTTTCAGTAAATTATTTTTGCTAATTTTAAAAATAGGAATAAAGAGATCTACCTCATCTTGGTTGTACAAAAACAAATATAGTAAGATGTTATATGTTAGGAGAACCATTTGTAGATTTAGGGGTAAGGATAGAGGAGGTGATTAAAGCTATGCTTGAGAAAAGCTCATCTATCACAAAAGGGAAGAGGGAAGAGCTAGGTAATCAAAGTAGTCAGGAGGCTGCTTCTGTCTTTCAAGCAAGAGATCACGTGTGGTGGTTCCAAAACTGCAGCTGTCAAAGGATCCCTTACACAGATGAGATCTCAAATAAGAATGGTGATAACCAAAGACCTTCTGAAAGTGGAGTCAACAAGATGCTTAACTGATGAGGAAAAAGGGTGAGAAAAAGGACTCTGGGCTTTTAAACTTAACTGAAGAGGAATTTTATAGCTATTGGCAGAGTCTGGAAGGTCAGGAAGCAGCATAGGTTTGGCACAGGAGTGGATGAGCTCAATTTTGGTCTTCTGTGAGGAAATAGTAATTTTGTGGAGAGTAAGGGAAAATAGAGATTTGGAGGTCATGGAGGGGACTGCAGATCCTAAGACAGTTTGGGGAGCTATCAAGTTGAGAATTTAGCAAAGCCTAGGACTTTGAGCTAGCTCTGGAAGTTGGTGATGGACAGGGAAGCCTGGAGTGCTGCAGTCCACGGGGTTGCAAAGAGTTGGGCAAGACTGAGTGAACTGAACTGCATAAGGCACTAGAACCCTGCCTTGGAAAGGTGCCAAAAAGAAGGTGAGTGTTTTTCAGAAACAAGTTGGCACATTTCAAAATTTGCCTCAAGCAGGACAGGACTATTTCCAAGAGAGGAGCAAGGGTTGTAGAATTCTGTTCCTCTTTCTTGCCCTCTTTACGTCTATATTACTCGGCCCCCAGCAACTAACATAGAATAAGACTATAGCATTCCAACTACTACTATTGAAGATGGAATTCACAGGGCCTGGACTCCATCTTAGGCCTGTTCATGCTGATCATGCTCGGCCACCTTGCTAATGGACTCTGAACTCTGTGTTTAGTGCCTATGAAAACAACAGAGCGATAAGACCCCCTCCAGACAGGGGAACCTTCAAGATCGTATCTAGGTTACTCATAGCCTAAGAGAAAACATACACTAATCACCCCTTCCTCCAGACAGGCCATAAATTTTTCTGTATCAATCTGAGTGTAACCTGAGGTTTATTGATTATTGGCTAATTGTTTGACAGTTTGAGCACATGAGCACATAGCACGTGAATGCTGAGGTTACTGGGATTGTATTTTCCTTGGTTTATGTAAATCTCAAGGAATTTGGGGTGGTGGGTTCAGACACGTACACATGGGGTATAAAAGATTTTCACAAATGCTGCTCGGGGTCCTTGGCTAAGAGGAGACTCTGCCTTGGGCCCACTGGTGTAATACACTGCACTCCACTATCTGCATTGTCCTTCTGAGTGAGTTTGTTTCCCGGAAGGCATGACTACAACACTATATTATAATTCAGGTATACTGGAGGATTAATAAGTTTTTTAATTCGGATGGATGAGAACCTGAGAATTAATGTGCAACATTAATTCTGTAGGAAAAATGTGTTTTGAGTTCCAAGTCATTAAACCTTTGGAATATATCTCATTTGTATGCTGGGGACTGCCTGTATTAAAGTCATGGTTATAATCTTGTTCCACTGCATTCAACCATTCTAAAGAGCTAGACGGTACTTAAAGCACCCAGGAAAAAACTGTTCTCCACGTGGAGGCTCCAGTATCAGTTTAATCAGCTGGTTGACAGTCCATCTGCCAGTCCCTTGATTCAGGGCCCTGGTCATCCACAGCTCTTGAAGCGCTCATGGCAATTCACTTAAAACAGGTGTTAACTGCTTCAGTCATAGCCCCGAGGTTCCCACCTAGAAGGAGGCCTGTGGGTCAGTAATTGCCTCTTACCTCAGGCCGCTAGCCACCACCTTCTCTCCAGAAAAGTCAGTTGGTAGAGGGCTGCATTGGCTTAGCTGCCACTCTGTAGGCATGGGAACATACTGGGCATTTAGCACCCATTCAGAACTCCTCTGTACCCTGATGGAGGGAATGTCTTCATAATGTCCTATTACTGGCAACCCCCAGTTTGCTCTAGTCCTGCCTTGTCAGTTAGCTACCTGGCAAGTGCCTCTGCCATGGAGTGCCAACTCCATGCCCTTCCCCCTGAACATTAGCATTTTGTGCCACTAATTGACAGGAGCTAATTGAAAATTAAGTGGCAATGGGAATCACACTAACGCTGAATAAGGAAGCAACACTGGTCCCCATGTGGCTGAACCAGGGCTTTACTTTCATAGCCATTCTTTTTCTGACACGGGTGACTCAGAGGAGAAATATAGGATGCAGAGGATTTCTCAGAAACATTAAAGTGATTCATTCCAACTAGAGATACTTGTGTCTAGTTTGCATTTTCTTCTGCTAGTTCCACATTCCAGAAGACATTTCCAGGGAGGCAAAATAGTGCCATATTGGGTTGATTATAGGTATGAAAACTTCAAGGGCAACAGTAGAAATCACACTAAAATTAAAAACTTGTGGTATTTAAGAAAACAGATATCAACTAATCAAGAGTCACTGGGACTTTCTGAGATTCCTATGCTTAACTGGCAGTAAACAAGAAACATATGGACCAGACCATAGTCCAACTCCAGGCGGAATCAGTTGCTCCTTCCTCCGTCAACCCAGAGTAATTAGAAGAATTGAATTGTAGTTATTATGTAACTACATATTTCTGTAACCAATCTCCTCTACTAGATTATGGTTTTGATACTTCATTCAACAATTTTTCCTAAATTACCAGCATCAATTACAGGTATGAACACAAAAAGGTACTCAGTTTTGTTCAACAGTACACCTACCATAAGTTAGTGGCTCTACTACCCATTGAGGGATGAGTTAGACATAATCCCTGTCCTCAGGATGGTAAAGGTTTAGTGGCAGAAGTAGGAACAAAACCAGATTTTAATATAATATATTAGAAATACACATTAGGTGCCACAGGTTCCCATTGGAGGTGCACTTAAGCCCACCTTGGGGACTCAAGAAAGATCACCTGAAGGAGATGACACATGAACTGAACCTTGAAGACATGAGTAGGATTAGGGAGGGGAAAAGATGAGAGAAGCCTTCTAGGCAGAGGGAACAATGTATTACACACCATGAAGTGTGCAAGTAACTAGAAGCAGTCTGAATTACTAAAGTATACAGTTCCAGGCATGATGTCAAAAAGATGGGGCTTAGAAGGTCTGCTAAAGAATTGAAGCTTTATTCTATAGTTTACAGGGGAGCTATTTAAGAATTGAAAGTCATGGTTTATTCATTTATCTTTCAGAACCTACATTATCAATTTGATAGAAAAGTATCCAGAGAGCTCATCTGAAAGTCTGAATGATAGATTATAGGTATCAGGAAATCAAATATATTTTCATACACACATAATACTGTTCTTTGAAAAGATCAGGAACGTGATCACCAATTTAGGTATAAGGACATTGATAAGGCATTATTTGGGCTTCCCTGGTGGTTCAGATGGTAAAGAACCCACTTGCAATGCAGGAGACCCAAGTTTGATCCTTGGGTCAGGAAGATCTCCTGGAGGACGGAATGGCTACCCAGAATTCAATGGACAGAGGAGCCTGGTGGGCTATAGTCCATGAGGTTGCAAAGATGTGGACACGACTAACACTTTCACTTTCATAGCATTATTTATAAATGGTGACAAATTAAAAACTTTTTAAATACCCAGTGGTAGGGGAATCTTTCAGAGAAGGTAATGGCACCCCAATCCAGTACTCTTGCCTGGAAAATCCCATGGACGGAGGAGCCTGGTGGGCTGCAGTCCATGGGGTCGATGAGGGTCGGACATGACTGAGCGACTTCATTTTCACTTTTCACTTTCATGCATTGGAGAAGGAAATGGCAACCCACTCTAGTGTTCTTGCCTTGAGAATCCCAGGGATGGGGGAGCCTGGTGGGCTGCCGTCTATGGGGTCGCACAGAGTCGGACACGACTGAAGGGACTTAGCAGCAGCAGCAGCAGCAGGGGAATCAGTAAGTGAGCCAAGGTGCATCAGTAAGGTAGAGAATTATGTTGCCATTAAAAAATTCATATTTTGGAAGACTATATATGACAGGGAAAATATCCATGGATTTTTAACCTTAAGAAAGCAAGACATAAAGCAACAAATATAGTATGATCCCAATTTGAGGACACACACACACACACACACACACACACACACACATACACACATAAAGGAAATCTTAACTCTTGGAGCTAGGTGGTCAGCTTATAGGAGATCTTTTTTCCTTATTTTTATTCTTCTATGTTGCTTTTAACTTTTCTACTGTGCACACATATTCTATAAAAATAGCACTAAAGAGTATTTGAAACATCAGTGATATAAATAGCAGAAATCAGGAAAAGCATCCTTTAGACTCACCCTTTCTCATCCTTTCTGAATTTTCTTTCTTTTTTTGTTGGTCATATTCTCTCAATCCATGAAAAACAAAGATGATTTAGAGAGGCTTTTATGATGATTGTCAGAGTCAATTAAACGGTTTGCACATAGAGCTTGTTAGGGATTTTTAAAAATAATTGTATTCATTCATTTTTTTTTTCTCTTTTTACTGTTCTGGGTGGTGGGTTCACAGGCTTCTCATTCAGTGGCTTCTCTTGTTGTGGAGCATGGGCTCTAGGGCGCATGGGCTCCAGTAGTTGTGGTTCTTGGGCTCTAGGGCATAGGCACAATAGTTGGGGTGCAAGGGATAAGTTGCTCCGAGGCATGTGGGATCTTCTCAGATCAGGGATCAAACCCATATCTCCTGCATTGGCAGGTGGATTCCTTATCACTGAGTCACCAGGGAAGCCCAGGGATGTTTAAGTGAACAAGCACTGTTGGAGAGAAAACCCACAGCAATGGAATATGACTAGTTAGCAACTGGAAGAGATTCAATGGGAAAACTGAAGACTAACGAATAGAAGACTAAATTGCAGCTGGAGAGATTTAGGATTGAGATATTGCAAACATTAATGATAGTACAAATTGTTAAACCCCAAAGAGAGTCACCAAGAAATGATTAGATACTCAGCTATGTCTAGATTTCTTTAAAGTCTGCTGTTGCTGCTGCTGCTGCTAAGTCGCTTCAGTCGTGTCTGACTCTGTGCGACCCCATAGACGGCAGCCCACCAGCCTCCCCCGTCCCTGGGATTCTCCAGGCAAGAACACTTGAGTGGGTTGCCATTTCCTTCTCCAATGCATGAAAGTGAAAAGTTAAAGTGAAGTCGCTTAGTCGTGTCCGACTCAGCATCCCCATGGACTGCAGCCCACCAGGCTCCTCTGTCCATGGGATTTTCCAGGCAAGAGTACTGGAGTGGGGTGCCATTGCCTTCTCCTCTTTAAAGTCTAGAGTTCTTTAAAGTCAGGGGCATAGACAATATGGCCTCATGCAATCTTTTTCAGCCACGAATTCTGTTGTTTCATGTTTGAACAGGATATAAAGAATGATGGCTCCATCTTTTTAAAGGGAGAATGGACAATTAGAAGTGAATGGGAGCTGAGAGACTTTTCTATTTTCATCCCTGTGTTCTGCCATGTTCACTGGTAGGAGATTTGGATATAATCAGGGCACAGTCAAATAGTATCTATTATCAGCATGTAATGATGATAAATGGAGATTGCATTGCCATAGTGTGATGAAAAATCCTCCAAAGTTTCTTTTCAGAATAGTCCTTTACTAGCTCTTAAAATACACTATCCCTAAGGACTTCTAAGTGACAGGATCCTGCAAACAGTGAGTCTTGGAGCTGAAGCCCTGGGAGGTTGGCTCAGGCCCAAGGACCCATTTAGTTGATGCTATGTTCTGAAATCACCCTGATTATGAAGCAGGGCTTCTGAGTGCCAAGTGTTATGCCAGCCCAATGACTTGACTCTGAAAAGTTAACAGGAACCCAGGATCCCTGTTACAGCACTGTGAATTATTGCTGTTGTTCAGCTGGGGAATTGTTACTGGGAGTTACGGGTCTCCATGCCCCAGGCAAAAACACTGAGCCCAAAGGGAGTGCCAAACTTTGAGCAGGGGAAAAGGGCAAGTGCCCCCAAAGCACTTGAGGATAAGGGCCCTCCTAGGCATAACGTCAGGAGCAGTGAGAAGGTCCCTCTTACTTCCGATGGATTTCTGGTAAAGACTATTGGATACATGAGACCCCTTTAATATGACTAAGGGCATTCTTTATATCTATAGTCAGAGCTAAGATTTCTATGTAAACACCCTTGGGAGAAGGAATTGGGTGGTGGCCTCACTCAGCCACACTGTGGTGAATGTGCACGCAGGGGGCTCTAATGTGTAAGTGCCCGATATAGAGGTTATACTCTCTCATCAGTGATGGGGGCTCAATACAGAAGCAGGCAGAGGCACTGGAGGGTCTGGTGGAAGTATCCCCCTTCCAACCTTGGCCCCCGGGCAACCTATCAGAATCTGAGTAGGTGTGTTTATGTGCTTAGAGGCTCCTATATGAGCACACATGGACACAGGCTCACTGTACTCAGAGACTGTGAAGAAATATTAACAAATCTGTGCTGAGCACTCAAGTATGCCAGACCCTGTACACACATTCTCTCACCCAGTCCTTACAAAGTGGCTAGGATTCCCATAGTCAGAAAACCAAGTCCGAGAGAGGAAACTGCTCATTCAAGGTTTTCAAAAGTAGGAAATAAAACTAGCTTGTAGCCCGGGTCTCCAACTTAGATTTACTCCTCCAAGTGAGATAATAGAATTGCAATCCAGTTTGTGATATGTGTTAAAAGTATTAATTTGTCAAACATAATCATTTAGAATAGTACACACTTGTGGTGACTTCTGTCAATTTTGTTGTCTTTGTTATATCAAAAGCTTCAGTCAGATGAAACTGAACTGAGCCTCCCTGGACCTCTGAGAAGCCCTTTCTCTGCTGCACAAGAGTGATCACCATCTGACCAATTAACAATCTCTCTAGAACATGTTTCCAATCTTGTCATCCACTCTTTTAAAGTCCTTCAGTGGTTTCCAGTTTTCTTCCATTGAAGGGCCAAATTCTTAAGTTTGTCTTTTAATAATCTGACCTCACTGGACCTGCCTGATCACATTTCCTGCTGCTTTACTTGAAACACCTTCTGAGAGCCCTAGTGAACTTCTCATTGGTTGTTCACCAAATGTGTCATGTTCTTTAGTAACTCCCTGATCTGACAACTTGGTCCCTCGGCCTGGAATCTCTCTTCCTACTTTTCCATCTGGGTAACTGCCATTCCTCTTCTAGAATAGCTGTTTAAGGTGCCAGGATAGGGTAGGCACGGGGCTGTGGGATTCAGTTTAAGGGCAGAAATATAAGGTTTAACTAACACATAGTGAAAACTACCTTTGAAAATGTACTTCTGCTGCTGCTGCTGCTGCTGCTAAGTCGCTTCAGTCGTGTCTGACTCTGTGCGACCCCATAGACGGCAGCCCACCAGGCTCCCCCGTCCCTGGGATTCTCCAGGCAAGAAAACTGGAGTGGGTTGCCATTTCCTTCTCCGATGCATGAAAGTGAAAAGTGAAAGTGAAGTTGCTCAGTCATGTCCGACTCTTAGCAACCTCATGGACTGAAGCCTACCAGGCTCCTCCATCCGTGGAATTTTCCAGGCAAGAGTACTGGAGTGGGGTGCCATTGCCTTCTCCATGAAAATGTACTAAACCATCCCAAAGTATATCATACAAGGTTTTGTTTATACAATCTTGTACATAAATATGTATGTGAAAATAGGTGTCATTAAACACTGGAATCACACTCAGAGCAGTATAGTAAAATGTGAAAGCTGTGATAAGTGGAGAACTCAGATCCCATGAGGGAGTCACACATGCACAGCTGTCTTCTCACAATCACCCACATCTGGGACTCACCGAGTCTTCGTGGTAGCCTGAATGATCAAAGTTGATTGTTCCCCCTCCCTCTCTCTCCAGTCTAGATGGAGCCCCGTAATGCTGTCTCACTGGAACCACATATTCTGTGAATCATTTTCTGACTCCCTCAGACACTATCAGTCTAATAATTTCTGATCATATCTCTACCACAGCACCTATTAGGTTTTGTCATAACTATTTAAGTATCTATTCTCCCAAATAGACTGTGAACAGCAGAATATGACCCAGAACATCTTTGTTACTATATCCATAGAACCTAGGACAGTTCTTAGGACCAGTGCTTCTCAAAGCATATTCCATGGATCAGCATCAGAATTACCTAGAACACCTCCTTTTTAAAAATCCTTTGGCCTTGACTCACAGGGCATGTAGGACTTTAGTTCCCTGAGCAGGGATCAAACTTGCACACCCTGCATTGGCAGGGCAGAGTCTTAACCACTGGCCTATCAGAGAAGTCCCTGGAGCACCTCTTAAAATGCAAATTCATGAAAGAGAAATAACAATTTTAATTTAATTTTTATTTAAGGTTCTGATTCAGTACTTCTTGGGTTAGATCCAGGAATCTCTAATTTTGAGGCATTTCCCATGGATTCCCATGTGATAGAGTGCCTGAAGAACTATGGACAGATTTTCATGACATTGTACAGGAGGCAGTGATCAAGACTATCTCCCAAAAAAGAAATGCAAAAAGGCAAACTGGCTGTCTGAGTTCAGTTCAGTTCAGTCCAGTTCAGTTGCTCAGTCATGTCTGACTCTTTGCGACCCCATGAACCTCAACACGCCAGGCCTCCCTGTCCATCACCAGCTCCTGGAGTTTACCCAAAATCATGTCCATTGAGTCAGTGATGCCATCCAACCGTCTCATCTTCTGTTGTCCCCTTCTCCTCCTGCCCTCAATCTTTCCCATCATCAGGGTCTTTTCCAATGAGTCAGCTCTTCACATCAGGTGGCCAAAGTATTGGAGTTTTAGCTTCAACATCAGTCCTTCCAGTGAACACCCAGGACTGATCTCCTTTAGGATGTAATGGTTGGATCTCCTTGCAGTCCAAGGGACTCTCAAGAGTCTTCTCCAACACCACAGTTCAAAAGCATCAATTCTTCGGTGCTCAGCTTTATTTATAGTCCAACTCTCACATCCATACATGACCACTGGAAAAACCATAGCCTCGACTAAATGGACCTTTGTTGACAAGGTAATGTCTTTGCTTTTTAAAATGCTGTCTAGGTTGGTCATAACTTTCCTTCCAAGGAGTAAGTGTCTTTTAATTTCATGGCTGCAATCACCATCTGCAGTGATTTTGGAGCCCCCAAAAATAAAGTCTGACACTCTTTCCACTGTTTCCCCATCTATTTGCCATGAAGTGATGGGACCAGATGCCATGATCTTAGTTTTCTGAATGTTGAGTTTTAAGCAAACTTTTTCACTCTCCTCTTTCACTTTCATCAAGAGGCTCTTTAGTTCTTCTTCACTTTCTGCCGTAAGGGTGGTGTCATCTGCACATCTGAGGTTATTGATATTTTTCCTGGCAATCTTGATTCCAGCTTGTGCTTCCTCCAGCCAAGCATTTCTCATGATGTACTCTGCATATAAGTTAAATAAGGAGGGTGATGAAACTAAGCCATGCTGTGTGGGGCCACCCAAGATGGACAGGTCATGGTGGAGAGGTCTGACAGAATGTGGTCCACTGGAGAAGGGAATGGCAAACCACTTCAATATTCTTGCCTTGAGAACCCCATGAACAGTATGGCTGTCTGAGAAGGCCTTACAAATAGCTGAGAAAAGAAGAGAAGCTAAAGAAAAAGCAGAAAAGGAAAGATATGCCCATTTGAATACAGAGTTCCAAAGAATAGCAAGAAGAGCTAAAAAAAAAGCCTTCCTCAGCAACCAATGGAAAGAAATAAAGAAAACAATAGAGTGGGAAAGACTAGAGAGCTCTTCAAGAAAGTTAGAGATACCAAGGGAGCATTTCATGCAAAGATGGGCTCAATAAAGTATAGAAATGGTATGGACCTAACAGAAGCAGAAGCTATTAAGAAGGGGTGGCAAGAATACACAGAAGAACAATACAAAAAAGATCTTCATGACACAGATAACCACAATGGTGTGTTCACTCACCGAGAGCCAGACATCCTGGAGTGCAAAGTCCAGTGGGCTTTAGGAAGCATCACCATGAACAAAACTAGTGGAGGTGATGGAATTCCAGTTGAGCTATTTCAAATCCTAAAAGATGATGCTGTGAAAGTGCTGCACTCAATATGCCAGCAAGTTTGGAAAACTCAGTAGTGGCCACAGGACTGGAAAAGGTCAGTTTTCATTCCAATCCAAAAGAAAGGCAATGCCAAAGAATGCTCAAACTACCACACAATTGCACTCATCTCACACGCTAGCAAAGTAATGCTCAAAATTCTCCAAGCCAGGCTTCAACAGTATGTGAACTGTGAACTTCCAGATGTTCAGGCCAGATTTAGAAAAGGCAGAGGAACCAGAAATCAATTTGTCAACAGATGCTGGATCACTGAAAAAGCAAGAGAGTTCCAGAAAAACATCTACTTTTGTTTTATTGCCTACGCCAAAGCCTTCGATTGTGTGGATCACAACAAGCTGTGGAAAATTCTGAAAGAGATGGGAATACCATACCACCTGACCTGCCTCCTGAGAAATCTGTATGCGGGTCAAGAAGCAACGGTTAGAACTGGACATGGAACAACAGACTAGTTCCATATAGGAAAAGGAGTATGTCAAGGCTCTATATTGTCACCCTGCTTATTTAACTTATATGCAGAGTACATCATGTGAAATGTTGGGCTGGATGAAGCACAAGCTGAAATCAAGATTACCAGGAGAAATATTGATGACCTCAGATATGCAGATAACACCACCCTTATGGCAGAAAGTGAGAAACTAAAGAGCCTGTTAATAAAAGTGAAAGAGGAGATTCAGGAAATGAAGATCATGGCATCTGGTCTCATCACTTCATGGTAAACAGATGGGGAAACAATGGAAACTGAGAGAGTTTATTTTTGGGGCTCCAAAATCACTGCAGATGATGACTGCAACCATGAAATTAAAAGACGCTTGCTCCTTGGAAGAAAAGCTATGACCAACCTGACAGCATATTAAAAAGCAGATATATTACTTTACCAACAAAGGTCCATCTAGTGAAAGCTATGGTTTTTCCAGTAGTCTTGTATGGATGTGAGAGTTGGACTATAAAGAAAGCTGAGCACCGAAGAATTGATGCTTTTGAACTGTGGTGTTGGAGAAGACTCTTGAGAGTCCCTTGGACTCCAGGGAGATCCAACCTGTCCATCCTAAAGGAGATCTGTCCTGAATATTCATTGGAAGGACTGATGTTGAAGCTGAAACTCCAATACTTTGGCCACCTGTGCAAAGAACTGACTCATTGGAAAAGACCCTGATACTGGGCAAGATTGAAGGCGGGAGGAGAAGGGGACGACAGAGGATGAGATGGTTAGATGGCATCACCAACTTGATGGCTCTGCTCTCCCCTGTCTCCCATAGACATGACCTCTCCTATTGCCATAGGGTGAGACATTGGAAAGCATTAGAATTGAGATGCAGGGGATAGTTGCTGGCACTGGGAAGGGTTAATTGGGAAGGAGTTGGAAAGATGGCTTGAATTTTACCCAGAGGTTTTGCATCCAAGTCTGTGCACTGGAGTTGAGGTTGCTACAAGAGTTGTAAAGTGGCAACAGTGATCATTTTAGTTGACTCCTCAGGACTCATTCCATCCCTTTTCCATGAATTGCAGCAAGGCAATTTGGGAAATTGACCTCAGTTCAAGGGGTAAGTCTGATTGGTCTGAGGATAAACCTTTTGCCAGTTATGGTTCAGACACCCAGACAGCCTCAAATTCAGGTAAAGGTTTATTGCAGCCTTTTGGAAAACTTTATCCTTGCTTTTAAGAGATGGACTCTTCCCTTGGTTGTGAACAAGAAAGCACGTGGCTCTGATTGCTGTTGACAAATTTCTCATGACTGTGAGAAGACTCTAGCCTTAGATAGAAGCTGATCTTTGAGTACAATGATGGAAAGAATCTGGGTCCTCGGTGACATTTATTTTAAGTTGTGGTAAAATTCTCACAACACGAAATTTACCATCAGTGGCATTAACTACATTCATATTATTGCACAATCATCACCACCATCCATCTCAACAACTTCTACATTTTCCTTAACTTAAAATTGGTGTTCATTAAACACTGACCACCCAATTATCCCTCCCTCCAGCCTCTGACAACCACCATTTTACTTTCTGTCTCGGAGAAACATCATACAAGAAGAATCATAAAGATTTGTCCTTTGAGACTGTCTTATTCACTTAGCATAATGTCCTCAAGGTTCATTCTTATTGTAGCATGAGTAAAATTTCCTTCCTTTTTAATGCTGAATAATATTCCATTGTCTGTAGGTACCACATTTTGTTTATCCATTCATCTCTCTATGGATGGTTGGGTTGTTTCCACTTTCTTGCTATTGCAAATAATGTCATTATGAACACAAGTATACAAACGTCTGTTCAAGTCCCTGCTATCAATTCTTTTAGGTATATACCCAGAAGTGGAATTACTGGATTAGTCTATGTTTAATTTTTTGAGGCATTGCCATACTGTTTTCTATAGCAGTTGCACCATTTTATATTTCCACCACCAATGCACAATAGTTTCAGTTTCTCCACATCCTTGCCAATGCTGGTCATTTTGTGTTTTGTTATTGCTGTTTTTTCTTTTTAATAATAGCCATCCTAATGGATATGGAGTAGTATCTCATTATGGTTTTGATTTATATTTCCCTAATGACTTGTGATGTTGAGCACTTTTTCATGTGCTTATTGGCCATTTGTATATCTTCTTTGAATAAATGTCTATACAAGTCCTTTGCCTTAAACAGATTATTGACTTGTACTTGATGACACTTTTAAACTGCTGAATCAACCAACTCTGATGCCTGCTCTGAACTTGTACTCCCAGTAATGTGATTTAGTAAACTGCCTGTGGTAGACCGAATAATAGCCCTGAAAAGATATCCATGTTCTAATCCCTGAAGTCTGTGAATATGCTCTCTCAGGTACTTTGCAGATGTTATTCAGTTCAGTTCAGTTCAGTCACTCAGTCGTGTCTGACTCTTTGCGACCCCATGGACTGTATGTAGCACGCCAGGCTTCCCTGTCCATCACCAACTCCCAGAGCCTACTCAAACTCATGCCCATTGAGTTGGTGATGCCATCCAACCATCTCATCCTCTGTCGTCCCCTTCTCCTCCCGCCTTCAATCTTTCCCAGCATCAGGGTCTTTTCCAATGAGACAGTTCTTCACAGCAGGTGGCCAAAGTATTGGAGCTTCAGCTTCAGCATCAGTTCTTCCAATGAATATTCAGAACTGATCTCCTTTAGGATGGACTGGTTGGATCTCTGTGCAGTCCAAGGGACTCTCAAGAGTCTTCTCCAACACCACAGTTCAAAAGCATCAAATCTTCGGCACTCAGCTTTCTTTATGGTCCAACTCTCATGTCCATACACAACTACTTGAGAAATCATAGCTTTGACTAAACACCTTTGTCAGCAAAATAATGTCTCTGCTTTTTAATATGCTGTCTAAGTTAGTCACTGCTTTTCTTCCAAGGAGCAAGCATCTTTTAATTTCGTGGCTGTGGTCACCATCTGCAGTGACTTTGGAACCCAGGAAAATAAAGTCAGTCACTGTTTCCATAGTTTCCCCATCTATTTGCCATGAAGCAAAATAAGGATCTTGAAATGGGAAGATTATCAGGGTTATTAGGTGAGCCCCATGTTATCACAGGGGTCTTATGAGAGCGAGGCAGCAAGATCAGAGTCAGAGAAGATGTAACAATGGGAGCAAAGGTCAGAGAGATATGAGATCATGAGCCAAGGGATGGGGGCTGCCTCCATAAATTAAAAAAGGGGAATGGATTTTGCCTCAGATTCTCCAGAAGAATGCAGCTCCACCATCTTGATGTTAGTTTTGCAAATGCGTTTCAGACGTCCAGTCTCCAGAGCTGTAAGATAATAAATTTGGCTGTTTTAAGCCTCCATAAGTGTATTAGTCACTCAGTTATATGTGACTCTCTGCGACCACATGGACTGGGGTCCACCAGGCTCCTCTGTCCATGGGATTCTCAAGGCAAGAATACTGGAGTGGGTTGCCATTCCCTTTTACAGGCGATCTTCCTGACCCAGGGATTGAACCCAGGTCTGTCTGCATTGTAGGCAGATTCTTTATCATCTGAGCTACCAGTGAAGCCCTTTAGCCTCTATTGTTGTTTATTCACTGTTCAGTTGTTCAGTCATGTCTGACTGTTTGTGACCCCATGGATTGCAGCAAGCCAGGCTTCCCTATCACCATCTCCCAGAGTTTGCTCAAACTCACATCCAATGAGTCAGTGATGCCATCCAACCATCTCATCCTCTGTCTTCCCCTTCTCCTCCTGCCTTCAATCTTTCCTAGCATCAGGGTCTTTTCCACTAAGTCGCTCCTTCACATCAGGTAGCCAAACTATTGGAGCTTCAGCTTCAGCATCAGTCCTTCCAGTGAATATTCAGGGTTGATTTCCTCTAGGATTGACTAGTTTGATCTCCTTGCTGTCCAAGGGACTCTCAAGAGTCTTCTCCAGCACCACAGTTCAAAAGCATCAATTCTTTGGCACTCAGCCTTTTTTATTGTCCAGCTCTCAAATCCATACATGACTACCGGAAAGAAACATAGCTTTGACTATATGGACCTTTGTAGGCAAAGTAATGTCTCTGCTTTTTAATATACTATCTAGGTTTGTCACTTCTTTTCTTCCAAGGAGCAAGCGTCTTTTAATTTCATGACTGCAGTTACTGTCCAGAATGATTTTGGAGCCCCAGTGATTTTAAGCCTCTAAGTTTGTGGTAATTAGTTACAGCAGCAATGGGAAACATATGCTACCTTATCGTTTAAGTCAGAGCAGGCTTCAGGGTTGATTCATTCAACGGTTTAAGAGTGTCACTAAATACATCTCAATAATAATAAAAAAAAATCACCTGATCAGAAAAGAGGCCAAGTCATTTTGTTATTTACAGCCAAGGGCATCTTCATTGATACACCAAGTAAACCAACAGTAAAATAGCCAAGTTTAGACTCTCAGTGAATTCAAAACTGCCTAGCAACCATGTTTAGGGAGTTTGATAATGGGCAGTCATTGCATGACAGGGAACTGACAAGGAAAAGAAATTCTCATGTACATTATGAAGTCACCCTTAAATGTTTGATTAATGAATGAATACGGTTATTTTTGCTTGATTTGATGACTTGTGTTTATAATTTCCTCCCTGGTTTGGCGCTTCTGTGGTACTGACCTGCAGGGCTGTGTATTCCTCACCAGACTGGCTTAGCCTGTGGGTTTGATGGTGAATATGCACAGGAGTTGATTGTTGCCCTAGAGGCTTGTCTTATAAACTCAGACTCTTTTGCAAACTCTATCTTGCCTCCCTCAGGGACCTTTTCTTTCCCTGTTATTTGTTGTTAAATCACTAGGCTGAGCTAAGTGCCCAAACAACAGATCTTTCTCATCAGGTCCCAGAGGAAAGAGACATGGTCCACTCACATTGGACTCCAAGTCCTCAAATCACTAATGAAGCAGACAGTGTGCAAGTTCCCTAGGCCCAGGTCCTGATTCCAACTTGGGTGGGCAGAAGTGATTGCCTTAAAGCAAATAAACTAAAAACAAAACAAAACAGATAGGTTCATTTCCTTTCCTTTCTTGATGTCTAGAGTTTGTGTTAAAACTGAGTTTCCTGCCTTCATGCTCAGTTGAGAATGTGGAGAATTTCAGAGCAGTGCCAAAAAGATTGTTACAGATCCTTCAGGTTACTTTTAAGGGACTGCAAGTTACTTTTAGGGGAGAAGACCACTTTCTGCAAAACACATAAGCAATCCTTTTACCTAGAACTGAAGCTGTTTCCCGTAATAAAATTTTCCACTGATCAAGTATCTCTCTCCCTATGATGAGCTCCAAACAACTGGAGATAGAATCATTTTTCTTTCTAGGCTAGCTAATGATCTAAGTTGTGGGTTCTTCAGATACTTGGCTTCTCCCCAGTCTCCCCATACTGCTGGGTTTTAGGACTTTCCATAGCAGGTCAGCAGCCCCACTAGAGCTAAAATGTCATCTTTGATAGCTGTCATTCCAATTTCAAGAATCCTAAGAAATTGGGTATTTCTGTGAAAGCATGTCTCCAGTGAACTGCTTGACTCCAAGCTTCAGGACTCAAGAAGTCAACCAGCTTGTGCAAGTAAATATGCCCCATTGCATGTCCTTCACAAATTGACTTCAGCTGCAGAACTTAACTGGCAGCTTGTGCTTTGGAGGAAGACAAGCTTGGGTCCAAGCCTTCGCTCTCTCCCAGTACTAGCTGGAGGTGATTTTGAGGTTGTTTAACCATTCCAAACCTCAATTTCATTATCTGTGAGATGGGGATATTAGTATTTACCTTGCAGGTTTGTTGTGAATGTTAAAAGAGATCACATGTGTGCAAATCCTCAGTAAATGTTAAGAGAGTTGGAAAATGTTTGTTGAATCTATTTGGAGGCCTAGTTCCTGCCCTGTGATTCCCTAGACTTAGCTGATAAAATCATAATTCCTGACTGGAACCTTGCAATAAAATCTTGATAAGCATCTCTGGAATTGCAGCTTAAATTCTACAGCCAGAGCACACAAATCTTGCTCTATAGTATTTCACATCTCGGGTTTTAAAGTTCTGCTAATTGTGACTTAAAATAGATTATTTCAAGGAGCAAGCAGTTTCTCTGCAACAAAGTAAATATTATGTCTAACAGGTATCAGGTTACAATTTAATGTAGGGAATCACTAATCCCGTTGCCCAATTTGTTCAGACATTCCATTCCGATTGTGTTACCTCTCACCCAGCGATCCCCAAGGGTTAACTCAACCTGGGCTGGCTGAGCAGGTGGCTCTTTGTTCTCCCACCACTCCATGTATTGTGTCATATCAACTTCTTCTCATGGGAGTATTAAGGCTCAAGGGGAAGATGAATTGGTCCCTGTTTACAGACTATAGAAAGTAAAGTCAAGGTCTGTTCCATTCCACTTCCAGAGTGGTTCATTAATATCAGTTTCCTAATGTTAAAGAGGTATGTGGGGGCATCTAAATGATCAACCTCTAAGGGTGCCTAATATACACCTGAGAAATGCCATTGAGTGGAAAAAGAAATGGCCTTATCTTTGCTCAGTAAGAGGGTACAGCAGACCTTCAATCAATATCAGATCTCAGCACCTGCGCCTTTCTAGCATTACTTCTCAATTTGGTAGTTAGAAAGAAATACATATACATATATGCATGTAGTTCAGGTGAATCAAAAGAATAGCAAAGAGAGAAACCCACAAAACCCAACTACTTGGGATATTGTTTGGGCTATTGGTAACAGAAGCCCAAATTGACAATGGCTTAAACAAAAGTGTATTCCTCTCTCATATTACAATCTGGAGGCAGTCAGTCCAGGCTGCATGTCTGCTTAGCAGTTCTTCTGCATGGAGTTTTCAGATATCCAGACTCCTTTCATCCTGTGGCTCACCAAAAGTGAAAGTGAAAGTGAAGTCACTCAGTCGTGTCCAACTCTTTGCGACCCCATAGACTGTAGCCTACCAGGCTCCTCTGTCCATGGGATTTTCCAGGCAAGAGTACTGGAGTGGGTTGCCATTTCCTTCTCCGGAGGATCTTCCTGACCGAGGGATCGAACCTGGGTCTCCCACATTGTAGGCAGACGCTTTACTGTCTGAGCCACCAGGGAAGCACCAATCTGAGAGTATTTCCCTTGTCCACCTGGCTCAAAATGGCTTTCCATGATGTCCAGGAACCAACCAGCAGGATGAAGAAAGTAGGAGAAGGAGGAGGTGCCCTCTTCCTTTAAACGTTTGAACAGTTTCTTCCTGTCTCTTCTAGCTGCATCCCATTGGCAATAGCTTAATCAAGGACCACAATAAGCCTGGTGAATGTACTCTTGAGCTTGGTGGCCATATGCCCAACTAATAATCCTTTAACTTTGGAAGAAAGGGAGAATGGACATAATGGAACAATGAACAGTCCAAAAATTGCTCATACCATGGAATTTTTAGGAGAAAAGCGTTAACCTGCTTGTCTTCTGATCATAAACACACCTAGACAACCTTTTAACCACTGAAATTGGTCTTCGTGACACTCTTCCAGTTGTGAAACCCTTGAAATTCTTTCATGTTGTTTATTAAGTAGCTACAGCTCTAGAACCCCCACTCACGTGCCCAGTTGGCCAATCCCCTTCTGCCCTGCACTATACTCATGATCTAGCAACTAAAGGGTTAAAACATAGCTCAGCAAGGGGCTCCAGAGCTAAGCCATGGTTCATCCTAACTGGTAACTGCGGACTAACACAGGTAGTAACCTATTTTGACTCTCAACCCTGTGCTAAAGATGAAGGGATGCTCCAGCAGGAAGTTAACTCAGGATTTTTTAGTTGCTTGATCAGGCACAACAGAGACCTGGTACCAGCAAACCTCCCACAAACCTGGTTTTGGCTGACACTATGTCTTGGTTTCTCTGTCTCTAAAATGTGAGAGGCTCCCTTTGTCATTGGTCAGGAAGTTGGTAAGGAAAGGAAACAGTGACGTCAGTAATCAGATATAAAGATATAATCATTAGAAATGATATCCTGACCCAGTCAGAGCAATATTTAAGAAAGATCATTCAGAAAAGGGGACTGGAGGAGCTGTTCAATGAGGCTTTAAAAGACAAGGTCAAAAAAAAAAAAAAAAGACAAGGTCTGGGCTAGTGCTGGCAGAAAGAAGAAAATATAATGAAAATATGAATATATATATAATGAATATATATATAATGAATATATATATAATGAAAATTCATGAAAATATAATGAAAAAGAATAAGACTCGATGGAATTTCTAAGAAGCAATACTAGTATCTTAAAAGACAGAGTCTTAAATGAGCATATTCCCCTTATCCAGGCAGAGACAGGCCTGCTGATTGGCCCCCTCTTGGTTATTTCCCATAGGAACACCAAACACACAGTATGTGTGGAGACTCAAAATAATGATATATGGCTAATCACGCCCCAATGTGCACTTTGCCCCATCAGTATTCCGTCTGCTTTCACATTCCCAAGGAAACACAACAAGAAAACCAGGCTCAGGCAAGTTCCTTCGCCTCCCTGAGCCTTCATTTTCAAGTGTAAATCCAGGATAATTCTACCCACCTTTTATGGTGGTTGTGAGGTTTAAATGAGAAAATGCACATATGTATCCTGTGGCCCTGGTAAATGGTAAATGCTCAGAAATCTTGTCTCCTCTTTCTCAATTCCCAGATATTTGGACATTTCCAGATCACTGTTTTTTCCTAAGAACAAGAATTGAAGCCCAGCACAGACCTCCTACCTGACTTTTCATTCCCAGTCTTTCTAAAAGGAATCATTAACATTAGCAGTGTCTGCCCTCTGAATCTCAATCCTAGGTCATGCCCCCCTATCCAGGCCATCTCTGCTCCTTTCCTAGCACTGCAGCGCTCTGTACACCACCACACCAGCATGCCCATTGGTGCTGCATAATCTGCAAGTTCATCTAAATCCTCAACATGGAACCACTCTAGAGTCTGTCCCTCCTTCTCAGCCATCTTTCATTCTCCATACACTTTCAGCCTTTATTGATGTTTGCCTCACTGCCAGCCTCTCTCCATCACAGACCATCTCTTTTCTGAGTCACCAAGAAAGCAGATACTACCTACAGGTTCATCCCTATCTGCACTCCTCCTTTATCTGTTTCCATTCGGATATTGCAGGAGTCCTGACTCCTGCCCAAACTTAATCATCCCATCTCTACTTGGATCCCATCTTTTTCACACTCTGAACACCATGTCCTATCTGTTATTCCTTCTTTCTCTTATAGTTTCAGCCACTCCCTCTATACTAGCTCCTTCTCATCAGCATTTTATTTTATTTATTTTTTTATCAGCATTTTAAACATGTTGAATTATCTACTATCTTTTAAAAATTGAGATGTGTGTATGTGTATTAGTTGCTCAGTTGTGTCTGATTCTTTGTGACCCAATGAACTGTAGCCCTCCAGGCTCCTCTGTCCTTGGAATTCTCCAGGCAAGAATACAAAGATGGCCAATAATTCCTTCCATTGTTGTACATGCACATTACTACCAATGAAAATGTGAAATTGATTTCTGCTAAGATGCTAAGTCACTTAAGTCGTGTCCGACTCTGTGCGACCCCAGAGGGCAGCCCACCAGGCTCCCCCATCCCTGGGATTCTCCAGGCAAGAACACTGGAGTGGGTTGCCATTTCCTTCTCCAATGCAGGAAAGTGAAAAGTGAAAGTGAAGTCGCTCAGTCATGCCTGACCCTCAGCGACCCCATGGACTGAAGCCTACCAGGCTCCTCCGTCCATGGGATTTTCCAGGCAAGAGTACTGGAGCGGGGTGCCATTGCCTTCTACAGAAACTGATTTCTCCTCCTCCTTAAATTTAGGCCCGCCTTGTAACTTGACCTGACCCATACAATGGGTGAAATTAGAATGTGGAAATTCTGGGCCTATAAGAGACCAGGTACCTTCTGCCAGCTCCCATGTATGAAACTTACACTATTTGAGAAAATGATAAGGTGCCACATGGGGAGAGAAAGGCCATGTAGAGGAGGACTCAGGTGCCCCGGCTGACAGTAAGCTCCAAGGCCCGAGAAGTGGATGTACCAGGGACAGCAGACCTCCCAGATAACTGTAGCCATGGAGTCATGAGAAACCCACAGGATCGTGAGAAATAATAATTCATCATTGCTTTAAGCTAGTAAATTTTGGGGTGTCTTTAAAACATGGCAATAGATAACAAAACAAATGCCATCAACATGTTGATGACTCGTAAATATATATCTCCAGCTCTGACCTCTCTCCCCTGAACTTTAGATTCATGTTTCTAACTTTTCTGGGTGGCTAAGAGGCCTCTTACAGATCTAACACAGACTTTTCTTTTTTGGTAATAGTTTTAATGAGATATAATTCATATACCATACAATCCACCCATTTAAAGTGTACAATTTGATAGTTCTTACAATATTCGTGGTAATGTAGCACAGACCTTTGATTCACACCTTACCACCCCAAACACCCTACCTTCTTTCTTATTGATCTCATGGAGTATTTTTAACCCCCAAGCCTAAGAATCATCATGGGCTCCTCCCTTTACCTCTTACTCCTCATCAGATCCATCAGCATGTTCTGACAGTTTTATCTTTAAAATATATCACTAATCTAACTGCTTCCTTTCACTTCCACCACTTCCATTCTAGTTAAGCCATCTCTTTGTGTCAGCTGTATTGTCATAGCCTCCTAACTGGTCTCCCTAACTTCTCTCCCAACTGGTTATCCAGTCATATGACCCTCAGTCAGTTCTCTACAAAGCAGAATGATGATTATGTTACTCTCCTGCCTGAAAACCTGTAATGATTCCCCTTCTCAGAATCAAATCCAAACTGCTTATCAAAGCCTACAAGGCCCCTGTTAATATCTCCTACCACTCCCCTCTTCCTCACTCTGCTCTATGGGTTTTCTTTTTGTTCCCTCAAACCACTGAACTCATTCCTGCCTCAGAGCCTTTTTACTAACTATTCATTCCACTTGGAATACTCTTTTTATTTTTTATTTTTTTTTAATCGAAGGATAATGGCTTTACAAAATTTTGTTGTTTTCTGTCAAACCTCAACATGAATCAGCCATAAGTATACACATATCCCCTCCCTTTTGAACCTCCCTCCCATCTCCTACCCCATCCCACCCCTCAAGATTGATACAGAGCCCCTGTTTGAGTTTACTGAGCCATACAGGAAATTCCCACTGGCTATCTATTTTACATATGGTAATGTAAGTTTCCATGTTACTCTTCATACATCTCACCCTCTCCTCCCCTCTCCCCATGTCCATAAGTCTATGGAATGTTCTTTGCTGAGATTTTCAGAGTTTTCTTCATTAGGCCTCTGCTCAAATGTCACCACCTCAGTGGTGGTAATTTAGTTGCCAAGTCATATCTCTTTGTGACCCCATGGACTGCAGCCTGCCAGGCTCCTCTATCCACGGAATTCTCAAGGCAAGAATACTGGAGTGGGTTGCCATTTCCTTTTCCAGTGGATCTTCCCGATTCTGGGATCAAACCCAAGTCTCCTGCATTGCAGGTGGATTCTTTACCAACTGAGCCACCAGGAAGCCCCACCACCTCAGAAAGGCCTTCTATGACCATGTCATTTAACATAGGGTCTCCCCTGTCCCTTTCAAGCAAAAGTCACTTTTTATGGCCTTACTCTGATTTTTATTTTCTTTCTGGCACGAATCATTGCTAAGTGATATTGATATTGGTATTATATTCTACATTTAGTTGTCTATGCATTTGTTTTCTTGTTTCCCCTGTAGTGGCAGCTGTATAAATGCTCTTCTCAGATTTTCTTCAAGAGAACCTCTTGTAGGAAGTATAACTGACAGCCCCAGCTTACACCCCTCTGGATACACCATTGCATTGATACCAAATGCATGCTTTTCCCAGGCTGCTCCTAACCAATGATTGGGTATGACAGGTACCCTATAGCTGTCCAAGAACTGAGCGATGCAGGACTCCTCTGCTGAATAACTTTGGCTTTGAGATTATCCATGGACCTGGCTAAAGCTTTCTTAGAATGGTGCTACAGTCTGAGAGTCTTTTTACCCAAGCCTCCTTTCCTTCTTTCTTTGTACAAAGGTCAGACCTGCATTAGGTCTGAAGATTCTCCCTAATTAGTCCTGCTCCCTTCCTTTTATCCCTCAGAGGCATTTCTTCCAATAAATATCTTATACCTCCAAACCCACCTTGGTATCTGCTCTTTGAAAGACCCAAACTCACCCACCTACCATGTGCCCACTGAAGAATCAGGAAGATACTAATAGGGCCACTGGACAAACAGAGGACTGGAAGTTGGACAGGGCTATTGAAAGTGGGGACCTCGATGTCTAGAGGCAATAGTGTAATAAGGCAGCAACAGTGGACGCTATTTCATGTCAAAAAGTCAAATGGAACTACATGCATGCAATATGTGTGTGTGTGTGTGTTAGTCGTGCAGTTGTCTCTGATTCTTTGTAACGCCATGGACTGTAGCCTGCCAAGGCTTCTCTGTCCGTGGAATTCTCCAGGCCAGAGTATTGGAATGGGTTGCCATTCCCTTCTCCAGGGGATCTTCCCAACCCAGGGATGGAGCCCAAGTCTCCTACATTGCAGGCAGATTCTTTACCATCTGAGCCACCAAGTAAGCCTCATGCAATACATATCAGGCCAGATACCAGATCAGACCAGCCATCCTACAGCAAACACCAGCAGAGACAAGCAGAAAGGGATGGCACTGAAAACTGGCTAGCCATCCTCCGATTTCTAAGAGGATATGTGTGTTTTCTTCTGTACCACCAATATTTCACTGGGGTGGAAGATTCCTGAAAAAATTAAACTAGTTACAGTAAATAAAGAAGCCATATTTTTTGTATACCTATGTGTAGTATATAAATCATTTACCTCACAGAAGAGAGGACATTAACATCTTTAGTTTTAACTAAGCCATTTTAACCCCCTTTCTCCTCTTTTGGTCAAATATCAAGCCAGTGAATCAAAACATATGAGTTTAAAGATCTGGCTTTAGTCTTGTCTTTGCTTTTTACTAGCTTTATGGGCCAAGAAAACTTACTAGTTTCTCAGAACTTGTTTCCTCAACCATAAAATAGGGTGATCTATTTCCAATGCAGAGCACATGATTATGGTGAGGACAAATCACATATTTAAAAACTCATAGTTGAATTTATGTTGTTAATTTTATAAAATATTATGCAAATATAAGGTTATTTACAAAGACCCATTACAGCCTGAAAATGCTGATCTATTCTTAAAACTGTTTTTTTTTTTTTTTAATATTCTGTGTACCTTTAATATAATGATGCCCTCTGCTGTTCTCTTATATATCTTTACTTCAGATCATGCAAGAGACATGGTGTAAATCATCATTCTATCCAAGATTATTATAGTGGGAATGATACATGAAGATCCATTAGTTTCATTTTAAAGATGAGAGCAAAGCACGGACATAATGGCAAAGTGCCCGTGTGTGTGCTCAGTTGCTTTAGCCGTGTCCAACTCTTTTGCGACTTCATGAACTGTATCCTGCCAGACTCTGGTCCATGGGATTTCCCAGGAAAGAATACTGGAGTGGGCTACCATTTCCTCCTCCAGGGGATCTTCTTGACCCAGGGGTAGAACCCAAGTCTTTTGCGTCTTCTGTACAGCAGGTGGATTCTTTACCCATTGAGCCACTTGGGAAGTCCAGCAAAGTGCCTACAATCAGTCAAACCAGAACCAAAATCCAAGCTTCTAGACTCCAAGTTCAGTGCTTTTTAATCAGAATGGCAATATAGAAGTATAAAAACACTAGAGTTCAAATTGAATGTCCAAGTAGACTTTATTGTTTTGCCCCCAACACTTTTTCTTCCTCTTAAATTCATTATCAGCATTAAAAAAATTATGTGGCATCTACCCAGTCACCCAAGAGAGAAACCTCAAAAGCAGTTTTAATTCTGTCCTCTTCTTTACCTACCACATTAAATATATTATAGAGTCTCATTAATTCTTCCTTCTAAATGTATTTCACCCTCTTCCCTATTTAGACCACCTTGATTGAAGCCTTCATCTTTTTACCTTGTGTTATTTCAATAGCTTAAGTGTTTTAACAGACTACAGATTTGCTTACCTCTCATTCATTCATTAATTCAATACAATTCTTGCTTAAATCCTTAATAATATTCCAGGCAGTATGCTAGATATGGAACATTGAAAGAGAAGCAGACATAGTCTGTGCTCTCAAGGAACCCCAAATCTAGTAGAGATAAATATGCACACAAATGTGGAATTCTATTTCCTTCAAAATATTAACAAAACCACCCACTGAGGACACAAGGCTGAGTTTATTTTCTCCAGGTAAGGGGGAGTACTAGCTCAGTAGAGACTCAGTAGCATCTATAAAGGGTGAAGGTGAAGTCAGGAGACTGTGCAGTCTTGTTTATGGTGCGTCTTTCAATGGGGAAGGGCCTGGATCATAATGCAATAGTTTAAGACTGGTGGACCTAGTAGGTGAGGATTTAGAGGAGAGGGGTTCAAAGAGTTTTGGGGTGTAAACTATTGGTTGATGATTTCTGTTGAGGAGTTGATGGTTCTCTTGGTAAGGTCCTGGTGGTGGTGGTGGTGGTGGTGGTGGTTTAGTTGCTCAGTCATGTCCGACTATTTGCAACCCCATGGACTGTAGCCCACCAGACTTCTCTGTCCATGGAATTCTCCAGAATACTGGACTGGGTAGCAGCCTTTCCCTTCTCCAGGGGATCTTCCTGACCCAGGGATCAAACCCAAGTCTCCTGCATTGCAGACAGATTCTTCACCAACTGAGTTACCAGGGAAGCCCAAGGTCCTGGTAATAAAGTTTATTAGCAACTTTCACCTTTGTAGGCAAGAATTTCCTGAAATAGTAAAGTTATGTTGATGAAGACAGTAGAATAGTAAAGGCAAAGGATGTAGACAATAAATTGTTGCGGTGGTAGATTGTTTCACTTCTCATAAAGAAGTACAACAAAGCACTGTCGCTGCATATGTGGGATACTGAGGGAGCATGGAGGAGGGAGTGCCCAGTGAACCCTGGGGTTAGAGTGACAAAGAATTAGAAAAGGCTTTACAGACTTTATCTCTTAAAAGGTGAAGAATATTCTATTCCACCCATCAGTTGATAGACATTTGGGTTGTTTCCACTTTTTTGGCTATTATGAATAATGCCACTAGGAGCATTCATGCACACACTGTTTCGGTGAACATGTATGTTCATTTATCTTGGGTATATACATAGGTGTAAAATTGTTGGGCTATATGATCACTCTGTGTTTCAATTTTTGAGGAACTACCAAATTGTTTTTCAAAGAGGCTACACTGTTTTTAATTTCTGCTAACAATGCATGTGTTCAGATTCCTCCTCATTCTCACCAACACTAGATATTTTCCATGTTTTTTTTTTTAAAATTCTAGCCATCCTAGTGGTATAAACCGGTATCTCATTACAGTTGTATTTCCCTAGTAACTAATGATGTTATTAGAAAACCTCTTTTCATGTGCTTCTTGGCCATTTTTATATCTTCTTTGGAGAGATATCTTTTCAAATCTTTGGCCATTGTGTTTTTAATTTTGTAATTGTATTTTCTTTTAATTGTTATGTTGTAAAAGGTGATTACTGTGGATATTTGCTTGATTTGCAAATATTTTCCCCATATTGTGTGTTGTCTTTTCAGTTTCTTGATGGTATCTTTTGAAACACAAAAGTTTACACTTTTTATTGAGGTAAAGTCACATACCATAAAATTAACCACTTTCAAGTGAATATAATTCTGTGACATTTAGTGCATTTAAAATGTTGTACAACCACCCCCCCCTTTATCTAGTTCCCAAACATTTTCATCATCACCCCCTAAAAACCCCTGTACCTATTAAGCAGTTGTTCCCCATTCCTCATTCCCCCTAGCCTCTGGCAACAACCAATCTCTGCTGTGTCTCTATGGATTTACTGTGCTAACTATTTCATATAAATGGAATCATGCAGTATGTGACCTTTTGTGTCTGGCTTCTTTCACTCACTTAATGTGTTCCAGGATCTTGCACGTTGTAGCTTTTGTCAGTCCTTCATTTCTTTAAATGGCTGAATAAATTAGGGAGAGTGAGTCCTCCAACTTTGTTCTTCTTTTTCAGGATTATTTTGGCTATTTGGGTCCCCTTGCAATTTCATATTAATTTGAAGATTTGCTTTTCCATTTCAACAAAAAAAAGATCATTGAAATTTTGATATGTATTGCATTGAATTTGTAGATTATTTGGGGTAGTATTGCCATCTTAACAATATTGTCTCCTAATCCACACAAATGAGATATCTTTCAATTTTGTCAGATCTTCTTCAATATCTTCCAGTGATGTTTTGTAGTTTTCAGAGTACAAGTCTTTTACCTCCTTGGTTAAATTTGTTCCTAAGTCTTTTATTCTTTGTATATTATTATAAATAGAATTGTTTTTTCTAACTTCCTTTTTAGATTTTTCATTGCTGGTGTGTAGAAACTCAACTAATTTTTGTTTTTGTTTTTGTACCCTGTAACTTCGGTGAATATATTTATTGTAGTGTGTGTGTGTGTGTGTGTGTGTGTGTGTGTGTGTATTCTTTTGAATGTTATAGATATACAAAACAATATATATCAATGTTATCTGCAATAGAGATACTTTTACTTTTGTGTTTCCAATTTAGGTGATTTTTATTGCCTAACTGATCTGGACTAAAGCTTCTAGTATAATCAACATTTTAAATAGCAATAGTAAAAGCAGTTATCCTTGCTTTATTTCTGATCTTAGGGAAATATTTTCAGTCTTTCATCATTGAGTATAGTACTAACTGTGGGGTTTTCATCAATGGTCATTATCATGCTAAAGAAGTTCCCTTCTATTCCTATTTTGTTGAAAGTTTTTATCAAGAGAAGGTGGTTGGAGTCCATCAATTACTTTTTCTACCCTAACTAAAATCATGTGGTTTATTTCTCTCTTCTGTTAATACACTGTATTACATTGATTAATTTTCTTATGTAAACCACCCTTACATTCTTGGGATAAATTTCACTTATTGTGGTCCCTTTAATATGCTGATAGATTTGTTTCCAAGTATTTTGTTGAAATTGTTTGAGTCTGTATTCATATGGCATATTTGCCTTTAATTCCCTTGTGATGCCTTTGCCCGGCTTTGATATCAGGGGAAAACAGTCCTCATAGAATGAATTCAGAAGTGTTCCTACTTCTATTTTGGGGGGAGAGTTTGAGAAGGATGGGTGTTCATTCTACTTTAACTGTTTGGTAGAATTCACCAGTGAAGCCATCTGGTCCTGGACTTTTCTTTGTTGAGACTTTATTTTAAATTACCGATTCATCGTTCCTAACTGTTATAGGTCTATAGATTTTCCATTTATTCTTGAGTTCATTTGGTAATTTGATTCTAAGAATTTGTTGTCATATAAAAGTTTTAAATTTTTATTAAGTCCAATTTTTTATTTTCCTTTGTTGCTTATGCTTTTATCATATCTACAAAACTGTAGCCTGACTCAAGGTAATAAAGATTTATTCCTATGTTTTCTTCTAAGACTTTTATAGTTTTAGCTCCTGTATTTAGTTCGATGGTCCATTTTGAGTTAATTTTGTTTACGGTATGAGAGGAGGATTGAAGTTTATTTATTTCTGCATAAATGGACAGAGGCTATAGTCCATTGTGTCACAAAGAGTCTGACACGACTGAACGACTTTCACTTCACTTCACTATGGATATCCAATAGTCCCTGTACCAGATATGAAAGCAATAGGATTTTGACATCCATTAGCTTTGTGTTCATCAGTCCTCCCAAACTTTGTGTAGACTTTAGCATCAGGATGAGGGTATTGCATGGAGTGTTATTTTGGTGTCAGGTTGAAGAAGCAGGGTGTACAGCATTCTGAGAAAGTTCTTGCTTGTTGGGCAATTCAGAGCAAGGCAGGACATACTGACATCTCCCTCAGACCTCGGCCCTAAATGAGAGCAAAGAAGGCTGGCAATTGTCTCCATGGCAGGCATTTAGAATGCTTATAAAGCTCTCCACTTGCCTGACTCTTATCTAACGTGCAACTTATGGATTGGATTGAAGCTTTGGTTGCTCATGGCTCAAAGCACCAATCTTTTCTTCTTTCCCTTCTCATTCTCTCAGGACTCTCCCCTTTCTGTTTCCCAAAGTGGCTGCAAGTAACCTGGGAGATCAACTAAGATGCTATTGGTGGTGGTGGTAGCAGTAGTAGTAGCAGCAGCAGATAATAAGAAGAGATGGGGAAAAATAAAGAAGATGGACTTGGAAGGAGGTGAAAAATTGAGAAACTAGAAGGTACCTAGGAAGGAGCAAGAAGGGCATCCAGAAATTCAGCAGTGAGGCTTTAGCATTTGTAGAGAGGAGGGGCAGAAGAACTTTAGTAGTGCAACAGGTGGCTACAAGACAACATTGGAGAAAAGTTAGAGGGGGTGGCAGTGGGCAAAGAAGATAAAACACTCAGATGCTTTAATAGAGAAGAAACAAACAAGGAAATTCCCATTTCCTTCTAGAGGAAATTTAAGAAGTATGAACATAGTTGAGAAACATGGCTCACACTGTCTTGGTACTTAATCTCTATCTCTTAGGCTGGCTAGAAGACCAGAACCACTCTGATACCTTGGTTCAGTGTAAAGGCTGAAATATGTGTAATTTTCCCCTGCCAGAGAACATTTGCAGGTTATTAAGAACTGACAGGCTTGTGGAAAAGAGAACTGGAAAAAGTGGATGCATTTCAATTGCATTATTAAAATTTCACTCTGGGGGGCAGTGTGGTAAAGTTTAAAGATCCCAAGCTTCGTAGGAGACAGTTCAATTCAGTTCAGTCGTTCAGTCGTGTCTGACTCTTTGCGACCCCATGAATTGCAGCACGCCAGGCCTCCCTGTCCATCACCAACTCCCAGAGTTCACTCAGACTCACATCCATCGAGTCAGTGATGCCATCCAGCCATCTCATCCTCTGTTGTTCCCTTTTAGTCCTGCCCCCAATCCCTCCCAGCATCAAAGTCTTTTCCAATGAGTCAGCTCTTCACATGAGGTGGCCAAAGTACTGGAGTTTCAGCTTCAGCATCATTCCTTCCAAAGAACACCCAGGACTGATCTCCTTTAGGATGGACTGGTTGGATCTCCTTGCAGTCCAAGGGACTCTCAAGAGTCTTCTCCAACACCACAGTTCAAAAGCATCAATTCTTCGGCACTCAGCTTTCTTCACAATCCAACTCTCACATCCATACATGACCACTGGAAAAACCATAGCCTGGACTAGACGGACCTTTGTTGGCAAAGTAATGTCTCTGCTTTTGAATATGCTATCTAGATGGTCATAACTTTCTTTCCAAGGAGTAAGCGTCTTTTAATTTCATGGCTGCAATCACCATCTGCAGTGATTTTGGAACCCCCCCAAAATAATCTGACACTATTTCCACTGTTTCCCCATCTGTTTCCCATGAAGTGATGGGACCAGATGCCATGATCTTAGTTTTCTGAATGTTGAGCTTTAAGACAACTTTTCCACTCTCTTTTACTTTCATCAAGAGGCTTTTTAGTTCCTCTTCACTTTCTGCCATAAAGGTGATGTCATCTGCATATCTGAGGTAGTTGATATTTCTCCTGGCAATCTTGATTCCAGCTTGTGCTTCTTCCAGCCCAGCGTTTCTCATGATGTAGGAGACAGACATGAGTCCAAATCTTGCTTCTGCTGCTTTACTCATTGTGTGGCTTTGGACAACTGACCTTACCTCTCCGAGCCTTGATTTTTCTCCCTCCAAAATGCAGCTTCTAGGTACCTCTTAGAGTTCTTGTGAGAACTAAGTTAGAGAACGTCAGCAAAGCACCTAGCACAGTGTCCGAGTCATGCACTGCTAGGTGTTCAGTGTGAGCCAGTTCCTTCCTCAGTCTCTTTTCACTGCATTCTAGGCACAAACTGGAATGGTCTCCTGTTGCTAAAGGCTTTGACTCAGTAACCCTACTTCTAATATTTCATTCCAAGGAAACTCCCTCAAAGAACAGAAAACATTTTGTGGTCAAACATGTTCATTGTGTTTGTTAATAGTAAAAAACAAAACAAACAAAAAACAAAGTAAAATGAATATCCCAAATGTCTAACAGTAAGAGAATGTCTATATTAAAAATAATATCCATGAATATTTTAACTACACAGTAAAGTGTTTACATTATAGTATTAATGTAATAAAATTTACATATATGATTCTGTATAACTATTAATATGTTGAAAAATACGCATAGGAAAAATATTAAAATGAAATACACCGAAATATTAATTATGGTTGCCTTTAGATGGAGAGTTATGACTTTTAAAATATTTTCTATCATACACATAATTACCTTTTTATTTGAAAAATAAAATTTAATTTAATTACAGAATAATTTTAAAAGGCTCTTGAGGAATACTATACAGCAATGAGAACGATCTACAGCTACATGCAACAGTATGGATGAATTTCATGAGCATAATGTTGAGCAAAAGAAGCCAGGTGCAAAATAGTGCACAGTGCATAATTCAGTTTATATAAAGTACAAAATCAAGCAAAACTAAAGTATGTTATTAATAATCAGGATAGTGAGCAGGTAGTAACATGCATCTGGTTCCTTCTGCTTCGTACATTTCCTTCTGTTCCTTACATTTGTGAAATTCATCATGTCTGCGTGTATGTTTGGGGGTGGGGGTGAGAGTGATTGAAAAGCGACACATGAGAGCTTCTGGGATCTCGTAATCTTCTCTTTCCTGATCTGAGTGCTAGGTGTGCTCAGTCAAAATTTATCACCCTGTGAATATTATACTTTAATAGAAAATAAAATATAAAATGGATGAATGGATGGATAGATAAGTAGGCAAGTGGATAGATAGAAAATGTACTGAGTGAAGGCAAATCATCATTGGTACCCTATCTAAAGGCCAAAAAGAAACCCTTCTTTGGCCACAAGATGGCGGCATTAGTTGCTTGGAAATCAAATTCCAAGGTGCTCTTTGAGAATCAAATATTTAGTGTAATATCTTCAAAGAAGAGGACTTAGAGATTTTACAGTCCAACTTACTCTAATTTTCCAGATGAGAGTAACAAAGCCATAGAAAGATGATTTATCCCAAATCACACTGCTGATTAGAAGACCTAGGCTGAAAACCCAGGTTTCAAGGCTATCAGCTTGCATTGCCACACTGAAAATGCATCATTTCAACTCTGGTTCCTTTCTACCATATTCTGGAATAAGATGTTTATCAAGAAGTGCCTCTCCTTTTATAACTCCAAAAAGCAGAAGTCTCAAATGGACTGGAAAATTCATGACTAGAACTGGCAGTATTGACAGGTTGCAGTGTGAAATTTCCTTATATGAATAATTTAAAATATCATATGGCTTAGACTGTGTGAGCTGGCTTAGGTTTCTACTTCCTTAGATGTGAAAGATAGACCAGATACCCTCTCTGTTTTTTTCCTCTCCTTCTCTTCGCTTCTTTGTTCTCCTCCCCTCCTTCCTTCCTTCATTACTGTCTCATATCTCTGACTGAAACACAGGAGCCCCCAATGCCTCTCAGAACCAAATATTCAAAATCAAGTGTAATGTCGTTCTTGAACAGACCAGACCTCAGCCCTGTGTCAAGATATATTTGTCACTGTTGCGAAGGACTTGCAAGGGAGAGCCCATGTAGGAGATAAAAGTGTCAAACGAAGATGAAAGATTTCTGTCCATCTAACTTGGGCCCTTGGAGAGGCTCCTTGATGGATAAGGACATCAACAGGCAGAAGAGGAACACCCTCAGCAGATTCTACAGTATGCACAAAAATCTTTGATAACCTCTGATTGAAAGTTGGGCTTCATATATACGGGCCAGGTGGATTGAAAGAAGGAAGGTGGATTTGCACCCCAGGGAACCTTGGGCCGTGCCTGGAGACATTTTTGGTTCTCACACTGTGAGGAAGGTACTACTGGATTCTAGTGAATGGAGGCCGGGGATGCTGCTAAACATCCTGTGATGCACAGGAGATCCCCCACAGCAAATAATTACCCAGCCCCAAATGTCAACAGTGCCGAGGTTGAGAAACCCCGCACTCTATAAAATTGGATCCCAGAGAAATAATGTCACAGAAGCCAGTTTTAAAAAAAACAGACCCCCCAAAAGAAAACCCCAAAACCACCAGAGAAACACAAATGAATCACTCAGTGTCTAACTCCAGGATGAGGACCCATAGGGAAGTGAGGACCTATAGAGAAACGGTGCAGTTCCATTCGGGTTAGTTCCTATTTTATAATATAATATTGCTTTTTTAATTTCTTGTGAGACCAGAAGCATTCAAGTCAGTTCTTAAAACACTGAGTGCGCTAGGCAGTCACGGAACTCCTTCACCAAGGGCACTCCCCAAGGTCTGCGTTTCAAGGTAAGGGAGGCAACCTTAGCCTGACATTTCCTTCTCTGCTCTGTTTCTAAACTTGTGACAAAGGAATTTGAATCTGAATCTCCTTTGAAAGAACTGCTAAACATTTCCTGGCATCACTCACATTTTATATGTGACTAAGATCATTCCTGACACCTCTTAAGAAAACATGATTGTCAGCCTGCCCTGCAGCCCACTGAGTTCAGACTCCAGCTGCTTCCAGTCCCACCCCTAGTCCTGCTTGTTGTCACCAACAAGCATAAAGGACACAAGCAGAAAAGCTCAACAGAGTGAAGCTTTAGGTTACCAGAACTCCTTTTTTTAATGTCTGAGAGAAGTGTTCTGGTTTATTTATATTTCTGGGTAACCAAGGTATAAACAGAAAAAGCATTGTTTCAATTCTTGTGGCTAAAAATCTTTCTAATGTGTATGTCTCTCTTTAGGAAGTTAGGAAGTAAGAGAACCTGGAGGACAAGGTTGAAGCAGATATTTTCTTGGCCTTAACCATTGTCTTGCTCATCAGTGACCACTATCCAGGCCTGAAGGTGGTTATTGGAATATTAGCACTTTAGAAGTAGTCCGATCCCTCATTTTACAAATGAGGGAACTGAATTGCAGAGAGGAAAGTGAACTGTGTTAGATCATGGGGTGACAGAGCTGAAAAGACTTCGAACCAGCTTCAGTGTGAGCATATATTTTCTAAAATTGGGAAGGGAAATAATCTTACTTAAGTTGAAGGTCATCGCTAGCATAAATAGAAGGCATAAGTTTCTGTTCTTCATCCACTTCTGTACGTACCAGCCAGAACTCTACTGACAGAGTAAAGGATTGAAGCAATTTTCTGAATCATTTGGACTGAAGCCCCATTGCATAGCTATAGCCTTTAAATATATGTGGTGCGGCTGTAAAGCAATGTGACCAGTTTCCACAAACCACACAAGAAAACTGGGCACACTATTATATATTCATACTGCATGCTCTGGATTTTCCATGAATACAGGGAACAGGAAATCCAGAAATAACCCCCAAACTTGTTTTGGAGCCAATTTCTACCTCTACCTTCAACAGACCTTTTGCAAAATCCACTAAGGAGAAGCAAAATGAACGTAACCATACCATCACATTTCTTCTTATCTTTTTTCTTATGCATGTTTGTTTCACCTTCCCCTGGTGCTAATACCAAGGCACTTGGCAAAACCCTCAAAAGGAAGGGGAAATATAAGGAGATGGCAAATGAAAAATAATCATGTAGTAAAAGATGCAAATGATAAAACAGTGATTGTGATGCTGACACTTCGAGAGAAAGATGATTTGTTAGCTTCTCCCTCTAATTATCCCCAATAGCTTTGCTAACTTAAGGTGTGGTCCAAGGATGAACAGCATTGACATTAACTGAGAGTTTATTACAAATGCAGTCTCAGACCCTTATGGCATTTCTCAAGATAAACAAGATCCCCATGTGATTTGTATGCACATGAAAGTTTGTGAGGCATTGATGTCAAGTATGGTGAGGATAACTCTGGATTAGGACTTGGAAAACCAGGTTTCTCTTTCTGCTTCTGTCACTTAGTGGCTTAAAAAATGTATCCAAATCGCTTCTGCTTTCTGTGCTTCAGTTTTCTCCTGGGTACAATGAGAGAATTGAACTAGAAAAACTCTGAGGGTCTTTATGCCTCCAAATTCTAGAATTCTAATGAACAGTGCACACCTGATCTTGTATGCTTCTTTAGCATGAAACAACTTCTTCTAAAACACCTAGACTTCCTTCAGATCAGCAAAGTTTACAATTGAAAATCCAAGTGGAAAGGCACTGACTACCTTGGCCTTTCCAACTCCTACTTTTGGTCTGCACCAGCTTCACGGGCCCTTCCGAGGATTCTGAAATGGAATGGTCATGTTATCACCATTCCTAGTTTTTCAAAATGAATCCATGTGAAGCAACAGGAGAGGGCAGCTCTGCTGACAGTGGGAGGAACCAACATTTTTGACTGTCCCCCTGGAGCTGGAGCAAACAGAGGTAAATTCTCCCAAGATGAAGAGAGCTAGGGACAAATTCAGAAGCTGATCACAGTCCACCTGGCATTTCCTTCTCACAGAATTACCTAGGGAGTACTAACTTTACCCCCAGTATTTATTTTTTCTTCTTCTACTTGCCCATCTCTTGAACCAGGTCAAGTTGGCTCTATCACCACTTAGTGTTTGGCTATGGTCTTATTTTTTTTTTTTTTAATGAGCTAAAATGAGGTGGCAGGGAAGCATCACCACCAAGCCAGGGTCATGTTCTATAGGAAAAGAGAGATTTGGGTGGGGTATCTTGGGTCCCTCAAACCTCAACTAACCATCTGCTGACTTTAAGTTCTTGTTTCAGTATAAGTTGCTGCATAGTAAACCATTTTGAGCTTTGTGGCTCAACAACAGCTTTATTGTGCTCATGGATTCTGTGGTTCAAGAATTTGGGCAGAGCTTTTCTGGGATGTTTGCTCCTTGTGATGTCAGATGAGGGCACTCAAGATACTTAGGTGATGGATGGGATGGCTTTACTTCCATGTCCGGTGCCTTGGTGGGAGTGGCTAGAAGACTGCATTAACAGAGATTATTGCGTAAAGTGCCTACTACACATGTGGCTTCTCCAGCATGGCAATCTCAGGGTTATGTAACTTCTTAAGGGGCAACTGACTTCCCTCAGAGAGACTATCTTAAAAGAACCAGGTAAAAGCTGCCTGGTTTTTTAGGACTTAACATCAGAAGTAGTGTAATATCACTTCTGTCATATTGTATTGGTGGAAGCCATTACAAGCCACCTTGACTCCAAGAGGGGAAGATAGACTCCACATCTTGATGGGAGGAGCTCCAGTGGTTTTTTGGTCATTTTTCAAAACCTCTACAGTACTCAGGAGATAACTAGCACTGAGGGAACACTGTTTAGTCAATCCTGGATTGGACTGCGTGTGCAGCCAAGGACTCCCTTTTCCCACTCCTGCATGGAGCTCATACAGGAGATCAAGCTGAGCAGGATGCTGAGGAGGCTCTTTGGTCCCCCTCTCCATGGCCCTCACCGTATCTCCCATCACTGGACCTTAGAACCTGGCCTAACAGGGGGAAGGGAGGGATGCCATAAGGAAAACTGTTCTGCCATTCCCTCTGTCTCTCATCAACCCTCTCTTTTCTATAAGACCTAAATGGGCTAAGCCACCCACTCTCTGTCTCTGTACCCTGGTCCTGCCCAAATTTCCAAGATTCTGGGAATGGTGTCTTATTGCTCCAGCCCTCTGGGATCAGAAAGAATAAAAAGAACAAGCTATGCAGAAAAGAAGGGCTCCAAGAGAGCCAAAAGAAAGCAAGGGTTTGTTTGCCTTAAGCCAGTTCTATTTATAATTCCTATATTCCACCCCTAGCAGGGTGGTCTAATTGTGTGGCTCTGTGGACTCCAGAACTTCATTTTACTCTTGATCCACACCAGAGCTCTTACTTTGGCTGGGAGGAGGGAGTTTCCGTCCCTAATTTCTCTCTCTCCCGAGAGTTACAGTGTGTGCCACTTACTTACTGTCAGTCACTTCCTGTGCCAGTCACTCTGCCACTTTACACTCATCCAGTTTAGGTCTCACAACAGCCCTGTGAGGTATATAACATTATCCTTAAGTCATAGGTGACAAACACAAGGCTCAGTTGAGCTGAAGTAACTTGTTGCATCTATGTTCATCAGTGATATTGGCCTATAGTTTTCTTTTTTGTGGCGTCTTTGCCAGGTTTTGGTATTAGGGTGATGGTGGCCTCATAGAATGAGTTTGGAAGTTTACCTTCCTCTGCAATTTTCCGGAGGAGTTTGAGTAGGATAGGTGTTAGCTCTTCTCTAAGTTTTTGGTAGAATTCAGCTCTGAAGCCGTCTGGACCTGGGCTTTTGTTTGCTGGAAGATTTCTGATTACAGTTTCAATTTCCGTGCTTGTGATGGGTCAGTTAAGATTTTCTATTTCTCCCTGGTTCAATTTTGGAAAGTTGTACTTTTCTAGGAATTTGTCCATTTCTTCCAAGTTGTCCATTTTATTGGCATATAATGGCTGGTAGTAGTCTCATATGATCTGTTGTATTTCTGTGTTGTCTGTTGTAATCTCTCCATTTTCATTTCTAATTTTATTGATTTGATTTTTTCTCCCTTTGTTTGTTGATGAGTCTGGCTAATGGTTTGTCAATTTTATTTATTCTCTCAAAGAACCAGCTTTTGGCTTTGTTGATTTTTGCTATGGTCTCTTTTGTTTCTTTTGCATATATTTCTGTCCTATGTTTTAAAATTCCTTTCCTTCCACTAACCCTGGGCTTCTTCATTTCTTCCTTTTCTAGTTGCTTTAGATGTAGATTTAGGTTATTTGACTTTTTTCTTGTTTCTTGAGGTATGCCTGTATTGCTATGAACCTTCCCCTAAGCACTGCTTTTACAGTGTCCCAAAGGTTTTGGGTTGTTGTGTTTTCATTTTCATTCGTTTCTATGCATATTTTGACTTCTTTTTTGATTTCTTCTGTGATTTGTTCATTATTCAGCAGCATGTTGTTCAGCCTCCATATGTTGGAATTTTTAATAGTTTTTCTCCTGTAATTGAGGTCTAATCTTACTGCGTTGTGGTCAGAAAAGATGCTTGGAATGATTTCAATTTTTTTTTAATTTGCCAAGGCTAGATTTATGGCCCAGGATGTGATCTATCCTGGAGAAGTTTCCGTGTGCACTTGAGAAAAAGGTGAAATTCATTGTTTTGGGGTGAAATGTCCTATAGATATCAATTAGGTCTAACTGGTCCATTGTATCATTTAAAGTTTATGCTTCCTTGTTTAATTTCTGTTTAGCTGATCTATCCATAGGTGTGAGTGGGGTGTTAAAGTCTCCCACTATTATTGTGTTATTGTTAATTTCCCCTTTCATACTTGTTAGCATTTGTCTTACATATTGTGGTGCTCCTATGTTGGGTCCATATATATTTATAATTGTTATGCCTTCTTCTTGGATTGATCCTTTGATCATTATGTAGTGTCCATCTTTGTCTCTTTTCACAGCCTTTGTTTTAAAGTCTATTTTATCTGATATGAGTATTGCTACTCCTGCTTTCTTTTGGTCTCTACTTGCAGGGAATATCTTTTTCCAGCCCTTCACTTTCAGTCTGTATGTGTCCCTTGTTTTGAGGTGGGTCTCTTGTAGACAACATATATAGGGGTCTTGTCCCAGCCAAAAGACAAAGACTGGGTGAGTGGATACAAAAACAAGACCCCTATATATGTTGTCTACAAGAGACCATTTCTTTCTCTTTTAAAGCAACCATTATAGAACCACTCCAAAACATAATTTTGAACACTGTTAAATCAAATCATCTTTAAAAAGGAAAGCTTCAGCCAAGAAACAGTAAATCTCAGCAACTAAATAGAAAATACAAAGAAGAACCAATTTTTTTTTTTTAATTTTGGAATTGAAAAATAGAGTAACTGAAATAAAAAGTTCCACTGGATAGCTCAACAGCAGAATGCAGTGTATAGAAGAAAGATTCAGTGAACAGGGAAACAGTGCAATAAAAATTATCATCTGAGCAACAAAGAGAAAAAAGACTGAAAAAAGAGCCACGGTCATGTGGCACTACAGCAAAAGATCTTATATTTGTGTCTTCAGACTCCCAGAAGCAAAGGAAAAAGAGATCAAGCCTTGAAAGGTACTTTAAAAAATAATGGCTTAAACCTTCCTAAATTTAGCAAGAAACATAAACCTACTGATTCAAGAAGTGAACCTCAGGCCAAACCCAGAGTAGTCTATGCCAAGATACATCATAATTAAAGTAATGAAAACTAGAGAAAGAAAAATCCTTGAAAGCACTCAGAGAAAGAGTAGAAATCATACAAAATGTATTCTTTGACCACAAGGGAATCAAGCAAGAAATTAACAACATCACGATAATAAGAAAAGCAACAAATACTTGGAAAGTAAACAACCGTATTCTAAATAATCCATGGGACCAAAAGAAATAAAATATATATATAAAGAAATGAGTGCAAATGAAAAAATATGTCAAAATTTGTGGAACACAGCTAAAGCAATGTTGAGAGGGAAAGTTATAGCACTAAGGAAGGAAGGAAGGAAAGAACAAAGGAAAGAAAGGAAAGAAGAAAGAAAACTACAGATCAATATCCTTCATGAATATAGATGAAAAACCCTTGAACAGTTAAGAACAAAGCAATATATATAAAAAAAAAATTATACATCATGAACTATGGAATGTATTCCAAGATAAACATATTAATAGCCACATAGGTAAAATGAAAGCCAATAGTATTGCACTTTTTTTTGTGTGAAACTACATCTTTCCTTCTGTATGATTTAAAAAATCAGTAAATAAAGCAATAGTTATAAATCAATAGTATTGGGCATACAGTGAGTAAAGGTATAAGGTACAACACTAACAACATAGAGTATGAAAATGTAAAAGAGTTTTAAATATAAAATAGTTTTTATACTATTGAAACTAAGTTGTTATTAATTCAAACCTGATTGTTATAAAGTTAAGATGGGGACTTCCCTGGTGGGCCAGTGGTTAAGAATCTACTTGCCAATGCAGGGAACATGGGTTTGATCCCTGCTCTGAGAAGATTTCACATGCTGTGGGCAAGTAAGCCCATGCGCTGTAACTACTGAGCCTGTACTCTGGATTCCTTGAGCCACAATTGCTGAGCCTATGTGCAGCAACTACTGAAGCCTTTGTGCCTAGAGACTGTGCATCCTGACAAAAGAAGCCACCGCAATGAGAAGCCTGTGCACTGTAAGTAGACAAAGCCCACTTGCAACAATGAAGACCTAGCACAGCCAAAAATAAGCAAATAAATTTTTTTAATTAAAAAAAAAAAGAAACTGGAGCATAGACTTGCCCAAGGTCACGTAGCTATTGAGTCAGGGAGGCAGAATTATAAAAAAAATGTTAAGATGGTGATTGTAATTCCCCAAGGTAACCAGTAAAAGAAACAACTTTAAAATATACATAAAAACAAACAAGAAAGGAATCAAAACAGTATGCTAGAAAAATAAATGAATCACAAAAAGGCAGTAAAGGAGGCAATGAGGCAGAAAAGTTATGGTAATATAGAAAACAAAGCAAAATGGCAGAAGCCTTTCCTTATCAGCAGATACTTCAAACGAAGGGATTAAACTCTAGAATGGACTTAAGAAACATGATCCAACTATATATTTCTACAAGAGACTCTCTCTTGAAACACACAACCTGGATGAATCTCCAGAGGATTATGCTAAGCGAAAAAAAGCCAAGCCCAAAGGTTACATACATATCCTTCATATGTATAACATTCTTGGAATAACAAAATTGTAGAAATGGAGAACAGATTAATGATTGCCAGAGGTTGTGTGGGTGGATATATAAAGGAAGTGGATGAAGCTATAAATGAACGCCATGAGGGATTTTTTTCAGTGATGAAACTGTTCTGTTTCGTGACTGTATCAATGCCAATATCCTGGTGTTGATATTACACTATAGTTTTGCAAGATGTTAACTTTGGGGAAACTAGGTAATTGTTACATGAGACCTCTCCGCATTTTTTCTCACTACTGCATATGCATCTATAATTATCTCAAAAGAAAAAATTAAATTTAAAAACTCAGAATGCATAGAAAGAAATGGATGGATATATCTCCATTCTGGATGGAGATGTACTATATGTGAGTGACTATATTATTGCAGAATGTATTTTTCCTTTGGGCTTTGAACAACTTTTGAATTTGTCTAATATAAATTATATTATTTGTGTATTAATTTGGGTTATTTGTGCAGATGTGTGGGGATCATCAAAGTGGTTTCTCCTTCCTCCTTCTTCTTCTCGCCCTTCCCACAAGACTCCCAGATTGTTTAACCAACCTCCCCACCAGACTCTTATACCACCCTACCCCACCACATCCCTGTATCTGCCTTTAGATTTTACAATTACGTTATACAGTCTTTCCTGCATCTAGCTGGGATCAAAGCCTTACCTTAAGGCTAGGATCTGTAAATGGATTTCAAGTTTCAATCTAGGGAAAAGGACAGGGATAGAATTTGGAAGATTCAGAGAGGGAGCAGGAGGCCCTTTGCTACATCCTTGATAAAATACACAGTGCATAAACTAGGAACTGAGAGAAAGACTCCGGGGATATGGTTCTGCATGGTTGTTGTTGTTTTTTTTCTGTTTTTATTTTTTTGCACTTGCCCACACAGCTTTACAAATGAATCCAGAAAATAGGCACTTGGCTCCCTTTTCTCTTCTAGAAATGCTGATTCTTTTGAGGAATGAATGCTTACCTCCCTCCTAAACAATAAATCAAAGCCTTGAAAATCATTTGCAAAGACACCAAGTTTTGCCCTTGATTAATTTCTTATTTCACCTTGTTCTTACTTAAGGCTGAAATCATGTGATGTGTTTCAGTTTTAAATGAGCCCTGCTGACTGGGATTCTTGAAGTATCTTGTTGTTGCTTTGGGGGAGGGGAGGGGAAGATTCCTGTTAATTTTTTTCCAGCATTTTATTAGGAAACTTTCAAAGACTCAGAAAAGGTGAGATAATTTTTCAGTGAACACTTGTATACCCACCATATAGATTCTAGAGTTTTCATTTTATTATACTTGCTTTATAATATACTTTCCATGTAGCCACTTTATTAATACAGACATCAATCTGTTGTATTTATCATTTTGAGATTCTCCTTTGAGATCATTTCAGAATGCAAGTTATTAGCTAGAGTTCAGTAATTTCCTAAGGTTCTTTTGTTCTTTTAATGTGAAACTTACATGCAACAAAAGTATGAATTTTTAGTGATATGTTGGCTGAGTTTTGACATATATATACAAATGTGTAATCCAAACTTCTGTCCAGATACAGAATAGCATCATCACAAATCTCACTCATACTCTTTCCCAGATATTCCCTGCCCTCAGTGCCCTTCAGAGGTAACCAGAATTCTTATATTTTTGTGCCAGTGCTTAGATCTGCCCCTTCTAGAATTTCATATAATAGAATCACAAAGTATGTACTCTTTATAGAAGGCTTCTTTCACTCTACATAATGCATTTGAATCATACTTGTTGTTATGTATCAATAGTTCTTTCCTTTTTATTGCTAAGTAGTATTTCATTGTTTGAATACACCACATTTTATCCATTCTTCTGTTAATGGGCACCTGCCTTGTTTCTAGTCTTATGCTATTATGCATAAAGCTGCTATAATTGTATTTTTGTGTCTGTTAATGTATGTTTCTTATTTGAGGAAATACCCTAGGGTATTTCAGTTGCATGAATGGGGGTGGGGAAAGTGATGGTCACTCACAGAGTGGTCTGGAAAAGGGACATCCATCCCTGGATGTGCTTCCTCTGAATTCATAAATTACTCTGAGCAGGCCTTACTGTATTAAAAATTTGACTGTGTGAATTAACCCTCACAAACTCAAATCAGTTTTTCTCATTGTACTGCAGGAAAAAGCCAATTCTGACTCCATGTTGGATCTTTTACCGTTAACCTTTGTTTCCATTGCTTTTGCTCACTAAAAGGAGCAAAAAAGCCTGCCTAGGGGAACCCTGCCCCTCTGTCTGAGTATTAAACCAAAGTGCTTTTGTTCAGGGCCCTGTCCACCTGTGAATGGCAGGAAGGAAGAAATTAACACATCCACTCCCTGAGGCTTGCCATTCTAGGAGATATTTGCAAGATTAATGGCCTTTTAACTTTATTTCCTCACCTCGTTTCTATAAAAGAACCTGCCATCCAGACCTCCATAAGATGGTTATCTTGAGACTGGTCTGCCACTTTCTCAATCAATGACTTTCCAAATGAAGTCATGCTCCTTGCCTCAACACTTCAACTCCTGGATTTATTGGCCTGTAGTGTACAGAGCAAAAGGAGCTTGGACTCAGTAGTAATTGTCCACAGGCTCCACCCTAACACTGGCTTCCATTGTGTTTAATGTAGACAACTTTGACAGGTTCCTATTGGGTATTCCATTTCTGTTCTAGTCCTCTGTTATCAAAAAGTCACTGTGTAATAATACTCATTTAAAGAACTTTAAATTAGCATAAAGTTGACTTGGGATGTATACATTTCTATAAACTATAACACATTGTAGATAAAATTTTGTCCTTTAATGGAAAATTATATATACTCAATAGCACACTCTTCCAGGCTCTCTGATTCAGGCTGGTTCGTTGTCTTTGAGCAGTTTTGCAAAGAGCAAAATTGCTTTCTAAATTGTAGATAATTGATGGATATTCAAACTCTGTCTTATCCAAAAGTTTTGCCTGACTTCCCTCCCTTTTGTGGAAAAAAGTTTTGCCTTTATTTGCAAATCAATTCCTTCATTCTTTAAACATGTATTCATTTTTAGATTTGAGAGCCATGATTTTACCTTTTTCTGAAAATTATGTTTCTCCAATTTTTAATTGACATACAGTTTACATACCATAAAATTCATCCTTTTAAAGTATACAATACATTGTTTTTGGTAAATTTTTAGTACATTTACAAAACCCAGCCATCATCACTAATTCCTGAACAATTAGCATATCTTTGAGATTCATCCAATTTGTTGCAAGGATCAAGAGTTCATTCCTTTCTGCTGCTGCTAAGTCGCTTCAGTCGTGTCCAACTCTGTGCGACCTGGTGGCAGCCCACCAGGCTCCTCCATCCATGGGATTTTCCAGGCAAGAGTCCTGGAGTGGGGTGCCATTGCCTTCTCCATCATTCTTTTCTATCACTGAGCAATACTCCACTATATAGATATACAGTTCATTTATCTATCACTTAGTGAAGAACATTTGCATTGTTTCCAGGTTTTGGAGATTATGAACAGAGCTGCTATAAACATTCATGCATAGGTTTTTTTTTTTTCATGTATTGCTATTAAATATTGTATTTCCATTTTATTTTTACCATCCCAAATTGTTATTGTTACTGTTGGATTTTGTAACCAAGGCTATTTAGACTTATACATAGATTAATTTATTTGTTCGCTGCAGCAGACTATACTCTTCAAAGATAGAGACACCATTTCCCTTACCCTACATACTGTCTTGCAGTGTGACCTTGCCACTCCACCATCAATAGGTAGAGTCTAATATTTCTCCCCTTGAGTCTGAGATTAGCCTCAGTGACCTGTAGTAATCAACAAAATGTGGAGGAAGTAACACTGTATGACTTCCAAGGCTAGGTCAGAGAAAGCCACACAATTTCCACCTGGATCTCTTGGAACACTCACTGTCTGGACTCTCCCATGGAGAGGCCGTTTGTAGGTGCTATAGCTAACTATAGTTTCCACTAAGCAGTATTTGGGTCATCCCAGTTCACGTGCTAGTCATGTGGGTGAAGAAGCCCCTAGATGCTTCCAGTCCTCAGGCCTCTGAGTCATCCCTAGCCATTCAAGACTTTCCACTTGAGGCCCCAGACATCATAAAGTAGAGACAAACCACTCTTGCTGCATACATAGATTTTTATGTGAACAGAAGTTCTCATTTCTCTAGGGTAAATACCTAAGAGTGGGATGACTCAGTCATACGGTAAGTGAATGTTTAACTTTGTAAGAAACTACCAAACGATTTTCTAGAGTGGCTGTACAGTTTCACATTCCCACTAGAAATATACAAGAGTTCCAGTTGCTTGCAATCTCATTGTGACTTTAATTTGCATTTTTCTAATGGAAAATGATACAGGACATTTTTTCATGTGCTTATTTGCATTTGTTGTTGTTCAGTCACTAAGTCACGTCCAACTATTTGCAACTCCATGGACTGCAGCATGCCCAGCTTCCCTTCCTTAAGTGTCTCCTGTAGTTTGCTCAAATTCATGTCCATTGAGTCAGTGATGCTATCCAACCATCTCATCCTCTGTCGCCCCCTTCTCCTTTGCCTTCAGTCTTTCCCAGCATCAGGGTCTTTTCCAACGAGTCAGTTCTTTCCATCAGGCATCCACAGTATTGGAGCTTCAGCTTCAGCATCAGTCCTTCCAATGAATATTTGGAGTTGATTTCCTTTAGGATTGACTGGTTTGATCTTGCAGTCCAAGGGACTCTCAAGAGTCTTCTCCAGCACTGCAGTTCAAAAACATCAATTCTTTGGTGCTCAGCTCTTCTTTATTGTCCAGCTCTCACATCTGTACATGACTACCAGAAAAACCATAGCTTTGACTGTACGGACCTTTGTGGACAAAGTGATGTCTTAGCTTTTTAATATGCTATCTGTTTGTTATAGCTTTCCTTCCAAGGAGCAAGGGTCTTAATTTCATGGCTGCAGTTACCGTCTGCAGTGATTTTGGAGCCCACGAAAATAAAATCTGCTACCACTTTCCCTTTTTCCCCATCTATTTGCCATGAATTGATGGGACTGGATGCCGTGATCTTAGTTTTTTTTTTAATGTTCAGTTTCAAGTCAGCTTTTTCACTCTCCTCTTTCACCTTCATCCAGAGGTTCTTCAGTTCCTCTTCACTTTCTGCCATTAGAGTGGAAGCATCTGCTTTTCTGCATATCCTTCAGTAAAATGTTCAAGATTTTTGCCATTTTTAATTGTTGACTTAAAAAAATAAAATATAATAATAGCCCATATCTCCCCTTCCCCTCAACATGACACTTATCTCTCAGTTTATTTTCCATTCAGTTTTTCTTTTTGATGTGTATTCACTGAGTTTTGAAAAATGCATGTGCCTCGAAACTAAATCTCTATGAAGTGATACAACATAGTCATCACCTTAGAAAGTTCCCTTGTTTTCCTTCCAATTATTCCCTGTTCCTAATTCCCTTCATAATAATCAGTGTTCTAATTTTTTTTTCCACCATGGATTTTGCCTGATATAAATGAAATATTACTCTTTTGTGTAAGATGTCTTTTTTTTAAGCTTTGACTTAAAAAATAATTGTATTTATTTATTTAGTTTTGGCTGTGCTGGGTCTTCATTACCACACGGGCTTTTCTCTAGTTGCAGCAAGCAAGGACCGCTCTCGAGCTGTGGTGTGCGGGCTTCTCACTGCAGTGGCTTCTCTTGCGGAGCATGGGCTCTAGGTGTGAGTCACTTCAGTAGTTGCAGCTCTCAGGCTCTAGAGCACAGGTTCAGTAGATGTGGTGAACAGCCTTAGTTGCTTCATGGCATGTGGGATTGTCCCAGATCAGGGATCAAATCCATGTCTCCTGCATCGGCAGACAGATTCTTTCCCACTGAGCCATCAGTGAAGCCCAAGACTTTAATGCATTTTTGAAATTCATCTCTGTTGCATGTATCAGTAGTTCCTTCCTTTTTATTGCTGAGTAGTATTTCATTTTGCAAATAGATCACAGTTAGCTAATCCACTCTTGATGCACATCTGGTCTGTTTCAGTTTGGGCTAATAAAGCTAATAAATCATATATGAGTTTTTTTGGATATATGTTTTTATTTATCTTGAATAAATACCGAATAGTTGAATGGCTGGATCATAAGATATGTATATAGAAGTTTATAAGTAGCTGTCATATCTTTTTCCAAATGTGAAGAAATACTTCTTTTGTTCAAGATGCCTTAGGCATCTCTGACTCATGGGTTTCCCAGGAATAGAAGTGCCCTTTGTTGTGGAAATTGTGGAGGTGGAATGATTCCCACCCCCTTCCTGGATCAGAATTGATTCAAGGATATAAGTGCTTCTTCTAGCAGCTCTGCTCTCACAGCTGTCAGCCTTGGTCAGGGGGAGGCAGGGAGGTTTAATTATAATGCTTCTGACAGTTTCTGAGCACGGAGCCCAGCGCCTGCTGCACCAACAGCTGAGCTCAGCCAGAAGCTGCCATGCTGAAAACTCACCTCTCAGTATCAGGCTGTTCATCGGTAGGCCTGCCTAATGGTCCAAGAATTTCACATTTCCACATGCTCATTGCTCATCAGGTGCAGGTTGCAGGCACATTCCAGCTACAGAGGCTTGCATCAGTTTCCTCATATTACCACTGAGTTAGCTGCAGCTCATGATACAGTCCAGCAGAGCCCAATCCTCCAGAGAATGAAATCTTTAAACACACTCCATGTTCTCAGAGTTCATAACATTTGCACATACATCTACTGACAGGCTCTGCTCATGTCCCTCTGGGATCCATTTTATGACTTCTGACTTCTTTTTTCTGTGGCTGAAAAGGAGAGTAAGGTCACCAGGATAGTTTGGGACGGAAAGCACTCTTGTTTTTCCCCTTTCGAAATGCTCTTTACTTCTTCCCATAGCATTTCAGCAGTGCCTCTTTTATGACACTGAACACATTCTTCCCTGTATTGTCACTGTTTGAGGTCATTTGTTTACTTAATACCCACCTAGTTCCAGAAAATATTTTAAGTGATCTGTAAGAATAAATTGAATACAAATAGATACTGTAAATTAAAAGTGGAATGAAAGACAAACGAGGGTGGGGACATAAAATGGATTCAGGAATGCCATTTTTGTACACTTTTTAGCCCTCCTTATGAATATGAGTGCCCTAAGGCAAGAACTGTTTTATTCATCTTTGTATTTCTAACAAGGTTTGATCCATTAAAAAATAGTTTTATCGAGATATTTACATACCATAAAATCCACCCATTTATTTGTAAACTTCAATGTTTTTAGTATATTCACAGTTGTGCAATCATCATCATAATCCATTTTAGAAAATTTTCATCACCCCATAAAGAAACCCCAAACCCATTACCAGTAAATCCCATTTTCCCCTATTCCTACCCCTGGCAACCATTAATCTGTCTCTAAAGATGTGCCTATTCTGGGTATTTTATATAAATGGACAAATACAATATATGTCCTTTTGTGTCTTTCTTCACTTATCATAATATTTTCATAGTTCATTCATGTTGTTTCATGTATCAGTATTTGTATTCTTCTTATGGCTGCCTAGTATTCCATCACATAGATGTAACATATTTTGTTTATCCATTCATCTGTTGATGGGTATTTATGATATTTCTACCTTTCTTGGCTATTATGAATAATGCTGCTGTAAACATTTGTGTGCAAGTTTTTCTGTGCACATGTTTTCATTTCTATTGAGTATATACCTAGGAGTTGAATTGCCGAATCATATGGTAACTCTGTGTTTAGTCATTTGAGGAATTGCCAGACTGTTTTCCATGTTGGCTACACCATTTACATTCCCATCAGCAGGGCATAATGGTTCCAATTTTTCTATATTCTTTTTTAAAAATTTTTATTGAAGTATAGTTGATTTGCAATGTGTTAGTTTCAGGTGTATGGCAAATTGGTTTAGTTACATACATATATATTCTTTTTCAGATTCTTTTCCATTATAGATTAGTAATTTCTCTACATTCTTGCCAACATTTTTCATTATCTGCCTTTATGATTCTTCTCTCCTAGTGGGTATGAAGTAGTATCTCATTTTTTTAAATAATACTTGCTTATTTATTCATTTATTTGGCTGCATGAAGTCTTAGTGGCAGCATGCAGGATCTTCAGTTTTTGTTGTGGCACGTGGGATTCTTTGGTTGTGGCATGTGGGATCTAGTTCCCTGACCTGGGATTGAACTGGGGCTCCCTGCCTTGGGAGTATAGAGTCTTAGCCACTTGACCACCAGGGAAGTCCCATGTTCATTTGTTTTTGATTTGCATTTCCCTAATAACTAATAATGTTAAGCATCTTTTCATGTGGTTACTGGCCTTTTGTGTATCCTACTTGGAGATATGTCTCTCATTGCCTTTTCTATTTTTACTGGATTATTTGTTTCTTAATTTTTGAGTTGTTAGAGTTCTTTGTATATCCTATATACAAATTCCTTGTCAGCTATATGATTTGCCAAATATTTTCTCCTGTTTTGTGGGTTGTCTCTTCACCTTCTTGATGGTATCATTTGAAGCATAAGTATTTTTAATTTTGATGAGATCCAATGTATTTATTTTTTGTCATTTCTGCTTTTGATGTTGTGTGCAAGAAGGTTTAACTTAACCCAAGATCAGGGAGATTTGCCAGCTCTTTCTTATACAGAATTGCACATGTTTATTTACAACAAGAGCTACCATTTGTTGAACACTTGCTTTGAGCTTGATATTATGCCAAGCACTGTCAAGAGGGTATTTATGTCAATAACAGCAACAATAGCTAACTTTATTGAGTTTGTATATGAATGATCTTATTTAATCCTCACAACAAATCTATGAGGTAAATATGATTATATCTGTTTTACAGATAGAGAAACTGAAGATCAAAAACATTATCTGCATGTGATGCTTAGAATTGCTATAGCCATCTTCTGAGGCATTGATGTCAAACTGTGAGCAACATAAGGGAAATATGGAAAGAACAAGCTATTGATAGATAATGAGTTAAAACCAAACAGCATCAACCACAACATTAATAGCTGACATTTATTGAGCACTTGACAAGAGTTATCTCATTTAACAGTCACAATTGTTCTTTGAGGAAAAAATGTATGATGATGACCCCACTATGAGGTTCAGAAATGTTAAATACTTTAGCAACTCTTATTGGTAACTTCCACTTTTTCCTCACTAACAGAACTCCAGTTTTTTTCTCTAACCTTCCTTTGTGTAGCCATGATGGTGGTGGAGGGCAGTGAACTCTTTCTTATCCAGAGGAAGTGAATTATAATTAATTGAAGCCAGTGGTCTCATTCCCCTTGTCAGTAGTAAGTTTCTGCATGGAAATGGGATTAATACTGGAGATGGGACCTGAAGGGATATCTGCTGAGGAGCTTCTAAGAAAAAATTTTCACTGAGAATAAAAAGCAAGGGATCTTCCACTTTATCTTTGTCTTTTTGTCATGTCACCCCTCATCATATAGCACAGAGCCTGGTGCATTGAAGAAACTCAGTAAAAATTCTGTGGAATTAAACTCTTGAGTATTCTATTGTAGGTCCATTTTTTTTTTCTTATTTCACTTTGATCTATACAAGGATATTTTAGTCCATAAATTATCCCAGAGACTGGCTATAGATGAGCAAGTTTTCTAGTTGTTTCCTGGGACTTAAATTAGGCCAGTGACCACAGGCACCATCACTCTTCTAAACTTCTGGAAAAACTACATAAGGATTCGCATTCCCTTTGTTAATGTATTGAGAACACAGTTTTGCTCGGTTCAAGCAAAATTTATAGGTGACACCTTTCACTGACCTTACACTTGTCAAACATTTTCCCAGATGGAGATAGGTTATACCTTATATTTTGAAATTAATTTTAGTCATTTATATAACTAAATACATATTATTTATGTAATACATAAATGATTAACCTTTATTTCTTTAACATCATTACTTTATATGAATTATTTTTCTGTTTAAGTATATTCTGTAATAATTCATTCCAAGAGTTTCTGGGGGTGGTAAGTTTTCTGGGTTCTTATATGTCCAAAACACCTTTATTCCTCCATCCCACTCGTATAATAGTTTGTTTAGGTATTAAATCCTAGGTTCAACATTATTTTCACTCAGTAGTTTGAAGACATGGCTCCATTGCTGTCCTGCAATCTGATCGGGCTAATGGAAAGTCTGATGTCAAACCTATCCCTTGTGCATTGTGGATGGTCTTTATTTTCTCTTTGAAAGATTTCAGTATTTTCATGTTATCCTCTATGCGCTAAAATTTCTCTGTGGTATATCCAGGCTTCGAGTATTTTTTAAAAATTACTGTTCTCTTTTTTAAAACAGGTTATCATCCTTGGCACTTACAGGGTCCTTTCAATCTGAGTATTTGTGACTTCAATTCTAGGGAGTAGTTTTTTTATTTGTTTGCCATTTAATCTGCAAATATTGATTCCCATGCATTCTCTCCATTTTTACTCAGTGGAACTCCCTTTAGACAAATGCAGAAATTTCTTGATTTGTTTATATTTCATGCCTCTCATTTTTTCTTTACTACTTTTCATCCTCCTATCCTTTAATATTATGCTCTGGGTAAATGCCTCAGTCCAATTTTCTAGATCTATGATTTAATTTCTATTTGCATCCATGACAAGTCTTAGTTCGGTCCATTTATTAGCTTCACCTATGTTATTTATTTTTTAAAAGCCCTTGTTTTCATATTTACCTATTATTATTCATAATTACTTGTTCTTTCATAGATGTAATATCTTTTCTTTATCATTCTGAGGTTATTATTTTATACTGATGTCCTGAGGACTCTACTTATCTAATGAAAGTCCTTTCATTTGTTGAGCACATTATCTCTATTTAATGGCATTTGCTTTGTTTAAATGTTAGGTGATTCTTATTATATGCTTCTCTCACTAAGACATGTCCGATTCTCTGTGACCCCATGGACTGTAGCCGGTCAGGCTCCTCTGTCCATGAGATTCTCCAGGCAAGAATACTGGAGTGTGCTGACATTTCCTTCTCCAGGGAATCTTCCCAACCCAGGGATCGAACTCAGGTTTCTTGCATTCCGTACTTGAGATTTTTTCCTAGACTGTCTGTTCCTTCCATTTATATAACCTGTTTTAGAGAATAGAGGGAAAATATCTATCTGCTGTTTTCAATCAAAGTGTGTGTTGTGGAGAACATGCCAAAATAACGATGCCTTGATAAATCTGTGTACCTCTCTATTTCTCATTAATACTGTCATTTATTTTGCCATTGCCTATCACTCATGATACTAGACTATCCCACTATCCTAACTCCCATACTCATTGCTTTCACTTGAAGACAAATCTCTCTGTTACTGCTTGCTGGTCCATCTGGTTGGAAAAGGAATGGAGAGTTTTCTGGCTTTTCTTCCTGTTATACTGAGTAGTTGCCTCTAAGACCACTCTTTTGCCATAGGTTTTACCTTTTGACATGGAGAACTCCTGGGATACTTTTACTACCTATAAGAATACTCTCCACTGCTCTCCTATGTATGTCCTGAACTGTGGTTTCCTTCTTTAACCAAAACATCTTCTAAGGTGTTCCTCAGTTTTTGGCCCACCAAGAGTGATTTCAAGCATGACTATGTATTGAATCATTTTTCTGTTGTGTCAGGTAGAATAGAGCAAGTGAAGAAACTGAAAATAGCAGTGGTTCAAGGAAGATATGAGGTTATTTCTTTATCCCTGTTTTATAAATAGACTCCACCAACTTGCTCAATGTCACATAACTAATAAACTATGGAACTGGGGTCTGAACCCAGATGTGACTCCACAGTCTACCTTGTTAGGTTCTTTTCCTCTATACCAGTGGTGCTCAACTTTGGCTGTATATTAGAATCACCAAGGTAGCTTTAAAACGTACTAATGCTTCAAACCTACACCAGATCAATTAAATCATAGTGAAGAGTATTTTGTAAAACTTTCTAACATGCTTCTTTTTTTGCCTAAATATGCTATATATTCCTCTGCCAAATATTTTCCTGATTACCTGATTGCTAGCACTCTGCTTAAGTTTTACTTGTCTGTGTAATTTTGAAAATTATTTTGACAAAATATGGAAAATTACCTTAGTTCATATTTGATTCAAATTTTTAAAAAATCATTAAGAAGTACAGCAAAGCATGCAAAATTATACAGACTCTGAAAAATCAGTCTATGTAATCAATCATGTTAACAGACTACAGAAGAAAAATCACACAAATTGACGGATGCAGAAAAACCATCTGACAAAATTCAACACCCGTTCATGACTTAATTAAAAAAACCACCACAGAAAACTCTAGGAATACACAAACTTACTCAGCTTGATACAGTGCATCTACCAAAAAACAAACAAACAAAATCTCTTAGCTAATATCACATTTAACAATAAAGACTAAATGTTTTCCAGCTAAGATCAGGAACAAGTCAAGAATGCCCATTCTCACCACTGCTATTCAATATAGAACTAGAAGCTTTGCCTAAAGCAAAATGTGGAAATAAAAGGCATTCTGATTGGAAAGGACTAAAGCCATCTCTGTTTGCAGATGGGGCTTTCTGGGTGGCTCAGTGGTAAAGAACCGACCTGCCAATTCAGGAAACATGGGTTCGATCCTTGGGTCAGGAAGATCCCCTGGAGAAGGAAATGGCAATCTGCTCCAATATTCTTGCCTGGGAAATCCCCTGGAGAGAGGAGCCTGGCAGACTACAGTCCATGGGGTCACAAAAGGGTCAGGCATGACTCAATGACTAAAACAACAGCAACAATTTGTTGATGACACGATGATCGATGTAGACAATCCCAGGATAAGTATAAAAATCTTTTGAAACTAGTAAGTGAATTCAGAATGGTTGCCAAATACAAGATCAATTGCATTTCTATGTAGTAACAATGAATATGCGAAAGCAAAACTTTAAATAAAATATTATTTATAATCTTTTTAAAAAAGAGAAATATTTACGTGTAAATTCATCAAAACACATATAGGACATGTATGCTGAAAATTACTAAACACTAAGGAAAGAAATCAAAGATCTGAATAAGTAGAGAGACTTACCACATACATAGATTATAAGATTCAATATAGTAAACATGTCAGTTCTCTTTAAATTGGTATATAGGTTTACTGCAATCCCTATCAAAATTTCTCAGCAAGAATTTTCATAGATATAAGCAAGATTATTTTAAAATTTGTATGGAAATGTAAATGACTTAGAGTGGCCAAAACAATTTTGAAAAAGAATAAACTAGGAAACCAGTCTACCTGATTTCAAGACTTTTTTTTTTTATAGCTACAATAATCAAGACTGTTTGATATTGTAGGATGGATAGATACATAAATCCATGGGCTAGAATAGAGAACACAGAAATAAACTTACAAAAATATACTCAGTTCACTTTCAACAAAGGTGGAAAAGCAATTCAATGGAGGATCTTCTCAACAAATGGTGCTGGAACAATTGCATATCCATAGACAAAAAAATATGAATTATAATCTAAACCTCATACCTGACACAAAAAATTAACTCAATGTGCATCACAGATTTAAGTATAAAATGCACATCTTTAAACTTTTAGAATATGACATAGGAGAAAACTTCAGGACCTAGGCTTCATGAAGAGACATAATACCAAAAGCACAAACCATAAAAACCATGAACTCATTAAAAAAATTTTTTTTTTAATTTGCTTAACAGAGAATGAAAAGACAAGCTGACTAAGAGAAAGCATTTGCAAATCCACATGTGTGACAAAGGACTCAGATCTAGATTATATAATAAACTCTCAAAACTCACTGTTATAAAAAGCAAGCAATTCAATTAGAAAATGGGCAAAAGGCACAAAGGGTTATATCACTGAAGAAGCTATACAGTTATAGCAGATGAGCATGTGAAAAGATGTTTAACACCATTATATATTAGGGGAATGCAAATTTAAAACACAACATGATATTATTACACATCTGATAGAATAGCTAAAATAAAAATAACAAATGCTGGTGAGAATGCAGAAAAACTGCATCTCTCATATATTTCTGGTGGGTTATATAAAATATTAAACCACTCTGGAAAATAGTCTGGTAATTTCTTATATTAATAAGAAATTAATTGGGCCTTGTGGCTCAGCTAGTGAAGAATCTGCCTGTAATGTGGGAGACCTGGGTTCGATCCCTCCATTGGGAAGATCCCCTGGAGAAAGGAAAGGCTACCCACTCCACCATTTTGGCCTGGAGAATTCTATGGATTGTATAGTCCACGGGGTCACTAAGAGTCAGACACGACTGAGTGACTTTCACTTTCACACTTCACATTAATAAAATGAAGCATATAATTTTCAAATGACACAGCAGTTATACTTTTGGGCATTTCGTTTCCAGATAAATAAAATCTTATGGCTGCAAAGAAACCTGTGCATCACTGCTTACACTTAGCATTCATTTATTCTATTTCACTGTACGTAGCATTCAATGTATGAATAACCGCTAATCATTATTAGTAAGCTGATGATAGGCATCTCGGTTGTTTTTGCTTTTCAACATTTCAATAATGCTTTTTTGAATATCTTTGCACCTCTCTCCTTGAGCACATGTGTGAGGATTTCCCTAGGATGGATATCTAGAAATGGAAACTCTGGATTATAAGTTGATATATATTTTCTAACTATACTCAGTTCAGTTCAGTCACTCAGTCGTGTCTGACTCTTTGCGACCCCATGAATCGCAGCACGCCAGGCCTCCCTGTCCATCACCAACTCCCACAGTTCACTCAAACTCATGTCCATCAAGTCGGTGATGCCATCCAGCCATTTCATCCTCTGTTGTCCCCTTCTCCTCCTGCCTCCAATCCCTCCCAGCATCACAGTCTTTTCCAATGAGTCAACTCTTCGCATGAGGTGGCCAAAGTACTGGAGTTGCAGTTTTAGCATCATTCCTTCCAAAGAAATCCCAGGGCTGATCTCCTTTAGAATGGACTGGTTGGATATTCTTGCAGTCCAAGGGACTCTCAAGAGTCTTCAACACCACAGTTCAAAAGCATCAATTCTTCGGTGCTGAGCTTTCTTCACAGTCCAACTCTCACATCCATACATGACCACTGGAAAAACCATAGCCTTGACTAGACACACCTTTGTTGGCAAAGTAATATCTCTGCTTTTCAATGTGCTATCTAAGTTGGTCATAACTTTCCTTCCAAGGAGTGTCTTTTAATTTCATGGCTGCAGTCACCATCTGCAGTGATTTTGGGGCCCCAAAAAATAAAGTCTGACACTATTTCCACTGTTTCCCCATCTATTTTCCATGAAGTGATGGGACCAGATACTATGATCTTCATTTTCTGAATGTTGAGCTTTAAGCCAACTTTTTCCTCCTTTTTCACTTTCATCAAGAGGTTTTTCAGTTCCTTTTCACTTTATGCCATAAGGGTGGTGTCCTCTGCATATCTGAGGTTATTGATATTTCTCCCAGCAATCTTAATTCCAGCTTGTGCTTCCTCCAGCGTTTCTCATGATGTACTCTGCGTATACACCTGAGTGAACTCCGGGAATTGGTGATGGACAGGGAGGCCTGGCATGCTGCGATTCATGGGGTCGCAAAGAGTGGGACACTACTGAGCGACTGAACTGAACTGAACTGAACTCTGCATAAAAGTTAAATAAGCAGGGTGACAATATACAGCCTTGATGTACTCCTTTTCCTTTTTGGAACCAGTCTGTTGTTCCATGTCCAGTTATAACTGTTGCTTCCTGACCTGCATATCGGTTTCTCAAGAGGCAGGTCATGTGGTCTGGTATTCCCATCTCTTTCAGAATTTTCCACAGTTTATCGTGATCCACACAGTCAAAGGCTTTGGCATAGTCAATAAAGCAGAAATAGATGTTTTTCTGGAACTCTCTTGCTTTTTCCATGATCCAGTGGATGTTGGCAATTTGATCTCTGGTTCCTCTACCTTTTCGAAAACCAGCTTGAACACCTGGAAGTTCATGGTTCATGTATTGCTGAAGCCTGGCTTGGAGAATTTTAAGCATTACTTTACTAGCGTGTGAGATGAGTGCAACTGTGCAGTAGTTTGAGCATTCTTTGGCATTGCCTTTCTTTGGGATTGGAATGAAAACTGACCTTTTCCCAGTCCTTTGCCCACTGGTGAGTTTTCCAAATTTGCTGGCATATTGAGTTCAGCACTTTCACAGCATCATCTTTCAGGATTTGAAATAGCTCTGCTGGAATTCCATCACCTCCACTAGCTTTGTTCATAGTGATGATTTCTAAGGCCCACTTGACTTCACATTCCAGGATGTCTGGCTCTAGGTGAGTGATCACACCATCATGATTATCTGGGTTGTGACGATCTTTTTTGTACAGTTCTTCTGTGTATTATTGCCACCTCTTCTTAATATCTTCTGCTTCTGTTAGGTCCAGACCAGTTCTGTCCTTTATCAAGCCCATCTTTGCACGAAATGTTCCCTTGGTATCTCTAATTTTCTTGACGAGATGTCTAGTCTTTCCCATTCTGTTGTTTTCCTCTATTTCTTTGCACTGATCACTAAAGAAGGCTTTCTTATTTCTTCTTGCTATTCTTTGGAACTCTGCATTCAGATGCTTATATCTTTCGTTTTCTCCTTTGCTTTTGGCCTCTCTTCTTTTCACAGCTATTTGTAAGGCCTCCTCAGACAGCCATTTTGCTTTTTTGCATTTCTTTTCCATGGGGATAGTCTTGATCCCTGTCTCCTCTACAATGTCATGAACCTAACATTTTATTCTAATAATTTTCAAGCCCTGTTCTTTATATTCACATCTTTAAAACATCTGGAGTTCATTTTTACATATGGCATGAAGTAGGGATCTAATTTAATTTTTTCCATGCAAAAGTTAATTGTCCCAATATCATCTATTGAATACTCTTTGCTTTCTTTACTCTGTCCAATTAAACAAATACCCAAACTTACTATGTGCTAATCATTGTTCTAGGTACTTTGCATAAGTATTAAAAATAAACAAAATATTACTATTAACATTATAAATTATATTTCATTAATGCTGTTAGAATATGCTTGCCCTGTGGAGCTTGTATATTCTACTTTGGGTAGATATATAATAAACATAATAAATAGGTATATTATATAGTATGTTGGAAGATGATAAGTGTTATAGAAAAAACAGAGCAGGGTAAAGGAAGTTGGAGTGCTGGGTTGGGAGGAAGGTTGTCACTTTAAACAGGATGATCTGGGTTGGTCTTGTTGAGAAGTTGATATTTGGGGTTGATATTTCACTTGAAAGAAGATATTTCACTTGAAAGTTGATATTTCACTTTAAAGAAGTGAAAGAGGTGTTATGTGAATATTTGGGGCATGATAAAAGATATTTAACTGATATTTGTGAATTTCACAAAAGTTCCTGTTGAAGTTTCTACTGGAGCTTTTCACACACATTTTTATATACATTACTTTGAGGAGTACTGACACCCTTACATCATCGCATCTTGCCATTTATGAGCATGGTCTGGCTCTATATTTATTCACAGCTTCTGTTATGTTCTTTAATAGTATTACGATTTTCTCAATAAAGATCTTACACATATTTGTTGGCTTTATTACTATGTACTTCATAATTTTTGGTTCCTAGAAAATGTTTGTATATATGTCCAACCTCACTTCCTATCTGCCCATCCCACTCCACCCTAGATGGATGTTTCTGATAGGTCATTGTGTTTCTGATAGGTAATGTAAACTAACGATTGTGTGTGTGTCTGTGTGAGATGGATGATGGTCTTGTTTCCTGATCCTGATCCTAAAGCTGAGTTTGATTAACCCAGACCACAGCCCTTCTCCTTCATGATTTTTGCAAGATACATATTCTTGTCCTGTCTTCTCAGTGACTCTTCAAGTTCTTCAGGGGCAGTGGACTGATGTTTTCTACGCTGCAGCTTTCAGGTGGTACTGGGTAGGCACACTGAACTTACTCAAAAGGTCTTACTGGGATATTTCCCACAATGGGGTTGCTGCACTTTTTCTTCATTCTCTTCACTCCAGTGAACCATCAATCATGACTCTCCCTTGATCTTCAGAGTTGTCTTCCATACAGAAAGATGCACTTTTCCCCTGGACTCGTACCTGAGACATTGTTTTCTGCCGTGTTCCTTCTCCTCTGAGGAAGTGAGACAAAAAGTTTTGATTGGTAGCTGAGAATTCTTTGAGAAGAATTATGTTGGTGAAATAATCTAGTCCTGTTTTTGTAAAAGGTTTTCCCATAAGTCTATTGAATGCTCTGGGAGAAAAAAAAAAAAAGATTCTGAGTTAAAAAAAAAAAAAAAAAAAAGGCAGCAGGAAGCCCTTAATACTCAACTGACTTCTTGGAGCCTGTGCATGTGCTAGGTTGCTCAGTCATGTCCAACTCTTTGAGACCCTATGGACTGTAGCCTGCTGGGCTCCTCTGTCCATGGGATTCTCCAGGCAAGAATACTGGGGTGGGTTGCCATGCCCTCCTCCAGGAGATCTTCCCAACCCAGGGATCGAACTTGCGTTTCCTGCACTAACAGGCAGAGTCTTTGCTGCTGAGCCATTGGGGAAGCTCCGTTCTTGGAGACTTGTACCATATTTTAAGTATATTAAAGGCCCTGAGATGTTTATGATAAAGAAAACAAATTTCATTTAGCCCACCACTTTTCAAACATATATGACCAAGGAACCTTTTTTCTGTTCTTAAAGAACACCTATTAACATCCACATACCTCACAATGGGAAACACTGATCTCATTCACCCTTTGCTCTCTGGTATACATAAAGCAAACAGTCATCTATCCTAGACTGTCTTCTTGGATTTTGCATCCACACTAGTGTTTAAAGCTTAGACCATGAGGACATTTTCTCTAAGATCTATTCTAAATCCTTTATGTTTGTTTTAGTGTCCCATCCATTTTTATATCTTCACCAGAAATAAAATGATTTTGAATTCTGATGCAAAATCAATTGTTGTGTATTTACAGAATGTTTACTACATGAAATAAAACAATTTTTAAGATATTGGCCTTGCTGGACCAGGAAGTTACAGCCATTGGTTAGAATTTCCATATTTTCCTGCTTCTATTCCTTGATAGTTTTCTGCCCTTGACCTGAATAACCCTGTGTTCCCAAGAGGTGGCTACAATGTAAGGCAGAAACAAATGGAAGAAAACAGAGATGCTGTCCCCTGAAGTACTCATTTAGAAACCAGGAGAGCAGCAGCAAAGTGTTAGGAGGACTTGACTGGGCAGGTGGCACACTTGATGCTGACCACCCAACTAAGATAGATTGCTTAGGCTTTGCTGAGCTAGCACCTTCCAGAGAAGAAAAATCATATTTTTTTATCCCACTTTAAGGCAGTTTACGGTAAAACATGTGCATAGCAAGAGGTTAATTATAGGTCATCTAACATTATATCTAGAAAGGAGGGTTAATTACATTAAGAATCAGACAAAATATCAATCCTGAGCACATGATTATCTCTGAGCCTCCTGGAAGCCTAGCAGAAATGGAACAATGATAATTCAAAGCCACTGCATATTAATGCATGGAGCCTCAGTTAAAGATGGTAACCCACCCCCACTGGAGTTTCTCACTTTTCTTGTCTAATAGTTCAGCCTGATTTCTTGAATTCAATATGGATGTTTCCTGGCTTTGTATAACATATTTGATATAAAGAAGCCAATTAGTAACAAATAGGCAGTTTGAAGAGAGAGCTATTAATACTTATCTTGTAGCCATCAGACTGGGCTCACTTCACACAGAAAGGTCTCTGGGTTAGACTGGAACTCTGAAACTCTCTGTAGATCCCATGAACAAAACTATTCCACCAAGCTAAAACGTCTTTGAGATCCATCTTCAACTTCATCCTCCATGATATTCTCGAATGATTTTCCCTTGTCTTGTCCCTTTTCTACTGCTTCTTAGTCTACTCCACTAACCTCATTTCAAAACAACTAGCTGTTGGATGCATGAACTAAAATGCCATAAAGAATTCACATATTTGATTGTTTTTCTGTCAAGAACGTTAAATGAAGAGAGCTACAATTTCTAAGAAGGTTGGTTCGACTGCCTGAGTCTGGCCCCCAGGCAGAGTAGGCCAAGGTTTTGGCCAAGTGAAATTGCCAATTGCCTAAAAGAAAAGACTAGCACGTTGCTCATTAGGGCATTCTGAACTTGCCTGTGCAATCTTTTTGCTACCCTGCAATTTCCTGTCGGTTCTAAATGAAACCTTTCTAGCTGTTAATGCAGCCTGTGAATTGAAAAAAAAAAGCATGTAATTAATCAAAGGAGGTTGGGGGGATTCACTAAGCCTGGGTAAAGGGGAGAAGCTGGACAAGGCACTAGGACCTAGAAGGCATCTATCCACCCTGGCAGGAATTTCTTGCTTGGAGCTCAGACAACAAAGGCATAGAGAGATTGGTTTTCTTTCTCTCAGCATCTCCACCCAACCAGCAGAAAACCGGTGAGTGGGGCTTTCGAGTGATTTTGAGTGATTTTCAAGGAGAACGTAAGAGATGTCAAAGGGAAAAAGCACAAGGCAAAGTGCGCGCTCTCTCCCTCTCTCTCAGTGTGTCCTCTTTCTCTTTCTTTCTCTTCTCCCCTCTTTTTTGCCTTATTCTATTGGATTTTTTCCCTAAGCCTCTACCTGGGATTTTCCATTGGAAAAGTGAGTTTGATGTTCTTTTGTTTTCACTGTGATATTGATTTTAGAATAATACCACCCCAGATTCTAAAGCAAAGCCTAGTGTTGCTGGCATGCCTGGGGAGATGCTTGCTACTTGTTTTGAGGAGGTGGGGTCTCTTACACTGCAGGTTGTCTGACAGAGACAATGCTGAGCTCAGCACAGGTCATGGTGACATTGGAAGAAAAGAAGGACCGAGCCTGGCAAACCTGCTAGGCACCAGTCCTCCTTTATTGCCTGTCCTCCTGGTCCCCTGCAAATATCTCAATGTGGCAGTGTGTAGCAGCTGAGCCCTGCATGCTTTGTGAGTCCTTTTATCCCAGTCTGTGCAATGCATGTTAATAGTTTGTTTCCTAGGCTGTCACTACCTTTGCTAGCATTGGGGGCTTCTTTTGTATTTGGTTTCATATTATGATTTCCTTTCTTTCTTTCATTCTTTCAGCAGAAAGGGGGAAAGTAAATCTGACAGATGACTATCTTTTGCCTCAGCTAACACACCTAGGCAATAGACAAATTTGGGGTGTGCTGCCTGCTGTGAGGGTGAAATGCCCCTTCATTCAGTGTAGAAACCCAGAACAATGGAAGGTGTGCTTGCTTCTTAAGGTCCCATATGCTGTTCGGGGACTCATTAGAGAATCTTTACACAATTAAAATATTCCATTAAGAGATGGGGCTGCATCGTTGATGGAGGGTAGAGCACCTAGAGAAAGCGGGGGGCTAGAGGGTGGAAGGAAGGATTTTGTGGCCAAATGGTACCAGGGCTAAAGCAGAACAAATAACTTGTTAAATAACTGATTTTTGTAATCCTTTTTTTTTTTTTTTTCCCCAGCTTATTTCTTATGAATGTCGGATAGCTGCACCAGCTTGGTGGGGAAGGGGGTTGATGAATAGCACAAAGACTGGCTGTTCCCTAGAGGCTGTGGCTTTAAAGGAGAATCCTACTTTATTCTAGGGGGGAGGGGATGCACACATTAAAGTAGGAAAGGGGGCTTGGAATAAAATTAAAACACTACCCTTACAATTATTTCACTGAAATGCAAAGATCACTTCCTGAGCTAGAGATGCTAACCTTGGCTAGGTCCTTCTGTTCCCTTCAAGGGGAATTTTGTCAGGCTATGGATTCATTTACAACCGTTAGTCATGTGGGCATGTGTGAGGAAACAGATGCCAGTTTTAATGTATTTACCCTGAAGTTACAATTTGATAGGAGCCACTGTCAGTAAGTCCCATTATTTTAAGCGATTTCAAAATCCCTCCCTCTCCTCTCTTTGGAACAGTGCCCAAAGTGCCTCCCTCTGCATCTCTCACCCCCACCCCCACAACCACCAGCACCCCTCCAGCCCCTCCCTCTTCTCTATTAAGATCAATATTCTTGCAGGTCAGGGGCAAGCAGCAGATGGGTCACGGGCTTTTTCCAACCAGTTCTTTTCACAAGCAGCAGATTGCAGATCTGGATCTCGCTAATATTTGAATTCCTTTCTTTTTTCCCCCTCCTCGCCCCTTTTCTTTGCTTCCTTTCATCCCCCTCCGCCTCCCCGCTTTTCTCCAACACTCAGGTCTCTGAGGTTCCACCAAAATATGGAACTTGATTTTGGACATTTTGACGAAAGAGATAAGACATCCAGGAACATGAGAGGCTCGCGGATGAACGGGCTACCTAGCCCCACTCACAGCGCCCACTGTAGCTTCTACCGAACCCGAACCTTGCAGGCACTAAGCAACGAGAAGAAAGCCAAGAAGGTACGTTTCTACCGCAATGGGGACCGCTACTTCAAGGGGATTGTGTACGCTGTGTCCTCTGACCGTTTTCGCAGCTTCGATGCCTTGCTGGCTGACCTGACACGATCTCTGTCTGACAACATCAACCTGCCTCAGGGAGTGCGCTACATTTACACCATTGATGGATCCCGGAAAATTGGAAGCATGGATGAACTGGAGGAAGGTAATTCGAGGAGTGGGTGGTGGCCCTTAGTGGGAGGGGTTATTGTTACTTATGGTTACATTTCTTGGCTTTGATTAAAAGAAATTGGGAACTATGTTTGTTAAAACATGAGGGTGCTGCTGAGACTTCTGATTCTGTAGGCATAGTCAGAATCATTAGCCATTACCCTCCGTGGGCTTCAGTCTCGGCTGGGGTTGAAGTGTGGCTGACTGTGAGGATGCATTGTGTTGATCTCCCAGGGTATACAAAGAAAAATCTGAATTGTACCGTTTACTCTAGAATTTGTTCATCGTCAACTCTAAAGAGCACTATTGAGGCAGACCATAAAATCCTTAGGGGTATAAAATGAGGAAGGAGGTTTGGTTGGGTTAAGAGAAAGAAAACATTGCATACTTATATCCTTTAAACTGCGGAGAGACTCTTTGTGAATGGCAACTCATGGAAACGTGCACCCTAATAGCTGGACTTCCCCCAACGTATTCACAAAGGATTATACTTTTAGGTAAGTGGTCACTGCTCAGCTGTTGCTTCTAAAAAGCCCACTTCAGGGTGTGTCCCTCAGGCTGAGGTCATTAAGAGAAATGCCAAATAAAGCTGTAGGTATGTCTGGTATTTTAATAAACACTATTCCTATTAGAATAGGAACTGACCCGCTATACCTAAATCTGTATTTAAACAGATTTCTAGATTTTGGTTCTGCAATTGAATTTTATGACAAGATTGCTGAAAATCCTGACAACCTGTGCACTCAACTCAAAAACAAGGAAAACTCCAGCTCTTGCCCAAACTTGCTCAGCCATGAAGTCTTTTTCATGATCATATAGATAAATAGATCTGGGGACACGTTCTTAATATTTCACTTTATCAAATCAAGTATATTGAGGATGCCTCCCCACCCCACTTTTTCATGGGTGTAATATGTGTGATTGGTTTCACCTGACAATACTTTAAAGGACAGCTTTAGGAGTCCTTCAAGAGTCCTTGTGATAATGAAAATGTCCCCCCACCACCACCAAACTTCTTCCCATTCTCCAACCCTCCCTCCTCATTCTTTCCATTCCCCTGAGCAGATGAGTTTAGAACAGGCAGATCTCTAGGGAAACCAAATTTTGAAACAGCTGGCAAGGAAGGAGAAACAGCACATTAAAGGACTTGATAGGCAGTGCCCCGCCTCTGATTCACTGCTTCTAGGTTTCTTGTATTCCTAAACAAAGGAGCATGAGGGCTTCCCTTGTACAAGAGCACATTCTCACAAGGAGCTGCTGTTTTTCAAGTCAAGTCAAGTGATTTGGGGCCAGTTACTTATAAGAGCCGGTGCCCATATGGCTACCAGATCTGGGTCTCAGGCAGGGTTCAAGTCTGAGGTTTTTCTCCAAGTGGACCTTGAGAAACAATGCTGATGGGGCTTGATTATTTGATCAGGTGCTGGAGGGCCAGGAAGAGGTTAATCCTAGGCTTCTGAACATTGAAGGATTGGCCATCCTAGCAAATATCGTAAAAGAAAGGAGAGTCCGGGCAAACTTGAAGGACTAGAAGCTGGATCCAGGGAGCTGTCCAACAGAGTAATCGATAGGGCTTGCGTCCTTTGTCACTGTAAAATCCACATCTCAGTCAAACTGGGGTGGGGGGGAGTGTTTTCTGTGTAATAATTTTCATAAACAAAGCACCTGAATCACCAGTATGTCCACATTTCTACTAGCTGCTGTCTTTTAAAGACCACCGTAGATGCTCAGGCAGGATTCTGAATCAAGTGCCATTGTATTTGGAGCAAGGATTACAGTGTTTTTGTGTCTAATGTGAGAGATCTCAGGCACAGATTCCTCTCTTCCCCAAATACATTTTTAACATGTCTTGCTCAAAGAGTGGCCCTTGGTATTGATTTTCCTTCCTGGATTTGTGTGTGTGTGTGTGTGTGTGTGTGTGTGTGTGTGTGTGTGCGCACGTGCATATGTATATGTGTATTGTGGTGTGTGTTGTGATAATCTTAGCTGAATATATGTAATAAATACAATTTTGAAGACTGCAGCTTTCTTTTCTCTTGATCCTTTTGAGTTCTGCTAGATTGGACTCCTCTCATTTACCATTCTTAGGTGCAGTAGTAGTACTTCCTGGTGAATTTCTGGTGAGTGTGCAGAGCGTGAATTTATGCAGAGTGTGACTAAGGCTCATTTGCATTTATTCACATGTCACTTACAGTCACAGTCTGCTGTGTCCTCAATGCCCTCTCAGTCCTAAGTACTGCGATTCAGTCAAGGAAACTCTAGGGTATTCCTGGGATAGCACTGAGAACTGTGACCAATTTTCCATCACCATTGCACCAAATGGGAATATACACAGATATGAAGAGGATAAAGAAAAGGGGTCTTTGGGATTTCCCCGGTGGTCCAGTGGTTGGTACTTTGTGCTTCCATTGCAGGGACCAGGGGTTCAATCCCTGGTGGGGAAACAGATCCCACATGCTGCATGGTACAACCAAAAAAGGGGGGGCAGGTGTTTTTGCTCCCTTTTTTTTTTTTTTGTCCTTTTGCAACTACTCATGTAGGAATGGAGGATAAAAGTCTTTTACTTCGTTCACCTTTGGAAGAGGTTAAATGAATGATTAAAACAAATAATTTACACGTTGCTTTACAAGAGACTTCAAATTGAAAAGTTTGGAAAGATCCCTGGGGGAAGAGTCAGATTCATTGGGTTCTTGTCTTAGAGGCAGAAGGTTATAACAGGAAAATAAATTTTTAGAATCAGATTTGGTTCAAATCCAAGCTCTGCCACCTGCTAGCTTGTGTGAACTTGGGGAAACCATTTAGGCCTCCCAAGCCTCAGTTGTTCATCTGTAAAGTGGGCATAACTGCTTTGAGGGTTAAATGAGACAATGACTATAAATTGTTTAGTATTCTGCCTGGCACATTAGCAGTACTCAATAAAGGGTTGTAGTTTAGTCACTCAGTCATGTCCGACTCTTTGTGACCCCATGGACTGTAAGCCTGCCAGGCTACTCTATCCATGGGATTCTCCAGGCAAGAATACTAGGGTGGTTTGTCATTTCCTTCTCTAGTGGATCTTCCTGACTCAGGGATCGAAACCGGCTCTCCTGCCTTGGCAGAGGCGGGTTCTTTACCACTAGCGCCACCTGAAAATTCCAGTAATGGTAGATGTTACTATTGAGTTGGCATAAAAGTTTTAGTTTTTCTTAAGGTGGTACTGAAAAACTCGAATGATCTTCTTGGCCAACCCAATATTTGAGTCATCCTAGTTTATAGCTGGTTAAGCTACATGACTATAGATTTCTCCTTATCATCACTGTGACTAATGTTCTCTCTTTTTAAAACAACTTAAAAAAACCCAAATTTATTAGGGTTTAGTTTGCACACTGTAAAATTCACCAACTGAATTAAATGATTTTTAGAAAATTTACCAAGTGGTGAAACCATCATCATAATCTAATTTTATCCCATTTTCATCATCTCCAAAAGAAACACTGTACCAATTAGCAGTCACTGCCCACTTGCTGTATTCTCTTCAGCCTTAGATGACTACTTATCTGCCTATGTCTCTACAGATCTGCTGAGACTGGATATTTTATAGAAATTGAAATCATATTCTATGTGGTTTTTGTGACTGGCTTGTTTTCACTTAGAAAATGTTTTCAAAGTTTATATGGACAGAGAAGGCTGGTGGGCTGTAGTCCATGGAATTGCAAAGAGTTAGACAGGACTGAGCGAATAACACTTAACTAACTTATACCATGTATCAATACTTTACTTCTTTTAAAAAAGTTTTTACTTTTTTGAATGCACTGGGTGACATGTGGGATCTAATTCCTTGACCAGGGATTGAACCCAAGCCCTCTGCCTTGAAAGCACAGAATCTTAACCACTAGACTGTTAGGGAAGTCTCCATTCCTTTTTTTAAAGGAATAATATTGTATCATAAGTATAGAGCACATTTTGTATATCTATTGTAATATTCTTATCTGTAAAATGAGACTAGTAACACCTGCCTTCTGTATCTATTAGAGTGATTGTGAGGATAAAATTAGATAATAGATATGGAAACACATTGACAAGGTAAAGCTGCAGCTCCAAGGGACTATTATCGTTCATGATATAATAATAATAATGCTAGTGAGAGGTTGGAATAGCTAGTGGCTCCCAAACCTGCCTGCTTTTCAGAATCTTTTAGGGCTTTAGAAAAATATCAGTTCCTGGGCCACACCCAGGAATTGACTCAGAATCCCCAGCATGTGTTTTTACAGATTTCCCCAAGTGAACCTTACAAGCAGTTAAACTTGGGAAAGTACTAGAGTAAATAATCTTGATGGTCTCCTTTAGCTACCTACAGTAGTGGGTATTCCTGGGAATACAGAAATCTTTTTGTTTTTTGACTTGTTTATCTTAGAGAAATAATGAAGCATAGAACATACTATGTTTCCAAATGGCCACATTATGAAATTTTTAGCCTAAATAAAATAAAATGGAAACCAATTGGTTAATAATCACTATGGCCTTGTGGCACTCCTTTGTCTAATGCCTCTCTAGTCTTACTGTCTGCCGCTAGATACTGAAAGTAGTAAGGGGACTGTTTTGGACCAAAGTCAGGTTATTGATGTCAGTTTTCCCACAGTTCCTTGGTTACATGAAAGGTTTCGTGAAGCCATACAGAATGTGGTGATGTATGTATGAGCTGCATTACCAGTGGATCAACGAATGAAATCCAAGAGTGGCATTTTTGTTGTTTAGTCTTTCGTTAGAGAATTGTTCTTCCCTTATGTACTGTCTAATTCCTTCCCTACTTTCTTGTATGTAAGTACCAGATCAATCTTCATGGTATCATCTTGAGCATTATTATGCAGATCTTGGGACAAAATATTTAAATTGGTACAGCCTTGTTGAAAGATCTGTATGGTGACACTGGCTATGATCCACTTTCTTTGCCATAGCTCATTTGTTCCAATGAAATGAAACCACTTTCTCACTAGTTTATCTTCTAACTACTAAAGCAAGCACATTGCCGAAGAGGAGGATTTTAAGATACCTGGGAGAGTGATCTATCACTAATAGATCTGATAATACGATAAAGTGCCATTTAATATTTTCCTTCTAGAGGGAGGAAGCCCGGAAAAAGAGGAGAAAGTCCAGACAGATGTGCTTTTTGCACTGAGAAACTATAAACATATTTAATGTTTTTGGAAATGGAGTCCTCCTGAAAGTGAAGAGAGGTAGACATTAGATCATCTTGAGGCCACAGCTTGTTCCCTTCCTGCCCTTTCAGCTTTGCTTCCATGACTTCATTTCCTTACCCCCTCGCCCTGAAGCAGATTGTCGATTCCAGCAAATTGTCACCTTGCTTGGCTCTGAAGCCAGCTTTCCTTTTCGACTTCCAGCGGGTGGGAAATGGCTCCTGGAAGCTGTGACAGGAGTAGGACTCAGCTGTGTAAAGGTGCAACATCCCCACCCCCCTGCCTCCCACCGCCCCCCACCCCGGCTCCAAGTGCCTGGCAGCTGGACCTGCAAGAAGCATCGAGCTCTGGCAGCACACATTGCAGATGCTCACAAAATCAGAACAAGGAAACTTTGATCAAGAGAAGCAGCTCATTTGTTATCTTTCTGGAAGAGGAGAGTCCTTAGTGGTGGGCACCTATTTCTTTAACAGGCCATTACCATAACAACTGTCTCCCAAAGCCTGTTTGGGATGGAGAAGAGAAGAAAATTCCTTCTTATAGACCTTTAGGGATGGAAGGAACCGAAATGTCACCTAGCACAATACCTTCCATTATAGACAGAAAAGCTGCGACTCAGATATTAAATGATTTGCCCGAGGTCAACCCAACTTGTTGGGTTGGGTAGGATTTGAATCTAGGTCTGCCTGACTTCCCCTCCACCATCACAAACGTCCTGCCCTCTTTTGGGGGATGCAGATAATGGGTGCGGGTATGCATTATGGGGTCAGGGGTCCTATGGAAAATCTATACCTTCCCCTGAATTTTACTGTGAACCTAAAACTGCTCTAGAAAAAGATAACCTTTAAAAATATTCTGCCCTCAGTGTGCGCCAGCGGTGGCAGCAAGTGGATTTGCTTGGTGTTAGCCATAAAGTTACCACATTTGGCATGGAAGCAATGGAAGGCCTTCTCTCAAGCCTCAGGAAATATCATCTTTGAAGCATGAGTCCCATGCAGTGCTCGTATTCTATATGGATTATGGTGCAGTTCCAAGATGGCTGCCCTTGCTGCTGCCTCTTTTCTTTCCTTCAGCTTCTACTCCTCCTCTTTTCATTTCCTTTCTCTAAACTCTTTCTTCCTCCTTTCCCTCTTCGCTCTTCTAGTTCTCTCTTTATTCCTTCAGATTAGGGCCTTAATAATAGTGATGGCCGGCGTTTATCAAGTGCTTACTAGGTACCAGGCTGTGGGCTCAGCCTTCAGAAGTAGATACTGTTATCATCATCCCTACTTTGCGGACAAATAACTGAAGTGAAGGGGAGTTAGGTAATTTGCCCAAGGGTGCACAACAAGAAAATATTGGGGAACCCCATTCTGACTGACATCACATCAGCTGCTCTTTTTCCATTACTTCATATTGGGGCCAAAAGGAAAGAGAGTAGAGAGACTAAAATGTACTGTTGGAAAGTGTTCAACATAGATTTGGCTGAGAGCTGGGCCCTCGGAAAAGTTCTTGGGTGCCATATGATACTATAGCTGTCTGCCATCGTGTTCATTTTCATCTGGGGTGGTTAATCATACTCATAGTTCAGAGGCTTAAGAGGTTTAAGAGATGGAAGCAAAAAAAGTCTAGAGTCCTAATAGGGCTACACAGCTGACTCTCCAGAGGAGACTGTAGATGAGTGAAATCATAAATATATAGCCTCATACATTTGCACACCACCAGTTGTCTGACAGAGTTTTAAAGTACATGACAAATTATGGAAAACATCTGACTCAAAGGCAGTGACCTCGTGGAAGGTGCCGTGCATCTGGGAGAGTGGTAAGGCAAGAGGCCATTTCTAGCATGTGGGGAATAATGGCTGTAAATATATATGGAGGAATTGAAAGGGTCCCTTCATCCTTTAAGTCAAAAACTAAAGACCAAACCCTCTAATCACTTCGGTTGGATTGAATTGGCCAGTGGGAGCCAGAGAAATTAGGGTTTCTTTTGGCTGAGGTCTTTGACTTCCCCCGTCCTAGCTGTGCATGCAGGCACGGAGTGTAGGAGGGGGCCTGTGCTCACCTACAAACCCAGGTCTTGGTCTCTTTGTCAAGACAGAACACTAGCAACTCCTGGGACTCAGAACAGGGTTAGAAGTTTACCTTCCCCTTCCACACTCACATCTAAATGTCCTCAAAGGTGCCCTAGAGAATCTGACTGAATCTTCTCTCAGCACTAACTGAGAAATTTATTAATTAATATGACTTAAAGTCTTTGGTGCTACAGCACAACAATCAATATTTGCACAAGGAGTGAATTACCAGCCTAGCTGAATGTCTGCTCGGTTCTCCTGCTGAGACCAAAGGAAGAAGAGCCATCAGATTATAATTGTGTTTAATGCTTTCTTTGCACCAGCTTGGGTTGATTTATTTATTTATTAAACATTTTTACTGATGAGTTAAACCTGATTAAATCACACTGATTTTCTGCAGCTCGACCTCTGGATGAACTTCCGTATACCTTGAGACTAATGTGTTTTACCTGACAAATTCAACCTTTTCCAATAGTCTCTCCCTCTCCAAGCTGAGCCTTCCTCTTTTCTTCATTTCTCCAGCTTCTAGGTCCAGGTGTCTAATCCCTTCCTCTTGCCTCTGGCCTTTGCCTTTCTTCCGCTGAATTAGTCATTTCCCCTGTGCATGCATGCTCAGTCGCTTCAGTCGTGTCTGAGTCTTTGCAACCCCATGGACCATAGCCTGCCAGGTTCCTCTGTCCATGGGATTCTCCAGGCAAGACTACTGGAGTAGGTTGTCATATCTTTCTCCAGGAGATCTTCCTGACTCATTGATCGAACCCACATCTCCTGCATTGCAGGCGATTTTTACCACTTAGCCACTGGGGAAGCCCAGTCATTTCCTCTAGCCCATGGTAAATGGGAAAAGTGCGCTAGATCCCTCCGATCCATAATCAGGCTGTATAATGTATTTTCACATCTCCACCTCATTACTTGTGGCAGCCAAGGGTGAGCACTGGTGAAGATGGCCCGGAACACATAGAGCTAGTGTGTAGCATTCGGTAGGATGGAAAGATGGGGAGGGGGTAGTGAAAACGGGAAAGCATTTCTCAAGCAAGAACTAGACTGAAAACACAAGAAATAGTGTGAAACGTTTGTGTGTGTGTGTGTCCAGGTTATTATTTAGATAGTTTTTCTACCTGCCTGTGGGGATGATCAGTAGAAGACACAGTTATACACATACATGCACCACACACACACACATGCACACATTTCACATTTTAGTATTCTGCTGCTTAACCATGTACTCTGTCCAAAGTACAGTCTGCCTTCTTGGCCAGTTTGCACTGTATACCCAATATGAAAGGTTACTGTGGTCACTTTAACTTGGAATAAATTAATTAATTTTGAAAGTTCTCCCCAATTCATAATATAACAAAGGCATGGGGCTGTGAGTCCAGAAATAGAATGGGAACATTAAGAAATAGAGACATGTTAATGGAAACTTACAATACCATATGTAAAATAGATAGCCAGTGGGAATTTGCTGTATGACTCAGGGAACTCAAACAGGGGCTCTGTAACAACCTGTAGGGATGGGATGGGGAGAAAGACGGGAGGGAGGTTGTGGAGGGAGGGGACACATGTATACCCATGGCTGATTCATGTTGATGTTTGGCAGAAGCAAACAAAATTCCGTAAAGCAATTATCCTATCATATGTGAAACGAATCGTCAGTCCAGGTTTGATGCATGAGGCAGGGTGCTCGGGGCTGGTGCACTGGGATGACCCTGAGGGATGGGATGGGGAGGGAGGTGGGAGGGCGGTTCAGGATGGGGAATACATGTGCACCCGTGGCGGATTCATGTCAATGTATGGCAAAACCAATACAATAAAGTAATTAGCCTCCAATTAAAATAAATAAATTTATATTTTAAAAAAAGATTAATTAAAAAAATAAACAGAGACATGTTAAAAAACACTTCAGTAATGCCCCTAGACATTAACACATATCCTAGAAGTTAATAGACATTTCAATTCCAGTAAAACAATGTCAAGCTTGAGAACCCCACTTGGTAGATTATACTTAGATATAGTCATTGTCCTTGGGACCCTTAGCTTTATAGGATTTTTCACTAAGTATGCCATTATAATGAAGACTGTTTTGCTGGTTACTTGCCCTTGAATTTGAATGACCAAACTATTAGAGAGCCTAATTAGGAATGGCACATGAAGTTTGTTATTATCATCATTTCTCCAAAAGTCCTACTCCAAGGTCAGCGTCTATTAGTCTTGTTAGAGTAGTCCATATACCTGCTATTAATCACCATGTATTTCTTCCCTTAGGGGAAAGCTATGTTTGCTCCTCAGACAACTTCTTTAAGAAGGTGGAGTACACCAAGAATGTCAATCCTAACTGGTCTGTCAATGTGAAGACATCTGCCAATATGAAAGCCCCTCAGTCCCTGGCCAGCAGCAACAGTGCCCAGGCCAGAGAGAACAAGGACTTTGTGCGCCCCAAGCTGGTGACCATCATCCGCAGTGGGGTGAAGCCTCGGAAGGCTGTGCGTGTGCTTCTGAACAAGAAGACAGCCCACTCTTTTGAGCAAGTCCTCACTGATATCACTGAAGCCATCAAACTGGAGACCGGGGTTGTCAAGAAACTCTACACTCTGGATGGAAAGCAGGTAGGCACTTTTTTTTTTCTCCCAAATTATTCTTCATTTGTTCTGAATCCTTAGTTGACCATCTTAAACCTCAAACATCATTTTTGGTTGGAAGACCCTTCCTCCACCTCTCATTATCCCTACCTGATCTGTTATGTCTCATTTGGAAGAAATGTCCATTCAGCAGACAATGCAATGGAACAGGGATCTGAAGCTTTGGAATGCAATCTGCTTCTGACTTACCAAGTAGAATGGTCACTTATTAGCTTCCTTATCTGCTAAGAAAAGATGTGTTGAAACCTAGGTACTGCATACTCTTTTGAATATGAATTTAGCTATTACATGAGGCAACCTTGATTGTTCAATGTATATGACTGGAAATGAGATTTGTGCACTCATTCCCTGTCTGATATTCTTAAATTGGTACTCAACATCCATTCTGATGAAAAGAAGTTGAAGTGGCCACCGTATTCTATGGAAGGAGTCATATATGGGGGAAGCACTGAAGTCCCTGGTTTGTTGTCTTTGCCTCACACAAGACTACATTTTTTTCCTCTCTTTTCCATGTGACATAGCTGTCTTAATTTGGCTCCACTGATGGTTTCTGTGAGAAAGGGACTATTTCAGGATCCTAAAATTAGCCCAAGAAAGATGCTGACATCTGTTCCTCTCCAAATCAGGTTCTGCATGTCACTGGTTATGGTACTAAAGTACCACCTATATTAATATCTGGGAAAGAATGCAGCCAGGCGTCTCCATCTGACAGATGCACCATTCTCTTGAGCATGGGGAGCTGTAAATATATGGCAAAAAATGTTCCAAGGAAAGTGGAACAGTGGCTGATTCCTTTGCCTCTAAAGAGGATCCTGGTCCATCATCAGACAAGACAAGTGTGGATTATTATCAGTCCATACTTTCCACCTCTTAAAATACCTTTTGTGTTTGAACTATATAGATTCTAAAAAAAAAAAAAAATGATTCACTCTATCAGAATTATGAGTATTCAAATGCAGAGCTATGTCTCCTTCCATCATTTCTATTATATACTGTGCACTATAAGATTTTAAGTTGCTGGGAAAACGCAAATTCATGTACATGGTGATTTGGATAAATGTGTGCCTTCTATCTGTTCCCAACCATTTTGTGATCTGAGAGAAACCTGGAGGTATTGGTTGTATGTGATTTGTGTTGGTTGTGCCAAAGCAATGGGTTTGTCTGCAGTGCGAAAAGTTCTAACTCCTAAGTATCTGTCTAAAGAGTATCTGTTTTTTGAGGACCAAGTATATATTGAACAGGAGCTATCCAGGAATAGGAATACTCATCAGAAACCTCACCTCAGAGAAGTACGGCCTAGGAATTTTATGATCAGTGGATCTTAGAGTTGAGGGTGACCTTAGAAGCCATGATATTTAATCTCCCTTCCATGACAAGGATATAATCTACAACCATTTCAATTTCATAAAAGCCTATTTCACTGTTGAACAGCTGGAGTTTTTAGAAAGATTTTGCTAGCATTAGGCATAATTCCGTTTCCCTGTACCTTTAGCCTCTTGAAGAAGTACAGGACAAATACAAACCAGGAATATCAGACTGGGATTTAGAAGGCATAGTTTCTAATCTGGATACTGCCACTTACTGTGTGACCTTGGGCTCATCAGGTAACTATTCTGAGGCTCACGCTTCTCTGCACAAAGGGGCTAATCACATCTGCCCTTTCCATGCTCACAGGATTCTCATGAAGATCAAATGAAATCATGGATATGAAAGCAGTCTGGAAATCAAAACACACGATATAAATGTGTGTGCATACAATTCATCATGAAGTGAGATAAAATATGTAAATTGTCAGACAATTTAAATATGTATTAATAAATGTTATCTCTCTTTCCTCAACTTTACCTTTCTATCATTCTTACCACAAATTTCCAGCATTTTATGGGATGTGCCTTCTGCTGGCTATGCATTCCTTGCCATTCTGGGATTATTCCTAATAATAATAATAATAATAAAGGACACCTCCACCTCCTAGGTAAGCAAGCTCCAGTCCAGTGATGGTGGATTTTCATCCAATAGCAAGCTTTCCAACTCCTTTCAAGCATGGGTTCCCATTTATTTGGGGAACACTTTACAAAATGTCAAAGTATGATATGGTGTGTGTACAGACACGTCAGGGAGGAGTGTGCAAGGGAGCAGAACAATGCCTTGGCAGACATCAGTGACTCTGCACTTACTGTTCATTCTCTTTAAATTGTTTCCCTCTCCCTACTCTGACCCCTGGGGGTCATCTTTTAAGGTCTGGTCCCAATCTAATGATATTTCTGTAAACTTCTCTCCATCATGCAAAGTTAAAGTAATTTTAATCTTTATTTTAAATGCTCGCCTCCTGATACACAGTGGATGCTCTATAAATGTTTGTTGATTGAATGGGTTGTTTGTGCACAGTCTTTCAGTTGTGTCTGACTCTGCAACCCCATAGACTGTAGCCCACTAAGCCCCTCTGTCCATGGAATTTCCCAGGCAAGAATACTAGAGTGGGTTGCCATTTCCTTTTCCAGGGGATCTTCCTAGCCCAGGGATCAAACCCACATCTCTTGGGTCTCCTGCATTGGCAGGTGGGTTCTTTACCACTAGCACCAGACTATACTTAGGTCTATCAGAAGACATAGCCGGCTTCCAAAGGGGTTCATATTCCACCTGGGAAGCTCCTATTACTTACTTAGAAGTCACTGAGGGAAGACTTTTAAAGAAGTTTTTCCCACAGTATATTCTGAGGACTGAACCCATTTCCCCACTCCCAGAAGCTCTTCATGAAAGGGTTTTGTAGTCAAATAAGATTGTGAAATGCTGCACCTTATGTACCTTTCTTAGAGACTCACATTGCCCACTGGCACTCTAAATGTTCTGAGAAGTCCTACAAAAAGGAAATCCATTTAATTTAGACTCAGTATTTCCCAATCTGAAGCTTCCCTCATAGCTCACTCAGGAAGGAATCCACCTGCAATGCAGGAGACGTGGGTTGGAAAGATCCCCTGAAGAAGGAAATGGCAACCCACTCCGGTGTTCTTGCTTGGAGGACTCCATGGACAGAGGAGCCCGGCAGTCTACAGTCCATGGAGCGGCAAGAGTTGGACATAACTTAGCGATCGAACCACCACATTTCTCAATCTTATTTAACCATAAACATAGTTCATGGAATACACAGATACACACACACATGCACACACACACACACACACAAGACAGAGAGAGAGCACTACGAAATACTGTTTATAGAATATGCTGAATGATTAGGAACTAACTGCTCTTACCTCACTGGTAAGATTGTCATACATAGGGTAACCCATAAATCAAACATTGTTATATGGTTACAGCAAGGACTTTAAATAAGAGAATTTAGGGGTATGAGGACAAAACCTACTAATTACAAAATAGGGACTGAGTATACTGAAAGTGGGAGCCAAATTCAAAATTTTGGAGCCCAGCCCATTTCCCAATTCTAGTGATGACAGCCCTCATGTTAACACCTGTCAGTCACTTTGATTACTACTAGGTATTGTTACTACTTGAGAATATGACCTTCCTCTGTGCATGCTGAAGGCACATGCGTTGCAATGACTTGGACTTGCTTGGCTGAGATTCCATGCCTGTCTTTGGCTAAAAGTGGCACCAGGCAGAAATGATGAAGTATGGTCCAGGCTATTTGTTATGGAACGTTTTTATCATGAAGTCAGGACCATCACTTGGTTTCAGTCTTGCTTTAACTGGATCCCAAATGGACCAAATCAAGTAGTTTTCTGCCCCTTTGTTTAAATAATCACCAGTTAAAACAGCCCAGTTGATTGTACCTGATTTATTGTTGCTTCTGTTCTCATGTGTACCATTTGACTGACTGGCTCTAATGATTGACAAGCAATCTGGATATGGCTCTCATCTCTTTCTCTCTGTTTTTATTTTGTTTGGACGTGCTTTTGGAGCCTTTGATCTTTTTAGGGCTTATGTTTTGCTGATGTAGAAGACCAGTTTCCTTTGAGATATTTGTGGTCTGTGTAGACAGTGAAGCTGAAGTGAAAAAAGTCCAGGTGTTAGTCGCTTAGTTGTGTCTGATTCTTTGCGAACCATGGACTGTAGCCTGCTAGGCTTCTCTGTTCATGGAATTCTCCAGCCAAGAATATTGGAGTGGATAACCATTTCCTTCTCCAGGGGATCTTCTTGACTCAGGGATTGAACCCAGGCCTCCAGCATTGCAGGCAGTTTCTTTACCACTTGAACCACCAGGGAAGCTCAGATGGGGAAGCTAACCATCACTAATAGAATGAGGTCCCAATTTATTCCTCACTTCAATAAGAAATTGATAATGGAATAAGGAGTAGTTCGTAGGGCCCTGGCTACTCCCAGGGGCTATAATGGATTTCTAGGCAGCCAGGGCTTCCCCGGTGGCTCAGACAGTAAAGGATCCACCTGAAATGCAGCAGACCTGGGTTTGGTCCCTCTGTTGGGAAGACCCCATGGAGAAGGGAATGTCTACCCACTCCAGTATTCTGGCCTAGAGAATTCCATGGACAGAGGAGCCTGGCAGGTTACAGTTCATGGGGTCACAAAGAGGTGGACATGACTGAGCAATTTTCACTTCACTTCACTTCAGGGAAAACACGATGAAGGGATAGATGGTGATACATATTAGTTCACTCTTAGGTGAGCTTGTTCTTTTGATTCCTGGAGTGGTTGCAGTGTGTTGACAAAATTCAGTTCAGTTCAGTTTAGTCACTCAGTTGTGTCCGACTCTTTGCGACCCCATGAACCACAGCACACCAGGCCTCCCTGTCCATCACCAACTCCCGGAGTCCACCCAAACCCATGTCCATCGAGTTGGTGATGGCATCCAACCATCTCATCCTCTGTCGTCCCCTTCTCCTCCTGCCCTCAAACTTTCCCAGCATCAGGGTCTTTTCAAATGAGTCAGCTCTTCGCATCAGGTGGCCAAAGTATTGGAGTTTCAGCTTCAACATCAGTCCTTCCAATGAACACCCAAGACTAATTTCCTTTAGGATGGACTGGTTGGATCTCCTTGCAGTCCAAGGGACTCTCAAGAGTCTTCTCCAACACCACAGTTCAAAAGCACCAATTCTTCTGCATTCAGCTTTATTTATAGTCCAACTCTCACATCCATACATGACCACAGGAAAAACCATAGCCTTGACTAGATGGACCTTTGTTGGCAAAGTAATGTCTCTGCTTTTTAATATGCTGTCTAGGTTGGTCATAACTTTCCTTTCAAGGAGTAAGTGTCTTTTAATTTCATGGGTGCAGTCACCATCTGCAGTGATTTTGGAGCCCCAAAAATTAAAGTCTGACATTGTTTCCACTGTTTCCCCATCTAATTCCCGTGAAGTGATGGGACCAGATGCCATGATCTTTGTTTTCTGAATGTTGAGCTTTAAGCCAATTTTTTGACTCTTCTCTTTCGCTTTCATCAAGAGGCTTTTTAGTTCTTCTTCACTTTCTGCCATAGAGGGTGGTGCCATCTGCGTATCTGAGGTTATTGATATATCTCCCAGCAATCTCAATTCCAGCTTGTGCTTCTTCCAGCCCAGTGTTTCTCATGATGTACTCTGCATATAAGTTAAATAAGCAGGGTGACAATATACAGCCTTGACGTACTCCTTTTCCTTTTTGGAACCAGTCTGTTGTTCCATGTCCAGTTCTAACTGTTGCTTCCTGACCTGCATACAGATTTCTCAAGAGGCAGGTCAGGTGGTCTGGTATTCCCATCTCTTTCAGAATTTTCCACAGTTTATTGTGATTCACACAGTCAAAGGCTTTGGCATAGTCAATAAAGCAGAAATAGATGTTTTTCTGGAACTCCTTTGCTTTTTCAATGATCCAGCAGATGTTGGCAATTTAATCTCTGGTTCCTCTGCCTTTTCTAAAACCAGCTTGAACATCTGGAAGTTCACGGTTCACATATTAAATTATCCAGCTATTAATCTCTATAATCAAGCCACATGCTGACCCTTTATGGTTAAATGTCATTGACACACAAAAACTAGAACCCAAATTTCTGGTTCATTTGGTAGTAGTGGCTCAGTAGATACATGGTCTACCCTTGAAGTCATTTCCATTAAGCACAGGGCATGGTGATTCTGTTAGAGATCCAGAGCTTTAATAATAGACTTTTAGCTGCAGCTGTTTCTCACACCATCCATTTTCATGTTATACTTACTGGGATCTCTAGTCTCAGTTTAGTCCACGTCGAGGTTCTATACAATCACAGATTCCCTATGGCCTCAACATGCCTGCCTAAGGGATAAGTATGGCCTTTAGAATTTGTGTTAGCTTTGTTAGGCCAATTTTTAAAATTAGATGAATTTATTTTCTATTTCTGTCTATATCTTTCTAGTACCAACTACTTGAACCAGGAATTTTAGGTCTCAGAATAACAGAAAATAGTTTTAAATGATTCCCAGATTACCCAGAGCTTTGGAAGTTAGAACAGGAATTTTAAGAAATGTTTTGAATAATAAGATGGTAGAATAGGAAAATGAGAGCACAAAGGGTATTTGAACTGCTGTTAAGTATTCCAGGAAAGACTTTCTCCTTCCATCTTGCTATGCTAAATAACTGGGTGCTGGAAGCACAAAGGTAATTGCAGGCAACACAGGAAGACTAGTTGGACTTAACCTTGGAAATGTTGAGTGCATTTCCCAAGGTGGATATATCTTTATTTTGCTTGTGTAGGCGTTTCTTCTCCATCTCCCCCCGTCTCCCCCACATCTCAGCCCCCTCCAGCCACATCTGGTCTTAGTTATACTCCTTGGCCTTCAGGTCTCACATAGCCAACCTCTCTCCCCTGCTAGCGCTATGTCCTGTCAGTCAACGTTGGGCTCAATAGAAAAGGCCACATGGACATAAATTATGCCCTCAAAGGGAGGTCATTTATCATTGACCTTCACTGAACAAAACCAGGCTGGAAAGGTAATGTTTGTATTACCAAAAGTTCCCTCTCCTGAACCTTCTACAAATTGGATTCCTGGAGACAGGTTTTGAGAGGATTGGCTTGAGCATGAAATAGAAAAGAGCAGAGAAGTGGAGCCAGGCTGGGCCCTTTGAAAAGAGATAGTTTGCAAACGACTTTGCCATATGTAGTATAGGCTTCAAGCTGTCTCATACAAAGATAGATTTTGTACTTTTAAAGCAGGCTTAAGGGGATTCCTTGGCGGTCCAGTGGTTAGGACTTGGCACTTTCACTACCGGGGCCTGGGTTCAATCCCTGGCCAAGGGACTAAGATCCCACAAACCACGTGGTATAGCCCCCTTTCCTCTCAAAAAAGAGGTCTTATGATGGAAGTGGCCCAACATCAAATATACTGATCTTCTGAAAAGAAAGGACCAAGTATAGTCTGGTGATTGGTTATTTCTTCAGCAATTTATCATCTTCAGTTCAGTTCAATCGCTCAGTCGTGTCTGACTCTTTGCGACCCCATGGACTGCAGCATGCCAGGACTTCCTGTCCATCGCCAACTCCTGGAGATTACTCAAACTCATGTCCATTGAGTCGGTGATGCCATCCAACCATCTCATCCTCTGCCATCCCCTTCTCCTCTTGCCTTCAATCTTTCCCAGCATCAGGGGCTTTTCAAATGAGTCAGCTCTTCACATCAGGTGGCCAAAGTATTGGAGTTTCCGCTTCAGCATCAGTCCTACCAATGAACATTCAGGACTGATTTCCTTTAGGATGGACTGGTTGGATCTCCTTGCAATCCAAGAGACTCTCAAGAGTCTTCTCCGACACCACACTAAAAAAGCATTAATTCTTCAGTGCTCAGCTATCTTTATGGTCCAACTCTCACATCCATACATGACCACTGGAAAAACCATAGCCTTGACTAGACAGACCTTTGTTGGCAAAGTAATGTCTCTGCTTTATAATATGCTATCTAGGTTGGTCATAACTTTCCTTCCAAGGAGTAAGTGTCTTTTAATTACATGGCTGCAATCACCATCTGCAGTGATTTTGGAGCCCCCAAAAATAAAATCTGCCACTTTTTTCACTGTTTCTCTATCTATTTGCCATGAAATGATGGGACAGGATGCCATGACCTTAGTTTTCTGAATGTTGAGCTTTAAGCCAACATTTTCACTCTCCTCTTTCACTTTTATCAAGAGGCTCTTTAGTTCTTCACTTTCTGCCATAAGGGTGGTGTCATCTGCATATCTGAGGTTATTGATATTTCTCCCGGCAATCTTGATTCCAGCTTGTGCTTCTTCCAGCCCAGCGTTTCTCATGATGTACTCTGCATATAAGTTATATAAGCAGGGTGACAATATACAGCCTTGACATACTCCTTTTCCTGTTTGGAACCAGTCTGTTGCTCCATGTGCAGTTCTAACTGTTGCTTCCTGACCTGCATACAGATTTCTTAAGAGGCCAGTCAGGTGATCTGGTATTCCCATCTCTTTCAGAATTTTCCACAGTTTATTGTGACCCACACAGTCAAAGGCTTTGGCATAGTCAATAAAGCAGAAATAGATGTTTTTATGGAACTCTCTTGCTTTTTCCATGATCCAGCGGATGTTGGGAATTTGATCTCTGGTTCCTCTGCTTTTCTAAAACCAGCTTGAACATCTGGAAGTTCATGGTTCATGTATTGTTGAAGCCTGGCTTGGACAATTTTGAGCATTACTTTACTAGCATGTGAGATGAGTGCAATTGTGTGTAGTTTGAGCATTCTTTGGCATTGCCTTTCTTTGGGATTGGAATGAAAACTGACTTTCTCTAGTCCTGTGGCCACTGGTGAGTTTTCCAAATTTGCTGGCATATTGAGTGCAGCACTTTCACAGCATCATCTTTTAGGATTTGAAGTAGCTCAACTGAAATTCCATCACCTCCACTAGCTTTGTTTGTAGTGATGCTTCCTAAGGACCACTTGACTTCACATTCCAGGATGATTGGCTCTAGGTGAGTGAGCACACCATTGTGATTATCTGGGTCATGAAGATCTTTTTTTGTATAGTTCTTCAGTGTATTCTTGCCACCTCTTCTTAATATCTTCAGCTTATGTTAAGTCCATACCATTTCTGTCCTTTATTGAGCCCATCTTTGCATGAAATATTTCCTTGGTATCTCTAATTTTCTTGAAGAGATGTCTAGTCTTTCCCCTTCTGTTGTTTTCCTTTATTTCTTTGCACTGATCACTGAGGAAGGCTTTCTTATCTCTGCTTTCTATTTTTCGGAACTCTGCATTCAAATGGGTATATCTTTCCTTTTCTCTTTGCTTTTTGCTTCTCTTCTTTTCACAGCTATTTGTAAGGCCTCCTCAGACAGCCATTTTGCCTTTTTGCATTTCTTTTTCTTGGGCATGATGTTGCTCCCTGTCTCCTGTACAGTGTCACGCACCTCCGTCCATAGTTCATCAGGCACTCTATCAGATCTAATTTATTATCTTAGAGTTTTATTGTTGATGACATGCTGTAGGCTCTGAGCAGTGATGGAGCTGGGGCTTGGTCATTTCAATCAAAACTTTGACACAGTATTCCAGTCTCTCACACTGACTAGTGTATCTATATCCAACATTCAGCAGATGGAAAGAGCCTGAAAGTGGGATTCAAAGAGCTAAATTCTAGTCTTCACTCTATTTTCCACTAGTTATATGTTTTGGGAGTCAATCAAATCTCTTTTCTGGACCTCAGTTTTTGAGATAAGTACATGACATACAAGAGTATTTCTATCTCCATGTTAACAGAGTAGTCTTCTTACAGTGTTGCTTCTGTTTAGGTATTTTTTTTTCACCAAGCTGCTATTCTTCTCAAAGCCCTCCACCTCTCTATGCTCCTAGTCTCTCCAAACTGATGTAGTAATCACCTTGGTGGATATGTTATTTTCTAGGATGGTTCCTAAAGGGATTTACACAGTTCTTATATTCAGATCTTTCAGTGTCTGTGATGACATAACCAGAGAATACTTTCAAATGTAATTTTGATTTGACTTCCTTTTCTTAACAATGTGGATGACATGAGAAGCAGAGGGTGGAGGAATCATGAAACAAAATGAGATAAAAGCCAGCTTGCCAATTGTTCCAAGCATTTGACAGTGCCATTATTAAGGTGTCTTCAACATAGTGGTGCTATTTTCAGTGCAGAAAAGGAATATTGCCAATGGGAGAGGCTAGCATGAGAGCTATTTCTTAAGTAATCAGAAGAATCATTAAGTGGGAGTTTGTTAGGGAGTTGATTCCATGAACAACCTTTGAAGTAACTGGCTTCTTGTTTTTAGTTCTTTATTTTCATCTTTTCCATTATTGCCATTCCCTCAAAGTGAAGGACAATTCATTGTCTCCAAATGCAGTTTTAAAAATAGCTTTATTGAGATATAAACCTTTGTGTGTGCTTAGTCGCTCAGCTGTGTCTGACTCTTTGCAACCCCATGGCCTATAGCCCGCCAGGCTCCTCTGTCTATGGGATTCTCCAGTCAAGAATACTGGAGCGGGTTGCCATGCCCTCCTCTAGGGGATCTTCCCAACCCAGAAATCGAACCCAGGTCTCCTGCATATAAACCTCATACCATACAACTCACCCAATTCAAGTGCACAGTCCAATAGCTTTTAGTTTATTCAGACAGTTGTGCATCTGTCACCAGGATCAATTTTAGACAATTTTTATCATCATGAAAAGAAACTCTACACCCTTTAAACATCATGGTCCAATCCCCCAACCACCCCTTTCTCCAGGCAATCACTTATCTACATTCTGTCTCTACAGATTTGCTCATTCTGGACTTTTAATATGAATGAAATCATCCCACATGTGATCTGTTGTGGCTGGCTTCTTTACTTAGCATGTTTCCAAAGTTCATCATGTTGTAGCATCACACTATTTCATTCCTCTTTATGGCTGAATAATATTATATTATTGTAAGAGGATATACTACATTTTATTTATTATTGAATGGAAATTTGAGTTGTTTCAACCTTTTGTTATTATGAATAAAGCTGCTATGAACATTCATGCTCAGATTTTTATGTGGACTTATGTCTTTATTTATCTTGGATAAACACCTAGAAATTGTGTTGATGGGTTGCATAGTATGTATATGTTTAAAATTTTAAGAAACCACCAGACTATTTTCTAAAATGGCTGTACCATTTTACATCCCCACTAGCAATGTATAAGGATTCTTCACATCTTGCCAACACTTGTTATTGTCTATCTTTTAATGAGTCATTCTAGTGGATATAAAATGGTATCTCATTGTGTTTTTTTTAATTTTCTTATCCCTAATAACTAATGGTATCAAATATATTTTCTCATGCTTATTGGACATTTGTGTATCTTCTTTGTTAAAATGTCTATTTAGATCTTTGCCATTTAACAATTAAATTATTTCCTTATTACTGAGTTATAAGAATTTTTTATATATTCTGGATATGTCTTATATCACATGTATAATTGCCAAATATTTTTCTCCCAGTCTGTAGTATGTGTTTACATCTTTTTAATGGCTGTCTTGATTTTTCAAGAATGAATTGTTTTATTTTGCTGAAATCCAGTTTATTAATTTTTGTGTATCATGTGAGTTAAGGGTCAAAATTTTTTTCCTTCCTTCTTCATTCCTCCCTCCCTCTCCCTCTTTCTTTCTGGTCTTTCTTTTTTTGCAAATGTATATCCAACATTTCCAGCACCATTTGTTGAAAAGATAAGACAGATTTTTTTTTAATGTGAGTTTAATCCAAGAGTTAGAAATAGCAGTGACCCATATATCTGGCAAGTACCTTGACTTCAAAAGTTAGCAGCCAAATTCTGTGAAGTTTTCTCTTCCAAGAACTTTGGATGTGAACTAACAGCACAGAAGTTTCTCTTGTATGGATGTTCTGGAACAGTAACTCAGTCCAAAGCTATAACAGTGAGGTTGGCTAAGCCTCATTAAGTAGGAAAAACATAAGAGGGCTCAAGAGAACTTAAAAGGACCTATTGTTCCTTGGCAGTGCCCCCCATGCTCTAGACTCTTGGTCTCAACCCACACCCATCCAAACTTGCTTATCCCCCGTCGTATCCCTTCAGGGTGGTGTTACACAGGATTGGGCCTGCGGAGTAGGGAGATGCCAAGAATTTCTTGGATTACTTTTTTGGGGAAAAGCTTAATTAAGATATAATTCACATACCATATATTTCACCCATTCAAAATATACAGTTCAATGATTTTTTAGTGTATTCATAGACGTGTTGCAGGCATTACCATAGTCAATTTTTAAATATTTCATAACCTCAAAAAGAAATTGTGTTAACTTTTAGCTACCTCTCCTCTACCTCCTATTTCTCCTAGCCCTAAGCAATCATTAATCTACTTTCTGTGTCTGTAGATTTGCATTCTCTGGACATTTTATGCAGATGAATCCTGTAGTCTTTTGTGACTGGTTCTGTTCACTTAACATAATGTTTTAGGCTCATCTATGTTCTAGTATATGTTTGGATTTCATTTCTTTGTATGGGTGAATCATATTCCATTATATGATTATACCACATTTTATGTACCCATTCATTGGTTGATGGACATTTGAGTTGTTTTGTTTCCATCGTTTGACTATTATTACTAATGTTGCTATGAGCATATGTGTGCAAGTTTTTGAGTGGCCATATATTTTTATTTCTCTTGAAGATATACCTAGTAATAGAATTCTTGGGTGCTGGGGTTTTTCCTCTTGCCTAATCACCAAATTCATGTTCCTAAAGCATGTACCCAAAAGACTACTCCAAGCAAACAAATTGACAGTCTTTTTTTTTTTCTATATAGAGATTTGGCCCAGATTTCTTGCCTAAGGGAACACTAGAAGGAAATATGAGGGTCCCTTTAACAAATTTCCTTAAAGCTAGAGCAAATACAAAGAAGTCATTTCCCTCTTCTTTTTATCTTAGTCCCACCCTGACCTTTCTAACTCTCAAGCATCAAAGAATCTTTCTAAACAGAAGGAACTTCTACTACAAAGAATTACAGGTTCTTCCCTAACCACCATAGCTTCTTTTAAAAAAGTATACCAAAAGGGATCTCCAGAACCCCAATCCATCTATTTTTCCTAGATTTAAAATTCTTTTATTTTTGATATCACAGATTCTACCCTCTCCAGGTCTTGTGATATTAGCTCTTAAGGGGGAAAAAAAGAAGTTTGGGTGTAGAGAGCTACCACAATCCTGTATACATTATTAGCTCAGTGGTCTTTATCTGAAGCAGTTTTGCCCCTAAGGGAGCATTTGGCGTTATCTAGAGTTTCCTTTTGAACTGTGGTGTTGGAGAAGGCTCTTGAGAGTCCCTTGGACTGCAAGGAGATCCAAACAGTCCATCCTAAAGGAGATCAGTCCTGGGATTTCTTTGGAAGGAATGATGCTAAAGCTGAAACTCCAGTACTTTGGCCACCTCATGTGAAGAGTTGACTCACTGGAAAAGACTCTGATGCTGGGAGGGATTGGGGGCAAGAGGAGAAGGGGACGACAGAGGATGAGATGGCTGGATGGCATCACCGACTCAATGGATGTGAGTTTGAGTGAACTCCGGGAGATGGTGATGGACAGGGAGGCCTGGCGACTGACTGACTGAACTGAACTGAACTGAGGGCTTCCTTTGTGGCTCAAATGGTAAAGAATCTGCCTGCAATGCAGGAGACTTAGGAGATGTGAGTTTGATCCCTGGGTTGGGAAGATCCCCTGGAGGAGGAAATGACAACCTACTCCAGTATTCTTGCCTGGAGAATCCCATGGACAGAGGAGCCTGGTGGGCTACAGTCCATGGGTTACAAAGAGTCAGACATAACTGAGCAACTAACACTTTGATTTTCACTTTCAGAGACATTGTTGGTTGTCACAAATGAGGGTGAGATGCTACTGAAATCTAGTTGGAAGAGGCCAGGGATGCTGCTTAACATCCTACCATGCACAGAACAACTCCCTGCAGCAGAGAATTATCTGATCCAAAATGGCAGGAGGGCTATGACTGATAAACTGTGTTACAGGAAATAGTGCAAGGCAAACATGGCAGAAGATGAATCTAAGAAGAAGTCAAGGGAAAGATTCAGGAATAACCTTGTAAAAACTACCTTACAGAGCTTGGATATTATCCTGTAGAGAAAGAAACCACTAAAAGATTTTAAGCAAAGGAACAGTGTGATCAGATTTGCAGTTTGGGTTAGTCACACTGTTGTTCTGGATTTGAGGAAGACAAAACCAGTAGGGAGACCAAGTAGAGGATTGTGTGGTAGTATAGGAAAGAAAATAGAAGGATCTAAGCCCAGGCAGTGGTATTGGACATTGTTGTTATTTAGTCGCTAAGTTGTGTCTGACTTTTGCGACCCTATGGACTGTAGCCCACAGGCTCCTCTGTCAGTAGGATTTCCCAAGCAGGAATACTGAAGTGGATTGCCATTTCCTCCTCCAGGGAATCTTCCCAACCCAGGAATCAAACCCACATCTCCTACGTTTCCTGCACTGTCAGGCATATTCTCTACTGAGTCACCTAAATTACTACAAATGTAGCAGTTTAGAGCACCAGCCACTTATTATTTCACAGTTCTATAGATCAGAGCTAAAGCAGCCTTGACTGAGTTCCCTGTTTAGGATCATGCAAAACTAAAGTCACAGTGTCATATGGGCAAGGCTCTTCCTGGGAGGCTCTGAGTATGAATCTGGGCTTCCTTGGTGGTTCAGCTATAAATAATCTGCCTGCACTGCAGGAACCACAGGAGACACAGGTTCAATCCCTGGGTCAGGAAGATCCCCTGGAGAAGGAAATGACAACCCGCTCCAGTATTCTTGCCTGGAGAAGCCCATGGACAGAGGAGCCTGGTGGAATACAGTCCATGGGGTCACAAAGAGTCAGACATGACTGAAGTGATTCAGCACACACGAGGATGAACCTAGGTCCAAGCTCATCCAGATTTTTGGCAGAATTCAGTTCCTTGGAACTGTAGGTCTGAGGTCCTCACTTCCTTGCTGATTGTCAGCTGGGAGCCATTTTCAGCTTCTGGAGGCTACCAACATCCTTCTCACATGGCTCTCTCCATCTTCAAGCCAACACAGTTACATAAAATCCTTCTCAGGCTTAGAATCTCTCTAATTTCCCCTTCTGCCAGCAGTCAGAGTAAACTTTTGCTTTTGAAAGGCTCACGTGATTAGATGGTTGCTACCTATGTAATCTCCCCCTTGATGAACCCAAAGTCAACTGATTATTAACCCTAATTATATCTGAAAAGTCCCTTTGTGCCATATAACATAACATAATCATAAAAATAACATATCATGTTCCCATGTTCTTGCCATATTCAAGGGGAGGAGATTATACAAGGGCAAGGGTCATTCTTATAATTTTGCCTGTCATAGGTGAGGAAGGAGGAGGATTCAGGTGACTCTGGGGTTTATGGGTAGATTGTAGAGCCATTCACTAGACTAGGGAAATCCAGGGCAAGAAACAGAGTTTAGATGTACTGAATTTGGGATGCCTTGCTACATCTGAGTGGAATCTCCAGAATATAGTGATATATATGGGTCTGGCATCTGGAGAGAGGTCTGGGCTGGAGATATGTAGATTTGGGAATAATCTGCAAACAACGGTGGTTAAAATAATGCAAGTAGAGAAGTTGCTCCAGGAAAAGACTATAGGGGGATATTTGCATTAAGGGGATGAGTAGGAGGAGGAGCCCAGGAATTGATAAAGAGGTTTGTGGGTAACTAGATGATGTGTCCAGAGAGGCTAAGAGAATAGTTTTGAGATAGGACTGTGCAAGTGTGTCAAATATGACAGAAAATGTCTATTTCAAATGGCAATTTAGGTTATTAAACCAGTCAAATTCAGGTCATTCGAACAGTCATTATGGCTGATTATAGGAGGCAAAATTTTCCAATCGATCAGAGGGCAGAGTCTGGCTCCGGAAGGTCCTCAGAGGCATGTAGGCAGATGGAGTCATGAGTGGGTCAGGCTATGGGATTTGATGCTTTTTGGCAGTTCCCATGCTCCAGATCTATCATAACTTGCTTGTCCAACGTTTCATTTTCCCAGGGCTTTCCTCTCTGTCAGCTCCTGTGTTATATGTCATTACCAAAATGCCCTTCTGGTATAACTTATGTCATGTGTGCATTTTAATATGCAGAGCTAGCCATTTATCTATTGTGCCCTGTCCTGCCTTATAACTTTAAGCTGTATATGGCAACCCACTCCAGTACTTTTGCCTGGAAAATCCCATGGACGAAGGAGCCTGGTAGGCTGCAGTCCATGGGGTCACTAAGAGTCGGGCATGACTGAGCGACTTCACTTTCACTTTCATGCATTGGAGAACGAAACGGCAACCCACTCCGGTGTTCTTGCCTGGAGAATCCCAGGAACGGCGGAGCCTGATGGGCTGCCGTCTATGGGGTCGCACAGAGTCGGACACGACTGAAGCAACTTAGCAGTAGCACCAGCAGATAAGTTAGACTTTTTTCAGAGCCTCCATCTCTGCTCACAGATTCAGTTGGTAAGGAAATCATTCCTTACTATAATGTTATCTCCTATCAGTTTAGAGAACATTTCCAAATTTGTGTTACATGTAATACTAAGACAAGGAGGCCTGGTGTGCTGTGATTCATGGGCTCACAAAGAGTCGGACACGACTGAGCGACTGAACTGGATTGAGTCTGATCAGAAGTTCTTTGATCAAATAAGTTTAGTAACATTGTACAGTATATTCCCCTCTTGAAAAAAGGCTCCAATAAGCCCTCTATAGAGAAACCTGCTTGATTTTGTTTAGACCAGTGTTCCCCAAACTTGTTTGAACACCAAACTTATCATTAAAAAAAAATAAAAAAACTTTGACCATATGGTAGAATGCACTTTGGGAATCAATGGCCTCTGCCTTGGGTATTTATTTGCATTTTAATTAGAGAAGCTTAAAAAGAAAAAAAAAAAAAAAAAAAACCTTCGAGGCCCAAAGGAGTAATTAAATGGAGAGAAAACAGGCACCATTACATTTTGACAGGGGTGGTAAACTGGAGCATGGGAGCCTTTGTAGATAGAGTATCAACAATCACCACGAAGGCAACACCTTTTTACCCATGTTCAGTGTAGGGCTTGAGCACACATCTCTCTGATATAGACTTGAGAGGGAAAAGAAGAAATTGACCAAAAGGGAGATTTGTCTAGATGTTTCAAGAGTCCCCCAGAGTTGTAAGTGATTAGGAGAATCCTTTTGGTCACAGGAATTCAAGTTCGGCTTTGCTAACAAGAGTGATAAAGAGTCAGCAACGTCAATTCCATTGCCAGGTTTAGAACCTTCACAGTAGATTTAGTTCTGAATAAAGCAGTACTCCTTCCACTAGCCCATGCTGCAGAGTAAGGAATCAGAGACAGGTTCACTGATGAGACTTAACTGCCATAAGTGGTGCTTGCCATTTATGTAGGCTGCATACTTCCTATTGCACCAAGTCTGGGCTTCTCCAACTGGCAACAATTTGGCAGACCCTAGGGGTCTGAGCAGCTCGCTCAGCATGATAATATCCCTTAAAAGAGGTTTGGGGGCAGAGACCAGTACCTCCTGAAGTCTCTTTATGTCTGCCTATGCATGGCTGTGCCCTGTTTCTTTTAAGTACGGGCTGTCTCATCTGATGAAGTCGTATATAAATATTTATATGTCAGGACATTTCTGGTCTTACTCACCAGAGACATTACAGCCTTGATAAAAAGCTTCCCTCTGGCAGTCTTTGCCTCCACAGTTTATTTAATATGGCAGTTGATAGGTGAACTTCCTCTTGCTGTTTGCAAAGAGGATGGGGCCTTGCCTTGCTTGAAGTTTCAAGTGTTTGGCTTGTGGCCTGCTGGGAATTGATGTTTGTGCTTTCCCAGGGACTCCTCTGATTAAGAGAAGTGTGGGTTCTCCAGTGGGCCATCCTACCTTTTAGGTTTCAGATCTCCAGTACTAGTTGGTAAACTTACAGATGCATGATGACTGGTGGGCCCTAGGCAACTTTTGTCTTGCTAGACCCCGTTCTCCACTTAAAAAATAATTGCCACTACATTGGTATGAATATATTAATATTATATATTTCAATATTTTGTATAATCTAATATTTTTCTGATTTTAAAAGAAATTAAATAATGCTCGTGCATGTGTGCTAAGTCACTTCAGTTGTGTCTGGCTCTTTGTGAGCCTATGGACTATAGCCTGCCAGACTTCTCTGTCCATGGGATTCTCCAGGCAAGAATACTGGAGTGGGTAGCCATTTTTTCCTCCAGGAGATCTTTCTGACCCAGAGATCAAACCCACAACTCCTGTGGCTTCTGCATTGCAGGCAGATTCCTTTATCACAGAGCCACCAGGGAAACAGGGGTTCCTAAACATATGGGGAGTCCTAGGCACTGTGCCTAGTGTACCTAATGAATTGTTGTTGTTTATTTGCTAGGGCTTTTCCTGGTGGCTCAGAGGTTAAAGCGTCTGCCTGCAATGCAGGAGACCTGGGTTCGATCCCTGGGTCGGGAAGATCCCCTGGAGAAGGAAATGGCAACCCACTCCAGTATTCTTGCCTGGAGATCCCATGGACAGAGGAGTCTGGTGAGCTACAGTCCACGGGATCACAAAGAGTTGGACACGACTGAGCAACTTCACTTTATTTGCTAAGTCATATCCAACTCTTTTGTGAGCCATGGACTATAGCCCACCAGGCTCCTCTGTCCATAGGATTTCCCAGGTGAGATTACTGAAGTGGGTTGTCATTTCCTTCTCGAGGGGATCTTCCCGACCCAGGGATCGAACCCACGTCTCCTGCATTGGCAGGTGATTCTTTATCACTGAGCCACCAGGGAAGCCCACCTAATCAGCCCTAGATACAATGGGCTGTTTTCTAGGCTGGCACTGTGAGCTCACATGAGCTAAGCAGTGACTAAAGAGCGGTAGCTTCTTAGACCTCCCAGTGAATAACTAAGTACCAAGCAGAGCTCTTCTCCTAGTTCAGTTCTAACATATTTTACCCACTGTTACAAAGCATGATAAAATTTCGTCCTTAGTCAGCATTTTCTCTGAACTGGTGGATAAGTGTTGGGAATAGGAATCTGCTTCTTCAGCATCTTTACAGAGAGACTTCTGGGATTGATGAATGGCATCATTCATTTCCAGGCTGGAACTGCTTCTGTCATTTAGCCTGCAGCACCTCAGAAGGCAGCTGAGTGAAAGGGGCTGTGGAAGTTGATTAACAATGAGATAGATTACTGCAGCTCAACTGGAGAAAACAGGCTTGGGGCTGGCTTTAATCCATGTCTGTTTTTAGTGGTAATCGATATAGACACCTCTTTTTCAACCCCAACCGTAATCTTCCATAGCAACAGCCTGGAATGGGGTTCAGAATGCTACCACTGCTGTCACATGGGCTGCTGAAGAGTTTATTAATGAGCTCCACCTGAAAACTGATGGTGGCTGGAACTGGGTAGAACTGATATAGAAGATAACTTGGAGGGGTCCCCCACCCATGGGGTATACTTTACATAGCCACTCTTGCTTTTGGATTTTCCTCCAACTGGGACTAGGCTGGGACTCACACTGTAGAGGAAATAAATAGTTGTTACTGAGCAGGCTAAAAACTCCTAGCCCCACTTGGCTTAATAGTCCTGGCTCTGGTTCAGTTCACTGAGTGGTATGGAGTTTGGCTACTCCACAGGGACCTTGCTGAGACCTTGAGTTCAGATTGAGCAATCTCTCTCCCTCCCTTCTTGTAAAGCAAAAATTCTGTTTAAATCAATATGTTTCCATCCCCCGAGCTGAATGTGGCTTTCGAGGATGACAGCATCAACTCCATACTGCCCTTGCCCTTGTCAAGTCCTGACCTGAAATAGAACAGAATGGTGTGGGGTAGCTGGGTTTGTATATGTTAGCACATACAGCATAAATGCAAAGATACAGACCCTGGGAATCTTCACACAAAAGGCAGAACTGGTGGGGATACAAAACAAAAGTAATCAGAGTGAAATAGAATTAGAAAGAAGTGAAGTTCCCTGGTGGCTCAGAGGTTAAAGCGTCTACCTGCAATGCAGGAGACCTGGATTCGATCCCTGGGTTGGGAAGATCCCCTGGAGAAGGAAATGGCAACCCACTCCAGTATTCTTGCCTGGAGAATCCCATGGACGGAGGAGCCTGATGGGCTACAGTCCACGGGGTCACAAAGAGTCGGACACGACTGAGCGACTTCACTTTATTTGCTAAGTCATATCTGACTCTTTTGTGAACTGTGGACTATAGCCCACCAGGCTCCTCCATCCATAGGATTTCCTAGAGACAGTGCTTGCAGTCTCTAGGAAACTTCCCTTTGGAAAACAAAGGAGAATGTGATTTTCCATTACTTACAATACAATAGGTCAAGGGTCTGCAAACTATAGGTTTAAAAATTAAAAAGAAGAAAAATACGCGGTGGAGACTGGTTGGGATCATAAAGCCCAATATATTTATTGTACGGTCTGTGTTAGCCAGGAGTCTTCAGAGAAGCAGAACCAATAAGATACAATCTAGCTAGGCAGACATGCTCCATACCTAGAATAAAGCCTTAAATCCTGTAGAATAAAATACAAACACTTGTTGAGGGCACGGCCTTGTCTTGTTCATAGATATATCCTCAGGGCCTAGAACAGTATCTTGACCATGGTACACGCTTAATATGTTTGTTGAATGAATGAGAGAGTAGAGAATGACTTAGTGAGTAGGTAGGTAGGTTTGGTCACACAGTCATGTCTGACTCTTGCAACCCTGTGGACTGTAGTACGCCAGGCTCCTCTGTCCATGGGATTTCCCTGGCAAGAATACTGGAGTGGGTTGCCATTTCCTTCTCCAGGGGCTCTTCCCGACCCAGGGTTCGAACCTGGGTTTCCTGCATTGCGGACAGACTCTTTATCAACTGAGCCAGTACTAAAGGAATGAATGCACACTTAGATGAGGGACAGGTGGAAGAAAATTTGGGCAGGCCTTCTAATAGAGAAGAGGGTATAGTGAACTCAGCTGACTTCCCTGGTAGTTCAACCGGTAAAGAATCTACCTGCACTGCAGGAGACTCTGGTTAGATTCCTGGGTCGGGAAGCTCTGCTGGAGAAAGCATAGGCTACCTACTCCAGTATTCTTGGGCTTCCCTGGTGGCTCAGCTGGTAAAGAATCTGCCTGCAATGCGGGAGACCTCGGTTTGATCCCTGGGTTGGGATGATCCCCTGGAGGAGGGAAAGGCTACCCACTCCAGTATTCTGGCCTGGATAATTCCATGGATTATTCCATGGGGCTGCAAAGAGTCAGACACAACTTTCACGTTCATAGTGAACTCAACAGAGGAAGCCAAATGGCCCAAGGGTGATATTTCTGAAATGCTAGATTTTTATACATAAAGGTAGAAGGGTTAATTTAAGGACCATACATGTTTGGACATTAGGTAAACTGAAGCCAGCCTGAAATAGAGGTCTAAGCTTTGAAGTAGAAAGATGTAAGTTCTATCTCCCATCTTAGAACTGACTTAATTTTTTAACTATTGGCAGTCATTTAACCTCTCTGTGCCTCGGTATCCTCATCCAAAAAAAAATGCAAATAACATTCAGACTCAGAATGTCAAATGGGAGAAGGCCTAGACCGCATCTGGTTCAGGGGGTTTCAGTCCTGGCTGCCCCTTAGAAACACTTGGAGAACTTTTGGAAGTTCAAGTGCTCAGGCCTGGCCGCACATCAATCATATCAGAATCCTTGGAAGTGGGCCCAGGTAACAGTATCAGTATCTTTTAAATCTCCCCAGGTAAGACGATGTTCAGCCAAGATTGCAAACCATTGTTCTAGTCCAACCCTCTCATTTTATAGATGAATAAACTGAGGCCCAGGGCAGGTTAGGGAACTTGTTCAACCTACTTCATATGGTCATTAGAAGGATAATATTAGATCATAAAACTTTAGAGGTAAAAGGGACCTTGGATATCAATATAACTGTGAAAGTGCTCCTAATAACATAACACATTATTCATGTGTTTATTTTATCAACAGAATCAGAAAATGTTCATTGCCAAGCAGGCCAAACATCCCCTCTGTCATTAAATTACATTAGAAGGACATTCTCTTTTATTTTCCAGGTCTCCCTAAATTAGGAAATGAGTAAACGTTCCATTCCAGTTATTAAATTGAATCATTGGTAAATAAAGATGGCACACATGCTTGTGTCTGTGTTCAGTCGTGTTTGACTCTGCGACACCATGGACTGTAGCCCACCAGGCTCCTCTGTCCATGGGATTCTCCAGGCAAGAATACTGGAATGGGTTGCCATGCCCTTCTCCAGGGCATCTTTCTAACCCAGGGATCGAACACATGTCTCCTGCATCTCCAGCACTATAGGCAGTTTCTTTATAGCTGAGCCACCACAAAAGCCCAAAGATGGCATCAGTCAGTTCAGTTGCTCAATCATGTCTGACTCTTTGAGACCCCATGGACTGCAGCATGCCAGGCCTCCCTGTCCATTACTAACCCCCGGAGCTTGCTCAAACTCATGTCCATCAAGTTGGTGATGCCATCCAACCATCTCATTCTCTGTCGTCCCCTTCTCATCCTGCTTTCAATCTTTCCCAGCATCAGGGTCTTTTCAAATGAGTCAGCTCTTTGCATCAGGTGGCCAAAGGATTGAAGTTTCAGCTTCAACATCAGTCCTTCCAATGATGGCAAACATTGCCCTAAAAAGTCACAGTTTTTCAAGAAGAAGCATAAGCATAGTATAAATGTAGGAGTTCATAGATCCATAGCAGGGAGAGCTGTTTAGCCTAGTTATAGCTTATTTCCATCTTATATCATCTGTTTGGGGCACAGTCATCCCTAGAGGCAGAGGAAGAGATTTGGAATGAGGTTTTAGCATGATATCAGGCCCTTTTTTCTTAGAAGGGCCTTCACTTGCTCCTGGTTTGGGAGACTTCGGGTTGCACTGAGCTTGAAGATGCTTCACTTTGCAGAGGATGGAAAGTCAGGGTAATTTCCTTTCAAGATACATTTTCCCATTCCCACCCTTTCTTTATTCCATCATATCCACTCTTTGTAATTCATCCTTCTATACCAGAGTGTGAGGCCGGGTGTTAAGTGCATTTTCTACTTCCCCTGTTTAGCTCCTGTTGTTGAGTTATATTGAGTTATATTTTGTTGTTGAGTTATATTATTTGTCTGAGACACTATTGGTTGAATGATTTCGTAGGGAAAAAAACGATTCAAATGTAAGATAAATTTTTATGCAGTCTCACTGCCTACCTCTTTTGTGAAACTTTCTTGACTATTTCAATTCACATATCCTATTTCAATATAAATCATACTGAGAATGTCAGGGAGTTAATCATTCATTGTTTTGTAATTTTTTAAAGGTGTGATAAGTCTATCTCCATCGCAGATCCCACCTTGCACTTACTTTACCCCTCAGCGTACCTCAGTGTTTAGATTATTGTTTTTACAAAAATCAGTGCTTAGGTCATTTATCTGGGCAAGTACCAGTTGCTAAAGCCGCTCCAGTACCTCAGTAAAATGTTTCTCTGCCAGGCTCTTTTATCACCCAGGGAAGCTTCTGGGAGGATAAGATGTAGGGAGGGGGGATGGGGAAAGTGAGGGAGTTGTGATAAAAATATATTGGGATATCACTAGTCCAGAGCAGTGTTTCCCCAAGTGGCTGTGCATCAGAGTCACCCAGACACCTCCCCTCCAGGGAGGAGCTTGAGAATCTGTATTCTCAAATGATTCTGTTTCCTCAAATGATTCTGATGTGCAGCCGGCACTGACCTCATTGTTCTCTAGTGCTTGTCCAACTTGAACTTATACGCAAGATTGTGCACTTCTGACAAGTTCCCAGGTGGTGCTGATGCTGCTGGTCAGAAGAACAAACAAGGCTGTCGGGTAGTGGTTCTCAGCATGTGGTTCCTGGACCAGCAACGTCAGAATCATCTGGGAACTTGTTTGAAAACACATTCTCAGTTCCCACTCTGGATCTACTGAATCCAAAACTCTGGGGTGAGGCCCAGCAATCTGAGTTCCAACAAATTTTGTGGGTAATTCTGATCTTCCCCAAAGTCTGACAACTGCTACTGTAAATAATACTAGTAGTAAGGTACGGGGGGCGGGGGGCTTCCCAGGTGGCGCTAGTGGTAAAGAACTCACCTACCAATGCAGGAGACGTAAGAGATGAGGGTTCGATCCCTGGGTTGGGAAGATCCCCTGGAGGAGGGCACAGGAACCCACTTCAGTATTCCTGCCTGGAGAATCCCATGGACAGAGGAGCCTGGCAGGCTACAGTCCATAGCATCGCACAGATTAGTACATAACAAGCGACTTAGCATGCATGCATCCAAGGTACAAGGGAGTGACACAATGGGTTTGGAAAACTTGAGTTCACATGTCAGCTGTGTCCCCAACTCTTCCTGGAACTATAAAATGGGGATAGAAATAATAACATGAATTCAACACTGATTTTTCCAGGCATTCCATTGGATGTTGGGAATATATTAGGATGAGTAAGATAAATCCTCTGCCCTTGAAGAGTTCCGTTGCCTTGCCTAATGAATAAGGCTTTGTGTGTCTTAAATGAGATAGTGTATGTGAAAGTGCTCTGCAAACTATCACGTATGTTTAAAATTTATGGTTCTGAGCAAATCCTGCCCCTTTTTCTTAGATCTTGCATTCTGAAGTAGTTCACCTAAGTCTTTAAGCTTTAGTAGATATTCCACTGATAAAAGATGAAAGATGTTCTTCAGTTTATTGATGTGGTGTATCACACTGATTGACTTGCGGATAAAGAAAAATCCAAAGATGAAAGATGTGAGTTTAATAGTAATAAAAACATTTTAAATGTGTCCGGTGCGTCATACTTTAGAGGTTCTTTCACTTCTGTTATTTGTTTTAATCGTCACAACAACTCTGTGAGATAGTGTACAAGGATTATCAGATGGATTATCTCTGATAGACACAGGCTCCAATATTCAGTGAGGTGAAGTGACTCACCCAAGATCACAGAACTGATTAATGGCAGAGCCATAACTAGAATCCAGATCTCTTGACACCTAGGTCAGTACTCTTTCCCCATATCATGTTGACTGATCAAGCAAAAGTCATCTCAGATATTCACTACATGCTAATTAGGGTACTGTAAGCACAGATGTGAGACAAGCTAAAGCCTTCTTTAAAAATCTTAAACCTGTCCAGGTTTTATTCATCTGCTTGAATTAAAGCATACAGTGACTGTCAGAGAGACATAGCTAAACTCCTCTGTTTTGAATTTATATATATCAGAAGCCTTATCAACTGCTGGCAGGCAGTTGGATTACATGCACATTTCAAGAATCAAAGGCTACATGAGGAAAACATAATAATATTCTTTCATCATCAAAAACCCTTTGGAATGGATTATAAATAAGAACTTTATATCTTTTCTCATACAAGCTGAAACTGGAGGCCTCTTCTTTGTTGAATTTTGTTTTTCTTGACACAGAGCCTGATTTTCAGAGTAAGTGGATATTGAGGACTTACAGCTTTGGACAAGCAGTTACTGGGACTTACATCTCAACACAGACATTTTTTATTGCAAGTAAATGCTAGACAATGAAATGTTTTGCTTGAACAGACAAAACTGAAGGATAAGATAAGCTTGTTTTCTAAAGAGGATGGTTTTGAAATGTTCTGGACAGAGTTGTTTTCTTCATGTAACAGAACAAATGGCCTCCTGCTTGAGTCTTGAGAACAATTCTACAGTCTTCCATGACAGCTTCCCTACCCACCACCACAAGAACCTTTCACCATATCACTATACACAGATAATTCTCCACCACCCAAATTATGTTTAAAGTTCTCCTATGGGGTATGTTCCTTTGGGGTTTCCTGTGCCATGGACTATGCTTCACTGGTACTTTCATTTAACACTGTCTTCTGTCTAATACTTTGCACCAAATGTTGTAATCTCCAGATACCTTTGATTTAGGAAACAAATGCTACACAAATATTTCAAACCTGATAAATTCGTCTATAATAAATACACAGATAAAGCATAAGGAAACAAAATTGGCATAGTAAAATCTTATTGTTAATAAAGAGTTTGGAGAAGGGGAAACAGGGGAAGAGAACTTATGTTCCAAGCAGAAACGTAACAGAATTATTTCAACAACATAATTTATGCCATTTTAATTTTTTAAAATTAAGAAACAAAGGAAGAGAGTGTGGTCTGGTGAAATCATCTTTGACTGGGAGTCAGAAAACCTGGGTTTCAGAAGCAGTTCTATCTTTAGGCTGTGGTTCCAGCTGTAAGTCAGATGCTTAACCTATCAGGACATCAGTTCCCACATCTATGAAATGGAAGAAATACACTTACTCTAAACTACAGGTGTTCAAAGATATTTTTCAAAAAGGGGTTAAAGTCAGGACTCTTGCACAGATAAAGAAATGAACACGTGTTAACTATTTTATTTATTTAATGTATAATCAGTGAAGAGCCAGATATTATAAACCAGTTCAAAAGAGAAAGATGGCATAATTTTAAGATGACATTCTTAAACTGATCTACAGATTCAATAAAATCCCTATCAAAATCCTGTGCTGCTTAGTCACTCAGTCGTGTCCAACTCTTTGTGACCCCATGGACTCCTCTGTCCATGGGATTTCCCCGGCAAGAAAACTGGAGTGGATTGCCACTTCCTTCTCCAGGGGGTCTTCCCAACCCAGGGATCAAACCCAGGTCTCCTGCATTGCAGATGGATTCTTTACCATCTGAGTCACCAGGGAAGCCCTAGCTGGCTTCTTTGCAGAAATTAATAATCTAATACTAGAATTTATTTGGAAATTCAATGGATTCAGAGTAGCCAAAAATCTTGAAAAAGAACAACAAAATGAAAGGACTTACATTTCCTAATTTCAAAGCTTACCACAAGGTTACATTAATCAAAACAGTGTGGTACTGGCATAAAGACTGACATGTAGATCAATGGAACAGAATGGAGAGTCTAGAAATTAACCCTCACACTTAACAGTCAGTTGCTTTCAAAAAGAGCATCAAGACAATTCAATGAGCAAAGAATACTCTTTCCAACAAATGATGCTTGGAGAACTAGATGGATATGCATCCATGCAAAACATAAACATATAAAAAGTTAGACCCCATCTAATACCATATACAAAAAATTCACCAAAATGAATCAAAGGCCTAAATATAAGAGTAAAAAATATAAAACTTTTTGTAAAAAACATATATAAATCTTGAATTTAGATTAGGCAATGGTTTCTTAGCTATGACACCATGAATATAAGCAACCAAAGAAAAGTTTGGCTTTATCACAATTAAGAACCTGTGCTATAAATGATACTATCAAGAAAATGGAAAGATAATTCATAAAATGGGAAAAATATTTGGAAATAATATATTTGATTAGGGACTTGCACCTAGAATATATAGAGAGAACTCTTACAAATCAATGGTAAAAACAAACAAAAAAAGAAGACAAATACTCTGATTAAAATGTGCTAAGGGTTTGACTAGGCATTTCTCCCAAGAAGATATACAAATGACCAATAAGCCTATGAAAAGATGCTCAACATCGTTAACCATCAGGGAAATGAAAATTAAAACCATAATGAGATACTACTTCATACCCATTAGGATGGCAGTAATCAAAACGACAGATAATAAAAAGTGTTGGCAAGAATATGGAGAAATTAGAGCCCTCAAAATCTGCTTGTGGGAATGTAAAATGACACATCCACTTTGGAAATGATCTGGAAACATAGAGTTATCATATGACCCAGTAATTCTACTCTTAGGGGGAATACCCCCAGAGAAATGAAAATACATGTTTACAGAAAAACTTGAACACAAATGTTCATAGCAGCATTATTCATAATAGCCAAAAGGTGGAAACAACTCAGATGCCCATCAATGAATGAAAAGATAAACAAAATATGCTATATCTATGAACTGGAATACTATTCAGTCATAAAAAGAAATGAAATACTTACACATACCATAACATGAATGAACTGTGAAAATATTACGGCAAGTTCAGGAAGCTAGGCACAAAACTACATGGTTCAGTTTTTGTAAAATGTCCATAATGGGCAAATCCATAGTAACAGAATGTAGGTAAGTGGTTGCCTAGGGTTGGAAGTTTGGGGAGAAATGAGGAGTGCCTGCTAATAGGTATGGGGTTTCTTTTGGGGGGTAATGAGAATATTCTAAAATTGATGTGATGGTATTTGCACAACTCTGTGAATATGCTAAAAACCAGTGAATTGTACCCTTTAAATGGGTGAGTTATATGGTATGTAAATTTTCTCTCTTTAAAGCTGTCAGTTTTAAAAATAAGTTTCTATTTTTACAATATTCAAGTTCAGTAATATAGTTCATGTATGAATTACAATGTACTCTTATAAACTAACATATTATATATTACAATATGCAATGCTTCACTCTTTTAAATTTGAAACACAGTAGCTCCTAGTGGTCACACAGAATGACAGAGTTGAAGTAAAAATAGTAGAGGGCCTGGAGGTCACAGATGGGAGAAGTCAGAAAGCTTTTCTTTTGCTTGTGAAGAAGTAAACCAATTTCATGTGACAGTGCCCATTGAGCACGTGGCTTTTAGAAGCTGAGAGTGCTCCCTGGCTGACAGTCAGCAGGAAAATCAGGACATCAGTCTTATAATTACAAGCAACTCTTCTAATGACAAACCTGAGTGAGCTTGTAAGAGAACCCAGAACCCAGCTGAGAGCTGCAATACAGAAGATACCTTGATTGTAGCCTTGTGCAACTCTTGAGCAGAGGTCCCAATTAAGCTGTGCAGGGACTCCAGATCCCTGGGAAAATGTGAGATAATGAGTAGGTGTTGTTTAAAGCTGCTAAATTTATTATACAGCAATAGAAATCTACTACATGAACATCTATGGGAGTGAGATGGAACAGCTAAGATGGAGTTAGCATGTGGGGTCTATGTTTGCATCTGAATTTCTGCTTTTGCTGTTGCTAAAGGACTGTGAGCTGAATAACTGAAGAACAATGTAACCAGCGGGAAGTCTTCAAATGGGCAGTGCAGTCAACAGAGACAAAATGGATGCTTAGAGACAGACAACTGGGCATGTATTAGGGGCAAACTAGTGAAGCCGCCTAAAGAGGCCTCCATGCCTAAAGACAGAAACTAAGCCACTACCTCATTGGACATGTGAAGTTGGAAGATGGTTATCTCTTACAGGAGATTGTTGGGTATTATGAAGAATACTGTTTGAATGCATAAATTTTTTTGAAAAACCTTTATGTCAAAGACACCACTAACCAATATTTTGTTGTTCATAGTCTCGATCCATGTGGGGAACTTGTTAAAAATGCAGATTTCCTGAACCCCACCCAAATCTACTAAATCAGATTTGCTAAAGGATGGGATTCAGAACTCTGCATTTTAAGATGCTGACCAGGTGACTCTCATAAATGCTGATATTTGAAATCCATTGAACTAGCAATCCTTCACCGTCTGCAGTTAGAAAAATTAAAGATGGAGGTCCCCTCTATTTGTAATTTTAAAAGAAAGAGAAGGAGGGAGGGTGAGAGGGGAGAGAGAGAGACAGAAGGAGGAGAAGGAAGGAGGATGAGGAAGGAGAACGAAATGCCTAATTATTAAAAATGTGCATTGAAGATGTGCTCCATTGCCAAAGAGTAAGAACCATGTGTACCACACAGAATATTTGACATCTCTGGGAAGCATCTTCATTCCCATTCCTCCCTCAAACCTACCAGAGTTAACTGCTAGAGCAGGTGGAGGTGACAGGAAGCTGAGCTCAAGCAGCCTGGTTGGCAACTGAATCACACCAGGAGGGGGTTTCGTTTCCTGCTTGTCTTCTCTTACTGGAATATAGTATTAGACCCTAAGACAAAGCTCAGATTGAAGCAGTCCCCACCCCACCCTTTTTCTCCTTGCTTCTTTTCTGTAAGTCATGCTTTCAGTGTTTGGAGTCTGGCAGCTGCAAGGCATGGTTGCTAGGTAACAATTTCCCAGCACAAAGAACCCTCAGCTGGGAAGGTCAGGTCTGTCAGTGTGAAACAGCTGTACAGAATTTTTATTTGTCTTCCTCTTGTTTTGGTTAATCACAGGGCATGAAACCAGAATCAAACTTTTCATAGAAATGAAAAATGCTGGAGGATACCAGTTCAGCTGCTGCTGCTTTTTTCTTTTTTTGCTGTTCATCAAATCACAGCCTTTCTACTGTGTCTCAATAGAGCCCCAACAAGCTTGGCAGGCAGCAGGTGGAGGCAGGAGGTGGAGGGGTCAGGTGTTTCTTACCCTCTTAGTGTCTGGGTGGGGGAGGACATCGTTGAACCATGAGCTGAGAAGGTAATTCCCTTTTTCAAACTGCCTGGCAGTTTCATATTTCAGGATTCAGGTTGCCAGATTAAATACAGAACACCCAGTTACAAGCTGAGTTAAAGATAAACATTGAAAAACTCAAATGTAACTGTCTTTTTATTTGCTAAATCTGGAATCCTACCTAGTATGCAATCAATTTGGTGTGAATTTTGCATGGGGTTGATACCAAAAGAGTAATCGAAGTAGAGAGAGCCATTCTGATGCTGTTCTGGAGGGTCAAGCCCCACACCTGGCTTGGCACTGCTTTGACAAGTATGCTAGAAACTGAAGCAAAGAAAAGGCTGAATCCATTTCTCTTGTGATCACCTTCCTTTATAGTTTTCCCTTGGATGCTACTATAGTGACTAAATATGATTGTCATGCTCTGAAATAAAAGCACATGATTGATAATCAGGAGGCCCAGGATGTAGGACTCAGTAGATGGACTGTAACCAGCTGTGTGACCTTGGACAAGTCACTGCTCTTTAGGGCTTCTGTTGACTTTCCTATGCTCTGAAAGAGGTTGGACTAGAGCATGGTTTTCATAGTGTGCTCCTCCTCCATCAGCAGCATCAGCACCACTTGGGAATTTGTAGAAGTGCAGATTACCAGATTACATGATACCTTCTGAATCAGAAACTCTAAGGGTGGGGCCCTCAATCTGGTTTAACAAGCCCTGTGGGTGATTCTGATGCAAGCTCACATTTGAGAACCACTGAGCTGGAGAATGTATAAAGGTCCTTTCAGCTCTCACTTTCATTAGTTCAGTTCACTGTTTGGCAAGACCCAGTGGTCAGCTGATGATTTGAAATGGCGTGTTCTCCTCATTCCCACCCTCCATAGGGGTTTATTCCAAATTAGTTTGTCTGGGCTGTATTTCATAGTACAGAAATCTATATAGCCTCTCTTATTTTCTTACATTCCCTTTCCTTCTTAGGCAGGGACTTCTAAGGACCATTTTGCCAAAAGACCAGTGTCAAGGTGAAGGTTTCTGGAAGGATAAGCAAGGCTACCAATTGCTGTTTGCACGCTCCATCTCATCACTAGATTAAAGGCTATGTCTGTGGGAGTGTTGATAATGCAGGAATAACTAGCTAAGAACACATTTCAATCCACTTGGTTCTTTGAGCCATGGCTGCCTTCAATTCTGATGTTTTCCTTAAAACTCTGTTTTCTAAAGCCCTCCCCTGTTTCATTCCTGGTTCTTCCTATAGAACAGTATCAAACCCACTCTACTATCTTTCTAAATACCTGATTGCTAAGGGAGACAAACAGAATAAAGAGAAACTCAGGGAGCTAAAATGTGTCCCATACCCTGTTTCTCACAGTTAACATCTAGTGGTGTTGTCCATGGTGCTGAATATTGTTGTCAATTCTAACTTTGGAAATCTTTGTGGCAAGTGTAGGCAAAGTAGGGGAAATTGGATTGTTGTAGTAGTCTGTCATTTGTTTCATTTCCCACTGGAGACAACCTAATGAATTTGATAATCACATCATGCCACTTAGTCAAGATGACCAAGGCAATTATATTGTTTTATAGGTCAGTGCCTTTCCCTGGTGTTTTTCCAGTGAGTAGCAGAAAAAGGTGTTCCTAGCTTGGGTAACTATATTTTATTCTGACAGAGAGGACTCTGTGTAAAGTGTGTGTTTACTTAAGAGCAACAGATCTTTTTCCAGGTGCTGCACTGTAAATATAAATGAGTGGAGGGACCCTAAGATATGAAGTTAGCAATCAAGAGTAGGACTCACAAATCATTTTAACCATCAATCAACTTGAAGGGTAAGGAAACTCAAGAATGCTGCCTTAGTGTTGCATAGGCTATTCACAGAAAGCTTCTTAAATCTACTCTGGGCTATGCTTGAGTGGGTGGATAGTAGGAATCACATAATGACTGTAGAGGGGATTAGCCTAACCCTAACACTCTTTCCCAGCCTGCCCAATGGGCCTTGGTTTCTTTGCCTCCTTTGGGGTTCTCATTATGGCATAGGCTCTACTTTAATAACTTTGAGAGAGAACTCCTTTGTGTCCATAGTGGTGATATATCCCACATAGGCATCTATTCTCAAATTTTGGTGTAATTTTATGGACTCTAAAATCAGAGATCAAAGTAGGAAAAGGGCAGATGCAAGGAGTCCATGGCTGTTACTCTAATGAGCCTGGGTTTGTTTAGGAGAGAATAAGGCAGGATGTATCCAATTCCAAATCTCTTTAAAGTGTCACAGTCAATTATAGATTGTCACCCTAAGAAAGTTACTAAGCCTCTTTGAGCCTTAGTCTTATCATCTGTAAAATGGGTACAATAATACTAGGCAGTATTTATTGAGTAATTACAATATCCCAGACACTATTCCTACTTCAGAAGTCTCTTGTGATAATTAAACATAGCTGTCATAGAGTCCATGGTGTATAGTAGGCACTCAAAATTGGCATCTATTAATATTATTATTGATTTTTAAAATTTGTTTTACTTCTGAGGGTCCTGGATCCAATTAGGCCATGCATGGTAGTTTGGACTCTCTTTTCAGCCAGGAGTTGATGCTGCCTAATGTTAGCTCTTAGCAAGTCTGAGATATTTGTCCCAGAAACCACAATTTTTCCTAGAAACAAGAGTAAATACAACTAGTTTTTCCTATTTCTTGGCTCAGCACACACCATTGTTGTGTACTAACAACCTTGGGAGAGGACTAGAGCACTCCCTAAGATATGTGACTCCTTGGGTTGAAGGTCAGAGTGTCCACACAGGCAAAATTTCCTAAAGGACTGAGTCAGTTTTGTTCGTCAAAATTCACACAAATATTTTTTTTTCCCCTTCTGTGGAATCAGGAGGGCTTTCCAGATGGTGCAGTGGTAAAGAATCTGCCTACCAATGCAGGAGACATGGGTTCGATCCCTAGGTTGGGGAGATCCCCTAGAGAAGGAAATGACAACCCACTCCAGTGTTCTTGCCTGGGAAATCCCATGGACAGAGGAGCCTGGCAGGCTGCAGTCTTTAGGGTCACAAAGAGTCGGACACAACAGAGTGACTGAGCAGGTAGCACATGCAACTAGGAACCAGGGAAGGTATTTCTGGTGTCTTGAACTTGTTCCCTGTGTTCCTACAGCTCTATAATTAAATGGAATGCTCAGCCACTTTGGGACTAGAAGGATAATAGGATACTGGCTAGAAAGGCCAGCCTTGGTGTGTTTTCGCCACAAGTTCAATAACTTGTATCAAATACACAGTAATGATTCTCTGGGGACATTAACTCCGTGGGTGTTGTGATAATGGAACACTGACCTTCCTAACAGAGAATCTCACTTCATTGCATTGTTATCAGCTTTCCTCTATTGGAAAGAACCTCTTAATTGCTGACTTCATCATAACCCCAGGCACTTATTTAACTAAATTGCCAGCTATTTCCCTTCCCTGGTGGAAGGGTCCCTCATAGCCATCACATGATTAAAAGAAGCCTGGCAATCTGAGATTCCAAAGGACCACCAAACCTGAAGTTTTAGCACCCTTTCTCATCTTGTTCCCCCTCCCTTTGCTGCCTGCCTGCTGAACAGAGCTTCCAAAGCTTTGAAATAGATTTAATAGCCATTCATAGGATTTCTGATGGTGATAAAAGAAGTACTGTTCTGTTTTCAGCTGTCACTGTGCTTCCTCTTAAGGCTCGGCTACAGAGCTGACTACTAGACACCCATCTGCTCCCTGCCCAGAGCATGCCACTCTCTTCCCTTTGCCAACCAACCAGTATCATCCAGCCTGTTAGAAAGGAGTGGCCCAATAAGGAAGACTGAGGAGTAAGATGGCTCTGTGTGATGCTGCCTTACTTTGGAAGAAAATGGGCTCTGTTTGCGCATAAAAAGCCACCTTGAATAGAGTGTGGATAATTGTCCAATTTAATGGGATTCTCATTAGGAGGAAGAGTAGCATCGTGTAGCTTGAGTGAGCCCTGCCTATTCTCTGGTACCGTGGAGATGTTAATCACGCAGCTCCTGGCAAGTCTGTCAGAGCTGAAGTGGATGATGTCACTGATATTCCAGCAAGCTCTTTGTCTGAGCGACTGCAGCACTCAGACAGCTGCAGAACAGAGCGCCAGGGAGCTGAATGTGTTAATGGGAAAAAAGCGCTTCCCCTAGTTCTTTTCTTCCAGAGGGATGTTTTCACAAGGACCTTTGTGTGTTGTTCAGTACAGTGGCTGGTCTTATTGCTGATGATTCTCGGAGTCACCATGAAAAGGACATCATTAGGAACACAATAGATACAGATGATCATGCCAAGGTGTGGACCAGCAACGTTGGGCTGATGAGATATTTAAGCTTTTTCTGTGCTTGGGTCAAAGCTTCCATTCCTTCATTTGGACTCTGTAACTGAACACAATATAAATGGTAAATCTATATGATACGATGTGCAATACAATATACAGCACTTTTGAGCTCTTACTATGTGTGTCAGGCATAGAGGCAGAAGTGTACTAGTTAACGGTGTGGGAGTCTGATCCTTGAAATCAAAGCACTTTGGGATTATATTCCGGCTCTTCCAAGTATTAGCTGTGTGATTCTGGGCAGGGTACTTCCCCATGATAAGCCTCTTTTCCTATCTATCATGGGGATCCTAACAGTAGGGAGGATTAGATGAGATAATCCATGCAATTAGCTCAGTGCCTAGCCAATTGTAAGCATGTTAACTTAATTAACATTAACTTTATTGCTAATTTATTTATGTTATCTCACTTAGGTCTTCCAATCAACCTGGTGTGATAGCTACTATTATGATCCCTATTTTATAGGTGAGGAAACAGGGGTTCATACAGGTTAACTTGCCTGAAATCTCACAAATAGCAATTGGTTGAGCCAGACTTGCCCTCAAGCTAGCTGACTCCAGCGCTATTAGCTAATAAGCTCTATTGATGCAATTACAAAGGGCTAGGGAGCTGGAATTTGTGTTTCTCCGTAAGGGGTTCTCCACCTCAGCTACAAATTGAAATCATCTGGAAAAAATCAGAACAGAACACTGATGGCCCCTCAGGTGTGGGGGTGAGTGTTCACTGGGAAGATTCATGTTGTTTTTTTTTTTTATCTTGATAAAAGGTACATGCATTTGTCAAAACTCATCAAATGGTACATTTACAATCTGTACATTTCACTGAATGAAACAAATATTGAACTCTAATTAATTATATGCTTACAGAAGTATTTAAGGGTGAAGTGTCTACAGCCTATTTTGAAACATATCCAGAAATAAGATGGGTTGATAGAGGGACAGGTATATGTTAAAATAATATAGCAAATGCTGATTATAGGATCTAGGAGACACATACTATTATGTATTTGAATATGTTCATAATAAAATGTTGGAAAAATAAATTAGAATCAGCTTTTTAAAAATGCTGATGAATAGGATCCCCTCAGTTTCAGAAGTAAGTTAGTCTGGAGTAGGGAGCCCAAGTGTAGGTTTTTAAAAAAAACTTTCAAGGTGAATCTCAAGGGCCTTTAAAACAAACAGTGTACTCTGGACTCTCAAAGCCAACTCACAATAAGTGTCCCTGGGTTCAAAACTGAAAGCGTCCTGATAACGTCAGTCAGTGATAGCCCATCCCTCCTTCTCTCTTGTATATCTCCACTCTGTACCCTCTACCCCTAACTGCAAACATTTCCTCTAACTGAAAGCAGCACTGGGAAGAACTGTAATGAAGAGCATCAGGTAAATTATAGGTAGAAGCCACCTTCCTCTCCCATGCACTCCCATCCACTAGATCATAGCCCCAGGTTCTGCCCTGATGCAGAGAGCTGACTCATTGTAAAAGATCTTGATGCTGGGAAAGACTGAGGGCAGAAGGAGAAGAGGACGACAGAGAATGATATGGTTGGATGGCATCATCGACTTGATGGACATGAGTTTGAGAAGCTCTGGGAGTTGGGGATGGACAGAGGAGCCTGGCAAGCTACAGTACATGGGGTCGCAAAGAGTCAGACATAACTGAGCAACTGAACAGCAACAACAAGGCCTCTACTTTGCAGCTGCTGGAGAGGCAGACACTCAACTTCTGGCTAAGTGGTAGACCAGACACTTAGAGCTGAACACAGGTTGTGGGATCATAGAAAAGTGAGCCCAAAGTTGCTTGGATTTTAGCTCTTGCCTTGCCGCCTCTTATTTTTAAGGAGCTGGTGGGAGATTGTGTTATCAACAAGCATCATTTAGGTCTCGTCTAGAGGAGCAGGAGCAGAAACCCCAGGATCCCAGAGTTTCAGCCTGTGGGGTTTCCTAAGTGCACTGAGCATATATTTGCTGCCAACCCTACATAGAATTTCTCTCTCTCTCTCTTTCTCTCTGTGTCTCACCTCCCCTTTCTTTCCCTTTATGTCACCTCCCCGCTCTCTCCCTTCCCCCTGTTCAAGTTTCATGGATCTATAATGGCTTTTATGTGGGAAGGAACTCATGTTGTAAATGACCCATACGTTAAAGTCACATAAAAATATTTCCTTCTGCAATCAATGTGCCAGGGGTCACAGGCTGCTGATTCAGCTGAGAAGCAGTGAACCAGGTCATTTTATCATTGATGTAACTCAAAGATGGGATTATTATCTCCCCTGAATATGAAAGGCAGTTCTGCCAGGAGAAGCAAAGACTCTTTAATTAGACTGACATATGGCCAAAGAAGCATTGTGTGAAATTTGTGTCAGACTATAGTGGAATCATTTGGGGAACCAGTGTAGTCACCAGTAGTTTGGAGGGAAATGAAATTAGCCATATGCTAGATCAAGTGAAAATGGCTACTCCTGGAGTCTCTAAAATAATCTAGGTAGGTGTAATGTTCTAATAGCTAAACCTACTACTTTGGCCTGGCCAGAAACAAAGTTGAGTAGAGAAATAAATTTGCTTTTAATGGCTTCTCTCTACTTCCAAGCACTATGTACCCTGTTAATATTCCTGGCAACCCAAATTCGTCCAATGCCTTGGACCTGCCCTACTCCACAACTATACTCAGGGCCAGGGTTTCTAAAAGTTGGTAGACACTCCACCCATGATGCATGATATATTTATGGGTTTCCTAGATAAGCATTTCAAATTCTAATAGCTATATTTGGCTTTAGATGTACTAGAAAAAATGGCACATCTGTCCTATTATTTCATCACTATTACTATTTAGGATGAGGCTAATTTGTATGGACAAAAAATAGTCAGTTTTTTAAAAAAGTGTATGTGGAGATGGAAAAAATTCTGAAGGTTATGCTTGAATGACTGAAAATTAATAAAGCATGCTATAGACCAGTGGTTTTCAATCTGAGGTAATCTATTCCCCCCTCCCCACCCAACAATGGGATATTTGGCAATGTCTGGAGATAGTTTTGTTTGTCACAACGTGGTGGGAGGGGTGCTACTGGCATCCAGTAGGTATAGGGATACTAATAAACTCTCTAATGCATAGGACAGTTCCCCCACCCCCTGCAAGAAATAATTATCTGGTCTCAAATGTTAGTAGTGCTAAGGCTGAAAAACTCTGCTGTAGACCCGTGCTTCTCAGAAGTGCCTATGAGTCAAATAGGAATCTTGTGAAAGTGCAGCTTTTGATTCAGGAAGTCTGAGGTGAGGTCTGAGATTCTGCGCTTCTGAAAAACCGTTGGCTATTAGAACAACAGAGGAAAGTATCTACTGGGGCAGAACATTGTCATGAACCTCTTTAGGGTCAGAAAGGAATGCCCTTTGGCGTCTTTTTATGTGAATGGGTATCATTAAACTGGATGCATCTTCCCAAAATATACTTCTTCCCCCTTGGATGGCAGCAGGATCACTTAAAATGTTTCTTGTTAGAAATCTTTGGAGCAGGGTGAGTGTGTATGTGGTGGGCGTTTGGGGGGGCACTTTACCTGTTCCTTTGTCAGAAAGGAAGCTTTGTGGTAAAGGATTGAAGACCCAGGACCTACGAGAAGAAACTGGGCCAAAGAGGGGGATCCTCCAGCTGTGCTGGCTTGAGCTGTCAGGGTACCTTTTCCCACTACCTTTGACTCTTGGAAATGGGTGCGATTTGACATGTGCCAACCATAGGGCCACCACTGTGCCACATGCTTCCTTTTGTGGACCTGCCACACACCAGAAAGTACCCCTTTGGGAGTCATTCCCTTGGATAATACAGGTTTTCTAAAAGTTCTTATTAAAATATATGGAACTAGTATAGAGAAAGAATAGATTGGTTGCCTAGGGCTGGGGAAGTTGGAGGGATTTTGAGAGTGACTGCTAATAGGTACAAGGTTTCTTTTGTTTGGTTTTAAATATTTTTATCATTTATTTTTTTGGCTGCACTGGGTCTTAGTTGTGGCATGCATGATCTTCAATCTTTGTGGCATGCAAACTCTTAGTTGCAGCATGTAGGATCTAGTTCCCTGACTAGGGATTGAACCTGGGCTCCCTGCATTTAGGAGTGTAGAGTCTTAGCCACTGAACCACCAGGGAAATCCCTAAGGTTTCTTTTTGGAGTGATGGAAGTATCCTAAAGTTGATTGTGGTCATGGTTGCACAGCTTTGTGACTATGTTAAACCCACTGAATTGTATACTTTAGATGGGTAACTGTATAGCATGTGAATTATCTCTCAATAAAGATGTTATAAAAATACATAAATATATGAATTACATTAGGAGATACAGATTAAGAGATAACCAGGGGAACCTTAGTGGACTTCCCTGGTGGCTCAGTCAGCAAAAGGGTCTGCCTCCAATGTGGGAGACCCGGGTTTGATCCCTGGGTTGGGAATATCCCCCTGGAGAAAGAAATGGCAACCCACTCCAGTACTCTTGCCTGGAAAATCCCATGGACGAATGGAGGAGCCTGGTAGGCTACAGTCCATGGAGTCGCAAAGAGTCGGACACAACTGAGTGAATTCACTTTCACTTTTCACTTATTTATTTTTTTATTTTTTATTTTATTTTTTTTTAATTTTTATTTTTACTTTATTTCACTTTTAAGGGAACCTTGGAGAACCTCATGTAAGAGAGAAAAGATGGTTCCATCCACAGGGATGGAAACATGGAAACAAGAAATACAGGGTAGTAATCGGGATTCTTCAATTTTCAATTCTCCATAAATTCATATCTACTCTCTTGAATCCAGTTGCCAGTAACCCCAACTATTATCAACGTGTTCCAACATTAGACTGATAGGAGCCAGGAAATATTCAAATGTAGTGAACAAAAAGAGTCAGGTCCCCTAAGATAAAATAATCATGGCATAATTAATAAAGCGTAGGGTTTGGCACTACCCTGTGGTTCTGGAAGGTCTTTAAATTCAGTCAGGCCACTTGGACCATTGTTGTTTTCCACAGAGAGCTGCAAGACCTGAGGCCTAAGAAAAATGGATATTTTTTTCATTGAAATGGAGACTATGGTTTTGGAAGAGGCAAAGTTAAAACCACACTTATCTAATATAGCCTGGTGGCTAAAGGTTCCAAAACCACAGAGGGAGAACCCCTGTCTCTCCACATGTGGCTTTCCATGAACCCACTGTAATTTTAATAGTTTGGCATGTCACAGATGAAGCATAAATGGCAGGGTCACTTCAATAAATGACTTCAATAAATGTGTTTGAGAAAACAGAAATGACAGGGCGTGGAACCTAGATCCCCTATTCCTACGGCTGAGCTCGTGCGAGTTGAACACGCAAGTATCAATAGTATGGTTTTGAATGTAATAAAGAGCTCTCTCACCCTCCAACTTATGTCTTGGAAATGCCTTGGAAGGAAAAATAATGTATTTAGCTATTTAGCAAGATTATGTTTACATCTTGCTATAAATAAAGGGTCTTAGGAGTAGGACAGGATGGCTTGTTCAAGTCAGGAAAAGAATGGCTGTCCTAGGAAAGGAATGACAAGTAGGAGTTTGGGGGCTAACAAAACAAATTGGTCTTTTTCTCAGTTTTGCTCTAAGCTTCCCCTGATTACTGTGACCAGTAATTCTTGGACTTGGAAATATAAATTGAGAAGGGGGTATTCCTGGGACCCAGTATCGTGAACCTGCTGCCAGCAGCCACTGAGTAATCTACTACACAGCACATTGTTATTTGTGACTCCCTTAGGCCCCATTAGTGCAAGAGAAACCTAGGACAAAGGAAAGACTACAAGAAGATAAAGGAAATAAGCATTCAGTACAGTTACTAAATATGTATTTCACAGCAAGGAATTATCTCTATTGGACTCCAACAGGAGGCAGTCCAGCATTTGGCCTGCGATTGACCCTGGGTACAATAAAACCCCAAATTTCAAGAAAGCATTGTGGAAACTCCCCTGATTGAACTCATCTCACTCTGTAGAAGACAGTGGGTTATTTACAAGGCGTATCCTGCCACGTTCCCTTTCCTGCTACGAGGATATTTTATCATCTCTCCAGATTTCACACCAGGGTCAGTCTCACTTGGCTCTGTTTCCTTTGTGTCTGCAGATCTCAAATTGTCAGGGAACATCTTGTCAGGAAAAGGCCAGATGGGCAGACAGGGAAGTGATCCAGCCCCTGAGGAAATAAAGTGCTCAACCTGTCTGCACTCCCTTGGGGCACAGGAGAGAGGGGCCAGACAGACAGGGACACAAGAGGAGGTTCCTCCAACTTCACTCAGAGCTGCAGAAACCTGGGCCACATGAGCACTTTTGGAGTGTAGGGAGCAGGAAATTCCAATTTCCATGTTGTGAGCTAACAGGATGAAATCTGATACCACCCTCCCTATGCTCTGGAAATGAACTCAGTCCTCTCTTTGAATTGGGGTCTCGGAGCCACAGAACCTCATAATGCAATTTTCACTCCCCAGGCCCTTGTAAGAAGCAAAGTGAAATACTGGTGATACGTGGTCTAATTAAGGGCTCAAACTGAAGGGAGCTCTCACTAGATTTACATTTTGATTCCTGAGAGATGTTTTTCTCTGGCGATCACATGGCAAACAGATTTTAGACAAAAGCAATTCAGAGTCATTTTGGCATCCTCAACGCCTAGCAATGTTTGATACGTGGTGCTTAGTAAATGTGTCTTTATAGAGTAAGCCTGACTTCTGGCATCAACCTCTCCTTATCGATTTGGAATATAAGCACAGATGCCATCCCTTCCATGGTCTCTGAATTGATTATGCCCTGGGGGCCTGGAAAATATCTAAATAAAACAGACAGGAAGGGTCAAGCATTGTTAGCCAGGGAACCATGCTTCTGATTGTTCTGAGAGCTGATTCTGGGGTAAAATCTAGTTGGCTTCCTCTTCTCAGCCTTGGCCCTTAGCCCAGTGGTTTTGACCCACAGCTGTGTCTCTGGACTGATTACTTTCTACAGTCTTATTGGGTTTCCTGATTGCTCTCCCTGTTCCCTGTCCCATGAGCTGAACATTAGTCCACAGATGTCAGGGGAAGAGACTTGGCTTTTACTGTCTAATTGCTTTAGTGGTGATAAGTCAGAGTACAGTTCTGGGTTAAGGAGTCCCAAGTCAACTTACCTAGAAAAGGAGCAGTCAGAGAGCAAGGTCAAGTTCTAAAGGCCAGGGTTGAAATCTACAGGCCAGGGAGCTGAGAACAGAATAGAGACAACTCACTGGATTTAAGTTTGGAAGCATAGGATAGGTTATGAAGATTCATTTCATGACATTATGCTAATGATGTATTCAATCAATGGTTCTCAACCCAGGGACAATTTTGCTAGGGGCCATTTAATAATGTCTAGACATATTTTTGATTGTCACAACTGTGGGAGTGCTGCTATCATTTAGTGGATAGTGGTTGAGGATGCTGCTAGACATCCTACAATGCACAAGACAGCCCTGCACAGCAGAAAATTATCCAACTCAGATGACTGTATTAGAGGCACAGGATACAGATTATAGATCACAACTATATGAAATATTAAAAAGATACTGGATCGCTTATCAGTCTTTTGAATAAGATCAAGAGTAGTATCTGCTCTTATCAGTTTAATACCTGATATGTCCTCTATCTGAGGACAGTATATTAAATGGATTTTTGGAGCAGGGAGTTGGAATAGGAGCTTGCTCCATGCACTCCAAGCATCGGCCTGGCATTTCAGTACTTCCAGGAATGGTGCATCCTCTCCGGGGACAAAACTGCCAGTATGAATGAAAGTGCTGTTCTAAACTTGCAGGCAACTGGATTTTTGAAGCCCTGACACTCAGGTCTGAACTATCAGGGTCAGTCTCATCAGGCTCCATCCTCATTTCTCATGCCTCACACCCATCTTTTCTCTGTTGTCCAAGCTCCTCCCATATCTCTTGGAAAAAAAAAAAAAAGATACTGGAAGGATACACATCATAGTTATCATAGGAGAGTGTTTAGGTGGCAAGATAATGCATATTTTTTTTTCTTTTCTCTGGTCTGTAAATTCTTTAACATAACTATGTTGCTTTTAAATTTTAAATTGATTTTTAATTACATAAATAATATCTGGACACATTGTGCTTGTAAAATATTACAGTATTAAAGATAAAACTGTGAAGATGCCTTTGACCAATCTGGTTTCTTCCACCTCAGACCCCTTCCCAGAGATCACCAGTTTTGTGGCTACAACTTTTCAGAGCTTTATCTATACTTTTATACATATATTGTGTGTAACTATGGAAATATATCTACTGTGTCATTGGTTTTTACAGATTCATAGTATTCTATAGTTTATCCATTTCCCTACTAAATAACATTTAGTTTGCTTCCAGTCTGGGGTTATTATGACAAATGCTGCATTGTACATGCTTCCTTGAACATGCTTGCCAGGGTTTCCAAAAGGGTATAAAAATTGCTGGGTTATGGAAAAAACACACATTTAAAATTTTATCAGTTACAAGCAGTTGCCTTTCAGAGAGCCAACAAATTTAATTTCCTGAAAACCTCACTAACACTTGATATTTTTTGGGTTCAAACCTGAATGAAACTTTTGGCCAACCCGACAGTTTGTTTTTCATGTTTGCCAATCAGATAGTTGAGAAATAGTGTAATTCTTTTGTTTTAGTTTTAATTTGGATTTCCTTGGTTACTGCTGAGATGGAGCATCTTCCTCATGTATTTGTTGAATCTATCATATATTCTCCTCAGTGATGTTCACATCCCTTGCTCACTTTTATAAGACCTTTCCAATAGTATTTTTAAAAAACAGAAGAGAGCAGGATCAAGTTGCACAAAAACACAGAAATCAGTCTACCGAGTGTCTTGTCTGTCCTTTCTCCCTAACACAGATCCAGACCAAAATGACCCCTTTTTGCCATTACTGAGAACTCAAGAGCATAGCTATATTAGGAAACAAATTAGCAAAGCCCATTCTCACCCCAGTTCTGTGTTTCCCTGGACTGTGAGCCTTTGCTACGCCAGCATCTTGACACTGAATAGCCAGCAGGTACTGCCAGTCAGATTCGCTCCAGTCAAATACAAATCTGATATGTGATGAAGCATAAAGGAGCATGAAAGGCAGCGTGTGAACTGAATGTTATCTGCTGCCCGTGCAAATGGCAATTAGGACCATTAAATTTCAGTTAATCTTCATTAAGAACATCTGTTGTCTAGCCCACATGAGAAAACCAAAGATGGGGTGGGGTGATTGTGACCACTCCCAATAAGTAGTTGTATCAACGAGTTTCCTGCCCACCCTCAGGCATAAACTGAAAGAAATGTGGCAAGGAAAAGCAGGAAAAGTATAACATCTGATATATACTGACTAAGGAATAAAATTAGATGTACAGCATCTTCAAAACTCTTGAGTATTATTTGAAACCAGAGTGCTTGTAAGCTATGGCCCTTGTGGCGAAGAAGATGAATGATTAGTCCTAGTGAATTTCAAGATCACCAAATGGGGGTTCCAGAGTCTCAGCCAAAACTGGCTCTTGAGTGGTCCTCTTTGCTCTTTTGGTTGCTCTATCCCATACACCCTCCTACTCTGTCCACTGGGGTCCTGATCTTTGCCAGGGGACTGTGAATACAAACCATTTCAAATCACCACTACCAACATGTTGCTTGACTGCCATCCTTCTGTCTCACATGTACATGACATCTTCTGCCTTATCAGTCTCCCAGTTGGCTTGTATCTGTGATGGAGCAGATGTTCTCACCAGTTCCAAAGAGGTATTAGGGGAAGGGGAAGGACTTCTGCACCTTTGTCTGAGTTTAGGCAGGTTAAGTTCTTCCTTACCATCAACTACTATGGTGATGGTCTTCTTTTCTAAGTCAGTGGCAGGGGATGGGGGAGTCAGATAAGAAGGTAGATAGGTAGACAAGCAGTGTAAATTATGTTCCTTTGTGTAGGCTTCATGTAGCTCACCTTGGTAGCCTTGCCACAGTTGTAATTTTCCATTTGTTTGGGTGGCCATTTAATCAATATGTTTGCCCTACCAGCATGTAAGTAACATGAGTGTCCAAACCCATGTCTGTTTTTGTTCATCAGTGTACCCCCGGCACTTGGCATGGCATCTACCACATAGGTGCTAAAGATAATTTTTTGACTTAAAAAGCCAAAAAGTTGTGATTCAGATGTTTTTAAAATGAAGAAAAGCCAGGTATTCAGGCAGGAGTATATGAAGAGGCAGGGGCTTCCCTGGTGGCCCAGATAGTAAAGAATCTGCCTGCAAAGTGGGAGACCTGGCTTTGATCCCTGAGTCAGGAAGACCCCCCTGGAGAAGGGAATAGCTACCCAGTCCAGTATTCTTGCCTGGAAAATCCCATGGACAAAGGAGCCTGGTGGGCTACAATCAATGGAGTCGCAAAAAGTCAGACATGACTGAGGAACTAAACATGCACACATACGTGGGAAGAGGCATTTTTCAAAGGTAGGGCATCTTACCATCTCTCTACTCTCATCCCAGGGAGACATCTCACCCTGTGAGTCTGCCTTTGTATAAGGTTGTCCCTTGCCACAGTCTGGAGAAGGAAATGGCAACCCACTCCAGTACTCTTGCCTGGAAAATCCCATGGATGGAGGAGCCTAGTAGGCTACAGTCCATGAGGTTGCAAAGAGTTGGACATGACCGAGCAACTTCACTTCACTCACTTCATACTTTATCACTGGAGAAGGAAATGGCAATCCACTCCAGTATTCTTGCCTGGAAAATCCCGTGGACAGAGGAGCCTGGAGGGCCGTGGTCCATGGGGTCTCAGAGAATCGGACACAACCGATGTAACTAAGCACGTACGCACTTGCCACAGTGATCCCCTAACTTGTCAATAGTGCTTTCATTTAGGAAGGTTGTGAGTGATCTTGAACGAAGCCTACCTTTGATAGTTTACTATTTTCCTGTGATCTCAACGCCACTGTCTTCTCCACAACAAATGCTCATTAGCAGGCACAAGCCTATCTTGCTCCTTGGGGCCTAAGGGTAAAACTGTGCCTGCAAGTTGTGTAGCTGAGATGGCCAGTGGAGGTAGGGACTGAATACCCCAGGGAACTATATTTACATTAAAATTGAAGCAAGGACATACCAGTACATTTCTTGTATCATGATTGCTCCTAAAATCTGCCAAAATATCACTCAGTGTCTCTCAAAGAGAATTGACTTAGAAGGAGAAAAGGATGAAAGGTAATGTAGATGCTGGAAATGGAACAAAGATGGCATTTTGAACAAACTTTGACTCAAACTTTGATTCTAGAGAATTCTTATGAAGTAGTGATGCTTTCTCCACCTCTTCTCAACCATTCCATTTTACCTCTTCAAATCCTGCTCTTTTCCCACAATCCTTTTCTTGACCTCTTATCTATTACTGTGAATTCTTGCAAGGCCTTTCTTATGTTTCTGTCCCATTGACAGAAAAAAGAAGATTCTAACTGAATCCCTAGCCTTTCCCATATGTCCCAGGATCCTGATACAGAAATGAAGAGCAAGCTGAAATCATGAATGTTTTTACCACAGCACCTCCACGGTTGGCTACTGACTGGAATACCTCTTTTTCATAAAACCCAGAGATTTCCAGGGAGACCATTACTAATCCCTTAAACTCAAGACGTAGATAAAGCAGTTGGCTTGGTTATCACTAATTTCATTTTCATGCTCATGTTTGCCATCATTCACCGAGGGACAAAAACAAGTCAGATATGATAAGGGTAAACCCTGGATTAGCATTGTGTATTGTAGCTGTAAATTTTGCTGTAAATAAAAGGTACAAATGATTTGAAATCAGTTATAGAGGAAACAAGAAGCTACAAATGAACCTTTGATGGAAAATAACTTGTTTATTTCCTTAGCTGGGTATTTGGGATTGGTTTATGTTTCACATTTTATAAGGAGATAGTTCCCAGTGGACCTGAAGATTGGGTTTATAATAACAGTTTAAGAGCTTAGCTGAAATTAATAAAACCAAACTTCAAAAGGTATAGAAATAAAAGCAAGAGTTTGAAGTCTAGCTATTTTAAAGATACTGACAATTTCCCCTCTTAGAAGCATGAAACTTTTTAGGGCCAAAGACTTTACTCATCACCCACTTTGATTTTCCATGCAAAATAAAACCTCTTCTTATTGTAAGTTATCTTTTAAACTTTGAACATCTCCCAAGCAAGAAACTCATTGCTTTTCATCGTCTAAAAAAAAACATACATAATATGTTAGCTCATTATCATTTCTGGGTGATTGAAGCAACCCAAAAGCATAAATAGAATTTCGTATTTATTTATGTATTTTTTTGTAGAAAATGAAATTAAAATATTTTAATTTTGGCAAAATCAAATTTATTATTGTTTCTATTTTATGGCTACTGTGTTTTGGGTCTTGCTGAAGAAGGCCTTCTTTACCCAAAGATGGTAAAAAGTATTCTTCTATATTTTCTTCAAACATTTTTTTTTCTTTTATGTTCATCTTTTTTGTGTATTTTTGGTGTAAGCTGGGAGGAAGGGTCTACCTTGTTTCAAATAGATAGGCAAGGTCTCAATCAAATTTATGAAATAATTACTTGTTTCTTTATTGACAAGAAATTTCATCTTAACTATCAATTCATCTATAAGTTTCATTTATATACTAATTTCTCTGTTCCTGTCCTAATATTACCCTATTTCAAATAGTATAGTCTATTTTGACATCTGATATTATAAGTCCCCACTTCTTGGGAGTTACCCCCCAGTATCATTTGCTATCCGTGTACATTTTATCTTCTATATGAACTTTAGAATTGGTTTGTCAATTTTCATAAGTGTTCTATTGAGACTTTTATTTGCATTGCTTTGAATTTTATATCTATATTTAGGGAGATTTGAAATGTTTAAAACCCATTTTTAAATGAAAATCTCTTATTTTATTCAATAAAGACTTTATAGTTTTCAACCCAAGTAAGTCCAATGCATTTCTGAAATTTATTCTTTGTTGTTGTTCTGTTGCTAAGTAGGTGATACCATCCAACCATCTCATCCTCTGATATCAAGGTATCTTATAATTTTGCTTGCTTTTGTGAGTGGAATGCTTTTATTATAACTGTTTATAAATGACTATTCCTGGAGTCCAGAAAACTATTATTTTTGTAAATTGATCGTGTTTGTGGCCACCTTGCTGAACTCTCGTTCTGGAGCAAATAGTTTTTAGTTAATTTTCTGAGTAGACAATCATACAGTATGAAAACAGTAATAATTTTTTCTCTTATTTTGCAAAATTTATTCCTCATTTTCTACTCTTATTGTAATCTCATTACTTTGTAAAGCTACATGTTTAAAAGTTGCTTCTTATAAATCAAAATCTCTTCTGAAATTTTTTTGTCCAATAGTTCCAGTTAAATTTTTTAGAACTAAACAGAATAAGATAATTCCTTCTTCTATAGGATAACCACCCAACTATTTGAGTATGTTTATCATACTCTCTACATCTTCAGTTTTCCAAGATAAGCAACTCAATTATTTTCAATATATATACCTTTCCCACCCTGAGTCATCTTTCCTTAATTGCACTCCATTTTGTAAATGTCCCTCTTAAAGCATAATGTCCAAATTGGAAGAGAGTTCAGATATTGTCTGACCCTTGCAGAACATAGAGAAGCTATACATTGCAATGTTAAAGCTAAATGCTTTGTTTGTTTATTTATTTATTTATTGCAATGGAATCCTTTTATAAATGAAGTCTTAGCCAGAACCCTAATCCTTAAAACAGCTAACTGTGAAGTTTCTCTTTGTTGAAACGAAAGAAGGGTGAGAGGTTATAGAACCTTTATCATTTCAACTTCCTTCTTGTTTCCCAAGTAGCCAGCCCAAGGAGATTCCTGAGAGTCTGAAGAACATTTGAAACCATGAATTGAGTCCACCTTCTTCAGAGACGATGTGGACTAGAGAAGAGAAATGACTCACTAAGGCCACACAGTTACTTAGCAAAACTGATAGAACTAAACTTTAGGTCTCTTAACTTCCATTCCATAGATATTTTAATGATGTCATACTATTCCTCACTATTAGCCATCCCCCACTTTAATGACTCATATTAACCTTAAGATCAACTAAAATCCTAGGGCCACTGTTAAATCCATTTTGTTCCATCTTATACTGTTGAATTTGGAGATTTAAACGTGGAACTTTATTAAATGCCTTAAATATACTCTCTCCTAGAACTCAAAGGAGTGTTAGAAATCCTTTGTTTTGGCCCATCAGTCCTGCCTTTAAACTCTGTTCTAAATCTTGATTCTGTCATCCAACATCAATCTGTTTTGGCAAGGCCCTTGAAATAAGACTTTAACTTGTACTGATATTCAACCCCCAGTTCTTCCATTTACCAACAAATACATAACCAAGACTTAACTTCAAAAACTGCAGACTCACATTTTATTTTTGTGGCATTTCTCCTCCCTTACCTGGAGAATTCCTATTCATCAGTTGAGACCCATTTCAATTGCTACCTCCTCTGTGAAGTGTTGGGGCTTACCAGGTGGCTCAGCACTAAAGAATCTGCCTGCAGTGCAAGAGACACAGGAGATGTGGGTTCAATCCCTGGGTGGGGAAGATCCCCTGGAGGAGGAAATGGCAACCCACTTACGGTATTCTTCCCAGGAAAATCCCATCGACAGAGGAGCCTCATGGGCTACAGTCCACGGGGTCATGAAGAGTTGACATGACTGAGGGGCTGAGCACTGTGAAATGTTACTATGTCCGAATTCCTCATCCTTTAAGCAATGTTGACAGGCCCCATTTCTATATAGTATAATTGTATTAAATAACATACTTCCTCTGCTATTTTATGAATTCCTTCAGGTCTTATATATTCTTTGCATCCCCAGGACCTGAGCCTGGGTCAGCAGGTGGACTGTGGTGACTACTGAGGAAGACTGTGAGGTTGGGTAGGAACTCAGTGCAAGAGTGTTGTGAGGCATGAGCCATGAGCTCAGGAGGCAATGTTTTGCCAGCCCTGGCCCAGGGCATAGTCAGTACTCAAGTATCTTTTTAAATGTATTTTTGCATCCACACCCTGAGATGCCTACTTTATCAAAAGAAAAGTAAAGTGGGCATAGCTTGTGTCAACCCCTGTTTGTGTCTACTATCATAATTTCTCTTGAGTATTCACAAACAATATTCTAATAACCCTTTTAAGATATTTTTTTGGGGGGTACCAACATCAAGTTAATTATTGGTTTGTATTTTCTGAGATATACTTCTTGCCCTTTTCAAAAACTAGGACAACATTTTCTCGTCTTTAGTCTTCTGGCGCCTCTTCCATTTTCCAAGAACTTTCCAGGTGGTGGTGACTCATTTGGAGAAAATGGCCCTTTTCACTCGGACCTTTCAACAGCATTGTTTGTAATGGTCAGGGGCCATGACTAGGAGAGCTGTTTCTTGGAAAATGTCTATTTGAATTGGGCAAATCAGAGGCTGAAGTCAGGATGGCCAATAAATGTGTTATTGACAGAGGCCTGGCCTAGAAAGACAGCCAAGTCTAGGGAGGCAGTTTTCTCTGAACCTTGGCCCAGCAAGCATTTCAGATGGCTCTTCCTGTCTCTCTTCCCTTCCCCTTCTCTTGGCTCCGTGTTCTCCTCTTGCTCTAGTTTGTCTCCTCTGAGCTGAATTTGGATGGCTAAAGTGTAACCTCAGCACAAAAATGACCAGAAAAATGCACATCTGCCCTTGAGTTCCAGATGAGGACCTAGGTCAGTAACTGTTAGTGACAGAGAAAATAAACAAAACAGTTGCAAGAAATTGCAGATATTAGGTTAATAATAGACACACTGCAGCTGTATATATGTGAAAAAAGAATATCAGCTATGTAGATACACACAAAAAGTACGGTAAAATGATGATTCATTAGAATACTAAAAGCAACAGATTTTTTCTGAACCTACCATGTGTCCAGTCCTGTGCTAGACACTGAGAGAAGACAAGGAAATGATCTTAAAGATGTTGCAGTAATTTTGTAAAATCTTCTGCCTTAATAAGTCTTCCCTCGTAGCTCAGTTGGTAAAGAATCTGCCTGCAATGCAAGAGACCTGGGTTCGACTCAGAAAGACCCCATGGAGAAGGAAATGGCAATGCACTCCAGTATTCTTGCCTGGAGAATCTCAAGGACAGAGGAGCCTGGTGGGAGCCTGGTCCATGGCATTGCAAGAGTCGGATACGACTTAGGGGCTAAACCACCACCTTAATAAGAGAGTGGCAAATAGCCAAAATCCGGTGTTCAGGCTTTTTTTTTTTTTTTTTTAGAAGGCTTTTCTTGAACAAGATTGGAACCAAAATGTAAGTGAATTTTTAAAAAGGCTAACCTTCAATGACCGGAAAATGAAATTCATCTAAACTCTCTGTTCCAACTATGAATTAGTTAAATGACCCTTGATCTGTGTACACACAAAGAAAATGACATTGCTGTGACTGCAGCTTGTCTCCCCACCCAGCACTGCAATTGCTTTGCAGAAGCTGCAGCATGTCTGATTTTTATTGGGACTGGGAAATCTTATCATGCAGGTTCAGCCCAGCTCAGGTTCTTGTCCCTGTCAGTGTGAATCTTACTACTTATTTGGTTCGAGGTACAGTGAGAAGTGGGCCTTCAGCCCTCTAAGGGGCTGTGCCCTGTTGCTATAAACCACTGAAAGCCCGATTCCTGATCCCAGCAGCTCATGCAAGGGACAAATGTAAACAGAAGCTGCTTTGCTCTCAGTGGAAAGGTTTGAGTTGATCTCCTTCCAGGCGATCACACGGGCTGCCATTTTATACAGTCTATTTCTGTCTTCCTGTACACATCCCTCAATTTGCATTCCTGCTTAAACTTGCCACTAGTCCTGCCTCTCTGTGTGGGAGGTGGAATGGATTTGAAGAAGGGAAAAGAAAAGCCTTTTTGTGAGGAGGGGGAGAATACAGGACTTTCACCGGCTGTTCCTCCTGGATATCTTGAGAGAAGCATTTTGTCTCCTGGCTTCCTTGAGGGTTGTCATAGAAGCACTCATTTAGCATGGGTATAAGCCTTACTTCTTTATGCATTTGACTTTTGGCTGAGTTTGAACCGATTTGGCTCATTAAAAAAATGGTGATTTGTGTAATGGGAAGGTGAATGGCAAGAAAAAGGTGGAAACAACTTTAAAGATGGTTTACATGAAGAGAGTGTTTCAAGCGACCATCAAAAGCCCTCAAATATCTTTCAGCAGATTTTAAGGAGTATGAATTGTCTACTATTAGAGCTTTATTCCTAAGGGTTCAGTTATGGTCCTCTCTAGGCGTTACCTCCAAGGCTGGGTGGGATGCACTATTAAGCTATGAACACTCTAGCATGATTTAGCTTATCAGAAATTTGCAGGCAACTGATCCTTTCCCAGCAACCAGTCGGTGTTCCTTGCCAGTACATTTGACTTGGATGATGTCCCCCATTCTTAAGGGAACTAATTTAATTGTGTAAATTCGCAATCTTAACAGACTCAAAAAGCAATTGGTTTGAGTAAAAACTTGGAATGGCTATGCAGTTTAAATGCTTGTATAAACAAGGTCCAGAAGTCAATTTTTCAGGCCATTAAATGTAGGTCAGATGCAAGAAGAAAACTAAATTGTGATAGAAGGGACTCAACCCAAAAATGTCTACCAGACTAGCAGCTCCTTGAGGATGGGAGCTGTGTCTGTTGCTTTCTGTATCCCTGACAGTTACCATGGTGGCTGCCTTCTCACAAGCATTCAGTGAGTGCTATTCAGGAAGTAAACACAGTCAGAACAAAGAACAATTTTTTGATGGAAGAGTTGATTCTGGAATGTATTGCCAAATAATTTTGGGGAGTCCTGTATTGCAGAGATTTTATGAAAGAAGATAGTTACTACTATGCACAGAATGTGAAAGTAAAGTGCTCTGTGTTTCCCTGAGTCAATAAATTATTTTCTTCACAAAAAAAGGGCAGAGAAAGACAATGGATTTTCCTTCTAGTTCTTGAGTGCTATGAAATAGGGTGAAGATAGTTCGTATCGGGTGTCTCTTTTTGTCTGTCTCTCTCTGTTTTTTGTTTCTTTGCCAAAACCTAATTTATTTTACCAGCTTTTCTTTTTTTAAATTTTCTTTTTATTAAACTATAGTTGATTTACCATGTTGTGTTAAATTTTGCCAACTTTTCTTGGCCCTTCCTTATTTCCCCTTAGGTCACACAGCTTTTGCAAAATAATTATAATAATTTGCATTCATATAGCATTAGTGCTTTTCAAGGCATTTTCATACATACTTTCTCTTTTTGTTCTGAATTTGAAAAAAAAAACACTATGAAGCAGTCAAAGTAGTATTAGTTCCATTTTTCAGATGAGGAATCTGTGGTATAGAGTATGTAAGTGATGGTCATGATCACATTGCAATGTGTGACTGAACCAAAACTAGAAGTAAATCCCTTGGTGCAATATCACTCCAAGTCTCAAAATTCAGGAATGGAAGCTTGTTAGGAAAACAGCAGATAGCGCTACTGTCTTCATGGTTATAATCCTCATACTTTTTATATTGTTTCAAATTCCTTCTTTATACTCCTTTCTAGCTAGGCCTATGAGCCTGACATTTGAGAAATTGCCAAATCAGACATTATAGCAACTGTAAGGTATCAATTTATCCTCAGCTTTTTTCCCTTCAAATATGAAGTGCACACTTAAATACATTTCAAACAACATTGGGTAGGACATCTTTCTGTCTCTGCCTAAGCCAGCTGACACAGAAGTCTTCTGAAATGTATTGCCCCAGGGTACATCTTCTCTTTCTCTTACAGCTTTCTTTGACAGTTATGGCAAGAGGACCTCTTGCTGATATTTCATTGAGTCTTTTCCTTCCTGGAGTTGGCAACTTTCTCACACAGATTCAAGAGGCAGCAGGTCTAGTGTAATTACCAGTCCAAACCCTATTTGGTGTCCCAGAATGGAATGAGTAAGGCAGTGTTGTACTGGAACCATGGATGAAGCTGGACCTCAGAGCCTGTGAAGGATTCCAGGACTAGAAGAGCCAAGAACTTTGCAAAAACCAGAGGTCTAGGCAGGCTGTGAGTCATTAACCAAAAAAAAAAAAAAACCAGTTAGGAACTAGGAAATAAGCTTCTTACTGGGGTTAAAGCAAGGCCAAGTGTCAAAAACTCTAAACAGCAATGAACAATGGTAACAACAACAATACCACCCTAGAAAATGAGATAAATTCGGCTTTCACCCAGAAGCCTGCTAAAATTGAACTGACTTTAGGGAGTGGCCAGCCTGAGATCCATAGGTGGGAGTAAGGAAGCCATCTTTACAGGTGGGGAGTGGAGAGTGTGGTGGTCACAGCAAAGGTGCTACCTTGACTGTCAAGAAATGTCCTAGAGTATGGTTTCTCAACCCTGGTACTATTGACATGTTTGGTGCAGGGATAGTTCTTCTGTTGTGTGGAGTTGTTCTGTGCATTGTTGGATACTTAGCAGCATCTCTGACCTCTACCCACTAGATGTCAGTAGCATCCATCCAACCTGTCACAACCAAAAATGTCTCCAGATAATGTCCTTGGGGAGTTAGGAGATAAAATGGCCCTTGGTTGAAAACCACTGCTCTCGAAGCTATGGATTGTGAAAGCTTTTTGGTCTGAAGCCCTCTAGGGTCCACAGACTTCTAAATTATCTTCAGAGCAGGAAATCTAAGGTAGCAGGTCTAAGGATCTGTCGGGAAGTTAATCCCAACACATGTTCTTTCACATCCAGTGCCAGGCTCATCTCTCCCATTAGGCACTATTGCAGTTCCTAAGAATATTAAGCCCTCAGAATTTTCTTAAAATCCTACTTAATTGCAAACTGAAGGGTAGATTTCCTCATGGTTTTCATTCCTGGTTTACATGCAAATTGGGACAAATGTGAAAATACTTTTTGCAAATGAGTTCTAAAAAACATGTTAAGTTCCTGTATTCATTTTGCCTTGAACTTAATTTCTTCATTTCCATTTCTTTTTACTTTCATTCAACCATATCATTTACAGTGGAAGTATATAACTGATGAGGTGGAACACCCAGAGGCTAGGAATAAAGGAGAGAGGCTAGAGAACTTTGACTGGGGTCATTTGGTAAGAACTAGGTCTAAGAACCTCTGTTCTGGGAAATACTTGCAAAGAATATTGTACCCGCTTCTCTGTCTTCCAACTCAGCCTGTTTTCTTACCACCTTTTTTTTTTTTTTTTTAAAGAGTAAGGAAGAAGTCTATGCACTGTTTTTCCTCATTTTTGCTCATGTGGTGGATTTTCATGTCTGTCAGAAGTAAGAGTCCTCTGAAGGCCTGTCAGAACAGTTTTGTGGACAGGGTATAGTGGAAATGACCTTGGACCAGGAGTCCAAACCTAAGTTCTAGTCTCTCCCTCTTTATAGATATTTGATCTTACAAATCACCTTCCCTTGGCTGAACCTCAGTTTCCTCACATGTAAAATAGAACTACCCGTTTGCCTCCATGGTAACTATATGGTTCCAAAGAGACAATGGGATGGAAAGCAGTATGCAACATGGAAGAGCTTTTACAAATGCAAAATTATATTAGTATTATCGCTTAATTATACTTCACACATCTTCAGTTATCCTTCCCCAAGTGTCACAGTGCCCACCAGATAGATGTCATAGTCAAGGCTATAATAACAGTTCTTTTCTGTTACCTGCAGCAGCAGACCTACTCTCTAGGCCTCCCTCTCCAGATCTACTCTCTCCTTTCTACCCTATTCCACCCTGTTCTGTGCCCTGGGAGGCTGCCCCATATCAACAGGCTCCCTTGTCTCCAAAATTCCAGTTGTGTTTTGTCAATGGGAAACATTGGCAAGGAAGAGAGCAGTGAGGTTAGGCTGTTTATTCCCTGGTACCCTGCCAGCAAGGGTGCTGGTCATCCCTTCACTGAAGGTCACAGCTCCTATCAGGAAGCTCTCTTTGTATAATTGTCATGTTCTCTCCTGGGTTCTGGTATCTATTACCTCTCCTCTATCTTTCAGCTCTAAGGGTGGTAATGGATCCCATTATTACTAGTCCTGAGATACTTCAGCATGTCCTATGGTTTCTTTATACCCTGCCCATACTTTTGTAATCCGTTGCCTTTATTAAACTCTATCTACTCTGATTATGTCATGTGTTTGTTTGTTTGTTTTTACTAATATCCTGACTGATATACCCACCAATCTCTTTCTTTACTTCTCCCCTGACTTTTTATTGTAGTAAAATATATACTTATAAAGGATTGAACATTATAGAAGAAAATGCAGTAGGTTTCTGGTTGTTAGTATTCTGTGCAGCCGTGTGGAGAGTTAGCTCCTAAGTCACCACCTCTGAGCATCTATAATCAAGCTATCTGTTCCCTACCAGTTGCACCATGCATTCTCTTTGTCTTATCCACAACCAACTACAGAGGAACATTTAGAGGCCACAAGTCTCGTGCCTACACTCTCCCACAAAGTTTGTATCCTTGCTAAATTCCAGCATCCTGGGAGGCAACTGTCTGATGCTTACTCCAGACTATGGTTTGCTGTAAATCAGCTTGCACCCCTTTGCTTCCCTTGGACTAAGTTTGCAGAGAATGAGCTTATATCCTTTTGCTTCCCTTGGACTGGAGTCTCAGGAAGCCTGGGAAGGGGGGTACAGTTAAGCCTCTGGGATTCCATGACAGCTGCCAGCATTCTGGCCCTGATGTCTCTGCTTATTAACCGTGTCCAACCTGGAATGTTTTGTAGACTGTCAGAGCTAGAAGATACCTCAGAAATCAACTAGTCCAGAGGTTCTAAACTTAAGGTCTATAGATTGGCCACAGGGAAATCCTCAAACTCCCTACATTATGTGCAAAATTAGCTATTTCTGTACACACATGTATTTTTCTGGGAGGAAAATTCATAGTTTTAATCAAATTCTCAAAAAGGCTTATAACAGAAAGAAACATAGACCACAAATGGCTCTAGAATAGCATGCTCACCTTATAGGAGAAGAAACTGAGGCCCAGAGAGATAGCAACTTATTGGAGATTTCAAGTTGAGTCTAAGCTTTAACCTTAGAACCAAGGTGGAGATTACGTATGGCTCAGGAAACTCAAACAGGGACTCTGTATCAACCTAGAGGGGTGGGATGGGAAGGGAGATGGGAGGGAGGTTCAAAAGGGAGAGGATTATATGTGTACCTATGGCTGATTCATATTGCAGTTTGACAAAAAACAGCAAAATTCTGTAAAACAATGATCCTTCAATAAAAAATAAATAAATAAAAATGCAAACCCTTCCTTCCTCTACTTAATTCCAAAGCCATATTCCCATTCTACTTTGTGCCCAGTAGACACCAGATAACTGTTAACATGCAACTGATAATTGCAGTGGGCCCTATAAGTACACTTGCTTCTCTTAATTGACCCTACTGAACAGAATCTGGTGCTGTGTGGGGCTCAGGGCCAACCTGAGAGCTTAGTGGTGCCAAGGGATCAGGCAGGGTTTTTCCATCCCAGTTCCCTCTGATGAATGGAGTTCTGTCTCGTCCCTGTTTCTCAGAGCCAACTTGTCCCCAGGGCCCTGTGGAGGGGCAGGTGTCGGTCTTGGGCATGGACTCAGCAGCCCAACTCCAGAGCCTCTGCAGCTGTTCTCATCCCTGTGAGGCCCCAAGTGGGAGCTAACACAGAGACTCTTGGAAAATGGTAAAGAAAAGCTAAGGGAAAAACACCCTTTAGCACTGAGGGGTTGCCAGGCTTCCAGGGGATCTGGCACAGCCTTGCTCAGGTTATTAAATCACACTAGCGCCTGGTAAAACAGAGGATAAAGTCTTATTCCTTCCCATGTCCTCTTCTATGGCTCTCCTTCCCAGGTCACATTTCTTTTTCATACTATCCAGGATCCCCTACTGTATTTCCTTACCTCTGTCTCCCCATGTAGGAAATGAGTACCTTTGCCATTTAGCTTAGATACCCAGTGTAGCAGAATAAAAGCAATCTGGAGTTCTAGTATCAGCTCTGTAACTAACTAGCAATGTGATCTTGTCCAAGTTGCTTAATCCTGATGGGCTTTCATGCTTCATTAATAAAACATGGGGCTGATGAACCAAATGAAGTAATGGAGGTGATATCACTTGACAAATGCAATATACCAAAAGATGTGTGGGGTCATTATGACCTCTCACCACTCAAAGAAAAATTATTTTGAAAGTTGAAAAGAATAACCCTGAGGGCTAATAGCCCAGCAGAGATCTGGCTGCCTAGATTTCAGTCTAACTGGGTTTTCCGGGGGGGGGGGGGGAATTCTAGAATAAGTGGGATGAAAAGTCACCATTGGCTTTGAGTCCAAGACCAGTGGAAGGAGTCAGTTGACAGAAGTGTGATTTATTCCTAGAGTTTCACATGATACTTTACTTCCTAGACACCTGTGAGAAGAGCTTCTAAGGACTAGTCACTCTTCACCAGGAAAAGAAGAGAGATCCAATCAGATCTGGTGCTGGAGGATAAGAGGGAGTCAACCTTAATATGACTTGCAATAGGAGTAGTTAAACTAGCTTGCAGAGAATTTCCAGAGGGTGGCGCAAGATAGTGGGAAGAGACTATCAATCCTTCCCTGCACAATCAGCCAGTCCACACTGTTTCCTGAGATGTGCCGTGCTTTGCTCAGTCATGTCCCACTCTTTGCGACCCCATGGACTGTAGCCCACCAGGCTCCTCTGCCCATGGGATATCCCAGGCAAGAGTACTGGAGTGGGTTGTCATGCCCTCCTCCAAGGGAGCTTCTTGATCCAGGGATCGAACTCAAGCCTCCTATGTCTCCTGCATTGGCAGGTGGATTCTTTACCACTGAGCCACCAAGGAAACCCTAAGGTACCACAAGGCAAATCATGGTCAGTGCCTTCAAGAACTTTTCAAGTATCTTTCAGGGAACTCGCCTCAATACTCTGTAATGACTTACATGGGGGAAGAATCTAAAAAAAAAAAACAAAACTAGTGGATCCATGCATATTTATAACTGACTCACTTTGCTATCCAGCTGAAACTGACACAACATTGTAAATCAACTATACTTCAATAATTTTTTAAATGAAAAAAAATGCATGAATAAAACTTCTTGAAAAAAAGAAAAGAAATGCATGCTTTGATGGTTGAAAGGGAGAGAAAAGATAAAACCATAGGGTAACTAAGGTGCTTAAATAAATGGTCTTTAGTCGGGGAGAGCATTGACATTGTGTTTCTTAATGCATATAATTAGAACACAAACAGATCTAGAATTTAGTAAACAAGTCAATCTTTTATCTCTTACGATTTTCTCTAATAAGTAGTGCTAATGGTCACTAGTAGTCTAGAATCATCTTATACTCTAATATCCTTAATTATGACACTAAGTTTTAATTATCATGGTTCTTAGACTTTTCCTACTCTTGTTATTACAAGATATTACAACAATATTTTTTTAAATATTTGACACTTTAAACTTAGTGGAGATACAACAGTGAACAAGACAGATGAGGCTCTACTCACTTAGATCTTATATTGTGAAGCTGGTGGTGGTGGTTCTCTTAGACTGGTAGATAAGGAAGACTTCACAATTGAATAGGTGAAATTTGACTTCTGCTTCTGCAATATGGCAGACTAAGTATGCTACAAATCTTCCTGCTACAACTAAATCCTGGATAAATTATAGAAAAATTTTTCTTTACATTTCTCTCTTTTTGACAGCTTTATTGATATATAATCTATATAATATACAACTCATCATTTAAAGTAAATTTAATAGTTTTTGTATACTATATGATTAATGTTTTTAATTCTGGTAAAATGTATATTATAAAAGTTTATCATGTAATCACTTCATATGTACAGTTTAGTGGCATTAGTTATATTCACAGTGTTGTTCAATCATCACTACTACCTAGTTCAAGAATTTTTTTCATCACCCAAATAGAAATTCTATTACCTTTAAGCAATAACTACCCAATCCCCTTTCTCCTAGCCTGTAGTAACCTCCAATCTATTTTGTGTCTCAATGATGTTGTCTTTTCTATATATATCACCTAAGTAGAATTAAATATAATATTTGTCCTTTTGTATCTAGTTTATTTCATTTAGCATAATGTTTACAAAGTCCAATCTACATGCATCAAAACTGCATTTTTTTGTGGCTGCATTGTATGACTACATCAATACAGTACCACTCTATTGTATGTATATGCCACATTTTGTTTATACATTCATCTGTTGGATATTTATTTCTACGTTTTGGAAACTGTGAATAATGCTATAATGGACATTACATACAAGTTTATTTTGAGTTACTACTTTCATTTTTTTGGTATATATACCTAAAAGTAGAATTTCTGGGCCTTATGGTGAACATTAACATTTTAGGAATCAATTAACTAAAATGGACTGGAATGGGTGAATTTAATTCAGATGACCATTATATCTACTACTGTGGGCAAGAATCTCATAGAAGAACTGGAGTAGCCCTCATAGTCAACAAAAGAGTCTGAAATGCAGTACTTGGGTGCAATCTCAAAAACAGTAGGATGATCTCTGTTTGTTTCCAATACAGTAATCGAAGTCTATACCCAACCACTAATGCTGAAGAAGCTGAAGTTGAATGGGTCTATGATGATCTACAAGACTTTCTAGAACTAACACAAAGAATGATGTCCTTTTCATCATAGGGGACTGGAAAGCAAAAGTAGGGAGTCAAGAGATACCTGGAGTAACAGGCACATTTGGCCTTGGAGTCAAAATGAAGTGGGGCAAAGGCTAACAGAGTTTTCCCAAAAGGGCACGCTGATCATACAAACACCCTTTTCCCAGAGACGACTCTACACGTGCACATCACCCAATGGTAAATACCAAAATCAGACTGATTATATTATTTTCAGTTTAAGATGGAGAAGCTCTATACAGTCAACAAAAACAAGACCAGCAGCTAGAACTGACTGTGGCTCATATCATGAACTCTTTATTGCAAAATTCAGACTTAAATTGAAGAAAGTAGGGAAAACCACTAGACCATTCAGGTATGGCCTAAATCAAATCTATTATGATTATACAATGATAGTGACAAATAGATTCAAGGGATTAGATCTGACAGACAGTGTGCCTGAAAAACAATGTGCGAACATATGTAACATTGTACAGGAGGCAGTCAAGATCATCCCCAAGAAAAAGATGCATAAAGGCAAAATGGTTGTCTGAGGAGGCTTTACAAATATCTGAGAAAAGAAGAGAAGCTAAAGGCAAAGGAAAAAAGGAAAGCTATACCTATCTGAGGGCGGAGTTTCAAAGAATAGCAAGAAGAAATAAGAAAGCCTTTCTAAGTGATCAATGCAAAGAAATAGAGGAAAACAATAGAATGGGAAAGACTAGAGATCTCTTAAAGAAAATTAGAGATAACCAAAGGAACATTTCATGCAAAGATGGGCACGATAAAGGACAGAAACAGTATGGATCTAACAAAAGCAGAAGATATTAAGAAGAGGTGGCAATAATACACAGAAGAACTGTACAGAAAAGATCTTAATGACCCAGATAACCATGATGGTGTGATCACTCACCTAGAGCCAGACATCTTGGAGCGTAAAGTCAAGTGGGCCTTAGGAAGCATCACTATGAACAAAGAAAGCTAGTGGAAGTGATGGAATTCCACCTGAGCTATTTCAAATCCTAAAAGATGATGCTGTTAAAGTGCTGCACCCAATATGCCAGCAAATTTGGAAAACTCAGCAGTGGCCACAGGACTGGAAAAGGTCAGTTTTCATTCCAATCCCAAAGCAAGACAATGCCAAAGAATGCTCAAACTGCCACACAATTGCACTCATCTCACACGCTAGCCAAGTAATGCTCAAAATTCACCAAGGCAGTCTTCAACAGTATGTAAACCATGAACTTCCAGATGTTCAAGCTGGATTTAGAAAATGCAGAGGAACCAGAGATCAAATTGCCAACATCTGTTGGATCATAGAAAAGGCAAGAGAATTCCAGAAAAACATTTATTTCTGCTTTATTGACTATGCCAAAACCTTTGACTGTGTGGATCACAACAAACTATGGAAAATTCTTCAAGAGATGGGAAGGGAATACCAGACCACCTCACCTGCCTCCTGAGAAATCTGTATGCAGGTCAAGAAGCAACAGTTAGAACTGGATATGGAACAATGGAGCCGTTCCAAATTGGGAAAGGAGTATGTCAAGGCTCTATATTGTCACCCTGCTTATTTAACTTATATGCAGAATACATAATGTGAAATGCCAGGCTGGATAAAGCACAAGCTAGAATCAAGATTTCCAGGAGAAATATCAATAATCTCAGATATGCAGATGAAACCATCCTTATGGCAAAAAGCAAAGAGCTTCTTGATAAAGGTGAAAGAGGAGAATGAAAAAGCTGGCTTAAAACTCAACATTCAAAAAACTAAGATCATGGCATTTGGTCCCATCACTTCATGGCAAATAGACAGGGAAACAATGGAAACAATGACAGAAGTTTATTTTCTTGGGCCCCAAACTCACCGCAGATGGTGACCACAACCATGAAATTAAAAGACGCTTGCTCCTTGGAAGAAAAGCTATGACCAACCTAGACAGCATATTAAAAAGCAGAGACATTACTTTGCTGACAAAGGTCCATACAGTCAAAGCTATGGTTTTTCCAGTAGTCATCTATGGATGTGAGAGTTGGACTATAAAGAAGGCTGAGCGCTGAAGAATTGATGCTTTTGAACTGTGGTGTTGGAGGAGACTCTTGAGAGTCCCTTGGACAGCAAGGAGATCCAACCAATCAATCCTAATGGAAATCAATCCTAGTGTAAATCAATCCTGAATATTCATTGCAAAGATTGATGCTGGAGCTGAAGCTCCAATACTTTGGCTACCTGATGTGAAGAGCCGACTCATTGGAAAAGACCCTGATGCTGTGAAGGATTGAAGGCAAGAGGAAAAGGGGATAACAGAGGACGAGATGGTTGAATGGCATCACTGACTCGATGGAAATGAGTTTGAGCCAACTCCAGGAGATAGTGAAGGACCGGAAAGCCTGGTGTGCTGCAATACATGGGGTCACAGAGTCAGACATGACTGAGTGACTGAACTGAACTGTGGTTCATAATTCATATTGTGATTCATAATAAGAAATGAATCTTTGTTTTTTGTCCCTGTTTTCTTTTTTTTTTTCAAGGAGCTCTAAAAATTCTTGGAATTTTCCAAATGGTGAGAGCTATAAGGATGTTTCTATTATGTCAATGAGGTGACTTTTAGAAAGCAACTGAGGTTGGGGGCTGCTTGCTAGGAGAATCAGTCATGTGATTAAGGGGTTGGAATTTTTGGTCCCACACCCAGACCTCTTGGGAAGGGAGAGGGACTGGGGAATGAAAGGATATCCAATTACCAATAATTTAATTAATCATGCCTATGTAATCAAGCCTCCATGAACACCCAAAAGAGAGGGTTTGGAGAGCTTCTGGGTTGGTGAACACATGGACAGCAAGGGAGACTGACACCTTCAGAGAAAGCATGGACACCCCATGCCTTTCCCCATACCTTTCCCCATACCTTGCCCTAAGCATCTCTTCCATCTGGCTGTTTCTGAGTTATATTCTTTTATTATAAACTGGTGATCTAGTAAGTAAATAATTTCTTGAGCTCTCTGAGCCATTCTAGCAAATTAAACACAAGGAAGGTCTTGGGAACCTCTGATTTATAGTCAAACAGTTAGAAGTACCCATGACCACCTGGACTTGTGATTGGCATAGGAAATGGAGGAGTTGGGGGCAGACTTGTGGCACTGAGCCCTTAACCTGTAGGATCTGTTACTATGTCTGGGTAGTAGGTAGTGTGAGAATTGAGTTGAATTGTAGAGCACCCAGCTGGTGTCCAAGAGTTGTTTGTTAGTGTGGGAAACCACCCCGCCCCTGCCAACACACACACACACGCAAACACACACATTTTAGGATTGATGACTGGTGTCAGTGAAGTGGGATTTGCTGAAAGAGCCCTGGCTCACAGAAACTTGTGATTTGGAAAGAAAAAGGATAAAAGGATAGGAGAACAATGTGGAATCAAAGGTCATCTGGTCACCCACAGTACAGAGCAGCCACCATGCTGCAATCATTTCCTAAAGGTAAAAGTTACCAATGGAATTTAGAGATGGATCCAACTCTTGGAATTTAGTCACTGGATGCATAAGGAAATGTAAACTAGTAAGACAGAGGCAAAATATTCACTCCCTTGGTTATTGTGATCTATAGTAGATAAAGTAAACAAGAATAGTGTGTCAGATTTTGATGCTAGACGAAAAGCAGATTTCAGTGACTCAGAGCTGTAACTGCACCACCACCATCACCACCAAGGTTAAAAATTGTGCAAGGACAACAGAAAGTACCTTCTAAGACCTCTGGCTACCAAGACAGGTAGTCAGCGTGGAAAGAGGGAAAAACCAAGAAACTACTGATACTAGGAAGTGTAGTGTGAAGGAGTTGTCTCATTTTATGAATCAGTATCATCAGCTTCCTGAAAAACCTTTACCAAAATGGATTATGAGAGTGACTAATTTAGAAACTGTGTCTTTGTCTTTGGTTTTAGTGGAAGAGCATGCTTGTGTTGACACAGGACATACAGGTCACTATGAAACAATCACCAATGTCTATATGTGATTCAGACAGAAAACAGGTTCTTTCCAAGGGAACAGCCAGTCTGGTGGACTGGGTAAAGTGCACTGTAAGGTCCATTTACCCTGAAAAGAAGGGCTGTTCATCTCCCCCTGTGAATGTCAAGTAGAGTGCTCCAGATTAAGCAGCTGATGCTTGTATGCAAGCCATGGAGGACTGGCTTTGTGATGACAGGGATATCCATTAGCTGATTATGCCCATTATCCAGGGCTCTTTCACATGGATACCCCTTATAATCTTACTGTTGCAAAACTTACAAAAACAGTTCTGGAAGCCTTATGGAATTTTCTGCCTCAGTTTCCCCGCAGGGGTATTACAGATGCTAATAAAAACATTAGGTTTGGGCTCCTCGGTGGCTCAGTGGTAAAAAATCCACCTGCCAATGCAGGAGACATGGGTTTGACCCCTGGTCTGGGAAGATCCCATATACTACAGAGCAACTGGGCTCATGTGCCACAACTGCTGAGCCTGTGCTCTCGAGCCCAGGAGCACAAGTCCTGAGTCCCTGTGCTGCAGCTACTGAAGCCCTCTTGCCCCGCAGCCTGTGCTCTGCAGCAAGAGAGACCATCTAAATGAGAAGCTCTCACACTGCAACTAGAGAGTAGCCCCTGCTCACCCCAACTAGAGAAAAGCCCGCACAGCCACGAAGACCCAGCACAATCAATAAAGAAAGAAAAAAAAAATTTAATCATTAGGTTAATTAACAAGGGATTAGAGAGGGGCTGAGGGGAGAGTCAAGGGACTCTTTCCAACAAGGTGAACATTTTGAAATGGTTATTGAGAAATGAGATGTATAAAGTAAATATTCATAGGAGTGAAACAAAGAGGAGACAGGAAGGTGGAAATCTTTAGATGGTCATTAAGAAATGAGGCTGACATTGATGGGGTCAAAGTGTCCTCCTGCTGGTTCCCCAGCATTAGAAGACCCCAAACAAGTCTGCTCTGTTTACTCCAATGGGAAGAAATTTAACCCCTGACCTATAGCCAGTTGGTCAGAAGTATAGGTAACAACAACCTGGGCTTGCGACTTATCTCTGAGGGGTTAGGGGCAGTCTTGTAAGACTGAACCCTTAACCAGTGGAATCTGATGCTATCTCCAGATAGTGTCATAATTGAGTTGAACTGTAGGACACCATGCTGGTATCCAGGTTTTACTTATTGGCGGTATGGACAAACAAAACACACACATACACACACACACACCCTCAGAAGTTGAAATTGGTTTCAGGAATCCAGTTGTATGTAATTCTATGTTTAGTGTTTTGAGGAACCTGCAACACACTTTAAAAATGTTTTTCTAAGCTTCCGAGAAAACAAACGAAAAAAAAACAACCCAGGAGAGGGAAGCGGCAAGAGATTTTAAAACCAGAACAGCAGGCACTATGTAAAAGTTTAAGCGTCCCTGAGGGTAAAACCCCCATAATTGGAGCCAGTGCTTTAGATATTATCGGAAAGGCAGGACATGCAGGTGCAAACTAAAGAATGTACTTATCATCTGGGTCTACAAGGGGAGTCATTAGCCACTTCAGTCACTGACCTTCAACCCACCCTAAATGGAGTTCATGACAGAGATCAAGATGAGGCATTCAGTGCTCCAGGAAACTGGCAGATCAAGCCTTCAGGTAGATTATTTTCATGAGCAACTTTTTATGAACCTGGCTTTTTGCATCTTTTTGTTTTTAGAAAAGCACTAAAACCATTAACTATCTGTTCCTTGTGACTAGCAGCAACTTTCTACCAAGATGTGTGCATAGTTGCACATACCTCCTTCCCTGAAATCACCTATCTGCTAACCTCCTCCCTTACCTATTTAAAATAATTTCTCAGAGCTGTCTGAGAGGCTGTCTCCTGGGCTATAGTCCTCAGTAAGATACTGAATAAACTTGACTCATACTCTTATGTTATGCAGGGACTGTATTTTTTTTTCAGTTGACACAAGGTCCTTGAAAAGTGAGGGACCTGAAGCTGCAATCTCTGCATTAATCAGGACCCTTAAAAGCGAATATTCCCAAGACCTACACATAAACTGTTTGTCTCTGTCATGACCGTATGTAAGAAACAAAATAAACAAGAGCACTACTCTTACTGCTGCTGTGACTGGTGCTACTGGAAGTACTCACTTGAGAATTTGCAGCCCAAAGCTTGCTCTGGCTCAGGTCTAAAACAAATTCATACTATTCATGTCACTAGGGAAACCATAGGTGGATAAAAAGTGCCCCCACATTGTTAGTGCCCCTGGCACCCAGCAGAAATAAATTGCCATCTTTTTCAGAGGAAAGCTTCCCCAATCTAGACCCCTCAGGGGTCCCAAAGATTTAACTTAATCAAGTGGGAGCTCCACATTTTAAAACTATCAAACACACAAGGAAACAAATCAACATGAGGGAGAAACAACAGATTTCGGTTCTCTAGGACAGAAGATACTAGAATGATCAGGTAAGGACCTAAAGGAACTTAATATGGATTGTTTAGATAAACAAAATATGTAATCAAAATGGGATAAGAAAAAGGGACTCACCTATGACCTGGAAAATCTGGGTAGAAAAATAAAATAGAATTTCTAAAAGTCAAAATTATTGTTGTTGAAATTTGAAGCTGTTTGAGTGGGTTAAAACAGCAAGTTAAATATATCTGAAGACAGAGCAAACCTCAGATTTGGAGATATTTTCCAGAATGTTGCCCTAAGAGTTAAGAAGATGGAAAATATGGTGAGACTGAGATATGGAAGATAAGAGTAGGTAGGAAGGTCAAACAGGTACATAATTTTAAAATGGCCCCAGAAGAAAGTCCTGAGGCTTAACAATAAATGGTGATCAAATAAACTGGCAAACATGTATGTAGATAAATTTAAACAATATTAATTATTTAAAATAGTGACTAATTTGTGGGGCTAAATAAAAGATCTGAAACTCTAAGCGAGGATGGCATGTGGGCTGAAAAATGAAAGTGTTAGTTGCTGAGTTGTGTCCAACTCTGTGACCCCATGGACTGTCACTCCCCAGAGGAGCCGCTAGGCTCCTTTGTTCGTGGAATTCTCCAGGCAAGAATACTGGAGTGAGTAGCCATTCCCTTCTCCAGGGGATTGTCCCAATCCAGGAATCAAACCTGGGTCTCCTGCATTGCAGGAAGCTTCTTTACCTTCTGAGCCACCAGGGAAGCCCCAAATTGAGGGTTGCTCAGGCTTAAATATAGTATATGGTACTTTATTTTTTCATCTATATTTTTGTTGTTTTTGTTTTGCTCTGGCTGAGCCCCTCAGCTTGTGGGATCTTAGTTTCCTGATGAGGGACAGAACCCAGGCTTCCAGCAGTGGAGGCTCTGAGTTCTAACCACTGGGTCACCACGGTAGATTTGCTGGTGAAGAGGCAGCTAGGTCTGTGACTATCTGGGACGAGTACTTTCTACATAGAGGGACCTGCAAGAGGGAGGCTCTGAAGCATGAAAGTTCTTGATGTGTTTGAGAAGAAGAAAGAAGGCCAGTGTGACCAGAGCTAGCTAGCACATGTGATGTAACAGACTGGATAATACAGAGCCAAGATACAAAGTGAATTTTATTCTACCTCTGGTTGACAGGCTTTGGAGGATTTTTCACAGAGAAGTGATATGCCTTATTAAAATTTTTAAGTATTACTCTGCCCACAGTAAGAAGAGTTGCCAGTGCATGTCTACTGGGTGGTGGGGGTGTGCTGCCAAGAGTGGGTGTACAGAGGCTGGTTACGAGGCTACTGCATTGTATCTTGGGCTAGAAGAGTGACAATGGACAAGGTAAAGTGACAATGGACAAGGTAAAATGTGACTTCTAGTCAAAAGTGACTCCCAGGTTTCTGGTTTGGGAAGCTAGGGGAATTGTGGTACCAGTGCATGAGATGAGGAAAGCGGAAAGGGAAGTAGGGTTTGGAGAGGGAGCAATGAGAGTTCCCTCTTGGGCTTATTAAATCTGAGATGCCTCTCAGATAAACAAGTGGAACTATCAAGCGAGCAGTTGAATATAGGAGTCTAGAGATAAGGAACAGCATCTCAGATCACCACACCAACCCTGTGCCAGCCTGTGATTGGAGCCCATCCAAGGCAGGCAGGCAAGAAATGTTCCAGAATGAGAGTTAGCAATAACTTTTAGAAAAAGCCTCACCCGTAATGTTTACTGAATCTTTCATTAACTCATTTTGGAAAGCTTGCCAACCACACTATGGGCAGGGCACACTGTTGGCAAGACCAGGAAATCAGTGTGGTTTGACTTCCTCGCCACAAGGTTCCCTGTTGTTCACCACTGGGAACACTCCTCTCCCCATAGACACTCTCTCTTCACCCTGAATTCCACCAGTCGACAACTGAATGTTTTGTCTGTGCAGAAGGCTGGCAGATGGGTCTGGGCAATTGTGCCACAGAGAGTTAGAATCTCTGTGTCTCTAGAGGACAAGATTCAGTTCTTTTTCCAGGGCTAAAAGGAAAGGGAAAAAGGCAGGTTCCTGCTTCCTTGCATTTATTTCTGCAGTTTTCTGGAATACCTTTTACTCCTCTCTCATCAATCTCTATGCCAACCATCCTCCAAGAGTCAGACTTCATGTCGTCTTCTCTGGCAGCCTTCCCCAGTTCTGATTAGAATTCTTCTCTTTGTCTCCCATACTCCACTTGCTCTGAGTGCCTCTATAGTGCTAACAACAGTCTGCCTTGTAGTCCAATTATTTGTGAAGTTCTGACTTCCGTATTATGCTGTCAACTCGGAACACAGGGGCCTTTTATTGTATGTTTCTATATCTCTCACATAGTTCCTTTGCCACAGTAAGTAATTTATGAATGAATATTAGTGGAATTTAACTTTCAATGAAAATATTTTGCATGTTGAAAGTGAGTCTCATAGACAAGCAAGGCCTTAATTCCTGAGATAACATTTCTTTCTGAACAGTTAGATAGTGAAATGTAGAATCTACCAGCAGCAGACATGTATGAGAACTAATAATAATTGCCAGCATCTGTAATATGTGGATGGAAAATCTAATCAAGCTTATATTGAATCACAGAGTGAAATTGCCATATGCAGCTGATGGACTCAGGCTGCCCACACACAGTGATCTGTTGTCTCCATTTCCCCAGTTGTACTTCGACATTGAAGCCGCTGGATGGTCCATATAGTCTGTTGTTCATGCTAATGCACAACCAAGCTAGCCTCTCTTCCCCCAACTCATGCTGGTTTGGTTTTTTTTTTTTTTTTTTTTAAGGAAGAACAGGGAATAAATGGTTTAATGTTAATAGGAGTTGATTGATTTTATTGATTTTGTGCTGGCAGTTGATTAATTACACAGACAGGTGTCATGCTTTTGTGTTCCTTTCTCTGACTTAAATACCCAAGTGTGTTTCAAACAAAAGCTGATGTCAGCAAGACCCTTGATCTCTGAGGATTCTGTAAGTGGTATCATAATGATTATTATTTTTACCACTTTCATTGCCCCTTCACGACAGAAGTTTTATCACAAAAAAAACTGGCTTGCAAAATTAGATATTTGCAACATAACCTAAAGTGTATTTGTATTATGTTAACCAAACAGATTTTTTTTGTGTGTGTCTATGCTGGGTCTTTATTGCTGCTCAGGCTTTTCTTGAGCTGCAGCGAGCAGGGGCTACCCTCTAGTTTCGGAGCTCAGGCTTCTCATTGTGGTGGCTTCTGTTGTTGCAGAGCACAGGCTCTAGAGCATGCGGACTTCAGTAGCTGCAGCTCACAGGCTCTAGAGCACAGGCTTAGTAATTGTGGTGCATGGGTTTAGTTGCTCTGAGGCATGTGGGATCTTCCCAGACCAGGGATCAAACCCATGTCCCTTGCGTTGCAGGCAATTTACCACTGAGCCACCAGGAAAGCCCCTGAATGAAATTTTAAAAAGCAGATATGAATGTGAGTTTGATTTGGAAATTATTTCTTACACTCCATTCCCCTCCTTTTTTTCCTTCCTCTTTGTTCTTTTCCTCCTCCTTTCCTTCTCTACTGCATACTCAGTTACCAGTTATGGTAATGAAAAGGAGTTTTCTTATCCATAGATTAAAAATGTGACCCATGAAGATGTTTTCTTTCTTCAATCCACTAAAACATTCTAATATATATCGGGCATTTTATACAAACTTTTGAAATCAGGGCTTAGGGGCATGTCCTCTCAGGCAATTGATTTGTTTTGTCCTGAATTGAATCAGGATACCTGAGTGCTAGTCTCAGCTCTGCTATGATCCATCTGGGTGTCCTTCAGCCACTTTGACATTCTATGTTTTTGGGTTCCTCATATTTAACATGGAGGGCTTTCTATTTTCCCAACTCTGTAACCAAGCAGGGAAGGTTTGTTGTGTCTCAGTATCCAAGGCGTTTGGGAAAGCTGGGTATCCACATGCACCATGTGAATTTGTCTACATTCAGGAGCCAGCAAAATGTGGGGTGGGATCACGCAAGAAACCTGATGCTGAACAGCTGGATTGCAAAATGAACGTGTTTGAAGCCAGCCACACCATTGTGAGTTTGTCAGAAGCATAGGGGCTTTGCCTTTCTTAGAAGCTCCCCAGAGAAGAGGTTATCCAAAGGCTTTCCCAAAGCCTGGGTGGGGGCAGAGAGGCTTGGAGTTGGAGAAGGGTGGGTCATTTTTACAGCAACCCCAAGAGCAACCATGAAGGCTTTGTTGTTCTACAATAGGATAGCATGGCATGCCAACACAATGGCTGCTTTTGAGCTTTTGGGCTTTCTCCTGGGGAAGTGATTTTCACAAGTACCTCCAAAATGAATGGTCTGGTACCTTTGGGGGAAGGGTTTGCCGTTTGAAGTATTTACTGAATTCTTTTTATGACCAGTAGTTGGTTGAGGTTTTCCATTTCTTTTTTGCTAATTTCTTTATTTGTGTTTTCCTTTAAAAATGATTCATTTCATCTGTCTTCAAAGTAATTGGCATAATGATACAAAGAGTAACTTCTTAATTCACAGTCATTGCTCCTTTCTTGTTCTTAAATTTTTGTATTTCTGTTACCTGTCAAAACCTTTGAATGCTAGGTCGCATTATCTGTCACTGTTGAGTTCTTGTTTCTACTTTCCTGCCTTTCTGTACCCTTTCAAAGCCTCCTTCTTATTTTCTGTACTTTCAATTGAGGCAAAAACAACCCTGACTAAATTCTTACTATGTGATTAAGTGCTCTACCAGGAACCATGGGAAGATACAGAGGGAGGGATTAAATTTGGTCTTTACAGTCAGGGGACCTGTGATTTAATGGGAAGGAATAGGTGAGTACTCATGAAAATACAGGCAGGTTTTGAAACAGAGTGCTAAATGCTAGACACCACGAATGGAGGGGTACCCAAGGGAGAGGCTTCCCTCACTCATGACCACAACTAAATGAAGCCAGTCGGGGGCAACCTCAGATACAGAGTGTGGCAGAGATCTTCAAGGTCAAGAGGCAGCAGGGGCATAAATAATTCAGAGACATACAATGTTTCAAAGTTAGTCCAAGATGTCAGTGGGAGTCTGCAAAAGTGTTCCAAGCCATGTGTGTAGCCTCTATAATTGTCTCCACTACCGGGACAGTATGTGTGTGTGTTCTCTCAGTCATCTCTGACTCTGTGACCCTATGGACTGTAGCTTGCCAGGCTCCTCTGTCCATGGGATTTTCCAGGCAAGAATACTTGAGTGGGTTGCCATTTCCTCCTCCAGGGGATCTTTCCGACCCAGGGATCAAACCCACATCTTCTGCGCCTTCTGCCTTGGCAGGCAGATTCTTTACCACTGAGCCACCTTGGAAACCCACCAGGGAAATATGCAGGCTGCTTATTGAACTAACATGCCAGCTAGTGACTGGGTCACTTGAATGTGGTACTAAATAGCTCTTATGGCACCTGCAAATATTCCTAGCACTCCTGACACAATATTGAAATGCTCTATTTCAGTGTATCTCATCCATCAGATTATGAGCTCCATGAAGTCCGTGGCCTAAGTCTTACTCATTTTTGTCTCCCAATGCCTGAACCACGTGTAAGTGCTTTTATTACTGAGTGGCTAAAAGCACAGGTTAGGATCACGTCAATTTGTACTTATGTGACTTCATCACGTTCCACCTGACTCATTTACTTATTGTCTCTGGACCTCAGTTTTCTCATCTGTAACATAGTGATGACAGTAACATTGACGGAGAGTAAATGGGATGACAGTTTTGGAAGTACTTAGCAGAGTGCCTGTTCAGAGTAAGCATTCAATTAGTGGTAGCTCTGTTTGTCATTACATGATTGTGGAATGAATGGGTGAGGATGAGTGGGCTAAAGAAGGATGGTGGCCTATTTGATGAGATCAGGACCCAGGGTGGGAAGAGGCTTAATAGGAGCAAACTTGGCAGTGCTCCAAGTCTCCCTCCCTTCTCTTGGCATCCTTTGGGTGATTGGGAGGCTGAAACAATGGGGATAATCTTTAAGCCTCTCTTGCTTTGTGTAAGGCTTGCAATCATCTTGGCTGGGGGAACAGGGATTGAATAGATTCTGGGTGGGGAATGATGTTATTAATATAAACATTTTTCAAATGTAACATATTGCTCTCTGCACCCAGCAAGCTGTTGTTAGTTTGTGAGCACTGTGCCTTTGGAAAACCACTGAAAGCAGCTTGAATGGGTAGCTTAAAACAATTAGAAGCTTTGAACACTTTCAAGCTAAGGATTGGGATAAGAATGTTTTGACTCTATGGTTTCTCCTGGGGTTTCCCTGGTGTGCTGGACTAATTATCAAATGTAATTAGGAAAGCTGAGAAGTGGGGAGACTGCAGGGAGTAGCATACTTTCCCAGGGACCCTCATTTGTTTGTGCAGAAAGGAGTTGGGGGGACTGTCTCTCTACTGTGGAGAAGCAGCAACGCATAGGGCACAAGAGGGTGGGAAGGATCCTGGGAACATGAATTTCCCAGCAGAGCCTCGTGCCTACAGAGGCCCATTGCTCTTGATTAAATGTTAAGTGGTCAGGACAGGTTTTCCCTCCCTTTTCTTCAGGAAAGGATGGTATTTCAGGCCACTACTAGGTTTTTGGTACACTTTTAGGAAAAGGTCCAATTTGGGGTGGGTCCAGAGAGGTTAAAACCTGGTCTCCTTCCTTCAAAACTCATGAAGCTGGAGAGAGGGACTTCCACATCTCAGTCAGCCACGGAGTCAGTCTACCTCAAGCTGCGGAAGGTCTTTCTCATCTTCCTTGGCCTACACCCTTGACTCCAGAGTTGAGTTAGCAACACTCCATCTATGAAGCTCTGAGGAAAGGTGACATTTACAGGGCTATCTACTTGCTGACTTTTATTCAGAGGGGAACATTCCATTTGACATGGTCTTGAAGTTACTCTGGATAAGATGGAAATAAAATACCACACATGCACCATGAAAAGAAAATGGCACTCTGTGTATCTTTTACTCGCCAGGGGCTATGGTACAGACTATGAGCCTGGTAATTTGAGAAAAATGAGATCCCTGGGGACTTAAAATGATGTATGAAGTTCATTGTCACAAGACCATCAAATATCAAATCACTGTCTCTGCTTTCTCTGCAGGTAACCTGTCTCCATGATTTCTTTGGCGATGATGATGTGTTTATTGCCTGCGGTCCTGAAAAATTTCGCTATGCTCAGGATGACTTTTCTCTGGATGAAAATGGTAAGGAAAACCACTGAATTTTATTGTTTCATTGTTCTCCTTCTATACCTTAGGATTTTCATGGGTTCATATGACCTGGAGAACATCCATGAGTGGTCCCTCTGTCCCATATATTTGGATATAGGAGCCACTAAGTGAAAGTTGATTGCCTATCTCAGATGCATTGACCCTCCAAACTCAATAAAACTCACTGCCTGCCACCATAGTGACCGTGTTTCTTGAACCATATATTATTTCACCTGGGCTGACAGGCTCAATCAGACCATGGGAAGGAACATTTGGAGTCAGAAGTTAGTTATTGTATGTGTATATATTTTTTTCTAGTCAACATCCTCCAGCTATTTGGCTTATGTTGGTAGTTCCATTTTAGAACTGTTTTCCACTGTGTTCCTAGTGTCAAACATTTTCCCTCTTCCTACCTCCTGGCTTACTGCCCCATTCCTCGCACTTTGTGACTCAAGAATCCAGAAGATTGTGAATCTCAGGAAGGAGGTGAACATCTGCCCATCTCCCTTTACTTGAGTCCAAGCTCTGTGAGTAAGTTATTGGTGAATTAGCTCACACAGTCACAGAGTTAGGGGATGATCCTGACGGAAAAACACATTCAAAACATATTTCCCAATCATGAGGAGAAAAGTATGGGGAAAATATCAAGTTGCACTAATACAGACTTTACAAACAGCTCAAGTGACAAGGACCCTGAAAGAGGTGGCATTTCTGCTGTGTTCCCTTTGAGAAGAGGCAGGTGACCATAAAATAGGTAAACAAATCCCAGACTGTCCAGTTTCTTGTATCTTGTATATCTCCAGCTCTGGACAGTGATCACTAAAGTTTGTCAATCAAAACAAGAAGTAAAAAAACAAAAACAAAAATGAGCTTTCTGCTTAATTCAGTTTCCACCAAAGCTTAATATGCCAGAAAATATCTCCTAATCTTTCAGAGAACCAATATTTTTGGTGTGTCTTTAAGTAGAAGGTGATGAGGTGGTGTCCAATGAAGAGATAACCCAGTGCCTAGCTGTTTGGTTCCACTTTGAGCATGATCACATGAGGTTGGAGAAAGATAGTGGAAAGAGCTCTAGACTAGGACTCAAGAAGCTTGACTGTGCATCCTTATTTGCTGTTTTCTTCCTTTGTGGCTCTAAGCAAGAGGTTTAAGCTCTTTGCATTCTCATCAGCAAAATGATTATAATAATCCTCCTAACATATTAGCACCATCAGTGTCCCAAATTACCATGGTAGGGATGCTGAGTGACCTGCATAGAAAGGGTACTCCAAACATGTCAGACTGAGCTTGGGGGAATAGCAGAAACATTTGGCAGACTCTCCTACACACCCAAGGCCTTTTTCTCTCTGTAAGTCACAAGTGGCATAGTCTCTACTGGTCCATTTATTCATTAAACCAGGAGAACGGATTATGATGAGATAGACTGACAATCATAAAGAACTCTATAAATGCAAGGTGGTAGTGGTGGTGGTAGTATTGCTTACTTATAAAATGACATGGCATCCTTAATATGCCTATTGCAATAAATGACATGTGATGAATAATAAATAGTGGCGCCTACCCCCTCCTTTAAATTATTCATGAATATTTCATCTGTGTGGCTGCAACCTCTGAGCTGTCAATCTCTTCTCCAAGGAAATCAATTTTTCAACAGGTGCTGTTCTGAGCCATGACTAAGTTGTCCCAAAATGATTGACTATTGACTATTTAATTACCTGCTCGGACTACTTTTCAACTCCTGCCCTTGTTTCCATGATTCAGGAGTTGAAACATCTGGCTTAGCCCAGGTGCCTTTGAAAGTTTCTCCCTTGCCTCTCTCTCCAGAGCCATCATTCCTTCAAACATTGAGGACCACCTTGTAGTCCTGAGACATGAAGTGCTTTGGCATGAGGTGCTTATTCCAGTTTCCAGAAGTTGGTAACATGCTGAGTCTTGGTTCTCCCCAGCTCTACTAAGCCATCTGTGTCCTTTTCCACCAGAATGCCGAGTCATGAAGGGAAACCCATCAGCCACAGCTGGCCCCAAGGCATCCCCAACACCTCAGAAGAGTTCAGCTAAGAGCCCTGGCCCCACGCGCCGGAGCAAGTCTCCAGCTGACTCAGGTAACGACCAAGACGGTGAGTGCTCTTCTCCTAACTGTGCACGCTGACTTCATTTATGGAGGGCAGTACCCTCTGCATGCAGAGGAATGAGTTCCTCATGAACACCACTGTGTCTCCGTGAGACCAATCCTATCCATTCAGAGACTAACCGGTTCAATTTGTTTGGCCTCATGGAGATACAGCTACAACCCCGATTCTACTCAGATGGGTACAGACCAGAAATCTGGCCCACTTTCCATGCTTGCTGTAATGCTGTTTGTTACGGTTCTCTTCATTGCCATTATTCTCAACATCATCCAGCAAATGCATCGTCAGTGATATAATCAAGTCAAACAGAAATTTGGAATAGAAAATCAGAATCAGAAACAAGAAGGTTAAAAAAAAAGAGCTACTTACCTCAAAGTGTCAACATGGTAGATGCCCTTGAGCTTTAAATGTAACTTTGAATTTTTTAGAAGTCAAAACAAAAAGGGAAACAAAATAAACTGCATCATTCTCACAGGAGTAAAGGACATATAGGTCAGGTTCCCAAAGGAAAGAAAGAGATTTGATATATAGGATTTTATTTAGTGGATAGTTCATGATGTAAAAAATGTGATCTAGGGGTCTAGGGATCACTGCTGACGCATGAACTATTTATCAGTCTGTGAAGAGACTGGAGCTGGTGCCAAATGTAAATCATGCCACTGAGCAAACCATTTACTTCAGCCAGCTCTTTTTTCATAGTATGATTTTACTGATAAAGGCAGCAGTGTGTTGCTTTACATTCTGGTGCAAGGCCTTGCACCCACATTTTAAGTGGCACTGATCTAAAAAGCAAAAGGGCCACAGAAGTCCAAGCGTAGAAGCTCAGTAGACTCATGCACTGACAATTTGAATTCTTCGTGGATACGAAATTCTATGATCCAGAAGACTTACACATTTATCCTCCCAAAGCTCAGGGTTCACCATGAGAATTCTTCTAGCCAGAGAGCCTTGGGGCAGAGAACAAAAGCACTCCTTATCACATCTTCAGTTTGAGGCAGCTTGAGCAACCTCTCTTGGCTTTGAAATGTCCATGGCCTAGAAAAACAGCTGGTCCTGCTGGCCTCATCTTACCATGCCTATCACTGGGCATCTCTTTATTCTCAGGAAGAAGGAGCCCAACTGTGAAGAGGCAACTCAGGCTTTTCATACCTTCATGTCTTTGCATACCCTGTTCTCCTGCACCTGGAATGCCATCCCTCAAACCCACCACTCTTCTTTGCTTGAAAACTTCAATCCTTCAATACCTCAAGTAGAAATAGTTGTTCCATTTTCCACAATATCATAGCATGTTGTTCATATCTCTGGGGTAATAGTCACAGCTGTGTTGTAAAGTATGTATTTGCTTGTATGTATTTACTTCCTCAACCAAATCCTGGGTCCCTCAAGGGCAAGGTGTCACATTCATTTTTGTATTCTTAGTGCTGAGCACAGTACCTTTGTCCTAGTAGATGTTAACAGTGTTTGTAAAGCACAAGAGCACCTATTTCACCCTGCACAGTGCTAGAAACCCAGTAGACATGTAGGTAATACTTGCTGAAGGAATTGTTAAAAATACAGCTGTTTTGTGATATTTTGGTTAAACATAAGAATAGCACATGAAACTATGTAAGCAAATTCATATTGCTTAAACTATGAAGACTTAGATTTTAACACTTGGATTGAGAATGAATTGTTTGTAAAGGTTCTAAGCAGGGCCTTGCAAAAAAAATGTACTTGAAACACTTGATCAAGATTCATGAAGTCTGGGGACTTCCTTGGTGGCCAAGTGGTTAAGACTCTGCCCTTCCACTGCAGGGGGTACTGGTTCAATCCCTGGTCAGGAAACTAAGATCCCACATGCCGTGCAGTATAGCCAAATAAATACATAAATAAAAATATTCATAAAATCTGGCAATAATCACTTAGCTAATCAATTTTTCAGAGTATCACTGGCTATTTCTGGGATTTTTAACCTGTATTACTTATTTCTTGCTATAAAACAAATCACCCTAAAACATACTAACAAACATTTATTATCTCACGTTTTTGGTGAGTCAGGAATTCTGGGGTGGTTTAGCCGGGTGGTTCAGGATCTTTCATGTAGTTGTCATGTGGTTGAGGTCAAGGTGTCAGGGGATGCAGTCATTTGAAGACACAACTGGGATGGTAGAATTAACTTCCAAGATGGCCATTGGCAGGATCTTCTTCCAGACAGTGATTCAAGAGAATGAAGAAGAAAGAAGATGTGGTTCCTTTTATGATCTGTTCTCCAAAGCCATATACTGTCACTTCTGTTTTAGCCTTTTTATTGGAAGCAGTCACTAAGATCAGCCCACATTCAAGGAAGGGGTTGCAGCCTCCATTTCTTGAAGGGAAAGATATCTGAGAATTTGTGGGCCTGTTCTTAAGCCATCACATAATCCATTAGTTAGAAAGGCTGGGGTGGCAAAAGTTTGAAGTAAGTAGATTCTCTTTGCAGACTGTATCCAATTGGGTTACCCAGCACACATGAATACGACTACCTGTAATTAAACACAGTTTATACATACGTCAAATAATTGATCTCCAACATGCTACCTACAGAATTTCCCTTCTAAAATAGATGCACCTCACTGAGTATAATGTGTTGGAGACAGAGAAGGAATGCATTTAGGACTCAATGAACATGTATTAAATTGAGTTTTAATAGATCCCAACCTAGGCTTAAACAGGCAAGACCTATTTTTAGGTCTTGAACTCTTTCTTTCAAAAGTCCCTTGCTAAAGAGAAGGAATGAGGATGCACTCACACATACAAGATAAACAAAGTAACCAATTTGAGGTAGGAAAAATGGGACCTTACTTGGTATCAGAATTATTAACAGCCCTTGTTTCTTACCAGTAAAAAACAAACAAACAAACAAACAAAAACACCTAAAGTGGTATCCTCAGTAGAGACTATTTAAATCTTCATTTCAGGTAGTTCATGGACATAAGTGAAGTCAGACTCTAATCTAGCCAGCCTTCATGTTCTGGCAATTTTCAGAATATTTGCACTCATCTTAGATGATGTGTTTAGGGCCTCCACATGATTTCAGCCCACAAAGGTAAAAGGGAGTTTAGGGTCAAGAGTAGGACATCCGCTCAGTGAACATTCCACAGGGATAAAGCCAATCTCAGGCAAACCAGTACTTTAGGTAAAGTTTGGAGTTGACATACCCATTTTCCCTTTTCCAGCTCCTCCTCACTCAGGACTATTCCGAGCTGGGAGGCGTACGGGGATAGGATATGGAAGAGGAAAGAGAGACATCCCTCTAGGAAAACCCAACTCTACCACTTCCCAGCTTTGTGACTTGGTTCAAGTTTCTTACCTTCTCTAAGACTTGGTTCCCATTTTGGATAAGACAGAACTTGCATGTCAAGACAAAAATCGTTCTCCATGGTTATCAGTTATTTCCAGAATTGTTAACCAGATTCCACAGAATTAGATAATAAGAAGGATGAGCTATAGACAATACACAGGTTTTCATAAAGCATCAAGGTTTTCTGAGCTGTCAGCGAAAAACATATACAGATTAATTTAGGGGCTCAGATGTAAAGAAGCTGCCTGCGATGCAGGAGACTGGGTTCGATCCCTGGGTCAGGAAGGTCCCCTGGAGAAGGAAATGGCTACCCACTCCAGTATTCTTGCTTAGAGAGTTCCATGGCCAGAGGAGCCTGGGAGGCTACAGTTCATGGGGTTGCAAAGAGGTGGTCACAACTGAGCGACTAACACTTACTTCATTAAAGAATAATGGCATTGGGTTGAGCTGAAATACTTTGTTCTTTTTTAGGACTTGGTAATACTGCCCTGTTTCTGTTCTCTGTCAGTCTGTCTTGGATCTGAGACTTGTGGATGGATCCACATTTCTTCATTTAGCCTGAGTAACTAAAGGTTGTGGAAGATAGGCCATTTCCAGGGAATTTTAACTACCTTCCTTTGATGGCAAATGAAAGCCAAAAATGTTCCTCTTTAGTCGGGATTCAAACCAAATGAAACATTGGCTCATTTCAGGTTCAGTTAAAGGAATGTTTTGATGTTCTAGTTCATTAGAAAATATGTAGGTTTGATTTTGATCTGAACAAGTTTTCTAGCTTTACAAACATATATATAGTCCAATTCATGATTCAGTTAATATCTGCGTTCAGTTTGAATTGAGGTTTAGTAAATTGATGCTATTTGGTCTGTAATGTGCATCATAATTTGATTCTTTGTTCCTTAGTGTTTAAGTTGTGTCTTTCCTCTTCTGCCCATGAATAAATCAAAATCTTTCTACTTTATTCCCCTCGAGTTCAGTCCCACTCCTGCCTGCCAATATTGATGGCAGTATTGCCCCAAATGGGATGTCTGTTGCTAAGCCTAAACTTGAGTTAAGGAAAAATCTGATTGTCTATGTAATATAGCTATAAGGAGCGCTCATTCTCGCTGGACAAAGCTGATGGACTCTGAGAATATAAGTCCCATTAGCCAAGTTTGTCTTTAAAGTAGGGCAAGGGACTGTGTGGAAAGCAGGTGAAACCTGAGCCCAGAGGACTCCTGTGGAATGTGTGAAGGAAGTTTATGCAGTGCTCCATTTTGATTAACCCAGGACTTGCTATTTGATGGGCAAAGGTAAGGCTGGCTTCAGAACTAAAGGAAGATGTTTCTGCGCATCTCTCTCTATTTTTATTTCAGCCTTTAATGTGTTAATTTCTCTCTTTATGCAACCACCTCCCAATTGAATTGGATTGGATTGAATTAAAAGGACAAATTCAGCCAGATGCTGGGAAGGAATCTTTTCTTTTTCTTTCTTTTTTGAGGAGCCTCCAAGGAAGCTAATTACCCACCCTGGTAGGCTGAGAGGATTGTAATGTAATAATTAGTTTGCTATTCTTCAACAGTGAGTCATTGTTGTAGCAACCCAATGTTCCCCACCCTTTGTCCCCCAACCTAGGAGCACCTATTCCTGAAAGTCAAATCTTCCCTGTTCCCAAATTCCCGAGAATGAATGTCTTCTCTACCAAAATACACATCTTTTAAAAGGGGAGATCAAGGACCACAAAACAGCCAGGTTGGAGGGAGGATGTCCATGGGACTACTGTATCCAGGAGTCCTTCTCTTCTGAACTAAACAGGTTGCTTTGGGTTGCCTAAGATGGAGGAAACCGAATGCTCTGACTGTCCCGAACGTGACTGGATGTACCAACTCAGTCCAATAAAGATAAAATGCAAGCCACAGATGCAAGCTTTGTATGTAATTTAAAATTTTCTAATAGCCACATTTAAGATCAAAGAAACAGGTGAAATTAGTTTTGATAATTTATTTTATTTAATACATCCCAAATCTAATCATTTTGTCATGTAACCAATGTAACAAATTATTGAGGTGTTTTACATTCGTTGAAATGGAATTGTATTTTATACTTACAGTACACCTCAATTGACTAGCCACACTTCAAATGCTCACTTGCCACATGTGACCGTGTGTGTGGGCTCAGTGACCCAGTCATGTCCGACTCTTTGCAACCCCATGGACTATAACCTGCTCTGCCAGGCTCCTCTGTCCATGGAATTTTCCAGGCAAGGATACTGGAGTAGGTTGCCATTTTCTTCTCCAGGAGGTCTTCAACACACAATATCCTTCTTCTGCATCTGAGAGAAGTTCAAGATAGTGATCTTTTATGTGACGTAAATGCTCTGCACTTTGCAAAATATTTCCAAATCCATCATCTCAGTTGTCACTCATAATAGCACCATAAATTAAGTTGGGAAAAGAAAATTATCCAGTTGGTTTTTTTTAGATTGGAGAACAAAGATATAAAGAGGTTCAGTAAATCTTGCAGTCTTCCCAATATCTATTTATGACTCAAGAATGAGAGCTCAGCTCTCCTGACTCCCATGCAAACAATCCTTGCATTTTCCTTGAGGCAGGGTGTAGAAGCTCCAGAGTGGTGAATAAACAGTCTCTCTTGGATGGCCCTTGCCTCTCTGCTCCTTCTACCTTCCTCGGCTTTCAGAAAAGGGCTGTAGGGAGGCAGGGGTTGGGGGTGGTATGTGTGACATTCTCTTTGTGCAGCATAGAACACAGCCATAAATTAACTACCTTTGTTTCCAGTTCCCATCATAGACCCTCCATCAGCTCCCCTCCTGTCCATCCAAGGGGGAATGGTGTTCTTTGTCTGTGCCCTTGGTGAAGCCATAGGAAGAGAAAAAGACTTCCCTTACCTCCTCCCCCATTCTGGTTCTTTCTAACACCACGGCTTATGTCTAGTTGAAGTGGAAGAACTGTCCTATATCTAAGGCAACTTTTCCATTGCTTAGGAAATGGTTGGAGAAGCAGTATAATGGGGGCCCAGAGCACACCACAGGCCGTGGGATGTGGTGGTGTTGACCCATATCCCTGAAGTAGGAGTCCTAGCAACATGTTGCACATTGGGATTTGTGTTTAAATACAAGTGATTCTCCAAATTTTTGGTGGAGTACAAACATTGTTATTTACAAATACTGACACAGTTATGTGTCAAGCAAACATTCTAATAATTTTACATATATTAACTAATTTAATTCCTACAACAACCTTATGAGGTAGGTGCTATTGTCCCCCTTTTGCACATGAAGAAACTAGGGCATATGGACGTGGACTGACCTACCCAGGACCACACAGCCAGGAAGTAGTAGAGCTGGGGTTTGAACCCAGGCAATCTGGCCCCACACTCTACAATTTAACCATTGAACTGTGGTGCTGAAAATGAGACTTAATGATTTGTTTAGATGCTGAGTACATGAGAGACAGAGGCAGTAAGTGCTGTTGGAAGTATTGGAGTTTGTGGGAAAGTGAGTTTACTGTGGGCTAGGGTGTTACGGCTTCCTGAAAGAACTGGGGCTTGAAGGAAGATTTCAGTTGATAAAGAAGTGGATGTTTCTGGCAGCAGAGAAAACATGAACAAAAGAGCAGAGGTGGTAATGAGTATAGCATATTGAGGTACAGACAGGCTGCCATTGAACCTACATCTCCAGCCCCCACCTTCCTTCTGGATATCAGCGCCATGAATGCTGACCAGACAATTCTGCCTCCATGTGCCAAATGCAATGTGTCTACAAAACAAAAATATTTCCCTTCCCCAACCCCCTGACAATAGAATCAATTCTATTCCCTAGGCCCAGCACCTTGGCATTATCTTTGACTCTTCCCACTCTTCAGTCCTTCATGTCTACCATATCCTGTGCCTGTTGTTGTTGTTGAACCTTTAAAACATCTTCACCTTTCTCACAAAAAAATCCCTTCCTTTCCCTCATCACCTGATGCCTGAATTGCTCAACATACTCTTACATAGTATCTCTGCTTCAAATCTCTATCCACTTAGGCATTTGCTGTGGTGCCACCACATTTTTCATCCTAAAACACAGCCATTGTATAACTTCCCTGCTCCGATACCTTCAATGGTTCCACATGGAGTTCATTGACCACCCTACCCCCATGGTACTGCTGAGAGAGTCGAGAACCAAGGGCTCTGCTTTGGGGAACACAGCCATAACCTGCACAAATAAAAAGTAATGGGCTTCACTCAGGAAAACTTCAGTCTTCTAATGTCTGACCTGCTAGCCAAAGAATTAGTCCTCAGCCTCCTTAAGTTGATGAATCACACACCATGGAAGGGGATTTCCTAACTCAATGCTTCAATTCCTTCCATTTCTAGTAGTGGCCAGTAGTAATAGCAAAGGAAGCTGTCATTATTGAGCCCTCTCTATCTGCTAAGGCACTTGACTAAGTGTTTTATATGTAGTCTGTCATGTAATGCTCAAAACAAGAATTGGCATCCACATTATTTTTATTCAAATGTTACAGATGAGGAAACAGACTCACAGAGGGTAGGTTTCACCTGAGGTCACACATCTAAGAAATGGCTAAGCCCGGGTTTAAAACCCTGACTGATTCCAAAGCATATGTTCTTTCCACAGATTAAGGGCAGTGTAGTTTTTTTCTAGTTCCTGCCCCATAAAACTGGGAGTGAGTGTTGACAACAAGCTTGGTCCACCAGAAACATGTTCTCAGCAAAACCACCTTCAGCTAGAAATAAATATTGTCAGCTTTATCAAGTCAGAGGAAACAATCCTGGCACATCTATCAGTCTTCTTACAGTTGTCTTCTTCTTGAAGGAAACTGATCTGTGTCAAAATAGTGCAGAAATGGGTACACATTGTTTTTTTTGCTATAGGGAAGATTCTTACTTTTCTCCTTTATTTAAAAAATCCACCACTGCATGCTGTCCAAGACTCTGTAGGCAATTGATTTAAAATTCAAATTCCAACTTCTGAAGTTACAGAGTCTTACAACCTATGATTGAATTTGGCCTGAGAACCAGGCTTGTGATCAAATCAGTGAAAAACTGTTGTTGGGCCCTTAGTTTTTGCTTCCCTATTAGATGAGTCTGGGGAGAGGGACAAAAGCTTTCCCACTGAGCAGAAATAATTAGCCAAACCAATCCACACACCCCGCCCAAGGGCTCTTTGGAATGAATGTATGAAAACCACAGGCTCAGTCTCTTGGCCTTGTTCTGAAGTAAGTTGAAACCACCTTGGTTCTACTTGGATGGCCTTCCAGAAAACCTCCCTGTATAAGTAGGAAGAAACCAGGGTGTCTTTGGACTGGAAGGAAGGAACATTAGAGCATCTCAGTATGAGAAAAGAATGAGGAAGTGACTGAATTGTATATTGAGATCTCCCTCTTCAAGACATTAGGAAATTAGAAAAGACAAGACAGAGAACCAATCACTGAAAAGTCATGGTGGTATGTGATATGCTAACTTTGGGGGAATTTTGAAATAAATCTGTAAGCAAATCCTGAAGTCCACCATCCATTGAGAAGAAGCAGTTTATACCCTTTAAGCAAGTCCTAAACTCTCTGAGGCTCTTCTTATGATTAAAAGGAGACCATTAATTCCTGGCTACCATCTCTTGGGGTTATCAGGAGAATCATGTGAATTCATATAGTGCAAAATGCTTTGAAAACAATTGTCGAAATACATCTGCAATTTTAAAGGTGGCTCTGAAATTATTGTCATAGCTTTTTTTGTAGACTGAGTTATTTATTTTCAGTGAGCAGTATTTCAAAATAGACCTCAAACCCAAACCAGCAGACTTGATTTTGAATTGAGCTCAAATGTGGAGATTCGAATGGGAGGGAAAAGCCAGAGCTAAGTGAGAAGTAATACTAAATCAGTTTGCTCTCCAGTCAAAGGCTGGGTGAAAAGCACATGTCAAACTGACCCTTTTCTTCCTGTACCATGCAAACTTGAACCCAGAAAGTAAATGACTTGTTTAACTCATTGCCCAGACAAATCTTTAATCGCTGTACCTGGGGCTACTTATACCCACCTTTCACACGATTGCATCTTGATTTCCAGGAAGCAGTCCAGCCTCCAGACAAGGGAATTCAGAGTCTTAAGAGCTCAGCATCAATTTGCCAGGCTGGTGACAATACTCTGCCCTTGGCCACCCATGCCAGAAACTGAAATTTCTCCTTGTTCTTCGGGAACTGACTCCTTCTACCTTGTTCTTGACTCCTGGGAGCTCCTATTCCCCTACACATTTAGGTCCCTATAAATCTAGTTAATTCAACTTAGCTACCTTACCCACCATCTTTTGTTGGGGCTTGTCTTGTTCCATTCTGAGGGAGCCAAGGATTTAAAGACAAGCTCTGGGAAATGGGCAAGCATGAGCCTTCAGAGAAGCTAGTAAGCCAAGATTTTGCCAAGCCAAGCTTGGCAATTATGCTGCAAAGCTGAGGGAAGTGGCAGACAGGATGCAGATACCATCTTCTCAGAGGATTCTGTGGCATGAGGGTAGTTACATGGCTGGCTGGCCACTCTCTCTGCTATTGTTTCAGGACATTGTCTATGAATGTTGGCAGGGTGAATGAAGGATAGCTCTTGCTAATCACTTTCCAATCTAAACTAGATTGAGTAGGATAAAAAGCCTAGAAGATGGGTGTAAGCTCTGGTGTCTGCTTCTACGTGCTCCTATTTCTTTCTTTTTTTTCTCTGTTACAACTCTTCTCCCTCCTTCCTACCCATGTCAGAAAGTTGTCACAGGAAGGAGCTCCAGGAGCAAAGTGTGAAAAGGGAAGAGCAATGCAGCAAAAACTGAAAACAAACCGAAACATACATAGGCTTTGGAATCAGAAAGACCTGTGTTCAAATCCTGGACACAGGATTTGCTGTCTCTAACTGGAACAAACCTCTGTTTCCCTATCAGAAATTAGAATATGACTAGACGAGGTTGTGTGTATGTGTGTGAGAGAGAGACAGGGGGAAAGAGAGCGAGAGACGAGAAAGAGAGGAAAAGAGTTCCTGGCTTATCACAGACACAAGATAAGCATTATTATCCTGGATTTTGTTGATAAGATTGTTAAAGCAGCCTAGGAGATTGAAAAGTTCCTGATGTGCCTTGTTGTAAAGGAGTAAAAATGAACTGTACAATGAGAAGAAAGGGATGAAAGGATTTGGAATATGAGTAAATAAAAGATGCCAACAGCAAGGCTGTGGTTATGAGAAGGGAAATGAGAGAGACCAGTGAAAGATGGCAAAGACTCCCCCAGTAAATTCGCAAATTGCAGCTGAGAAATGGAACCTCCAAGACAGAAGCTAAAGATGTCTGAGCAGAATAAAGGAAAAATGAGGGTTATCAAACTGGTGTTATTTCCAGTCACGCTCAAAATGATGTGCGACAGCCTTCCATGTGGATTTGCCAATCCCAAACTAAGCACGGTTCATCAGACCCTATTTTCATCTTTTCCTGCTACTTCTTTTACTTGACATTTATATGAATTGGCTTCATAATTCAAGTCAAATGGCACTCTTCCAGATTTTTTTTCCCACAGAACCCATAGAAGAAATGCATATAAGAATATGTTTTACGTCCTCTGTAGACGTAGGAGCTCCTTCAGTTTGTAGGGAATTGACCTTTGCCTGAGTTGTGTGCTGTGTGTTCTCAGTCATGTCTGACTCTTCGTGACCCCATGGACTGTAGCCTGCCAGGCTCCTCTGTCCATGGAATTTTCCGGGCAAGAATACTGGAGCAGGTTGCCATTTCCTACTCCAGGGGGACCTTTGCCTGTTCGTGTTTACATTTTCTCATTGCTCTGTGTCCATCTTTGGGTTTAACTCCATCATGAAAGTCTGGGAAAGTGTCTGCCGTGTTTTTCCCCAACAATTAAATTGTTAATTGTAGTTAAATGGTTAAAAACTGATTTTCAAAATGCTTATTGAATGCTGATGACAAAACTAAATCCTTTATCTGCAGGTAGCTTAAGATTGATCTGGAGATTGATTGATTGGGAGAGTGGCAGTGGAACGTATATAAATATACACAGACATACAGAGAATAGAGAGAGAGGTATAGATGGAACCTTAGTGCTCTAAAATTTTGGGGTGAGAGAGTTACAGAGAATGTTGAGAAAAGAACTAGAAATTGAAAAGAAAAAACAGCCTGTGTGTGTAGCTCTATGGCCAATAAGTGGGAACTGATTCCCATGCAGACATGCTATTGTTAATAATTTCCCACATTTTGGCAAGACCAGTGGGCTCATTCTCACGTAAAAAGCTGGATAAAAGGGTAGGTAAAAAAGACAGTTTTCACACTGGAAGTATAGTAGTCATCCTCTTGTACCATGGCTGAGGAACGCTGGGAAACTTGCTTGCCCAAGGACAGAGCAACCGTGTAGAACAAAATGGCAGAACTTACCTGGGGATACCTACATCTTTGAGACTTCCTGGCTGAGGTCAGGGCTCTTCTGAAAGACTTGCATTATGTCAGTTCACATTCATGACCAAGATTGCTCTGCATCTTGAATTCTAGGGGGCCAGGTCTTGCTTGGAGACCCTGAGGCACTGCAGGTGGTGTAGTAACTCCTTCCTTTTCCTGCAGAGTAATTGACTCCTTTGCCACGTTGTGTCTCCATGGACTCTTGCTTCTTCCAAAGTGTCTCTTTTATTCACCAGAAAGCCTAGTGCCCTGGCAAAGCCTACCTCCCCCAGTCTCTGTGCTGTTTGGTACAAGTCATGTTCCTCTTTGGGTGGCTTGCATCGTATGTGTACATAACACCCTAAGTTTGCCTGACCTCTAGGTCTCTTTTCTCCTAGTCCATGCTTTACCTCTCCAGTGCTTTAATTTAAGCCATCACCACCTCTCACCTGGATGAATGCATTGTCTTTCAACCAATCTCTTTGCTTCTACCTTTACCCCACCCTAATCCAGTCCACCCACCACGACTGGAGTCATAGTTTTTAAATACAACTTTGATGGTCTCAAACTTGTGATGTATTATCAAATGTACATTTGACAATGTATGATTTCTTTCACACATCAAACCCAAACTTAACTAAAGTCCTCACAAGAGGCCCCCAGGGTCTGGTCTTTATCCTCAACTCCAGTCTCATCTCTCAGAACTCACTGCTGGCATGTATGCTTGAGCCATTTGGAGCTGTTTGTACTTCTGTAAATGTACTGTATCCTTTCACGCTGCCATTCCTTTTGCCCCTCCCAGTGAAATTCTGATCTAGACTATACTTTCTACTCTCTCTGCCTAACTAGCTCCAATTCCTCTTCTCTTAATGGCTTTATTGAGATATAATTCACATAACAAACAATTCACTCAGTTAAAATGTACAATTCACTGGATGTTGATAGTTTAGTTATAGAGTTGTACAACCATCAGTATTTAATGCCAGAACATCTTTATCCGCCTCTCGCCAAGAAACCTTGTACCTGTTAGCAGACCCTCTCCATTGCAGCCTCCTTGCTTCCTGCTGGCCTGCCTGTGGCAACCATTGCTCTATTGGACCTTCTGTCTCTGTAGATTTGTCTATTCTAGAGTCATCTCTCCAGACTTTTTTCAGGTGTTGCCTCCTCTTGTTTGCCTCCTAGTTCCCTGATTTCCAAGCATCTCTGCTGGGCTCCAATAACACCACTTGTCTGGCTCTGTCATAGTACTTATTCTACAGTATTCTTATCTGCCTCCCCATTTGAAGTGACTTACTCATCTCCGAAACCCCAGTGTCTAATTCTTGGCTCAGTTTAGAGAAAGGACTCTGGAACTACTGGCCAATTTAATGAATGACTCCCAGGAAGCCCTGACAGGGAGAAAGGCCTCTCAGTGAGTAGGTTAAAGACAAGTGAATACACAGGTAAAACCAGATGGTGGATGCCTAAGTGCCCATTTTTCAGCTCACTTGCACTTGGATAAATTCAGCTACCACCACACTGATATCTCTTTCATCTCTATAGTTGATGTGAAGGTTCCAGAACCTAGGGAAACATTACCAAAGTGGTGCAGAGGAAGTATATCTTCAGGAAATATTCATGATACATCAGTTTAAGCTTTACCTATGGGATCAACAGCAACACTCTCAGGCCATCTTCTTGCTCAATTTTTTTCAATTTCCTATTCTCTCTGTCTCTCTTCCTCTACCCGCTCTCCCCTGTCTTCCCTTCCTCCTCTTTCTCTTCTCCTCCCCTCTCCCCACAGTGCCCTTGGGATATTTGCCTTTTTTAAAAAGCACATTTCAGAATATCTGAGGAACAATGTAGGTCCTTAGATTTTAAAATAAATTAACTTAAGCATGAGATGTCTGAACATGAATTCCCTTTGAAAGCTGTTTAATTGTTCCACTTCAATGCACCACATTTCTTTTTACATGATTGGATCTTTTAAAAATCTGGTCAGCAAGGGAATATAAGACAATTTGCAACAACAATGGAATATAGAGATGTTAAATACTAAATCATTTCATTTTCAACATTTTACTGACTAGAGACAAATGGAGGTGCACCCTGACTCTGGCTATTAATGCCATCATCCTTTTTCTGTCTGTAAGCCTTCCTCCTGATTTCAAACTTCTTCCTTCTCTTTCCTAGCAACCTCTTGTCTCTCGTCTGCTTCACTTCTGATCTCTCTCATTCTCAATTCTCTCCTCTGCCCATTTTGCTGTATGCACCTCTCTTTATGTTTCACACTGTTTCTCCTCCATTTTCTTTTCCATTCTGCTTCCTAATTAGCTCTCTCTCTCTCCTTTTTTCCTTCTGGTCTTTGTACCCATAATGAGGTAGGGAAGAGAGAGTGGGGGGAAAGATGAGCAGGAAAATAGAGAGGGGAAAAGATAGATAATAGGGCTGTCCTGCACCACATCATCTGCCACCAAAGGGGACATGCCCAAATCACCCAGATGCCTTCCCCTTTAAGGTGAGGCATATGACCTCTTCATGCCTTTTTAATGTCATTTATAAAATTGAAACAGAGTAACATGTTCCCGGACTACCTCCCAGAGATGCTGCTAGGGTCAGACTTGGGAATGAATATGAAAAAGGTTTGAAAAGAACCAGATCCCTGTAATTGGAAGTACTTGGGAGGAGGTGAGGCGGGGAGAAGAGGGGGGCGGGAGTTAGATTACTGCTTTGCACCACAAGGGGATCTAATTAACTGAGGATTGTAGTTCTTGCCTTTCTGAGGAATGTGTTTCTTTTCACCTTCGTTCTACTCATCAAATCACTTGGTCGTCTGTGTAGCGCGTTTGAATGTTCTTAGTGTCTTCAGAGGGGAAGGATAACATGTTCCTTTGTATGCTGTTGATTTTTCTCCCTTCCTTTTCTCTTGCCTTGGGCTAGCAAACGGAACCTCCAGCAGCCAGCTCTCTACCCCCAAGTCTAAGCAGTCTCCCATCTCTACGCCCACCAGTCCTGGCAGCCTCCGGAAGCACAAGGTATTATGTCTCTTATACCTTACTAAACTCCCTTTCACTTGGACTTTTTGGTCCATTAGCTTGAAGCCTCAGGAATCCCAGCAGGGGTCAAGCTTCCAATCATTGTGTTTATTCTTCTGGCCCCTGGCTTAATTCTATTTACCCAAAAGGAAGTGGTATGAAGGACCCAGATACCCCCATTCTGAGCTAATCATGTCACCAAATGATGGCCCAAGGGATAAACTGAGCTTTGTCCCTCTGATTCAGAGGCACAGCAAACAGGATGGTGAGGGCAACATGAGTTCCTAGGTCCAGTAAAGGTCATAAAGAAAGTTAGTCCTGAGTTACTCCCTTTAGATTCGTGGGACATTCAAATATGAACAGACCCTAATTTCACTGTGTATTCTTCATGCTCAGGCCAATTCTGGTACACTGTGGGAAGAGAGGGCATATATTCATTGCACTGACCTTAGGTACCCTTTACACCTCTGAGTTAGCCCCAATAAATATACCATTAAAATAATAGATGTAGAAATTCTCTACCTCCACTTTCCAAACTGATTTCCACCTAGAAATCTCTTCTGTATCAAAAATATGCAGTGGCCATTGCCTTCCACCTCACTTCAGGCCACATGGATGTGGTTTCTGCTCTGATTGTTGTTGTTTACTCCCGAAGTCATGTCCAACTCTTTTGCAAACCCATGGACCATAGCCCACCAGGCTCCTCTGTCCATGGAATTCTCCAGGTAAGAATGCTGGAGCAGGGTACCATTCCCTTCTCCAGGGGATCTTCCTGACCCAGGGATCAAACCCTCATCTTCTGCATTGGCAGGTGATTCTTTACTGCTGAGCCACCAGAAGCCCTCTGCTCTGATTACCACACCATAGAGTGGCTTCCTCTAGGATTCTCTTGTGTTCCCCTGGCTCACAAGACCTGGCATGAGATGGAGAAAGGCAAAAAGCCACCAATGTGGCCAGTTCCATCACGGAACCATAGAGAGTCAGAGGTAGAAGAGATCTGAGACAGAGGTAAATTTGTTTAGTCTGATTCCTCAATGATCTTGTGGGATTGATATTTTACACATGAGGAAATTGAGACCCAGAATGGTGAAGTTACTTACTGGGGTGACATGGCTAGGCAGCAGTAGACATAAGGTCCTAACCAAGGTTATGACCCTTGGTCTACTGGAGCTGGTTTACACTAGCTCATGATAGCTGACTGTGTACACTGCTTGCCAACTCTAGTAACTAGAGCTCAGCCATGATGGGAATATTTACACCATGGAATTCAGCAAATGCTATAAATCAGAGTTGTTGTTTTCTCACACAGAAAGCTGGTTGTTACCCATTTAACAGCACACCACTACCTGACACCCATTTAAATTTCCCTTTCTCTACATCAGGATTTTAATTTCCTGGTTAACTCGACCATTACCTGCACCATAATTCCTAATGCTCATTCCATTCCTTTAATGACTCTTTTAACTTCTGCTAGTGCCCCTGGCTGGAACCTTTGGATTGTTCTCTTGAGCTACTTGGTTTTAACAAGGGAGGATCTGCTGAACTGTCTGTGTAGCCAATGTTACCCCAAGATTGTGAGATGGATGAGAACTGCTTTAGCATTCAACTTTCAGTGATTCTTCTGAGCAACAAGGCTTGTTCATGTGGACATACCAGGATGAGGAATAGCCTACTTTGGTTGTTCTATTGTCTACACAGAACCGCATAGGGATGCTCCACTGTTTCCTACTATGTCCTTGTTCCATGCATTTCTGCCCTTACTTTCCTTCTGGGAAGTGTGACCTATCCCAGTACCTTCCACCAGTACCTTTCTCAAAGGGCTGGGTGGGGGTGCTGTCTAGGCATTTATTTGGCCCACATACTTGAGTCTTTCCACTTTTTAATTGATATGTTCAGTTCATTTAGGCTGAGGCTCCACCACCCACTGGATGAGTGCATTGCTAAACTATTTCTTCTGGTTGGATTTTCAGGCTTTAGGGGGGCGTTCTTTGCTGTATTTCATTTTGCTTTTGTTTTAGATTCCATTCTAAAAACAAATTTCACCATTGAAGGACTAGAATAAGCTACAGATGGCAGCCTTGTCAAAGCCTCGCTATTTTCTTTGTATCATTGAGTTCTCAGTGTATCACTTTATTTTTCAAATTGCCCTTTTAAGATCATACATCATGACCAAGTGGGCTTTATCCCAGGGATGCAAGGATTCTTCAATATCCACAAATCAATCAATGTAATACACCACATTAACAAATTGAAAAATAAAAGCCATATGATTATCTCAATAGATGCAGAAAAAGCCTTTGACAAAATTCAACATCCATTTATGATAAAAACTCTCCAGAAAGCAGGAATAGAAGGAACATACCTCAACGTAATAAAAGCTATATATGACAAACACACAGCAAACATTATCCTCAATGGTGAAAAATTGAAAGCATTTCCCCTAAAGTCAGGAACAAGACAAGGATGCCCACTCTCACCACTACTATTCAACATAGTAGTTTTGGAAGTTTTGGCCACAGCAATCAGAGCAGAAAAAGAAATAAAAGGAATCCAAATTGGAAAAGAAGTAAAACTCTCAATGTTTGCAGATGACATGATCCTTTACATAGAAAACCCTAAAGACTCCACCAGAAAATTATTAGAGCTAATCAATGAATATAGTAAAGTTTCAGGATATAAAATCAACACACAGAAATCCCTTGCATTCCTATACACTAATAATGAGAAAATAGAAAGAGAAATTAAGGAAACAATTCCATTCACCATTGCAATGAAAAAAATAAAATACTTAGGAATATATCTACCTAAACAAACAAAAGACCTATATATAGAAAACCAGTGTTTTATACACTGGTGAAAGAAATCAAAGAGGAAACTAATAGATGGAGAAATATACCATGTTCATGGATTGGAAGAATCAATACAGTGAAAATAAGTATACCCAAAGCAATCTATAGATTCAGTGCAATCCCTATCAAGCTACCAATGGTATTTTTCATAGAACTAGAACAAATAATTTCACTGTTTGTATGGAAATACAAAAAACCCTCGAATAGCCAAAGCAATCTTGAGAAAGAAGAATGGAACTGGAGGAATCAACCTGCCTGACTTCAGGCTCTACTACAAAGCCACAGTCATCAAGACAGTTTGGTACTGGCACAAAGACAGAAATATAGATCAATGGAACAAAATAGAAAGCCCAGAGATAAACCCACGCACCTATGGACACCTTATCTTTGACAAAGGAGGCAAGAATATACAATGGAGAAAAGACAATCTCTTTAACAAGTGGTGCTGGGAAAACTGGTCAACCACTTGTAAAAGAATGAAGCTAGAACACTTTCTAACACCATACACAAAAATAAACCCAAAATGGATTAAAGATCTAAATGTAAGGCCAGAAACTATAAAACTCTTAGAGGAGAACATAGGCAAAACACCCTCCGACATAAATCACAGCAGGATCCTCTATGACCCACCTCCCAGAATGCTGGAAATAAAAGCAAAACTAAACAAATGGGACCTGATTAAAATTAAAAGCTTCTGGACAACAAAAGAGACTATAAGCAAGGTGCAAAGACAGCCTTCAGAATGGGAGAAAATAATAGCAAATGAAGCAAATGACAAACAACTAATCTCACAAATATACAAGCAACTTATGCAGCTCAATTCCAGGAAAATAAACGACCCAATCAAAAACTGGGCCAAAGACCTAAACAGACATTTCTCCAAAGAAGACATACAGATGGCTAGCAAACACATGAAAAGATGCTGAACATCACTCATTATCAGAGAAATGCAAATGAAAACCACAATGAGGTACCATTTCACGCTAGTCAGAATGGCTGTGATCCAAATGTCTACAAGCAATAAATGCTGGAGAGGGTGTGGAGAAAAGGGAACCCTCTTACACTGTTGGTGGGAATGCAAACTAGTACGGCCACTATGGAGAACAGGTTTGGAGATTCCTTAAAAAATTGGAAATAGAATTGCCTTATGACCCAGCAATCCCACTGCTGGGTGTACACACCAAGGAAACCAGAATTGAAAGAGACACGTGTACCCCAATGTTCATCGCAGCACTGTTTATAATAGCCAGGACATGGAAACAACCTAGATGTCCATCAGCAGATGAATGGATAAGAAAGCAGTGGTACATATACACAATGGAGTATTACTCAGCCATTAAAAAGAATACATTTGAATCAGTTCTAATGAGGTAGATGAAACTGGAGCCGATTATACAGAGTGAAGTAAGCCAGAAAGAAAAACACCATTACAGTATACTAACGCATATATATGGAATTTAGAAAGATGGTAATGATAACCCTGTATATGAGACAGCAAAAGAGACACAGATGTATAGAACAGTCTTAGGGACTCTGTGGGAGAGGGCGAGGATGGGATGATTTGGGAGAATGGCATTGAAACATGTATAATATCATATGTGAAATGAATTGCCAGTTCAGGATTGATGCACGATACAGGATGCTGGAGGCTGGTGCACTAGGATGACCCAGAGGGATGGTACAGGGAGGGAGATGGGAAGGGGGGTCAGGATGGGGAACACGTGTACACCCGTGGCGGATTCATGTTGATGTATGGCAAAACCAATACAATATTGTTAAGTAATTAGCCTCCAATTAAAATAAATAAATTTATATTTGAAAAATTGCCCTTTTTATGGCAGTTAATGAAACCAACATTAAGTAACAAATTATATAATTTTCTAAAGCAAACTTTAAAAAACATTTAGATTTTGGTATAGTTTTCATAACTTATTTTACTTTTTACTTTGATATTTCAAATTAAACAGTTGCAAGAATAATACAGAGAACTTCTATGTACTCTTTATAAAGACTCACCAGTTGTTTATATTTTCCCCATTTACTTTGTTTTTGTGGGTCTTCTCCCTCCTCACTATGCATACACTTTACTAAATTTTTAACCATTTGAAATTAAGTTGCACACATCATGCTCTTTTACTTCTAAATACTTCAATCTGTATTTCCTAAGAATATGGACATTTTCTTTCATAACCGTAGTACAATGGTAAAATCAGGAAGTTTGCATTGATTCAATACTGTTATATGCTCTCTCATCCATATTCAAATTTTATCAGTTGTTCCAAGAGCATTCTTTTTTTGGTCCAGGATCCAACCTAGGATCGCACATTGCTCTCAGTGGTCATGTCTCTTTAGTTTTCTTTGATTCAGAAAAGTTCTTGAGTCTTTTCAAAAATCTTTTAGGGAAGTATATTATAGAAGTGAAGAGCACAGGCTAATTATTTGGTGCAATGTCTTTTGATTTAAGTTTGTCTGATGTTTCCTTGTGGTTAAATTCAGACTGCGTTTGGAACAGAAATGTCATAGAAGTGATGTTGTGTCTCACTTGGTGCATCCTATCGGAAACAGTAGCCTCATGCTTACACTACCAGTGATAGAGGACAAATTGGTTTTTCTAAATAAGCTAAAAAGTGTGTTGTGACCTTGACTCAGTCCTCTTGGGGCTCAGGCTCAGCTTTTTGCTCCTCCTTTCACAGTTACCTGAGCCTTAGCACCATCGAGGTCCTTGGGCAGTGGGCCTGAGCAGATTTCATCTGAAATTCCATCCAAGTGGACCTGAAAGGTGTGAGTCATGGTGGAGACAGGAAGCAGGTGGCTGAGGCCATGACTTTCCTTCTGCACAATTGGAAACAAACTTGAAGTCCCAGCATCCCTTTGGTTACTTTTGATGGCTGTGTCAGGGCCCTAAGCTGTAATCAGCTGCTTGGCTTCTCCTCTTAAGCAACTCATGGAGAATCCTTTTTAATGCAGCTGTGATGAGGTTAGCCAAAGTCCGCATACTCGAATGCTGCAATATGGACATGAAGTAAATCCTTGTATAGTTAATGAGAACAACATTTTGCATTTTCATCCTGCTTTATCTTTTTTGCATATCCATTTTCTCATTTACCCTTGTGATAACCCTGCAAAAGGGATAAGGCAGATTAGTGTTTCCATTTTACAGATGAGAAAAAGAAAGTGCCCAGTCATAAAGACAACCCCAGTATGATTCAACCCTTCAGAGAAGTTACCATATAAAAGGGGGTTTCCCAGGTGGTGCTAGTGATAAAGAACCCACCTGCCAATGCAGGAGACATAAGAGATATGGGTTTGATCCCTGGGTCAGGAAGATCTCCCAAAGGAAGGCATGGCAACCCGCTTCAGTATTCTTGCCTGGAGAATCTCATGGAAAGAGGAGCCTGTGGGCTATAGTCCATAGGATCGCAAAGAGTTAGACATGACTGAAGTGACTTAGCATGCACACACCATATTAAAGATGTTAAAAATGCCTAGAAGCACAGGGAAACTTTTTCATTTATTTTAAAAAAATTTTCCAGATTAGTGATCACCATCATAGCTTGAAACTTGGAGGCATTTTGCTTGCCAAGTTGCCTGGAGATTGAAGGAAAATGTATTTGACATAGTATTTGAAAACATAACAAACATTATTTAAATATACATTATCCTCTGTTTCCAAACTCTTTTCTTCTGTCATCCTGGAAGTGCTTACAGAGATAGTTTGATGAATAAAGCAGGGTCCTGAACCTTAAATCACAGACAGCACTCTAAGTGGATTTTGGTAGTGTAATCAAGAGTGAACAAAAAACTGCGAGAGCACAAAGGAGAGGAGGAAAGACATCCAACTGTGGGAGGCAGAAAAGCTTTACAGACTAGGTGACATTGGAACCTTAAAGCCTGGGTAGGCTTTTGATGGCTGGTGAAGAGAACGGGCATTCCAGCTTTCAAAAAAAAAAAAAAAATCAGCAAGAACAAAGCCACACCATCAGAAAAGCACAGGGCACATTTGGGAAAAAGCAAACCCAAACTGGAAGCCAGGTTTCTCAAAACTTCTCTCTGACTTCCTTTGGACTATAAGCTTCTTGGACCAGAGACCAAGTTTTTGTTTTCTCTAAAGCAATAGTATCGCCAGCACAGCTGTATTTGTTACAAACATTTTGTTCTGTAGGGCTCCAGGGGACTAAGCAAATGAATTTCAGGTGCAAATTATTTGTATTGTTAAGCAATATGTGTGTTTCTGTATTTCTACATATCAATCAACAATAACAGAATGTTGAGATAATTTCTTTCCCTGAACAGTGTTTTACTCATACAAGAAAATATATTTTGAATACTAAAGAAATTGATGGAGGATAGAAGTACGGAAGTTCATACCTAGGCCTAGTTCTCTGGATTTCCTCCATAGCCTACATCTCACCCCACCCATTATAAGTCACAGCCTCCCATTTCTACCCCAGGCCTGTCTCCTCTTCCTCTGAGATAACAGTCTGGAACAATCTTCTCATATAATTATTTCCACTAGCCAACCAACTACACTAAAGTGTCTATTATATGAATGATTCAGAGCTACACTGAAGTCCATTGGTTCAGTGTTCAGTGTGGTGGGACTCAAAGTGACTTCCATCATGAAAAGACCCTTGTGTGCTGGCCTGAAGACTGCCCAGGGAGTTCACTAACTTGGCAGGGCCTGCCTCCCTTCCCCTGGCTTTGGTATAACTAGAGAAAAGCAAAATATATGTTATATTTTATAGAATTTTAGAGCTAGAACAAAACATAAAGATCTCATAGTCTTCATCTTCCTCAATTTTCAGATATAGAAGCAAAGATCCTGAAAGAGGAAGTTAGGCTTAGGATGGTTGTCCTGGTTCTTAATCCTGTGCTCTTTCTACTACAGTGGACTTGCATTTATGTGTAAATTTATGGAATTCATCAGTGGTCACAATGTAGTCATAGAGCAAAACTACTACAAAACTGTATTTTACATTTGTACATATCACTACACACTGAATATTACTGTATACACTATATACCAATATATGCATATTGCTGTATAGGGTTAGCTGCTCAGGAATCACATAAACAAGATTCAGAACCTATCTATGAAACAGAACCAGAAACATAGATATCAGGCTGGTGTTTGCAAAGGAGGAGAGGGGTGGGAGAGTTAGATTGGGAGTTTGGGATTAGCAGATGCAAACTGGTGTATATAGAATGGATACACAACAAGGCTGTACAGCTTAGGGAACTACATTCAATAACCTGTGATAAACCATAATGGAAAACTATGAAAAAGAGCATATATGTATAACTGAGTCACTTTTCTATACAGCAGTAATTAACACAACATTATAATTCAACTACACTAAAAAGTAAATTTGAAATATATAGTATTCAATTGTCAATGTGAAGGATTTTTCAAAGGTACTACTTTTTAGAACAACATGTTATTGAGATAAAATTCACCTTTTTAAATAAAATGCCCAGTTTAGTGGCTTTCAGAATAATCACAAAGTTATGCAAGAATGTATTCATCACCTTCAAAAGAAACCCTATGCCTGTTAGTAGTCACAGCCTCTTTCTCCTCCACCCACATCCCTGGTACCACTAATCTACTCTCTGTTTCTACGAGTTAGCATCTTCTGAACATTTCATGTAAATTTTCCTCTGAACACTGCTTTAGCTGCTTCCCAAAACTTTTGGTATACTGTGATTTCATTTCCCTTTATCTCACTGTATTTTCCAATTTCCTTTGTGATTTCTGACTATTCAGCAGTGTGTTGTTTAATTTCCACATATTTGTGAACGTCCCGAATATCTTTCTGTTATTGCTTCCTGATTTAATTCCACTGTAGTTGTAGAACATACTGTGTATGATTTTAAACCCTTTCAGATTTATTGAGACTCATTTTATGGCCTAACATATGATCTGTCGTGTTGAACGTTACATGGGACCTTGAGAATAAAGTGTATTCTGTTGTTGTTGGACAGAATAGGTTAGATGTGTAATTTCTTGTAGTGTCTGTCTTTCAAGTCTTCTCTTTCCTTGTTGATCTTCTGCCTAGTTATTCTATCCATTACTGAAGATGGGGTATTGAAGTTTTTGACCAGTACAGTTGAATTCTTTATTCCTTACTTTAATTCAGTAATTTTTGCTTCATGTATGTTGGTATTCTGTTGTTAAAGCAAAGATATGTTTTAATTATATTTTATCATTATGAATGTCCTTCTTTGTCTCTAGTAACAGATTTTGCCTTAAAATCGATTTTTTTCTGACATTAGTATAAGCCATTCCAGCTCTCTTTTGCTTACTAACTGCATGATAAAAATTTCTCATCATTTTACTTTCAACCTATTTATGTCTTTGAATATAAATTATGTCTCTTTCAAACAGCATAGAGCTGAATGTTTTAAAAACCATTCTGTCAGTCTATGCCTTTTCATTTGAGTGCCTAATTTACTTATGCTTAATGTAATTGTTGGTAAATTAGTAATTACATCTGCCATTTGCTATTTTGTGTATGTCTTTTTTGTTCCTTCACTCCTGGATGTTTGTCCTTTTTGTGTTAAATAGGTATTTTTCCAGTATACTGTTTTAATTTCCTTGCTGTATTTTTGCTAATTTTATTTCAAGTTATTTTCCTAGCGGTTGCCCTGGGGATTACAATTAACATCTTGACACAATCTACTTTGGATTAGTATCAACTTCATTTCAATTTGATATAAAAATTTTGCTATTGTATATCTCTGTTCACCCCCCACCCCTTTGTGTTCTTATTCACATACAAATTACATCTTCATGCATAATAAGTCCACCAACACATCTTGATAATTACTATTCTATGCAGTTGTCTTTGGAATTGGATAATAGAAGAAAAGAGTTAGAAAAATAAATTTATAATAACTTCTTTTGTCTTGACCTACATATTTACCTTTATCATTCATTGTTCTTTATTTCTTATGTGGGTTATGTGTGTTACTTATATGGGTCATGTGGGTTACTGTCCTTTCATTTCTCCCAGGAGGATTCTCTTTAGTATTTCTTATATGACATGCCTGCTAGCTCTGTCTTTGTTTATCTGGGAATGCCTTGATTTCTCCTTCATTCTTAAAGGATAATTTTGCTAGATTTCCTTAAATACTTTGATTCAGTAAGTCTCCCAGCCTCTGCTGAAGGGCTGTGTGTGTGTGTGTGTGTGTGTGTGTGTTGGAGCCTGATTTCAATGCTCTGTCAGGCGGCTTGCCTTAGCCTTCACTTGCTGTTTGTTCAGGGCTTCAAGGCCAACCAGAGGTGAGAGATTAAGAATTTCTCAGGTCTTTTTTGAGAATACACCCTGAACATGTGCCTGGCCCTGGAGGTTCCTGGGAATATTGTCAGAGCTTTTCAAAGTCCCCTATGAACATGAATTCTCCAGCTTTTCCTTTTAAGGTTTTGAGCAGCTTCATTTGCCCCAACTGTTTCCCCCACATCAGGCAGCTGTGATTTTAAACAATTGCAATTGATTAATGCTCCCTGTAAAGGCTGTTCACAGTGAGTGTGCTCTGAGTCAGGTCAAATAAAGAAGAGCCCCATAAGTGGGAATCAACCGACAGGTCAAATAGTGACAGTTCTCTGGAAAGATGGCATTTGGGAGAACTCCAGTTCCATTCTGCATCCTCTAGTGGTGTCTAGATCGCTGTTTTTCAGATACTATAGTTCTGAGGCTGTTGGTTTTCAAAGACATCCTGGAGATGGGGAGAGAGAGAACAGAAATAGGACCTGTTAAAGCACCACAAACTTTGGTATTCTTACTGAGAGTCAGCCATTTTTCTTGAAGAAATACTTTTGGGGTTGTTGCAAGCCTTTGGTTAATTTCTGGAGTTCTGAAAAAGTTGATTTTGACAATTTTTTCCAGTGTTACTGCATTTATGCAGGATCAGATTTTCAGAGAGTCTCTCCACTATTCTTAAAGTCTAAGCCTCAAAGATACTTTGACTATGTCCAATTTTCACTTTACTCAATTTCTGGAGAACTAAATCCCTTCAGAGATGCAACTCCATAGTATGCCACTTTGCCCCAACTCCATTCTACATGTTTTTATTGCTCTCCTCTTGTCTCCTCAGTGTTGTACTCCCTGCCTGTTTATCAGTATTCTAAGAAATTTTGTTTGGTAATTAAGAGCAGGAGTACCAAATCTTGTGTATGGCCTGATTGTTTTGGATGGCACCCCAATGTAAAAAAATGTTTCTAACATCTATAATGGGTTGTAAAAGAAACAAAACCCAAAAAAAGTGTGTGACAGAGACCATATGTGACCAGTAAAGAGAGCCTAAATTATTTACTATCTAGCCCTTTACAGAAAAGTTTTCCAACCCCTGATTTACAGTGTAGGGATGGCAGGTTGGTGAGAAGTGAATCCATTTGCTACAGTTGCCTTTGTTGTGTGTGTGTGTGTGTGTGTGCGCGTGTGTGTGTGTGTTAATGATTCAGTCTTTCTTTGAGTGTCCTCAGAGCTGGTAGAGACCTTACAGATTGTACATTCTGCATTTTTGTGATGAAGAAACCAAGACATAAAGACTTACTCAGTGTCTGAGTACTACTTAACTACACCCTCAGATTTCTGAGTATACTTTACTTCTGTTTCCATTCTAAGTGGCCTAACAGACTTCCTATCCCTTCTCAGCAAAAAGCATTCTCAATGTTAGATAAATAAGTCCCTCTCCTCCCTATTCTTGTCCCCGTTCATCACTTCACTTTTTCCTTTACCTCAAGAAGTTGCATTCTCTAATTTTCTTGGACAGTTCTCTACTGAAGTTTTGTGTTTATACCAAAGACAGCCTCTTAATCACCCAGAGACTTGACCCTCAGATTTCCAGTTTCCTTCAGTATCTTGCTGATAATGTAAATGAAAACAGTGGTTTTCAAATAGTACTTCATTTGGAGATGGGTGAGATTCTGCCTCCCCAATGTCTGATTTGACCAAAATAACTACGCTTCTATTTGTCTCATGTATTTGGCTTCCAAGAAAAATTTCATCTGAATAGAAAATTTAAACGAGAAGTGAGAAAGAGAGAGCCTGAGAATGAGAGAGATTTGAAAAGCACTGATTTAGACCATATGGGAAGTAAGTCTACAAGTAATCACAAGGATCTCCAAATAGAGCTCTGGGAACAGTGGAAAAAACCTTTGCTATATCATCCCATCTCCTCAAGACATAGACAAGACTTGGGGCAGTATTGGAGTCATGAATCCTAGTTCTTGGTGGGAAATGAAAGTATTAAGAAATAAATTGAAATTAGGTGATGGGGTACATTTTTTGAGTTATCCATTTGTTCAGGGTCTGGCAGCTCTCTGGAAGTCTGAAATGAATCCACTTATATATCTACAACTAATTTTTTACAAAGGTACGAAAGTCAATGAGTGGAAGAAAGAGCTTTTTCAATAAATAGTGCTAGAGGAACTGGATATCCTTAGGCCAAAAAAAAAAAAAAATCCCAACTTAGACCTCACATCTTACATAAAAATTAACTAAAAAATGGATTATAATTGTAAATGTGAAATATTTAGAAATGAAATTCAGGAGGAAATCTTGTGATGTTTGGCTAGAGTTCTTAGATATTACAACAAAAAGTGCAACCTGTAAAAGAAAAAATGATGAATTAGACAAATTAGACTTCATAAAAATTAAAAACTTTTGCTCTCAAAGGCTATGCAAAAGTTATGAAAAGATAAGCTACAGACTGCAAGCCATGTATCTAACCAAAGCCATATATAGAATATAAAAATAACTGTTAAAACTCAACAGTAAGAAAAATCAAGTTAAAAATGAATAAAAGACATGAAAAAACATTTCTGAGGAATGTTTTCTTCAACTGAACTCAGGAGGAATTATAGATGTCAATTATGCACATGAAAAGATGTTTAACATCATTAGTCATCAGGGAAATGCAAATTAAAACCACAATGGGATATCATTACAATCCCACAAGACTGGCTAAAATAAAAAGTGGTGAAAACACCAAATACTGGTGGTAATGTGAATAAACTAGATCACTAATACTTTTCTGGTGAGACTGTAAATGGTACAGTCACTCTGGAAAACCTAATATGGCAGTCTTTACCAAACTAAGCATGTAATTAATACACAACTTGGAAATTGTACTCTTGAGCATTTCTCCCAGAGAAGTGAAAACTATGTCAACACAAAAACCTGTACCTGGATGTTTATAGCTGTATTATTTATAATAGCCTACAACTGGAATCATCCCACATGCCCTTCAACCAATGAATGGTTAAATAAACTGTGGTACATCCATGGAATGTTGCTCAGCAGTATAAAGGAGTGAACTACTCTTACAGGCAACAGCTTGATGAATCTCCAGGGAATTATGCTGATGGGAAAAGCCAATCCCAAAAGGTTATATACTGTATGCTTCCATTTATATAACATCTGAAATGACAAAATTGTAGAGATGGAAAACAGAACACTGTTTGCCAAGGCTTAGGGATAGGGGAGGAGTGGATGTGGCTATAAAGGGGTAGCACACAAGAGCCCTTTGGTGAGACTACAGTTCTGTATCTTGACTGTCATGATGGTCATACAAATATACACATATGATAAAGTCACATACAACTACGCTATACACACACACACACATACACATACATGAATGCATGGAAAACTGCAAGATTGTTACCATTGGGGGAAATTGCTACCTATTTGTACTTCAAATTCCTGTGAATCTATATTTCAAAATAACAATTAGAGAAAACGTTAGTTTTTTAAAAAAGCAGTCACATAATCTTGCCCATTGCAGAGCCCAAGATGTTAAGAAAAGGAGAGTTAACTTTATCTCTTATCTTCTTACAGGACCTGTACCTGCCTCTGTCCTTGGATGACTCAGACTCACTTGGTGATTCCATGTGAAGGAGGAGAGAGTCCAGAGTACAAATGCAAGCTTACCGTTACAATAGGGTACTTCTGCTCAAGTGTCCAACAGGGCTATTGGTGCTTTCAAATTTTTATTTTGTTGTTGTTGTTGTTACTTTTAAAAACACACTGTAATATGTTGGGTTTATTTTCCCGTGATTTCTCCTCTGGGCCACTGATCCACAGTTACCAGTTATAAGAGATAGATTGATAACCATCCTTTGGGGGTAACTTTCCAGGGATGCAAAATGTACTAGTCCGTGATCTTTCTATTGGATACTTAGGCACCTGCATTATTTTCCCCCATCTCGCTTTTCTCATCCGTGACAGTCTTCCCTCTGCAGAGAGTTGTTTACACACATAGCACTTAAGATGTGTGTGGGAGTGGGGAGGGGAAAACCATTGGCAAATCCAAGAGTGACAAACATAAGCGTCCCTTGTCTCCCCATCTCAAGAAAGCTGGAGGATCCTGGGAGGACAGCAAGGCAGCTCCCCAGCCTGACACTTCACTCCTGATTGAAACTCTAGTTTGTTGTTTAGCACTAATTCTGGCTGCCAAGGGGGAGAAACACCAGCAACTTGTCATTCTGACACCAAAGGCTTAGGACCCTGGTGTAGGATAGCTTAAAGAGACTAGGCAAAATTGGAAAACACTGTAGACATTTCAATAGTGTTTATAAAGCACAGTGAATTCCTTGTCAACATCTCCACTGGGGCAATTTAGAGTCAATAAGCAATTAATAACAGTTGGAGGTGAGGGGCTTTCATATACCTGGGGCCTCTAAGAAGCTGTCTAACCTAGTGAGTTAGGCCACAAACTGTACGGTATCCATCTATCTCTGTTCTATTGAATGCCTTGTAAACAGCCAACACTGAAAACACTGTGAGAATTTGTTTTCAGGTCTGACACCTTTCAGTCGCTTTTTATAGCAAGAAACCAATATCCTTTTTATAAAACCTTGTGTCTGTATTTCAGGAGCAAACTCTTCAAGCTCCTTTTTTATAAACTGGTGATTTTTCTTTTGTCTAAAAAACACATGCAGAAAATTTACCAAAAAAAAAAATGCAGAAGAATAACGTAGTTTAGAAACCATGCTGTCACTGCCAAACAGAAACTTCCAGGAAAAAAAAAAAACAAAATGAATAGCAGAGGCCAATTCAATAGAATCAGTCTTTTGATAACTTTTTAACAGTTATGCTTACATTAATAATTTCAATGTGGACCAGACATTCTAATTATATTTTAAATGAAATGTTACGGCATATTTTAAGCAGCTTTTTTATCTATATTCCTGATATTTCATACTGAAGACACAGAATCCTTTCTCTTTGCTATAAGGACTGATCATTTGAAATAGTTCTCAGTCTTTGAGGTACAGGTTCATAACACTGCTTTTTGTCTATAATCATAGCCCATAATGGCAAAGACAACTAAATTTAAGTGAAAGCCATGCATGCCAATTCTGTGTTTGCTTTTAGCAGATATGAAGATATCCTTATTTCATTGTAATTGTTCAGATAGTTGGAAAGGTGCAACATTCAAAGTCAAGCTGCTGTTTGGCTATTGAATGGCTTGCATTTGTTCCTCTGCTTTAACTGGAATGAGCTTGGGGTGTGTGTGTGTGTGTGTGTGTGTGTGTGCGTGCACATGCATGCGTGCATGCATGCATGCATGCACACACACATAGCTGATTCATATTTAGGAGATATTACAGGACACCCTGACATGAATCAGTGGCAACATTATGGCATTGCTGATGTGCACTGTGTAGGAGGAAATGCACTGATGGAAGGGGTAGATCAGATGCCCCGAGACAAGCTTCAGATGTCCTTAGCTACAAGGAAAATCCAGATAATGGTGGTACTGATTCCTGGTAAAACTGGTCATTGAAAAACCCCAAAGTATGAGAATCTCTTTTTGCCCCCTCTCCTTTGTTTGTAAGCTGTTAGAAATCATTAAGAAGCCCATTTTACTTACCCGCTACTTCTTTCTGGAAGCTAAAGTTTTGCTTAGTGCCTCCCAGAAAAATTTGTAGTTAACTGGGAAAAATTGGTACTTGGGTTGGAGGCTGTAGAGAGGGGTAGGAGGTCAGTATCTAAATTGCAGACCAGATTCCCCAAAGATTCCACCCACAGTCTTTCTCTAGATATCATTTAGTCCAATTCCTTCAATTTAAAATGAAAGGCAGGCGGAGGCAGCCAAATGACCATCTGGTGAAGAGCAGGACCAAAGAAGAAACTCAGATTTCTTCATGTCCACACCCTAGGCTACCTCTCTGAGCATTCCCTTGCTTGTGCCACATGTACCATTAGAAAATATTCAGTGGCCATATTTTCCTCAGAATGATCTTTCAAGCTTCTATAATAATCAATGCATTTCTATTATTATCTTCTATAATAATAATAGAATTTCTATCTTTTAAAAAAATAAATAATCAAGAAATGTTTCCATACTGCCAATTTAGGGGACTTTGGTCTAGTTCAAACTTCAAGCCTTTAACAACTGCATTTTAAATTGGCCCATTTTCAAGGCAAAAGAGAAAAAATCTGGTTGTTACTGAGCTCCTTCAGTCCTGTCATTCACAATTTTACCCAATCCAGTTTTACCACAAATGTCCCATTGTATTACCTTCTGCACAGTCAGCAAATAGCAAGTCAGTCAACAAGGATTTGCCACCACTCCCCCTATTCTCCCTCCCTCTTAGACACACATGCACACACACACACAATCCATCTATTGCTTGTTCCTACCTCCTGATTTTTCTCCCTTACAGAAATAGAAATAGGGACAAAGAAGGGGAAAATGTATATATGGGGCTGGGCTGAACAACTTCATAAGTAGTGTTAACTAGGGGTAAATTGAGAGAAAAGTTCCTTTTCTCTTCACTGTTTTGGAAAGGATAGCCATTAGCATGACTGCTTTGTGTCCTTACGGACTTTAGTATTAGCCTAGACTGAATCATACAGTTTTCGAGCTGGAAGGAATCTTCAGATCATATCATTACTCCAAATTCCTCATTTTCAGGCCAGGAACGGAGATGCAGTGGTAAAGTAATTTCCCCAAGGTCACACAGCTGGCTAGGGGCAGGGCTGGGATTAGAACCCACATCTCCTGGCTCTCATTCCAAGGCCTTTCCCACTGAACTGTATTGCCTTCCACTAGGCTGCTGAGAATTCTTTCCCAGGGTCATGTTGCATCTTGGAGCCATATGCTGCTGCCCTGATCTCAGTGGGAACTCCACCCAGCAACCTAATACAGCTCTTTCTCCCTATATTCACATGGTTCCCATCCACATGGACTGCAGAGGTCCTCAGAGAGAAGCAGGCATTGAGGACCAATAGGAATAGTGGGGTTGCTGCCCTTGTCCATCAAGCACCTGGGATCCCTGCCCACCTTGAGGAGTCCTCAGAACAGTCCCCGGAGCTCCTGCTCTGTTCAAATGGGATGGGGGAAGACTGGTTTCTCCTGTCAGTTCACTTCATCTCATCTCATATGGGTTGGTCTTTGTAGGCTGAGGTAAATGGTTCTTGTTCCTAGAGCAGGGAAAGGAAAGAAGGGAGAGAGGGAGGGAGAAATAATAGCTTTGTTTATCCTGACTTTCTGAGGTGACTTTTCAGTATTTTTTAAGTGAGTGTGGCTACCATTCCCTGGCCTGGAGGAGGGCATGGCAACCCACTCCAGCATTCTTGCCTGAAGAATCCGCATGGACAGAGGAGCCTGTGGGGCTACAGTCCATGGGGTCACGAAGAGTCGAACATCACTGAAGTGACCAAGCACAGCACAGCACCATTCCCTGGCAACGATTTATTTATTTATTTATTTATTTATTTTAATTGGAGACTAATTACTTTACAGTATTTTGATGATTTCTTTTAAAACATGGGGATGAGACTAGCTAGAGAAAATAACCTGACCTTGCGGTGGTTGTGTTCATCCACAATTTTCCCATAGCCATCCAGCATCGATGGAGACAATTTCCAGGTATAAGCAAGGGGCTTTATGACTAAAATGTACCCTGGCTGATGTTAAACATTGACTCCTTGTATTTGCACTAAAATAGCAAGCTATGTGCTGTATACACCGTACTTATCTTGTTGTGTACACTGCTCATGTGGCCTTCCCTGGCAGAAACCAGGGCAATGGGGTCTGAACATGTAGCTTTCCCCACAGTGAGGTTCTTCCTGGGAACTAGGTATTCATCAGTTTAGTTCTGAAAGACCTCCTTCCAGGCTTACCTCACTCCTCTGGAAATTCTCTCTCCTTCTTGCTTCTCCTCCTCCCTCAGTGGTAATCAAGGAACCTTAAAGGAAATGTATTGTTATCGGAAGAAGGCAGGAAGAGCGGGTTTGAATCTCCAGATTCTTCTTTGAGTCACCCAACCCAAGTCTTAGGCCAGCAATCGAATGTTTGCCTTGGACAAAATTACATCCGCTTCTTAGTCCCTTTAGTACTCTGGATGGACATGTCCCTAATCCCCCTCATATTTATTTCTGAATAGCTTATCTTAAACACACACACACACACACACACATCTCCCTTGGACAAGGGTACAAGCATGCCATGTCTCCAAGATGAGCTCCAGCACACTGATGAGAATGTTCCCCCAGCTCAGTGCTCCTCAAAAACATCTGTGCCAAGGGACTTCCCCAGACAGACACAGTGGGATAGTGGTGTTTGAATGACCTCCCCATACTGTCCAGTTTACCACGGCAATAAAAACATGCATATTTCTTTCTTTTAAAGCCACTGGAACCTGTCCTTGGCCACATGGAGTCATTTGGATTTCTAAGACCAGGCCTCACTCTTGTATTGCCATTGCATTAAGGGATTTGACCTAGAGGCCTAGGCTGGCTTCCTAAGTAAACCATCTGTGTTTTGAAGCTCATCTGGGAGTAGCAAGGGGTTAGAGTCTTAATGTTTTAGTACTGGGAACCTAGAGAGAATAAAGGCCTAGCGATTGACATGCCAGAAATGACCTGAGACCTCCTATGTAGCCATGGAGCCTTACAATTGCTGGGCTTCCTGGGTCTCTCTCCTGATGTGGAACTCTGAGGCTGTTACACTCTGCCTCTCCCCAAGAAGGAGACCCCATATGTAGCTTCATCCACAGTTCGATAATCCCATTCAGGGTTGACTCTTTCTTTGTTACAGGTATGACCACCTGGAACAAGGATACCTCCTTGATTCCACTCACCTACCTTTTGGCTAGAGATACATCTCCAGCAGGTTCTCTGGCTTTGGGTGGCCCAGACCCAGTCCGGTGATGTTGACACTCAATGGATTGCCCATAGTCAGCTCTAAGTGGCATGATAATGGACTGAGACAACACAAATCATTTCTTAAAAACGAATTCCCAATTCTCTTCTTCCTCTGGCTAGCAGAACTCACTTCCCTAGTAGATACAAGGCTGGAGGTTCTTGCTACACAGCAGGCAAGACACGTCTTCAGGAAAGAAAATGCATTTCTAAACCCACAGAGCACTGGCTCCAGCAGGCAACCTACTATGGGCTGAGACTTAACAGCTTCACCTAGCCCCTTCCTCTTTTTCTTTTCAGAGACAAGAAGGCTTCTCCATCAGTCAATCTTTCAGTATATCTGGCTGAAGAATTCTGCTCCTCCTATCTCTTCAGGAAAGGGTGACTTCTTCCTCTGTCTCTCCTACCCTGGTCTCCAAACTTGTCTCCATCCCCACAGTTCTAGTGTGATCTTTACATTCAACCTTTTGAGTTGAGTGTAAATAAGCTTCTTGCTTATTTTCAGGCCTCCTAGTGTGACACTGGTTATCATATGACAAGACTCTTGAATCACCTACCCCTTCTAACTGCCTAACATTTTATTCCTTAGTTTATAGACTTCAACATCTTCTGGAATCAGAAGCTATCTTGTCTTACCTTGGATGCCTGGGGCTGGGGGGTATAGAATTCTCATCGGGAATTAAGGCATCTTCCTGCTCCCAAGAGGGCAGTCTAGTTGGGAGAGGAAAGATGGCACAGAGAAGTCAGAGCAAACATCTTGTAAACTAAGATGAAGACTTAAAAGTATTGGAACTTCTCATTTCGAGGTTAATAATCTGAGGAAATCAATGTGTTTTTTTGCCACTCTCTACCTTACCTCCCCTGTGTATCTCAGTCTTTTCTTTCTCTCCCCACTTCACCATATTTGCTCTCAGTTTTATACTTCCCGCATTATAGACATCTATCCTTTGTCCTCTGCAATTCTCTTTCTCTCTCTTTTAATATTTCCTTCCTCCTTATCTAAGTATTGGATGTATACCTCTTCTTAGCCCTGTGATTTTGCCTTGGTGATGAGTAGTTATTTCCAGATTAACGAGCCCTGTTCCTACGAGAGTCCCATTAGAAGTCTGTTGGTGGGGAGCAATCCGAGCCTGGCCCTTTCTCCAACATCTTCAGTTGTAATTCATCGAAGCAGATCCTCACACACAGTTTCATTATAGCTCACATATCTTTGGGTCTTTGCCTTCCAAGCATTGTACAGAATACTTTGTGGTTCATTTTAGTCCACCATTTTGTGGTGCAGTGAAGTATGCTCAGAAAAACAATCAGCTGAACAGAAAAATCCACCTATGGATTCATACCAGCTAAATACTATGAATTGATTTTGTTTAATTTCCTCATAATTTTAAAAGCTGCAATATAATATAGTGAGAGACCACAGGTAATTTCTCCTGTCATATGGTTTGGTTGGACAGGGGTGTTGGGTGGGGTGGGGGGCAATTTGTTTTAACTTTTACTGTTACACAGTAAGCTCTCCACAATAATCTTATAAACACTAAGGCTTGCCAAGTGTTGAATTTTTTAAAGCTAAACTTATAGGCAATTGGGATTGGTTTAAATGTTAAGGGTGTTTAGCAATTCCACAATATAAACAGAAGCATTCACATAATTAAATTTTATTTTTCCTTCTGTTACTAAATCCACCTGAACATTTACTATTGATGCCAATTCTTCATGATCCCATGCAGGCAATCCATATAAGAGTAATTAATGGCACTAAAGAAGCCATCTTGGAGGTACTAATTTATTCAACAGGGTGCATAGCCCTTGGGAATGTCACTGCTTAGAAAGACCTTATGGAATGCCCTTTCCAATGCCATTTCTTTTTAAGTTCTCTTAAAGGGATTTGAGCAAGTAAGAGGTTGTACCAAAATGTCTCCAATGTATGGTCCTGTAATATATTGCAGCTTGAAGCCAATGATCCCTTATGACTTGTACACAACTAATGCATGTTTTGATTGAATTTTGCATTTCTCATGTGTGGTAAGTTCTTTACAATGTTTTCGGTCACCTTTTTGTGCCATTAAACTTGTACAGAAAATGCTTTTATGGCCATTTTCAAAGGGAGAAAGTTCAAAATGGAACAGCCCACCCTTTCTACCCTATAGCTGTAGTTAGAACTCAGTTACTGTAGCAAAACAGCTGTAATTGGTGGTTGTAGTGTTAGAGGTGTTAGCTTGCTAGTGACTAGCTTTGGAGAGTAAATGCATGGTATTATTGTACATCACATTTCTTAAATAACTCATTTTAACCTCTGAAAAGAATATATTCTTCCTTGTGGTCCCTCTTCCCTCCCTTGCCTTCTCCCTTCCCCTGCTCCCAGATGTCTTATGGTTGTAAATAACTGATTTAAGGCCCAATAATTTTTGCCAAGTAAAGTCAGCAAAGAACAAACAAACCAGAAAGGGGGAGGAAAGAAAGACATTTCTCAATGGTCTCTCAGCAGTTATTGACCATTTCTCAAGGAATGGCATTGCGATCAAAGACTCAGCTCACCTTTGAATAAAAATCAGTGGCAAATTGGGAGCCTCTTTGGCCATTTGATGACATTGCAAATTGAATAATTCTCAGAATCACCCATAATCAAAACACAGTGGGCATCACTTATCCTTGCAGCAGTGTTGAGATATTCAGAGGCTCTCAGAAGGTTCTGCTTGACCAATGACCAATACTTGTTTTTTAGAAAAGAGAAAGACAACAGATATTTAGGGATTTTTAGCTGCCCCTTTAGAATAGTTATAGTGAGAAAAGACAGGGACATGGGTTTATGTGCACTGCTGTCAGTTTCCCAGGCAATGCCCAGCCTGCTCTTAGCCTGAGATGCAAAAGCAGTGTTCCAAGAAGGCATCCTCCTTGATGGTTTGCTGTTCCCACTTGGACTGGTAGGTTTGGTGAGGCCCATGTAAACCAGCTGGAGCAGACCCTTTTCATCTCCTGTGCCTGTTAATATCCCTCTTCCTCCCTCCACAATTTGATGAGGGCTTTCTTTGGTCAGAGGACTTCAAAGTCTAGAGAAGTTCTCCATGTGTGAAATGTGTTGTGAACTGTGAATGCTGCAGATTCACAGCATTCGGTACCGGGCAGCCACAGAGCTGCTCTTGCAATCATTTTGGCTCTCAAGCTCTGTTCTTCATCTCATGCTCATTTCTGTGTACATTTGCAAGATGTGTGTAATGTCATTTTCCAAAAATAAAATTCGATTTCAATATTTCTGGCTGACATTCTCTCTCGCTCCCTGTTGCTTTTTTTTTTTTTTGAAGCATTGAAGCAATGATCATATAACCACAAAATGTCCAAGCTGGCAGAAAAACTTAGACATTATTTTGTCCAACCCCTTAATTTTATAGATAGGGAAGTTGAGGGTCAATGTGGGATGGAAAGACCATAATTAACAGCACTGCACATTTACAACATGTAAGGTCTCAGATCTCCCTTCCGGAGTTGAGCAGGAATCAAATGACCTCTTTATGTTTAATGATGCATAAGCCAAGGTTAGTCCATGTCATCAGAATAGGTGGTCACTTCTAGTACTGCGATTATTTCAGAGGCCCAAGAAAAGTCTCCATATGGCTTCTTTCAAAACACTTTTTCCTGCTGCCTGCAATTCCTTGACAGTGTGGCTCTTCTCTCTCCAAGATTTGATCTGCAGCTACTCTCCAGGAGAGGGAACACCTACGTATCTTATTCACCTTCAGGCATAAATGACTAATTGAGTGTTTTTCTCAGTTAGGATTTTATTAACAGAACACAAGGTGTTGGGCTTGTGAAGAGATTGATGGAGAGGGAGGGAGGGAGGAAAGGGCACAGAAAGAGGAGGCAGAGATCCTGGAAAATAGTTTGACCAACCTCACCATGAGGGTCAACCCTGCAGCTTGCATCTGACCTGTGTTTGGAGAAGCAAACTGCCAGTATCCTAGCTATTCCCAAGGACTAAGATGATTAAGAATGCTTTCTCCAATCAGTATTTTATCAACTAGCCCCGTGACCATCACTTTGGTGGAGACAATGAAAGTAAATGGGGAGGACTTCTTAGTGATTCTAATCCAAAGAAAAGATCTAACAATCGGACAGGACAGGCCAGTCTTCGTCCCCAATATCGTCAGGCCTTTCTCATTGCTGATTTCTCACAGTGTCACTTTCTTCCAAGGTAAGTCTCTTCAGTCATGTCCTACTCTATGACCCTATAGACCATAGCCACCAGGCTCCTCTGTCCATGGGATTCTCCAGGCAAGAATATTAGAGTGGGTTGCCATGCCCTCCTCCAGGGGATCTTCCTGATCCAGGGATTGAACCCGCATCTCTTACATCTCCTGGATTGACAGGCAGGTTCTTTACCACAAGCGCCACCTGGGAAGCCCTCTTTCAACAGTGGCCCTATGCAAAGACCATGGGGATATAGAGATAAAAATGGGTTTTTATCTTCAAGTGCTCACAGAGCATCAGCACCACCCAGGCACTTGCCAGAAATGCAAATCCTCAGGTCCCACACCACCTCCACTGGACCAAAAACTGGGGAGGTGGGGCCCAGCAATTCCTGTTTTTATAAGCCCTCTGGAGGATTCCCTGATAGCTCAGTCAGAAGAGAATCTGCCTGCTAGTCCAGGAGACCTGGTTTCGATCCCTGGGTCAGGAAGATCCCCTGGAGAAGGAAATGGCAACCCACTCCAGTATTCTTGACTGGAGAATTCCATGGACAGAGGAGCCTGATGGGCTACAGTCCATGAGGTCAGAAAGACTCGGACACAACTGAGTGACTAAACCACCCACCACAACTGGCAGTTTCTGGGAACCTCTCTAGTTTGAGAACCCCTACCTTTGTGAATTCCGCTTCCTTTTCACAAGGACTCAGTGAGGACCTAAGTAGCATCTATGAGCTCATGGATCATTTAAGTTAGAGGGGTTTGCATCTTTGCCCAGTAGAGCAAAGACTCAAGAGGCAGTTAACTTTGATAAGATCTCTGTATATTCAGTTTTCTGGAGAAAGATAGCCCTTTTGAGCTTGAGGGAAAACAAAAAAACAAAAAACCTTGCATACATAAAGACATACTGAGAGTGGATCTTTGCAGCTGTTGCTAGAGTCCAGATGAGGACATGAGAGAACGTAAATCAAGGTCAGATCAGTGGAGGCAGGGCTTCTCAGGTGGCGCTACTGGTAAAGAACCCACCTGCCAAAGCAGGAGATGTAAGAGACGTGGGTTGAATCCCTGGATTGGGAAGATCCCCTGGAAAAGGAAATGGCAACTCACTCCAGTATTCTTGCCTGGAGAATTCCATGGACAGAGGAGCCTGGTGGGCTACAGTCTATACGGTTGCAAAGAGTTAGACACGACTGAAGCAACTTTGCATGCAGCACACAGTGGAGGCAGAGAGGAAAGAGCAGTTGATACAGAATCAGCAGGATTTGGTGGGCCAACTGGATATATGGGAGAATACAACCCAGGGAAAGCCCTGACTTGAGCAATTCAGTCCTGGCTTCCCTTGTCACCAGACTTGGTCCTCAGCTCCGGACAGCTCAGCAGCCTCCTTCTTGTCCACCTCCTCCCCTGACTCGAGCCCTGGATATGCTGTGCTCATTCACACTTCACTATTGCTGACAGAGTCTACCCTTCTTTCTCTGCCCAGAAAAATACCCTCTGAATGCCCTTCCACATTTTCCCCACCTGTCTAAATCTCAGATGTAGCCAAAACCTACCAGCAACGGAACTTAAGGCATATTTATAAGAAAAACAAATTCTAACTTGGAGAAAAACTGGCAACTTTCTATCCTGGACTTTCCAGGGCAGTCCTGATCTTATGTAATTTTTTTCTTTTTCCAAATAAAGGTGATTCGTTAAACATAACTAAATGTGATTTCATTTTTAGACCTTTCTTAAAGTCTATATATAAATACACTCAACAAATGGGAAAACATCCCTTGTCAGGACACACATCCGCACTGAGGATTCGGAAATTGTGATTCCCTTCCGGGAGAGGCTTTCCCTAGGTTTCCTTGTTAACTCGTCTGCCCTATCTCCTGGATCCCATTGCCAGTATGGGAGAGACGCTGCCCCTCTGTCTCTAGTCCTCCCTTTCAGTGCTCCAAGAGGGTCTTTCAGATAGTCTGATTGTGTCAAGCCTGATTGCTTCAAGCAAACAGTGTTGAGTAAGCAGGTAATTTCTCTTTGAACACTGGAGGCTGCTGATTTTCCCCACTCAAAAAGACTTGCCTTCAATTGCTGTAATCCCTTTTCCTTCACCCCATCCCCCACCTGCATAGCCCTAAATGCTTCTGAAAATTCTTTACCCAATTTAAAGAATTGGGTAAGTCCTAGGGGTCTGCATTCTGTACCACTATTGACTCCTCAGCTTCCCAGGTGGCGCTAGTGGTCAAGAATCCACCTGCCAATGCAGGAGACGCAGGAGACGCCGGTTTGACCCCTGGGTTGGGACGATCCCCTGGAGAAGAGATGGCAACCTGCTCCAGTATTCTTGCCTGGAAAATTCCATGGACAGAGGAGCCTGGCAGGCTGCAGTCCATGGAGTTGCAAAGAGTCGGACACAACTGAGCATGCACACACACACAAACACACACACACACACACACACACACACACACACACACTGATTATCCTCAGTAATGAACCAGCTGCATACAGAACTGTAGAATGTCCAAGGTGGAAGAACCCTTATAAACCACTCGCCCAGTGTCCCTCATACTTCCCCAGGGATATGAGTCACACGGGGTACTTGTCACAATTACAAGTTCTGGGAGTCCATCCCAGTCCCACTTGATTAGGACTCCAGGACAGTGGCCAAGGAAACTGAATGTTTAACAAGAGCCTCAGTGATTCTTTCATCTGGGAAGTTCCCAGCACTTTCTCAAACTTTGTTGTGGATAGAAACACCTGATGATCTTGTTAAAATGTAGAGTCTGGTTTACAAGGTTTGGGGCAGATTCTGCATTTCTAACAAGCTACCTATGGATGTTCCATGCTCCTGGTGCGTGGTGTGGGTGTGCATGCTCAGTTGCTCAGTTGTGTCTGACTCTGCAACCCCATGAACTGTAGCCCGCCAGGCTCCTCTGTCCATGAGGATTCTCCAGGCAAGAATACTGCAATGGGTTGCCATTTCCTCCTCCAGGGGATCTTCCTGACCCAGGCATTAAACCCACATCTCCTGCATTGCAGGCAAATTCTTTGTCACTGAGCCACTAGGGAAGTCCCACTGGTGCACAGATCTTACTTTAAGTAGCAAAACATTACATTCAAACTCCACCATCATTCAGAAGAGAAGGAAAGTGAGGCCCAGGGAAGGAAGGGAAGTTGCCCACATTCAAACACTGGGGTAGAGGCAGAGATGGGCTAGCACTGGGGACTCATGGGTGTGTGTTCTTTCCATATGACCAGGCTGCCTATCACTAGCAGGCACTAAAATCAGCCCAGCTGCAATGGTACTGCTTCTAATCAAAGGCTAATTGGAAAAATGATGCTTCCTGAAAGGGAAGCAGCCCTGGTTTGTCTCAGCAATGAGCGGGTACACTGGTTGCAAGAAGACAAAGGGTGGGGAAGGGGACAGAATTTATGTCTCCTTTTAATTGAAGAAATGAGCCAAGGTCCCCTTACAAGGAGCCAGAAGGGTTAAGGTCACACAATGTCCTCCTACCTTCTCCAGGGAAAAAAACAAAAGTAAAGTAAGTGAAACCAACCGACTTAAGCAAACAAACAAAACCCCATCACCCAAAGCCTTGAGAAAGTGCTATAATGGAGGTGCTGCAAGGAGATGGGAGAGCCCAGAGGAGAGGCAGTCTGGCCTCTGGGGTGGGGTGATGAAGGCTGCTAGATATTGGAGCTAGAATAATAAACCATTAATGATGAAGAATGAGCTAAGAATTACCCTGCCGAGAATAAATCTTTATTTTAATGATCCCCTTCAGGCATCGGCTTCACTGAGATGAAACCTGAGCCGAGGTTTCAACAACAAGTTGGAGTTTGTTTGGTGAAGGAGGACTGGGGGAGGGGGAGAGGAGAGCTGGGGCATTTCAGCCAGAAAGAGCAGTACGCACAAAGTCAAAGGGTCTGGCCCATGTGCAATGTGTCTGGGGGTCTGAAAGTCCTCCAGTGAGGTGGAGGGCAGGGGAGTGAGGAGATGAAGACCACGTTGCCGAGGTAAATAGGGATTCAGTCTTCTGACCACATACAACTTGCTGCATGCTGAGTACTGTTCTGGGGTAAACAGACATGGCTCCTGACCTCACAGAACTCCAAGTCTAGCTAGGGGAGACAGTAATATGAGAAAATGCAAAATGGCAGGGTTATCTGTAGGGCACCTAATTCAGCTTGAGGAGTAGTTTGAAGAGCCTTCACAGAGCAAGTGACTTCTTAACTGAGACTTACAGATGAAGAAAAGTTAGCCAGAGGGAGCAGGAATGTTCCAGGTTAGGGGGAAACAATATATGAAAGCCCTGAAAAAAGTTAGTTGGAGCAACCGAAAGATCTCCAACATGGCTGCGCTGTGGAGTGTGGAGATTAGACAGAAGCCAGAGCACAGAGGCCTGTAGGCAAAGTTAAGGAGGTTGAACTTCCCCTTTGAAGAGCACCCAGGGAGGTATTTACAAGTTTTAAGCAGGAGAGTTAGATGAACAGATACAAGTTGAAGGTAGGTCATTCCTGCTGCCCTCCTGTAGAGACTGGACTGGAGGGACCCTGGAGCAAGAGATAAGGAGAGCATTTGCCCTGGGCATTGACATCCTTGATCCAGGAGAGAACTGATAACAGCTTGGACAAGGGTCAGGGCAGTGCAGGCCAACAGGAAGTAGACCCTACAGGGCTTGTTGAGGATGAAATCTCACCAAGGGAGGGAAGGTGAGGGAAAAAAAGGTTTTAGTTCTGGCTGGAGGGAAATGAGTCAGAAGATAGTAAGAACTCCAGGCCAGGGAGATCTGAGAGCCACAGAAACGAGTCACCAAGAGAGGGACACGTAGGGGCCTTCTGCTGGGCAGCGCCAGCCTCTCACAGAGTCTGGGCTATTTGGGGCACAGAGCTACCAGAGGCCAAGGGCAGATGAGGTACTTCTGTTCCTGCCTCTCAGCACTCTGCAGCCTCTGTGTGGACCCCATCCTGGCTGGGTGAGCTTCCTTCTGGCTGAAGGGTCTGGGCCCAGAAGGAGAAACTTCCAATAGCCCAGCTCTCCTGAGATGCACCAGGAGCTGAGCTCAGCACCACACAAGCTTTATCCCAAGCAAGGCTCACCAAATCCCAGCAGAGTGGGGTGGGGAGGTGCTATCCTCATGTTTACAAATAGGAAAGAGGGGCTCAGAGAGTTGAAATGACCTGTCAACAGTCAGGAAGTGATAGAATGATGTTCTTTTTCTTTCTTTTCCAGTTACCACCTATGTATTTTTTTTACTGTGGTAAAATAAACAAAACATAACATTTACCACCTTAGCTATTTTAATTTTTTAAAATTTTCTTTATTAACTTTAATTAGAGGATAATTACTTTACAATATTGTGATGGTTTTTTGCCATACCTCAGTATGAATTGCCCACAGGTATACATGTGTCCCTCCCACCCTGAACCCCCTCCCACCTCCCTCACCACCCCATCCCTCGAGGTTGTCACAGATCACCGGCTTTGGGTGCCCTCCTGGGTCATACATCAAATTTCAGAGAACTTCTGATACATACAGCAAACCGCCTCTACACTCAGTCCCACCATGAAGGTTGCCATAAAAGCAGAGAGTTCAAACTCGTCTCTGCCTGGCATGACAGAGAGGTTGCAAGTGTATTTGAGGCTGCTGTGTTACAACACCCAAGGCTGAAGCTACTGCAGGATGACAAAGCAGATCTCACAGGCATGGAGGAAGCAGCAAGAAAGTGGTGGGGTGTTAAAGGCAGATGGTACTTAGAATGGGGCATGTTCTCTCTAGAAGCAGGCTAGAGCTAATGGGATAAAGACCAAGCAGTGTACAAAAGGCTTGGTAGGAACATTACCAGGAAGACTGGAATCCAACAACAGAGTTCAAAGGACTTGGTAGAATCACCCAATGAGGCCCCGAGGCATCATTCTTGCCAGTTCTTTCTTCATTTTATCATATTTTCCTTGTCTTCAAAAATGTGGGCTGAAGTATCAAAGGGCACAATCAGCAAAGTGAAAAGGCAGCCTATGGCATGGAAGAAAATATCTGCAGATTATATATCTGATATGAGGTTAATGTGTGGGATACATAAATAACTCTTACAATTCAGCAACAACAAAATAACCCAATTAAAATATGGGAAAAGGACTCAAATAGACAGGATACACAAGTGGTCAACGGATGCGTGAAAAAATACTCAACATCACTACTAGAGAAATGCAAATCAGAACCACAATGAGATACCCCTTCACACCATTGTTGTTTAGTTGCTAAATTGTGTCTGACTCTTTTGCGGCCCCATGAACTGTAGCTCCTGCTCTGTCTGAGAAATTTCTCAAGCAAGAATACTGGAATGTGTTGCCATTTCCTTCTTCTGGGGACCTTCCTGACCCAGGGATTGAACTCACATCTCTTTCTTGGCAGGCGGATTCTTAATCATTAGGCCACCTAGGAAGCCCCTCACAGACATTAGGATGGCTATCATTTAATATATATATATATATATATAATATATATATAACAAAAAAAGAGAGAAAATGGCAAGTCTGGTCAATGATTTGGAGAATTTGGAACCCTTATTCATTGCCACTGGGAATGCAAAGTAGTGCAGCCACTCTGGAAAACAGTATGGCAGTTCTTCAAAAAATTAAAAATAGGGCTACCATATGATTCATTAATCCCACTTATGGGTATATATCCAAAAGAATTGAAAGCAGGAGCTCAATGAGATAGTTGCATGCTTATGTTCTCAGCAGCATTATTCACAAGTGCCAAAAAATGTGTAAGCAACCCAAGTGTCCACTGACAGACAAATGGATAAACATAATGTGGCATAAATATAGAATGGAATATTATTCAGCCTTAAAAAGGAAGGAAATTCTGACACATGCTAAAATATGGATGAACTTGAAGAGCATTACACTAAGTGAAAGAAGCCAGTGCGATCCGTCTCTATGACATATCTAAAGTAGTCGAATTAATAGAAACAGAAGGTAAAACAGTGATTACCAGGGGGTGAGAGGAGGAGAAAGTGGAAGTTTTTGTTTAATGAGCATAGAATTGTAGTCATGAAAGGTAAAAATTTTTGGATATCTGCTTCAGAACAATGTAAATATACTTAACACAGCTGACCATATACAGTTGACCCTTGAACAACATGGGTTTGTTGTTCTGAACTGTGCAGGCCTATTTAATACACACATTTTTTTCTCAACAGATACATGTTACAGGATTATAATTCTCAATTGGTTGAATCTGTGAAAGCAGAACTGTGGATATGGAGGCTGGATTTTCAACTGCATGGAGTGTAGCACCCCTAACCCCTGTGTTGTTAGACGGTCAACTGTACTTAAAAATAATTATGATGGTAAATATTATGTTATGTGTATTTTATCACAATTACAGTCTTAAAAAAATTTCAAATGTGCGTTAGAATACATATTTTAGAGAGCTCCTTCTCTCTGCAGAAACCTCAGTGCTACTTTTGCCTGCATTTCTGAGCCTCCTCCAGGAAACTTTTTCAGACAATGGGAAGAGTGGGAATGATTCTTTGACAAGGCCACTTCCAAATCTCCTCCCACACCATCCTGCCAGCCTGCAGAGTCCCTCCTCTTTCACTTATACCCGATGAATGTTCTTGTTTCCAGTGTGTTCATGTAATGTGTATTCTCAGAGGTAGTGGATGAAAACTGTTGATGAGGAGAAAGGCGTGGACAGCTTATTCCAGCCCCGTTAATTTACAAGGAGCTCTGCACTTGCCCAGCAATAGCATAGCTTTGTCGATTTCAGGCAAGCCTATGCTTCCTCTGAAATGTTCTTTCACTGTAGGTACGAAAACACAGTAAACCGTGATCCAAAAAAACCCCGTCCCCCCGTGAATGGTGCTTTGTGAGCCGGTTAATGTATAACACTTTAGAAAGCTGGGCAGGGAGCATGTTTGCTTTTCCAACAGGAACCACATCAGGGGTGTCAGCTGCCAATAATCCCAGGATTCTGTGGTCATAGGCTTTGAATATGCAGCCAAACTTTGGCATCCAGACGTAGAGGCCAGTGATTTCCAACCTTTTCACCACTAAGGATCCCTCTTATTACTCTTTCCCCTGTGGGCCCCACATTTGGAAAATTTTTTTATCTAGCAAAACTACATTTATTATGGAATAATTCATTTTCCCAATTTTTACTCGCTCAGTGCTTCAGATCTGCATGAGATAACTATACCAAGCTAATATAATTCCAGTCAAAAGCGAAGAAACATGATATTGTACTTAGCTTTCTGTGGCTTTGTCTTGGCCAAATGTACCATTTCTATTAGACTTTTTACAAATGTTTTTTTTAAAAAATAACTTAAGAGCACCAGTTACTCCCTTTAGAGACCTCCAGATTGAGAACTGCCAGTACAAGGCAGCGGGTGCCCTGACAGGGTGACGACCAGCTGAAGAAGCTCCAAAGTCCATGAACCAGAAGTAGACAATAATCTGTTCATCAGGACACCTCCCTGCTTTATTTCACTCATATTTCTCTAGCTTAAGTGTTTCATTTTTTTCTCATGCAAAGGGAGTGATGAAAGGGATCATTCCTCAAACAAAAATAACAAATGCTTACCAAGCCCCTTCCTAAAAGCCTGGTAATAGACAGGACAAGACTCAGACATCAGTCTGCCTCCCCCAGATCCCTTGCTCCCAACTTCTAAGGATCTTCTGTTGGATGGTGCCTTGGAAACTCATCTAAGCCACATGGAATAAATGGACATGTCTATGTTTCTCTCCACACTGTGTGCTGTGCTGTGTAGTCACGCAGTTGTGTCCTACTCTTTGAGATCCCATGGGACTGTAGCTGCCAGGCTCCTCTGTCCACAGGGATTCTTCAGGCAAGAATACTGGGGTGGGTTGCCATGCCCACTTCCAGAGGATCTTCCCAACCCAGGGATCGAACCCAGGCCTCCTGCATTGCAGGCAGATTCTTTACCATCTGCGCCTTCAGGGAAGCCCAAGAATACTGGAGTGGATAGCCTATACCTTCTCCAAGGGATCTTCCAAACCCAGGAATCGAACTGGGGTCTCATGCATTTCAGGTGGATTCTTTACCAGCTGAGCTACCGGGGAAGCCTGTCTCTCTGTGCTACCATACTGGAATCTTCTTAAGGTCAACGACTTGGTTCTTTTTCTTTGTAACTCTACATCTCCACCAATCAGTGCGGTGCAGAGCCAAGTACCAGCATGTGCTTAGTGGAATGATTGACAGTGCATTCTAGGGTGGGTTAATAGTTGAACTTTCGGAGCTAGATTCCAAGCTCCTTAAAGGCAGACACTATGTCATTCACATCTGTGTTCCCAGCACCTGGCACAGTGTATGGGCCCAGAGTGGTCACTCAGTAAATGCCTGGATGGATGGATGTGTGAGTGGATTCCATAATGCCGGAGATGGTACCTTGCAGCTGGATTCCAGGTGATGATACATAGACTGGTTATTACAGACACACAGGTCACAGGCCATAGGTATAACTGCTCCTCACCATTTTAGTTTTGTAAGTCATCTCCCAGGGCTGCCATGTCTCTAGCTCATCCTTGGGTAAACACCCCCTTGTGTGACACTCAGTATAACCCCGTCCTCTCCCTCCTACCTCATCACCCTCCCACCTTGCCATGATCGAATATATATACCAACATAACACTGGGACCATAAAAGAGCACAGTTCAGTGCCCTGGCACCCCATTTGGGAAAGGGCACTGACCCCTGCTATAAAAGAAGCTCAGAAAGGATGGAGAATGAATGTGGCCGAGACATGTCTCTCCCTGTGGTGTCACCAAGTGTAATTTAAGCAGAGGCATTCCTGCAGTTGTTACACCCAGGCAAGTGTGGGGAATGAAACAGTTGTCTGTGACTGATTTAAACTGTGGTTTTTGACAACTGTGGCCTGGATTGAAGTGTCCCATCTGTTAAATTTAGTGTCCAAGGAAGCTGTGAACATGAGCTCTCAGAGTCCCAGCTTTAGTTCTGTGCGGTCCTGGACAACTCAGGAAGAGCTTCTATCTCCAAACCAAATTGGGCATTTTCTCTGCATCTGAAGGTTGTTTTAATTAATACAGTTATTCCTGGCAGGATAGTGGAATGCAGGAACAAGGTAGGCAGAATGTGGAGGGGGCAGGGAGGGGAATGGGGGAAGCCTCTTTCCAAGTACTTAAGAGATAACCAGGACTATCCTTATGCAAAGGTCACTCAAAGGCCCCCTTCTCAAATTCCCACCTCTACCCCCATCCTCACCCCATCCCAACACCCCTTTTCTCTAAGCCCAAGTCCCCTTGATAATCCCTGCTTCTAGCAAAGGCATTGTAAGCTCCCATTCAAATGAAAATGTTATTAAGACATTATCAACCAGTAACATCTACTGCACACTTGCCTATCACGTTTATGCTCCTAACATGATAGAGCCTGGAGGAAAAAAATAATATGGTTTGGATGGAGGGAAAAAAGGGCGGTGTAGACAAGGTGGTCCTGGGTGAGACTTGGCCAGTGATAGAAGGTGAGAGTTCTGCAAGGAGCAGGTGGGATGTCACTGGGGTGTCCAAAGAGAAGGCTAGGCGAAATACACAGGTGTGGAGATCCCTGGCACACGATCCCACCCTGGGTGGGCCCTTGCTCACTGCCTCCATTCAAGTTTCAATTATACCCATTCTCAGTGGCAGCTTCCCAGCTGCCCCGGTCAGCTAATGCATGACGGCCTACAGCTATATTTGGCTAGGCAGCCTCCTGCGTCTACACATACCAGCTTGGGGAACTCAGGTAAACTCCTCACTCCTCCAGATGTGGGTTATTCCCTGTCTGATCTCCCATTCCATTATTTGCCAACATGAACTCTGAAATCCAGCCCCGCCAATCCACCTCATTGTTTTCTTCCTGAAGCACATCCCCAACACACACCACATTCCCATCTGACTGACTCAGGGCCGGAAACTCTGTAGCTCAGAAACTGCAGCTCACTCTACCCCATTCCCCAAATGCCTGTTGTTGTTGTTTAGTCGCTCAGTCATGTCCGACTCTTTGCGACCCCATGGACTGTAACCCATCAGGCTCCTCTGTCCATGAGATTTCCCAGACAAGAATACTGGAGTGGGTTGCCATTCCCTTCTCCACAGTATCTGCCCAACCCAGGGATTGAACCCGTGTCTCCTGCATTGGCAGGTGGATTCTTTACCACTGAGCCACCAGGGAAGCTCTCCTCAAATGCCTACTTTCTCTCAAAGCACTATGATCCTTCAGGATTGTCTCATCTACTGCATGAAGAAGCTCTGGACAATTCTAAATTCTGTGAAAAGAAAACAATAATTAAATATGCACAATCTACTGGAGGATATAGACAATAAAATAGACAATTGTAGTAAAAGTGTGATGAATGGAGTTAGTAGGTTCAAATCCTGGTTTTGCTATTTATTACCTGCTTAATTACGGATAAATCACTCAAGTTCTTTGAACCTCAGTCTCTTCATCTGTAAAATGGGGAAATGAACAGTACTTATCTCACTGGGCTAATGGAGAAATTCAGTGAAACTATGCATGTAAACACCTGATACAGGACTACTCCCTTCTGTTCCAGGACCTTAAATATGATCCAAGAGTCAGTAAGCGCCAATGGAAGGTTTGTCCCTATTTCTTTAGGCTGAAGATTCTCTAGGGAAAAGCTTTGACAAAAAGCGGAAATGCACAACTCAAGCAAAGTGCCCCTGGAATGGCAGAGAAGAGTGAATGTCTGTACTGTTGGGAAAGGAAGAGGCTGACTTCCTGATGGAGGAGAGACTGCAGGCGCTTTTAGGAAATGAGCAGTGGCAGAACTATGTTGGTTGAAGGCCAAACTGGACAAAGTACCACTTGGTAGACAGCACTCCCACTCCTCAGCTTCTGGAAATGGAAGAGAGAGAAATACACCCCACCCCCTCCACTCACCATGAGGCACTAACTACAGAAGCCTCAGGGTCTTCCCTACTGAGGGACAGGCACTACCTCTCACCTCAAGGGAAACAAGAAGCTCTTTGTTGGGGTCCTGCATGACAAGATTGCCAGTAGGTCCCAAACTTGGGCCCAGCTCACCATGGCAGTATGACACAGAGGAAGTGGCCAGGTCTTCCATCCAGAAGCTTGGATCTGAATCTCAGCTCTGCCATGGAAAGACCATTACTGGTGTGAAAACTGAACTTGATGATGAACAGGAAGCACACTGTACATTGCATGTGTCCCATCAAAGTCAGCTTAAGTGGAGGTGCTAAGGAAGGATTCGCTTCTTGTGCTTGGAACATCAGCTCATTTGGGGGGCGTTGTGCTTGTGCTCATTCTCTAAAACATTATTCCCAGTATTTTCCACTAGTCTAGAGTTCCAATCACTCTTTTTTTTTTAATGTATTTTGGGCTGTGGGGGGTCTTTGTTGCTTTACCTGGGCTTTTCTCTAGCAGCAGTGAGCAGGGGCTGCTCTTACTGTGTTGCGCAGGCTTCTCATTGTGGTGGCTTTCTCTTGTGGAGCACGGGCTCTAGAGCACGTGGGCTTCAGTAGTTGCAGCACATGGGCTCAGTAGTTGTGGCTCACGGGCCTTAGTTGCCCACGGCATGTGAGATCTTCCCAAACCAGGGATTGAGCCAGTGTCCCTTGCATTGCAAGGTGGGTTCTTAGACACTGGGGCACCAGGGAAGCCCTCTCATCACGCTTATAACCCTCTCCTTTGCTACTTGCTTAAAGGAGCCAAGATTTAGCCAGACTTCAGAGTTGCCGCTGACCTCCTATGAACCATGAGGCAGGTCTCGGCCTGTACTCTCTGGGCTTTAGTTTTCTTGCCATCTGGTGAGTGTGCTGTGCTCCACTATCTTTTCCCGCCCCCATCCCTTAGCTATTCTTCCCTCCCCTTGATCTTATCAAAGCCAGGCTTATACTTCAAGGTCCAGTTCAAATTCCTCATCTCATGAATCCTCCTCCCATGCTCTATCATTGTTGAGATCAATACATTCTACACGTATTCACTTTTAACAAGCTGGGTTGTATGAAATGTGACTGCTTCATTTCTGTTTGCCTTGCCTCCGCCATGCAGCATGGAGGCAATTTGAAAGCTGTGTGTGTATGTGTGTGTGTGTGTGTGTGTGTGTGTGTGTGTGTGTGTGCGTGCTTGGGCTCAGTCACTCAGTCATGTCCGACTCTTTTCTGACCCCATGGACTGTAGCCCACCAGGCTCCTCTGTCCATGGGATTTCCCAGGCAAGAATACTGGAGCAGGTTGCCATTTCCTTCTACAGGAGATCTTCCTGACCCAAGGATCAAACCCACATCTCCTTCATTGACAGATGGACTCTTTACCACTGAGCCTCCTGGAAAGCCCAATTTGAGAGCTAGGGCCAGTCAAATCTCTCTTTTTCATATTGTTGCATTCCTTCAATGGGAAGCATTATGCTAGGCTCGGGGGCTACAGAAATGAACTTCACACAGTCCCTGTCCTCAAAGTGGGGTCAACACCTCAAAGAAAGATTTGAGAGGGGTGCTACACCATTTGAGGTCACTGGCTAGGGGAAAGTATCTGAGGTAGAGAAAAGGGCACATGGGAGGGCCTGAGGAAAGGGAAAGTCAGGTTGAGTTCTGAGGATCATTAGAGCACTGTGTGTATGCCGGCGTGCTCAGTCACTTCAGTCCTGACTCTTTGCAACCCTATGGACTATAGCCCTCAGGGCTCCTCTGTCCACAGGATTCTCCAGGCAAGAATACTGGAGTGGGTTGCCATGGCCTCCCCCAGGGACTCTGGTTAGTTCACTGTTGTCTCCCCTGCAGTTAGGTGAATGACTGGCAAATACTAGGTGCCCGTATATGTTTGTTGAATGAGTGAATGGTAGATTTGATGATAGGAAGCTAGGGTTTGAAGTAGTTGAGATTTCTCCTTGCCTGGCAAGAGCCAGAAAGAGGAGATTGATAGCCCTGAAGATCTTCTGTATTGAACTTCCCCAAATCAACTCTCTCCTTTGGATCATGACTTCCAATTTTCAAAAGTTTAGTTATGGTGTGTCTTGGATTTTTTAGGCTTGTTCTGTTTGGGGTTCATTCAGCTTCTTTGAGTTGTAGGTTTATATCTTTTGATAAATTTGAAAAATTCTTAGTCACTATTTCTCCAAATATTTTTTTCAGCCCCATATTCTTTACCCTCTCCTTCTGAGATCCAATGATACAAATATTAACTCTTCTGCTATTGTCCTACAGATCCCTGAGGCCCTGTTCACTTTTCTCAGTCTATTTTCTCTCTGCTCTTCAGATTGGGTAAGTTCTATTGATCTGTCTTTACATTCACTGAGTCTAGGCTATTTCTACTCTGCTACTGAGCCCATCCAATGAGTACTTTTGCTGTGATTGTGCTTTTTAGTTCTATAATTGCTCTTTTGTTCTTCTTTATATTTTTTATTTCTTTGCTGGGATTTCCTATGTTTTTCATTTGTTTCAAAAGGATTCATAATTGCTTGTGCAGCTCCCCTGTGCCTCAGACAGTAAAGCAGACGCAGGAGACATACGAGACACAGGTTCTATCTCTGGGTTGGGAATTCCCCTAGAGAAGAGAATGGCTACACACTCCAGTATTCTTGTCTGGAGGATTCCATGGACAGAGGAGCCTGGTGGGCTATAGTCCATAGGGTTGCAAAGAGTCAGACATGACTGAGCTACTAATACTTTCATGGAGGCCAACTAGCCCTGCCTCACATTGCCTGTTCAGTCTCCTCCCTGCAGGTGGGTGTGGAGACTCAGCACAGCGGGATTATGGCAGGGGAGTTGAAGTGCTGACTGTTTCTGCCACTCAGGGCTTAAAGATCAGCTCCCCATTCAGGTCCACTGAACCCCCAGGGGAGTGGTGTGCTGTTGTTTCACTAATGTTTGGTTAGAGTAGGGTGGGAAGTGCTCCCCAAAAGGTGTTCTGTTATTAGGTTGCTTTTTTCCTAGGCCTTTGGCTAGGAAGAAGGGACTTTCCTTAGAACTTTTTTGATTGGTGCCTGTTGGAAGTTTGGGGTTGGGTGTTTCTGAAGAGTCCTATCTGGAATATATGGGAGGAAAAAAGAAAACTCAGAGAGCTCAAGGTTATGTTGGTTCTCAAGTCAAGAGGTCCTTAGGTTGCCTGTCTTCTTCACATCTTTCAGTCTTCCTATGTTTGTTTGTTGTGGTAGGTCCAGTGTTTGTTAGTTTTTGGAAGGAGGACCTGGAGGAAAGGAGAGGGGAACAGTATCCTTCTGTTTTGGCCAAGACCAGAAGTCTGGACCATGAATTGTAACCTGACATCTCATTTTAGACATTAGATCAAGTCAGTCACCACCACCTGCTAAGAGAGGCTTTGGGATGTGTGTATAATAAGCATTTCGTACATTTCTGTACATCATGAGAGTTTCAGCAGAGCTTTTATATCCAGGATTTTACTTGCTCTTCATGACAATTCAATGAGATACATACTATTGTTAGTATCTCCATTTGATACTTGAGGAGACACCCAGAGATGAGTTTATTTGCCCAGTAATGACAGAGCTGACATTTAAGCCCAGGCCTCCAAGCCCCAGTTTAGGGCTCCCTTCAACCTACACATCAAAAATGGCCACCAAGCAGATCTACTTCTCACTCACCAGCCTCCCTTTGAAAGTGGACTCCCAGGGGTTTCCAGGTTGCCTCCCCCTGCTACTCCAAGACTTCACCTTCTTCTCTCTCTTGCACTAGATCAGTTGGCAGGAACTTTCCAAGTGCCCAGTACTGTGACTTCACAGGAAATACGTTCCAAAAGGTCACTTAGACTTCAGTCATCCCAGTCAATCCAGACCAGCAGGGAGGGGTTGGGAAGGGGGTACTGTTCTGTATCCTCTAGACATCGCAGCTGTGGGGATTTAGCAGAAATGTTAACTGGGGCCAGGACTTGTGCAGTCACATGGGGCCCTGTGCTTCGAGAGGCCCCGGGCCTGGCTTAGTGCTCTGCCATCATCATCATGAAATTTGTTATAAATTTTGAACAAACAGTCCTGCATTTTCAGTTTGCACTGGGCCTCACAAATGATGTAGCTGTTTTGGGCTGAGGCCCATCCTACAGTTCTCTGAGAGCAGGGTTCACTCTCCCAGAAAAAAGCAGAGGAACCTGCAAAGTTACGGCCTTGAAGGAAGGCCCCCAAGCATGAAATCTGTTCCTGTGAATTTCACACCATATTCCCCTTCTTTTGCAATCAATCAGGCTCACCGACCTGTGTGAACTTTATCCCTGAGCCGAGTGCCCTTGCACCTCCAAGTCTTGGCTATGTTGCTCAAATCTACCAGACCACTGGCACTTCATCTTTCAAAAGTGGTTTCCGTCTTATTAGACAGAATACATTTGATATATATATGTAAACCTCCCCATTACATATAATCTCCCTTAAAAAAAATCAAGGTAACATTGGTTTACAACATTATACAAGTTTCATGTGTACAACACTGTATTTCTACTTCTGTATACACTATTGTGTGCTCACTAGAACTTTAGTTTCCATCTGTTATCATGCAGTTGACCCCCTTTTTTTCAGCCTTCCCCTCTGGATACCACTACTCTGTTTTCTGTATCTATATGTTTATTTTTGTTTGGTTTGGTTTGTTAATTTATTTTTTAAAGTTCTACATATGAGCGAAATAGTACAGTTTTGTCTTTCTCTGACTTATTTCACTTAGCTTAATATAGACAAGATGGCAAACAAGCATAGGAAAAGATGTTCAATGTCATTAATTATTAGGAAAATACAAACCAAAAGCACAATGAGATATCACCTTACACCTGTCAAAATGAGCATTATCAAAAAGGAAAGAAATTTTAAAATGTTGGTAGGAAGTAGACAAAAGAGAACACTCATACACTCTTGATGGGAATGAATTGGTGCAGTTAGTATAGAAAATAGTATGGACATGCCTGAAGAATAGAACTACCATATGTGATCCACCTATTCTGCTTCTGGGTATATATCCAAGGAATATGAAGACACAAATTTGAGAAGATATCTGCACCCCCTTGTTTATTGCAGTATTATTTACAGTAGCCAAGATATGGAAACAACCAAAGAATCCATCAAGAGGTGAATGAATAAAGAAGATGTCGTATATACACATACATATAAATGAGATACTGCTGCTAAGTCGCTTCAGTCGTGTCTGACTCTCTGCGACCTCGTAGACGACAACCTACCAGGCTCCCCCGTCCCTGGGATTCTCCAGGCAAGAACACTGGAGTGGGTTGCCATTTCCTTCTCCAATGCAGGAAAGTGAAAAGTGAAAGTGAAGTCACTCAGCCGTGTCTGACTCAGTGACCCCATGGACTGCAGCCCACCAGGCTTCTCCGTCCATGTGATTTTCCAGGCAAGGGTACTGGAGTGGGGTGCCATTGAGATACTACTCATCCATAAAAAGATGAATTCTTATCATTTGCAACAAAATGGATGGACTTTAAGGGTCTTACAATAAATGTGAACTAAATCAGATGGAGAAACACAAATACTTTATGCTTTCACTCCTTTTTTAAAAAAATTGCAATATTTGAGATAATTGTAGATCCTCCTTCAGTTGTAACAAATAATACAGAGAGATCCTGTTTAGCCTTTCCTTGGCTTTTTCTGATGACAACATTGTGCAAAGCTCTACTGTATGGCAACTAGGATATCGGTATTAATATAATTTACAGATTTTTTTTTCTTTTTAAAAAATTATTTATTTATTTACTTACTTTACAATATTGTATTGATTTTGCCATACTTCAATATGAATCTGCCACGGGTATACACGTGTTCCCAGTCCTGAACCCCTCTCCCACCTCCCTCCCCATACCATCCTTCTGGGTCATCCCAGTGCACCAGCCCCAAGCAAACTGTATCCTGCATTGAACCTAGACTGGCGATTCGTTTCTTATATGATATTATACATGTTTCAATTCACAGATTTTATCCCAACTTCCTGTTTCACTTATACTCATCTATGTATGCATTTAGTTCTCTGGAGTTTTATCACAGGTGGGTTCATGTAATCACCACCACAGGCAAAATTCTGAACAGTGCCATCACCTCAAGGATCCTTCATGGTATTACCCTTTCATGGCTGCACCCACATCCCTCCCACAACCTTTTTTCCCACCCATGGGAAATACTAATCTGTTCACCGTTTCTAAAATTAGGATATCTGGGCTGGTTGCAGGTTTTGGCTATCATGAATATCACCTCTGTTTTTTACCATGTTTTCTCCTCATGAATTCATGACCACTTTAAATGAGTTGGTAAAACAAGATTTGTTGAGAAAAGTCTTTGAATACCCTCTCAGTTAATGATTCTTTTCAATTTAGAGGGCCAGGAGAAAGCTGTAGGACTTTGGAGTTGGAAGAATTGTTTTTTATAAAAACAAGGCTCCATTATTTCCTTCCTGCATGGCCCGAGGCTGGTTACTTAACACTCCACCACCATCACTCCCACCATCACCCCAGTCTCCACTCTCACCTCCCCTATCTCTGTTTACCAGGAAAAACAATACCTCTGTGCAAAGTTGTTTTTGTAAAGACTAAATGAGATAGCACATAAAAGCTCCCAGTACTTTGGGGTGTTCCAGAGTTCCTGCTCCCTTGCCCAGCTAAGAAGAGGAAATGAATTAAATATAGTGGGAAGTCGAAATTGTACACTTTGAAACTGCTGTTTCAATACTCCTAAGCATTTACAACAACGGGAAAATGGGACAAGAATGACTGTACAACTGGGACTTACAATTAGCTTAATAAGGCTTCTAAAGAGCTCTAGGAGGGAGCTGGGAAGACTTAACTAAGTCAAACAAGACCTTGTCCCATCTTCCACTCCCTCTCCCAACTTCAGGGAGGCTTAATTATTTTAGCGACTCTTTTTTTTCAAGATCTGGCTATAAGAAGCTACAGCCTTCCTTAGTCCAATTTTTCAAGACTCTTAAATTAGCAGAGCCCGGGTGAACAACATTTTATGAGGACTGAAAAAGAGTCCTTACCCTATTTCCTTCGCGCTTGAGCTCAAGACTACCTCCACACTTTGTATTTCAATTCTATAAGCTTTCCCAGCACTCAAAGAGCTATTTACAGATATATTTATAGCTTGGGCCAAGAGATAGTATCATTTCCCTCAGACTTTCCCTGTTTTTGTTGTTTTTGTTGTTGTTGTGAAATCCCAGAAGACAGCTCTGCGTGATTTTCTGAGGACTTTCTGTGACTGTGTGATGGGCCTATCTCAGAGAGTCTTGCCAAGTCGCTACTGACTTCATTCCCAATATCCTTGGAGTCCATTGCCAACTATTTGCTGCACATCTACTGGGAGGCCTCACCCTGTGCTTCACACTGTGAGGAATGCAAAAGCCAGAGCTGCTGTCCTCCAGGGGTTTGCAGTTTGAGGAAATCCAAGTACCCACGTGAGACAGTTGGAGAGTGATTAAGAAGAGCTCTGTGAGATGGGACACTGACCCAAAGTGAGATGATCCATCTGAGAGGTTGAAGATCAGTGAGGGGGAAAGAAGGCTTCATGGAGAAAGTAAGGTTGGGGAATCGATGGATAAGCCAGACTTGGATAGATGGAAGAGTGAGAAAGACAGTCTTAGGAGAGGAACATCTTGAGTAAAACCATGAGAGTGGGGAGGAGTGAATCATGCTTCCTGACTTGACTTCTGGATCACCTCAATTCCTGACTCCTCATCTTGCCTTCTATGGCCTTGCCCACTCTCACCCAGTACCCAGTGCTCAGTTTGTTGGGGCTGACACTCAGCTACAATGTATACTGAAGTTTTGCATGACAGCTGCAAAGTATCCAAAGTATCCAAAGTATCATCCCATCCAATCTTCCCAGCCCTGAGTTCCCTACCCCGGCACCCAACAGCGGAGGGATGTTCTTGAAAATGTTGTCCAGCCCTGAGATTTGGAATGCAAAAGAGAGCTAGACTAGCACCAAAGAGTAGTGGGAAAACCAGTCATGGGAAATGGCTAAAATGACATCCCATGGTGGAGGAAGGGCCTTGGTCACCAAGCAGAGGGGTATAGATTTGATATAGTCAGAGATTAGGAACCACTGTGACCATTTATTTCTATTACTAGGGACACAGTTTTCCTTTGACTAATATTAAGAAACTGGAGCCCTTTAGTTGACAAGGCAAATGAGTTGCTTCCCCTAATTAAAGGAAGTTCAGCCGACAGCCCAGTGAAGCCTATTTTTGTGTTAACCAGGCCAGCAGGGAAGACATCCAATTTACCCCTTCCCAAAGTCTTGGTTGAACTCCACCCCACACTGGCCCAAAGCTATTTGGTTTGGAAGCTGACAGTCCAACCTCTTCTGTGGCTTCTATTCACACTGTTACTGGCCTTGGGAGATTGTAAATTCAAAAGAAGCAGAGGCTGCAGTTAGCTGGCCAAAACCAAATGTTGCTGCCCCACAGTGCCCCATGACACTCCACTCTGGGTGTAGCTGGATTTTCCCCATAGGAGAACTCGATTTTACAACCTCAGGGTGGAAAATGCCCGAGATGGGAGAAGAGATCAGGAGAGGAATGCAGCTGGAGGGTGCAAAAGGGTAGAATCCAAGACCTGGGTGTGGATTGACATGGAGTTAACTGGAACCTCTTGGAGAGAGTAGCCAACTTACTCTAGCAATCCTGGGCTACTGAATGAAAAGGATTCTTACAACTATATCCACAAACTTTTGAAGGAGGTCAAAATTCGTGAAAGAATAAGTCAGATGTACCCCCTTTATCTGGAATACGAAGCAAACAAACAAAAATAGCACAGACTAAAAGGTTCCACAAAATAAGAGAATGGCTTGTCTTTAACTTATGGAGAGCTGAGATCATGTTTCTTATTACTGTTCATCAAATCCCCAGGACCTAACATAGTAGATGCTCAGTCAGTGCTTGTTAGATAAATAAATGAATCACAGTAATAATAGTAATGACACTAATCAATATTTGTTGAGCCCCAATTGTATCCCAGGCAGTGCCCTAAGGAGTTTACATGTGTTAATTAGCTAATTGGATCCTCACAACAACCCTCTAATGTAGGCTCATTATTATTCCCATTTTATAGCACAGGAAAGCAAGGCTCAAGAGGATGGTTCCTTGCCCAAGGATATACCACGACTAGTAAGCCACTGGCACCCCACTCCAGTACTCTTGCCTGAAAAATTCCATGGATGGAGGAGCCTGGTGGGCTGCAGTCCCTGGGGTCGCAAAGAGTTGGACACAACTGAGCGACTTCACTTTGACTTTTCACTTTCATGCATTGGAGAAGGAAATGGAAACCCACTCCAGTGTTCTTGCCTGGAGAATCCCAGGGATGGGGGAGCCTGGTGGGCTGCTGTCTATGGTGTCGCACAGAGTTGAACACGATTGCAGCGACTTAGCAGTAGCAGTAAGCCACAAAGCTTGAATGGTTACTTCCTAAGGGAAGGCAGGAACACCCTGGCTATCTCTTGACCACTTGTGGTCTCTCTGTGTTCATAATGATCAACCAAATGTACTGTGAGGCAGACCCACAGTGACGATTCTTGATTATTTCCCCTGCCTGGGATGCTATCCTCAGTATCCTCTCATACTTCCATAAACGCACACATCACTCCTTTCTTCCTATTAGAATCCCGCTCTTGCTTAAAGATGCAGTGCAAATTTCATCTCTTACCAAGATTGCACTGACTGCTCTTGCTAAAAGAGCTCTCTCCCACTTGGGAATTCATATGGCACCCATGGGCCATACCACTCTTTTGATACTTGAAATCTACCTAGCATGCCAGTTAAGAGCCAGACTTTAGAGCCAGACTGGGCTGGGTTTAGATTCCAGCTCTGCCAATTTACTAGGTGTGTGACTGTGGGCAAGTTACTTAACCTCTCCATCAAGGAACATGATCTTTAAACTGGAAAGAGAATTAAAGCCTAAGATAGATGAGGAGATAATAAAGGGGTACTTAGTTGCCTTCAATGAGTTCAAGTTTCCAGGCCTGGACAAATTACATCCAAGGCTACTGAAAGAACATGCAGATGTGATCACGGAGCCAGTCTTAGTAACCTTTGAGAAATTATGGCAAAGGGAAGAGGTGAGAGACAGAAAGAGGCAGGCAAATGTTTCAAGTTTTAGTGAAGCGAGAGAGGGAGGTTGGTGTTACAGAGTACAAATATATTCCGGAAACTGCAGACCAGTGAGCATGGCATTGGTCTTTGGCAAAGGCATAGAATGCACTATTAAGCAGATCATTTCTGAGGCCTTAGAAAGGGAGCGGAAATCACTAGGGGTAAGCATGAGCTCAGTAAAAGCAAGTCATGCTTAACTAAGCCCATTTCCTTTTTTGAATGGGTATCTTAAAGGGTAGATAGATGAAGGGGATATACTGGAGTGTAATGTATCTGGATTTCAGAGAGATACTTTAAAAAGTCTTATATCCTCGTGGAAAAGATTGAAAAACTGAACCTGAATGGTAGCAGAATTTACATGGATTGCTTCAAGTTTGAGCAATCATATTAAAAGTGACTTTTAATAAGGGGTGGGCCCTAAGGTCATGCTGCAGAATTCTGTCCTGGACCCTATCTTATTCAATATTTTTATTAGTCAAGTTGATCAAAGATGCATATAAAAGAAACTTGGTAATACAGAACAGGCATTTTCAATGGAGGCGATATCGCCCCCAAGAGGGCAAAATCGGTTCTTGAGGAGTGAAAAGAAACATACATAAAGAGCACGAATCTGTAGAGAGTAAATAAATACACAGCTTATCAGTGTTATTAAAATTTCATGGGACAAGATTAGGCGAAAAAATGTCTTAAAAGTCTCCCTAGGGGGGTTGATAATTTTAAAAAGGTTGAAAAACATTTGTATAAAGAATACAATATTTTAGGTGAGAGACTCAAAATCTAGAAAAATCATAAGAGGATAAATTGAAATAAAAAATGAACAGGTGATGGTTATCAAGGATGTATGGAAAGCCCAGAATCTAGGTTAAAATAAAAGTCAACTGTATAAGCATAGAATCTGGCAAATAATAGTAGTTCGTGTAAGAAGCAAAAGAGAGTTTTAATTGCGTTACAAGCTCCATATTGAGCAGACAAGAGACCTGCAAACCGTGTCCCATGAGGCATGATTTAAGTGAACTGAAGATATTTGGCCTGGGGGCCAAAAGACTCGAGCTGACATGACAGATATCTCTCATATTAAAGAGGAATTAAAAATAATTTGTGTAAAGCTAATTTTTGCTCAGCCTACGGAATACCCCCCCCTTTTTTTTTAGCAATTAGAGGATGTCCAAATGTGAAGGAAGTTGCCTTTGAGAGGGAGCTTTCTAGATTATCAGGGTGGTATTTCTGCACTGAGTGGGACGGTAGATATGGCCTCTAAAATTTCTTCTAAATCTCAGATTCGATGATTCCCTACTCATTTGAAAGTTACAGAGGTGGAAAAGATGGCTGACCAAGATGATCCCAGACAAAACATTCTCCTCTTGGTTTCAAAGCTGTATATGGAGGATACTTGCTTGAGAAATCTGTCACTCAGGAACCAAATCAGTTGCACTCATACTTCTCGTTCAATTTCAGTCTTGGCATACAGGGTGAGATGGCACAGAGGGAGCGTGGGGAAGTGTCAAGGAGGAGGTCTCAGACACCAGAGTTAGAGAACTGCTCACATCTGTTTCATGAAAATACTGGTATGGGCCAGTGCATAGGGTGAGCACACTTCCTTTCCTTCCTAGTCTCCCCTATCAGACTCAATGAGCCAGCAGCACATTTGATGCAGGGATGGCGCAGAGGGTGGTAATTTCAGATCAGAGGTTAGAGAGCTGGGGAATGAGATATGGAGCCCTCATCCTTTCTGAAAATTGAAACAAAGAAAACTTGAGAATCTAGTCCCTGGAACTGTGGCCCAGGGAATGTCTCAGGGGATAGGGCCCTAGCGAGGGTGCACTATAGTATTTACAGGGCTCTGAATATCTCCCTGAAGCCTCTTGGTCGGCAGTGCAAACCCAGTTATTGGTTCTGCTTTTCACAAAACATGGCCAGGCAGACTCTCCACAGCCCCTTTGCTGGAAATTAGGCTTCTTCCAGCTGCCATGGAATCAAACTCCACTCGCTTTCCTCTTACTGTTACCCTCTCTCTGCCCTTGGCCAGAGGTAACTTATTGCTTTACAAAACAACCTTTTCTTCCCTGTGCCCCACTAGGTCCTATTTCACTCCCACCCACTCTCTGAAGGGTTCATCACCAGCATAGATCTGTGTACCAGGGCTGGGACTGCAGCTGAGCCCACCAGAACTTTGCCGGCACTTCGAGATTTTTCTCTCCATGTCCTCCCTTGAGTCATGCTCAGGTCTGCACTCTTAACCTTGGGACGGAAAAGCCAGAAATCTCTCAGACCCCTTCCTGAAAAGTCCTCTTTCTCCTTGGAACAAAAAGCACTTTCAAACATGGCTCTCCTGTTTTGTTTTGTTTTGTTTCAGTTTTCTGGTGGGTGGATCTGGAGTGGGCATCCCGTTTGCACATCTGGTAGGGGCACTTTCCAGATTTTCCTCATGACTCAGGATCAGTTTCTGACTGTTAGGCGGGGCCAAGTCTCCTGAATTTAATGCAGGGCACCTCCCCCTGTGAGCAGAGCTTGGTACAGCCCAAATAGTTTTCAGGTTAAGAAAGCCAGAATCTTTGTTCAGCCACACTTACTGGACAGACTTTGTAGGGGTTACCTGGTGCAGAGCAGCAGCAGCGGCAGCAGCGGCAGCAGCAGCAGCAGCAGCAGCAAGTCTCCTGGGATAACTCAGGTGAGGAGAGCAGACTTTCACAAACTCATCCTGCAATCTTATTTGCTGGATAACTGAGTATCTAAATGAAGTGAAGAAACTTGAACTTTATAGGTAAACTCCACAGCTATCGTTTTACAGTTTGTCTGGATTAAATATGTGTGCATAATAACAGTTTGTAAACTTCAAAACTAATGGAATTTTGGATTGCTTCTTTTGGTATGTCTAAGGTGGGTAATTGTGGATGTCTGACCATGAGATTTTTCTGGTGATATCTGCTCAGGGTTTGTTTGTTTGGTTGTTGTCTTTTTTCTTTTTTTTGATTTTCCATTCCTGGGAGGCTAGTGTAGGAGGGAGACCACATTGTCAGGGCTTTATTCTAGCTTCTGCTGATCCCCAACCATGGACACATTGTGGAAATGCAGGCAAAATCTTGGAGCCACACTCTGTGCACAAGGTCTTTAAGCCTTGGCAGTGGGGTGCCTGGATGGTGCGCTGCAGCGCAGGAGGGAATGGCTGTAAGGTCTTTCCTGTCTGCAGAGCTGGGACCCTCCTGTCCTGGTGACAGGTTGATCTCAACAATTTCAGGATAGCCTTGGTTTTATTTTCCTCTGATTTTTGCATTGGTTTAAACTTTGATTTTCAGTTGGGACTCTCTCCACAACCCCCAACTGCCCTGTTCTTGGGGCTCAGGTGGCCGCTTGACCAGAGCAGGCTGAGGTGAGAAAGGACTGAAACATTGCAATTGAAAATTAGTTCTGAGGATTTGGGGCTTGAAATATAGTGAAAAGCACGGAGGAAAATTCAACAGGTTCTGCCATTCTGACAGTCACTTCTGGCTTCAAGATAAAGTATCCTTTGTCTGTATTAATGTTTTTATCGAAAATCAGCTAATATCTCATTTGCTAATCGTTGTGACATTAAGGACGTTTTGTAGTCTGAAGGAATGTAGAAAAAGAATCTATGGGGGACGGCTAACTGGCATTCCTCTTGCAGTTTGTGTGTCTGTGCGTGTGTGCGCACACACGCGCGTGTGCCTGTATGAATACTTTGGATTTGAATAGCATTCTTTCTTTATCCTTGAGTCCTTAGCAGGCAAGGGAGTCTAAACACTTGTGTCGTCAGGAATAGGTTAAAAAGCAGGCTTTTTGTATCCTTTCTGGCTTTCTGTATCCTTGGGTGTTTTCAGTCCCCAAATTAAAAGCAGAAAAAGCCCCTTTGTGACCCCCAAACAGTGTTTCTTTGATTAGCCTTGATTTGAAATCATCTCACCTTCTGACAGCAATTCAAAAACAAAACTCCTAAGTGCATTCTCATAAGAAGAGGACAATACACATTTTCACAAGCAATGTCCTCAGGTTTTGTGTTTGCATGCTCCCCCAAGCTCCGCTTTCTTTTAAAAAACCGTGGTTAAAAAAAAAGAAAAAGACGAGTCAGGAGGTCCAGGTTTTAGTCACTAACTGTGTAACCTTGGACAAGTCCCTTTACTTCCCTGTAAAAGCAAGGAATTGGACTAAGCAATCTACCTCTAAGAGTCCATCCAGTAGAACATTCTAGAAAAATTGAAAGTAGGTTTCTGAAAGACTGTAAAATTAGAATTATAGGATGGGCTTATTCAAGCCAAGAGGGGGAGAAAAGGGTTGGGGGGGGAATCAGCCAGAATGGAGAGGTGGAACAGAGGGGAGGTATTGAAAGGCAGAGGGGCCATTTTACATTGGTCTTTTGAATGTTTGTAAGTGTCTTATATATGATTAAATATCCTCATTTCCCAATAAGGACAAGAAAGAGATTTAATTTGCTCAAAATGAATGTTTCCTAATACTACTGCCCTACATTGGTCTTCTCTGTAATAGTTAAAAAGCAAGTTCATATTCCTAATTTTGTTAGCTGTCCCCAGTAACACCCCGAAGTGAATGGGGCAGCTATTTTAGTCCCATTACTCTTATGGGGAAACTGAGGGACAGAGATGTTATTTACACTAAATGATGGTATTTGGGACTTGACCCTGGATCTCCTGACTACCTGTGCTCTTTGTAGGATTTTGAATTTTTTTTTTTTTAATAGAGGTCTGCAACAACGTAATTAAAGGAAATTGTGTTTTCTGTTTTTCTTGGAATTTCTTTGAACAGAGTCTTCTCTCTGGGCAGAGTAGATGTGTCCTATGTAAGTTTGGGTCATACGACTTTTGTGGGGGCTTCCCTTGTAGCCCAGTCGGTAAAAGAATCTGTCTGCGGCACAGGAGACCTGGGTTCAGTCCCTGGGTTGGGAAGATCCCCTGCAGAAGGAAATGGCAACCCACTCCAGTATCCTTGCCTGGAAAAATCTCATGGACAGAGGAGCCTGGTGGGCTGCAGTCCATGGGTTCGCAAAGAGTCGGGCATGACTGAGTGACTAACACTAACACTTCAGACCTCAGGATATCTGGCCAACTGTTCGAATCAGAACAGCCGTATGTTCCCCACAGCAGATATGTGCCCACAGGTGTGGCTATGCCTCTGCCTGTGTGGACTCGGAACATACTCTGCCATATAATATGTGGATGCTGGATTTTTATTAATTCTCCTTCTACAAGCCCTGTTTCTCTCATCCCACACAGCTGCAGGAGTGAGGATAAGGGGTCGCTCACTGTGCTGAAAGTGGCTGTGACTTCATGTCAGGGCAGAGTCAAGTCTTGAGTGTTCAATTTGCTCTGCAAACACCTAATTGCTTTGACCTCCAAATGTGCCCCAAGTAGAGCGCATGGGGAAAACTGGGGGGAAAGGAGAAACCAGCCAGAAACAACACCCCAGGGGCCCCCTTCCCTCCCTCTCTCCCTCCCTTAAATGCCTTCCCCTCCCTTCTCTCTCATCCCAATCGAAACCAGTTTATAAACCGCAGACTGGATTTCTCCTATCTGATCATCACTCTTGAATAAACTGAGAAGAATACACTTCTTAGAGCAAAATCTGGTTTCTACTCTAAGGCTGACCCACAGGTAAAGAACAAGCGATTTTCCTCTTAAGAGTTTGTCCAGCTGCCCAAGCTTTCCAGTTGAGGGAGCAGCAAAAGCTCCCTCTCCTAAGTGCGACCTCGTGTTCTACGTGGCAGGCTCCCTCAATTTCCCTTGGCAATTCTGAACTCACCACACCCTGGGGTGTGGAGGAGCCCTGCTCAAACAGAACGGCTGAAGACCATTATCTCAATACAAAACTCCACACTCTTTTACACCCAGCCTCCCATAATACTAGCCGTCTGAGAAGCAAGGTCCCTCTTCTTAAATGCGAACGTTCCTTTCGTTCCTTTCGTTCAGTTCACTTCGTTAGCTGAAGGCTCTCTTTCGTTGATATGCAAAGCAGCCCCAGCTTTGATTCTGTTTACCGACTTTCCTATATGTGGTCTTTAACCTAGAGGTTCCCTGGTCTTCACAGCTGGATGCAGCAAGTTAGCAAAGAAGGAACATTCCCTTCTTCACTCTCTTATGCCCTGACAGGGCAAGTTGTTGATGATGAACCCAATTCCAAGTTTCTGAGTCTCTGAAAATTTTCTGAGATGCAATGGGATGAACCTTGGGATATGAAGGGTTCAGATTCTCCCATGCTTATCAAACCATGGAAATAAAGGGCCTTTTAAATATTCACCACGGCAATAAATTCTAGGCAGAGTGCCTCAAAGTTAGGTATCATGTTTGCTTTGGAGGGTTTTCCTCATCTGAGCTAAAAACAAACAAACAAACAAAAAAAACCCTTCTTTAAGAAAGCAGTGAGCAAAGGAAGCAGTGTGGTGTGGAAAAAGTCAGGACACTAAATCTGGTGTCACAGGGCCACCATTTTCTAGCTGCTCCTTGTCTGAGCAGCCATTTCTGAAGATACAAAATGAAGGACCCAGATAGCATCTACTAAACACAGCTTTCATGAAGGGAATATGAGCTGAAATGCACCCATCAAGCAATAATTTGCCACACAAACATGAATTTTCTCCATAAGGCATTCATCCATTCTACAAATGTTTCCTGAATGATGGTTGTATGCCTAGCTCTGTGCCAGGCAGTGAGAGGGCTTACAGTGTATATTTTGCATTTATGGAGCCCTTTCTTTGTATTCAAAAACCTATACACTAACCATCTCATTAGGGACAGCCACAGAGTAAGGATAGGATAAATAGCCCCACTCCCCTGATGAGAAAATTGAGGCACAAAGAAACCAAAGTCACAACAAATGGAATATAGTTCTCCTGCTGCCTAATCAGAAATTGGGGTCAATTCTAGTCTGCAAGTCCAACAGGACGTGGGACTACAATTGTACTCTAACCAGAACCAGTCAAAGTTGAGGCTGGTAGCTTGCTTTTCCTTATTTCCTGTGCTCCTCCAGAATACTTGTGCCCTCACTCAAAGGCCTGAATTATCTGCACCAGCTGTACATCCTGCCTTTGATAAAGTCAACTGGGATCATACCAGTTTTGAAAATTAAACTTGATTTTCTTCTCAGTTGATGCCATTCCTGTCTGTAGACAGGCCCTCTTGATATAATGGGGATTCCATTTGCAGGTTCCTGCCTGCCTCCCCAGTTGACCGGCTAACAAGGGAGACTGGCAGGGGCAGAGGGGCTTCCCAAGAACAGGAAATACTCATTTATCCAAAATGTTCCGGGACCAGGAGGCTCTAGCAAACTAATATCTTAATTGCCTCAGACGACCCCCCATTTGTGGTCCCCAGCCTCTGGCAATCCACCCAACCTTCCAGGAAAAGCCAAGAGGCACAGTGGTGTTTGTTATAAATTTGAGCACACATGAAAATTGGGATCCATTTGTAAAAGGCTCCAGAAGGGAGCCTGGGCACACATTCAGACTGGCTCTGATGCTGCTTAACAGGAAAGTATTACTGATACCATCCAGGATTTCACATACAGTGAAATAAACATTAATATTTCAAACCTATAGACAGACTTAAACCTGAAGACTGAAAGCATTTTGGTATTTGCAGCGTCCTGTAGCCTTCCGTTTGAAAAACAATTTCCAATAAACAAGTACTGGTGGAAAGAATTATTTTCAGCTTCTTAGTCCTTGGCTTCAGAGAGAGGGTAAGTTTGTTTACATATACTAAAGGTTGAAAATAACATCAAATTAAAGATTTTTTCATGGTTTTCAAATGGGGAAACTTCTTCACCAGTAAGGCATTTCAAAGTAATGCTGAAGGAACACAAAATGAGATAAAGAGGTCTGATTAATATTACACTTGTTATAAAATAGCAACTGCCTCATTATTAACTAAATTTTGAACTGTGCTACTACACAGGTACTCTTGAAAGTGCTGATTAGCTTCCTGCCAAATTTGGTCCATTTTTTAGCAGATACTCTGACCTTAGCCTGATTCTTTTGTTTCACCCTCATGTAATCACAGAATGTAGACAGTTACCCTTAAAATAAATTTTTGAAATATTTGGTGCCATATAAATTTTACATCCCTGCACATTTAAACATTGACTGTCATGAGAGGATCATTAAAATCACTACAAATATATCTTTGTGAATCATGAAAAGGCATTGAAAACCCTGCTATTTAAAATCAAATTTGCCTTTCAAATTACCCTCATAAAAACCAGTTGTTAGGGACATCTGAGTGTGGGGCATTCTAATAGACATTGCCTAAAGAGCCACTGTATTAATTCTCTATTTAGCCATGATTATTTTTTTCAGAAAAGAAAGCAACAGTGTATTGCCATGGGATAAAAATCTGTAGTCTACCGAACTGGTGTAATTGAATTTTAGAGTCTGCCTTTTATCGCAGGCAAATGATTGCACACTAGACTTTTAAGAAGAAAGACACATACAAACTTTCTATCTTTCCTTGTCTTTGGAGGCCATCTGCTGAGCTCTGTTTTTTTGTGTCAGTCTCCCTGGCCAGTAATAATGCAGAACTCTTTAATGATAAGAGGAAAGGAATTGTGTAAAAGGGCTTGTTAGAAGTGAAAGGGGCTGTTTCTCTTCCTCAAGCACAAAGTGTGTGGCCCTTCAAGGCACCACATTATTCTGAACATAATAAAGTTATTTTTTCCACTTTCTCTTCAAATTTGGAATTGTTCTGTGATTGAACTTGTCTCTGCCAGTGGAAAATGGAACATTGCCCTTTAAATTATAATGGCTCATGTTTAACTCTCAATCTTAACATTTATTATCTATTTTTCCAGTAAGATTGTTAAAGTGCATATTAACCCATTTGACAGATGAGGAAACTGAGACCTGGAAATGATTTGGATGCCTTACCCCAAGCCCCAAGCTAATTTGTTGCAGAGTCTGAGATCTTCTTTCCCTGAAAATGGTGACTTCTCCTTTAAAACTAAACTCAAGTTGTCTAGATCCAGGAATAAATCACTGGGATGGCATCTGTTGGTCTAATCTCAGATAATCTTTCAAAAACTTGAGAACTTCTTCCCTCAATAACAACAATTTTCTCATTCTAGACGTAGTTTGACATTATGGGTCCTCCTCTGAAGTTCTTCAAAAACCAGAAGTACCAGGAACTGAAGCAGGAATGCATCAGGGATGGTAGACTTTTCTGTGATCCAACCTTTTTGCCTGAGAATGATTCACTTTTCTACAACCGACTGCTTCCTGGAAAGGTGATATGGAAACGTCCCCAGGTAACTTTGTGGTTTCAATTCCTGTCTCCCTCTTTATCTCTTTCACCACAATTCTACTTGGTTCACTATTTCACTCATACAGCCTGCTGTGTATAGACCAATTTAGCAGACAACTTTAATTTTTATACCACAGTATCCTTTTTATGTTTTTAGAGCACAGCAAAATTTAAAGGAAGGTGCAGAGATTTCCCATATAAACGCCGCCTCTCAGAGTAGTACTTTTGTTACAACTGGTGAATTTATACTGATACAGCATTATCACACGTAGTTCATTATTGACCTTAGCGTTCACTCCTAGTATACATTCTAGGGGTTTGGACAAATGGATAGTGACATACATGCATAATTCTATAGTATTAGAATATTTTCACTGCCCTTAAAAATTCCCAGCAGACAACTTTATAATGAGAAGTTTTATTGATATGGGCTTCTGACTCTAACATGAGGAATCTTGAATTTTAATCACATTGTATCAGATTTAGTAATTTAGAAAGAACCAAAAGAGATACTGTTCTTGTTTTCTTTCGGAAGTTCATTTGAGTAAATATGGTAACTCAAGAAGCTCTACTCTCATCTCTTTACTAAGTTACCACTCACAGCAACTTCAAGATAATCTCAGACCAGTAAAGAGAAAACTCCTTATATAGGCTTGTTAGTCACTCAGTCGTTTTCGACTCTTTGTGACCCCATGAACTGTAGCCCACCAGGCTCCTCTGTCTATGGGATCCTCAGGCAAGAATACTGGAGTGGATTGCCATTTCCTTCTCCAGAGGATCTTCCCAACCCAGGGATTGAACCCAGGTCTCCTGCATAGCAGGCAGATTATTTACCTTTTCTTTACTCTTTATATATGGTGAGCATAAATGAAAAGAACTCAACAGGAACAAGATGGAGTTTGAACGGGGGGAGAGAGGCTTCTTTGCTGCTCTTTAGATATCGTCATCTGCATCCCCCACTATCAGCAATGTGGGATCCAAGTAAGACTGTAGCTCTCTCACCACTTATTAATAGTTACTGTGGTTCTCTGTGGAGCATTTGTGGATGGTATCTCTAAAGCAAGTGTCAGAATCCCTTCAAAAGTCCTATGTGAGCAGGAGGTCAATGTATAAAGTGATAGGATGGTGGCATTTGGAGAATAAATAGTAACCTGGTTAAATCTAAAGAGTCTACCAAGATAGAAGGATATTCAATCTGGGCTCCTTCCCAAAGTGGGTGACCAGGTATACAGGTTACTTAGGGTTGTTATGAAATGCAAATTCATAGACCTTCACAATATCCTGAAGACCTTTTGATCTTATTTCATGATTATACCTTTTTGAGCATTATTGTGGAACCATCTCAGTCAGCAACTCAAGATTTGCCTTCTTCAATGAACAAGCTATGTCACTCTTTGGTGTCAGTTTCCACAACTTGAACTCCTAAAAGGGATTCTTGCATGAGCTACGTCACTTTATGTAGGTTGCCACCAGGGGGTGCCAAGACACATGGATCACTTTAAGTTGCTTGTCTTTATCATTCAAAGGCATGTCTCTGTTTTTGCCCATAAAGTATGATAGCCATTGAGAATATGACTTGGAGAAGTTCTCTCCATCAGAAGGAAAATTACAACCCCTGCTGGGTTTCTATGCCTCCAGTTATTGACACCCTTGTAGATCACTGACCTATCAACAAACCTGGAAAACATGAGCAGAATTCATTAGCCATACATTCAGTATAGAGAGAGGTAAGTTTTTTTCCCCAAAAACACATGAAGAAAATAGAAATATGCTGTTTGAGAGCCACTCTGAATGGTGATAATCAGCGCCATCACTCTGTTTTGATAACTGGCTATGAAAAAAAAAAAAAAAAAAGAGGTCAATAGGCTAGAAGTAGCTGAAAAGAAAGCAGGAAATTGAGGGAGGTTTTCTAGGGGAGGGTGTTTTTTGCAAATAGGACAGACTTGAACATATTTATAAGCTAAGGAGGAAATAGTAAAGTAGAAGAGGTTAAAGACTCAGAAGAAAGAAGGGATAACGGATGGGGGTGAGGTCCTGGAGGAGGTGACGGGATCTGATGGGCCATAAAATCACAAGCCAACATGAAGCCGTTCCCCAGTTGTGAACCAAACCAGCAGTGCTTCCTGTACTGGCCCATCTTTAGGCACATCCTCCCCACTCTTTCTGGGCTCAGACCTTCGTCCTTTGCCTTCATCTTTCAAATTCTGTGGATTGAGTCCTAGATGGATTAGCACTGAAGAAAAAACTTAAATAACCAAGGCAATCTTCCATCTTGCCTCTGAGGTAAGCGATACTCCTTTGAAGATAAGGGAGTGTCAGAAAGAGAAGGGAAATGGGGATCATAGAAGAAGGAATCGCCATTTAGGGCTTGGCTGCTATTTGCCCAAATACTGTGTGTGGAGTTTTCGATACATTTTTTAAAATGCCATGCTAATTTACAATGGCTTAGCAAGGTAAGTGGTGCTTCCCCAGTAGCTCAATGGTTAAAGACTCCACCTGCAATGCAGGAGACCCGAGTTTGATTCCTGGGTTGGGAAGATCCCCTGGAGAGGACATGGCAAACCACTTTAGTATTCTTGCCTGGGAAATCCCATGGACAGAGGAGCCTGGTGTGCTACAGTCCTTTGGGTTGCAAAAAGTCTGGAAATGACTTAGCAACTAAACAACAACAGCAAAGCAAGGTAGGTATTTAAAAATTCGCTTTGATATAATAATTTTTTCCCAGTGTAAAAAAGAAAGGTAGATACTATGTTTATTTTATTGACGAGGAAACTGTGTCTCAGGAAGAAGCTCAGAATTTTCCCAGGTTCAGACTGCTAACAAGCTGGGATTTGAATCCATGTTTGACTCCAAAGCCTGTATTAGTTTTTACTCAACCACACTGCCATGTAAGGAACATAGATTTGTTTGTGTGTCTTTTGATAAAATACACAGCTTCCCTCCAGTGAGTTCTCACATTCCTCCTCACCATGTTGATGCTGCACATCCATTAACTGACCCATACCCTCCCTTTCGAGAGCATACTCTGAGCTTAGTCTTTATTCAGCCCAAAGGGAGAGTCAGTTGAGAAATATTTATGTAGCACTTACTCTATGCCAGCTTCTATGCAAGATACAGACAAGATCTGAGATGAGGGACTCCCATGATAGTTGAAGAGATAGATATTGAGCTATCAAAGAGTTAAATAATAAATGAATGCTGGATAGAGGAAATGCTATTTTAGGCATACAGACAGTAAATCAACATAGGGTTTTGAAGAAGGGGAGATCATGGTGGATTGAAGTGGTTGGGGAGGGGGGCCTCTTGCAGAGGGGGAGTAGGGGAAGAAACAAGGCTCTGGACCATCTGAATCTTCAAAAAGCTGGAGAGTAGTTTCCAGTCAGAGTGGAGGCCAAGCCTGTGGTCAAGAACCACGTCAAAGTTCTCTGGCTTCCCATTAGGAAAGCTGAGAGACAGCCCTAGACCTCTCTAAATTGGCTCAGGAAGACCCAATGGTTCGTTGGACTCACTGCCTCATTGGCAAGCAGGGTTATTTTTTGAAGACTCTAAAAGGGAAGAAGCACGATTAACCTGATATTTTCTGTCTCTTGCCCCTCCCGGGTTGAACGGCCTCCATGTCTGTAAACATCACTGCTAATTGAACCAACCAACTGCAGTCAAGCCCCACCATCCTAGGGCAGGATTGAGCTCCTCTTTTTCCCACTTGCCACTTCTCTGCTGTGTCCTGAAGAGCCATTTTAGATTGACAGGGATTATGAGAAGGTTTTTCAGTTGTTCAATGCCAGTTCATTGGCCCATATCTTCCAGAGGAAAATCCTTCTCCTTAAGGCCTCCATTGGTCCAATGACCCCAGCTACTGGCCTTGCTTCCTGGGTACACAGGTATATTCCCTGAGACCTGTATTCCTGGGCTTTCCTGTCCTCCTGGACCTTAGAAAATTCGAAGAGCTGAGTTCCACTGAGTTACCATGTGATCCTAAAATGGCAGGTAGGATTTTTAGGCTCAAATCTAACCACCAAATTCCCACAGAAAGTCTCTTCTCCAGCTCCCTCCAGCCACTCTCCCCTCCAACCTGCCTCTGGCTTTTTTTCCTGACTGACTCACACCCTACTACAATCGTGTCCTCGGGTCAGACTCAACTAATCTCCAACTAAAATGGAGCAAGGCCTTGTAGGGATTTGCACAGCCAGTGGTGGGAGAAGGCACAGCACCTGTTAGCTCTCCTGGTCAAGTTTTGAGTTCAGCCTCCACTACCACTGACCTTGCCCGGGTCTTCCACCAGGGAGTACTCTCCCTGGGGGCCATTTTGCTACCTTGTATGGGAAGAGGCTGATGAAGTTCTGTATTAAAGCAAAGGTGGGAGGAATGGAAGGAAAAGGAGGAGAGGAGATTTTAGAAGCTGGATACACAAGCCTCGGTGGTAGATTACATATAGTGGTGATGGTGGTTTAGTCACTAAGTCATGTGCGACCCTTTTGCAACCCCATGGACCATATCCCACCAGGCTCCTCTGCCCATGGGATTTCCCAGGCAAGAATACTAGAGTAGGTTGCCATTTCCTTCTCCAGGGGGATCTTCTCAACCTAAGAATAGAATCCATGTTTCTGGAAAGTGAATTCCTTGAGCAGAGGGGCCAACATTGCCCCTGAGAGGAAGTCCACCTACATGTTGTGTCTGGAGATGGTATACTTTTCTAAGCATAAGATAACTGCTTGAACTAGCTGGTAAAGCCCTCGGATCCCGAATGGAAACCCTAGGCCTTTCAGGATGACTTAGAATCCTAGACTTACTCGTAATGTACCTGCTACAGGGCCAGCCTCACTTGTAAGTGTCCACACTGACCCCAGTCCCTCAGGACTGCTAGACAGCCCGTAGTGCTTTTGAGAGTGCCTCTGTTCTTCTGGCCGCTGGTTTTCTAGGCAGCCTTTCACTTTACTGTGGTTCTTGAGGTTTACCCTGGACCTCAGTGTTTATTGTCAGCAAATTTCACCTGTGTAAAAAAAAAAAATCACTAAAGATGTGGATGTGGTAAGTGCCATATAGAGTTGAGGGGGCTCCAAACCTTATAATGGTAAGCCCCCTTCTCCCCCGACCCCAAGGAGTCTGGGAGGGGAGATGAGGTGAGGACAATGAGAGGGTCTTTCAGTGCTCAGCTAAGGCAACATATTGCCTAGAGACGCTACTTTGCTTGTAGAAGCCTTTGGCTCCGGGATGGGGGTCTGCAGAGAACATTCCTGGACTTACTCTTGGTGCTTGACTTCCTAGTTGTGTGTTTTCCTGCTAATAAGTGATTTGCCTTGAGAAACAGCCCAGTTCCAGGATCATGTTGAGTACGCCAACACAGCTGGGAACCATTAGGGGTTCAGCAATCTTTCTACTTCTCAAGCCACCCAAATATGTGACTGTGTGAGCTGTGACCTCTCCTCCAACTCCACTCCCTACCATTTCAGCAGAGCTTGGGCTGACATGTCCCATCTGCACTCTGCATCTCAGCTTTGACTTACAGGAAAATTTCTCCAGCCTTGCTTCCTTACCCCGACATGAATTATACCCAGTTGTCCAAATCTAGGGGAAAATGCAATGAGAAGCCATTTCATTGTTTTCAAATTTGTCACCAAAAAGTCCACTTGGCTGTAGATTTGTATTGGCTCATTACCCTTTACCCTTCTTACCTCCTTAGCTGTTTCTAGTCTCATTTCCTTAAAGAGGTAAAAAAAAAAAAAGTGGCTTGATAAAAATGTTCTCCCATGTTTCACATCATGGTGCTGACATACATAAGAGTTTGATTCATATTTAGTGGATGAGGTTGAGGAGATTAAAGCTCATTGGTAATATTATATTTAGCCTGGAACCAAAAGCTAAAACATGTCTTAAGCCAGTCTTCCAGAATGGGGGAGAGCTTTTCAGTGAGCATTAAGCAGAGACATAAAACCCTGGGATGGATGACAGAGAGCTGGTTGTATTTCCACCCCTGAAGAACTGCACAGTATTATCCTTTACATGGTGGCCATTAATAAACTTAAAGGGAAAAGGATGGACTAGTTGATGTTTAGAGATTCCTTCTCTATCTGTATGTGAGGAATCTGAAGATTTAATCCTAGTTCTACTAACTAGCTGAATGCCAGGAGGGGTGAGTTACTGCCTTTCTCCGAGCCTGTTTCCTCATTTGTAAAATAAACAGGTTGACTAGTCTCTAAATTCCTTTCAGGCTTGACAGTCTATGGACTGTTAACTTATTTTTTTTAAACACATTGTTAAGTAGCCACCCATCATGTATGAGGAGTGGTGAAGTAAAACTGGGGCATGGGCCAGGTTATGAGAGGAAATGGAACATAAGGTGAGTTTTTCTTTGCCCAAATATATATTCTCCCATGATTACACATAGCTTTACAAATGCACGTACGTGCTGTCTCACACACATACATGCATACACACACATTGCATATAAAATAATCACCTTCAGAGTAGTCAACAAGAGAATAATTATACAGTGCCTCTATTTGAGTTCTGCTTCCATGTCTCTTCGCTTGTTTATATGATCCTTTAGGTCTTAAATAGAAGTTGACATACCAAAAGTGTTTGCTGAGCCTAGATCCCTGCTATGAATGAAAGCCTTGTGGAAATTCAAGACTAATGCGACCACAACCACTAACAACTCCACACAAAACCAGCAAGTAATTTGCCTTAATAACCTAAAAGCACACTTTTCCACATATCAGTGTTCACATTACTGATTTTTCATGCTAGGAAATTATTATATGGATTATCTACGTCCAGGAAATCATGGTATAACTTTTCATCTTGCTCTGCATAAAATGGTAATGCATAGCTCAGAAAGGAAAAATTGGGTTTCATTTCATCTTAGAAAGGGCAAAGGAACAAACAGAAGAGAAAGAATATTAAAACTGAATTCACCCAACACACCTGCTCTATGCTCCATAAGTAGAAAAAACCAGGCAGTTCCCAACTCACGAAAAAATTTTGTCTTCTTCTAAGACAAAAAAGCAATGATGAGACACCTAAAAAAAAAGGCCAGAAAATACAAAGTTGACAACCCACCTAACTCTCTCCTTTTGGCAAAAGGATGACCAATTAATCTTCAGTTTGGTCTTGTCCTTGCCCAGAATGTCTGTTCCTTTCCAGAGTTATTTTGGCTTTTAAAGAATATATGGAATGTTTCATTCTGTAGACCAGACCCTTCATCAAAGGGAATTATGTCCATTTAAAAAGAGTTTTGAGAACCAGAAAAATATAGATGTCTATTTAATAATTTTTTAAAGGATATATGTCTAGATTTTCTTTCCATTTGAGACTAGGATTTATTTCTGCTGGGTAAGCAGAATGTCAAGGTACTGGCCAAAGGCCTCTTCCATGAAGCTGTCTCCAACTACCCAAGACTTCATTGGTATTTCCTGCCTTTGAACTCTCCAAGGGCTGATACTCTGAGTCACGCAAACATGTCTTCAATTATACAGTGTCATGTATGTGGCTATGCCTCTATCCATGCCTGTCTCTCTACTCATTATACCTCCGTACCACTCCTGTGCCCAATTGCTAACTCTAGTCATTCTTAAGGCTTCAACCTGAGCATTGCCACTGCTATTCAAATTATTCCACCTCCCAGAAGGGAAACTTGGGGATCTTTCCTTCAGGCATTGGTTATACTTTGAAAATGCCTCTATTACTTCGTGTTGTAATTGTATTATTTGGGCCTCATTTTCCTCCTTGCAGTGGGAATGGCACAACTAATGATACATTAGGGAAAGACACACATACACCCCTAACAAATACTGCAGCCAGTCTGTCCAGCCTCCCTTGGAATATCCACTGGACAAAAAGAGTGTCTGTTGAAGTGCTCCTCAGAACAGTCTATTACCACCTGCTATTAGTGCTGCTGCCATCTGTAATTCATCCAAAGATGTAGGGAAATCTAGTTGCCATGGAGACCACTGTTGCCTTTGTGTTTTATTAGGAATGGATTTCATATATAAGATCTCCTAACTAATTTTCCTAGAGAGGGAGAAGTATTAATGTCCACCTCCATCAGACCTTGTCTTTTAAATGCAATCACCCTTCCAAGCACAGGCACTTCAGGAAATCTCATCCTGACAAATAGGATCAAAATGTAATGTGCTAATCCCTTGCTCTCCTCTTTACAAGCTGGCCGCTACTGCAAAAACTATGTCTGAGGGCACCAGCACGTTTCATCCTGTCTCATTCTCACCCTCTCCTTCCACCCCCTCACATGACCCTTTTCCTGTGGCTTGATGATCTACTGCTTTGTGTTTGTTCTCACAACCCCACAACCTTCCCTTTCTCCTACCCATGGAAGTCCTGGTCATCTTTTGATCTTACCTCATCTGTGAGGTCTGTCCTGTGCAGCTGAGCTCACACTGTCTGATGGGAAACACATCTCAGATTCTTAGAACCAATTGTTGTATCCACAGGACATCTGTGATGACCCTCGTCTGATTGTGGGCAACATCAGCAACCACCAGCTGACCCAAGGGAGACTGGGGCACAAGCCAATGGTCTCTGCATTTTCCTGTTTGGCTGTTCAGGAGTGTCACTGGACAAAGGTATTCTCTTTTCTGCAGGACCTCACTTGACTTCTACCTTCTTGTCTTCTTTAGTAACTTTAGGAAAAGTCAGCTCATAACTTTCTTAGTTTGTGTAATTCTTGAAGTCAGAAGTATTCACGATTGGAGGTGACTTTCCTCCATTTAGTTTCACAAATACAGAAAGTTGAATGATTTTTACAGTCAACATCCATTTACTCACCTGCGTTCTACCATTAACATTTTGCTCTATTTGCTTTGTCACACGTATTAGTTGATCTTTTGTTCACTTGCAGTACTTTGGCTCAGTAGCTCTGCATACTTACACTCTCTGTACCTACTGGGGTTAAAAAAACCCACTGGGAGCCAGGAATTCACTGACAGATACGAATAAAAGAAAAGGTGAGAAAGATGGAAATATATCCTTGAAAAGGTTCTAATAAATTATTAAGACTACGAAAATTCCTATGGCATTTAGGCAGAGTTCAAGGCAATGAAGTGTTGATTTGGGACAAAGGTAGAGCATTTTCTTCAGAAAAACAATTTTAGAAGCTGAAAGTGTAATTTAATTTTAAAAGGAGACTTTACAAAATGTGGAAAGATGTGAATAAAATCTATCATCTATAGAACCTGCATGAAGTCTCTAGGGTGGATCTCTAAAACCACAGGGGGCCTTGTGTTTTGAATAATTTTTGCCTTTTAAAATGCCTGGTTTATAGGGCTGAATATGCAACCATGAATATGTTTGTGTAGACAGTTTCTCATGATCGACTTTGTAGATTATCTGTGGGAAATAATTTAAGCGACATCTTGCTGCCCCCCATGATCCTGTGTGTATTCAGGGCAAGCATGGTAATACTATTCTCAGCAAAACTGAACTGGGGAAGCAAAAATTGTGGGGGGTAAAAAGCCCTACCAGGGACTTCCTAACTTAGACCCAAGCCAAATGTATTTGGTGTGCTTTCTGTTGCCCCATGAATTTTTCAGAAGTTAACTGTAATCTCAATATCTGAATATGGTCTGGTGAATAAAAGTTGACTGAGTGAATGTTCTTATGTTTCCAGACAATCCCCAACTATAAGGAACAGGAATGGGACCCTCGAAAACTAGATAAATATGCTGGGATATTTCACTTCCGGTTCTGGCATTTTGGAGAATGGACTGAGGTGGTGATTGATGACTTGCTGCCCACCATCAATGGAGACCTTGTGTTCTCCTTCTCCACCTCCATGAATGAGTTTTGGAATGCTCTGTTGGAAAAAGCTTATGCCAAGTAAGGAGGTGGGGGGTTGACTAGTCAGTGGTCAGGCTACACAAGGGAAGGAAGGTCATATTCATCCTTGGGAACTCATACTCATGCTCTCCCAGCTTAGCTTTGGGTGGGATGTCAGGCAGATCCAAGGCAGTGCTTTGGACCTGGGACTGGCCCTCCATAATTTTAGATAAGAAAGAAATAAGCTGTTCCAATTTCCATTAAACCCCTACCTGCTCCCTCAAAAAGGTGCCCCCTTTCTGAGGCTAATCTAAGGATCGCATGACATTATGGCCTCAGATTTCCTCCTTGTCTAATATTTACTGGTAGAAAGAAGTTTCATGCATGGACTTAGATCAACATAGCCTAAGCCTAGAAATATGACTATGGTCTCAAAATCTCTCTCCTTCTGTACCTAGAGAAAAGCTAGCTGGTAAGGACTGCCTGTGCAAGCAGTGTTCTAATTTTGAGGGAACAAGATGTCCTAGACTTGGAAAAATAATTTTACAAAGATAACTTTGCATATTTGCCCCTAGGCTCCTTGGCTGTTATGAAGCCCTTGATGGTCTGACCACCAGTGATATCATTGTGGACTTCACTGGTACACTGGCTGAAACTGTTGACATGCAGAAGGGAAGATACACCGATCTTGTTGAGGAGAAGTACAAGCTGTTTAAAGAACTGTACAAGACATTTACCAAAGGAGGTCTGATCTGTTGCTCCATTGAGGTTTGTACTCATCAAAACCACTCTTTACTCACTTTTGGTGGAGGAGACCATGACATTTAGTGTGGAACATGACCCTAACCCTGGAGATCCAAGACAAGCCACTGTGAAACTCAGAAAGCTAACAATAGACACTGAGCCCTGGTGCAGAGGCTAAGGATATGTAACGTATCATCCTTTTGTACCAGTCATTCCAACCTGGTGATGCAGCATTCAAGCAGATATAAATAGCCTCTGCTAAATTATTCCTCCTACCTGTGCTCCTGAATGTGGAGGTTATAGCTGTTTGCTCAAAGAATTAACCAGTCCCCCGAAATTCTGATGCTCTTCATATCAATGTACTACCATGAGTCATTTGTATTGTTTGAGTTGTTATATTAAATTATTTGCTTCTTTTCCTTGCCTTGCTTTGTGTCAAGTTAGGCAGCAGAAACAAATTTCCATGTACATAAGAGAACTAGTTTCAACCATACTGGTGTAAACCAGTCAAGGAAGAGGAGGAGCCAAGCCTTGGCTCTCCCAATTCTTGTGCCCTTATGTATGTTTTTTTTGTTCTCAGTTTCCTGACCAGGAGGAACAAGAAGTTGAAACTGATTGGGGTCTGCTGAAGGGCCATACCTACACCATGACTGATATTCGCAAGATCCGCCTTGGAGAAAGACTTGTGGAAGTCTTCAGTACTGAGAAACTGTATATGATTCGTCTGAGGAACCCCTTGGGAAGACAGGAATGGAGTGGCCCCTGGAGTGAGATGTGAGTGGCTTTCTACTTTGATGGCTGCATCCCCCAAACACTATGACTTCTCCCAATCCCATCCCTCAGGCTGCTAGTGGGCTGTCAATGCTTACTGACATCTGTGCGTCCTTCTTGGGCATGGAGTCTGTGACTTAGCTAACAGTGAAACAAAGCTGTCCCAATCCTCATGCATTCTGTTCCTTTGGCATCCTGCTTCCTGTAGGACGTTAGTGGCAAACATACTGGCTTATCCCTTTGTTCATTTGCCTTTAGTTCTGAAGAGTGGCAACAACTGACTGCAGCAGATCGCAAGAACCTGGGGATTGTTATGTCTGATGATGGAGAGTTTTGGTGAGAAGTTTTCTGTGCTAAGAGAATTGAGGCTTTCACATGGAACTGCAGGGGTAGGTATTAAGTACCATCTTCATTTCTTTCTCCTGCACTCCTTCCATTCAGGATGAGCCTAGAGGACTTTTGCCGCAACTTCCATGAACTCAATGTCTGCCGCAATGTGAACAACCCACTTTTTGGCCACAAGGAGCTGGAGTCGGTGGTGGGATGCTGGACTGTGAATGATGATCCCCTAATGAATCGTTCAGGAGGCTGCTATAACAACCGTGATACCTTCCTGCAGAATCCCCAGGTTTGAACCAAATTCTTTCTGTCTTCAAGTTATCAAGGCAATAGGGCTTTCCTGGTGGCTCAGACAGTTAAGAATCTGCCTGCAGTGCAGGAGACCTGGGTTCAATCTCTGGGTCAGGAAGACCCCCTGGAGAAGGGAATGGCAACCCACTCCAGTATTCTTGCCTGGAGAGTTCCATGGACACGGGTTGCAAACAGTCAGACACAACTGAGCAACTAACACTTTCACTTTTCACTATCAAGGCAATAGGAAGCCAGGTCTCACTTTGGAATGTTTCTTTGACATCAATTCTCCCACTGGCCACTATTGTATAATATTCATCAACCAAGACAAAGAGGGATGAGCTCAGATGCTTGTAAGGCACAGTAGACTGTGTCTTTTTGCAGAGATGTGATTTGGCAACATTATCAAATCCAAGCCACCTCCTCTGGCTGCCTCTCTCTTGGCTATATTGCTGGTATGCTTTGACACTCCCTGCCTCCTTGTGATGGCCCCACATTGGAGAGAAAGGATCTGCTCTTTGATGCTTTCTCAATTCTTTTTTATATCTTTACTGCCGAATTGCTCCCTGGGGTGCACACTTACTATATGTGTCCTCTTTCTCAGGCAGGTGATTCTCCTGAACCCCCTCATTATGACTCCCTTTTCTGGTCTAGAATCCCAGGTCATTATTCCCAGGATTTGAATTACTACAATATCAATGAACCCATTCCCTTCACCTCCCATTTACAATGCTATGCCAGGTGACACATTAGAGGTCAAGCCCAGGCACATCTCAAAGCAAAATTTACAAACATCCAAAGCCTGAACCTATAATAACCTTGATGCTTTGATCCACAAATGTGCTGATGAGCTAACCCACAGGAGACAAGAATTCTGACTGTACTGCAGCCTTAGCCATGAGTGTTTTCTTTCCATGAACCTCATTGGCAGCCATTTTGAAAGATACTAAATTTGGTGGGCTGCTTTACTTAACTCATACTTTTCTCCTTTCCTTCTACCTTAATTATCCCTAAAGAGAAGAAAGCTCCTATTACCACCTCCCTTCATTTACAACCCTGGAAATGCTTTCATTGTCAGGCACATATACCAAACTGATGAAATGGGCTTTTTTGGCTTCAGTGTTTAAGTGTCTTCACAGGATAGATCTATGGGGGCCTTGTGAACCTATGATTTTGCATCTGTTTCCTATTTCTTTCTAGGAGGGAAAGAAAGACACACACACACATACGCACACACACACAGAAACAGAGACAGAAACAGAAAAAGAGAGAGATAAAGAGAGACAGAGGAAGAGAGAAAAATAGGAGGCCTTTTGGACTCACTTCCCAATGGCATGATTCCCCAAATTATGTTTGGAAAGTCTCCAACACAGCCCTGTAGCTTCCCTATAATAGTGATAGCAAAGCATCAATTCACCAAAGAACTGCATCCAACTGCTCCCACAAGTCACACATCTGGGATGGCAAAAAGAGGTTAGCCTAGGGGAATGCTGCTGTGTCCAGTTAAGTCAAGCAAGAATGCTTTCTGTCTTTATATTCTTGATTTTTCCTATGTACAACTTTAAAAATAAGGGGATAATTGGGGGAAAAAACACCAAGAGCCTAAGCAATAATTGATTAAAAGAAAGCACACCCTCTTTGGAATCAGACACCTGGGCATGAAGTTGTGTCTCTCAACACATGCTGAATGCCATAGGGAGAAACAAACATTAGAATTCACAGTTAGCAAGTCAATGAATTATCCAAGGTTTCATTGTCTGGTCAGTGGCAAAGCCCAGAACATAACCCAGGTCTCTGCTTTGAGAGGTAGAGTTTTCCACCCTGACATTTGAGCTGACCCAGCTAAAACAGAAGTGTGTTAACTAAGCTCCTTGGTGGCCTCTTTTCTCTAGTACATCTTCACTGTGCCAGAGGATGAGCACAAGGTCATCATGTCTCTACAGCAAAAGGACCTGCGCACTTACCGCCGCATGGGAAGACCTGACAATTACATCATCGGCTTTGAGCTCTTCAAGGTAAAAATAGGCCTTTGGAGCAGAGACAGTAATGGCAAACAGTGTCAAAATTAGAATGCCTTGGAGTTAAGGGAATTAAGAATGGTGGAGGGATGAAGCTAGTAAGAGGACCTAGAATCTTCCAAAACCAAAAAACAACAACTATGATATGAGTGCAATGGAGCATTTCCTTCTCTTGCATTTCCAGGTGGAATTGAACCGCAAATTCCGCCTCCACCACCTCTACATTCAGGAGCGTGCCGGGACCTCCACTTACATTGACACGCGCACTGTGTTTCTGAGCAAGTACCTGAAGAAGGGCAACTACGTGCTGGTCCCAACCATGTTCCAACATGGCCGTACCAGCGAGTTCCTCCTGAGAATCTTCTGTGAAGTGCCTGTCCAGCTCAGGTGCCATTTCCTTGGCCAGCCCTGCCAACTCCTATTCTGGGCTTTGCCTCCAAGTCCTAACCCCATTGGCCCTCTCCCCCTAGATGGATACTCAGAGGGCCAAGTTGTGCAAGTCAGGTTTAACTGAAATGATGGCAGGAGAACTGTGTCTCAGAAACGGGTGGTTTGTGAGGAATTCCTCGTGGAGGTCTGGGCTTCAGTGCTCTGAGCTGCCATTTAAGGAGAACGGGCCTATAGCCTGTTTTTCCGCTTATATTTTATCTTCTGTTCTCTGGCTGACTCTCTCTTCTCTTAAACAGCTGGCCCTCCTCATTGCATCTCTCTTATGTTCTGAGTGCTGGGTCACCAAAGCTACCTTTTCACCCCAGCCCTGCCTACTCTGATCTTTATCTTCTGGGCCTTAAAGCAAGGGGAAAGGAAAACATACCCATAAAACATAAGCCATGTCTGGGGAGGAATGGGCTAGGCCCCTTGGCATTTCATGTTTTTCAACAATGAGGTCTGCTTTGGCTAGCCTTTCTCCTCATCAAAGGGCATTCGTCGTGGATGACGTGTCTTCCTTTTGATGTTCCAGGGAGCTGACTATGGACATGCCCAAGATGTCCTGCTGGAATCTGGCTCGTGGCTACCCCAAGGTTGTCACCCAGATCACGGTGCATAGCGCTGAGGGCCTGGAGAAGAAGTATGCCAATGAAAGTAAGAAATGCAGGGCTGTCTGGGAAAGCAAAATGCAGCTTCACTTATTGCATATATGATTAGAAAAGATGGTCACAGATGAGTCTCTCCAGTGGTATTTTCAATGTAGAAAAGTCAGAATGGCTGTCAACCAAGTTAGGAAAATGGGATATAGATAAACAAGGTCCTACTGTATAGCACAGGGAACTATATTCAATATCCTGTGATAAACTATAATCAAAAAGAATAGTTAAAAATAATGTATATATATTGTATACATAAAATATATAAATATACATATATATTTAAAGGATTGTATGTTGTATACATATGTATATATATTTAAAGGATATGTATATGAATGTGTATATATATATATGAAGGATTGACAGAAAAGTTTGGGTTTCTCCACGACATCTTACAGAAAACCTGAACAAACATTTTGGCTATAATGAATCACTTTGCTATATAGTAGAAATTAACACTATGTTGTAAATCAACTATAATTCAATTAAAAAGGAGAAAATGGGATATAAGTGTCTTTGGGGGAGGCCTGTCTAGTATTCATTTTTATATCCTTCTATAAAATATAGAAAAGAAAAGGAAAGTAGACAGCAAAGTCCTAGGTCATTCTACTAACCAGGTGTTATGTTAAAAGTCCCTGAGTAGACTTAGTGAGATAATTTTGACTATCCACGAAGAGGACTTCTCATCACTGCCTTCAAAATAATGGTTACTTTGTTTCAGCTGTAAACCCATATTTGATCATCAAATGTGGAAAGGAAGAAGTTCGTTCTCCTGTCCAAAAGAACACCGTTCATGCCATTTTTGACACCCAGGCCATTTTCTACAGAAGGACCACTGACATTCCTATTATAGTTCAGGTAAGGATGTGAACAGGGACCAGCAGAGTGGCTCCTATTCACTACTAGATACTAGATGATCCCAAGTGCATCACAGATGACTAGGATCCAGAGCAAGGGTTATTTTGGGTTATTTGTTTTGTACTCAGATACCTCCCACTAGGCACAATCACTGACTTCCTTATGAATGTCCATTCTAAATATCTTCTCCTCCACATATTTCACTGTGGCTAGAAACCCACATGCTGTCAGATTCACATGCTAACTTAGGCACGGCAAATTCCCATGTAGGGAAGCATATGCCAGTTCACATGGCCCTCAACCTGCTAGGTCAGGATGGATCACTATGGTTTGGCTGTGTTCCCCTGACTTACTGCTTCTGACCAGCTGCCAAGTTTGATCCTGAACTCTGCTTTTCATCTCTGCTCTTTGAGGTACTTTCCCCCTACTCAGAGCAGTATTCGGGAAAAGTCCTTGGTTTTTAAACAGCCCTTTCTAAGTCCAGCATTAGGTTCCACATGCCACAGGGGCAGAGTCCAGTGTCACAGAGGGTTACTCACCTTCACTCTGTTGGCTTGTCTCTCCAGGTATGGAACAAGCGAAAGTTCTGTGATCAGTTCTTGGGCCAAGTTACCCTGGATGCTGACCCCAGCGACTGCCGTGAACTAAAGTCGCTGTACCTGCGTAAGAAGGGTGGCCCAACTGCCAAAGTGAAACAAGGCCACATCAGCTTCAAGGTTATTTCGAGCGATGACCTCACTGAGCTCTAAATGTCCAGCTCCAGGGAAGCCTGACAGAGCTCTTCCATCCTTTCATTTTCTGTCAGATGCTAGATTTTATCTAAGATTACCAATCTTTTGAGAGAAAAATTAACAGTAATTAACTTTCCTTTTCTTCTGATTAATTCCCTATACCTCTCGATCTGAGTAGCATAAGTAGCTACATAACCTATTTACCTCCAGCAGCTGGACAGGGGGAGGTGACAGTCCCATCTGGAGATTAGACAGATGTTGGCCAAGATAAAAGATCTCTGGGGCTTCTAGGGGTGAGAGTTGAGCAGGACAACATCAGCCTGGATACTCTACCAATGTCATTGCCGTTTTCAGGTCCCCAATATGTCTCCCCTGTAGGGCATATTGAGGAAGGGGAAGGGGTGATTGAGGCCAAGCAGGTCTAGCCTGACATCCCAGCTCCTGACTGAACACTACAGCAGTCCCAGCAGCATTTTATACAGCACCCAGAGTCTGGTCATACGTCCCCAGCCCTTACCACGATCACTACCACCACCATCAGCCAACACCACCATCAATCTCCACCTCTGGAAAGAGTAGTCCTGCCCTAATTCAAGTCACCCCCTACAGTAGGTTTTACCTTCATGTTGAGGAAGCTTCCTAGGTGCTTAATCAAGAGCTAGAGTTCCCTGAGGCTCAGACAGTGGAAAGGGCCCGAGCTCCAGCTCCATGGAAACCAGCTGTGTGCCACAAGAGGGAAAAGTGGAAGAAGCTGCAGTGGGAGACAAAGCCTCGGTCCCCCACCCATCCACACACACCTACACTCACACACGCGCACGTGGGCGCGCACGAACTACCATTCAGGCAGTCAGTGGGCAAGAGGAAAGATGAATAGGGACCACACAGGATCAAAGAATGAGAGTCCATCCAGGCGTAGTTCAGCCAGTTTGGGGCCCCTGACTGCATTGTGAAACCTCCTGCTGCTGCTAGGTTTACAAACAAGCCCATTGCCCTGTGCCTTCTAATATCATTGGTACTGAAGACCCCATCTGGGGGCTTGAGCCCTCTCAGGCTTCCCAGCTGGGAAGCATCACTCCCTGGGGGTGTTTGTTTGTCCTCTTGTATTTTTTCAGTCCTTCTACAGAATTTTCTCTGAAATGTTCTTCCCTCCACTTCATCTATCAACGTTTTACCCCTCCTTCAAGGCCCAGCATAAATGCCACATCCTCCATGAAGCCTCTCCCCATCCTCCAACCTCCACCTCCTAGAATATCTCACTGCTTCTGCAATAATGAATACAATGACATAGCTGTAGCCCTTAGTCTAGTTTAGCACGCAATCATTTAAAAAATTATTTTGTAGATTATTTTTAGCTCTCTCTTTCCTATCGCGTTTTTCACCCTAACTTCTCCACTGCCTCCACCGCAATGCCTTACATAATCCAAAGCACAATAAAATTCACATTTAATTAACTGACTAGTCTTGACTTGATTTGGCGGCACCGGAGAGATGGCAAGAGTAGCCATCTGCAGAGACTCATTTGGGAGCTGTTCAAGGGGTGGGATGTGGGGTGAGGGAAGGGATACTTGGTGTAACCTGAGTCCAGGCACGAGTCTGATGAATGTGGAAGCCTTGGCTCTATTCATCCTGGTGGGGGTGGGGCTGGTAGATTGGAGAAGGGGGTTCCTTTTCTAGTTGGGATATTTGTGTGGTGTCCGGGGTTACATGGTTTTGAAACCCCTCTGAGATTGGACTCAAGGCCAAAGTTACAGTGGCCAGGTCATTCAAGACTTCACTCACTCCTGCCACACTCAACTTCACCTCTGCCCATTTTAGGGTAGGCTGTGAAGAAAATTCCTTATTCCTTGAGCTCTGCCTCCCGACAGGAGAGGATGCCCACGCAAAGGAGGCATCCCCAAGCTCCACAGGGCTGTCTTCAAGCACAGTTCTCATTCCCTGTCCTTGCAAGGCTAACCCAGACACACTAGAGATGAATTCCTAAGTCCAGGATGTTTCCAGGCAGTTGAACTTTGTCAGAAATGGAGTATCCAATACAGATAATGTAATAGCTCTCTATGGTCACCAGATGGCACTATGATATCACGATTAAACTCAAATGCGCTACCATTTTAAGAATGAGAAATTTTTTCCCTAATAAAAAGGTAGAAAAAGAAAAGGACTAACAGTTTTTTGATTGCCTGCTATCTGTCAGACTCCAGGCGCTATGCTTTAAAAATGAGAACTCATCTGAATTCACTTAAACGTATGAAGTGTTGTCATTGTCTCTGTTTTTCAAAAATGACATGAAGGAACAGAGAGGCTAAATAACACGTAAATAAATAACAACTCAAGGTTGCTGGTCAGTAATTATATAATGATTATTAATCAGATAATAATGTCCATTTGATGCCTAAAACTTGAGCTTTTTCATGAAAATATGCTGTCTCCAGAAAGTGGTAACATATTCCCTACATCTGTATTACCACCTGTGCATCCATAGAAAAAGTGTGCAAATAGCACACCAAATGTTTCTCTCAGAATCCTTACCTCTCTAACTTATATACTCATGTGTATACTTAAGTATGCACATATATAATGTCAGTCAACCTGGTCTTCCCAGAATAAATCCAGTGCATGAACATGTATCAATATGTATTGGATAACGACATAAATGACTTTCAAAATAATAACGTTGGTGAAAGAAGTAAGGGGAAAAAAGGGTGCATCCTGCCTGGTTCCATTCACATAAAATCTCAAAAATGCAGACTACTCTATCAGCTTAGTTCAGTTCAGTTCAGTCGTTCAGTCATGTCCAACTCTGCGACCCCATGAATCGCAGCACGCCAGGCCTCCCTGTTCGTCACCAACTCCCGGAGTTCACCCAAACTCATGTCCATTGAGTCAATGATGCCATCCAGCCATCTCATCCTCTGTCGTCCCCTTCTCCTCCTGCCCCCAATCCCTCCCAGCATCAGGGTCTTTTCTAATGAGTCAACTCTTTGCATGAGGTGGCCAAGTATTGGAGTTTCAGCTTCAGCATCAGTCCTTCCAATGAACACCCAGGACTGATCTCCTTTAGAATGGACTGGTTGGATCTCCTTGCAGTCCAAAGGACTCTCAAGAGTTTTCTCCAACACCACAGTTCAAAAGCATAAACTCTTCGACGCTCAGCTTTCTTCACAGTCCAACTCTCACATCCATACATGACCACAGGAAAAACCATAGCCTTGACTAGACGGACCTTTGTTGGCAAAGTAATGTCTCCATCTGAATATGCTATCTAGGTTGGTCATAACTTTCCTTCTACTCTATAGTGATGTAAAATTTCTCATTGGTTGCCTGGGGAGGTGGGAACAGGAGAGAAGAAAGAAATACAAAGTAACCTGAGGATCATTTGGGGAGTAATGATTAGGTTCATTATTCTGAAACTTTGTGTATCAATTGTCAAGTTGGTTACACAACTGTCTATGTGCATGCTAAGTCACTTCAGTCTTATCTTACTCTTCGCGACCCTATGGGCCATAACCCACCAGGCACTTCTGCCCATAGGATTCTCCAGGCAAGAATACTGGAGTGTCTTGCCATGCCTTCCTCCAAGGGATCTTCCCCACTTAAGGATGGAACCAGTCTGTTAGGTCCCCTGCATTGTCAGTCAGGTTCTTTACTACTAGCACCAGCTGGGAAGCCTACTCAATTGTCTGCATTTCTCAAACACAACTGAATTTTTAGTATAAATAAATTTTTAAGAAATAAAGCATTATAACACTTTACCATCTCCCTCTAATCTTTCAAATTTTCATGCATATCATATCTGAGTACATAAACAATTCCTCCAGACAATGTTACAATTTTTTGCTTTCAACAGGCCTACATATTTTAAAGAACTTAAAGGAGATGAAATAGTATTTTATATTTACCATTTTGTTTCACTTCTTTACTCCCAAAGTTCCAAGATTCTCTTTAGTATCATTTATATTCACCCTGAAGAACTCCCTGTAGCATTTCTTTTAGAGCTGTTGATGAATTCTCTCAGTTTTTCCTTCATCTGAGGATATCTTTATTTTGCCTTTATTTCTGAAGAATATTTTTGTTGGATATAGAGTTCAGTGTTGGCAGTTGTTCCCTTTAAGTGATTTAAAGACATTATTCTCTTCTGCCCTCCATGGATTCTGATGAGAAATCCACAGTATTTCAAATTTTTCTTAATATTATGTGTATTATGTGTCATTTTGCACTATATGCTTTCAAAATTTTTCTTTTTCTTTAGTGTTCAGCAGTATTGTTATCTATCTAGGCAGGATTTTCTTTATGTTTACATATTTGGATTTCACTGAGTTTTTGAATGTGTAAATATGTCTTTGATCAAATTTTGGGACATTTCCAGCAGTTATTTATTCAAAAATTGCTGCACCAATTCCTTTTTCCATTCCCTCTGGATCTTGTGATGTGAATATGAAATCTTTTTACATTGTCCCAGAGATCTTGGAAGTTTTGTTCATAATTAGATTTTAATTAAAAAATCCACATAATGTGAATGATTTGATAGAAATACGCATAGAGAACTGTTAGATACCAAGGAGGTACACACAATCCCAGGGATCAGTAAAGGCTTTCTGGAAGGTGATGTCTAAGCTGAAATCTGATGGATGAATACAATTGGCCAAATGAAGAAGGGAGGAACCAACAGTTGCAGGTAGTGAGAATGATGTGTGCAAGTGCAGAGACTTGCAAGGGAACATGCACTGTTTGGAGAAAAGCAATTCGTTACAGTTGAAACATATGGTGCCAGGGTGGAAATGATGAAAGGTGATGTTCAAGGAGTAAACAGAATGAATCATGAGAGGTTGTATATTTTAAGAGGGGAAGTTTTGGCTTAATATATCCTGAGGACAATTGGGAAGCAGAAAAAAAAATTCAATGTCAGTGGAATTTTTTCTTCTAGTTCTGTGAAACATGCCATTGGTAATTTGGTAGGGATTGCATTGAATCTGTAGATTGCTTTGGGTAGTACGGTCATTTTTGCAATATTGATTCTTCCAATCCAAGAACATGGTATATCTCTCCATCTCTTTGTGTCATCTTTGATTTCTTTCATCAGTGTCCTATAGTTTTGTGCATACATGTCTTTCACCTCCTTGGGTAGTTTTATTCCTAGGTATTTTATTCTTTTTGTTTTAGTGGTAAGTGGGATTGTTTCCTTAATTTATCTTTAGCTTGTTTTTTATTCTTTTTGCTTTTCTGAATTTTCTCAAGTTTCTGTAATGAACATATATCATTTTTTTATTATGACAATTTTAATAAAAAAACATAACACATATCATTAAACTCACCAATTTAAAGTGTACAGTTGAATGGTTTTTGGTTTATTTACAGAGTTGAGCAGCTATCATCACAATCAATTTTTAGAACAATCTCATCGCTTCCAAAAAGAAATGCTATACTCCCCACTGCTTCCTAATCCCCTTCTCCTCCACTTTAGAAAACCACTAATCTACTTTCCCTTGTGGCTCAGCTGGTAAAGAATCCACTTGCAATGCAGGAGACCTGGGTTCAATCACTGGGTTGGGAAGATACCCTGGAGAAGGGAAAGGCTACCCACTCCAGTATTCTGGCCTGGAGAATTCCATGGGCTGTATAGTCCATGGGGTCTCAAACAGTCAGACATGAGGAAGCGACTTTCACTTTCACAGTCTACTTTCTGTGTCTATGGATTTGCCTATTCTGCACATTTCTTGTCAATAGAATTATATAAAGTGTGACTTTTTGTGTATGGCTTCTTTTATTTAGTACAATATTTTCAAGGCTCATCTACACTGTAGCATGGATTAATATTTCATTTCTTTATATCTCCAGATGGTCTTCCCAACACAGGAATTGAACCCAGGTTGCCTGCATTGCAGGCAGATTCTTTCCGAATGGAGCTATAGGGGAAGCCCCAACATTCCATTGTATGGACATATCACATTTCATTTATTGACTCACCACTTGATGGAAACTTGGGTTGCTTCCCCTTCTTGGCTATTGTGAATAATGTTGCTATGAACATTTGTGTACACGTTTTTGTTGGGCCATGTATTTTCAATTCTTTTGGGTATGTAGCTAGGAGTGGAATTGTTGGATCATACAATAACTGTATGCTTAACTATTTGAGTAACTGACCAATTATTTACCAAAGTATCTGCACCATTTTGCATACCCCCTCAGTTCAGTTCAATTCAGTTCAGTTGCTCAGTCGTGTCCGACTCTTTGCGACCCCATGAATCACAGCATGCCAGGCCTCGCTGTCCATCACCAACTCCCGGAGTTCACTCAGACTCACGTCCATCGAGTCAGTGATGCCATCCAGCCGTCTCATCTTCTGTCGTCCCCTTCTCCTCCTGCCCCCAGTCCTTCCCAGCATCAGAGTCTTTTCCAATGAGTCAACTCTTCACATGAGGTGGCCAAAGTACTGGAGTTTCAGCTTTAGCATCAGTCCTTCCAAAGAAATCCCAGGGTTGATCTCCTTCAGAATGGACTGGTTGGATCTCCTTGCAGTCCAAGGGACTCTCAAGAGTCTTCTCCAACACCACAGTTCAAAAGCATCAATTCTTCAATGCTCAGCCTTCTTCACAGTCCAACTCTCACATCCATACATGACCACAGGAAAAACCATAGCCTTGACTAGATGGACCTTAGTCGGCAAAGTAATATCTCCGCTTTTGAATATGCTATCTAGGTTGGTCATAACTTTCCTTCCAAGGAGTAAGCGTCTTTTAATTTCATGTCTGCAGTCACCATCTGCAGTGATTTTGGAGCCCCCAAAATAAAGTCTGACACTGTTTCCACTGTTTCCCCATCTATTTGCCATGAAGTGATGGGACCAGATGCCATGATCTTCGTTTTATGAATGTTGAGCTTTAAGCCAACTTGTTCACTCTCCTCTTTCACTTTCATCAAGAGGCTTTTTAGTTCCTCTTTACTTTCTGCCATCAGGGTGGTGTCATCTGCATATCTGAGGTTATTGATATTTCTTCTGGCAATCTTGATCCCAGCTTGTGTTTTTTCCAGTCCAGCGTTTCTTATAATGTACTCTGCATATAAGTTAAATAAGCAGGGTGACAATATACAGCCTTGACGCACTCCTTTTCCTATTTGGAACCAGTCTGTTGTTCCATGTCCAGTTCTAACTGTTGCTTCCTGACCTGCATACAGATTTCTCAAGAGGCAGGTCAGGTGGTCTGGTATTCCCATCTCTTTCAGAATTTTACTCTGTTGATTGTGATCCACACAGTCAAAGGCTTTGGCATAGTCAATAAAACAGAAATAGATGTTTTTCTGGAACTCTCTTGCTTTTTCCATGATGGTGGAGAGGTCTGACAGAATGTGGTCCACTGTAGAAGGGAATGACAAACCACTTCAGTATTCTTGCCTTGAGAACCCCATGAACAGTATGAAAAGGCATAATGATAAGATACTGAAAGAGGAACTCCCCAGGTCAGTAGGTGTCCAGTATGCTACTGGAGATCAGTGGAGAAATAACTCCAGAAAGAATGAAGGGATGGAGCCAAAGCAAAAACAATACCCAGCTGTGGATGTGACTGGTGATAGAAGCAAGGTCCGATGCTGTAAAGAGCAATATTGCATAGGAACCTGGAATGTCAGGTCCATGAATCAAGGCAAATTGGAAGTGGTCAAACAAGAGATGGCAAGGGTGAACGTCAACATTCTAGGAATTAGTGAACTAAAATGGACTGGAATGAGTGAATTTAACTCAGATGACCATTATATCTACTACTGCGGGCAGGAATCCCTCAGAAGAAATGGAGTAGCCATCATGGTCAACAAGAGTCTGAAATGCAGTACTTCGATGCAATCTCAAAAACGACAGAATGATCTCTGTTCGTTTCCAAGGCAAACCATTCAATATCACAGTTATCCAAGTCTATGCCCCAACCAGTAACACTAAAGAAGCTGAAGCTGAACGGTTTTATGAAGACCTACAAGACCTTTTAGAACTAACACCCAAAAAAGATGTCATTTTCATTATAGGGGACTGGAATACAAAAGTAGGAAGTCAAGAAACACCTGGAGTAACAGGCATACCCCCTAGCAGTGCATAAAGATTCCAGTTTTTCCACATCTTTGCCAATAATTGTTATTATCTATCTTCTATATTACTTCTACCCTAGTGGGTATGAAGTTGCCATCTCATGGTTCTGATTTGCATTTCTCTGGCTTTGGATGGACTCTGAGAGTTGGTGATGGACAGGGAGGCCTGGCATGCTGCAATTAATGGGGTCGCAAAGAGTTGGACACGACTGAGCAACTGAACAGAACAGATGGCTAATAATGTTGAGCATCTTTTTTATGTGCTTATTGGCCATTTGTACATCTTTTCTTGAAAAGTATCTATTCAAATCCTTTGTCCATTTTTTAATTTGTTTGTCTTTTTATTACTGAGTTGTGTGTGTGTGTGCTAAGTCGCTTCAGTCGTGTCCAACTCTTTGCAATCCTATGGACTATGGCCTGTCAGGCTCCTCTGTCCATGGGATTCCCCAGGCAAGAATACTGGAGTGGGTTGCCATGCCCTCTTCCAGGGGATCTTCCTGACCCAGGGATCTAACCCATGTCTCTTATGTCTCCTGCATTGACAGGTGAGCTCTTTGCCACTAGTGCCACCATAGGTGCCCTGTATATATTCTGGATCTAATTCATTTTACAGATATGTAATTTTGGAAATATACCCTCCCATTCTGTGAGTTGTCTTTTCCATTTGATGGTGTTCTTTGTTATTTTGTTTTTCTTTTTTTACTATAAATTTATTTATTTTAATTGGAGACTAATTACTTTACAATACTGTATTGGTTTTGCCATACATCAATATGAATCTGCCACGGGTGTTAACCTAAGAGAGAGGCACATAGGTGGAAGTCCTTGGGCTGAGATCTTCTTGTTACAGGACCACTCTACCTCAATACTGAAGGTGTTAGTTAATTTTTTTTTCTGTTTTACTTTTATTTATTTTTTTTACTGTACAATATTGTATTCATTTTGCCATACATCAGCATGAATCTGCTACGGGTGTACACGTGTTCCCTATCATGAACCCCCCTCCCACCTCCCTCCCCATACCATCCCTCTGGGTCATCCCAGTGCACCAGCCCCGAGCATCCTGTATCATGCATTGAACCTGGTCTGGCGATTCGTTTCACATACACATATGATATTATACATGTTTCCATGCCATTCTTCCAAATCATCCCACCCTCACCTTCTCTCACAGAGTCCAAAAGACTGTTCTATACATCTGTGTCTCTTTTGTTGTCTTGCATGCACGGTTACATCACCATCTTCCTAAATTTCATATATATGTGTTAGTATACTGTATTGGTGTTTTTCTTTCTGGCCTACTTCACTATAATAGGCTCCAGTTTCATCCACCTCATTAAAACTGATTCAAATATATTCTTTTAAATGGCTGAATAATACTCCATTGTGTATATGTACCACTGCTTTCTTATCCATTCATCTGCTGATGGACATCTAGGTTGCCTCCATGTCCTGGCTATTATAAACAGTGCTGCAATGAACATTGGGGTACTCCTGTCTCTTTCAATTCTGGTTTCCTCGGTGTGTATACCCAGCAGTGAGATGGCTGGGTCATAAGACAGTTCTATTTCCAGTTTTTGAAGGAATCTCCACACTGTTCTCCATAGTGGCTGTACTAGTTTGCATTCCCACCAACAGTGTAAGAGGGTTCCCTTTTCTCCACACCCTCTCCAGCATTTATTGCTTGTAGACTTTTGGAGAGCAGCCATTCTGACTGGTGTGAAATGGTACCTCACTGTGGTTTTGATCTGCATTTCTCTGATAATGAGTGATGTTCAGCATCTTTTCTTGTGTTTGCTAGCCATCTGTATGTCTTCTTTAGAGAAATGTCTGTTTAGGTCTGGCCCATTTTTTGATTGGGTCATTTATTTTTCTGGAGTAGAGCTGTAGGAGTTGCTTGTATATTTTTGAAATTAATTCTTTGTCATTTACTTCATTTGCTATTATTTTCTCCCATTCTGAAGACTGTATTTTCACCTTGCTTATAGTTTCCTTTGTTGTGCAGAAGCTTTTAATTTTAATTAGGTCCCATTTGTTTAGTTTTGCTTTTATTTCCAGTATTCTGGGAGGTGGGTCATAGAGGATCCTGCTGTGATTTATGTCGGAGGGTGTTTTGCCTAAGTTCTCCTCTAAGAGTTTTATAGTTTCTGGTCTTACGTTTAGATCTTTAATCCATTTTGAGTTTATTTTTGTGTATGGTGTTAGAAAGTGTTCTAGTTTCATTCTTTTACAAGTGGTTGACCAGTTTTCCCAGCACCACTTGTTAGAGATTGTCTTTTCTACATTTTATATTTTTGCCTCCTTTGTCAAAGATAAGGTGTCCATAGGTGTGTGGGTTTATCTCTGGGCTTTCTATTCTGCTCCATTGATCTATATTTCTGTCTTTGTGCTAGTACCATACTGTGTTGACTGTGGCTTTGTAGTAGAGCCTGAAGTCAGGCAGGTTGATTCCTCCAGTTCCATTCTTCTTTCTCAAGATTGCTTTGGCTATTACAGGTTTTTTGTATTTCCATACAAATTGTGAAATTGTTTGTTCTAGTTCTCTGAAAAATACCGTTGGTAGCTTAATAGGGATTGCATTGAACCCATAGATTGCTTTGGGTTGTATACTCATGTTCATGATATTGATTCTTCTGATCCATGAACACGGTATATTTCTCCATCTATTAGTTTCCTCTTTGATTTCCTTCACCAGTGTTTCATAGTTTTCTATACATAGGTCTTTTGTTTCTTTAGGTAAATATATTCCTAAGTATTTTATTCTTTCTGTTGCAATGGTGAATGGAATTATTTCCTTCATTTCTCTATGTTCTCATTATTAGTGTATAGGAATGCAAGGGATTTCTGTATGTTGATTTTACATCCTGCAACTTTACTATATTCATTTATTAGCTCTAGTAATTTTCTGGTGGAGTCTTTAGGGTTTTCTATGTAGAGGATCATGTCATCTGCAAACAGTGAGAGCTTTACTTCTCTTTTCCAATTTGGATTCCTTTTATTTGTTTTTGTGCTCTGATTGCTGTGGCAAAAATTTCCAAAACTATGTTGAACAGTAGTGGTGAGAGTGGGCACCCTTGTCTTGTTCCTGACTTTAGGGGAAATGCTTTCAACTTTTCACCATTGAGGATAATGTTTGCTGTGGGTTTGTCATATATAGCTTTTATTATGTTGAGGTATGTTCCTTCTATTCCTGCTTTCTGGAGAGTTTGTATCATAAATGTATGTTGAATTTTTTCAAAGCCTTTCTCTGCATCTTATTGAGATAATCATATGGCTTTTATTTTTCAATTTGTTAATGTGGTGTATTCCATTGGTTGATTTGTGGATATTGAATAATCCTTATGTCCCTGGGATAAAGCCCACTTGGTCATGATGTATAATCTTTTTAATGTGTTGTTGGATTCTGATTGCTAGAATTTTGTTAAGGATTTTTGCATCTATGTTCATCAATAATATTGGTCTGTAGTTTTCTTGTTTTGTGGCATCTTTGTCAGGTTTTGGTATTAGGGTAATGGTGGCCTCATTGATGGTGTTCTTTGAAGCATGATGTTTTTTAGTTTTGGTGATATCCAATCTATTTATTTTTCTTTTGTTTATGGTTTTGATGTGATATCTAAGAAACCATTGTCTAATTGAATGTCACAAGATTTATGCTTATGTCCACTTCTAAAAGTTTTGTAGTTTCAGCTCTCACAGGTAGATTTTTGACCCTTTGAGTTAATTTTTATTGTTGATATACATCAAGGGTCCAAATTCATCCTTTCGAGTGTGGATATCTAGTTGTCCCAGCATCATTTGTTGAAAAGACTATTTTTTCCACTACTGTATAGTTTTGGCACTCTTACTGAAAACCAACTGACCATAAATGTATGGGTTTATTTCTTGGCTCTCAACTCTATTTCATTGATCTATATATCTGTCTTTATGCCAATACTACACTGTCTTGACTACTGTAGTTTTGTGGTATGTTGTTGTTGTTGTTGTTGTTGTTTTTAAACTTTTTGACTGTGATGGGTCCATCGCTGTGCAGGCTACTCTCTAGCTGAGGTGTGTGGGTTTCTCGTTGCAGTGGCTTCTCTTGTTGCTGAGATGGGCTCTAGGACACGTGGGCTTCAGAAGTTGTGGCTCCTGAGCTCTAGAGCACAGGCTCAATAGTTGTGGTGCATGGGCTTAGTTACTCCAAAGCTTGTGGGCCCTTCCCCGACCAGGGTTGAACCCCATGTCTCCTGCACTGGAAGGCAGATTCTTTACCACTGAGCCACCAGGGAAGCCCTGTAGTAAGTTTTAAAATCAAGAATTGGAGATTTTCAATTGTGTTCTTTTTAATTTTAATTTTTAATATAAATTTATTTATTTTAATTGGAAGCTAATTACTTTACAATACAGTATTGGTTTTGCCATACATCAACATGCATCCACCCCAAGTATACACGTGTTCCCCATCCTGAACCCCCCTCCCTCCTCCCTCCCTGTACCATCCCTCTGGATCATCCCAGTGCACCAGCCCTGAGCGTCCAGTATCATGCATCGAACCTGGACAGGCGATTCATTTCATATATGATATTATACATGTTTTGATGCCATTCTCCCAAATCATCCCACCCTCTCCCTCTCCCACAGAGTCCAAAAGACTGTTCTATACATCTGTGTCTCTTTTGCTGTCTCGCATACAGGGTTATTGTTATTTTAGCTATTCTGGGTCTCTTGAATGTCCATATAAATTTTAGGGTAAGTCTAATTTCTGCAAAAAACCAGCTGGAATTTTGACAGGGGTTGCTTTGAATGTGTAGATCAAATTGGGTGATATAGACATCAAACAATGTTAAAAAGCATTTAATTTAACAACATCAAAATGAATATGGGACATGCATTACTTTTTAGATAAAAGTAAAACTAATATCATTTATTGATAAAATTGTATGCTAACTCCATTTATGGCCCCCTTCTCAGCAAATGCCCCGTGTCCCTCTTGTGTTGTTTCTACCCGGTCCTCTAGAAACAGGAGCAAAGACCTTGCTATTACAACTGTGCTTTGCATGCTAAGTTACTCAGTCACGTCCAACTTTTTGCAACCCCATAAAGTGTAGCTCCGGAGAAGGCAATGGCACCCCACTCCAGTACTCTTGCCTGGAAAATCCCATGGAAGGAGGAGCCTGGAAGGCTGCAGTCCATGCGGTCGCTAAGGGTCGGACACGACTGACCGACTTCACTTTCATTTTTCACTTTCATGCATTGGAGAAGGAAATGGCAACCCACTCCAGTGTTCTTGCCTGGAGAATCCCAGGGATGGGGGAGCCTGGTGGTCTGCCGTCTATGGGGTCACACAGAGTCAGACACGACTGAAGTGACTTAGCAGCAAACTGTAGCTCCCCCAAGCTCTTCTGTCCATGGGGTTCTCCAGACACAAAAACTGGAGTGGGTTGCCATGCCCTCCTCCAGGGGGTCTTCCCAACCCAGGGATTGAACCCGCATCTCTTACATTTCCTGCATTGGCAGGCAGGTTCTTAACAACCAGTGCCATGTGGGAACTGGGCCATATCAAAAAGAGGCAGTTCTGACCCTGAGAATTTTTGGTTTTGCAGACTCACTGTTCATACAGTCCCAGGCTGGGCCAGAGTAAACGAAAACTACCATGCATCAAGAGCAATGCTACTGCTACTGCTAAGTCGCTTCAGTCGTGTCCAACTCTGTGCAATGAACTTACATTGGTAAAACAATTCCAGTTTTACAGATGATGAAGTGAAAGCCTGGGGAGTTTAAGAAACTGGATTCAACTTACAGGGCTATTCAGTGGCAGAGGTGGGAACAAAGTCGTTCTAACTTCAGAACCTCTGATGGGCCAACTGCTCCCATGCCCTGAAGCCAGTGAGTGTATGAAAACATCTGTCCAAGCCCCTTTAACCCTGCTTCCCGGACCTAGCAGAGGGAGTGTCACTTCCTTTCTCTGCACTTTCTTAGGCTGCTGAGTTGCTGCCATATTCTCCCTACAGATGTTGAGGGTTACTAGGGAAGTCTGTGGTCTGTGTTAGGGTTCTTATCCCAGCTAACTTGGACTCTTGCACAGTACATCTCTCCAGAGAAGCTCTGCCCAGAGAAGGGCATTTCCTTTTATCCTGGGGCTGGACTTAGAGTCAAACCAATAACTCTTATATTGGGGGATTTTAGTGTAGACCTTCTCACCTGGCAAAACCTTTGAGATACAGGTCTCAGCAACTATTCTGTAAAGAACCCATTTTACTCTGTAATGGAAACTGTATGTGTGTCTAGCTCTAGGCCACCATAAGGCCATTTCCAAGCATCCTGAATATATTGAACCTATCCAGGTTATTGGTCAAGGACCATACCTTCTTTCTTTAATTAATTAGTTTATTTTAACTGGAGGATAATTAGAATATTGTGGTGATTTTTGCCATATATCGACACGAATCAGCCATGGGTCCACATGTGTCCCCCCATCCTGAACCCCCCTCCCAGCTCCCCCCATCAATCCTTCTGGGTTGTCCCAGAGCACTGGTTTTGAGTGCCCTGCTTCATACATTGAACTTGCACTGGTTATCTATTTTACATATGGTAATAAACATGTTTCAATGCTATTCTCTTATCATCCTACCCTCATTTTCTCCCACAAAGTCCAAAAGTCTGTTCTTCACATCTGTGTCTCTTTTGCTGCCTTGCATATAGGATCATTGTTACTGTCTTTCTAAATTTCATATATATGCATTAACATACTTTACCTTAAAATTTTTTTTTAATTTTTAATTGAGGTATGGTTGATTTACAATGTTGTATTAATTTCTGCTGTACTGTAAAGTGATTCAGTTATACTTATGTATTCTATTTTTAAAGTTTTTTTTCCACTATGGTTTATTATAGGATATTGAATATAGTTCCCAGTGCTATACAGTAGGATGTTGTTGTTTATCCATTTTATATTTAACAGCTTTTATCTGATAACCTTAACCTCCCACTCTATCCCTCCCCAACCCCCTACACCTTGGCAACCACAAGCCTGTTCTCTGTGAAGGACCATACCTTCTTGAGCATCAAAATGAGAAGAGAATTAGCTTACCTTCCTGGATGGAGGCTAGGCTGCAGCAATTGGAAGGGCAAATCCAAATGCCATGAAATAGAGAACACCATGTGATTCTGAATGTTGGCTATTACAAAGATGCCCCCTCCTCTTCTCAGTCTGTGAGTTCTCAGCTTCAGAACTAATTATAGCATTGGCTTTATATGTTTTTCCTATGGGATTATCATACAGGAAGAGTTTGCAATCACAACCTACAGTCAGGGTTCTTAAGCATCTTTTTTTTCTACTCCCTACAAGCCTAGGGTTCATTAATTTTGATTTATTGATGTGACTTTCTTATGTGGTTTCTGTATCTCTCCATGGATTCATAAGCAAGGGTCATGGTTTCTTTTTAGGAAGCATTTGACAAGGTCTTGAACTCGATATGAGAATCCACATGAAGGGCACGCACTGGAGAGCAAGGGGCCTGTCCTGGTGATGCTAGAGAGTCTATGGAAAGGATTTAAGAAAGGTCATGACTTTGTCAGATTTTCTTTCAGAACAGACACCAGCAGCAATGTGAATCAGAAGAGTGTCAAGAATGGAAACTAAAAGACTGGTTCCTTCAGGCCTTCATTATTTATTTTTGCTGCAATATTCCCCAAATAAATAGTGGAGGTAAAGAGTAAGGGACAGTTGAATAGATATTTAATAGGAGGACTCATAAGAACTTGGTAACTGAGGAGACAGTATGGGTAAATAAAATGAGGAGAAGCTCAAGGATTATACCCAGGTTTCTGACTGGGGTGGTGATGGGAGACAGAACAGAACACAGGGAGAGGCTCTGTTATGGTGAATATTAGTTGATGCATTCAGTTCAGGACAATTTGAGTGTTGACTGACTTTGGGACACATTAGTGGAGATTTCAAATGGGTAGATGGGTTTACAATCACAATCTGAAGTATAGAGGAGACATATGGGTTGGAGATATTACTTAGAGAGCTGTGATACGTGGGGGGGGATGGGAGACTTGGGTGTGAATAAAATTGACCATGAAAGAATCCTGAAAGAACATCCACATGTGAAGGATGATTAGAAGCAGGACTCTGAAAAGGGAACTGGATAAATGGAAAACAGAGAAGTAAGAGAATGATCAGGAAAAACTAGTCACAGAATCAAGAAAAGACAGAGTTTCAAGAAGAAAGGAACAAGGATTTTCCTGGTGGTCCAGTGGTTAAGACTCTGCTCTTCCATTGCAAGGGGCTCAGGTTTGATTCCTGGTTGGGGAGTTAAGATCCCACATGCTGCATGGGCAAAAAAGACAGGAAGAAAATTTCTTGAACTGAATAACAATGAAAATACAACATATCAACTTAAACATTTTTAAAAAAAAAGAAAGAAGAAAGGAATAGCCAACATTCACCGAGTTAACTAAGGTTTATAGATAGCTGCTGTGTGCCTGGGGATGCCTCAAGGGATTAAAAAAAAGATCTTTGCCCTGGTGGAGCTTACATTCAACTGGGAAGAGTCAGACAACAGATAGAAGAAATAAATGAAATGGTAGAGTATGAAAGTAACTGATAGATATTGTGAGGAAAAGGACAAGGGAAAACATATTAGGAATTCTGGTGGTGGAATTGCAGTTGAAATGGGGTAACGAGGTTGGCCTCACTGAAAAAGAGACATTTGAGCAAAGACCTGAAGGAAGTGAGACATGAGATGTGTGGCTATCTAAGGAAGTGTTTTGCAATCAGAAGGAACAGTCATCACAAAGTCTCTGAGGCAAACACACGACTGAAATGTTTGGGATCTAGCAAGGAACCAGTGTTCCTGGAACAGAACGAGTGAAGGGGAGAATAGAAAGGGATGAGAAGGTAGGGGGTGGTACCCACAGTGGAGGGCCATGTAAGTCATTATAAGGACCCTGTCTTTACTCGGAGAGGAATATGGACCCAAAGAAGAGTTTTGATTTATGTTGAATGTTGCATAGAAGCAAGGACACCAGGTAAGAGGCTATTGCAACCAAGCAAGAGATAAAGATGCCTTGGATCAGATTGGTTGCAGTAAATGTGGTCAGATGATATATACATATATTCACAAACACACACACACCAGCACACTCACACTTAAAATCATATACAGATGGTACCCAACTTACTTCGACTTTAAATTTTTCAACTTCACAATGGTGCAAGAGCAGTTTGCATTCAGTAGAATTCATACTTTGAATTTTGACTTCTTCCTAAGCTAGTGACAAGCAGTACGATAGTCTCTTGTGCTGCTGGGCAGTGGCAGTGAGCCTCAGCTCCCAGTCAGTCATACTATCACAAAGGTAACTGATACACTGACAACCATTCCGTACCCAGACAACCATTCTGTTTTTCACTTTTAGTGCAGCATTCCATTAATTACATGAGATCTGCCGCACTTAATTATCAAATAGACCTTGTGTTAAATGGTTTTGTTCAACTGTCAGTTTAGTTCAGCTCAGTTGCTCAGTTGTGTCCAACTCTTTGTGACACCGTGGACTGCAGCAGGCTCATGTAAACGTTCTGCTCACGTTTAAGGAAGGTTAGCCTAAGTTTTGATGTTCAGTAGGTGAGGTGTGTTAAGTGCATTTTCAATTTAAAATATTTCCAATTATAGTAAATAAATAACTTTTTCAAGAAAAGACAGCAAATCCTGAGTTCCTATCACAAAAATTATTTCTTTAATTTTGTATCTATATGAGATGACATGTTGTTCACTGAAACTTATTGTGATATTCATTTCATGATGTATGTAAATTCAATAATTATGCTGTATACCTTAAACTTCTACAGTGCTGTATATCAATTATATCTCAGTAAAACTGAAAGAAAAATAAAAAAAATATTTTCAACTTACAGTGGGTTTATTGGGACATAACACCATCAGAAGTTGAGGAAGATCTGTTGTTTCTTTTTAGTCAGTTTCATTGAAGCATAACTTAAAAACAGTAAGATTGCCTGACTTTAGTTGGATGATTCAGTTGTGGGCTGACTATGTCTTATATGGATGCTGTAATGCCTCCTGCTAAAAATAAGTTGAAATAGCTGGATTTTCCCCAAGAGTATTGTCTCATGGCTTTACGAGTGTTACAGAATGGATTTGGCAATATAAGAAGATAAAAGATTTGGTAACTCTTAAAGAATCAGTTATTTCAGCCAAAGATGAATAAGGACTTGAAATACAAATGTGAGGCAAAAGTTTGCTTTGCACAGCACAAGATTTCACCAATACAGATAGTGTAACGGGATGCTACACCCAGATACAAGCCACCCAGGTTAGCAAAGATTTTCTTGTTTTTGGATGTAGATTGGAAAAAACAGGGTGCATACTTACACTGCACAGCTCAACAACCTTCCAGTCTGGCTCTACACAGGACCAGAAGATCTCTAATGATGGCTGCTGTGTCATGCAAGAAATACTTCTTTGCGTTTGGATCACCAGCCAAAATTCACTTAGGACTGGCTACTCTTGAAGGTGTTCCAATCTGCCAGGATATTTTACAAGGCTAACGTGCTGTGCTGTGCTTAGTTGCTTAGTTGTGTCTGACTCTTTGCAACCCCATGGACTGTGGCCTGCCAGACTCCTCTGTCCACCGGGATTCTCTAGGCAAGAATACTGGAGTGGGTAGCCATTCCCTTCTCCTGGATCTTCCTGACCCAGGGATCAAACCCAGGTCCTCTGCATTGCAGGCATATTCTTTACCATCTGAGCCACCAGGGATGCCCAAGAGCTACCATTTATTGATATGTTTTGATATGTATTGAGCATTTTGTATTGAGTATTGAGTTATGCTATGTATTGAGCATTTTGATGTGTTAACTTTCTTATTCTTGACAATCCCATCATGTATATTTATCCTCTTTTGATAAATAATCAAAATAATTGAAACTAACACTTGGTTAATAAAAATGAAATGGAGTTCTAGCTCTAAAATCTAAACTCTTAATCCCATGTCAGCCTAAGGGGAATCCATCATTTATGAGATTCAAATGAATCGACAGTATGTGGTCGAGTGCAGTTGAGGCCAGCGCAAAAGAGGTGATGGGAGCCAGGATTTGGGTTCTGGGTTGCTGCTGTATTATGAATGATGATTTTACACTCATGGTTTTATTTTTGGAGGGAAATCCAGAGACTTCTATGTGGGAGGAAGTGGAAGGTATGGAAATTTAGGAGGATGCTGATGTAATATTACTGTATAACTAGACTAAATCAGAAACGGCCAGAAACATATAGATTGCCACCTCCCAGGGGATTTTGCAGCAACATTGAATGGCAGAAGCACCAGAACAAGGTTGGAGTAGGAGGACAGCAGCTGAAAGATGGAGAGCTAATTGATGTTGAGGAATCGGGGGCTTCCCTGGTGAGCCCCAAATTGTTGCTCTATCCATGGGCAGGGAGTGAACCTATCACAGTGGGTCACAGAATGTACCCCAGCCAGTAGGCAATTAATGGAAAGCCAAGGGGGCCACCATCCACATGCTTGCCAGCAAAGTAAATGCCCCTTCAGGCAGGGTTCATTCATTTACTTCTTACATACTTAGAGTCCAAGGAGCCAAACTTGTACTTGAACTGGCTTCTGGAGCTGCTACACCTCAGGATAGCCAGGTTCCATGGCAATGACAAAGAAAGATGTGATTGGAGATGATGTGTTACTGTGTGTGGGGTGAGGGAAGGGGGAGGGAGCCTCCTTCAATTGTTATGCCATGATGGTAAAAGAAAAGGTGGTGGAAAACTCAAAGAATTGAGAAAGTGAGGCAAACTAAAGCTGGTACACGGCATCTTCTGGATCCTTAAGCCTGTGGCCAAGTGCCGAGCCTCACCTTTTCCATCAGAGGAACAGTGCTTCTTGAAGGTCACAGAGCACCACGCACAGGCCCAGCACAAGCAACACTGTATCCCTTATAGTACAGATGTTAGTGCAGATGACATCAGGGCTTTGACTAATAGCCTATAAAATCCTATGATCCAGACCCAACTTGAAGGATGGCTTAAGGTAGGTGTTAATAATCCTCAAAATGATACAAATAATGAGTTAGGAAAGATCATGGGATACAGAGCCCCTGTTTAAGTTTCCTGAGCCATACAGCAAATTCCTGTTGGCTATTTATTTTACAAGTGGGAAATTTCCATGTTACTCTTTCCATATATCTCACCCTCTCCCTCCCTCTGCCCATGTCCATAAGTCTGTTCCCTATGTCTGTTTCTCCATTGCTGCTCTTTAAATAAATTCTTCAGTGCCGTTTTTCTAGATTGCATACATATGCTTTAGAGTATGGTATTTATCTTTCTCTTATTGAGCACATGCTCCATGAGAATACAGTCTTGCTGATAGCAGCCTGGGGAGGAACCACCTATCAGGACACCTCCTTCCTCTGATGACAGAGCAACTCGTTTCACCCTCCACTGGTTGTGTACTAGTCTCTTTATCTTGTGTGCCATGCACAATAAGTCACTTCAGTAGGGTCTGGCTCTTAGTGACCCTATGGCCTATGGCCTACCAGGCTCCTCTGCCCATGGGATTCTCCAGGCAAGAATACTCAGTGAGCACAAGATATATCATCTGCTCAAAGGGAACAGAGTACCATTGGGTATCCACTTACACAAAGACATCAAATTATATACACAGGCTCCAGAAGGAATACTATCCCACTGTAAAAGTATTACCAGGGTAACAAACCTCCACTATGCTGAATTGCTGGTGTTTTTATCTCATCCTAAGGACTCAGAGAGTTTCTGATAAACCTGACTCCAACATGTTCACTTAGCAGCTTTCAATGAACTTTACTGTCATTTAGTCACACTTGAAGTTGGTTTTTAATACAAATGTTATCTTTCTCAGGAAAGTCCACAGTGCCTGACATATAGCAAGAGCTCAATAAACCTTTTATGAATGAAAGAGTGAATGAAAGAATGAATGTTCTCAGTGATATGGCTTTGGAATCTCCCGTGACTTGTGGCCCTTGATTCTAGATAGAAGATAAACACTAAATATTATGCAGATGTACTTTTTCCGAATTTTCCAAGCAGAAAGATGAGCAAAAAAGCAAATTACTACATACGCTTTCTTTTGGCAGTTTTCCTTTATCTACCTTTTGCTCTGCATCGAATATACAGATTTGTCTCTTCGAGCTCTTCTATGTAAAAACCCGATGGAGATTCTGGGCCTGAGTTGTCCAGAGGCAGGATCTGCAGGACATTTCCTATATTGCTTACAAGGTTGGACGTTTGCCCTGCCTTGATCCCTTTGAGAGAATGCTACCCTCTAACCTGTGAATGGGGTAAATGGCCAATGCCAAGGGGGTGGGTTGAAGGGTGACAGAAGAGAGAAGCACCAGCTCAGTGATGTTTGTCATTTTTATTTGCAATACTTTAGGTCCAAGTTTCAAACTGCATTATTTTTACACTCAAGACACAGTCATGCACAATCCATATTTCAATTTTCTATTGCTTCAACCACAATTTAAAGTAACAATATAATAAACAAAAGTCCTTAAAAAGAGCAGATGCTGAGGTCAGAAGGATGGAACCATACCATCAGCAGGTTTACAAAAGAAATAATTTACTTAAAAAATCAAACAGAAAGACCATAAATACCTTTAATTCAGTTACAGAAGAATTTCACTACACATGGGTTTACAGATAACACATTTTAACAAAAGTAAAGCACAGCCAAATGAGATACAATTCTGATAATGAAAACACAGATCCTCCTTAATTTGTTTTGTCTGGATATTATGAGTATAATCCCAGTACACATCACTGACTACCCTGTGATCTGTCTCTTCCTTGCTGATGTACTGAGATTTAAAACTCAACCCACTAGTGGTTACAGAATTCTGTGAAAGGTCTTATTATCACTAATGAATATAGTATATGCGGGTCCATAAAGCACACCACACACAAGCACACACACTGAACTTGAATTTCACACTTAGGGCTGGTTGGCACTGCTGTAGGCAGGGCATTGGGACTGTCCACTAACTACAAGTTGATCCTCTTTCTAGTATCATACTCATCCAATTGGCCAATCCCTGTGGGAGCTGTCATCAGAAATGCTGTCTTTGGTTCCCAAGTGGATTTGTCAACACTCCTTAATGCTAATAGCACATAATCATTTTTTCCTTTTTCTCTTTGCAACCTGCAAATGTTTAGGCCCACTCAGTAGTCCCAGCCATGGCATGGGTTCTGCCATCTTGTGCCATTTTGGAAGTAAACTCTATAAAGCCCAACACTGCTTCATAGGGAAGGAGAGGCCGAAGTACAGTTCTATTCTAGCAAGTGTGACAGTGTTTCTGTTCTAGTAGCAAATACTGGCCACAGCTTAATGAAATCCAGACTTTACATACAGAGCGTATGGAAAAGAAAAACTGGAACACTAAACAGAAAAGGAACACTAAATCAAAAACAAAACAACAGTGAAGGAATTGGAAGGCTGCCACGAGTTTTATCAACATTCCCTAGTATTTATTCACTTCATTTACTTGAGGTTTCATCTTTTTTTTTGGCATCATCTTACATAGTTCTATTGTTTAACTGCAATATAAGAGACCCAGGCTTAAGCATATGATATTTGCCATCACTTCAGCAGGATGAATTAGCAAGGCAATCTATAGTACCATAGAATGTTAGAGCTTTGGAAAGCCTTGGAGAGCTAGTCCAATACCTTTATTTTATAAATGTGGAAACAGACACAACATAGTTAAGTGACTTGCCCAAGGGCACACAGTAAGTTAGGAGCAGAGCCTACATTAGAATCCAAGTATTCTTATTTCTGGGCTTCCCTGGTGGCTCAGTCGGTAAAGAATCTGCCCGCAATGCAGGAGATCCAGGTTCAATCCCTGCATCGGGAAGATCCGCTGGAGAAGGAAATGGCAACCCACTCCAGTATTCTTGCCTGGGAAATCCCACAGACAGACGAGCCTGGTGGGCTACAGGCCACGGGGTCACAAGAGTCGGACATGACTTGGTGACTACACCACGACCAACATTCTTACTTTTAGGTTGGCACTTCTTCCATTACATCTGATTGATTCTAATCGCTGTTGATTTCCTCATAGGTCCTAAATCAGGTGCACATGGTACCTGCCTCACTACTGGTATTATGGGATAGCATTCATCTGACGGCAGCTTCCAAAGGAGACTCTGATGGCACTAAACAGCTTCTATAAGTTTACCTTGCAAATGTGACTGTATCATGTGGCAGTAAATGCTCATTATTATCGTCTACTTGAACACAAGAGTGTGCACGTGGAAGTTATAATCTCAGTTCCTGCATCTGCAGATTCAGTTAGATACTGCTTGATATTAAACAGACATCCAATGCATGAGGAGTTGGGTTTATATTCACTTTGTCACTAAAAGAGCATGGGATCAGAAAAGGAATGGAAAAAAAGCTTACCAACAGAAAGATCATATCAAAAACCAATTTCTGATGAAAAAGTCTTTCTTAGGAAAAATAGTTCCATTATTTCCAGGGTCCTCTTTAATTCCTTCCCAATCCACATGCAAATATATGTTCAGAATTGTGTGTTAAGTTCACTCAAAATCTCAGGTCTGTTAGACTGTCAGTTTACACATGCTGAATTTCAGTCCTCTTGCTCAGAGACTAGGAGTAGGCCATCACTGGCCATGCCTTTGTTTAAACAAATATCAACTGCAAGTAGCTCAGAAAAGAACCATGAGATACAACTGGGGATGTCAGGGTTAAGACTCTTATAAGTAGATTATATGTTGAGAATGGCCCAAAGTGGGTTCTCTAGATAAAAGGTCTGCTCTTGGTGAAACTAACACCTGAGGCCACTACCGTATCATAAAAGTCCTCACCTGCAAAGTCTTTGGTGAGTTACAAGGAAATTCCTCTCTTTGGGTAGATAGTCTCCCTGATTCTCGTTTAAAATTATAGTAGTCACTGCATACAACCTATAATTAGGCAGATCAGAAAGCACCTAGAGGTCACCATCTCAGGCCAAAGCTCAAAGGAGTTGAGATTGAATGCCAAGAGGCCAGGGCTGTTCTAAATATTTGTCTCAATATTTTCATAGTCAGCTTTTAAGTGCAAGTCATAACTTCTACAGAAATCAACAAGACTTGCCTACTGTTTACTAAAAGAAAATCCTATCTGAATGATAGCATATCCTGTTGGAAAAGGAAATGGTGGGAGCTGGGGATTTTAACCTTCTGTTCTTCCAAAATTCAACCTAAAATCTGCTAAAATGATCCAGAAAGGCAGTACCTGAAACAGATGTTGTCAGAGGGGCTATCCAAAGTGACCCCTCCAATCTAAAATAAGTAAAACAGAAACCTTAAGCCCATACCAAAGCAGAGGGGGCAGCCAGATAGTTTGAAAGCAGAAGGATGTGTTTGGAGTTCTAACAGCGACATCTCCCTAGCTTTAACGTATAGATACTAGTCCCCGAAGAAAGCATGTGCCATACCAAGTGTGTGCCAACCGCAGCATCCAGGCAAATATAAAGCCTATGGAATAATTGTAATTAGCAAGTATCTGTGCCCTGCATGCTCTGGGCTCTGGCCAGAAGGCATCTGCTTCTGGCGTCTTTTCTATGTTTCTATAGTCCTCTTTCTGATGTTTATTTATTATAAAGCAATAGTATAACAATATCAAAGAAAATTCTAACAAGAAAAAAAATGTGCATAATCCCACCACCCCAACACAACTGATTTCAATTGTCTGTGTTCCCAGTCTTTGTTCATATGCACACTTATTTTTACATAGTTGTCATCCCTGTTTATGTTATTTAAAGGTGATTTTATAGGTTCTCTCTGAGAACTGGCAGCCTCATTAGAAATAAACAACCCATTGAGCAAAGGAATAGAATTATTTACACAATCTTTGAGCTGAGAAATATCGTTTATAGACAAACATCTCAAACCATCAAAACAGTTTTACAGACGACAGGAAGCAATTTCGTATTTCTTTTTCTTTTAGCAATGGAATGTGCTTCACAAGGGAGGGAAAGATGTGGGGATCAGGTGGTTAAAATCAAACATTGGGGTGCAATTCACAAGCCTGAAAGAAATCTGAATAACACAATTAAAGAATAAATACTTGAGTTAAATCTTCTTACATGACTTGGCCATCCAGTAGCCCAAATGGAACACGGACACACAAATATTTACAATGACACATAGACGAGATCAGCAAGAACGAAGTCATTACCCAACACGGTGACTGATTGAGGGGGTGTGTCATCCGAAAATCTTCACGGGATGATGACAACGTGCTGGATCCTTGCTACAACATTAACGTTCTTTTCTTTCTTAAATAAATAATCTCTACTGTGCTTCTCACCCTTCCCTGACTTTCCCACTGCCCTATCCCTCTCTCAGGACATTTTGGAATCAACATTCGATGATGTGCCCTCCTTATCTCAGGGCATGGATAGACTCACCAATGTCAAGATGAGCTGCAAAAACACAATCCAGGAAAAGGGAATAAACTATTAACCATCTGGAGTACAACTTGGTCAGGTATACCAAGTGTAAATCCCTCAGCATCATTTTGGCAGGAGAAACAGCTTCTCTCTAATACTTATTAGAAATATACATAACTCTCCAACATAGGGAATGGTCTTTAGAAGCTGTTCTCATTTTAAAATTTACATAGATATAAATCTGTAACAGTAAAGCCTACTGGGATATATTATCATAAAATCTTGATACAACAGGATGTGGTGAAGTAGTACAAGACTCCTCGTTGTTAACATGCTGAATTGAAAGCATAAAAGAGCAGCCATTTCTCTGCCTCCAGTAATCTGAAGGATCACTGCTCCAGGTGTCCTTCCACCAAAAAAATGCCTTCATGACATATACGGGATGCTCACGGACAATTAGGGCTTCCCAACCAGGTTTGGGGCTCTCTCCAGTGGCAGGGCATAGGTACCAATGTACTGAATTCTATTTGCATCCCACCTATTGTTTCACTGAATTCCCTGGTACGATGAATGAAAAATTTTTTAAATACTTAATTTTAAATGAAATCAAAATTAAGGCCTCACTCTCTCATACACATAAAACAGTGTGGCATTAACATTTTCAGGCCCAGCCACGTCTTTGTGAAGAATAACATAATACGGTTCAAATTAATATTACCATTTGATCTTTTCACATTTGTTGTTTTATGCCCATGTGCACATTTTCTAGGGGAAGGGGTCAAGCCCCTCCCAAATTTCATAGTCAAAGGAAACAACAGGAAATCCACCAGTGGTGTTATCTCCTAAATATAAACATGTGCACTCTATGGTTGGTTAGCAGAAACTCTCTAAAGAAAGTGCTTTCATTTTAAGGAATGAACAGATGATTACATGGACGGATGTGCCTCAGCAGAGAAAGAGAGAGGCCCACGGCAGTGATCTCTTTCCCTCTCTTGTTAAATGCAGATAGGTTCTATTCAGATTCTTGACATACTACAAATCAAGGAGCCCTCTACTGCACAAACTGCTAGCTTTTCAAAGGCTTAGAGAAAAAACTCTGCAGAATTTATAAAACTGATAATACTTGAAAGAGAAGCATATCCTTTCTATGCAGACACCCTCCAGATATTTTTCTACTCTCAGAAGATTCAGGAAGTGGTGACTGTTGAGTGTCTAATAAATTGATACATGGTGAAATAATAGTCAAATTTTCATATCTTGCCCAAGCCACAAAAGGAACTCAGTTGGACTGGTAGGTCTTGGGATACATGTTTGCAAAGCCAAAGCCTTTTCACTGGAGAACTTCAAGATCTTCAGATACATGTTTTTGAAATTCAAAAGCCCAAAGGGCTAAGTATGAACACACCCTATGCAGAAACAGAAATTAGTGATACATAGGGGAAATGACAATAAGTACTTAGAGCCAAACGTTGACTGGGATGTAGTTTTCACTAACCTCCCATTTCTTGCAGAGTTGAATGCTCACATATTTCTGTTCTCCATATCTTAAAACTTTTTTTAATGTTTGTTATAAATTGTGAAGATAAATAATATTTTATCATCAGCAAACATTGGGTAATGTGTCTGTTTCCTCCTGATGTGCCTGTTTTACAGGTGCATACCTTCCACAAGCACAAAACAAGATTAAATTAGGTATCTATATCTTTGCTTACTTACTGTCCAATGAAGATTTCAGTATTTCATGCTTATATTATCTTCGTTTTGGCTCTTAGAGAAAGCCCCATGTTTGTTTAAGTGTGGCCTCTCCAATCAGGATTTCCTAGGTTTAAGACATAGACTCACCCAACTGGAGTGCCATAGTTTTGGTGTGTCTTTTTGCAGGTACCATGAAGATGAGCAAGCAGGTTTATACAAATGACAAATCAACTACCACTTAAGCATCATCATGAAAATGTGATAAGATTTCACCATCTGAACTTTATTTAGATAGTTTTTAAAAGCCCTTCCTGAACACACATATTCCTCTCTGCTTTTGGAAAATGTCATAAAAGAAACCTTTTCCAGTACAAATGCAGAAAAACAGGTACACAAACCAAGCCACCACTATAGAAGAATAAAAAATTGCAACTCTATGAGGGCATGGACTTCCACATGTTCACACAGTACTTGCTCTGAGGGTTTTTTTTTTTGTTTTGTTTCATTTTGTTGTTTTTTTGTTTGTTTGCTTGTTTGTTTTGTTTTTTACTTTCTTTTAAAAAAAAGTTTGACATCTTTTTTCTGGACATCTAATGACAATGCAAGTGAAAAACATTACATTGGGTAAGGAGATTTGAAGGAGGTTCGAATGCAAGAGGGACTACTCTCTAACTTAAAAACAAACACAACACTATGAAGAGGGATTGTGCATCTTTGAGAAATCTTTTTTCTTCAAAGTGAATGCACAAAATGAGGGGATTCACTACTGGCTCTTTCGCTTCACGGTGGAAGTGACCTTTTAATGGTCACTTCGACATTGCTGCCCTGTATGGGCTGCGATTCAGGCTTACAAATAAATTACATAATCTGAGGGAGTAGGAAAAAGGCTTATAAGAAGTTTCTATTCATCTCAAAGTTAAAGAAACCCCACCCCATTTGACTGTCTTTTCTTCCATCTTTCCTGCAGCGGAGTATTATTTCAGTCTTACTCATGAGGGAGATGGTGTGGGGTAAGGCTGGCAGTCCTAGCGGCTGCTGTTCTTAATCGCTTCTTTTGCAGCAATAATCAGAGGAGTCAGGCTGGAGAGAGGCTTGGCTAATTTTAAAAATGGATGCTGCAAAAGGAAAAACAGAGGAATTACTGGAATTCTTTCCTCCAACAAGTATATTACTTTACACTTGCAAGGAGCCTTTTTTTCATTAAAATTTGTATTTTGTGGATCCAATTAAACATCATTTAAAAAAAATATAGTGCCAGCTTTTGTCCTTCAGATGTTTTTGTTCTTCAGTGTCATGAAATCTTTGGGAAGCTGACTGGCAGGGCTAGAAATTCAGAGTAGGTGTCTTGTGAAATCTCACTGTGTTTGGGAGTCTAAATTTCTGATTTTCTTAAATTGATGACTTTATCTGGAGCAGCCTTCAATGCTTGAAAAACTGTGTTCTGTTGACCACTAGAGGCCTTGACCCTGAAACCAATGGCCTCCTAACTGCTAAACCCAATAGTGTGCCTCGGCCATTTCTTCTTTGGTTGCTCCATAGTACTTCATACAAGTGAATGTCCCTTCCTTCTTTGAAATGTTGTTCTCTTTGGGGGCCTGTAACATTCTACTGTCTCAGTTCTCTTCTATATGCAAGCTCACTGACTGCTCCCTCCCTATCTTCTTCCTGGTTTCACGTCCTCTTTCCACCTCCCATAACTTGACTCTCATCATCTTCTTTTTCTAATTTAATTCCTTGGAGAGTTCATTCCTTTTCATGGTTCTAACCAAGCTCTCATCAGCCTTATGGAGATGACTCCCAAATATCCATTGCGTGACCTGATCTCTTTCCTGAATTTTGGCCCTATTTCTCTAATTGTCTGTTGTTTATTTCCTTTTGAATGTCCTCCTGCCACCTTGAACTCAACATTGAAAAATGTACATTCAATCAGGTTGATGTATGGCAGAAACCAACACAGTATTGTAAAGCATATCTTTCAATTAAAAATAAATAATTTTAAAATAATATATAGTTTTTTATACTTTGAAGTTTCTCAAACAGAGTACTCTTATGTGATGTAAGCTATAGGGGCTTTGGAGTCAGAATACCTAGGTTCAATCCAATCCTCTGCTTATCACAGTGGTTAAATGAGGTAAGCAACAGTTTCTTATAAGCTATATCAAGGCCAATCAATGTTAGCCAGTATATTATTATCTTCTATCACTTCTGGTTTTGCTGAATGCTACCACTGGTTTGATATTCTGAAGTCACTTTTGTGTTCTTCTTATGTTTTACATGCGATCAGTTACCAAATGCTGCCTTTTCAATGCCTTTTACAATGATCTCTTGCTTTGCCTAGGCCTAATCAACTTAATCCTGAATTACAACAATAACCTCCCCCCCATCTTCCTGCCTCCATCTGTTTCTGTTGCTAATTCTTATTGCAGACCACCAGCATCATCTGCCTGAACAAAGCTTTCATCATGTGTGTCCCTCAGATGGTTTCAGTGTTTCCCCATTACCTACAGCCCCTATGCTTTAGCCTGGTGTTCAAGGCTCTCTACAGTCCTGCCACCTGCAGCTGTCCTGACTTGAACTCTACTTCGGCCACACTGTCTATTTTCTGTTCCTTTGAACTTTGCCTACATGTCTTTGATCAGGTGATAATCCTTCCATCTGAAATTCCTTCCCCTTTTCCCCCTAAACTATCTAAGACTGATCTGTCTTTCAAGGCCCAGGCAAACTCTTTCCCTTTCACAGACATCTTCTGAGTGCCACAGGCCATAGATGCATATCTTTAATCAGTTATGACATTCACTGTTTGAATGGCCACTTGGTTCCACTGAGTCTCTGAACAATCTTGTTTTTTTTTTTTTCTTCATATTCGCAAGGAGATGGAACTTCTAAAGAGTAGGAATCATGCCTTTAAGAGATTTGTATCAACCAATGCACTTAAGCCTTGCAAATAGAAGTTGTTTCATAAAAATCCATTTATTTGTGCCTTTTCTCAAGTCTTCCAGTGGTGTGAATGTCATGGAAGTCTCTGTTTTCCAACCTCTAAAATGAACTAGAGGCAGAGAATGGAGTTATATGGACTTAAGGTAAAATGCAGAGCTTACATGTATAAAATCAAAAGATGCAACAAATACACTCTTCAATCTTCTCACAACATCATTTTGCATCAGTAATCTGACTGGTTCAGATAAAAGTATTGTTGAGTAAGGAATTAACTAGATAATTGATTTAATTATATACATATAACTATATAGCTACCTTAAGTGAAACTGTATTTTCACTCATCCTTGAAGAAGACATAATAGGAATGTGTACAGGATGTGTAAGTGGGGTAGTGAGAGGCGTGTAAAGACATGGAAATGATGTACTCAACAGTTCCAGTTTTTCATCTATAATTTGAGGCTGGAATAATGGGAGGACTAATAAAGGGCTATTTCAGATAGGACATTTTCAGGCCTCATGATAGCTTGTGAAATGCTCACAGGTAGCAGAAAAGAGAAGGTGTAGCTTTCCCAGTTCCTCCAAATTGGTTTATCCCAAGTATGACTTAGGTTGGGGTAGGGTATTTTTGCCTGAGTGTGGCTCTCTGTCTCTGGAAGGAGTTCAGAAGCAATAGGAACTTTTTGTTGTTTGGCTGAGAACAGACTGAGTTCATCATTAATCACACTCTGCATGACCAAATGTTATGCCTTTTGTTTAACTGGATTATGTGTTCAAAGTCAAGAGGGACAAGTAGTCACTTTGCTTGGCTTGGCTATTACAGATCTTTATTTTCTTCCCCGAGGGACCATCCCCAGCAGTGATCCTGGGCATGCATTGCTTTATCAATATAAATGTTTTTTCCCTTCTAAATTGGTTTGTGTGGAAGAAAGACAATCCAGGGCTCAAATTCAAGTTCTGCCATTCGATATTTATGTGAGCTTTAATTTCTACATCTGTAACAGGGATTAATAACACCTATCTTAGAGTGTTGTAAGAATTAATGAGAGAATATGTGTAAAAAAGTTGGTATCAAGTAGGTACTAATTATCATCATATATACGAATCCCTGAGAGCCATGAAAAGGACAAATGGTTACAGAGGCACTCACCACTGGATGGTACTCACCCAGGCAAGCAGGTGCCTGCCATTTGGCATCACAAGCAAAGGGGCTTTGACCAGTAAAGCATTAGAGTAGCAAATGCCATGGAAATAATTGCATAGTTATGTAGAGAATTACCTCCGGCCAAGAGCACCTGCGTACAACATCCAGGGGCACAAGTAAAGTTTAGAACAAAACAGTAACACCAGAGGTTCACATTGTTTTTTCCCCTTGCAAAATAAGACTCCAGGAAGAACAAAAGAGAGTTCTAGTTTAAATTGCCAACTTCTCAGAAGAAAGGCCACATGCCAATCCATTACACATTAGATGCATGCCTATATTTCTGTGCCTGTGATCTCAAATCAAATGGTTAGCGCCTAACTCGAACTAGGCATCTCTCAACAGAGTTCTCTGATTGTCACACATCGAGGTAGAAAAGCTCAATATAATGACTCTCTGTTTGTAACTGTCCTATTTAATTTTCACCTGCAAAAGCTCCTTGGCGGATCCTCGCCTATCCACATCCATCTCAAGACAGCGATTTAAAAAGTCACGGAATACAGCAGACAGTCTCTCAGGATTCTGCAGCTCTGGGGTTCCATTAGTGGCTATCAGATATAATGCCTGTAGAAAAAAATCAGAAAAATCTATTCAGCACGTACATATTAGGATCGTGAGTTGACACAGAAGACACACATCCAGTTTCTGATTTTTACCTTGGGTCTAAAATGTTTGGGAACACATGTAAGAATTAAAGATTTTAAAATTAAAAAAAAAAAATAAATAAATAAAAACTCCATTTTAGAGAATGATACTGGCATACACTGCAAAGTTTCTGTAACATTGAGAAATGATTACTCTTGGCAGTAAGTGAGGGACAGTGAGGTGCCCCACCCTCAAAAGTTTAGAAATACGGTTATAAGGCTGTCCTCTGAGAGCTAAGCCAGTAAAATGAAAGTGTTAGTCTCTCAGTCATGTCTGACTCTTTTGCCACCCCATGGACTGTAGCCCATCAGGCTCCTCTGTCCATGGATTCTCCAGGCAAGAATACTGGAGTGGGTTGCCATTTCCTTCTTCAGGGGATCATCCTGACCCAGGGATCAAACCTGGGTCTCCTGCATTGCAAGCAGATTCTTTACCATCTGAGCCACCAGGGAAGCCAGTAAAAATCCACATAAAATGAATGTGTCATTAACCACCTAGGAAATGAAACCAAGGAACTGCCTGGGACTCTGTGACCACAGAGTTAGGGAAATACACACACATCTAAACACATTGATATAAGTATAACCTCTGGAAGGCACAGTTGCAAAGGTGATTGTAATTTACTGTTTATCTTGATTGGAGAATACTTGTGAGTAGACCAGGGATGAACAGGGGCTTCCCGGATGGCTTGGTGGGTAAAGAATCTGCTTGCAATGCAGGAGACACAGGAGACTCGAGTTCTATCTCTGGGTCAGGAAGATCCCTTGGAGGTGGAAATGGCAACCCACTCCAGTATTCTTGCCTGGAGAATCCCATGGACAGAGGAGCCTAGTGGGCTACTGTCCATGAGGTCACAAACAGTCGGACATGACTGAAGCGACTAGTACAACACAGGTATGAACAGGCTACATTATAGAATCAGAGAAGTAAAAGCAATCAGAAGATGGCAGTGCCTGGATGAGATGAGAAGTAACCCATGGGTCCCAAAGATGGAAGTATTATGTTGGCCAAAAAGCTTTTTCGGATTTTTTTCATAACATCTTAACAAACTTTTTGACCAATCCAATACTTTTGTCCTGTGGCAGATATACCCCTATAGATTTTAATCAGGTTTCCCATGAAAGTCTAGCTATAATACAAAATATAAGAAAAGCTGACATTAGTAATCCTGTATCCTACTGTAAGTTGTGTGTGTGTGTGTGTGTGTGTGTGTGTGTGTGTGTGTGTGTGTGTGTTGGAGAGAGAGAGTCATTCAGTCATGTCTGACTCTGCAACACCATGGACTGTAGCCAGCCATTCTCCTCTGTCCATGTTGCCATTTCCTTCTCCAGGGGAATCTTTCTGACCTAGGGATCCAACCCACATCTCCAGCATTGCAGGCAGATTCTTTACTGCCTGAGCTACTAGGGAAGCCCACTGTAACATATTAAGTTGCTAATATGTCTCTGAGATCTTAGTTGAGGTCACTGAGAGAGATCAACTCATGGTGTGGTAACAGAATCAAGGGCCCTAACTTTCAAGGCACAGAGCTGAACTCAAGACCATGGTTAATTCATGGTTAATTCAAAGTAAACTCATGTTTAAAAGGCTTCTGAGCTCCAGACAGCCATAAAAAGCTGGCCATTCCTCATGCCTCCTCTAAGCAAATTATTCTAGAGTATTAAGTATGTATCAGGAATCATATTAGACACTAGAGATTCAAAGATGAATAATGGAATGTCCTACTTTCAAAGGTCATACAGTTTAGTGAAGAAGAGAGACTTACATATACCCACCATACAGTGAGATAAGAGCCAATCAGAGGAACGTTGCAAGTGCCAAGTCAATACAAGGATGAAGCCATTGACACCATGGCTCAGAGAACACTTCACAGAGGAGCTTGACATTTGATCAGGGTCTTGAAGGATACACAGGAGTTTTCCTGCAGGTATTACCACCAGGGTTATGCCTGCCTATGCGCCCAGACTCCTAACTATTATGAAGACATGCTCCCTCTTGAACTGGCTTGGACTTTGTAGCAAATTATCATCCCCTTTTCCCACCATGGCTCTGAATATTATTATCAAAAACATTTCTATCAAAGTCTTTTCCCAGGCCCGTTTTCATCAGCTGGTGAGAACATCTCTCCTCCATTCCAGAAACCTCCACAGATGTACTTTAGAAAGGGTTAGGAAGCACCATTTCATCCAGTGGCTATCAACCTATAGCATGTATTGGAATCACCTAGAGGGACTTGTTAAAAACAGATCAATCTGGAGAGGAGTCTGAGAATTAGCATTCTAACAAATATCCTGTTGACGCTGAAACTGCTGGTTTTAGGACCACACTTTGAGAACTGGTTTATTCCACCCCAATAAGCAATGGGTTTAATGATTAATGCTCGGAGCACTTGTCCTCACAAGCCATCTTTGTTCTGTTATTAGAAGAAAATTGTCACTGCAAATGACATTTGCCGCCTCCTCCTAAACTCTCTTATTTCAGCTGGTCACAATTTCTGCCAACCTCTGCAGCCTTTGCTTGCTTTTTTCTGTTCTGTAGCCAAACCAAATCCTAAACAAACACATCTCTTTTCTCCCTTTCCACTCTCCCTGTGTCTGGGTACATGCCATACTGTTTCATTTTCTCACTTTTCATCTCACTTTTCTTAGCTCAATACATTCTACTCTAAACAATACTGCTCTTCACAAGTATATGTCTTTCTCACTTCTCTTCAATTCATGTACTAAGAAAAAGATTGATAGGAAACACTCCAACATGTGAACAATGGTTCCTCCTGGGTGGCAGGATTATTAATGATGTAATCTTTGAAAACATTTTTTCAATTTTCCGAATTTTCTACAATGAATGTGACTGCTTTATTTCAAAAAAAAAAATCCTCCAAAACGAGACACATGTACCCCAGTGTTCATCACAGCACTGTTTATAATAGCCAGGACATGGAAGCAACCTAGATGTCCATCAGCAGATGAATGGATAAAAAAGCTGTGGCACATATACACAATGGAGTATTACTCAGCCATTAAAAAGAATACATTTGAATCAGTTCTAAAGAGGTGGATGAAACTGGAGCCTATTATACAGAGTGAAGTAAGGCAGAAAGAAAAACACCAATACAGTATACTAATGCATATATGTGGAATTTAGAAAGATGGTAACAATAACCCTGTATGCAAGACAGCAAAAGAGACACAGATGTATAGAACAGTCTTTTGGACTCTGTGCAAGAGGGAGAGGGTGGGATGATTTGGGAGAATGGCATCAAAACATGTATAATATCATATATGAAACAAATCACCAGTCCAGGTTCGATGCATGATACTGGCTGCTTGGGGCTGGTGCACTGGGACGACCCAGAGGGATGGTACAGGGAGGGAGGAGGGAGAAAGGTTCAGGATGGGGAACACGTGTATACCTGTGGCGGATTAATGTTGATGTATGGTAAAACCAATACAATATTGTAAAGTAATTAACCTCCAATTAAAATAAATAAATTTATATTAAAAATAATAAAATTTTAAAAATGAAATAAAAGAAAGAAAAAGAAAAAAAAATGAACTTGCGTGTAAGCTGGGCCCTATCTTTGTAAAAAAGAAAACTGCTATTCACTGCCCTGCTAATGAGAGACAAAACCAGTTGTGGGCAATACACCAATCACAGCAAAAAGCATTCTCCTAGCAAAGTCAAACCTTAGCTGAAGAAAGATTGAAGAAAATCAAACTAGGCACAAGTGACCACATTCTGGTTTTTATCTAAGTTAGTTAAAAGCTCAAAAGAAAATTGGCTTGCTCATTTTATAGGAATGAAAATGGGCACAAGTGACCACATTCTGGTTTTTATCTAAGTTAGTTGAAAGTTCAAAAGAAAATGGGCTGTCTCATTTTATAGAAATTGCTGTTGTTTAGTCACTAAGTCTTGTCTGTCTCTTTGCAACCCCATGGACTATAGCCCACCAGGCTCCTCTATCCATGGGATTTCCCAGGCAAGAGGCAAGAATACTGGAGTGGGTTGTCATTTCCTTCTCCAGGGGATCTTCCCGACTCAGGGATCAAACCCATGTCTCCTGATTGGCAGGTAGATTCTTTACCCCTGAGCCACTTGGGAAGCCTGGCTCAATAATCAGACTAGACTTATTTTACTCACAAGGGCTTCCCTTGTGGCTCAGCTGGTAAAGAATCTGCCTGCAATGCAGGAGACCTGGGTTTGATCCCTGGGTTGGGAAGACCCCCTGGAGAAGGGAAAGGCTACCCACTCCAGTATTCTGGCCTAGAGAATTCCATGGACTGTATAGTCCATGGGGTTGCAAAGAGTCAGACACGATTGACCGACTTTCACTTCACTATTTCACTCAACATGCTGCTGCTGCTGCTCACCAAATCAGAAAATGATAAATATTGTATGATATCACTTACAAGTGGAATCTCAGAAATAAAACAAATGAGTGTATATAACAAAACAGAAACGGACTCACGGATACAGAGAACAAACTAGTATTTAGCAGTAGGGAAAGGGAAGGGGCAGGGGCAAGATAGGAGGAGGGAATTAAGAGGTACAAACTACTATGTATAATAATAAATAAGCAACAAGGATATATTATACCACACAGAGAATATAGCCAATCTCTCATAATAACTATAAATGGAATACAAATGTTAAAAACTGCGAGTCATTATGATGTAATCCTGAAACATACAATATTGTACATCAACTATGCCTCAATAAAAAAAAAAAAAGAGATTAGAGATTTTCTTTGTAGTTGGTTGCTTCTTTAGTAAGAAACCCAGAGTCAAACTTGACTTCTCCTTCCTCCCCATCTAGAAAATTCTTCCTCCCCCAACTTCAGTAGCTTCAGTTCATGCAACCTTTAGAAATGGCTTTCATACCCATCCACTTTTCTCTGTCCCTACTGTTACAATAGCTTCCAATAGGTTTTTTTTCGAACTTAAGCCTCTGTGTTCTTCAGTCCATCCTCCTGAACAATCTATCTTATTCTAAACCTCATCATGGCATCCATTTTTCTGCTTTAGCAATTTTTATTGGCTCTCTATGGCCCACAGAGGGCTTCCCTGTTGGCTCAGTGGTAAAGAATCTGCCAGCCAATGCAGGAGATGCAAGGTTCAATCCCTGGGTCGGGAAATGGCAATCCGCTCTAGTATTCTTGCCTCTTGCCTGGGAAATCCCATGGACAGAGGAGCCTGGAGGGCTACAGTCCATGGGGTCGCAAGAGTTGGACAAGACTTAGTTACTAAACAACAACAACGTGGTCCATGGACATGGTTTTCAAACTGTTCTCCCCTAAATTCCCCTCAAGACCAGCTAAGTGGGAAAAGGGGTGGGAGAAGGAGATAGATGGAGAGATTCTAGGACCCTGTACCACATGTGTTTCAATCAGAGAAATACTTGATTTTATTCTCTATTTATTTATGCTTCCCTTGCGGCTCAGCTGGTAAAGAATCTGCCTGCAATGCGGGAGACCTGGGTTCAATCCCTGGGTTGGGAAGATTCCCTGGAGAAGGGAAAGGCTACCCACTCCAGTATTCTTGCCTGGAGAGTTCCATGGACTGTATAGTCATGGAGTTGCAAAGAGTCGGACATGACTGAGCAACTTTCACTTTCATTATGCTTCCAAGCAAGGTTTAATTTAAACCAAGGGATCACTATAGCTGTTTGAAAACACTGGACATAGTAAAGATTCCTTTGCATGGGATAGATGGTCCTCCATGATTTGGCCCCTGCCTCTCTTTCTAGTCCTCCTCTGTTCTCATCTGAGAACCCTGCTTCCCTCACTTTCACATACACACACATATTGGCCAAGGCTCACATACTATTCATGCCAATTAGTTCTTCATTCCTATAATAAGAAATGCTCTTTCATATCTGCCTCAAATGCTATTCCCTTCAGTGCCTGGTGAACTTCTACTTGCCTTTTAATTTCTATTTCAAATGGCACTTCCTTTGCTAAGTCTTCTCAATCTCTCCCAGATGGATATGGTGAACAACCACCTCAGTTTTCCAGGGACTATCCTGGGTTTTACTACTGAAGCTTCTACGTCTCTCAATGCCAAGCAAACTGGGGTGGCAGTCACCATGGAGATAGGGTTAGCCCTCGCCTCCTTTGAGCTACTATACCCCTTTGTTTATACATCTGTTTTCATGTTGTAGGGTGAATACCTGTTACTTGTTCACAGGTCTGTCTCCCTAGATTGTGAAGGTAGGAATTGTGTCACAAGCATCTTTGGATATTGCGGATAGTGGCTCAAAACAGGTGATCAATAAATTTTTTTGTTGCTAAATGAAATGAAAACCAAAAAGTAGAAATAAATCTCATTGAGATGGGAATATGACACTTTGCTATATGAAGTATTAAAGCTCAGAAGCTAAAGCAAATGAGTGAACATATAAGAAGATACATAGAGAATGACACCCTTTCTGAGTTGAACAGGCCTGGAATGTGGGAACTTCTGACTACCCAAGTCTTCAGTGTGGGAGAAGGAAGAGAGTGCCATGAGCAATGTAGGTAAGGGGATGCCATCAAAGGGAGGGAAAACTGGAGATTACCACAACATGGTAATCTGTTGTGGGCAAACCCAGAGAGCAAGTGAAGACAATTAGTTCTCTCTGGAACTGGAAACACAGAAACTTAGTCTTCTCTGACTGATCTTGAACAGAGAAAGAACTCTTGATTTTTCTTCTGCTACATTATTTAACAAGGTCTGTTTTATTCCTAAGGTGAGACAAAGCCCCCATGACCTACTGACCTTATTTATAATATTAGACAGACAACCTTTGGCCAAAAAATATTGCCTTTCTTCATTGTGATATACATATTACCTAGAAGTTTTTGGTGTTCTGGAATTCTTAATAACTTTACATCCCTTGTCAATAACAAACAAATGTTACAGTTTTCTATGGATCCTGATGTGCAACTAAATTTACCTAAGTACTCAGATAGCATGACTTTACCCAGTTGGAGGAATAATTCAATTTACCTTATTGGCAATTTCCTCAGTTAAAAACTGATCAAAGCAGTCATCTTAGAAGTTACCACATTTCTCCAAAGAGGTCCCCAAACAATGCATAGGTACCCAATACATTTTCATTAAGGCAGTTTTGCAACTGGACTAACCATTTGATTAAAAGGCTTCAGTTTGTGACTTCAGTTCATTTTAACAGTTAGTAAAGTTTAGGTTAGAAACAAACCAGGAGACTCACATGGAAATGTATTAGTAACCCTGAGAGGCCCCAGCACTGATATAAAGACTCTCTTTACAAAGAGGAGAGTGGTGGAACATTTCTTTCTAAGTTGAATATTTGGAACTCAAAATACATTCTCCCATGGAAATGGTGTTATACGTGATGAACAGGCTCCCAAACTAGCCCATAAAAATCTATTTAACAAACAATGTAACAATATCTTAATATCTGTATAAAGACTGTTTCATGGGAAATATTATTAGTTAGCATTTACTGAATGATTACTATTAGCTCACGTGATTCATACAACAATCCCCTGAGTTATACTCGATTATGACCAATTGACAGATGAAGAAACTGAGGGCGGTAGGGTTAACATAATAACTTGCCCAACATTACACAATTAGCAATGTGGGTGTCAGTATCTGAATCCAGGAAGTGTGAGCCCAGAGTCCATCCACTTGACCACTTTACGGCACCACCTCACAGTGCTCCCACCCTCTGTGATTTTGGTTTTCGTAAGCAGAGGCAGACAAGGACTCTTTAAGAGATGAAACACTCTGACATAAGACCAGGTACAGAAATTTCTTGGTCTAAAGGCATTGAGATCATACAGTCTGTTCTCTTATTACTGTGGAATAATGTTAGAGACCAATATCAAAAGATTTGAAAATAACCCACATATTTTCAAATGCAGTGTGACATTTACCAAGAGAGCTCTGCAACTTAGCTATTGAAAACCTCAATAAAGTTGGAAGACTGAAAAATCATGGAGGGTGACTGCAGAGAAGAAAGCATTTTAATGAGAAAATAATGTCAAAATGAGAAATTAATATCAAAGATACTTTAAAAACTCCTATGTATTTGTAAATTAAATTTCCATTTTTAAATGCGGGCTATATCTAAGAAGCCATGGTCTTATGTCCCTGGATATATTTCATAATCTCCTAGTTTATACTCTATGGGAACTTGAATAGAATTTGTATCCTACTGTTGTGTGAAAATTGTATAAATCTTAATTATGTCAAATCGGTTCATAGTGCTTTTCAGGTCTACTATATTCTACTTCTCTGTACACTCATTCTATTAATTTCTGAGAGTCTGAGAACCTTCAGACTAAAAAAAAGAGAGATGAGACACACTGAGCATGCGTAACTCCACCTCTACCTTTAACAAAGGAAATGGACCCTTTTGAGGTCAATCGTTTTGCAACTAAACTTGGAAATGGGGAACAAAAGGCCCAGTTAGGTTTCCTATTGTATTCACCAGTATCTGTATATATGTTGAGTGTTTATAAGCAGTGTGTCTTCTGGTTGTTGCCCATAACCTACTTATGTCCCAATTCCTTTCAGCTATCTCTGAGTGTTTTATGGGAGAGATTTGGCAACAAGTGACTTGACACCTTATGACTTAGAGGTCACTTTTGACCTGGGATTTCAGAGGTTAAAGGCCAGAGTGTATTACTGCCTCTGATGTTTTTATAGATTTCATTAAAGGCCCTGACATTTCTAAGATGAGAGTAAATGGGGCCAAATCTACAAAAAAGTTGTTATATTATAACAAATGTTGTATTCCCTATTTTGACTTATTCAACCCAACAGTTCAGTGTGATAACTGAATAAACACTGTGCTCTAATTTAGTTCCTGACTTGTCTTGTATAGTAGGTCTCATCTGTCACTAAATTATACATGGTAGGGGGCTCTGCTGTTATTGTTTAATCCTTTAAAAGTCATTAAAAATTGAGCTATTACAGATCTATTCTCTTATTGGTTTATGGTAAAAGGTAATTAGGTACCACCAACAGATTAGGTGTTGAACTGCCTTTAGAGTGCTCCTTTCAAGCATAAAAAACTGGCCATTGCCAGAAAATAAAGACCAGATGACTCCGACAATGGACATGCTCATTTTAATCTCTCAGGATTAATAGTGTTCATCAAGAAATGTGGAGCAGGCTATGTGTGCTCAAGGAGCCACCCTGGGTAGCCCAGGAGGCACCCAAGCTTGAGAACCACAAGGGGTTTGGAAGTAGAGGAGGGATAGGCATAGAGACAGAAAATCAGGAAAGCAAAATGAGGCAGGAGGTAGAGGAGAAAAGTTGTAAGAAGCAGAGGTAGCAGAACACAGGGCAAGGACTAGGGCCAAGGGACCACGGGGAGAGAAGGTGGCTGGTGGAGTGACGAGGAAGAGAAATGAAGATAAAGGCTCCACAATTCAGGGAGGTCAAAGGGACCTGATCCTAGGATCCATTCTGCTACCTCCCCATTTCTCTGGTCCTTCTCCCGTAAAACTTCTCAAAACATCATCTAACACGTGGTCTGTTGACTTCCTCATCTCCCATTTTCTCTTCAACCCACACCTAGTTTCTAGTTTCAATGTACTGTTTACCATTATATGTTTATTCCTGTCTCACTTCAGAACACTGGAGCAGGAAGGTACTAAGTCCCTGATTCTTTGGGGCTTTTCAAAAACCAGCTGGACTGTGATATGATCTGTGAAACATGCATTACTGCTTACATAAACTGGCTTCAACTTCTGTTTTATATGCAGTTCATCAGCTGAACAGCTCTGTACACAATAACATGCACATGGTTCTCAGTACAGCCCAGGGTAGAAAATGGGTCCTTGAAACAGCTTTATCACTGTTGTGTTCTTCCCGGGCTTCTTACCCACATGCATCATGTTTCATTTGCATCACAATCGAATGTCTTTCTTGGTAGGGAAATGGGGTCCTTTCCACTCTATGGAATACAGACTTAGTCAGGAGATAATCAGAGAGATGTCGCCAAACAGCTTTCTTTGCTTTTTCTTTCTTTTTGGCTGTGCCACTCATCAAGTAGGACCTTAGTTCCCCAACCAAGGATCAAACCCACACACGTTGCATTGGAAGCGTGAAGTCTTAAACAGTGGACCACCAGGGAAGTCCCTCCACTCAAGCTGTCTGAAGATCACAACTCTGGAAGCCCTCCTACAGACAGTGCATACTCAAACCCAGGCCGTCCTGGCACTCATGGGAGGCTGGAGCATATATCTACAGCCTAAGAAAACAGAATCAGAGACAGAGACCATGAGTTTCCCCTTTTATTTAACTAAATTTCATGTGGAAGCCTGATACAGAAAACAAGTTAATGAGGGAACTATTTTGGTGGACTTGAGAACCACATGACCTCCCCATTGGGCCCCAAGGACCTCCATGGAATTCTAGGAGCCCATGGAATTCACAGAGTTCACGGGTAACCAATAATCTTGTCAAATTCCACTTGTTTGAAGCAAAAGTAAATGAGGCCCAGCAAGAAGTAATCTATGCAAGATCATGGGGCTCCTGATGGGTAGACCCGGGAACAGAATTGACTCTTCAACTCACATGATACAGGAATATCAGTCTTGGCCAATAGTAGGTCCCTGGTTACCACGTTTGTAATCCCTCTTTGCCACATCTTCACCTAGTCAGAGTCTCAGACTTTTGTTTGCTGTGGAATTAGTTTCTCCTTTGGCTGTCTTCTGGATCATAAATTACTGGTTTGAACTGTCTGCTTCTGAATTACAATCTAAATGAGACTTGCAGCTTTCCTATGGCTAGGTCCCATTTTCCTATGCTAAATTCCTGACAACCAATGAGTCTTAAGAGCTATCTATCTTTTGACAGGCAATATTTTTCTGATTAAAAAGAGACTCTGTTCCTGTTTCATGATTATTTTAGTTGCCGTTATCCCAACTTGCCCCTCCTTTTAGGCATAGGTTTGCCCTCAAAGTAGGCAGAGGGTCAACCAACCATCAATAAACCTTGCTGTTCCATAGAGGCTTATGGAAAAAGAAGGGAATGCTCCCAGATCTTCCTGAAATACATTCAAAACAATATTGACAGAGTGCTAGCAAAGTACGCTTGCTTCTCTGGCACTCAGGAAGTTTATATTTGATTTTAATTCCATCAAACCCAGACATTCCAGTCCACAACACAGGTTCCAGTGGTTGGAGGGAGCTCAAAGCACTTTGGCCCTAAGTTGCTGCTTTTTAGTGCTAGAGATTCTATTCTGCTTAATTCTCTTCTCTAGGCATATAAGCTAACCACAATTTCCCTAGTTGTATAGTAAAAAAGAAGAAACTAACACTTGCGCAGTGTTTCAAGTGTGGGGATGGGGGGCGCAGGGAGCCTCTTCCTGTAGACAACAGGTCTCAATTGATACTTCTTCCCACCCTTCTCTCTGACCATACAGGTTATACACTCTTAATTATGAGCAGTCAGACTAATGGCTTTATTATCATCAGTACATGTGATGTACACAACAGCTATCAGGTGGTAATGAGGGACTCCATTTGCAAGAGAAGCAAAATTGAAAAAGAAAATGGCATAGCAAGGAGGTATATGCTGAATTAATGTCATTTCTTTTTTGATAGTGTTGCTGGAAACAGTAAATCAAAGAATGCCAGAATGTGCCAAGATTTTGACAAAGTGATTCATGATGTCCTTTTTAGATGAAAAGGAGAAATGCGGCCAGAATGAGAGCATGCTCTTTTCTGGTTGAACAACCAGGCTCAAAGAGGGCTGATGAAGAATGTTTTTTTCAGTTTAGACAGGGTTCTACAAAGGGCTAGCCACAGAGCTTTGCATTGATGTTTGTTCTAGTCCTTGGTGTAGAAACCTGACCTTATCAGTTCTTGAAGCTTCACAGGGATTCCAATGTACAACCAAGGAGGAGAACCACTGTATAAGATAGGTGGGTCCCATACTCTCCTAAACACTGTTTTTAGCCTTCAGATATCTCTTCTTGATACTGATAACAGTCTTCCAAAGATCCAGTGTTTGATATGGCTTCACAGATGCTTAAAGCAAGGGTAGAAAGAGAACACTTAAAGTTCATCTCAACTAGGATAAAGGTCTGGAAAGTTACACAGAAAAGGGGCACCACCCACAGGGTCCAGTAGGATCCTCCACTGGATATCACTGAGACGTTTCACAAACACCAAAATCCCTCAAAACCCATTGACAAGAACAGCCCCATTATGTTGAATGCCAAGTTAATAAAGAGGCACTCTCTTAGTGCTGGGGAAAACAACAACAACAACAACAAACCAAAGATTTGTTTTCTGGAAATGATTGTGCCTCCTTATTTAGAATCAGGTCATTATAATCATAGGTTTATAAAAAGATATCTTCAAACGAACACACAAGCTGGGGAGAGCAGCAGTATCCCAACATTTGATTTACATATCTACAGAGAAAGTTCGAATTTGACTTCAGTCACTTTGGCGAACAGAAAGAACAAGGCACTTTATTATTGGAGGCTGCACCAAAAATGGCTGTGGGTCACAGAACAACACATTCAAGGCCAATTACGTTGAGTGCACAGACTTCAGGCAGTGAGGAACTTGTCTCCTCTCTGTCTCTGAAAGAGTACCAACCTTATAACATTGGCACAGTTAACAACTCTTTAACCTTTAAAAGGCATTTTATGAGCAAATTAGGTCAATTAGTACAGAGCAATTTACTTTTAAAAAAATCCCAACTGCTTTAAAACTAGGGGGGGAATATAGCTAATTCCTTGCATCAGTGATAAGTTAACAGGCAATATTCCAAGAGGGCTTGCTCAGTTCCAACTGACACAATAGAGACACACACACACACACAAAAGCCACAGCAAAATGCCAACAGCCTTCGAATGTATAGTCCCAGATTTCATCTTTAACCTCTGCTGCTCAGTGTAACCTGTTCACGGTAATTTATACTGAACCGTGTAGGACCTTCCACTCTTCAAGGGGATGCTACTGTGGAAGGAAAGTGCTTGGGAGGAGTGGGGAATCCAATCTCCCTTCATGAACGGGTAAAAAGTATTCTAAGCATCTGTTCTGTTTCCTTTCTCACTTTTCTATTGATATATAAATCTCTTTCTCCCTCTCGTTACAATGAGCTAGACACTGTGCTAGGTGTTTACATGCATGATTTCATTTAGATTTCATACTAACTCTGCAAGAGAGATATTGTTCCCAATTACACACAGGAAACAGGGCTTATAGAGGTTTTGGGTCACCTGCTGAAGGTCACAGGGCTGGCAGGTTGTAGAACCAGGACTTACCCAAATCTACCTGACTCCATAGGCCAAATGCTTTTCACATTAACATGTTAGACTTCACTCTACCACTCTGTCTCATTTCCACTTCCTTCCTTTTGTTCATCTTCAAAGTCTAAAGTGGTAGACGGGTGGTAGTCTCGGAAGGATGTTAAAGAAAGAAGGGCTAAGCCAGTTCTGCCATTTTCTATTTCTCCACACATGCCCTGGTCACCAGAATTCAAGAAAACACATGCTTCCAACAAGGTCATGCTATGTGTTTTTCTGTCCAACCTCTCCAGTGTTTCAGTGACTATATTTTTCAAATCCCAAATAAGGGCATATATCCAGGGATACTGGATTTTATTTAAGAGAACAGGAGGACAACATATTCAAAATCAAAACTTAAAAAGTCCTTGTGGCACCTGGCAAACAGATAGAGGCCTGCCTCCATACGGACTTGATTGAGTCACTGGAGGTTGATCACACACAGAGAATAATGAGCATAGTTACAGTAAATCCTTATCAGTGGAATTCAACAGGGTGGTCTTCCGGATGGATCTTTTTGTTATAGCCATAATGGAGGCTTCCTGAACCTGTGGCTTGTTAATCTACAAGTACTTGTTTAGATACAAGGCTTCGGATCCTAAGAGACAAGCTGTTAATTATTAGCTCTAATCCTAGGCTAGAAGATGCCCATAAAGATTACAACTTGTTTCCTTTTTTCTAACAATTAACAGCCTTGCTGAAGAGTGATCAATTGTACTTGGGGAAGGTAATAAATGCATTACTGAGGCCAACTGCTTTACAGAGCCATTTATTTCAACCTTAAATATTGCAAGCTGTAAATTACTCATTAGAAGGCAGAAAGCAAAATAGCCATAATCTGTTTAGTTTCTCCAAACTCTGAAGACTTAAAGGAAATGAGAGGCCTGGTGTGTTCTTTCACTGCTACTTCTTAAAGGGCAAAGGTGGTTAGACAATTAGGACAAGCCCATGTAATTATCCATAGGTCAGGGGTGGGTTTGATTAAGTTCATGGAGGACTGACCCACAAACAGTGGGAAAATGTCCCTCTTTTTCCACTCAGCCCTGCAGGCAGCTAATCACGGTGCACGTCTCACTTCCAGATTGTTTCATGAGCCCAGAGCAATAGCCCATAGCATTCATTAGGGCATTCACTCCTATCTGTTATTTTCTAATCAGTGCCGGGTCTAAGACAAGAGGCCAACTAGCAGAGAAGAATTAGGAAGGGGCAAAGGGGAGGCTGTCCCCCTCTCCATACACAGGGAATGCAGCTCCCAATTAGAAACTGCTCCATTTCAAAATAACTAGATAATTAGTCTGTAAGTTTCTTTACATGTACAGAAAGCCACATATATTTGATTTACATATGGATTTTATAAGCTGAACGTGTGAACACTTAACCATGTACAGGCAATGATTTTTATATACTAATGGTAAAATTCAGTTTTAGGCTCTTAGTGGTAAGGAAGACAACAATATGCAAGACGCCTTCGGCACTGGCACTCTGCATAGGATTGGAGACTAGAATTCGAATTGGTACATATTTCCTTTTCTTAATAGTGTGATGCCCTTTATATATATAACACAGCTTCTGACTTACCTTTAGGCTTTATTCAACAAAACAGCTCCTGGCTCACTTCTGCACTGAGCAACCATTTCTTTCATGTTCCTTTGCCTTTCTCTGAATGGGTGTTAGGCTCCAAAATGGAGTTTTTCTCTTCACAGAAGTAACCAGACCACATAAGGATCTAACCTCTGATTCTGCAGTCACAAACTGAGTTACCCAACACAAACAATTTCCATTCATTTCTAACCTGACAGTCTAATTAAGTTTGTGATTTTGCCAGGCTGATACTGTGTCTATCTTTTGTTCCATTCAATACCCACCAAGCTGCTGTGGCTCAATAAATCATTACTGATAATGTAAATCTAATTTTAAAAATTTCAGCTGTTCTGGAAATGCATTTATTTACTCTGCTAAAAGTAAGTTGCATGTGATAAAAAATACTGTTTTCTTCCCACATCTTGCTTTAAAAAAAAGCTATATATTTTTTTGACAGCAGAAATTTATACTACAAAATTTTAAAGACCCCTGACAATAGAAATAGTGCAATCAAAGCATTTGAAAAAGCTGTTGAGACATCTTAAGAGAAACAGAAAATAAATAACTCACAGTAATTTTGAAAATTACAATTTGGAGCTTCTATGTCACTTGTCCCATCAAAGAGCCCATTCTGGCCACTTTTAGTGGAGACAAGAAATGACATTTGGCTTTTTTTTCCCTTCCCTTGGGATAAAGGACTTGAGTTTTCTTTTTACTTACCCTGAGTGGATTTTCATTAAGGTAAGGGGGTTCGCCTTCTACCATTTCAATCGCCATAATTCCCAGAGACCAGATATCAACTTTTGGACCATAAGCTTTTCGAGTCACTACCTCAGGTGCCATCCAATAGGGAGTTCCCACCATTGTGCTTCGTTTACTTTGCTCAGGAGTGATCTGGGCACAGAACCCAAAATCAGCTGTAGAGAACAAAAGTCAGTGAAAATCAGCTCAACTTATTTTTCTTTTACGAGAGGTCACTTTCAGATACGACCGTGCCTTCCTTTGGGCACTGAGCTTGTGAAACTGCCTCACTCATATCCTTTTGTTATCCAATCTCTCAGCTGCTCCAGATTTTAAACGAGCCTGAAGTAACTGAGTGATACCATTTTTACTAGACCTCAATCCTGGTTCCCTCCTCATACTGTTCCCTCTAACTTCTAGAATCTTTCTCTTTTCTGTCTTTTTTTTTTTATTTTTAATCTTAAGATTTTATTATGTTTTAGTATTATTTTGACTAATATAGTATAATTATGTATTACAGCTTAGGTATTTGTCATCCAGCAGATAGAAACCACTAGATATTCTTAACTATTAACCCTCCCCAAATCTGGTCACAGTCTACAGGAATACAATGTGAAAAAAAATGCTTCACCTCAAACAGGCCTCTAAATGCCTTCAAACCCTCACTCTCAAGAGCCCTTTTCTTCTCAAGATAGACAGTAAAAGAACATAAATCCCCTGACACTCTCTCACATGTTATCTGCACCATAATACTTACTCAGTTTGACAGAGCCATCCATCCCAAGGAGAATATTGTCACTCTTTATGTCTCTGTGGATCACTTGGTTTGAGTGCAAGAAATCCAAAGCTTGGAGGCACTGTTGTATCAGGAAGAAAAAAGTTCTAGTTGTATCACAAAATTTTTAAAAAATGTGTTTCATTTCTAGATAAATTTTAAGCAAAGGTACAAGCTTAAGTTGTCAGGAGAAATAAATTAAATGTTTCAAAGCCAGGTTGAAATCATGTTACCATTTACATCAGTGATGCAACTTAGCATTATACATATGAAAGCTCCTGAATCAGACTTGGCCACAAAGAGTGATGGTGTGGTAAGTAGCACTACATTGTTAATGCAGTTGAATGGACCAATTACTATAATCATATTTGGATCTGCTTGTCTGGAGGATATGGATTTGGCTTGATCTGTTATAGATATAGTAAGCATCTGCATCTGGGATATGATTAGATTCAGAAGGTCTGGAGTGGGACCTAGAAATCTGCATTTAAAACAAGTGCCCCAAGCTAGTTCTGATGGACAGATAGCTAGGTTCCAGAACCACCTCTAGGCTCTGAAGTAACTATAGGTACTAATTTGGAAATGGCTTTGTGTTGTAATACTAACAGATGGAACCACAGGCTAAAGGCTGAGGAATCCCCTGAATATTTTAAGTTTGATTTATTGTATGAATAGAAAATATATGAATTTGGTGGATATGTGTACATATTTGGGGAGGAAGAAATGGGAATGAGAGGACAGCAGAAGGAGGAAATTTAAGTGAATAATTTAAAATAAAAAACAATGAAAGGCTAGCTGACATTATTTGGCTTTGTTTTACTATCATTGATTTTCAAGTTTCAGTGGGTCAGAGTTCCTACTGGTGTCTATAGAAAACTTCAGTGAATAGAGGGTAGAGGGTAATGCTCAAGATAAGACTCCAATGAGGAGTGTTTTTTTTTTTTAACTATTGAGAAAATTAATATAACAAAATACCCTTAGTTTAGTTTGAAACTGGGGATATGCCACTGTTATTAGAAAACAGGCAGACACTCAGACCCACTGTAGGGGTCTGAGGGAGTTTCAAGATTGTACTGTGAAAGCAACTACTTTCTGGACTGAGGGAGGACCTTGTGTAAACTGCCTTCCAGAAAATGATGGGGTTATAATGTGATCTGTATATGTACATGGCTTATATTGCATAGACAAGGCAAAATAACTATCATATAAAAATTCCCCCCAACCAGGAAGAAGTTCCATGTCAATATTACTGCCTTCCATATTCAACAAGACTCCACTAGGCAGGCTTAGATATTGTACCCTGTGAATGGTATAATAGAATTCAGAAAGATCGATCACAAAGCAACTAAAATAAACCAGGAGCTGGGGAGAGAGGGTTAGGATTTAAATTGTTAGGATCTTCAATTGTTTTTTAGTATAAAAGTTGTGCTACTGATATTCTGACATTATAAACATTCTAAATAATCAAAGATAAAAAAGTGCCAATGTGGGTGTTCTCATCAGCCAAAAATGTTCTGTTTTCTTACCTCTCTGCAGACAGCTGCTATCTGTCCTTCATCCATACAGGTCTCTGTGACCACATCAGTCAAAGAGCCACCAGCCAAGTATTCCATGACTACCCACAGTTCATCGCCCACTAAGTAGCTACAACAAGAGAGGAAAAAGACGTTGACTCAGGCCTAAGAAGTGGAGACGCTTCTATATTTCCATTAAGAAGGCAATGTGCAGTGAGCCTCTGTCTGCATTTGGTCATGTTATCTAACAAGAGGAACATATCAGTTATGCTTATGGGACACTTCCTTTATCTTAGAAGAGAATATGCATGGAAATCAAAGGATCATGAGATGAAAGTACACCGTGGAAGGAAGGAAAAGAGCAACGAAGCCTTTGGTGACTGACTACTGTCAGTCATTCCACTGTAAAAAGCTAATTTCAATTAACAGGATTGGTGAATAGCCCTTTTGGATCATTTAAGCCATAGTGTTGACTTCTTGGACTGAACTGCTCCATGACACAATTTTATAGGATAATGTAAAAAGATTCAAATTGGCAAGGATTTACTGCACTGAAGTCTCAGTTCTGATAGAAGTCGTTTATCACATGCCCATTATCTTTAAGTAGGTATTGAGGAGCACAGCCCACATGATCAAATACAGGAAGGCAGGTCACCAGAGCAAATTCAAACCCCTGGGATCATCTGAAGGCATTTTAACAGTATGATCAGGTCTGTCTTTCCCCTTGTGTAGCAAGAGAGAGGCATTACAATCAATGGAACAATCCCAACAATTCTATCCTGCTCCTAGCTCGACATCAGTATGAAGCAAAACTTTCTATCCAGTGGTGTTCAAACTGCAGTGCCCATAAGATTCACTCAGAAAGTTTGTTCAAAAGGAAAACTCTCATTTCACAAAAATGAAATACCTCATTCGTTACAGAGAACCACCAAGAAATATGCATCTTTTTACAAATGCAGTTTTTACAAAATTACAAAAGCAGAATAAAGTCACTCTGCTGCAGTTGCCTCCTAAATGACACTTTTTTTTGGCCCCTCTTTTGCCTCCTTTCTGTACCACTGGTCTACCTGGTATAAAACACAGAAAGTGAGATCTCAAGCTCACTGAGGTTGTAGACTTGGTCTTATTTCCTTTGTATCAACCCAGAGTACACAGCACAGTGGTGCCAAGCAAACACATCAAAATTGAATGAGACAGATGTTAAATCACAAGTAAAGAGTTAATGCTGTTTTTAAACATCTATTAATAACCCACTGCTAACATGACTGATGAAACAGATATTAATTACCTGGTCTAGGAAAAAGGTTTGAGATTAAAGTCTCAATTCCCTAGACCTCACTGTCAGTTCATCACAAAGCACCCATTAAAGCAGGGCCATTGTAGTCTGTCTTCTTTACTTAGATAGCTAGACACTGCACTGGCTCCAAACAAACACTTGAATAAATGTTTAAAACACCGCAGCTCTTTACTATATGCGATAGTCTGTTTCGTGGCAATACAGAACCACAGTCTTCAAAAGAAAATTACACAAACTGCTCATGTTTAGAAGCAACACCATAAAATGTGTCTTCAAATGTTTAATGGATGAACAAAGATAAGTGGGTACAAGTTTAGCAATATATTTGATACTGTTTTATAGCATTTGAAAGATATTTGCAGAATGGATGCTAAATGAATAGATCCTAAATAACTGGCCATGAAAATTATATCCCATAAAAAAAAAAACAAGTATATGATGAAAGAAAACTTACCTATCTAAATAATTAACAATATTGGGGTTCTTATTTTCCCTCATGACCAGAATTTCATTAATAATTAATTCCTTTTTGGGCTGCTGTTGAAGGTTCATCTGCTTTATGGCCACCTGAATCATGATTAAGAGATAAGAATGAATTACCATCATTAGACTAAACACAAGCATCCATATTTTTCAGCAACAGGGTCAGACATACAAATTCTTTACCTTACTAGGATTTTTCTTAATGCCACAAACTCCTTTTCTTTGGCCAATCATGAATTCATCATTCACAGCAGATACTTTGGACATCAATGAAGGAAACTTATGTCAACCCAGTGGTACCCATTTTGTCAGGCACAAATGCCATCAAAGAAGAATTCTGATCAATACGAATAAAGGAAAGTAAAAGTCAGAAATGAATGTTGATGCTTACCTCTTGTCCTGTGGCAATGTCCAGCGCTGTATAAACAGTACCTGAGGCCCTGTGAAGGCAAAAATTATCAAATGAATAAGCAATCAAAGTGTTATCAGTATATTTTATTTGGAATAATACGTAACTATTTTTAGGAGAGGGAAATCAGAAAACTCAAGATTAAAGGATGAAGTACAAAAGGAACAACCATTTTGTATAGTAATTGCTTCCCAAACTACCATGAAGTATCTCTATTGGTGGGTCAGAAACTCTAATCAGATGTTATGTGTGCCATGGAACTAGGCAGTCATGAATTGAACAAAATGGCCTTGTACCTTCTAGGAAACTCCTGGAATATTTTGAATACGCCTTGGACGTTGCATAAGCAATATTGCAGTCCTCGATTGAATACTTTAGGAAAGATTATATCATCTTTTGCTTCAGTTCAGTTCAGTCGCTCAGTCGTGTCCGACTCTTTGGGACCCCATGAACTGCAGCATACCAGGCCTCCCTGTCCATCACCAACTCCCAGAGTTCACACAAACTCATGTGCATCGAGTTGGTGATGCCATCCAGCCATCTCATCCTCTATCGTCCCTTTCTCCTCCTGCCCCCAATCCCTCCCAGCATCAGGGTTTTTGTCTTTTTGTTAGACAACTGTAAATTAATCTTTGCTTTTAACATATGGACAGACTGGCTTTTTCATATATTTCTAATTCTTAAGAGTATCTTCATCTAACAAATCAATCATTCCCAGCACTGTAATTACCTATGTTGTCAATATACAGAGGAATAACAATGTGGCTTTATTCTTAAGCCTTTTTTTTTTTTTTTGTTAAACGTCTCAATAGTTTCTACTCAGGTTTCACTCCAGCCCACTATCTTTTAAAGTCTGTCATTCCTTAAATCTTGGTAGTACTTATGCTTCTATTCTAACTTCAGTTATAGGGTTCCCTTGCTTTGAAAATAGAAATTGTCTAGTAAAGCTGTATGCAAGGGAACTTTTTGTGAAACATACATGCATTCTGAACCACCTCCCTACTACCATCCCCAAGAAAAAAGAAAAGCTTAGTTAATTTCATTGACATGTTTGTGATGAATAAAGGAATGAGGATAGAGTTCCATTCTGTGATTCAGCAGGCACTATAAGGCTGCAATTTTATGATTTAAACTCTCTGGTAACTGCTATTTCTCCTCTGCTTTTTGGTTATCTCCCTGGCTGTTTTGGTTTCTGACTCTAGGAATTCTTTCCTTATGTTATCTATTTTCTTGTTTTCCTCTCCCTTCTTCTCCCTAGATCAGCCAACTTATTTCTAACAAGCATAGGAAGTTTACATTACCTCTTCCTAGGGAATAAAACAGGTGGTATAGTAGAAGGAATATTTGCTAACAGAGATCTGAGTTTTACTATCTGCCCTAACAACAAACTATACGATCTTAGGCTAGTCATTTCCCTTTTCTGAGTTTCAGTCCCCTCACTCAGCAAATGGTGATCACAATAACAGTAAATGTATAATATACTGAGCATGTTGTATTCTACACTAAGAACTTGATATAAATTATCTTGTGCAATCCTTACCATGTTTCTGTAAGGCAAGTGCTTTTACCCCCATGTTACAGGAAAAGCCTGAGGCTGGGAGAGGTTCAGTAACCTGCCCAAGGTTATACAGTTTACAGTCCAAGGCCATCTGACTCCCTGATCTATAAAATGCAGGAAAGGGGCTATCTCATTACTAAGGTTCTTTTATTCCATGATCTGCGGCAGCAGCAGAATCCAAGGACTCTACTGCCCTCCTCACTCGATGAGAGTATTTAAATAGCCATTGGAATGAGACTGAAAAAGCACACTTGACTAATAGATTCTACCTAAATTTGGTTATTTCAGACATTCCTTAGGATCGAGGGTTTTATTAAATCTGTCTCAATTTCATGTTTGAGTCACTGGGTGCAGAGCAGATAGTTGGTGCTCAAGAAGTGTTTGTTCAATGAACAAATTAATAAAAGTCTTTTTAAGCAAACATGTAATTGCAATAAAACCGTTCCTTTCTGTGAAGGAAACATTTCTTCTACTTAAATCTATGGAAAACACTTCTCTGTTGGAATCAGCTATCAGACATTCCCAATTTCAGGGGCCAGTTTGTGATTTGTCCTTCTGAACTCAGAATTGCCTGGGTTCAAAGGAATAGATCATCTCAACCTGGTGTGTATTTCAGCTGCATAAGGCCCGAGCAATTACTTAAATCTATTTGCAGAGTGATTCAAACATGCCTTTACTTGGTTTATTCCTATATCCTTAGGCAACCTGCATAGCTTCTTCACAGGCAAAAAAGTGATGACATCTGCAAAATGAGCATCTATCTCACAGCGCTACAGAGAATAGAATGGCACAGTCTATAAAAGCATTTAGCTCTGTGCCCAGATCAGAGGTGACTGAATCGGTAACTGCTATGCTTTTATTTCTACTTTATATTGGAGTATAGTTGATTTGCAATGTTGTGTTAGTTTCAGGTGTACAACAAAGTGAATCAGTTATACATATACAAATATCTACTCTTTTTCAGATTCTTTCCCATATAGGTTATTACAGAATACTGAGTAGAGTTCCCTGAGTTGGGTCCTTGTTGATTATCTGTTTTTATATATAGTACTGTGTATATGTTAATTCCAAACTCCTAAAGGTGGGGGATGGTAGCTGTTATTATTATCATTTATTGCTGCTATTGGTTTTATTCACGGAGTCATTACTTAGACCTTCCCGATTTCCGAGCCAAAGCATCCTTGCTAGTGTCTGCCCCTAAATTCAGAAAGGACAAAGATGACCTATTTGAACACTTTTTAGAGCTTCCTTGTCTGTTTTTTCTCCCTTAGGAAAGTGGTTTTGCCTTTTTCCTTAAGTTTGGAATGTCTGTAAAACGAAGCCTCATGGATAAACCCTCAATATAAAATGGGAGGGTTAAACTACAAATGGGAGGGTTAAACTGCTCAAGTTAAACTAAGGGAGGCTATGTGACACAGGGAGCTGAACCTAGTGCTCTGTGACAACCTAGAGGGGTGGGACAGGGAGGGAGGTGGGAGGGGGGCTCAGGACGAAAGGGCCATATGTATACCTATGGCTGATTCATGTTGATGTATGGCAGGAACCAACACAATATTGTAAAGCAATTATCCTCCAATAAAAAAAAAGCTAGGGAGAGAGGCCCCAAATTCTTGTCCAAGTGGCCTTCCCCTTATTCAATGCTCTGCCTCCACCCCCAAGTCCATTTCCACTATCCTACGAGATAAAATTGCGATTGACTTAGAATACAAGGGGGATTAGTCATTAGCATCTCCCAGAGCTTTATCGTTCAAATCCTTGACCTTTGTATTCCTTACCTCCCTCAGCATTTCATTGTCTTAAAATTGTTAAGAGTACTAACCCTGCAAGCCCAATAGCCAGGGTTTTATGGTATTCTGTGTTATAGCATTGTCACAAATCCCTACTCCACAGAAGTTTAAAGACCCTGAAACTCTAGAACATAAGTTATTAACTCAAAGATGAGTTTTTCCCCTCTTTTCCCCTCCCCCCACCTTATTGCATATATGCCACTGTCCAGGGGCAGCCATTTTCTCCTTCCCTCCAACTCTGTTCCCAGTCTTAAAATGGGGTTAGCCACCTCTACCCAACTTCTCACCCCTCTAGGCCCATACCAACCATGTTGTTAGGCATTCAGAATTCATTGCTCTCACCAATAAGTTACTGATTGGCCCAACATTCAACCTTTGTAGAATTCTCAACACAAATGCACAAACTCAGGTACTCATCTAAAGAGTAAAGATTGGTGCCCTGTCTCCAGCTACATTTCTCCTAGTACTTCTCCACCCTTCAGTTCTGATGCCTTTCCATATTTCAGCAACTTAAGATTCAATTGTTAAATGTGAATCTCTCTCTTTCTCTTATTCGCCTACTAGAGCACTGTCTTTGTTCACTGATGAGTTAAGGACAGTAGGCCTCATCTCCATCAATTCAAACCTTCTGGGGTTCAAATCCTCCACACAAATCCTAGTTGTGTGATACTGGGTAAATCATTTAACCTCTTTGTGGCTCAGGATTAAAGGAAGATTAAATGTGCACAGTGTTTAAAACAAGTTCTGGCATATAGTATTAACAATTGCCCAATAAATAACATCAATAATAATGATAATCATTATTTGGTTGATCGTTACCTAATGTATTCATTAAATTTCCAAATTATAATCCGTTGATCACTAGAAATCTTTTTAAGTATCTAAGAGTTTCCAAGATATCTTGGTGTTTCAAATTCACAAGAGAAATTTGATACTTACCTAAGATGAAGCTAATTAAAATATTATATACATTTCCTTTTAGTGAGAATTACATCAAATTATGATTGCATGTCTCATGCTGATCAAATGCTCTAAGTAGCAGTTATATGTTTTTGTTTTTTTGTTTTTGCCTCGCCAAGTATGGGAAATAAGCTATAATAGATATAATTTAATAGTTATTATTATTCACAATCTGGAGTTCATAAAGACAAATAATTAAAGAAATCTTTGCTGGTAAGGTTGAGAAGTACTCTCCTTGTAATAGTTGATGTACAGTAGTGTGGAGTCACAAAGAAACAGTCTTTGTGTCAACAAGATGCCATAGTAATTCCCAAAAGACAAGCTTTGCAACAGCTGGGGTATGTTGAAGTATCTCATTAGGTATCTTTATAAAATCTGTCAATCACTTTCACAGAAAAAAAAAAAAAAGGTCAGTATCACGTAGCACTTTAGGAGATAATAATGGCAGAAATCAAAGTGACAAAGGTGGCAGTTAAAACTAATCCTCTGTTATATTGGGGCTGAGGTGTTAAAATGGTCAACGTCATCTGACTTTTATGGCATTTAATTACATTGATCCCTTTTATTCTCCTATTGCAGTTATACTGAAGCCAGATTGCTGTAGGGAGAACATTTGTTTATGATGGGGATTTTGTGTATTCCAAACCTTAGTCCTTCAGATGGTATAAAGAAATCATGCCTTATCAGGACCCAAGGGAATATAGAGATCATCCAGGTTAACTTTCTCACTACAGATGAGAAATCTGAAGCACAGAGAGTTTGGTGAACTATGATTCAAGAATATTAAACCAATAGATTGCTCAACCATTGGGCCTCATCAGCAATTACAGTGAAATGTGTACTGCTGGGTTCTTGGCATCACATTAGATGCTTTATCAACAGTTTCTTCCTGACCTGGCCAAGCACTTAATACTCAAATGGAAACACTGGCATCTAGCCTAAAGGGTCCAAAAAGAAACAAAAAATTCACTATTTCTCCCTTTCCTCTCAAGACAAGTCAGTTTATGTATCAGTAATCTTCATCACGTTTCAATGTTTCTTGCTCAGAGCCAATGTCAACCAATGATCATGAGCAGCTGCCAAATCAGCAATATGGTAGGACTTATAATTTAAATAAATTACTCTGATTTCAGCATCAAAATAGATTAGAGGCAGTAAAGAAGGGCAGGGCTAGGAAGAAACTCTTGCTCTGGGAGAAAATGGAAAGAGAAAGAGGACTAGAGGGTTCAAAGAGGTTCACGGAGAGCCTCATGGGAATAAGAGTGAGACAGCAAGAATAGGGCATTATTCACATTTAAGTTTTCATAAGTATAAATCTGATGCTGGTGAGATCACAGTCAAGAGTTTAATCCACATTTAGGTTGGCTATTTTTTACATCTACTTTGACTTCTACTGCTGCTGCTAGAAAAGACTGTATCATTTATTGAGCCTTACTTTCTGCCTGCTCTCTGTAAATGGATGAGCTCACTTAATGTTCACCCTATACAATGGGAAATGGTAAGTAGCTTGCCTAAAGTTATGGAGGGTCAGCAGCTTAGCTAAAAAATCCATTTGTTTGATCCACAGCCCATGGTCTTAACCACCATTTCATGCTCCGCTATAGATCTTTAGGATTTTTACAATGCAAGTGTGGTACTTCCCAAAGCCCGCATTTGTATCTACTATGCTAAGCTGCCTCCCTAAAATATTTCTCTTGTCTCTAATTTTCTATTCACTTAGTCCATGTGCCCCATTGTGAACCATTTAACTTGCCCCTGGACACAACCAGAGATCAAATTGCCAACATCTGCTGGATCATCAAAAAATCAGGAGAGTTTCAAAAAACATCTATTTCTGCTTTATTGACTATGCCAAAGTCTTTGACTGTGTGGATCATAATAAACTGTGGAAAATTCTAAAAAAGATGGGAATACCAGACCACCTCACCTGCCTCCTGAGAAATCTGTATGCAGGTCAAGAAGCAACAGTTAGAACTGGACATGGAACAACAGACTGGTTCCAAACAAGAAAAGGAGTATGTCAAGGCTGTATATTGTCATCCTGCTTATTTAACTTCTATGCAGAGTACATCATGAGACACATGGAGCAGGATGAAGCACAAGCTGGAATCAAGATTGCTGGGAGAAATATCAATAACCTCAGATATGCAGATGACACCACCCTTATGGCAGAAAGCAAAGAAGAACTAAAGAGCTTCTTGATGAAAGTGAAAGAGGAGAGTGAAAAAGTTGGCTTAAAGCTCAACATTCAGAAAACTAAGATCATGGCATCCAGTTTCATCACTTCATGGCAAATAGATGGGGAAACAGTGGAAACAGTGGCTGACTTCATTTTTGGGGGGCCCCAAAATCACTGCAGATGGTGATTGCAGCCATGAAATTAAAAGATGCTTACTCCTTGCAAGGAAAGTTATAACCAACCTAGATAGCATATTAAAAAGCAGAGACATTTACTTTGTCAACTAAGGTCTGTCTAGTCAAGGCTATGGTTTTTAGAGTGGTCGTGTATGGATATGAGAGTTGGACTATAAAGAAAGCTGAGCACTGAAGAATTGATGTTTTTGAACTGTGGTGTTGGAGAAGACTCTTGACAGTCCCTTGGACTGCAAGGAGATCCAACCAGTCCATTCTAAAGGAGATCAGTCCTGGGTGTTCACTGGAAGGAAGGACTGATGTTGAAGTTGAAACTCCAATACTTCGGCCACCTGATGCGAAGAGCTGACTCATTTGAAAAGACCCTGATGCTGGGAAAGATTGAAGGCAGGAGGGAAAGGGGAAGACAGAGGATGAGATGGTTGGATGGCATTACCGACTCAATGGACATGAGTTTGGGTAAAGTTCGGGAGTGGGTGATGGACAGGGAGGCCTGGCATGCTGCGGTTCATGGGGTCGCAAAGAGTTGGACACGACTGAGCGACTGAACTGAACTGAACTGGACACAATAAGTTTGATTCCTTTGGAAGAACCATAGAAGATGGGTCTTCCTGTTTCTGAATCAGTTAAGATTGGTCATGCAGCCAAGAGTTAATTGGACCTAGAATTAGTTTTTAGGACAGAACTTTATCGTCTGCTGAGTATATAAGATACACGTACTCCTTGCAGGCCTCTATGTAGAAACTGTCTCAGTATATTAATGAGTTTGATATAAAAATATATAGATATCATATTTTCAATACTCCCACATATTTACTTCTTTTGGTAAGACATATTCTTTAAGGGGCTTCCCCCTGGTGGCTCAGTGGTAAATAATCCACCTGCCTATGCAGAAAAGGTGGGTTCAATCCCTGGGTCGGGAAAATTCCCTGGAGAAGGGAATGGCTACCCACTCCAGTATTCTTGCCTGGAGAATCCCATGGACAGAGGAGCCTGGTGGGGTTACAGTCCATAGGTTCGCAAGAGTCAGACATGATTTAGCAACTAAACAATGGCTAAACAACAGTCCCTTGGGGCTCAGGAATGATAATAATGTTACCATTACTGGCAATAATGCTGCCAGAAAAGAAGAGATTCAGAGTTTCTTATAATTTGCCACTCAATATTTCACCACTAAATTAAAAAAAAATTGTGCAAAAATTATGTTATCTTAGTACCTTTTTAAGTATACAGAATGTGGCGAAGGGCCAGGTGATATAGTCTTTAATTACTAGGATTATAAACAGAAACAGGCAATTTTTTGTTCTTTAGCTAGGGCATGACTTCCCCCAGTGTATTCATAGTCATCTAATTTTAAATAGAGTTGTAACACATTATGGGTGTGGGGCCAGGGAGCTCAGTGGGTTATAGTCCAGTGATAATGAGGCCAAGGCTTAATCCGTGGAAAGGCCTGCTAACTCTCAACTACTCACTCCAAAATTAAGTCTAAGCAACTGTTTGCCAGTATGCACTATTGGTTTCAAGAGGGCCTAGAGAGGAAAAAGGTAGGGGAGGCAGGTGGCTTAATACAAGCTCATTACTGTGGCTGGAAAAAAACAACTTGAAGTGCAACCTCTGCTAATGGTGGCTGATTGAGTGGCGTCATCTTTCTTTACAAGGGACAGCACACAACACAGTGCATTTAAGAGTATTAAGTAGAACTGTGTCTGAGTGTCTCCTGTGGATGTACAGGTCAGCAGTGGACCGCTGCAGGGGCAGGGGCTCTGGGTGCAGCAGACTTGGGTATGGCGTAAGCCCTTTTGGAGGAGGTCACCATTAACCCCAACATACAGCTGCTAGAACTTACACAGGACGGGGGAAACAGACTCTTGGAGGGCACAAACAGAACCTTATGGGTACCAGGACCCAGAACAAAGGAGCAGTGACCGTACAAGAGACTGACCCAGACTTGCCTGTGAGTGTCCAGGAGTCTCCGGTGGAGGTGTGGGTCGGCAGTGGCCTGCTGCAGGGTTGGGGGTACTGAGTGAGCAGTGCCCGCATGGGACCTTTTGAAGGAAGTCGCCATTATCTTTATTACTTCCACGAAAGTTTGGCCTCAGGTCAAATAATAGGGAGGAAATACAGCCCCAACCATCAACAGAAAGTGAAAGTAAAGTCGCTCAGTTGTGTCCCACTCTTTGCGACCGCATGGACTGTAGCCTACAATGCTCCTCCATCCATGGGATTTTCCAGGCAAGAGTACCAGAGTGGGTTGTCATTTCCTTCTCTAGAGGATCTTCTCAACCCAGGGATCGAACCTGTGTCTCCCACATTGTAGGCAGATGCTTTACCATCTGAACCACCAGTGAAGATACCATCAACACAAAATTGGATTAAAGACTTACTGATCATGGTCCCGCTCATCAGAACAAGACCCAGTTTCCCCCTCAGTCAGTCTCTCCCATCAGGAAGCTTCCATAAGTCTCTTACCCTTCTCCATCAGAGGGCAGACAGACTGAAAACCACAATCACAGGAAACTAACCAATCTGATCAAATGGACCACAGCCTTGTCTAACTCAGTGAAACTATGAGCCATGCTGTGTAGGGCCACCCAAGATGGACAGGTCATGGTGGAGAGTTCTGACAAAATGTGCTCCACTGAAGAAGGGGATGGCAAACCACTTCAGTACTCTTACCTTGAGAACCCCACAAACAGTATGAAAAGGCAAAAAGATAAGACACTGAATGAGGAACTCCCTGGGTCGGTAGGTGCCCAATATGCTACTGGAGATCAGTGGAGAAATAACTCCAGAAAGAATGAAGGGATGGAGCCAAAGCAAAAACAACACCCAGTTGTGGATGTGACTGGTGATGGAAGTAAAGTCCGATGCTGTAAAGAGCAATATTGGATAGGAACCTGGAATGTTACGTTCATGAATCAAGGCAAATTGGAAGTGCTCCGACAGGAGATGGCAAGAGTGAAAGTCAACATTTTAGGAATCAGCGAACTAAAATGGACTGGAATGGGTGAATTTAACTCAGATGACCATTATACCTACTACTGTGGGCAAGAATCCCTTAGAAGAAATGGAATAGCCATCATAGTCAACAAAAGAGTCCAAAATGCAGTACTTGGATGCAATCTCAAAAATGACAGAATGATCTCTGTTTGTTTCCAAGACAAACCATTCAATATCACAGTAATCCAAGTCTATGTTGCGGCCAGTAATGCTGAAGAAGCTGAAGTTGAATGGTTCTATGAAGACCTACAAGACCTTCTAGAATTAATACCCCCGAAAGATGTCCTTTTCATTATAGGGGACTGGAATGCAAAAGTAGGAAGTCAAGAAACACCTGGAGTAACAGGCAAATTTGGCCTTGGAGTACAGAATGAAGCAGGGAAAAGGCTAATAGAATTCTGCCAAGAGAACGCAATGGTCATAGCAAACACCCTCTTCCAACAACACAAGAGAAGACTCTACATATGGACATCACCAGATGATCAACACCGAAGTCAGATTGATTATATTCTTTGCAGCCAAAGATGGAGAAGCTCTATACTATATAGTCAGCAAAAACAAGACCAGGAACTGGAGCTGACTGTGACTCAGATCATAAACTCCTTATTGCCAAATTCAGACTTAAATTGAAGAAAGTAGGGAAAACCACTAGACCATTCAAGTATGATCTAAATCAAATCCCTTATGATTATACAGTAGAAGTGAGAAAAAGATTCAAGGAATTAAATCTGATAGAAAGAGTGCCTGAAGAACTATGGATGGAGGTTCGTGACATTGTACAGGAGACAGGGATCAAGACCATCCCCAAGAAAAACAAATGCAAAAAGGCAAAATGGTTGTCTGAGGAGGCCTTACAAATAGCTGTGAAAAGAAAAGAAGTGAAAGGCAAAGGAGAAAAGGAAAGATATACCCATTTGAATGCAGAGTGCCAAAAAATAGCAAGGAGAGATAAGAAAGCCTTCCTCAGTGACTGATGCAAAGAAATAGAGGAAAACAATAGGATGGGAAAAACTAGAGATCTCATCAAGAAAATTAGAGATACCATGGGAACATTTCATGCAAGGATGGGCACAATAAAGGACAGAAATGGTATGGACCTAAGAGAAGTAGAAAATATTAAGAAGAGGTGGCAAGAATACACACAAGAACTATACAAAAAAGATCTTCATGACCCAGATAATCATGATGGTGTGATCACTCAACTAGAGCCAGATATCCTGGAATGCGAAGTTTAGTGGGCCTTAGGTAGTATCACTACGAACAAAGCTAGTGGAGGTGATGGAATTCCAGTTGAGCTATTTCAAATCCTAAAAGATGATGCTGTGAAAGTGCAGCACTCAATATGCCAGCAAATTTGGAAAGCTCAACAGTTGACACAGGACTGGAAAAGGACAGTTTTAATTCCAATCCCAAAGAAAGGCAATGCCAAAAGAATGCTCAAACTACCTCAAATTGCACCCATCTCACAGGCTAGCAAAGTAATGTTCAAATTTCTCCAAGCCAGGCTTCAACAATATGTGAACTGTGAACTTCCAGATGTTCAAGCTGGCTTTAAAAAGGCAGAGGAACCAGAGATCAAATCGCCAATATCCGCTGGATCATGGAAAAAGCAAGAGAGTTCCAGAAAAACATCTGCTTTATTGACTATGCCAAAGCCTTTGACTGTGTGGATCGCAACAAACTGTGGAACATTTTTCAAGAGATGGGAATATCAGACCACCTCACCTGCCTCCTGAGAAATCTGTATGCAGGTCAAGAAGTAACAGTTAGAAACAGACATGGAAAAACAAACTGGTTCCAAATAGGAAAAAGAATACGTCAAGGCTGTATATTGTCACCCTGCTTATTTAACTTACATGCAGAGTACATCATGAGAATTGCTGGACTGGATGAAGCACAAGCTGGAATCAAGATTGCCAGGAGAAATATCAATAACCTCAGATATGCAGATGACACCACCCTTATGGCAGAAAGTGAAGAGGAACTAAAAAGCCTCTTGATGAAAGTGAAAGAGGAGAGTGAAAAAGTTGGTTTAAAACTCAACATTCGGAAAACTAAGATCATGGCATCTAAGACCCCATCACTTCATGGGAAATATATGGGGAAACAATGGAAATAGTAACAGGCTTTATTTTGGGGGTTTCCAAAATCACTGCAGATGGTAACTGCAGCCATGAAATTAAAAGACGCTTGCTCCTTGGAAGAAAAGCTATGACCAACCTAGACAGCATATTAAAAAGCAGAAACATTACTTTGCCAACAAAGGTCTGTCTAGTCAAAGCTTTGGTGTTTCAAAGTAGTCATGTATGGATGTGAGAGTTGGACTATAAAGAAAGCTGAGTGCCGAAGAATTGATGCTTTTGAACTGTGATGTTAGAGAAGACTCTTGAGAGTCCCTTGGACTGTAAGGAGATCCAACCAGTCCATCCTAAAGGAAATCAGTCGTGAATATTCATTGGAAGGACTGATGTTGAAGCTGAAACTTCAATCCTTTGCCACTTGATGTGAAGAACTGACTCATTTGAAAAGACCCTGATGCTGGGAATGATTGAAGGCAGGAAAAGAAGGGGACGACAGAGGATGAGATGGTTGGATGGCATCACCGACTCGATGGACATGAGTTTGAATAAGCTCTGGGAGTTGGTGATGGACGAGGATGCCTGGCATGCTGCAGTCCATGGGGTTGCAAAGTGTCGGACATGACTGAGGGACTGAACTGATGTGAACTGAAGTAGAACAAAAAGCATCTTCCATTTCTCCATAAGCACTGTTTTCACATATGCTAACGTGTTTCCAATCCCCTTCATCACAAAATCTACTATGAAGCTCAGACGGCATCTATTTAGTTCCTCATACCAGTGTTTTATCTTGTACAGCCCCGAATAGATCCAATGAGGAGGCAAATACTTTGGGGGCGGGTGGTCTTACCCAAAGAATCACTTCTGTAAGCCCTCAAGTTACCACTTCTGCTCTTGCAAATATTTTCTTGAACAAAGAAAAACAAGTCAGAGGTTTTACTCTCAGCACTTATCCCTGAGTTCTATGCTGAATACTGCTTTGTCAGATTTGCAAAGCAAGCTGTTATTCATCCAGTCCTTGAAGAAACAAGTTTCAAAAATATTCATCTTCCATATGGGAACATCATGTTACAATAATAAGAAGAGATAAGTTTGCAAAATACTTAATGTGATATATTTGCTTACTTAAGCACTAAAACTAAAGTTAATTTAGAGGGATGGGGACTGGGGGGCTTCCAAAAAATGTTTGTTTGCAATTACTGATGAACTGGTCATATCATTATTGTATATAATGATATACTTGGCAAAGATTCAGAGGTAGACAAAAATTTCTTTGCATCAGATATCCATCTTTATGCATAGGAGGAAAATGATTTCAAGAAATCCTCCCATTGTCACTTGCTGACAAATTGAGCTGCATGGCTGATCTAATATATGAAAGAGACATGACATGCAACAAAGATACTCTGGTATAATATAAACATGGATTATATTGGCCAATGGATTCTTCAGAATAGCCTTCTCTTTTGACAGATAATTTCTTGTTAGAATATCTTTCTTAGACATTTCTTCCTTTGAAAATCAGTGTGGGGACAGTTTTTATTATTGTACTAAAACCCCACATATTTGAACATGGTGAGTTGGCGAGAGTGTGGACAAACAGGCACCCTCATACATTGTTGGTGGGAGTGTTAAATGGAACAACCTCTATGGAGGGCAACTTGGAAATGAAAAATACACTTATCTTTTAATGTAACAATTCCACTTTTAGGATTTCATCCTAATGATAAACTTGCATATGTATGAAATGACTTATTTGTTTATAGTAGCAAAATATTGGAAACAAGCTAAATGTCTATCAATTTGAGCCTGGTACATCTAAACAGCAAAACACTGTGCATCTGTTAAAAAGAATGGAGCACCAAGATGGAGCCATCTCTAAGACATAGGCACATGATAACAAAGGAGATATACAGTGTTAAAATTGTTAAAAATATATGCACAGCCTGCATGTGCACACACACAAAGAGAAATGCACCATATATCCCAAATACAAGGTAAGGGGTTCTTTCTCAATTTTTTCCTCAGAAAAAAAGGGAATGGCCTTATATTCATATCCTTATAAAATCATTTATGCAATGTAATAATTCTCCATTCCCATTTATTTTTATCCACAAAGTACCGTTTAGGAGAGACACAGTAAGTGGAAATATTCTCAATCAATGCTAGTTTTAGATGCTCATAAAGAGTGTCTGTCAGAATTGGAAAGAAAGGATGTAAGTACACTATTTCTTAAGGAATGACCTCATAAATGCAGGTGTTAGGTATAAAAACAAACTTTTTTAAAGGCCACTTCCAAACAATGTAACTTAAATGGGAAGGAAATCTATGAAAGAGGGGATATATGAATATGTGTAACGAAATCACTTTGCTGTATAGTAGAAACCAAAACAACATTATAAAATGATTTTACTCCAATAAGTTATTTTAATTTAAAAAATAAACCAAAAAACAAAATGAATGCAATGAAAAGGGATCCCAGTAGGTAAAGATGGGACAGTTTGACCATCAAAAACAGTAATAGGTGAATTGAAACAGACTGAAAACATAAAAAACCCACAAGTTTATAAAGATTTTTTTTAAAAATAAAAGAGAATACTTCCCTCTCCCACTTAAATCAAAATACCTCTCATTGGACACCTTTGGAAGTAGCTTGAGTACCAACATGTTATTCTGAAAAATGGCAATTTAAAAATTAAGTATTTATCTTGACTTCCCTTCATGAGCTATATTTCAGGGCAACCAAAGACTCCCCAGCTAAAGAGACAAAGTTCTTTTTAACGTAAGTATTTTAACCGATAAGTGTAGACGGAATGATAAAATTTTAAAAATGGCCATTCTGTAACCTCTAATGAAATAATTGATTGGGGCAATAATCATCAATAGACGAAACCATTAGATGAAAGGCTGATGACAAAATTTGCATTGGAGGGGACAATCACCCAGTGAGTCTTTTGATCTACTCATCACTAAAACATGAGACAATCAGACACTGTACCTCTTGATATGCTGCTGCTGCTAAGTCGCTTCAGTCGTGTCTGACTCTGTGCGACCCCATAGGTGGCAGCCCACCAGGCTCCCCCGTCCCTGGGATTCTCCAGACAAGAACACTGGAGTGGGTTGCCATTTCCTTCTCCAATGCATGAAAGTGAAAAGTGAAAGTGAAGTCACTCAGTCGTGGCCGACTAGTAGTGACCCCATGGACTGCAGCCCACCAGGCTCCTCTGTCCATGGGATTTTCCAGGCAAGAGTACTGGAGTGGGGTGCCGTTGCCTTCTCCGACCTCTTTATATAATATACAATAAAACACAGAGTGCCACCGACAAAGAAATCTTACCCCAAACTGAACCTGAGCTTAATTAAGCATCTAGATCTAACTTCCATTTATAGGAAATACAAGAAATATGGAAGCAAGGTAAATGGAATCAAATAAAACCAATAGACAAATCCATGAAGTGCATACTCTACAAGATGCTAATGAGTTTGTTCAGTAAGTAAATGGCAGCAGTAAAAGAAAGATGCTTTAGAGCAGGGTACCTAGGCCATGGACTGGTACCAGTTTTTGGCTCATTACATTTAGTGGCAGGTGAGCAAGTGAAGCTTCATCTCTATTTACAGTTGCTTCCCATTGCTTGCATTACCACCCAAGCTCTGCCTCTTGTCAGATCAGTGGGTACCATTAGATTCTCAAAGGCGTGCAAACTTCCTGTAAGCTGTGCATGCAAGGGATCTAGGTTGTGTGCTCCTTATGAGAATCATCCTGAAACTGTCCCCTCACCACCGGTCTGTAGAAAAATTATCTTCCATGAAACCAGTCCCTGGTGCCAAAAAGGTTGGGTACCGCTGCTTAGAGTACACAGATTTAAGAGACACAACCAAATGTGATATGTGAATCTTTTTGGATACTGATGTGAACAAATGCTGCTGCTGCTAAGTCGCTTCAGTCGTGTCCAACTCTGTGCGACCCCATAGACGGCAGCTCACCAGGCTCCCCCGTCCCTGGGATTCTCCAGGTAAGAACACTGGAGGGGGTTGCAATTTCCTTCTCCAATGCATGAAAGTAAAAAGTGAAAGTGAAGTCGCTCAGTCATGTCCGACCCTCAGCGACCCCATGGACTGCAGCCTACCAGGCTTCTCCATCCATGGGATTTTCCAGGCAAGAGTACTGGAGTGGGGTGCCATTGCCTTCTCCGGATGTGAACAAATAAATCAACTTAAATTTCTGTTACATTTTTCAGACTTACATAAGAGTAGAAAAAATTGTATGGGACCTCCCATATTCTTATAACCCCAATTCAACATTTATTATTATTTTTAATATAATCATCATGCCATTACAACATGTATAAAAATTTAACATCAAACACCCAGTTGATAATCAAGAGTTGACCATTTGTCTCAAAAATGCGGTTTTTATGGAAAGTGAAAGTGGACTTTCCATAAATGAAAGTGGACTTCTATAAGTGAAGGTGGACCTTCCACAAAAACTGCATTTTTGAGACAAATGGCCAACTCTTGATTATCAACTGGGTGTTCGATGTTAAATTTTTATACATGTTATAATGTCATGGTGATTATATTAAAAATCATAATAAATATTGAATTTGGATGATAAAAATATGGGAGGTCCTATTCCTATACAATTTTCTCTACTCTTGTGTAAGTCTGAAAAATGTAACAGAGATTTTTAAAAGTGCTATAGTATAGAGTTACATTGTTAAAATCTAAATCTACACCTACAGGATAGATTCAGAAGACAATCATCTTAATGTCATATAAATGGGTAATTGTAACTAGGAATAAAATATCCAGGGTCAGAATCATATGTAGATTCAAAAATATTTTCTCTCAAAGATCTTAGATGGAAGTCAGATAATGTACTTGGCTAAATGCTGGGGACTCAAAAAAGGGGGCTCTGGGATTAGAAAAAACAATAAAGATGCATGGGCAAATTTTGAATTATACTGCTTGTGAAATGTTAAGAGTAGAAAAATGTCTTCTAATTTATACATGATTTTATATAATTTTAAATATGTAAATAAGGGTGAATTAACAGGTTAAATGTCATAGACACTCAACATTTATTCATATAGCTAATACTTTGTGTATTCAAGTGAGTCAAAAAACAGTGTCACCTAATATTTGAGCATATATGATGTGTATGAGCACACATGTACACATGTGTATGTGTTTGTGTAAGTGTGCAGAGATTTTGTGAAAATATAAGAAATCAGGAAAAAACCTCTTTCTGGAAGTTTTCTTCATGCAAGGTGACTGAGGCTGAGGGGAAAGTGTTGGAGGGACACTTACTTTTCACTGTCTACTCCTCTGTATCTTCTATCATGTCCAAGTATTACCTACTTAAAAGAATTAAACTCAAACAAAGAAAAACATGGTATTGCTTATATCTCTCAATTTGTTTCATAACATAGCCCCGACTGACCTTTCTAGCATTATTTCCTGTTAACTTCCCTGCCAAAATATACTTCTGTCTATAGAATTGGAATTCTTGATTTAATTCTTCTAATCTTTTCAGTATGCATTCATCCAATACTCGCTGAATACTTACTCTATGCCAGACATTATTGCAGGTTCTAGGGATATCAAAATGAATGAAACTTACAGTCTGAAACAGGTGTTCACTTGGTTTTCTTCAACTGAAACTTGCTATAATCTCTACTTGTTAAATCCCAATATTCAATCACATCCTCCTTGAAGAGTTCTTCATCATACCTGTCCCCTGGCTATAAACGATTTGTCCCCTTCTCCCTGTCCCCATAGCTCTTAGTAATTATTTACAATAATTACTGTATTTTGCTAACTGTGGGTATGACTTGTACCCCTAAAAATAACTATCATTTCTGGAGCCCTTTACTATGTGCTACGTACTGTGCAAAGTACTTTAAATATCTTCTCTCATTCATTTCTCACAACCTTACAAGGTATGTGAATTCTGCCTATTATGACTGAGAGAACTGGTGCTTAAACTAAATACCCTGCCCATAGCCTTCTGACTTCAGAATCTGGGCTTTCTTTCTCTTCAAACTTTCCATATAGTCTCCCTTTATTTCACCACGGATTTCAGAATTTCAACCAATTTTATATGTCTAAACAAGCTAAGATATAAGTGGTGTAGATGTGCCCGTGCAGATCTAAGCTGTAGGATTCAGAAGGACATAGAAAAGATGTTACGGCCGCAACAGCCAGAGCGCTATTTGTGAGGAGATGACAGTGAAGAAAAGAAGAGTGTGTGGATAAAGATGGGGGAAAGGTAGATGCATCTGGGAGTGAGGCAGTCCAGCTTATTTCTTAATACAACTCTCCATTTCTCTGTGTTAAATGTCTGAGAGCTAGTAAGGTCTCTGTTGACTCCTAGAACCTAGTTCTTAACTACTACTCTGCATTCTACATAGTAGACCCTTGACAAAAGTTTGCTGAATGAAACACATTATTTGTTACACTGGATCCAAACCAGTTCCTCTGAGCTGCTTCCTGAAAAATATTTGTCTGTTAAAATGTTGAAGAGAAAACAAACAGAAACTTGAAAGAGAAAAACGGTTTATTTTCAGTGCACTCCCACTTAAGGGAAGACCTTAAAATGAATTCAAATCTATTAATGAGAAATTTGTTCGGACAGCTGCCATGTTCACAGATTCAGCCCTCTGTCACACAGCTACTGCTTATTCAGGAGTTGCACAGGTGAACCAATGACAGCTGTTGACTGAAAATCAATATTTCATTTTGCTGTCTCACCCTACCTCATTTATTAAACAAGTTATTTTCTATAACTATCCTAGAGAGTGAAGATGCTTAAATCTCCACCAGATATATTTCTGAGAAACTCATATTGTCAAGTTAATGACAATTTCTGGGGTGCCAGTCCTGTTTTCTTTCTTTCTGTTTCTTTTTAAACTATACATACATCTGCCCTAAATACTTAGATTTGGTGGCCACTTATAGCATACTTTTCACAGCAAATCTGATAAAATGGTGTCATTTTTAGCCTTCAAGTCACAGCTATGACCTCAGATGATTAAACATGCAATTCTGAAATTTGATTTATGAGAGATGAAGTCTAATACTCTGGCCCTAGGCCTGAATGCTGGGAGAGCAGGAACCTATACTGGAAAATTTTCATTTTGCAAGTAGATGAGGGTGATTAATGGAGAGGTCCCTCTCAAATCTGGCTCCCAATAGTAAGTTGCTGTGCTCCAGGGAGCTAAAAATGGAATACTGGGGCTGATTATTCCTAGCACCAAATGGTTACTGACACAGGTTTGAATGTAACCATCATAGTAGGTAAAGCAAATCAATTTTTTAAAAAAACCAAACTCCATAAGTTTGAAAAGAAAATGAAAATTCTATACATTGATAACTACTGTTGTTTAGTCTCTCAGTCATGTTTGACTCTTTGCGACACCATGGACTGTATGCCTGCCAGGTTCCTCTGCCCATGAGATTTCCCAGGCAAGAATACTGCAGTGAGTTGCCATTTCCTTCTCCAGGGGATCTTCCCAACCAGGGATTGAACCTGCATCTCCTGAGTTGTAGGCAGATTCTTTACCAGTGAGCCACCAAGGAAGCCCATATATTGAGAGTAGAATCTAGTTTATCTAACTTGGGTCAATATTTAATGGGAAAATCCATTGAGAGCAATTTAAGTAAAAGGAAAATTAATTTAAGTGTTTTTTTCCTGGTCTGGAGAGAAATAAATCAATATTTTGCTCATTCCCTTTAAAATTAAGAGAGCAAAAAATCTACTCAAAAATGAAAAATATGAGTTTATAAAATAAATGATAGACTAAATAAATCGATTTAAGTTACTAGCTTACATCTTTAATAGCTATGTAAATACATCTTGATTTTATATGATAACCATTTTAGTTGGATGTGTATGCGAAAATGGGCAGAAGGTGAAGCTAACATGGATAAAAAAGACAGACATGTGACACACACAAATAGCCAAACAGCCAAAGGAGAATGTGAGGCTGATTTAGTCATTATGAGAAACAGTTGAAGACACATTGGGAAGAAAAGAGAGAGACAGAAGGAGCTAGAAAGACAAGCATATACTCAGAAAAAGACAGAGGACAGAAGAAAGTCAAACATTTTTATTAGTTCAACAAATATTTATTGGGGCAAAAACAGATCAAGAGAAATGGGGAAAGCAGACAGGGGAAAGTATATAAATCTTTGAGCTTGGCCAAATGAACTCTGGCTGTTGATTAAAACTGTTTTAGGGGGATCTGCTAAGTACAAAAGGACTGTGCTAGACAATAAAAGGCTATAAAAAGGATAAATCAAAAAGAGTCCTGGGGGGAGGCTGGGAGGGAGGCTCATGAGAAAAGAGAGATACATACATATATATGTGTGTGTGTGTGTGTGTGTGTGTGTGTGTGTGTGTGTGTGTGTACTTATGGCTGATTTACATTGTTGTATGGCAGAAACCAACACATCTTTCTTAAGCAATTATCCTTCAATTAAAATTAATAATAAAAAAAGAATGCAAAGAAAGTGATAGGTTTGGGGGAACCATCAATATTTAGGCAATAGAAAATGTAAAACCAAATAGCTTGGGGCCAATTCAACTCCTCCCTGTAAAATAATGCTGGTTAGAGCAAATTAATATTTTGAGTATGAAGCCTAATCAAATATAACTGTAATAAAATTAGGTAAATTGAGAACACCCCCCCCCCAAAAAAAAGACTCCCTACCCTCTAAGGGCTTATTTAAAAGCTGAATGTGGTCTGTGAGTGAACTATCTGCCAGTTTCATCATTCTTGAAAATGATGAACTTGTTGGGATGTTAAATCTTTCTGCAGTGGCAAGCAGGATTTCTGCTTTGATTTTTCATTTTAGATTGCAAAAGCTTTACAAAGGTATGCAGAAAAAGAGAACTCTCCTTTTGCACCTTCAGAGGTTAGAGGCACAAATACCATCCAGGAGGGGAAATCTCTTTGGTATGCAAAATAGCCTGGCAGTCTAATCTTTGTTCTTGGAGAAATCAGTCTTGCTTCATTACCTGGTATCTGGGAGATACTTGAAACCATCTCTTACTTTTTTCTTTTCTAAATTCAGTGATGTTTTTGGCTCGGTTGCGTCTTAGTCAGAATAAGCAATCAAAACAAAATTATAACATCTTTCATGCCCCAAAAGACAACTCTGAAAAAAACACTTTATGAACAAACAAAAAGCTCCCATTTAAACCTACAACTAGGGCAGTGTTGTCCATTAAACATATTAACATGTGCCATATTTTAAATTTGGGGGGAAGCTATATTTTAAAAAGCTTAAAGGTGACATTAATATTAATAACATATTTTACTTAACATGTATTAAAATATCAATTCAACATATAATCAATATAAACCTTATTACTATGGTATTTTGCATCATTTATTTCATAGCAACTTTTTGAAATCAGGTGTCTATTTTATAATAACAGTATATCTCAATTTGGACTAGTTACGTTTCCAGGGCTCAACAGCCACATGGCTACCATACTGGACAGCAAAGATCTGGAGTGCTATTTCTCTATGGATTGTGTATCACTTTGCAATGTTAGCTCCATCAAAGACCCAATTCAATTAAAATAAAATCTAAAAGGTAACTTTTCCCTTCCAAGTTTCCTTAGTACATAACATTATGTTTTTTAACCTGCCTTATGGTGCTAACCTTTTGGACCAAAAGAAAGTGAGTTAAGGCTTGTATTGATACATGGACTTGAGAAGGCATAGCTTCCTAACTTAAATAAAACTAGTTCACTGGAAGCTAAGAAGGAAAACTTCAGGTGGGAAATAATGGCTACAGAAGCCAATCCTGCCCTACACTTTGGCGAACTGACTAGGCATGCCACCCAAGGTATCCTATTTAGCCTGTTCAAGCATTCATCAGGGCTTCCCTGGTGGCTCAGAGGTTAAAGCATCTGCCTGGAATGTGGGGGACCCGGGTTCGATCCCTGGGTTGGGAATATCTCCTGGAAAAGGAAATGGCAACCCACTCCAGTACTCTTGCCTGGAGAATCCCATGGAGGGAGGAGCCTGGACAGTCCATGGGGTTGCAAAGAGTCGGACATGACTGAGTGACTTCAAACACACACACACACACACACACACACACAAGCATTCATCACTATAGATTATAAGTTCCTTGAGAGCCCACATTAGCAAGCTCTGTTTCTCCTGCACTTAGCATAGTGCCTGGCACATAGTTGGTATTCAATAAATGTATGAACAAATAAATTTATGTAAATAAATAACTCTCGTTTAGTCTAGACACATTTGAAGTGCTCCATAGCTCCCCTGTAACTCAGTTGGTAAAGAATCCACCTGCAATGCAGGAGACCCTGGTTCTATTCCTGGGTTGGGAAGATCTGCTGGAGAAGGGATAGGCTACCCACTCCAATATTCTTGGGCTTCCCTTGTGGCTCAGCTGATAAAGAATCCACCTGCAATGTGGGAGACCTGGGTTGGATCTCTGGGTTGGGAAGATCCCCTGAAGAAGAGAAAGGCTACCCACTCCAGCATTCTGGCCTGGAGAATTCCATGGACTGTATAGTCCATGGGGTTGTAAAGAGTTGGGCATGATTGAGCGACTTTCACTTTTATACAGCCAAATGTTAGTGGTTACCACACAGGACAGTGCAGATGTAGACCATCTCTACCATCCTGGAAAGTTCTACTGGACAGCACTGTCCTAGAGCAATGGGCAGAAATACTATTTGACTTGTTAAGTTTTAGGGGACCTCTAGACACCACAAAACTTTTTTTTTTAATGAGTGAGTGAGAATACCAGTGGCATCAAATGATGAGGAATGAAGCAAGAGCACAAACAGGTATACATTTTACTCTCCTAGAAAGTTCAAATGCATCACCATTATAGTTTCCATTGGAAGAAGACATTGCCATATATTTCTCCCTGAGTTTCTGCCTTCCTCCTAGGGTCTTCTCACCTTGATTCCCACCAGGCACAATCCCCTAGTGTCCCTCTTACGCTCTAGTCAAAATGTCTAATGAATCCTTTCCCTCATTTCCCGACATAAGTTGGCAATTTCAAAAGACACGTTAGTACAAAAGTTGGGCAGGGCAGAGGGAGAAAGAAATAAAATATAAAAATCACAAAAAACAGTTCAACTTATATACAATATATAATTTCCTGAACCTAAGAATCCCAGGAAAAACAGTGAGGTGGCTGAAGCAATCCTACATTCTCTTACCTGAAAACAGACTCCATTAGCTGAGGGGATAGCACAATTTTGCAGGTACATCAGCAGTATCCCTCTCTTCCCAGCCCCAGCCTCAGTCAGGAGACCTCTGGGGTGCCATCTTGGTTCCTGGCATACAGGAGTTGGTACACCTAAATATTGTATTGGCCAAAAAATTTGTTCGGGATTTTGTGTACCATCTTACCAAAAACCCAAATGAATCTGTTGGCCAACTCAATATCTTGTCTCATTTCCCCTTTAAGGACACCCCTTTAGAATGCTTCATTTCTCTTTAAACAAAACATTTTCCTATTTCAAACCCTGTTGCCTACTCAGACACTCCTGCTTAGTTTCATATCGAGGCTTGAGAAACATGTCTATTTATAGCTGACTTGTAGAACTGGTGACTCCCACCTTTAGCTCCCCTGAATGATCTAACCCCCTGGTTTCCAGGTCTAGCTGATGGGTCAGGATTATTTGAGGAAACGGCTCCAAAGTTCAGGTTACTAGGCCCCACTCCAGACTTCTGAACCAAATCTCTGGCAGCAGGGCCTGGGAATCTCCATTCTTATAAGCATACTAGGTGAAAATGATGAACTCCATCCCATTAGAAATACTAATCTATTTCTTCCTTACTCAGTCCGTCAACTCTGCCCATCTCTGGATCATTCGATAAGGATCTTCCCCACCTCCTGTCACTTTACACTTTGACAATGAAACAGGATCTTAAGTATTAACATCCATACAGATGTAGAGGGGGCAGGAGTTTTCATATAAGCTAACATGCATGCATGCATGCACACACGGTCTTCATATATATAATCACTTACCCTTGACCTATTTTTTCAAATCTTGTGTATTTTTTCTTTGGGTCACCAACACTCACAATGCTTCCTGAGGGGAGGGAGGGAAGAAAGAGAGAGAGAGACATTTAAATTGATTGATTTGCTTCTATTTAATACTAAAATTTAAGATGCTAGAGCCAATAACAAATAAAATGTTAGAGAAACATTCTCATGTGGTTTCTAAAATTTATATGGCCAGTGATACATTTTATTAAAGTAATAAACAGTAATATAGTAATTAAACTAGTAGTAATAACCCAGATGCTTATACTCAAAATTGATGATGTTTAGGCAACAAAAAGAACAAATCATAACCCAACATTTATTAAAAAAGTTCTCATAAAAGGATACTGTAGATTAGGAGATAAAAACATCTAAAGACTTGAACACAGTATTTAATAAAATCACTGTCTTCTCTGAATTAGAGTGAAGTTGAGTACATTCAATTCTGCAGCACATTCAGTTCTACTGGATAAATATCTCTTGAGCAATTAATATGTACCCAGTACTACACTAAGGGCAGTGGGGGATGGGGATGGGTCTAATAAAGAACACAGTTTAGTAATGAGGCTTTGTGTTTTTTTTAAAAAACATACATCCCCAGATACCTGAAAGTAATATAATATTGTAAGACAATTATACTTCAATTAAAAAATTGTATAATTATAAAATAAAATCCTAAAAATCTCTACACATCCTTGAACCTAGGACCCTGCTAGCATTCAAAACATTATTAATAGTTTAACTGAGATATAATTTCCATACCATCAAGTTCACTCATTTAAAGTGCACAATTAAATGGCTTTGAGTAAACCTTTAGGCTTGTGCAAATTTACTAAATTTTACCATAATCTGATATTAGAACATCCTAAAAAGAAATCTTGTATGGGTTAGCAGTCACTCTAGATTCCCTCTGTGCTTACCAATTCATCCCTGGGCAAGCACTTATCTATTTACTGTTTTTGTTTCAAACATTGTGGAATAAGTTGACAAACCACATAAGAAAACCATTCATTTATCCTATTTGGCTCTGGGAAAAAATACTGGTTTTACAAGTTCAAAATATCATACCCACTACTCAGAGGATCAATACTTGCCACTACTCAGAATGAATCTAAAGGAAGTGACATTGACTCTTCAATGCAATGCTCAAATAGGTACAGGAAAATTCTGTGCCATAGCAGCATCATGGGAATAAGTTTGCAAGAGGACAACTTTGAAGGGAATCATTTATCTGGATACTTTCAGCTCTCCTTTCTCTATCTGAACCTCAGTATCAGTATCAGTACTTTTAAATTATCTTAAACATCAGTATCATTACCTTTAAGTTATATCTTACTAACATGGCCCCTATTCAAAGAAGTGTGGAATCAGTAAAAAAAAGATTTATACACATTATCTAATTATGGAGTCTATCTGCTAATTGTCACTCTTATCCATTTTCTCCTCTTCATGCCCATGGCCACTGTGATTGTTTAGGCTCTCAATATCTATTGTTCAAACATTTGTGCTAGTCATTACCTAACTCCAAACTCTGCCTTCTCTAATTCTTTTTCCACAATGCCTCTGGAATAGGGTAACCATATAATTCATAAACCAAGACTGTCTTGGGTAAACTGAGATGTAAGGTCAGCCTACTTCAGAGTGATTTCACTCCATTATCCATAAATCCTCAAAAGTTCCTCCTTACTACAGGATCAAGTTCAAATTTTTCATCTGGCATAGAAGGCCCTTTACCATCGAGCAGCATCTAACTCCTACCCACTCAAGTCTAACCTTATATTATTCCTCTCCTCTCCAACCTTCCTACTTTATATCCTAGCAACACCATCACTATCCAAGGCTCTGGTCTTTGGACATGCTCCCTCTTTCCCTTTCTTATCAAGCCCATGAATTCCTGTTGATTATGTAAGTATAATATCAAGTTATCCCTTGTGAATTCTTCTTTGATCCTTCTAATGAGACGTGTGTGGCTAAGTCATTTCAGTCGTGTATGACTCTGTGTGACCCCATGGACTGTAGCCCGCCAGGCTCTTCCTCTGTCCCTGGGATTCTCCAGGGAAGAATACTGGATTGGGTTGCCAAGCTCTCCTCTAGGGGATCTTCCCTACCCAGGGATCAAACCCGCTTCTCTTACATCTCCTGCATTGGCAGGTTCTTTACCACTAGCACCACCTGGGAAGCCCCAAACATGCTGCTTTCTGAGGGCCAGAACGTTGTCTTTTCATTCTGGTAACTTCAGTGCCCAGAACAATAGTTTTCACTGAATCCATTAACCAAATGAATGTGAACAAGAAAAATTGTATTCCAGAGCTAAACTGTGTGCTACAGGTAATACTTTGTACTAATTTAGACATGACCTACTTTCTGGGCTAGTGAACAATTTAATTCAGAATTACCAGTACATCGTATACTTGAAAAAATAATAAATGTTTCACTCATGGGTTGTTCATCCATGGTGGTTAGGTTTTTGTTGTTGTTCGTTTTTTTGTAAGACAAGCAAGTCCATGTTCCAGTTAGGTTAAAGAAGACTTACCATATGTGAGTTACTGTAAGTTTTTTCCTCTTGTATTCCCAATCTCAGTCGATGGTACTACCATCCCACGAATTAGGAGCCCAAGTCAGAAATCTGGTAATCACCGTGACTCATTCCTTACCTTCATCCCCACATGGAATTTTCTACTGAGTCCTGGGCCTATCTCTGTTTACCTCCTAGATACCTTTTGAATCTATCATTCCTCATTACTACTGATTTAGTTGGGCCCTCGTCACTTTTTGTTTGAACTATACAACAGCCTCCTAACTGGACTCAAAGTTTTCAGCCTCCACCCATTCAGTCTAGGCTCCACACCTCTATCAGGATACTCTAAGTACAGATCTGATCAAGTGATTCTCCGGTTCAGGGTTCCTGGAGCCTTCCCCAACACCTACAGGGTAAAGCTCAAACTCCTTGGCATGGAATCCAAGGTCCTTCATATCTGGCTCCTGCATCATTCTCCATCTCATCTCCCCGACTAGAACCCTATGCTCTCACCAAAATGAACAACTTGCAGCTCATGATCAGATCCTGCTACGTGATTTAGCTTCTTCTCTTAAAACTCTAGTATCAACATCTACCATCAATTCTATATTCAAGTGGTATTGAATGAGTTAACATTCCCAAGCATATGCCTTTATACCTCCTTTGTGTGCTAGTCTCTGCCTAGAATGTCCTTCTAAGTTTTTTTCCTGGCAAGTTCTTATGCAGCTTCAACTCAGCTTCAGTTAAGCCTCTTCTAGGAAGTCTTCCTTGATTTTTTGGAGTAAAGTCAATAACTTCTCTGTACTACTCTTGCACCTTCTCTCTCTCTCTCTCTTTCTGACACTTCGGCTTTTTTCTTGCTTTTGTTCTTGCTCTCCTTCTTTGTACTTAATCTATCATCCTTCTATCTATATCTGTATTTGACATCCCCTTATAGATCGTGTCATAAGGACAGGAGCCATGTCTTATGCATCTTGTATCCCCAGTGCTTCTTCATATAAATCTGTGTGTGGAATACATTGGTTACTCAATAAATATCTGTTGAATTAAAAGCAAATAAAATTAGGAATTTCATTTTGTAAATGCCCCATATTTTAATACAGAGATGTATTTTACTTGAGTTATATCTACCACCAACTTAATGGTTCCTGAGTTGCTATTTCATTTTTCAAATTGCCTCCCAGATTTCTATTACACTGTGAACTACTTTTATTAAAGCTAGCTATTAATGGTTAGTAAGGACCTGGAACTTAATTTTTTTAATGAAATGATTTTAAAGCCACTTCAAACCAAAGTTTTATTAATAGTTTAAAGTCTTCTAAGAAAGTTATACTATACGTTGCTGAGCAAACTGTTTTCTGTAGATGGAACAAAAGTAAGTAAGCTTCAGCCCAAGCCACTGTCTGAATTATGACCAAATCCAATTGGTAGGCATTAGTTAACAAGGTTTTATGGTAGTAAATGATTCAACTTTTATTTCTGTGGTATGCAGGATAAAAACAACAATAACAAAAACTGGGAATGAATACTTTCATAAGGACTGTGTGTATATGTGTGCACATGCTCTATCGTGTCTGACTCTTTTGCAACACCATGGACTGCAGCCCACCAGGTTCCCCTGTCCATGGGATTTCCCAGCCAAGAATACTGGAGTGGATTGTCATTTCCTTCTCCAGGGGATCCCAGGGATTGAACCCACATCTCTTAGGTCTCCTGCATTGTCAGGCGGGTTCTTTACCAGCTGAGCCATCAAGGAAGTCCCATAAGAATTACCAAAAAATGGCCATTTTGATGTGCTCCTGCTTCTGAATTTAACTGCTATTCAAATAAAATGGCACCCCCAGGTCCATTATCAGTCACAGGAGAGTGTGTGCTGCCATCTACTGATGCAAAATGAGTGAACAGGAAACCTTGTTTACAATTCTGAATTACAAAACAAGCTTTTACGGTGACCTCTTTCATCAGAGCCATTATAATTTGTATTCATAAATTACACTAAAGATAGGATTAAAAAAACATTGTGACACAATAGGCACAAAGTGATAAAAATCAGCTACTCAAAATCAAAAGGAAAAAATGATAGCAATACCAGAAAAACTTCCAACCAGAGCAATTTCCTAAATGAGAAACAAACCATTCACTTTAAAGGACAAGGATTTAAGAAATCACTAAATACTAATATTTAAAAATGGGGCTCATGATGTGGTTTCAGTGACAGAAAAGTCAATCAATGTATTGTCCTACATATAAAATAAACTAAGATGTCCATCCATGAAAAGATTTTCTCTTTGGCATAATGAACATTTTGACTTCTGCAAACAACCAAACAAAAAACAAAAGAACTCTCTAAACTCATATTGGCTCTATTTCAGGGTAAATTAAGAAAAAGAATTTTCAGTGGGGAATTTCAGCTGGGGAGGGGGTGGCGAGAGAAGGAGGTGTTTGTGGGGCCCAAAAGAGGGAAGTCCGAAACCAATTTCTAGGATTGCACAATTCTGCTGACAGTCAGCACCTTTTGAAAAAATTCAGTAAAATGTAGGGGTTTCTTTATTTTCCATCAAATTCAGACCAGACCACAATGAACAAGCCAGGCCCAGGCTATCCATCTGTGTAAAACTGAAAGATGATCTGTTCATTTCAGCCATTAATGAATGATTCCAAGGGCTGGCCCTCACAACAGCCTGACAGCTCTGTCGTCTGGGCTACTCACCTCACAGTAATCAGATTCCTGAGACTGAAGGTGAGGCCACCCTTCCCACTTTCCCCACTTATAGTGGAGTTCACTTTGGCATGGGCTGTGCCTACATTACAAATCTATTGAGATTTGTAATAGGTATCAAATAATCATTTTTACTAAAGCAAAGCTGTTATATTTTTAAAATCTGATATAATAGGACGTGTAAAATAAAGAAAACTAAGGCATTAAGTATTCCAAGAATACTTGAACTGAAATTATCCAGGCAATTCTTTCCTTTATTCATCCCTTTTATACAAACAGACAGCTGGCATATGCAGAAGTAAACTGAACAATGGAAATAATACAAGCTTCAAAGGCAAAGAGATTTGCATTTCAACTCTGGGTACAACATGCATTAGTTTGGTGATCTGGTAACTTTCGCTTTTTGAGGCTTACTTTCACTGATCTGTAAAATGAGGCTAGGAAAATCTACCACAAGGAATTATGGTGAACATTAAACTCGATAATGTATGTAAAGTGGCCAGCAGAGAAGGCACTTAGTAAATGGGAATTATTTCTGCTTTTATTCAGGAAATAGTTGGTATCAGCACTAAAGAGGTATATTTAATCATGTACAGTAAAGTCAGTTGGCTAAACCCTCAATTCCAGTTCTGAGTACTTACTGACTACTGTAACCCGAAACTTAGCCTTCCCAAATACCTCTGTCTCAGAATGTTTCAACATCAGCACTGTTGACATTTGGGGCTGAATAATTCTTTGCTGCAGAGGAGAAAGGAAGGAGGCCTATCCTTTGCATTACAGTGTTTAGAAGCACCCTTAGCCTCTATCCACTAGATGCAAGTGGCATTTCCTGTGCTGCGAGAAAAAACATGTCTCCAGATACTGCCAAATGTCCCCTGGAGGGCAAACTGGCCCTCCAACCACCTCTGCAGAGTCTTCCTGTGACCTATAGCCTGCACTGCTCTCTTCCTTTTCTGAGTTCTTTTAGAAGGACTGTTGCATGAACAAGATGGCGTCCTATTCTTTAATTGTGTCACACTATTAAACCTTATCTTACAAATAAAATTGTAAGCTTCTTAATATCAGGAAATTGTTTTTGATTGTTTCCTCCAAAAGACTCTGGCATAGAACAGACAAGTAGGAACCCGGTGAAGAGGCACTTGTTTGCTCATTTTTTCACCCATTCAATCAAATAGCATCCATTAAGTCCTTTTATGTACCAGGCACTTTATTAGAGCTGGACATGTGGGAAAAGAAGACACAATCTCATCTTTAAAGAGCTCCTGGTCTAGTGAAGAAGACAAAGTACAGTGGGATTATTTGCTACAATAGTTCAAAGTTCAGTCACTAAACTGTGTCTGACTCTTTGAGATCCCATGGACTGCAGCATGCCAGGCTTCTCTGTCATTCACCAACTCCTGGAGTTCGCTCAAATTCATGTCCATTGAGTCGGTGATGCTATCAAACCATCGCATGATAAAGGCAGTAAAAAGATCCCTCAACTCATACTGAGAGAGAAAAGGACAGCTTTCCTGAGGAGGCATCTTTTGAGCTGAGGTTTGAAGGATGAGTAGGAATTAGATCGAAGGCACAAAGTGCAGAAAACTTGCAATCTGTTAGATGCTTTTGAAGTATGAGTTTAATGAGTATGCTTCACAGAACTTTGGCTCTTTTCAACAGAGAATTTGTTTTTTTTTTTAAATCTTTCTGGCCCAGAAAGGTAACTGGAAAAGAAGTGTTTTGTAAAATGGAGCAACTGTGTATGCACAAGCATGGATACACTAATAACACTGCAAGGAGGAGGTTGAAAGCATCAGCTTGCCCTGACTTCCTGTCCACATAGCAATGTACCTAAATTAAGAGAAAGGGCTATTTTATTGTGGCTGCCCATTTTGACTGACTGTGTTGGTTTCTGAGGTTGAATTATCTATCATGATTGATCAGGTGGGCGCCCCTAGGGTATGATCATAGGATATTTTTCATCAGACTGTTTCATCTCTTTGGGAGGAGGTATAATCTTAAAATAAAACTTACTGCTTAATTCATTTAGTGAAGTTTTCCCCTAAATTGATTTTTTTCAAGTGAAAATATTTGGTTTCTGTGTAATTAGGAGTAAGGGGGGTTGGAGATTTAAAATACACAGTGCATCTCAAACTGTTTATCTCATGACGTCAGGGAGTCTATAAGCAGGATCAAATGTTTAAAGGTTTAATTCCCACTCAAAGTGGTTTATAAGAAACGCTCCCATGAAGAAATGGATGATGGCAGAAAAAAACTCACTTAGCTTCTCTAGGATCTCCTCATCTGTCATTTTGGATTTTTTCCTTTGCCGATCTGTATTTCTATACAAAGTACTGGAATTGGCGTTCTCAGCAGAAGGTGGTGTGACCTCTTTATTTGGTGCTGCTGGTGAAGCAATTGATTCAACCACGGAACGAGTGTAGATCTTAAAGACAAAAGGTTTTGTTACAAGTTAAAGACAACTGATGAACCAATATTGACACATCAGAATCACTGAACGTCCACAGTTTACATGTGGTTCATTCTTTCCTAAAAACATACACACAATGATTTATTATCATGTACTTTCATAATTATTAAATGTATCCTTTACAATTATGACTCTAGAAGTATCAATTTTTGTAGATCATTAATATACTCAATTACTGACTCAATGGACATGAATTTGAGCAAACTCTGGGAGATAGTGAAGTACAGGGAAGCCTGGCATGCTGCAGTCCATGCAGTTGCAAAGGGTCAGACATGACTTAGTCACTGAACAACAATAACAATAAATTCAATGTCCCTTTAATCTAAAATCACTGAGTGTGGGTGATACAAATACTAGTGAAAATTCTGTAACTAAGTAGTTGTATAATCCTAGATAATTACATCATCTTCCTAAAGTTTTAGGGTCTGAGTATACTTGCTATCCAGAGAAGGCAATGGCACCCCACTCCAGTACTCTTGCCTGGAAAATCCCATGAACAGAGGAGCCTGGTAGGCTGCAGTCCATGAGGTCACTAAGAGTCGGACACGACTGAGCGACTTCACTTTCACTTTTCACTTCCCTGCATTGGAGAAGGAAATGGCAACCCACTCCAGTGTTCTTGCCTGGAGAATCCCAGGGACGGGGGGGAGCCTGGTACGAGGCCGTCTATCGGGTCGCACAGAGTCGGATACGATTGAAGCAACTTTGCAGCAGCAGCAGCAGCAGCAGCATACTTGCTATCTCTCTTCTAATTCTCAAAATTTATGTTTGACCTTCCCCCTTGATTCTTTCTTTCCAGAAATGCCTTCTCTGTATCCCATCATCTTGTATATGAGATGGCAGCCTCCAGGAGTATCAATTTCTGTAGAGGTATTTACTGAACAGTTTTTACCTACAGAAGTCAAGCAGGAGGAACTAGAAGAGCAAACTATAATAAAGGTAGCATTGGGCTATTACATGTTTGGCCGCACACAGACTGGATCAATAGAATTATGATATGCAAGTACCCCATTGTTCATCACTTTCAATCCAACAACCATATAGTTCACTCTTAGTGTTGTACATTCTATGGGTTTAGATGAGTATATAATGACATGTGGGCTTCCCTGGTGGCTCAGTGGAAAGAATTCACCTGCTAGTGCAAGAGACACAGGTTCAGTCCCTGGGTCAGAAGGATCCCCTGGAGAAGGAAATGGCAACCCACTCCAGTACTCTTGCCTGGAAAATCCCACAGAGGAGCCTGGAAGCCTACAGTCCATGGGGTTGCAAAAGAGTCGGACACAACTGAGTGACTAAACAACGTAATGACATGCATGCATCATTATGGTAGCATACAGAATATTTTCTCTGCCTTAAAAATCTTCTGTGTGCCACCTATTCATCCCTCCCTCCACCCTGCCCCTCAGCCTCTAATAAGCTTTTAAAGACAACTGATTTCTTTCAAAAAAAGAACTTTACACAGCTTCAAGTATATTGCCCTTGAAAGCTCTCAGGCGCTAGTCTTTTGAGGTCCCCAAACACGCTGTGCTAATTGTGGTCTTGGTTCCTCTGCTGATGCAATAGTTCCTATGTGATTCCCATGAATTTCATTCTCTAGCTTAACTTCTGCCATGGTTTGAAAATTTAGCACTTATTTATATATTGTTTGGTATTATTCTCTCACTGTCATGTGTTAATCTGTATCTTCAAACAGTAGCCCCAACCAAATTTGTATCTTATATTCTAGTTCTTTACCAGCTGAGCCATAAGGGAAGCCCAAGAATAACAGAGTGGGTAGCCTATCCCTTCTCCAGGGTATCTTCCTGACCCTGGAATCGAACCAGGATCTCCTGCATCACAGCAGATTCTTTACCAACTGAACTATCATTGCAGGAAACCTGGATTTGATTCCTGGGTTGGGAAGATCCCCTGGAGAAGGTAAAGGCTACCCACTCCAGTATTCTGGCCTGGAGAATTCCATGGACTGTATAGTCCATGGGGTCTCAAAGAACTGGACATGACTGAGCGACTTTCACTCACTCATTCTAGTTCTGGGAAAACAGATGCTCAATAGATACTGGGCCATCAACTAGTTTTGAACTCCAGGATTGTTTCAAAGGACATCTGTTGAATCATTTGGAAACAGTCACTTGGGACTTACTGATTTTGTATGCTCTGGTCTTGGTGCAATGACTGGTGGGGGCTCATTGTCATCTTCTTCTTCTTCCTCTTCTTCATCTTCTTCTTCAGACACGGGAGGAGCCAAAGGAGGCTCTGATGCTGTTTTTGTACTCTTAGGATAAAAACAAAGACCAGGTATTAACTATTCATTGTTTTTCTACAGAAATGAGAAAAGGGAGATAAGATATTTAAGCACGTAGGGATAGGAGGGAATTTCATCTTTTACACGTCAGCAGAACTGTCTGCAGTTTGGTGGCCTGGACCTGCCCACACTCAGAGATAAATTCAGGTCAGGATTTAAGCACCATGAGATTGTTTAAATTCCTTTCATTTTCCACTGAGCTCACAAACAGTGAACTATTCATGTAACATTTTTGAGTTTTAATGTTTTTTAAATCAATGAATATATTGTAAAAATCAAATTAATTGGTAATAAAGCCCTGAATTTGTACCAGGCAGGTTATCATTGTGTTGACTGCTGACAGTTTATCAACAAGAAAAGGGCTATTTTGTGCCTAAGGGTAAGAGCATGCATCTGGATATGGCATAAATGTGTGTGTGTGCACGCTGTACCTTCAGTTGTGTCTGACTCTCTGGGACCCTAAGAACTACAGCCCTCCAGGCTCCTCTATCCATGGGCTTCTCCAGGCAAGAGTACTGGAGTGGGTTTCCATGCCCTCCTCCAGGGAATCTTCCTGACCCAGGGATCAAGCCCGCATCTCTTGTGTCTCCTGCATTGGCAGGCAGGCTCTTTACCACTAGCGCCACCTGGGAAGCCCTGATAGTACAATAAATATACACAAATGTCAAAATAGCCTCAGACTGAAGAGTAGGTCCCTGAACAATATTTAGTGTTTAATAACACTAATACCAAAGAAGCTGTGATGGGTGAGAAGCAAATCAGATTCCTACAACAATGGGAGGCATCATTAACTCCATATTAATTATATAGCCATTAGTTTAACACATTTAGTCACTACAACATTGTTTCTATTTTGATTCCCATCCAGGCTACTAGAAGATGCTGAAACTTGTAAACAATTCAGGCTATGTCTGGAAGGCGTAGTCAATCCCATGAAGTCACATCCTATAGGATAGCTAGGTCTACTGGAAGTGTTTCTAATGCAACAAAAGCACAAGCAGAGTGAAGTACAATCTTCCCCTAAAATCATAAAAAGTACATAAAGTGCAATTCCCCAGTCCTAAGTTACTGAGTCCCAAAGAAGTGATCCAACGTGACCTTAAGATTCCAAATTTAGTTCATCTGATCAATAGAAACCCACCCTTAGTCAAGTAGTTTAATCAATTATCTCCATCTGGGAATCTGGCCAGCCCTTTGAACTCAAGTTGCCTGATGGGAAACTCAGCATCTTCTTACAGAAATATGTACCTCCTGGAAGATAATGTCCTCATCTTTTTGGCCACCCACATATCATGCAAAACCTGCAATTATCTTTGACCTCAACCTTTCCTCCAACATCTAATTAGTAACCTAGATATCTCTGGAATTTAAATCTAATCTCCATTTCCATTGCCACTGTCTCACGTAGGCCCACATCACCTCTGGCCTTGGATGCCTGCAATATCTCTCCGGTCGGTCTCCCTTCATCCAGTCTTACCTTCTGTCCTTAATTCCTTGTGAACATGTGTGATCAAATCACCCTTCATAAGCTTTAATAACTTAACTCTCTTGCTCCACAAAACTTCAAGGGCTTCCCCCTGTACACTTACTTAGACCAGATTCCTTAGAATGCTGTTTAAGGGCTTCTATGATTTGGCTCCAACCTTTCAAAGCTGAACTCCTATGATTCCTTTTCTTGCATCTCAGTCTTCATTCAAACTCATACCCCCTTGTCCCCTTGCTCTCTTCACTACCCTGCCCTTTATCATGCTTTCCCTTTGCCAAGAAAACCCTTCTGTATCTTCACAGATCCAAACGCATCTGAACTTTAGGATCGAGTTCAAATTCCACCTTTTCTATGAAGCATTTTTCTAATTCAACATTCAAAATATGTGCCAAGTGCATATTTTGTACTAGGCACTGAGCTTAAGCCCTTGAAAAGGGCCTGCTTCCTTTATTCCTCCCCAGATAAAAGGTAGCTCCTTTCTTTGAATTCTCATAGAAAATGGAAATATTTTATGGTGTGTAACATGATCCATATGGTACTGTGCTTCTTTATGTTCATACTTCTCTTCCCTTACTTGACTGAGCTCTAAATTTCCTAGTTTTGACAAGGAGGCACTTGATAGATACATGTTTTAAAAAGTAAATATCCAGTTGTTCTTAACTCCAACAGTGAATTCATCAGTTTCTTTCCCAATCTGATGGAATATTTTGAACATTATATAGATTTAGTTTTAGTTCTACAAGTAAAGCCAATAGAAGTAAGCTAAAAATAAGGTCAATGGACCATCCTAGGAAGTTGGTGTTCAAAATAACTGACCTCCCTAAAGAGATAACAACTATTTGTCAACATATCTATCTTGTATTGCACAATAATGACAGTAATTAAATCAAGGGAGGTAAAGTATGTGTTGATGATGGAAGGTTGGCATTTGTCTTTCCCACTTTGGTAGCATCTTCCTTCATGTGCTGTTTTCAGTGGAGTCCAGGAAGCTGTCATAGCAAAGCAGCAGCAGGAGGGCAATGAGCAGTGAGAACAGGAGGGCTCCCTTCTGCTCTGTTGTGAGAATTCTGAGCTAAGGCACCAGTACCAGGGCCTCATGCAAGTCTCACGTGTGGAGAGAATGAGTTTTCATCCTCGTTGCCATCTAAAAGCAGCAGCAGTAGTAGCTTACATTTAATGAAGACGTAGTAGGTGCTAGGAAATGTATTAAGTATATTATATGCATTATCGTATTCAATAGTCACACATGTTTTAGGCAGCAAGTATTGTTAGTATTCCCAGTTAAGGCTGAGGAAAGAGAGGGTCACAGAAATCAAGCCACTTTCCCAAAGTGGCCTCCGCTTGGAAGTGGAGGAAAAGACCAAACACTTATGTCCAGAGCCTTTATTCTTTTAAGTTTTCTCTTTAGTTGTGATAAAATAGACATAACATAAAATTTACCATTTTTAAGTGTACAGTGCAGGAGAGTTACGTATATTCACATTGCTGTGCATCCATCACTGCTATCCATCCCCCGAATTCTTTTCATCACTGAAACTCTGTACCCATTAAACAACACCCCATTTCTACCTCACCCAGCAACCACTTTCTGTATCTATGATACTGACTACTTTAGGTACCTTATATATAGGCAGAATCATGGTATTTTTCTTTCTGTGACTGGATAGTTTCACTTAGCATAATGTCCTAGAGGTTCATCCATGTTGTAGCATATGTAAGGATGTCCTTCCTTTTTAAGTTTGATTAATAACCCATTGTAAGGATATACCACAATGTTTATTCATTCATCTGTTGATGGACACTTGGATTGCTTCCACATTCTGGTTACTGTGAACATTGCTGCTATAAATATGGGTGTATAAATACCTACTCAAGACTCGCCTTTCAGTTCTTCTGGGTATATATCCCGAAGTGGAACTGCTGATTCATGTGGTAATTTTCTTCTAAATTTTTGAGGAACTGCCATATTATTTGAGAGTCTTTAATTTTCACCAGTAATGATTTACTGCTGTCACACTGACTGCCCAGGGTGACATCAAGCAGGCCAGCATTTGTCCTTTATAAAAGGAAGAATTAGCTTGATTATCCATGACTCTGAATAAGCAGTTAGGAAACTTTCACTAATGCTAATTATAATATTTCACTCTTAAGGAAGCAGACAAGGCAGGAAATTATTTCTATCAGGTTTTCAAAATGAAACTCATACAAAGAGAAGCCTTGTCTAAGACGATTTTCTCTGTATGAGTATTCTTTCAGATACTATAGCACTTTCAAGGCCCTTGAGCTAAGTTTCTTATTTTCCAGTCACTTCTCTGATAAAACTATCTATGGGACTTTTAGTTTTCCCCTACCCACTTCATCTCAGTTTGTTGGAACAGGTGACACCAAAAGATGTAGTGGTATGGCCTTAGACAAGTTATTTCACCTCTCTGAATCTCATCTGTAAAATGGAGACAGTGATAAGACTTACTTAATTGGGTCATATGCTGAGTGAGAAAAGTCAATCCCCAAAGGTCATATACTATATTATTTCATTTATGTGAAATGTCCAAAATGACAAATCCATAAAATCAGATTAGTGATGCCCTAGGGCTAGGGTGGGGTGGATGGGGTTAACTCTAGGCAGACTTAGGAGACCTTAATGGGTGATGAAAATGTTCTAAAATTGGATTATGGTGATGGTGGCACAGGTATATACATTTACTAAAACTCATCAAACTGTACACTTTAAAAGGGTGAATTTTATCATTCTAAATTATACCTCTTAAACTATTTTTAAAAGACTCTATGTGTATTTAAAAACTAGTCCTGCACAATTATATTCTGTTGGACCACCAGAAATACCAATCATACAAGACCATTTTCAATTTTTCACTTACCGAAGGATGGGCTGCTATGTATCCGTGTGCGCTTTTATCTGAAAAGTGAAGATAAAGATATTACCTTTGTTTTATAAAGACTGCCTCATTGAGAGACTATGCTCTAAAAAACCGCATGTGTTTGACCAGAAGGAAAATTGTCAATTCAGTATTAAATAGATATCATGATAAATGACATTTTTGGTAAAATAGTTCACACCCTTGCATCATCACCATATTCTCGCCACCCCATTTTATAGGGTTTAATGAAGGCCTCCAGTGAATTGCACCTATACTGAGCAATGCTGAGATTACCTACTTCTGACTGGTATGAGTCTACTCATCTATATTCAGAATTTTTCCTCAGCTTCCTCCTTCCCTCTTCTGCTCCTTCCCTCCCCTTCCTATGCTATTAGTCACAACATGAGAGCATCAAGAAATCACGTGGTGAGTTTCAGAATACAGCAGTAGCTCAGATACTGTTGAGTTCTAACCTAGTTTTCAGGATCTCATCTTTGTAAGCTGGGAAAATTCGACACATAAAAATGGTTAAAAAGCAGTGGCAACATGGAATAAGGCAATGGCACCCCACTCCAGTACTCTTGCTTGGAAAATCCCATGGACGGAGAAGCCTGGTAGGCTGCAGTCCACGGAGTCGCTAAGGGTTGGACATGACTAAGCGACTTCACTTTCACGCATTGGAGAAGGAAATGGCAACCCACTCCAGTGTTCTTGCCTGGAGAATCCCAGGGACCAGGGAGCCTGGTGGGTTGCCGTCTATGGGGTCACAGAGAGTCGGACACGACTGAAGTGATTTTGCAACATGGAATAAAGAATAAATTCTGCAAATCTGCCCTATGTATTAAAACCAATGCCAAGAGGGAGGGGCATTTTTTAGCTGGAGCTGTAATGATAGTATTCTCTTCTTCCTTTAGATGTAAAATAATAAACTGCTTTAGAGATGCAACCCAGTTGTTTATCATACAAATTTGGACATCAATGTATCAAAGGCCAGGTCACATGCTAGCAAATGAAGCTGAAATAAGGCAGGAGGAACACAGCCATTTTGATCTCTTATAAATACCAAGACATATGTCTTTTTTGTAAGTCTAATTTTGAGGTCTGATCAAAATAATCCAGCAACCATAAAATTTGTGCTGTGTCATCATGGTGCAATTCAATGATCAAAGAGATAAAAAAATAAATTTCAAGAGACCAGGGTTTGATCCAGACACCTCTTATTTCATGAACACATCACAAGGCCTGATCCTAAGTGACTTGAGTGTCTTCACGCCAGTGAAGAGTCAAAACAACAATTGTGATTGCTGATTCAAACTGACAACTACTACTTCACTGGACAATTTCCTTGTTTGAGCTCTAAAATCACTCAAATACCATAAATCTCCTAACATCAACTTCAACTTCCAACTTATCCTCTGGCTGACTTATGTTGAAGTCATTTGGAAAAGGAGCTTGAACTGTCTTCAAATGCCCTCCAGGCTTTCTGTTCTAATCCTGAAGTTCTGAGACTGAAATGACTTCAATTTTTTGTTTGTTTGTTTTGGATGTGTTGCACAGTTTGTAGGATCTTAGTTCTCCAACCAGGGATCGAACCCAGGTCCATGTCAATGAAAACATGGAGTCCTAACCTCTGGACCACCAGGGAATTCCTTCTCCTTTACTTTTTGATATCTTAGATTTATTCTTACCTCCTGATGTAAAGCTCATGTATTTCTGGTTGTTGACTGTTTCTTTGGAATCATAGAATTTGAGAACATCTAGAACAGCTTGGGGGTTTTTCTTCTGTTCCAGCTTTGTTATGTTGGAGGTTTGGAGTAATCGTGCCCATTGCTCAGGAATTCCCTGTGGACAACCAAAGGGAAAGAATGGCAGCTCAGAACATTCGGCAGCTGCATTTTCATGTTCCAGTAAAGTTCTTCACCAAGAAGCCCATGCTACCTGTAGGATTACACTTGGGAAACTGAAGTTACACTCTAGATTTAAAGTTAGTAACTTAATAATGCAATCATTCTCTTCTCTAATTAAAACACATAGGTAAAACTAGGATCCAACTTAAAAAGGGTGGGTGGGAGTATGACTGTGATAGAAAAAAAAAAGCGCATGAAAATCACCTCCATATTAACTCTGCTCATCCATGAAATGATGTTTACGGCTTAGCTTATTTTTTTCTGGCGACTCAGGGCAGACATAGCAAGACTTCTCTAAATTTGTGCACAGCATAGTATAGTTCGGATCAATAGGATTTATATGTATAGAATAACATAAGCTGTTTCTGAGCATGTTGTAATCAGAATATCTCTTAGAATAAAAGGAAAGCCTCACCCTTGGTCAGTTCATATTTTGTGATTATCAAATGCAATTTTTGGGGGGCCTAGAACTTTAATATAAAGAGGGATTGAGAGGAGACGAAAACAGAATCATGGCAGAGCAATAACTACAGGAGTGCTAAATAGTCAAGGCTGCTTTGGGTATTTTCCCTGCAGCTTTCTCCTCTCCTCCCTCTATCCCCTCCTCCCTGCTTCATTCACTGGCCACATAGAACCTGGGGACTGTGGCAACCAAGCCAAAGCCTTGTGAAAATTTGCAATCACCCAAAGCATTTAGAGCAGAGAGGAGGGAGTACTTGGCACTCTAACCAAGGAGAATTGCAAAGATTACACTGGGAGGTGAGCTTTGCATCCTTTCCTACATGTTCGGCCTATGGATGCCCCCATTTCATAATTATCCAACCTCCAAGAGCAACTTGGAGCGAGAAACAGACACACTATTCCTGAAGTGCATCTAGACACAATTTACGTGGCTTTGTCCTATGAAGTCTCGGCAAAACAATGTGTGACGTGGGCCTCCAGAGTTTGGGAATGACAACAAAAAAGTGAGATAAGCCAAGCAACAACTCTACTGCACACACATGAACCTGCTGCTGCAGTGCTATGACATCTCAAAGAAGCACTTTGATGCAAGCTTCTTTTGGGCCTGTGACGCACCTCTGGGAGCTTCCCTGGGCACATCTGTGAGCCATAGAGATCTGGCTGTAATGGACGTAAATAAAGAAAGAAAAGAAAGTTAAAACAGAATGTGGGACAACTTAGAAGGTGGGAGGAGATGAAACCAATGGGTCTGAATGGGGAGGGGGTAATCCCTTCTAAAGTGGGGCAGTTGTGAGAATAGGGAGGTATTAACTAAATCAGGGCCAGGACAGGCTACAGGACAACAGATTTCAGAAAACAGAGAAAACGACAATGTTCCAAAGTTTGGATGCAGTAATTCCAGTTTTGGCCAGATGCTTCCTCCATAAATAAGCAATTGTAAGAGTTACCATTACATGGCTAGAGAAATTACCAAAAGGCAGAAACATGAATTTGGAGGAAAGAAGGATGGCATCATGAAAAGCTTCAACAATAATTTGTAAGTTATCTTTTACAACTGGGTGATCACAGCTAGCCAGTGGCCATGTGATGAACTTACAAATTTCAGTTCCCAATTCTGGTGAACCATTTTCAGTTTCACATGGGAAGTGTCTGCATGGCTAAAATTCAACGAAGATTTATATTGTGATGCTGAATTTAACCTTGACCTCATTAAAGTGATTTTCCTATATTTTGGAGCTAAAGTCATGGCTGGCTTAGAAACCACTAGATTAAGGATTTCCCACACAGCCAGACTCTATGTTTGAATTTCTGAGTCATTTAGACCAGGGAAGGGAATCCATTTCATTTCAAACCATATCATGAACAATCTCCATTTTAATGTTGCTGTTCCAAAGTCCCATTTCCCACATAATAAGATGAGACATAAGGTAACACCTTTGTCTAAATAAAGATATTATTTACAACACTACAGAAACATGCTTTGACCCAACTGGTTTGATTTGGGATACAGGTCTTTGATCCTTGGCATTTGGGGTTACTCCAAGCACAGTGAAAAGGACACTTTTACATGCATTCATCACGCAATTTGATGCTAAAGCTTTAAGCCAAAAATTTGAACTCAGGAGCCCATGCATGATCCCAGTTCTGATTCTAAGTGCAATTAATAGCATTTGGTTAATACTGTAATGGCCAAAGGAGTTATTAAGTGTTACAAAACTAGGTATGCATTGCACATAACCACTAGAGCGGACGTCACTGGCATGATCATTACCATAATCATTAGAATATTTGCAGTTACTATACATTCTCATGGCACTTCTAAACTTTTGTGATAATAGTCTTATGATCACTAGACAGCAGGAATAACTACTGTCAACTGCAAAAGATCCTCCAGACAACTATACTTACCATGTGACTATGCTGCTGACAGAACGTCTTTTTTCCTTTTTCAAGTTGAAATAAACCAGTTCATCAATGAGACCTAACACTTAAATCTGAGTGTATGCCACAAAGGGAGGTAAACAGAAAGCCATCTCATTACTCCAAATTGAGGTACAAACCCCAGAAGTCAGATAGCTCATGAAGACCTAGACGTGTGAGCATCAGAAGCAGGAGCACATGTCAAGGCCTGACCATGTAGGTAATAACAACTAGATGTACATCAAGCTGGGGATTATCCAGTGTAGCCCAGGAGAATGGCAGCATGATACAACAGGCCAAGCATTTATCTTATCAGAAGAAATGATTATTTATATCACTCATACCATTTTTCCCTCTGATTGACTTGAAGCGACCGTCACAGGTCTAGATGTCTGGAAGGGGGAGTTCTGAAGTATTTGGGACAAAAATGGCAAGATAAAGGGTAAGGACTTGTAATAGTTTCATACCCCAAATCTCACCTCCCAACCAATAATTTTAACCTCAGGGTCCAAGTATACAAGATTTTATGGGCCAATTAGTCAAAGGATAAGCACCAAGCAATACGCCAAATCAGTGTCCAAATATTCTAAGTAACAGGCCCTTCGGACGCAACTGGACTAGATAGTTCAACCAATTGCTCAAAATTCAACCTCAGCAACTGCAGTGGGCAAATTGAGTAATATGTCCCTCCCCCTCCACATGCACACGCACATATACATAATCAATTAGTGGATTGGGGGCAATTAAGACTTAATTCTAAATCCTACCAATAAAATGACTTTTAAAAACTTATTATCGTTTGGTATTGTTAAAGTCAGTAAATATAAATCACAGGTTAAGATGGTAAAAAAAAGAATTTGGTATTAAAAAAAATAATGTGGGGTCAGACAGTTATAAAAGATTATCATGATGACAATAAAGTACGTCAGATTTCCAAATTTAGCCTGTGTCTTATCCACATTCAATGGATTTCTAACAACTGCATCAAACACTTTATTTCAATATCAGATTTTTGAGAAGAGGGGAAAAGTTATTGTTTGGTTTGGTTTAGTTGCATTGAGCTGTTTTTCATGATTGGAAAGACTGCCCATCACATATTGCTACCCCACACCTCTCTGATTGGTTCTTTGGGTTCTAATTGATAGCAAAGTGAAAACAACCGATCTACAGTCAGCAAAATGCTGTGATTCACTTTCTTTCATTTCCATTCAAAACCCATAAAGAACAAAGGAAAGAAAAGACAGAAAAATTGTATCATAAGATGTCAGACAAGTAAGAAAAAGTGAAAAAATATTTAAAAATTGGAAAGGAACCAGACTATATCACATGAGAATAGTGGAGGGGAAGTTTTTCACATCCAAAAACAAAAAGGAAGAATAAAAGAAAAGAGAAATATGAAATAAGACAATAAAAGGGAAGAAAAGCACATAGAAAACAAAAAGGTCAAAGCTGGGAAAGAGAGCTCTTAAATAAGTGAAGTATTTTAAGAGAAAACTTGTAATGATTAAGTGCTTTTACTGTTTCAAACGTCAGAAAAAAAGTCATCTCTTTACGATTATTTTTAAAATCTAAACTTGTTCAGATTATTCAAAATATCAATATATAACGATTTGTTGGTTTTGGTGGTGGTGATAACAGTGGTAGCAGTGACAGTGAGGTTACATTTTCTAAGTGTAGCTAACAGAATATTCTCAAATATGGCAAAGAACAGAGACTGGGCTCAAATTCAAAGCTATTTAAATAATGTCTCTGATTTCAGTGATGAAATTGGTTAAACCATTATCTCAACTTTATTAATGTCAGCACTTCTTAACGTTCTCTTCTACTTGCTACTGAGAACATACAATAAGTTTATATCATTTTACAAGACTAAGATGTTTAATCAATTTCCATTTCATTCTCACACAGCTTACTTTTGGAATTAAGAAAAAAGATAACTTGCCTGTTAATTTAGAAACATGGTTTGATTCTCTAAATCAAATTAATTTGTTCCTTCTTTTCAAAAATTTAATCTTATGACAAAGTCTACTCACTAACCATCATGTTATGAAATAGGAAATTTACTTATTTAATATCTAAATTTCTCTCTGGTTTAAGAAGCCAAGAATCAATGGAGATGGTTCTATCAAAGATTTTTTTTCCAGAATGCATTCAAAATTACTTATTATCTCAGAATGCACATTTTGACTGAGGTCCTTACTAGTATGAAAAAGTACTTGATCTTCCTGAGGACATATTTCTACCTATATCTTTTCCTTTATCCATCTAAAAGAAAAATGCTAGATCTTAAAAAACAAACAAACAAACAAACAAAACAGGCGTAATATATCAGATCTGAAATTATGTGCCATTTGGGCACTACCAATATCCAAAGAAAGACTGGATCTATAGCTATAGCCTTTCTGGGAAATTCTTATTGGTATTTATTATATATACAAATATAAAGTAAGTATATAACCACTAAAGCACACAATACACCCATCAATATTTCTTTCTGAAACATGAGGTTTGTTGTTTTGAATGTCTATAAAATATACCTGTATATAAGCATAAAAATAAGCTATGTTGTTGAAATCAAAGGGAAAAAAGGTCAGTTTTACAGAGATTTTTGGTTAGTGTGGTTAATTTATCTAGGTAATCCAGGATCCAATGTAAAGCCTGAATTATTCAGATAGACTGTCCTCATTGGCCAAGTTGAGTCAATGGCTCTCAGATTCACTTCAAGTGATAAAGAACAATCTCAAGTTGAGTCTATCTAGACTATGCTTCCTGTGCCATAGGAAATTAGCATTTTTAATCAAGTTGAAGGCTAACCACAATTAGACATTTTTGTCACGATGAACAAAATAATTTTGCCAATTCTTAAAGCCACTCTCTAGTTCCACCTGTGATAGTCTAGGCAAAGTCCATCTTCCTTGAAGTCACCAAAAACATCAAGTCTGATATTTTGGGACATGGCAATTCTTCTTTGAAACTGATTTTCACAAAGGAATTGTTTTATGCCTTACAAAACAAAATAAGAAGCTTACTTACAGTGAATTCCCCGGTGACTGCATCAAACCCAACATGAATCGTATGTTCAAAGTCTGAAGGAAGAGAGATCTCTGGGCGCTCTTTCTCTTTCTTCTTATTGGCTAAAGGCAAAATGTTAACATGTATTTATTTGGGATAAAGTTTTGGCATCCATAAGTTGTACAGTTAGGTTCATCAAAATAATTACAAAGCTGAATGACAATTGAGACCAATGCAATTATAACAATATTTAACTCCAGAATTTATAATTTTATATAAGTAAGTGGCTGAGAGCTGGACAAAATGTCAGGTTCAAATAATTTACAAATTTCCAAATCCAATTCAAACAAAACTTGTAGTCAAACTGATTTATATCTTTTACCAGTCTAATGATATAATCAACAGGTATCTAGGTAGATTGTATTTAACTGGCTTTGCTGAATCAAATATCACCTACTAAAGAAGGAATTCATTAGACTCAAGTAAAGCTAAGCTTTACTATTAGAAAGAACAAATAGAAAAGTGCTTAAACTATCTATAAGTGTTTATCTATTAAGCGTTTCTATGTTAAACCATAGCTAAATATTAAGTAACTAGAACTTTTAAAACTTACATGCTTACATTACAAAGCATATCTTAACAGATGCTTAGTCTTCTGTCAGTGAGAATATTATTGCAAATCAATAATATTGCAAGTCTCTCTTTATCATTAAAAATGTTTTAAATCATATCTTACCCAGAACATTGCTAGTGAAAAAACAAAGAATAAGAACAAATTGCTGCTTTTTACTGAATTAATTTCAGGTCATTCCTAGAAACAAAATTTCATGCAAAGATGGACACAATAAAGGACAGAAATGGTATGGACCTAACAGAAGCAGAAGATATTAAGAAGAGATGGCAAGAATACACACAAAAACTATACAAAAAAGATCTTCATGACCCAGATAATCCGACGGTGTGATCAGTAACCTAGAGCCAGACATTCTGGTATGAGAAGTCAAGTGGGCCTTAGGAAGCATCACTATGAACAAAGCTAGTGGAAGTGATGGAATTCCAGTTGAGCTATTTCAAATCCTAAAAGATGATGCTGTGAAAGTGCAGCACTCAATATGCCAGCAAATTTGGAAAACTCAGCAGTGGCCACAGGACTGGAAAAGGGCAGTTTTCATTCCAATCCCAAAGAAAGGCAATGGCAAAGAATGTTCAAACTACCACACAATTGTACTCATCTCACACACTAGCAAAGTAATGCTCAAATTCTCCAAGCCAGGCTTCAGCAATATGTGAACCGTGAACTTCTAAATGTTTAAGCTGGATTTAAAAAGGCAGAGGAACCAGAGATCAAATTGCCAACATCTGTTGAATCATTGAAAAAGCGAGAGTTCCAGAAAAACATCTACTTCTGTTTTATTGACTATGAGGATCATAATAAACTGTGGAACATTCTTCAAGAGATGGGAATACCAGACCACCTGATCTGCCTCCTGAGAAATCTGTATGCAGGTCAAGAAGCAACAGTTAGAACCAGACATGGAACAACAGACTGGTTCCAAATCAGGAAAGGAGTACATCAAGGCTGTATATTGTCACCCTGCTTATTGAACTTATATGCAGAGTACATCATGAGAAATGCTGGGCTGGATGAAGCACAAGCTGAAATCAAGATTGCCAGGAGAAATGTCAATAACCTCAGATATGCAGGTGACACTGACCTTATGGCAGAAAGTGAAGAACTAAAGAGCCTCTTGATGAAAGTGAAAGAGGAGATTGAAAAAGTTGGCCTAAAGCTCAACATTTAGAAAACTAAGGTCACGGCATCTGGTCCCATCACTTCATGGCAAACAGATGGGGAAACAATGGAAACAGTGACAGACTTTATTTTGGGGGTCTCCAAAATCACTGCAGATGGTGACTGCTGCCATAAAATTAAGACACTTGCTCCTTGGAAGAAATGTTATAACCAACCTAGACAGCATATTAAAAAGTAGAGACATTACTTTATCAACAAAGGTCCGTCTAGTCAAGGCTATGGTTTTTCCAGTAGTCACGGATGGATATGAGATTTGGAGTATAAAGAAAGCTGAGCACCAAAGAATTGATGCTTTTGAACTTCGGTGTTTGAGAAGACTCTTACAAGTCCCGAGGAAAGCAAAGAGATCCAACCTGTTTATCGTAAAGGAAATCAGTCCTGAATATTCATTGGAAGGACTGATGCTGAAGCTGAAACTCCAATACTTTGGCCACCTGGTGTGAAGAACTGACTCATTTATAAAGACCCTGATGCTGGGAAAGATTGAAGGTGGGAAAAGAAGGGGACAACAGAGGGTGAGACGGTTGGATGGCATCACTGACTCAATGGACATCAGTTTGAGTAATCTCTGGGAGTTGGTGATGAACAGAGAGGCCTGGTATGCTGCAGTCCATGGGGTTGCAAAGAGTCAGACACCACTGAGCAACTGAACTGAACTAGAAACTTCAAACCAATTCCGATATTTTGTAGCTATTCGTCCATGTCCTTATAAATTTTGTCATGGTAGCCATTCAAAATCATTGTCCTCAAGTAACAGATTTTTCATAGTGACACAATTATGAATAAATATTTCAATAACTAATAAGTCAAAAAACTTCAAAGGAATAATCACTGAAGAAATAAATTTGGGAACTGTAATGAAATTAGTCTATCTCAAAATGATCCCAGGAGGAAGTTATTGTGGAAACACTGTAAGATGGCATTTATATATCAGCAAATTTGAGTATGTATCTCTGCTATGGCTGCATTTCACAGTCAAAAAAGTAATAACCTCCTAATACAGGGTAAGTCAGCATGAACCAGTTTTGCCCACTTGAAACCAATCAACTTTAGAGCTGCCAGGGTGGCAAATTTAGAACATTCTGGTTCAAATAGATGTTTCCTTGCCCTGAATTTTAGACAACATTCAATTAACCATAATGGATTACTGGTTCTGTGGGTTATCCAGGATAAATTTAAAATTCAAAACATTTCATATCCAATGGTCACTCTTATGGCTTCTATTTGGGGACAGAGATATGGGACACAAATATGGAAATTCAAGAAGTAAGAGGATTAAGATACAAGATTAGGAAAGAAAGATTAGGCGGTCAGGGGGAGTGGGTGAGGGGGACAAGGGTCACTCAAAGTCTTTGCCTGGTCATGGAACACATTTAGGATTCATTTTGAAAAGTATACATGTGCCATCTAAATTCAATTCGGTATAGATTCCACATTTACAGTGAATCTATTTTATTGACTATCACTTTAACTGAACAATGAAGATTAGCATTTTCTGTAGGTGCTTCTACTTCCCTTGCATGTTTATAGACCATAACTACCACTTATAATTGTTCAACTACCACTTTTACTTGTCCAGAAAGGCAAACAAAACACTCAGCTTTCTGTTCTAGCCAGTCCACTGATCACCACTGATCACCCAGCTACTCTTGTAATCACTTTCTTATTTTCCTCTTTCCTGATCTCCCATTCATGTTGAACATGGCTAACCACCTTTCTGTTTCCTCGACAATGTGGTCTGATCCTCCTCCTCCCTAAGTAATCGTTTTTTAGTTGATGGGCATTTCTTATTCTGCCTTTCCTTTCCTAGTACAGTCTTTGGCATTCATTTCTCTTGGATGGCATTCACTCCCAGATACTAACTCATGTTGGGTAGTTTCCTAATCTGTGGTTGGCAGGGGTAGATATAGATTTTGTGGGTACAAAGACTTTATGTGATTTGAGAGGAATATTCCCTTTAAGTAAAAACAATACAAAAATGGTAGGACTGCTTCAAGAGCCTTGGAAGAATCCCAAGTGAGAAACTGAAGAAGCAGCTGTATTTACTTCACAGTAAATCTACTGGTGGTTGGTGACCATTCTGGTATCAAAGACCAGTATGAAAAAATCTAAAGAAAGCGGTGGTACTTCTGTCTACAAAATTAGATTATACACACATAGACACACTTCTGAATATAACTTCAGAGGCTCAAAATTTCCCTAGGATCCAGGTTAAGAACCCCTAGCTTAGGCTATATCTTTAATCATGATATCAATTTGCATTCATGATCTCTCTTGTCAGCAAACAGGCTCTCCTTATTTCTCTGTTAGCAACGGCAGCACAATTGAAGCATGTTGACTGAGATGTAAATAAGTGTTAGTTGCTCAGTCGTGCCCAACTCTTTGCGACCCCATGGACTGCAGCCCACAAGGCTCCTCTGTCCATGAGATTTTCCAGGCAAGGATACTTGAGTAGGTTGCCATTTCCTTCTCCAGGAGATCTTCCCAACCCGGGGATCGAACCCATGTCTCCTGCACTGCAGGCAGATTCTTTACCGACTGAGCTACAAGGGCAGCTCCACTACTTAAGCTGAATGATGAGAATCAGCTTAATGGTGTCTCCCTAAGGCCACCTGATTGCCAGTCCCTTACCAGCCTAATTATGCCATTCTCATCATGTAGCACTAATTATAACAGAGGCAGGACATCCAAACTGCTCCTCCTTCAGTGTCCATGTTCTCAGTGAAATGATAACCACTCACTGCCCAGCTCAGAGAAGGATTAAGGCCTTGGACTCCTCCCCTTTGGGAGACTCTAAGCAATGAAAAGATTATGACTCTCTCTCTCAAATAAAAACAATCCTACTTCATAAAAAAGGTAAGGAAGCCACAAAAGTTCTGATGTTCCTATGATGATTAACTTGTCTAACTACTGTATATCCCAAACCAAAATGTTTTCACATTTTGGGTGCCCTAATTTGCTGGGTCTTAGACACATGCTTACTCTGGCTATTGGGTATTTCAATACTGGCCCAACTGCTCAAATCCTAAATTTGGGAGCTTCTTTGACTCCTTCGTTAATTCAATTTAATCAGTCATCAGGTTCTAACTCATTTTGGATCCATCTTCTTTCTTTCATCTCCACAAATCATCATCATCTTAGTCCAAGGCACCAGCATTTTTCACCAGGTCTTACTATCTCCAATTTTGCCCTCTGTGATTCATTACTCTGTGGCCAGAATAATCTTTTTGGAATATATGTATCTGACCACATTCCTGCCTTTAAGACCCCGCATTATCCAGAGATCATGTGAGCCAAGGGCCTGCATGATCTGCCCCTGGCTTACCTCTCCACTGTCTATTCTTGCTGTGGCCCCCACTATTCCTTATCCATTTCATACTCCCTCAACTGCCAGCTTCTCTCTTACTGCCAAGCTTTTACACGTGCTAGGCTGAGGCCTGGAAAGCCTGACTTCTTACCACACGCCTCTGCTTTGTGTGGACAACTCCCATTAATCCTTACTCTTGAAGACTCATTCTTGCATTCTCTCTCCTTTGGCAAGACTTTTGGTATCTTCCTTCTGCAGACAAAGTTAAATGCCCTTCTCTTCCTGCTCCCATAGAGTGACCCAGTGTATAATCTGAGCTTGGCCCTGATTATCACTGCATTTTCATTTCTTCTTTACATACCTATCTCTGTAGCTAAAATTTGAGACACTTGACAGCAGAGACTGTATCTTACTCATTCTCACATTTCCTAGCACACAGCTTACACCTGCACACATAGTCACTAGCATTTAGAGAATATTTGCCACGTGCAGAGTGTTTCTAGGGTTATCTCATTTAATTTCAACCACAATTTTATAAGGCAGAGCTGCTCAGCTGGTAAAGAATCCGCCTGCCAATGCAGGAGACACAAGAGAGGCAGGTTCGATCCCGAGGGGTTGGGAAGATCCCCTGGAGAAGTAAATGGCAACCCACTCCAGTATTCTTGCCTGGAAAATTCCATGGACAGAGGAGCCTGGCAGGCTACAGTCCATGGGGTCACAAAGAGTCGGATATGACTTAGTGAGCGTGCACTCACACACATACACACACACACACACACACATTGTTGTATAGATGAAGAAAGTGAGACTCAATGAAGTTAAACCACATATGCAGGATTCAACAGCCGACAGAGCCAGGATTTGAATCTAGATCCCAGCTGTGTCCACAGAACCTACGCTCTTAATAGTTGCACTGTTTATTATTCAGGCTTTCCTGGTGGCTCAGAAGGTAAAATAATCTGCCTGCAATGCAGGAGACCCAGGTTCAATCCCTGGGTTGGGAACATCCTCTGGAGAGGGAAATGGCAACCCACTTCAGTATTCTTGAGTATTCTTCAGTATTCTTGCCTGGAGAATCCCCATGGACAGAGGAGCCTGGTGGGCTACAGTCCAAGGGGTCACAAAAAGTTGGACATGACTGAGCAACTTCAAAATTTATTATTCAGTATCATTTAAAAAAAATCAATAGATTTGAGCCTAATGTTCAGCAAATGTTCAATGACTGGATCCTAAGTTAGAACTTTTTTCTTTCTTTTTCTTTTAAGGAATACTAAAAATGTCTGTATCTCCTCTAGAAGATTCTCAGAGAACTGGTTGTTTATATTAAGATTCAGCCTAACCTGAATCTTGCGCTCATAAGATGCAGTCTGTTCAGCTCTGGATTGATATTTGCAGAGAGCAGAAGCCCAAAGAAGAAGCACCACTTTGTAAGACTATCAACCATATTCTATCGGAACCTAGAACAAAGGTCACAAATTGCTGACTAGACCACAAATCACAAATGGTGTTTAGTACTGGGACCCTCTGCATGTGTATGGGTTCTGGCTGTAACTCCAGGGGTCAGCTAGTCTCTCCAGAGTCTTTCATCTTGACATCTTTCTCCGTCCCCCTACATTTTAAAGGAGAAATCATCTGCCATCTCCTATATTCTTCACTCCAATGTTTTGCATTTCCTCTAGTGACTAGGGCTTACTTCATTAAAATCCCTCTACACCTTCACTCCAACCTCTTCATTAAAGGCACTGTTTACTTCCTGCCTTAGGTTCTCAAACCTCACTATGCATCACTTTTGTGTGGGAAACTTCAAAAAAGTCAGAGAGTGAGTGAGAGAGAGAGAGAGAGAGTTGGAGAGGTGGTGGAGAGAGATTTCAGAGCCCTACTGCTAGAGATTCAGATTTACTCTGGGGTTGTCCCCAGAATCGTTGATTTTTAAAGGCCCTCCAGTATTTCCTTAAGCAGCTGGGGTTGAGAAAAATCATTTTAAACCCTGCTATCCAACGAAGGTATCACTTTCTCAGATAATCCTGATGGACGCTGATCATTCTTCCCCATTCCATGTCTTTAGGGCAATGGAGAAGGGCAGAGTTGCCTCATTTTTATTCCAAATTGTTTGAGATAAGCAATTCTGCACTTGTATACAAAGCCCCCTCCTTTGAGGTCACTGCCATTTAGTTCTCCTGGCCATGTCCCCTTTATCACTGACTTTGGCTCCCAGTATTCTTTCCAACACTAAGTGCTGCCATCTTGCTGTTAAACATAATATACAGATGGGCACCTCTGTCACACACAGCCTCTCCTTTTAAGTCCTTGATGCCCCTCAGCTTTAATGAACTTCATCTCCTTTCCACTCGTTCAATCCATTCCCATGGCCACCATTACATGAGTGGTTCTTAACCAGGGCTGCTCATCAGAATAACCTGTAGAGTTTCACAAAAATCTGAATATCTTGAGCCCACTCAGAACCTACCCTATCAGAATTTCTGAAAGGGAGGCCTGGGCGAATGATATTTTGAAGCACCATAGATGATGTGCAGAATGGAGAATCACAGCTATCTCAGGCCTTTTCATTATCCAGAATGACCCTTTCTCTGTAATGTTCTCTCAGATAACTCTGTTATCTTATTCTCTGGGCCCAGCTTTCTCACTCTTTCATGTCATTACTCCTATTTTACTTATTCTTTGATTTCAATAAAACCTCTAATTTCTGGATCCTTCCATTTTTAGCCAACTGCTCAGCTTCCTCCTGGCCTAGACTCTACAGTACATCATTTAAACTGCCCTTAAGCCACTACCCTGGAAACTATGCTCCTTTGACCTCCTCTTTCAACTCTCCAACAAAACTTTACCCTGATAGAATCTAGCCATGAAACCTCCATTTCCATACCGAGGCTGGTAAAGTTGTTGGGGGCAAAAATCACAACCATGTAGACTAGTGCTTACTATAAAGGTCATGGACCAGAGCTGGATCATCAGTGGTGCTTGCAACACCCTTCTTGGCCCTGGTCAACTTCCTTTCCCACTCCTCTTAGGGAATATTCTAGAATTTCACCACTTCGCTCAAACTTCTGCTTCATCCTCTCCTCCTCTACTTTCAGCATAAGAAATTCCTTCTACTTCACTGAAAAAACAGAGGCCATGAGTTTAGAACTCCTTTGACTTCACTTCCTGTCCCGCTCCTAGGAATGTATCTCCATTAGTAACATCTCCCTTCACATCTCACTGGAACACTGTCCTATCCTTCTACCTGAGGTTTATACGCTCACTGGTGCTCCTCTGTCCCTGTCCCTCTTATTTCTCCATGGGGCGGGGTCTCACTCCATTGATTATTTCCTATTTCTTCTTACATCTTCAGTCTCCTCCTCTCTACTGACACTTCCTATCTGGCTTTAAAAATACATGCTGAGATTTCTTTTGTCCTTAAAAATTAAAACTCCCTGCTACCACATAGCTTTCTTCAGTTGCTATAATCTCTCAACCATTTCTTCTCTAGCTTCAACTTCTTGAAAAGGCAATCTAGACTTCCTTAACCCTCACTCTTCAAACCACTGAAATGAATCTGAGGTCCCAAACTGATCTCCCTGAGATGGCCATTTTTCAGCCCTCACAGCCACTGACTTCAAGTCAAAACTGACACGCTGACTATGATCTTCACGAAACTAATGTCTCCCCACCATCTTTCACACAATTCTTTCCGAGAGTCTATTCGTACATTTCTGGGTCTTCTGTAGACTAACTAGTAGTCCCCAGGAGCTGTCCTAGGTCCTCATCTCTTATCATCAACACACTTTTCCCTTAGGTCACTTCATCTACTTGTGTGGTTTCAATTACTGTCTACTTTCAAGACTCCCCAGGTGGATCTCCTCTGACCCCATGGAGTTAAATGCCTATTGAACACCTTTATTTGGCTGCCTCACAGCCCCCTCACTTGAAATATTTTCAAAAGAAAACAAATTCTCAACTTCCTCTCCCCACCTACAAGAAGAAACTACAGTTCCTCTAGTGTTCCCCACCTCACTCTATTTAGCTGCTCTTGTCACCATCTGATTACTTGCCTGCATGCTATGCATGCTCAGTCAGTCATGTCTGACTCTCTGCAACCTCATGGATTGTAGCCCACCAGGCTCCTCTCTGGCCATGGCATTCTTCAGGCAAGAATACTGGAGTGGGTTGCCGTGCCCTCCTCCAGGGGATCTTCTTGACCCAAGGATCAAATCTGCATCTCTTGCATCTCCTGCATTGGCAGGCAGATTCTTTACCACTGAACCACCTGGGAAGCCTGATTAGTTGCCTAGTTCTATTAACACTTCCTCCTAAATATTCTCTCTGCATTGCTCTCTTTTATTCTTACAATACTGGCCCTTGGGTTAGGCCTCTGTCATTTCCCACCTGTGTGATTCACACAGCCTGACTTGACTTCTTTCATGACGCCCCCATCCTCTGCACCATCCACATTCATTCTTTTCCTGTGGCTACAGTGATATTTTGAAACACAAATCTGATATTATTTCCCTGCTTCAGTGTTGGCCCACTGCCTTCAGAATCATATCCAAAGCCCTTAGTATGACATATGTAAACCCTCGGGAACCCCCCCCAATTACTTTCACAGCTCCATCTCCTACCCTTCCCCTTAGCACTCTATGCACTAATTATGCTGAACTACCTGTAGTTATAGTCATAGAACCTCAACTAATACTATGTCATGCTTACTGCCTTCATAATTCTGTTCCTTGTATCTTAAATGCCACCCAACTCTTACATAGCTGGCTCTATTCCTTAAGACTCACCTCAGTTGAGTGGTCCCCTCCTCCAGGAAGCCTTCCCTAACTGCTCCTTCCCTCAGTCTTCAATAGACACCCCTCCTCAGTGCTTACTTCTCTATTGCACTTACCATGCTAAACTATACTCACTAACTGACTTGTATGCGTCCCTCGCTAGGCCATCAGTTCCTTCAAGGCAGGAACTGGGACTTACTCATCTCTGTACTCCAACGTTTATCTAGCCTGGTGCCTGATTCACTAAATATTTAATGAATAAGCAAATGAAAAAATGAATGGGTGAATGAATGACCTTCATTATATGAAATGAGACCCAATATATGGAGACAGGTCATGCCTATTTGCCATTATGTGTTCACGGATGAGGAGACACTTATCCAGTTTCCCCAAGAAGGCTGGAGGGGTGGGAGGGTATGTTTTAGAGTTGTGCTGGGTGGTGATGGCAGTGTTGCTGTTTTCCCCAACACTGGGGATGACCCTGTACTCATTCAGGCACACCTCTTGCCAGGTGCCATGTTGGGGTCAAAAGCATATATTGGTAACTCAGTTGTGCCGGGTTCAAGGTATAGCAAAGCAACCAATTCTCCCCTGGACAAAATCCCAGGGCAGTGCTACGCTTGCCTTCAGAAAGCATTTTAGAAAACTGTCACCTGAGTCGTCTTTGTTGTAGGAGTTCCATTTGTCATCTTCCCCTAAAATTCCTGGAAGTTTTTTTGGACCTTCTCTGGATGTCATGGTCACATGCAGAATTATTTTTTAGAACACTACCTAGTTCCTTCAAAGCAGAGCATGGAGGAAAAGAAAAGGAATAACAGAGGACAGACAGAGAAACACTTTCCTATATAAATTTGGCCTAAAAGCATAGAACAATCATTATTTTTAGAAAAGCAATGGAAAGCATGCAAAATTACAATGTATGGCATAAGGAAAAAGTGACACTGAAAGCCATAATAATACAGAAAGATTAAAAAAACAAAATATTATATAAAACATTTTTAAAATGCAGAAACAATTTTTCCAAAGGGGGGGAAGAAACCACAGAGGCTGACTAGTTCTAAACAGCAAGCATTTCACAACCTTGCCTCTGAGGAACAATGCTTGCTAGGGTCTTGGCCCCCTTTCCTCGGAACCAGTCAGTGGGTCAGTTAACCAGTAGACTTGGAATTGTGGATCAGTGAGGTGACAGATTGGACTGGGTGACTCATTGGGAACCTAAGGAATGTTCAAAATGTGTGATCTCGTTGGGGAAATAGGCTTAGAAAACATGAAACAGTTTGACAGAAGACAACAAAATTCTGTAAAGCAATTATCCTTCAATTAAAAAATAAATTAATTTAAAAAAAGAAAGAGAAACCGATACTACCAGACTAAAGGAAATTTGGTGCTAAGTTGGGAAGAACAGAGTATAAAGCCTGTTGTATGTCCAAAGAAAAGAAGATCAGAGAACTCTGTGGTGGAGACTGAGGGCTTACTGGAGAGGAAAGAGGGCTTGAGAGATGGGTCTTAAAGAAGGGGTAGGCAGGAAAGGTAAGGCATCTCAAGCAGGAGAAATAGGAGAAGCAAAGCTTGGACATTGGAATATCTATAGCACACTGATGAGGAACTGAGAAGAAAGAAGAGTAAATGGATCAGATATAGTCTTAGAAATCAGGAAGAAAGAAGAAATTGGACAGTCATAGAGTGTGCTTGGAAAGGCTTTTGAGCAGATGGATGCGATGATGAAAAAGGTGTCTACTGTAAGACAAACCAGGTAGCTTTGTGCCACTCGGTACACATGGGATGATGGGGGCAGGCTTCAAAATGGCTGTTCTTTCACACAGGCTGAGGAAGAAAATGAATGGTGGGGATGGAATCGGAAGATCCATCTGCCACTGCATCTATTGCCTTGGAGATCACCTGCTGGGCATTTTCTATGTAAACTGTGTGTGCGTGTGTCTGATTTCTGCACCCAAATCGAAAATGACCTGAGGACAGAGAACCTTGTCTTACAGGTAGGATCCCCCCACGACCCTCAGCACAGAGCGAGACACATAAAAAGCAGACACCAATCTTTTCTGAGTAAAATATGTAAGTAAACTGCAAAAGATGCTCCTGCTGCTGCTACTGCTCAGTCTCTTCAGTCGTGTCCGACTCTGTGCGACCCCATAGACGGCAGCCCACCAGGCTCCCCCGTCCCTGGGATTCTCCAGGCAAGAACACAAGCCTATATTGACATCCAATTCTGTTCTATCTCATTTTTAAACTGAGGTAGCTAATAAACTAGCTCCGGGCTCAAAATCAGCATGCAGCTCAGATTGAATTGGCTGGTTGCACACAGGTCTCTATCAGGTGAGCTTCCATTAAGTTCATTTGAGACCAAGGAGGTCTAATAACATATTTCACTAGGAGGCTTGTACTGGAGTTGCAGCCCTCCTAGGAGGGTCGCTTGTCCTACAACCCCTAGCTTGACACTAGAAGCCCTCTCCTGCTCCCCCAACCCAGGAGCAATCTGTACTCAGTGTTGTGTGTTCCTGAAGCCACATAACTTGTGTGGACAGAGAGGTCATTTCCGGCAGGGCTAGTTGAGGTGGCTGGGTTAGAGATGCATCATATTAAAATGCTTGTTTTTCACCTCAACATTTCTGAGCTTTGCTCTAGGAATGCCATGTTAGAAGGATAGAGAAATATTTTCAAAGGGCCACCTATCTATGGGTGACAACCTTTACTTTTCCTAAGAGACGATTCTTAGTGACTTGGTCACTCCTTAACTGGATGAGAGACGCTTTCAGTGGTTCAATCACTTTCTCTATTTCACTAAGAGGCTACTAGTCAATGGCTCACAAAGATCATGTACAAAATGTTACCCTGGTGGTCTTTTAGGAATTAGAATGCCTCAGTGTCTGCTTAACTACCAGGAAAGTAAATTAAGTACTGCAGTTGGTGCTTTAATTAAAAAAAAAAAAATGCCATTTTGCTCCATCCCCTGCTTTGTGGGTCACTGAGCACCCTGAGCCATAAACCTCCCTCTCTCCCAAGGGAAACTTTTTGCAGCCTTATTCTTGGATAAGACTAAGTATCCCAGAACAATTCTTTCTAAAGCAACAGAGCAGCCTTGCAGGTGGTATCGAAGAGGCAAGTGCTCAAATAACAATGTTGTGATAGTTTCAACATTGTTAATCAGCTATACTCCAATATAAAATAAAAAAATAAAAAAAAAGAAGTGAGTGCTCATTGTGAGGACAATAGTTCCAGAGGGACTGATTTATGCAAAGACGGTTCTAGTTTTTGGCAGTTCTGCTCTATAAACAAACATCCTGTTGGAAAACATATTATGAGAGGGGACCCACAGGAATGTCTCACCTCCTGGATTCATAAAATGCACATTTTCCCTTATGCAAGAGAGAGACTAGTTTTCTAGTTTTCCTTTATTTATTTATTTATTTATTTTGGTAGAAAGAATGACATTTTGTGGGCCTTAAAATTTATTTTTCCCATTGGAAATACTTCTATGTGGTCACTACAATGGAAAATTAGGCATAAAAATAGATTTAATTCTTGGCTCTAAGTATTTAAAGCAAGGTGGGTAAAAGATTTAAAAAGAGGTTCTACATAACAGATATATTTCTGGCTTAAACCTAGCATCCTGGGCAAAATACACACTGATTGAGCAGAAAAGGAAACTAATGTTTAGTAAGTGAGGGAAAGGGCCCACACCCTTAAACACTGGATTATGAATGAATCTAAAGGGGGGAATGACAGGTGACTCTATATAGTTCTTTAATATTTTAATTATAAAGTATCAGATATTTTTGTAATCGAGAGTTAAAGGATGGAAAAATATAACACAGGAATCAAGGAAAAATAATTAACAATGTTCTTTTTTAAAACAAAGGCTGTTTCCTTCTGCTAGCAAGTTATGCCTTCAGGAGGAGTAACTTGTAAAAAGGCATGACTACCGTTGTAACTGTTGAGTGAGAAAATAGATTAGATTCTCTTAGGTTTTACTTGCTTCCATAAAAATTCCATTTTTGATATTTCACTGGCCCCAAACCTATTTTCAAAACACATTAGGTGACTCTCTTTTTATGACAAGCAGTATCATAGTCAATCACTGAACCAGGAGTCGGGGATCTAAATTCTAGGCCAGCCTCACTTTGTAACTGGTAGTGGGGAAGCTTTGTAAAAGTCAGTTAACCTCTCTAAACTTCTGCCTTCCTTTGTAAAATGGATAAACCTTGCCTTCATCATAGGAGGTTTGAAGGAGGTGATTGATATGAAAGTTCATCAAATACTATAATAACCCTACAACTGCCATCCAAAAGACATCATCTCAGTAGGAATATACATACATATTAACAGGGTGACTGTTTTTGCTGGAGAATTAAGGAATCATGTCACCATCTAAACCCAGCACTTCCCATCTAGTGAATGACGACCTTTCAAACATAACTACCAAGAAAGGAGATTAAACTGGGCTATCATAAACAGTTACTGCTCTTATGTCTTTTGTTATATTAGCAAACCCCAGTAGTTGGGAAGGCCCATGGGGGAAGGTTCATTCTCCTGTCTTCAGGTAGAATGTGCTAAAGCCATGAGACTCCATCCTCCAATAAAGAACCTAGAAAATTTCACCCTTAGTAATTGATAAAACTTAATCGGCATATCTGGAATTTCTTTATGGCTAGTTACATTCCCTCTGGTGAAATAGTAAGTCCATTTCCCCCATCAGCCATTTCAGTGGCTATGAAAAACAATATATGTTCTCTATAAATTGGCAGCCTTTAATGCATAGATAAAAACTCAAAGTGGTACCTGATTCTGCAAGAGTAGCTATAAGCCCAATTCAAAAGTGGCATGTTCCATGAGGATGATAGGGAAAAGGAAATGATGGTCCCATGTGAGCCCCTCTGGTGACCCCCACTCACATACAGACAGCCGTCAACTTCAGTGGTATCATCTTCAAAAACTTTCAGCAAAAGTGATCATTCTGGCAAATTATCAGGAACCTGACTCTTACCCATCTTCTTCCAAGGCAACACACACTAGTTTCACTCTCATTTATACCCAAGTCACACGTGCAACAATTTCAATGGAAAATGTTGGGGGAAAAAAAGGAAATGTGAGGCAATGCCCTCACCCATACACTTCCATTCACATGGATAATTATATAGGGCACAAATAAGTTTGAAGGAGTCGGGGAGGCCTCATTTGTTTTAAGGAGGAAAACAACTTCATATCCCTTAGCTGGTGTCAATTTTAGTCTCCTTGCAACCCTTCATGTTAATGTTTGATGTATCTCTCTTCTGCCTTCCTCTCTTCTCCTCCATTTCCTATATCTTCTGCATCTCTTAATCTCCCCCTCATACACTCTCTTAATTCCTCATAATTCTCATAACTCTCATAATTCTCCCCCTCATTCCTCTCTTAATTTCTCCCCATTGCTTCTTTCCTTTTTTCTACTTATCTCCCAATCCTGCATTCCATACTATTTTTTTTTTTTGCATTTGTCTGCTGTCACTAGTGGGATACCATATTTGTGCTCAACTTCCCTGTTTACTGGCCTTGAAATAGAAGCAAAGGCCCTAGTACAGAGTGCATCCTTACCCCACCATTTTCCCATTTCAAACACAGTGGACTTCTACGAGTAAAGGGGTAATATAGGAGGCTCTTGCCCTGGGGCAGAGCACTGACCCTGGAGGACAAGCAAGATGCTATGTCCTTCAGACTCCCCAAAGGGCAGAGCAATGACCTCCAAAGAGTACTCTTTGCTGAGCTGTATGGTCTACATTTGAAGAACCAAGAGGGATTGTAAACACTATCCAGGATGTAGTCGTCTCTGACATCTGGCTTTCTGCTAAGAGAATCCTCAATTAACTGAGACTCCCATTCATTGTTAACGCAAAGAAAATAACCTTGAGCTACTGCAAAATCCCAAAGGGTCTTCAGCATCACTGAAGAAAGATGGCATACTGTTCAGTCTAGTTAGCACACTAAGAATTTTTTATTGTGAGCAATTAAAGTTAATAATGTATATTAACCAAAACATGTGAATAACAAGACCATAAAGTATAACTGAATCTTTAATGTTAAACAGTAATGCTTCCTGCTGTGTAGTATAGATAGAAGACAACATACTCTAGGAATTAGAACAATAATGTATATGATATACAGTAACAAAACTATATGGCACTTCAAGAACTTTTTCAATAAAATTTTTTTAAAAGTTTTCACATATACGAACATACTCAATTTAGAACCTCCACCTTTTAAAGTAAGCAATATGTAAGCCAGTAGACACACACTGGATGAGAATCTAACTCATCAAACACCCAAATCAAATTGTTAGCACATCTCTCTGGTCAACAATGTTTTCTCACCATCATTTCTTTCCAAAAAACATGAAAAAAAAAGTTTTCTTTCCTTCTGAGTGGCAATAAAAAGGAGAGTGTGATAGAGTAGCACAAGCAGAAGGTTTGGAGTCGGAAAGACCCAGGAGATTTCTGGCTTCTGGCATCGGCTGTGTGACCCTAGGCTGTCTACTTAAATGCTTTGAGCTTAAATGGCCTCACCTGTAAAAGGGGGTTAATACAGAGTGGTTATAAGAATTGAAAGACTCAATACATGTAATGTGCCTGACACAGGCTTGACACTAGGAACTAATAAGTTAATCTTAGATCACTTTCTATTCATCCTGATTTGCTTTATCCAACTATCTCCTTGTCTGCTTCCAGGAAGTAGGGGCCTTTACTTCCATCTGCAGGGCTCACTAGCTCCCAAATCTCTGGATTTCTCACAAACAAAATGCATAGGAACTGTGCTCCCTAAAGACACAGCTCTTCACACAGCACTGCATACCCCCGAAAGACACCTAAAGCTCTAGTGCAGCACAAGACATGAGACGCATAAGCACGCTTCGGATGACACAGACGTCACACGGGACTGTCCCTTCCAAAGGTAGCCTCACCTGCCTCTTTCCCACATGTTCATTTTTTAAGAGGAACTATGCCATTTTCAGAATCCTGGCTGATTCACTTGTCTCATTGCCTTTGCCTTATTGTTTTATTTATTCATGTATTTTTTATGTATTTATTCATCCATGTATTTATTCTCCACCATGTTTCGTAATGGATATAAGGTGGTTTACAAGAAAGGGATGGGATGGAGAAGGACGTGTGTGGGGGGGTTCAGAACAGAGAACACATGTACACCCATGGCTGATTCATGTGAATGTATGGCAAAAACTACTGCAATATTGTAAAGTAATTAGCCTCCAATTAAAATTTTTAAAAAATTTAAAAACAACAAGAAAGGTAACAAGGAAAAGTGCCCCTGGCTACTTTCACTTAGAAACTGGAGTGGCCCTTGTTGTTACCTGGATGCTAAGCCCCTGGAAAGAAAAGGCACAATTGTTACGGATTTTAAGGCTCCTCCCATCAATATTCTTAGTTTTCTCTTTCCTTTTTCAGTCAAATCTGAATAGTTTTTTTTTTTTTTTAAATATCCATTTGAGAAACCAGCCAAAGATATTTTACGTAAAGGGAAATGAAAGCAAAGAGGTCTTCCTTTGTTTCCAGATTTCAAGGAATTCATGCCTGGAGTAGTGGGTCTCCAAGTGTGGCCCCTGGACTGGCAATATCTACATCACCTGGAAACTTGTTAGAAATCCAAATTCTTGGGCCTCAAGCCAGATCAAATAAACCTGAAACTCTGAGAGGTGGCACCAGCAGGCTGTGTCTGAACAAGCTCTCCAGAGTGACTCTGATGTACAATAAATTTTGAAAACCAAAAAAAAAGAATACACAAAATACAGTATGATAGCAGCAGAAATTCAAAGTCAGTCAAGTGAAAGGAAAACAAAACAAAGATAAGCTCATGACATGAAGCCTGGAGGAAAGCTATACCAAGTGCATACACACCACAGAGGCCCATCACAGGTGCCAGGCATGGGCCACACATCTGGCACTAAATTTTCAAGCAGCCAACAAAAGAGAAAGCTAACCTCACACTTCACAGGGTCCATAAAAGAAAAATGAACCTCGTGTTCAGGATATCCTTTTCCTGGTCTAAATTCTAAAACTTTTCTATGGTGAAGCATCATAATATGGTGGCCAACTGTCCCTCTTACTTTGCTCTAAAACTAAGATTCAGCTCTTGGAAAGGCCTCCAACAAAGAGATCCTCAACCTGGAAATTATATTTACTGCTTGTTTTTCTTCTACCTGTCTTTTGAAGTTCCATTCGGTCAATGAAATGTAGCAACAAAAGAGATTCCTTCAAACAAACAAACAAACAGAAACCTCTGCTGTCACCAAAGCAAGTATTTTCATTTAACTCAAGAAATAGACAATGTGATATTATTTGTGACAAAAATTTGGATAGGATCCCAAATAACCAACAAAATAAATGGTTAAATAAACCATGATGCTACTATATGATGAAATATTCTACACCATCAAAAACTGTATTTATGAAAAAAATTTTAAACATAGGGGAAAATGTTCATGATAAAATACTGAGTGAAAAAGCTGGTGTAAAACTATATATTATGATTTTAACTATATAAAAAACTACATATATATATATATAGCCATTAAAAAGTATGGAAAGCAAGCCACTAAATGTTAATATTGTTTCTGAGATTTGTGGATATGAGTGGTTTTTATCTTTTCTATATGTTTGTCTTTATTTTCCAAGTTTTTATTAATGATGACCATTTCCATACGATGAGAAGAACTGTGAGGAAAAATACCAACCCAGTTAGTTATCTTTGGCTTGTGAAATTTTGGGTTGATTTTAACTTAAAAAAAATTCCTATTAACTGACATATAAATTCTAGTTATGGACAAAGTTACTTAAAACAAGAAACAAGAATTCTAAAACCTAGTTTTTTAGTTGTTTGTAAAGTTCCAGAATGATACAGATATAATAACACCTCAAAATTACTTAGGACTTTAAAATTTTACTTTTAATAGCACTCTGATATTGAGAATTATATTTGATTATAAAAAATATTTTGCTAGGTAGGCCATGTCTTATTATCTTCATTTAACAGGTGATGAAACTGAGGATCAAAAAAACTAAGTGATTAGCCCAAAGTCACAATAATCAGTGGCAGAGCTGGCCTTGACCCTAAGTCTCCAGAACCCAAGTACAGTGCTCTTTTCATTCATTGGAGACTGACTGTGGTATAACCCAAGTCATCACTCACAGGCAGAAACATATAAACAGCAACCCCTCCTTACCTATGAGGGTCAAGTTCTTCAATAACCCTCACCTAGATAGGAGAGTTCCACTGAGGAAATGATAATTTTTTGTGGTTAAAAAAAAAACAGGGGGAACTGAGGTCACATGTGAATGTTTGAAAGTCCTCATAAATATTTTTTATGCAGTAAAACAAAATAATAACAGTACATTACATAAACAGAATAATGAAAATTTACATAGCTTGAATTAGTTAAAAGTGATAGGCTTGTATAGTTTCCATTTAGAGCCTGAAATGGTTTCCAGAGGTGATTAGGATGTACCCACTCATGGCAATGGAAATTTGGGGGTGATGGTGAAGCAACAAACAGAGGTGGACTGTTAGTTCAAATTATGGATCTTCGTGCTCTCAGAGTCTTCATCTAAGTCTGATCCTGGGATTAAAACAACTTGATTGGGGCTTTAGCCCTAACAAGCAAGTGAATTTCGGTGGCATGACTTAACAACTTTGGCTCTTCAAGATACTTCCTGTCTTTGCAAGTCTTTTTCTGAAGACACCATAGCACGTCTGCATAGAGTGCAAATCTTTAGCTCAAAAGAACTAAAATTCATTCTTTCTATGGCCAAGTAATATTCCATTGTGTAAATGTACCACATCTTCTTTATCCATTCATTGATGGACATCTAGGTTGCTTCCATGTTCTAGCTGTTGTAAATAATGCTGCAATAAAGTCTGTCTGAAGGCAGCTTATTTGCTGTCTGGCACAGATATTTAAATGACACTACTTAATGATTTAGGCTCTTCTGAGGTTGCTTTCTTCTGAACATGGTGTTGTAAAAAAAAAAGACTCCACCTCTTCATAAATTCAGTTAAATCACTCAAGCCTTGTACAAAGGCAGTTTATCAGCTGTCCAGGAATCATATTAAATGGTACCACCTGATGATTTAAGCTCTGCTGAAGATGGTTTCTGTGCAAAGTGATTTTTTTAGAAGGCATCATAGCACCTCTTAAAGAATTCAGCTAAATCACTCAAGCTCTGAACAGGTAAGCTTTGATATGTAAAGGTACACATATTTTTCTCATTACTTTCTTGGGGGAGGTTTTAATCTTGTTCTAAAGTTTTTTCTCTTGTTGCTTATAATTGTATTTTTCTCCAGTATTATAGCTTCCTAATTATCTTCATCATCACTTACGATAATCACCTCTGGGGTCCTGCGAGCTTCCTGAGTCATCCTCTAGCCCAGCATATCACTTAAATCAGCATCAATAGGTTCAGACTCAACTTCAGCCAATGATTGCTCCTGTGCCAAATGTTCATCCTCACCCACAGCTTCTTGTTCCAATATTCTTAAGGTCTTTAGGAGAAATCACTGAAAGACACTTCTCTATCTCTAGTCCAATTTTCTCCCATGTCATATTTTTTCCCCCATAGGAACATATTTTTTAATATAAATTTATTTATTTTAATTGGAGGTTAATTACTTTACAATATTGTATTGGTTTTGCCATACATCAACATGAATCTGCCACAGGCATACACGTGTTCCCCATCCTAGGAGAAAATTGCTTTACAATGTTGTGCTGGTTTCTGCTGTACAACAATGCAAATCAGCCATGTATCACCTTCCTCTTGAGCATCTCTCCCCTTCCCCCAACATTAATGGGGGAAATTAGTTTAACATTAAGGTTAAACTATCTAATGCCTCTTTTATGAAGAATACATACTTATTCTTACTTCACCCCTCCAGGTGATCACAGAGCAGGGCTGGGCTGCTGCTTGGAGCCTAGGCTGGGCCCCCTGTGTTATACAGCAACTTCTCACCAGCTATCTATTTTACACATGATAATGTATAAATGTTGATGCTACTTTCTCCATTTGCCCCACTCTTTCCTTTCCCGACTGTGTCCACAAGTCCATTCTCTATGTCTGCATCTCCATTCCATCCTTGTAAATAGGTTCATCAATACCATTTTTCTAGATTTCATATATATGCATTAACATGTGATATTTGTTTTTCTCTTTCTGACTTTCTTCACTCTGTATAACAGGTTCTAGGTTCATCCATCTCACTAGAACTAAAATCTGTTCTTTTTTATGGCCGAGCAATCTTCCATTGTGTGTATGTACCACATCTTCTTTATCCGTTCATTTGTTGATGGACACCTAGGTTGCTTCCATGTTCTAGCTGTTGTAAATAGTGCTGCTATGAACACTGGGGTACATGTGTCTTTTTCGATTATGGTTTTCTCTGGGTATATGCCCAGTAATCTCCCATGGCACATTAATGTTAAACTATCTAATGCCTCTTTTATGAAGAATACAGCATGAGTGATGGTGTAGGAATTTCATGCACTAGGATCTTTAGACAGAGGTGCCTTTGTAAGATCCTGAACAACAAAGTTATACATTAGCTTGGCATAAGTCTCCTTAAAGGTCAGACTAAATACTGTCTAAGGGTTACAGGACCTGAATCATGCCACTGGTTATAAAGACAATCTTAAAACGAGGATGCACATTTGCCAATGCATCTGAGGCACCAAAAGGACAAGCAGGAATCAATACAACTTTGAATTCAAGATTTCTTTAGAGTAGTCTTGAGCTTCTGCAAGAAAGCACTGTTAAACCCATTCCTTAAGGAGAGAGGGAGTCATCAGGCTTTTCTATTTGCATGCTGGTATGCTGGAAACTTAGCTTAGTTGTTTCCTCTGAGAGGATATGGGCCTAGTTTTCTGCACACCAGTAATGGTTTCACTGTGAGGTCACCTGAAGTATTGGCACAAAACAGAAACACCAGCCTCTCTGTTTTGGCTGGCCTCATGTCAGCATCAGTTGGCTCATGCTCTTCAGAAGGGCAAACAGGATTGTTTAAGGGCTTCCAAAGCATGGCAGTCTCAACAGCGCCAAAGATTTGTGCACACACATGACTCTACTCTTCAGCTGCTTTCTACAGTTGTGGCAGATACACCACGGGAGCTGCAGGATCTAGTGGTTCTTTCTTTAGCACCACTGTCACCTAGGATTCAGTTTCCAGGTTGTGCATGCATTTCCAGGTGCACCATGCATTTCTAAAACCATCCATTGCTCTTGGCAGTTTTTTTTTTTTTTTCCAAGATCCACTTTGGTGTCTGAAAACATGTCTTCAAAAATTCCTCTCATACGATGGGAGATCCCTTTCATGGAAAAGTGAAAATGTTAGTCACTCAAGTCATGTCTGACTGTAGTCTGCCAGGCTCCTCTGTCCATGGAATTCTCCAGGCAAGAATACTGGAGTGGGTAGCCATTCCCTTCTCCAGAGGATCTTCCTGACTCAGGGATCAAACCTGGGTCTCCTGCATTGGTGGGGAGAGTCTTTACCATCTGAGCCACCAGGGAAGTGTTTTCTTATTCCTTTGTTTGTTTTCAATCCAGAGGTTTAACAACATTTCTGTCTTTTCCATCCTTGGGTCACAAGGGATAAAGCATTTATTACATGCCATAGGTATACAGGAGGCAATCTTGGCCTCAATAAGAGTTTCAGCTTTCCTTATGGAAATTCATTAATATAATATAAGCTACCTATAAAGCTATCTGTTTTACCTTTAAGAAGCTTAAGAGTGTCCCTTTTATCTTCAGGAGATATTACTCTTCTTGCCCTTTAGCGACTTTCTCTGGTGCTGGAGTCCTTGTACCTGGTTTCACTCTCTTCCGCCACAATAGTCACATTTACAGAAGCCATGTTTAGGCTTTATGCTAATTAATGCAACCTGACAATTACTTATGAGGGATTTTATATTCCCCAATGTCACAAAGTGTCAGCATATGATATTTGAGGCCCAAGGATAAATGATAATATACTGTTGTGATACTTAATGCAAAATAGGCTGATTGTGTAGGGGATGACTGGCAGAAGAATGGTAGAGGAAACAAATGACTCAGAAATTTCTTCACACTTTGTGATATAGTCAGACAGACAATAACGTGGCACTTGGACTGACTTAGGTATGCTCAATTCAACATTTTCATGGTTGTCAAAATGGTATACGGAAGTAAATCCACCAATACTCAAATTCCTAGTAAGGACAACTTGTAGTTAGGAAGGGATTACTATAAATTCTCCTTTAAATTTTATCAGAAAGAAAGACACTATTCATATCTGTAAAACAGTCTTCTAGCTATGATTTCCCGTGGCTTACTGCTGAATTTGATGTTATGTGAAAGGCAAACACAGCATTTAAGTGTATTTTTTGTAAACCTACAGTAAGTCAATCAAACATCATCCTCTGACAAAATGCAACCTCTGAAGATGGATATGCAAAAGTGAGGCAGGCCCTCAACAGCTCATGCTTAAGAAATGACTTGAGAGAGAAAGCGACAATGAAAGAACAAACTAGCCCCTTTTCAACACCCGGCCACTGATACTTTACTTTTATCCCCTCCTCCTGGGAAGATAGAGCGAAGCCTGGCTTTCTTATTCTTCTCTTCAGGGGCCATAGGAAGTGGTTTGGAGCTGTGGTTGAGTGCCGAAGAATCCCGGTTGTTACTGTTCATCCTCAGTGGGGGAGCTGGGGGTTTCTCTTCATTATCCAGACCGTCAGACATTTTCAGTTATAACTGATTGCACAGTTCCTAAAGAAGAGGAGGAGAAAACAGGAGTTCAGAGAGGTCTGAAAAACAATCTGGTATATACAGGAGGTCTAACATCTTAGAAACAGAAGCATTGGTATCATGCTATCTCAGGTTTGACAACAACCTTCCTGAGGGGTTCCTTTTCTAGAGGGAAGGGAGCTGTCTCCCTAAGGCCCAATGATGCAGTTTCCTAAAGAGGAAAGCAAAGGTGAGTTTTTTCAACATGTAGATACAAATACCTAAGACGCTTTCTCCCAAAGACACTTTATTTTCTGCTGTCCACACACAGTCTTTTAATGCACAATTTACAATCTTTCCTCTTTGTGAGCAAAATCGGGCACAGGAGCAGAAAGGGTGACAGAGGATGAGATGGTTGGATGGCATCACCGACTCAATGAACATGAGTTTGAGCAAACTCTGGGAGCTGGTGATGAACAGGGAAGCCTGGAGTGCTGCAGTCCATGGGGTTGCAAAGAGTCAGGCAGGACTGAGTTACTGAACAACAATGATCATTTTGGTCAGGTAGCACCACCTCCTCGGAGTCTAGAATTGACATAGGCCTGGTTATTGATTTTTGATGCCCACAACAATCATGTTAGTCACTTTGATACTGGGATGCCTTCGGCATCTGATTCTTACCTGTGTGTACTTGATGAACAAAACACATTCTATTGCTTTATGTCAAAGAACTGAGAAACACTCTAGAAAACCAGGTAGTTTCAGCAGAGTTGGGGTAGACTGCTAGAAGCACTGCTCCATCTTCAAGTAACAGAGTAGATGATAACACAGAGATAAGTGTCACCAGGAGCAAAGAGGAACTCCAAGGAGAGGCCTGTTTCCTGAGGAGACACCATAACCCTATTCCTTGTCATATTTTATGTCCTGGAAGAGGGAACAAGGGAGTTGACAGGGGTGACAAGCTCGTAAGAACCAGTTTGGGTCTTAGCAACTAATCTGCTCTTAATTTCATTAGTCTCTAGTATTTTGTGCTGAGAGCTGAACACATTTGGGTTTCACCCCACTGAAGGGTTACGTGAACTGGAAAAGCACAAACTCAAGGAAATGTTGTGGTTCCTGGCTGTCTTCCCCCTCTAGTTCAAGTCTTTCCATTAGGGCCCTGACACTTGCCATTCCAAGGCAGGTGATACAAGTACCTTCCAGGGGAAACAGGTTGGGGGAGGGATGGAGTGGGAGTTTGAGGTTAGCAGATGAAAACTAATGTATACAGAATGGATAAAAAACAAGTGAACTCTATTCAAGATCCTGTGGCAAACCATAATGAAAAGTAATGCATGATATATATATTATTCACATATATATATATAGCTAAATCACTTTGTTGTACAGCAGCAATACATGCAACATTGTAAATCAACTATACCTTGGTTTTTAAAAAGAGTACCTACCAAGTGAATCTCTACTTCCAATACAAGGAAAATCAAATCCTACTGCAACAAAATCTTTGTAATTTCATCAAGTATTAACTGACACTAATTAGCAGTAAAAGAGCTCTCCAAACACAACTCAGCATATCACTTTATTCCAATAACATATCTAATGAGAGGGGGTTCAGGATGGGGAACACATGTACACCCGTGGCGGATTCATGTCAATGTTTGGCAAAACCAATATAATATTGTAAAGTAAAGAGAAAAAAAAAATCAACAACAACAAAAAAACCTGCTATCATTCTTTTCAGCCCTTCAGAGGTTACATGTTTATTATTTTCAGTAATGAATTCTAAATTATATTACATTAAGTGGAAATTTAAAAAATTTTACTGTTAAAAATTTTCTTAAATATATAGAGCCTGTAAGTATTCAAAAATAACTGAGTACCAATTCATAGCTTCTCCATCTGCACAGGTGACCACCAACAAACAATGATTGGTGAGACCTTGATTTGCACAAGAGATCTATTTTCCTTTGCCTAATTTTCATGCCTTGCATTATCTTAATGAATGAAGACCAATTCTAGTATTTTGGGGGGAATCGTGACAGTGAAAATATTCAGTAGTAAATGTTTTGTCACTACCACCACCAGCTTTGTAAGTCTCACATTTTCCTATATGGGTGAAACTGTGTTGTCTTTATTGTTTAATCACTCAGTTGTATCTGACTCTGCAACCCTATGAACTGTAGTCCATCAGGCTCCTCTGTCCATTGGATTTCCCAGGCAAGAATATTGGAGTGGGTTGCCATTTCCTTCTCCAGGGGATCTTTCCCAACCCAGGGGTCAAACTTGCATCTCCTGCTTGGCGGGCAGATTCTTTACCACTGAGCCACCAGGGAAGTTGGTGAAACTATAGCACAAGGTAAAATGAAAAAGAAACTGTGATGTCAAGGATCAAGTATATCCATAGACTACTGGTAAATATTTTAACTAGAATATGAAATCAGTGCTAACAGGTCTACATTCTCTTTCACATTTTGATCCTTCTCAATTCATTCTTTCTCCAGAAGAGAAGTGAGTTTAAGACTGATTTTACCAATGGTATTCTGTATCAGACAGGTTCATGGTTTTACTTACTAGTGAACAAGAATTTGCCAGACGAAGAATAAAAGCACTAGTTTTTTCGCCTCGTATGTGTTTTGTTTGTTTTCCTTTCTGGGTTCAAAAATAATGCCTGAATATGAGATGATTATTAAATAAAGCTCAAATGTACAGAATCTTGGTAAAAAATAATGAAATTTGAAAGTTATTGCAAAAGAACTGAGGATTCTAAGTAAGACCTAGAAAACAGATTTCTGAAAAATGTGTCTCATGGGGAGAGAGAGCCACCATATTCTGGATGATATCTATTTTCTGAGGACATATTTAACTTGAGATGACAGAAGCCAGAGAAACATACATGGCCCCTTTAAAATGATATACAAAACTGATCTTACATAATAAGCCAAGTAGGAATCTGAGCCATTCAGGGTTCTAGTGCACCCAGGTAATCCAAAATACTAGGCACCTTTGTTGTGGATGATTAGGTGTGGCTAACAGTGGCCTTTTTCATCCTTAAATACTCTCTCTGGCTAGAGACTCAAAAAGTAGATGCCCTGTTTCTTTTCTGGTTGAGATTAAAAAGGGCTACTTGGAATATAGAACTCACACTATACTCTCCTATACTAGACTAGAAATTGCTGCCAAAAATATGAATACCACATACTTGCCACTGTCCACATCAAAGGCATTCTGTAAGGGACCCAGCTTAAATGGCACACCTTTCTACTGCCCAGCAAACTGGAATCGGTTTAATTCCGTTCAACTCATCAAGGGATTATAAGAAGGGCTGAGATAAATCTCTTACAGAGATGGAAATGAAACTGAAGAATCTTGGCCCATTTCCACAAGAGGAACATGAAGCAAACAAACACTCAGTTTACCTAGACATTTCAGATTCTGTTTTGCTCAAATTATCCTAATATTACGCCAGTTCTTTGTGACCCTTTACAAGGCACAACCAACCTTCATCTTTTTCTAATGGTCCCAGATAATTCTGAGTTTGTGACCAAGGAATAATGTGGGCGACTCCTTATCGCTAACTCACCTTAAAAGCAAGGGCTTCAGAGTATACTTTTAGGTGACCAGTGGAGAAAGGCTAGGGCCCTGTAAGGCAATCTTACTGTTAATCTACTTGCTTCCCAAGTGGGAGGTATCTCCAGCTATTCCACAGACATAGAAAAAAAGGGGGAGTCTATTCTGCTATGTTTATAAACAATGCTGATTTACGAAGCCAGGTCCCTCCCCTGAAACACCTCTCTACAAAGGAAACTATTAATGGATTGCTGGTTCAATCTGCCTATGAGGTCATTATTTCCAAGATCTTGAAAGAGACTATTTTGTTTGAGGTGGCTGTAGGCTCTACTTCAAGAATTGTACAAAAGCACCATTATTCTCCAGGAACCCAATCGAAAAACTGTTGATCTTTAAAGTTTAACTGTTGTTGTTCACTTCTGCAACACAGAAGAAACTTGCAAGTGTGGGTCATGCCAGACCCAGCCACCAGCCATGTCATTTCACTTTTAGAACATGGCCCTTTGCACTGCTGGAGGAAAAACTAATTTGAATGGACACCCAGCAACAGCTTGTATCTATTCATAAATTGCTTTCAGACTTGGCTACTAGGTTTTTTCCAAGAGAATTCAAATGGCTTTTGCAGATGGTATATTTTTGGTCCAGCCCTTGGGAGTTAATGTGGCTTACCAAGGTTCTGTAATTACAATTGAAATTCATCAGCAGTAAGAAATGAGCCTCTTGTCTCATGATAACCAAGAAGCTGGAACAACCCTCTTTCAGAGTACAAAAAAGATTAATTTTTTATTTCCCTTCCTCCTTATCTCCCTTTTTTTCTCACTCTCCTATCTACTCCCATGGTCCCACCCCCAAATGCAAGGACAGGCATGTGCACACAGGTACACACACATGTGTGTACATGTTCACACAGGTGCACACACATGTGTGTACATGTGCGCGCGCGCACACACACACACACACACACACACACACACACACACCCCTTCACTGAGTTGGCTTTCGACACAGAGATTTACTACAAAGTATTTCAAAGGAAAACTTTTATCAAGATGCATGGCAACTTTAGATGAAATGATTAGGCACTGTATATACTGGTCATTCTCTCATTCTTCCAAATGTATTCTGTTAATGTGGTACCAAATGAAACCCTCAGAGAACATTCAGTAGGTTAAAAAAAAAAAAGCCACCAACCTGCATCTCCCAGGAGTCAACGGGAAAGACAGGTATTCAAATATATTCTAGATAATGTGGCCAAAATTCATACCATGACATAAGTGTGGAACTGGATACAATCAAAAATACCAATTGTGCCCATTTGTCACAGGTGCTCTACTCACATGTGTGAAAGGTGAGAATCCAGAAATACTGGCCCTACGACTTGCAAGACCATCTATGGAGCCACTGGCAACTGAAATCAATATTTTCACCAGATCTGATACCATCAGAGACAATGGTATCTGATACCATACAGAGACAATGCATGTCTGTATTATTCCGTCTGCTTTCAAAAATCTAAATCACTGTTTATTTGCATACTTTCCCAATGAGAAACAAGCTAATACTGGCCTCCTTTCAAAAACAAAAGCCTAGGCCAGCAGACACACAGCCTTGATCTAATAAACCCAGAGGTAAAATTCTCAAACCACCAGCCACACAAGGCCATTACTATAAATCGGTGAGCCCATCAACACTGCTTATGTCCCTCTCATATCAAACTAGAGGATATAACACAGGAATGAGATGCAGCCCAGGGGAAATTTCCAAGGTTTCTGACATTTCTGAGATACCTACAAAAATAATAGGTTTGGCTGCAAGACACCTGGAGCTGATGAGATGACAATCAAACTGACAAGCACACATAAGAAGATTGATTCTGGTATCACAAAAATGTAGTCAACAAGTCAAAGAACTCTCACTATGTTAAGACATTAATAGAACATGAGGGCATTTCAAATTTCTAGAATTGGGTAAATCTTTATAGCAAGAATTAGCTCTACAGATCAAGAGGAAGTGAACTTTTAATAAGTTTCCAGATTTGGAGGTATTAGGCTGACACAGATTTAAAGTCAGCCAACATCTCCTTAGACAAAGATACCAACGCTGGACTGTTCTTTGTATTTTGGGATGAGGTTACTGCTTTTACTGTGAGAATGGTGTATACACTGAATTATACTTGGTTGTGGGAAAAAGGATCCAAGAGTAACTTGCTGGCTCTTTCTTGGGCTCCCTTGTGAACACAAGTACACATTTTTCAAGATGGCTAGCTGAGCTTCTAGGTATAAACTGTGATGGGGACACAAATGATGCTTTGCTAACTAGCCTATGCTGATACTAAACCCACTTTATCTTAGACACATTCTTAGCAACTGCAGTAGCCAGACGCTTATGATTGGCAGTGTAAGTAGATGTAGTGAACTGTTTTCAATTGCCAAAAAGGAACAAAACACCTGGCCTTCCACAAAGGGGACAATGTATTGTCCTTTGAAAGAATATACAGTGCTTTGCATTTTACAGCAACTTGCATCTGAAGATTTCTAGCAACTTTTCAGCCATTGTTTCCCATAATAGGGTAAGATGCCAAAGAAGGGAGAAAGGGCATTCCTCCCATTTTATAGGGAGGAGAAGCCACCACATCTGTGTCCCTCAGTAGCCCTAAATCCCCACTCCCAGGCTAGGCAGACGAGAGCCTGACCCCTAACAATAGCCAGCCAGATGGGCCCAACTTAGCATTTTGACCATCTTGTCTCCAACTGCACGTAGTCATTAAAAATGTCATCCCCCTCACTAGATCATAAACTCCTAGAGGGTAAGAACTCCTCAGTCATAACTGTCATGCTTTCATACTGCTTAGTACAGTGCCTTGTTCCCAGTAGGCATTAAGTACACATGTGAGGGAATGAATGGAACTCTATATGTTCTATGCATTTGTTGAAGCTCTGAGTACGTTTTTCTTAATGTTGAATAAGCCTATATGCTTACTCCAAGCAGGTCTGAGCCAAGAAGGAGTTTGGACATTTTGGCACTAGTCTATTGGCCAAGAAATTGGGCATCATGGAGAAGCCAACCACCTTTGGATTATCAACACCTCATTGTTGACTATATGACCTTGTAACGACCACGAGGTTATTCAAGCTCTGCTCTTATTTGAGCCGGACAACAACATGTGAAGAAGGGAGCACCATCCGCATTTTCCACATGGGGAATTAACAAGGCATAGAGGTTAAATGACTTACCCAAGGGTCATAAAATAACTGCAAGAACCGAGACTAGAATCTCGAACTCTCCTCAATTCCCTTCCCTTGATACCATTACAATGTGGATCCAGGTAAACCCACCCACACATGCACACACTCTTTCTCTTTATACATACACTTTCATCCTCCCCAAATATTCATATGACAGTTCTACCTTTTTTCATTTCAACCCACTTCAGGCTGGTACTTACTGATTTCAACTGCATTTCTCATCCAAAGACCCAAGGCTAGAAGATTTACTGATACAACTCCAGGAAGATTCGTTGGCCGGTAGGACCAATTCTTAGACGGCCTTGTTTTGGGGCTTGTCTGTTCTGGGGCACTCACCAAGGGAACTCTGCTATCAGAGACAGGGGTGTGCTGTTTCAGAGAGCCTCGCCTGGGAGATACCATTACAGCGTGTAATGGAGGGAAGCCATTTCGAAGATCATTTGATCATGAGGAGCTGAGCTACTTATTAGGCAGATTTGCAAAAGCAGCCAGACAAGTAAGGGAGGCACTAGCTCTTTTTACAGCTGCCTTGTTTCAGTCTTAGATCCTGCAAGATAGCTCACAACTGACACACATACAAAACATGGTCACACAGAACACATTCATGCTCTCACACACAAGAGCAAATGAGGTCAGTTCGGCTGTAGTCCTATTCTCTGCTAACATCTTTCTGAGTGACTTCCATTGTTTGCATCAGGAACTTCACATTAATGAAATCCAATAAGCCAGCATATTATAGTTGCAAATTTCAATGATAGGTTGCAAATAAAGAAATTAATAGGTATACCACGGCATACTGCACATGTTATGTGGGACAAGTAGCTCCCTATTTGAGCGACTTCCTAAGCTTCTAAATGGATGCAGCACCATACTTTATTATTCATTGTGTATGCTGCATGAGCTAATGCCAAGAAAATGCTAATGACTGTCTGACGTGTGTTTATATTTGCAAACTGATGCATTATTACAGGTTTGGCCTTTTCATTTCCAACACTGATGCTTCTAAGAAGAGAAAATAAGATGCATGAAGAACAGAGGTAGAAATTGTTAAAGCATAAAAAAAGTAAAAGATGCTTCAAATAAATGTGGCGGGGAGAAGAGAAGTAAAACCAAGTAATAAAACACTTCCTGGTTCTCAAAACAGAACACAGTATCCTTGGAAGCTGTTGGACAGAAAAAATTAGATGCAGATGAGCAGCCCAAGTGAACAGGATATGGTAAACCAACATCTTGAGTCTCTGGGGTTCTAACTGTTCTCTGTGACTATGCATGGGTGATAATTACACCCTTCCCTGATCGACGCTGGGGAAAGAGTCACAAATTCCCTCAAACTCAAGGCTAAAAATTCAATTGCCAAAATTTCTAGGGCTCTTTGTATACATAGAGATGTCTGGACATTGTTTTCAAACCTGTGCCTTATGGCTCATCGACCTAGGAACTTGCTCTAGTCTCAATTTGTCTATACCCAAATTGGCTTTCTATAGGGAAGGTACCCACTGAACATTTAAAGAGAAGAGATTTAATGCAATCCCTATCAAGCTACCAGCCATATTTTTCACAGAACTAGAACAAATAATTTCAAGATTTGTATGGAAATACAAAAAACCTCGAATTGCCAAAGCAATCTTGAGAAAGAAGAATGGAACTGGAGGAATCAACTTGCCTGACTTCAGGCTATACTACAAAGCCACAGTCATCAAAACAGTATGGTACTGGCATAAAGACAGACATATAGATCAATGGAACAAAATAGAATGCCCAGAGATAAATCCACACACATATGGACACCTTATCTTTGACAAAGGAGGCAAGAATATACAATGGAGTAAAGACAATCTCTTTAACAAGTGGTGCTGGGAAAACTGGTCAACCACTTGTAAAAGAATGAAACTAGATCACTTTCTAACACCGCACACAAAAATAAACTCAAAATGGATTAAAGATCTAAATGTAAGACCAGAAACTATAAAACTCCTAGAGGAGAACATAGGCAAAACACTCTCAGACATACATCACAGCAGGATCCTCTATGATCCACCTCCCAGAATTCTGGAAATAAAAGCAAAAATAAACAAATGGGATCTAATTAAAATTAAAAGCTTCTGCACAACAAAGGAAACTATAAGCAAGGTGAAGAGACAGCCTTCTGAATGGGAGAAAATAATAGCAAATGAAGCAACTGACAAACAACTAATCTCAAAAATATACAAGCAACTTATGCAGCTCAATTCCAGAAAAATAAACGACCCAATCAAAAAATGGGCCAAAGAACTAAATAGACATTTCTCCAAAGAAGACATACGGATGGCTAACAAACACATGAAAAGATGCTCAACATCACTCATTATCAGAGAAATGCAAATCAAAACCACAATGAGGTACCACTTCACACCAGTCAGAATGGCTGCGATCCAAAAATCTGCAAGCAATAAATGCTGGAGAGGGTGTGGAGAAAAGGGAACCCTCCTACACTGTTGGTGGGAATGCAAACTAGTACAGCCACTATGGAGAACAGTGTGGAGATTCCTTAAAAAATTGCAAATAGAACTACCTTATGACCCAGCAATCCCACTGCTGGGCATACACACCGAGGAAACCAGAATTGAAAGAGACACATGTACCCCAATGTTCATCGCAGCACTGTTTATAATAGCCAGGACATGGAAACAACCTAGATGTCCATCAGCAGATGAATGGATAAGAAAGCTGTGGTACATATACACAATGGAGTATTACTCAGCCATTAAAAAGAATACATTTGAATCAGTTCTGTTGAGATGGATGAAACTGGAGCCGATTATACAGAGTGAAGTAAGCCAGAAAGAAAAACACCAATACAGTATACTAACACATATATATGGAATTTAGAAAGATGGCAATGACGACCCTGTATGCAAGACAGGAAAAAAGACACAGCTGTGTATAACGGACTTTTGGACTCAGAGGGAGAGGGAGAGGGTGGGATGATTTTGGAGAATGGCATTCTATCATGTATACTATCATGTAAGAATTGAATTGCCAGTAAAAAAAAAAAAAATAAATAAAAATAAAAATAAAGAGAAGAGCTACATGGGATCAACTGAGACATTCACATAACATTTTTCTAAACTAGGAATTTAGATCATTTAGCAAAGCTCATATTCTACCCACCACCCCTCCAAAAAAGACGTTTTGCCAGAACTGGAGGTCAAAGAATTTAAACTGGTATAAAATGCAGCAACTCTTCCTCAGCTTTTGCCCCTCAACCAAAGTTTACAAAAGAGCTGAGCATGTGTCTATATAGCATGTGGGGGGCTATAGTTAATGAAGAGGAAATATTATCTTTAAAAAAAGGAAGAATGGGAAATGATCAGACCCAATTTCCATCTATCACACTTCACAAATAGTAGGGGATAAACGGCTGGCCACAGCCTTAGCTGTAGGAATTCCCCATCTCCTACCCCCACCAAAATGGATTATTATTGTCTTAAAGAAAATTGGCCCTGGGTCTAAGAAAAAATTACAGTCCACCCAAAGAAATTCCTCTAGAAACCAAAAGCCTAAAGGATGACCTCACAATCAAGCCTGCTGGCTTTCCTGTACCAGCTAAGTTCACTTACGAGCTTCAGATCCACCAAGTGACTCATTCTCCTAGTGGCTGGGTACTCAACCACATGATTGCAGCTGCCACTGCCCACTTCTCTAAGATATGGCTCATGACTGGTTCATGCTGGAGCAGACCCCTCCTCTAGCACACGGTCAGTTTTGATGCCCCAGTACTCACCCGCACACACAAAGAGAAGGCTGTCAGATACCTAAGTCTTTCTGTGGCCTGGGGAAGTCCCCAGACTGAGATCATAGGGCCCAGCCCTTACCTCTCAAAGGAGGGAAATGATATCCTGGTAGGAAAAGTGCAGATGAAGCAGAAGCAGGATTCAGTGCAGAGAGTGGGAATCAGCAGGGGGACTCAGTCAGTAGTTCCCAATGACTCCTGTGGAGCCAGAACTATGGCCTAGGACACATCCTGACCAAAACTGGGGGAAGGAAGGGACTTCCCTGACACTCCAGTGGTTAGAATTCCACGCTTCCACAGCGGGGACAGGTTCAATCCCTGGTTGGGGAACTATGAGTCCACGTGCCATGCAGCATGACCAAAAAAAAAAAAAAAGGGGGGGGTCAGGAAAAGGGGAGGAAAGCTGAGTGTTCATAATAAATAAATATATATAACTCTGTATTACAATTCTGTGTCAAGCAATGGTCATCTCAGAGTGTTCTTTCTCCTTTAAGATTGAGCCTAATACATTCCCTGCACTTACAATTGTCAGCCAATCACCAGCAGGTTATACAGCTGTATATAGAGAGGAAAAGGGAAGATCTTATGTCAGCCCGACATTGCTTTTTATAGGAAAAGAAACCAGGTACATGCCTTCTTATTATGGATTGCTGATTGACTTTCATTTCAAAGAATCTGAAGACTAAAACAGAGACCTGCTACCCTATAAGGAGGTCAGATAGTAACTCATGCCTCTTAACCAACCCATCTGTGCTTGTATTCATTTATTTCAATAACAAATATTTATTGAGACTTATGTACTGGGTACCATGTGAGGTGCTGGGAATAAAGAGATAAACATCAGTAAATGTCCAGCCCCGAAAGAGCTTATATAGGCTTGAACAGTGGGTTTCATCTCTGGCTGCATATTCTATATAAAATGTATATTAAATATACAGATAACAATACAACTACAGAATAGGTAAGGGCATGTGTTTTGCAAATTGAAGAGTGCTAAAAAAAAGAGGGACTGGAGGAGTTCAGAAGGAAGAAAACACACTTTTTGACTGCTATCCTACTAGGTGAGAAATTGGTACCAATAATCATACCTGCACATTCAAGGCAAGTGTTTGATATGGATGTTCATGCCTCTCAAAGAATGCTCAAACTACCACACAATTGCACTCATCTCACATGCTAGTAAAGTAATGCTCAAAATTCTCCAAGCCAGGCTTCAGAAATACATGAACCGTGAACTCCCTGATGTTCAAGCTGGTTTTAGAAAAGGCAGAGGAACCAGAGATCAAATTGCCAACATCCGCTGAATCATGGAAAAAGCAAGAGAGCTCCAGAAAAACATCTATTTTCTGCTTTATTGACTATGCCAAAGCCTTTGACTGTGTGGATTACAATAAACTGTGGACAATTCTTCAAGAGATGGGAATACCAGACCACCTAACCTGCCTCTTGAGAAATCTGTATGCAGGTCAGGAAGCAACAGTTAGAACTGGACATGGAACAACAGACTGGTTCCAAAGAGGAAAAGGAGTACGTCGAGGCTGTATATTGTCACCCTGCTTATTTAACTTATATGCAGAGTACATCATGAGAAACGCTGGACTGGAAGAAACACAAGCTGGAATCAAGATTGCCGGGAGAAATATCAATAACCTCAGATATGCAGATGACACCACCCTTATGGCAGAAAGTGAAAAGGAGCTAAAAAGTCTCTTGATGAAAGTGAAAGAGGAGAGCGAAAAAGTTGGCTTAAAGCTCAACATTCAGAAAACGAAGATCATGGCATCCGGTCCCATCACTTCATGGGAAATAGATGGGGAAACAGTGGAAACAGGGTCAGACTTTATTTTTTGGGGCTCCAAAATCACTGCAGATGGTGACTGCAGCCATGAAATTAAAAGACGCTTACTCCTTGGAAGGAAAGTTATGACCAACCTAAATAGTATATTCAAAAGCAGAGACATTACTTTGCCGACTAAGGTCTGTCTAGTCAAGGCTATGGTTTTTCCAGTGGTCATGTATGGATGTGAGAGTTGGACTGTGAAGAAGGCTGAGCGCCGAAGAATTGATGCTTTTGAACTGTGGTGTTGGAGAAGACTCTTGAGAGTCCCTTGGACTGCAAGGAGATCCAACCAGTCCATTCTGAAGGAGATCAACCCTGGGATTTCTTTGGAAGGAATGATGCTAAAGCTGAAACTCCAGTACTTTGGCCACCTCATGCGAAGAGTTGACTCATTGGAAAAGACTCTGATGCTGGGAGGGATTGGGGGCAGGAGGAGAAGGGGACAACAGAGGATGAGATGGCTGGATGGCATCACGGACTCGATGGACGTGAGTCTGAGTGAACTCCGGGAGTTGGTGATGGACAGGGAGGCCTGGCGTGCTGTGATTCATGGGGTCGCAAAGAGTCAGACACGACTGAGCGACTGAACTGAACTGAACTGCCTCTCATCTCCACATCACCAACATTCGTATCTACCATGTATTGTGTCAGGTACATGGAGATATATACAAATAGAGATGAATGAAGACCAGTCCCAGTCTTCAAAGAGCTCACAGTTAAATAAGGATGGTGGACATGCATACATGCAATAGGAAATACAAAGGGATTCAACCCAGGTAGGCAGAGGATGCTTTAGAGGGACAGAGCAGAAAGGGTAACAAATGTTCTCAGAGAAGATCAGACATATATCACTTCAGCAGAGTATTGAAGGATGAGTAGGAGTTTGCTGGGGTTTGAGAAATGGGAAGTACTAGGGTGGTGTTATACATTATTCAAGAGTATATTCCAGCAAACAAATACGCCAACCATGCTAGATCATGTTTCTAAGGTTTGGGCAGCTGTTTCTCCTGAAGTAAGTGATTCTGGTCTTATGTAAAAACAGATCTTAAAACTCTGGAAGAAAGTAACATGTATAAGACTTTCAAAAGGCAGAACACGGGATCCTGGTAACATATAGAAGGGACCAGTATGGGTAACACAAAGCATTTTCCAGACCTAAAGTCATATATGAGCAGAACAGACTTCTTTGAGGGAAAATATATTAAGACTATAATATGTGGGAAAATAAACCACTTTCTTTCATGTTCCATTTAAGAACTAAGTTGCATCTTGTTCCCTCATTTTAATTTCTGGAGTTGATTTTTAGTTAGGTCTTTTTATAAACCCCCCAAAATTGTCTCCAACCAAACAAGAATGGCTAGTTCTAGCTCCACTCTTGGATTGTTCTTGCAATCTTGAGGCAATCAAGAAATTTTCATAAATAAATAAATTCAATCCTTCATTCAGTATTTATAGAGTGTCTAATATGTGCCCAGAAGGAGGAGGATGCTTTGAAAAGTTAGCACAGGAAGGATAGCTAGTACTCCCCACAGGTGTCTGAGGATGCTACCCTTGAGGAAGGCATTGAAGGATAAGTAGGAGCTCACCAGGATCTAGGGCAAGAGATGAACTAGTTAGTCCCTGCCCTCGAGGAAAACAGTTTCATGGGTGTTGGCCATGGCAGCTCAGGGTGAAGATGACAACGAGTAGCTACTGAAGGACAAGAGAGGGGCTCCCAACAGCCTGAAGAAGGAAGCTTCACAGAGGAAGTATACTTCAGTTGAATTTAAAAGGACAAGTAACCAAAGGTTACATTTCAGGCACAAGGAACAACATGTACTAAGACCAAGAGAAGATTACAGACAACGCAGTATGAGAGAAGCTACATGTACCTAAGACCAGTAAAGACCAAATTAAGAAGGATCTCATATGCCTTTCTTAGGGGTTTGGACTCTGCCTGTCTAGATAAAAAGCCACAGGTGAGGAAGCACGGGCAGTATGGAAACAGGAAAAGAGAGGTTTCAAAAAGTAGCTCTATTCTGGACATTGGCCAAAGATGGCAGAGATGCTAGTAGCGGGATTAACTAGTCTCAGGACCCTAAATAGAAATCTGGGTACAAATAGAGTTCTATCCCAAGAAGCCCAGAGGAGTGTTGGAGGACTAATGTGGGTTTTTTTTAGGCTTTAGGGGGTCTTCCAGCTTTATTTCAGGATAATTGACAAATTTAAAATGTATATATTTAAGATGTACAATGTGATTAATGCTTTGGTATATGTACACAATGGGAAATGGTTATCACAATCACATTAATTCATACATCCATCATCTCACATTGTTTTATATTTTGCTTTTTGCTATGTTGAAAACACTGAAGATCTGCTCTCTTAGCAAATTTCAAACATACAGAACAGTATTATTAACTACAGTCATCATGCTGTTCATTACATCCCCAGTGTAGCCTTTACCTTTTGTTCAGGATTCCAGACAGAACTGTGCTTCAGTTTGTTCTTAGGAAATGAGAGTAAACAACTAGCTTAGAATGATGATTATTTAAAAAGCTAATGAAGTTGGTATGCTGATAACAAATATGATGATGTAGGAGGCCCCTTAAATGAGCAGCCACTGGACTGCCACCAGTAATCATATTCCCAAGAGAATTCTAAGAACACATTATTCTGGTTTTGGCCTGTTGGACAGCCCTTATCAGTTTCATAAAAAATTTGTCTAAATTTTTATGAAGACTCTACCAATAAACATAAACATTCTACAAAGACTAAATATCTACAAATGGTCCTCAAATATATAACTTTTCTACAAGTCGACGTACAAAGAAGAGAGAACACACACAGTGACACATTGGATATCTCAATAAAAATTATACTAGAAATATCTAGTGGGAAGCAAAACAAAGATCTAAGAACCTTGTCTTTATTACTAGCAAAAACAAAAAGCTGAAAGGAACATCAATTCACATGTGATTGGGAAAGAATTCTCTCCAGCTATATCTATTCCTCTCAATGCGTGTGCTCAGTCGCCCGGTCGTGTCTCTTTTCTGACCCCATGGACTTTAGCTCGCCAGGCTCCTCTGTCCATGAAATTTCCCAGGTAAGAATACTGGAGTGGGTTACCATTTCCTTCTCCAGGGGATCTTCCCAACCCAGAGATTGAACCTGCACCTCTTGCGTCTCCTGCATTGGCAGGTGAATCCTTTACCACTAGTGCCACCTGAGCAACATTCCTCTCAATAGAGACAGCAAAATTAAGACAATAAATATAAACAGAGCAGCAGTCATAACATGTTTATATGGCATTATGGAATGGTTCAATGGAGAGCAGGATACGTGGGCTGAAACTATTAATTTGGGGACCATCAGCATGGAAGTAGGTGCAATCTCCCAGGAAGACACAGAATGACAGAAGGCAAGATCTCAGGGGAACACCAATATTTAGGGGCTAGAGGAGGAACCAGGGATCCTTGAGAAATACGATTAAAGAAGTGGAGGAACTGAATCTATGACATCATGGAAACCAAGAGAAAAGTATTCCAAGATGAGTATGTCTATGAGGCAAATGTCACAGAGAGGTCAAAAGTGCTCTTATCTTTTTGTCCTTCCATCCTTTCCCTAGGGTTCACTAAAGTTGATGCCTCGTCATTTTCAGGTCAGAAGAGAAACAGCCAAGGAGTCCCCAGAGGTCTAGTGATGTGTTTCAGTATATTTCAAGAATTTTCATTTCCAGGCTCTGGACATTTGGTACTCCTTGAGCAGCATGAACAAAACCACATGACATGCCTTGAGAAAGATTTTCCTTTTGGTGGGAACTGGTACTGCCATAGCCATTTATCACCATGACCCTCAGCTTTGCTGCAAAGGGCACTTTTATGATGTCGTATTTGTTGCACTTCTGCAACATGCTGGACAACACACAAGACACAGAGAGAAACACCACATGGTTCAGAGAACAGAAAAACTGTAGCTACCATTTAGACTCTTTTTTTCACAAGGTTATGCTCAATTCAAAGAGGTTGTACTTGCTAACCACCACCTCAAAGGTGCTGTGAAGCAAAGATGCAAATATTCAGCCTGGACTGGAACCTTCTCAGCCCAGCACTGCTGCTAATGAGCTTTATGACCTTGAGTACATCCCTTGATTGCTCTGAATCTATTTCTTCACAGACGAAAGGTGACTACCTCACCAAGAGGTTGTGAGGATCAAATGATCCACATGTGAGAAATGAGTAAAGCAATTTAAGGTATGTTACCCACAGAAGATGTTTACAATTACTGCCACGGATTTCATGGGCCATAAAATCACCACCATTCATTAAGATTTATGTCCTAGGCACTCTGCTAAAAGTTACTCATGAACCAGTTCACATAACTTGCATAACCCCTTGAGGTATCATTATTTCCATTTTACAGATGAAACGGACATTCAGAGACAGCAGCTTACTTGCCAAGGTCACAGAGTGAAACTATACAAAGGCAAGTACCATACGATTATCACTTATATGTGGAATCTAAAATATGACAAAAATGAACTTATCTATGAAGCAGAAACAAACTCACAGACATAGAGAACAGACTTTGGAGACTTGTGGTTGCCAAGGCGGGTGGGGTAGGGAGGGGGAGGGTTGGATTGGGAGTTTGGGATTAGCAGATGCAAACTATTATATATAGAATGGATAAATAACAAGGTCCTATTGTGGCACAGGGAACTATATTCAATATCCTGTAATAAACCATAATAGAAAAAAGTTATACAATGTCATGTCTGTGTGACTCCAAAGTCTATGCTCTTATTTATGCTTCCTCAATCACACTACAGTTTTAATGTGAGATGATGAGTTCTCAGTTACCACAGCTTTCACATAGACAACAAAGCTCTTAGGGCTTTGAGATGGGTGAACTGTGCTTCCATTGTAATGTTTCGGAACAAAGCTTGGAAATGAGCAGACCCAGCGCCCACAATGCAGGCATTTCAGCATTAGAATCAAGGTCAGAGGCGTGCCTGTGGCTAGAGACCAGATCTTGGGCTCCACTAGCTTAAGGAGTCTTTTCCATTCCTCCTCCCCAATGAGGGTGACGTTACTGAAGCCTTCATGAGTTCAAGGGAAAAGTTGTAGGATGAGAGGGGACATCGAAATGAACAAGAAACATCACTACAGTGGCCAGATAAGGATGTCCTAAAATGACACAGGAATTGAGGAAATGCTCACGGGTTTTCTTTTTCACTCTTCTTAAGTGGGAATGAACATTGACCCCAGCTGGTGGTTAAGAGAAATAAAAACTTAAAGAAAAGTAGGCAACAAGTTCTGTGAAAATCGGGTCTTTGGCAGCAAAGAACCATACTATTTCTCTGTTACTTCAGGGTTCTGCCCCTTTGAAAGCACCGCAGTCCAAGGGTTGTGGTAAGGATAGTAAGAGCTACCATTTGTTGAGCACTGACTTTGTGCTCAACATTTGTTGAGTCAGGTATTCCATTTCATCCTAACAACTCAATGAGGTAGATGGTATTAGTGTCATGCCCATTTTACAGATGAGGAAACTGAGACTTGAGGAGCATAAGTAGTTGACTCAAACAAGGTTACATGGTAGGAAGTGGCCAAATTGGGATTCAGAAGCTGGGGTAGCTAATTCCAGAGTCGGTGCTCCTAATGGTTCTTGCAAAAAGTAGACTCACTAGAAAAGACCCTGATGCTGGGAAAGACTGAGGGTAAGCGGAAACGGGGATGACAGAGGATGAGATGGTTGGATGGCATCACTGACTCAAAGGACATGAGTTTGAGCAAGCTCCAGGAAACAGTGAAGTACAGGGAAGCCTGGTGTGCTACAGTTCATGGGGTCACAGAGTCAGACACGACTTAGTGACTGAACAACAATGAACACCACCACCTCTATCATAGTGAATGAACAGGTTATTAGATATTTTGAGAAGTATAAAATACCATATAAATACAAGGGGTGGGTCTCTTTACTTAGCACTCCTCACTGTATTGAAGTGAATTCAGGTAGGTGCATTTTTCCCCTCCTAAATTTCAGTAAGTACTGTCAGTTTTATAATTTGCTTTCAGTTAAGTCTCAGCATATTGGCAGAATAGATCAAATATAAATTTGCCAGGCAATTTCCCTAAAGCTGTCTCCTGGAGGAGGTTGTGGCTAAATCTTAATTAAGTACAAGATTTCCATTAAGGTCTAAAGGCTCACTTTTCTTCCTGTGCCTTATGCTCAGTGATAAAGTGCTTTGTTACACAATTTTCTATAAAGATGAATCATCTTCCCTGTGCTAAGAAAGATGTCCATGAGGCAATCTGCTTCAGGATGTGGCTTCCATAATCCTGACTGCTGTTTCCAACCACTTATGGGCCTTCAAGGCTTTTGGATGCTGAAAAACCACTGGATGACATGATAAAGACTCCTCTAACCCCAAACTTCAAGACTGCTGCCTTGGACTACAGTTTCATGGTGACTTCATCTTTCCCATTCAAAGGAAATTACACCAAAGGCAGAGTCTGGGGCTTTCACCCTTTGTATTTCCCCTACTATGTAAGGTCCACAGAGGACTCTCAATCTGAGCTGGTAATGCCATTGGAATTCTGGGATGGAGGGACAGAGGCACTGGATCTGTCCTGACAATATGCCACTGCCCACCCAGCCCTTTTATAGTTTCTTAGCTGAGTTTCACAAGCAGCTGCTCTGAGTCTGGCATTATGCCAGGCATTGAGAATCCAAAATAGGTAAAGTGATGTGGTCTCTACTATTAAAGACCATCTCAGTCTCATGATGGGTGTACATGGCAGGGTGGTGGGGAGCTGTTATCCCAGAGTACAGACTCTTCCCTATTGTGTGCCAGAAAATACATCACACGGCAGCACGGTCATATTTTGCACGATTTTTCCTCCAGGGAGACTCCAGCAGGGGCAGCCACGGACCAGGGAGCCTTCTACAGGGCGCCGGTGCGGACTAGCGTGGCTCACAGCTCCAGCACCAGGCTCCTGATCTACTGGTTCACTCCTGGGTTTTTTTCTCACCCTCTGCAAGGAAATCTACAGTCTGTCTGGAGTGCAAGCAAGTTTCTTCAGCTTGTCTTTACCCCCGCCTACTGAGAAATTTCCTCTGTTGACTTGACTTTTAACAGCTGTTGAAATTCCAGTGCAGTCTATATATGCACGTGCACACTCACAATAGAAATGCATTTTATTATCCAGCTGGCTCATTAACCTTCTCTTTCTCCTCCTTGAATACCACGATCCAGAGTAAACAGGGGAAAAGCAGACCTGGCTGGATGAGAGGTACCTGCTTGGAAGCATGACTGCCCTTTCCACGTGTCTAATCAGCAGGCAATTCCAGATCATAAACATAAAAGCAGACACCTGCATTTGCATAGGAAACCAGTGCTTAAAGAAATGCCCGCCTCACCTTCATCTCCCCTTGGGAGGGAAATGAAGTGGCAAGTTAAGCCATAAACTTGGAAAAGATAAACAAACCATCTAAATTCTAACCTCTCTGGAAAGGACTGGCTAAGGTTCTGCCTATTAGAGATGATTTCTGCAAAAGGAATCTATGGCAAAAGGATGTAAAACTTGATCTAGGATTTGAGTTGCTTCTTTTTTATCCTAGAAATAAATCTCCCTACTTTTTGCCAGAAAGATCCAGTCCCATTGGCACCTGCCTAAGAGCAACTCTCTTCCTTTTAGCTGAGGCTGAGAAGAGAACAATGGCAAATTGGGGGGGGGGGGAGTGACAGTTGTGATCATGAACACAATTGAGTGTGTCACAATGTGTATGTATGTGTGCATGAGAAGTAAGAAAGTGTGTGAATGTGGTAAAAATCAGTCTATGTGTATACATAAGAGTTTGGGAAGGTTTTATGTGGGTGTGTACATTAGAGTGTGGGTCACTATTTAGCACTATTGTGAATCTATGTCAAAATGAGTGTTGCCATGTGTAAGTGTGATTACACGCAAATGTGACTGAGTTACAGTGATTGTGTCAGCACTGAGTACATGAGTGGAAGAGAATGTAATCCAGACTGTACAAAAACAAGAGTTTAAATAGGTGAGATTGTGTTTATGGTGTGAGCATGTATAAATGTGAACATATGAGCATGTATACACATGTTTGTGTCCTGGTGAGTTATGAGATGTGTAACTGTAAGGAGGAAATAGTGATGACAGTGCAAATGTGTTACAGTATTTGAAACTGAGTGTGTGTGTGGACTGCATGAGAAACAGGCAGAGGAATGTCAACCTGTATCTGTACACAAAGTGTGTGTGATTGTGTAGGAATTTGGGAGTTAAGAATGACTATATCATCTGTGTGGATGTGAGTCTGTAGGTATGACTGGAGTGTAAGAACGTAAGAAGGAACATCAATGGGTGAGTGTATGAGAACGTGAGCATGGGTGTGTGTCAGTATGAAAAGGTGAATATGAGTATGGGGACTTTCCTGGCAGTCCAGTGGTTAGGACTCCATGCTTCCACTGCAGGGGGCACTGGTTTGGTCCCTGCTCAGAGAATTAAGATGTCATGTGGTGGGCCAAAAATTTTAAAAGTTAAGATACAGTGCATCAAATATATAAAAATAAAAATAAAATAAATAAATGTATGTATCAGTGTATGGCAGTAGGAATGTACCGCTACATAGCGTGTCTGCAAATATGACCATGTACAAGTGTGAGGGGTTAAGGGTGATCATTGCTATAAATGTGTCTGGTGTGAACAGTGAGTGTGAGCCAGGGAGGTAAATATGATCATGTCAATGTACAAGAGTGTGTGTGTGCATGTTTTGTGTGTGCATGCATATGTATATATGTGAACAGTGGAGGGCTCCAAAATAAGATGCTGAGACACACTTCAGGAAGTGTCTCCCCCCAAATCACAATATATGTCGAGTTACATGCAAGTGCCTTAGCCGCTCTCAATCTCTATCTTCGCATGGGGAAGAGAGATGATAAAAATACCTACCTTGTGCTCGTATCACTTTTTTTTTTTTTAATCAGAAACAAAAACAGCAACTCACAGGAAAAAAAAAAACCTACTTTGCAGAGTTACTGTAGGATCAAACGGTCTCATGCAAATAAAAACACCTAGCATAATGCTGGCAACAGTAGGTACTCAATAAATATAAGTTATTATTGTGGCTGTCATTGAACACCCAGGAGAGACCCAGGGGCATGCTTCTTGTTTTAGCCAGTTCTAGTTACTTTCTGTTGCTCCAGCTCTATAGAGGATCCCCTACCAGGGCATCTCTGGAAAGCTGAATGCATTGGTATCGACAAGGCTGTAATTTCACACCTTCAATTTCACGGCCAAAAGTCTGGAGCTTCCCTCTCCATGAGAAGGCATCACAGAAACACCTGCCTCTGAGCTGCAGTTCTCCTCTGTCCTGTAGGCCCAGGACAGGCTCAGTGTGGGAGAGAACTGCACTGCAGTTCCTTGTTTCTTATTTGAGTCTGTTTGCTTTTCTCATGGGGTATTTTATTTCTCTTTTGCTTGTCTGATTTTGCCCTGGGCAATATGAGAGACATCTCTGCAACTGACAAAGAGACAGAAGACCAGTCAGACAGAGGGACGGTAAGATACAAACAGATAGCTAGACTGTAGCATATAGCAACAGAAGGCCAGATGGAGGAGACGACAGAGGAAGAAGCTGTCATGGCGGCCTGAAAGGAAAAGACACAGGTAGATGATCAGAGAGGCAGGCCAAGAAATCTGAAAGAAGTGGACAGGAAGAGAGAGAGGCTCAAACGGAAAAGCTGGTAGGGAACTGTCAGACATTTGAGTGAGACTAGAGAACTGTGAAATTTGGTCCCTACTCCTGAAGAGCTTCAGTCTAGTCTACCTGCCAAGAGGAATATGCTAGAAACCATGCAAGGGTTAGTTAAGGCAGCAGAGCAACAAGGGCTACACTACATGCTATGGACTCAGGCGTTGCTGGAGAGTTGGGGAAGGACACACCCCCTGGCTGGGTGGGAAGACAGAGGGAAGGTTCTGGAAAGTTTAAGTTAAGCCTGCCAGACCCCGAAACTGGGATGGTCAGGATAGGGGTACGCTTTGAATAGGAAGGTAACATGAAGGTTATGGGGCAGTAGAAATGACAGGAAAGAATTGGTGAATTTGTCAACTTCACTATCAGGAAAGCAACAGGAAAGGAAATGACAGCTTGATGGTATGTGTGCCTGTGTTATACTAAAGCTCCTAGATGGCGCTTGACATTTGCAAAGGACTTGGCAATGACTGTTAGCTTATTTTTCCTACTCCAGGATGTAGGCTGAAGCTGTCATTTTCATGTCAGAGATGGGAAACCAAGGGCAATGGTATAAGCCCCTAGAAAGTAGGGTCTTTGATGGCAGGAGCTCTGGTGGAAAGGTGGCATTTACCTGAATTCGGAGATCCCTAACTTCCTGCCCTGGAATCCATTACTCACCTCACACCGCCACTGCTGCAGGACCTCCGATGGGCTCAGGGCTGGGAACAGCAGCTGTCACAGGGTGCAAGGACTCAGCTGCTCTCTCTTGGGGGAAACCTGCCAAGAAAAGCATTGTGGGGGAGTGGGAACCTCTTTCCCCACCTGCTCCTGCTCCATCCATCTCCCCCAAACATCACACACACACACACACACACACACTACAGAAAATCCCTTAAGAAGGCAGAGAGTCAGTCAAGAAGTATAAAAAAGCCCAGGAACATCAGAGTCCAGACAGGACACTGAACTGGGAGTTTCAAGTTGAGAACAGCTATCCCTTCACCACTCTGGAACTGCTTGCTAGTGAGTGGACTACCCTCAGCAGCTTGGGTAAGTGCTGAGAGCGCTCAGTCAAATATGACAGATGTGAAATATTTGCATATTTCAGGAGATGGTGTCATCTAGTGGATAGGAGGAAGCCATGAGATGATGGGAAATGCAGGTTTGGCTCTGGTGACACCTGAGCTGCCTCAAGACTCAGCTGTTCAGCTTATTTCATCCTTAACCTCCAAGTCTCCACCATCATTTCCGTTTCCCTTCTCAACAGTGTCCCTCACTGAGTTGGTGGGCAGAGCACTTTGAGCTTCCCTAACTTGCTATCATCTCACAGCTGCCGAGGGCCTCAGCCTCTAATCCTATTTGGAACTTTCCTCTAATCTCTGCCACAGGGATGTCTTTCCTAGTCTTCTCCAGATTTCTTTGGGTGAATACATCCAGGGCTTTTTAGGAGGTTACAATTTATCCTAGCTTCCCCCAAGAGGTTTCCATACCCAACCACAAAGAAGACAGGGTCTGTTTAACCCCTCCCTTTCCTCACAATCACTTCAGCCTCTCAAGGAGGAGACTGTTTCCTTGATAGGACCCCAAGCTCTGCAATCCTTCTCCTTCCTTCCCTGACCCCCTCTTCTCCACAGTCTTTGTCCTCAAAGAAGAGCAGCACCTATGGACTAACTTCCAACAGAGTCAGATACAAGCTAGCACACGCAGAGGGTCCTAATCTGAACACATGGATGATGGATGGATGGGTAGAGACAGTAAAATTGAAGCCTCGGGGAGCCAGGAAAAGCCCCGTCATTCCCAATTCCCCTCTTCTAGAATAAAAGGACCAAGCCATCCCCCAGGAATGCCAGTTGCTGCTGGCAAGCCTCCCAAGCACATCTGTTCCCTGGGGGCCCTGGCATTCCCTGGGCGCGTCCCACATGCACACTCCAGGCAGTCTTTCCAAATCCGCCCCACTGCGCTGCTGAGCAGTATGCTGCCCCCTCCCCTGCTGCGTGAGACCATCCTACAAGGGCATGGGATGGGGGCAAAGGCGGGAGGGCTGCCAAAGCTCCTGAGAGGGCTCAAGAAGAATGGCCGCAGTAAGTCCCCTGCCCATCCCCTAGTGGGGAGACACGCTAGAGGACGTGGAGGAGGGGAGGGGGCAAGTGCACCAGCCAGTACTAACCAAGCAGCTCCAGGTTCGTGTGCCGCATCAAGAGCTTTCCTTAGGCAGACCTCCACTTCCCTTTAGCTGCTTGTTAACTCCGGGGGCGGCCTGCTTTGAGCTGACTGCACAGCTGGAGCCAATGCAGAAGCAACAGCAAGAGCAGGACACAGAGCTCCACCTAGTGGCCACACTCCTGCCACCCGTCTGGAGGTCAGTGTTGCAAGTCGGGAGTGGGGGTGTCCTGTGTGTGCACACAAATGGGGTCGCGTTGTCTGAACTGCATCCAGTACCACATATTTGTGTGCCTCTACCATGTCCTGTGTGTGGTGTGAAGTTGTGTTTATATCGTATTGCATATGTATATCAGGTCAGCACCGTATTGTGTATGTGCCCTGGGCCTGCAATGTGTTGCATGTGTATTCCACCTATTCTGTGCTGTGGGGTGCCTGGGTCTAATCTCTATTGTGTATCATATGTCTATGCCACATTGTGTGCATCTTCTTGTGTGTTTATGCTGCTCGTGTGTGCTTCTTTGTGTGTGCACCTGTGGCTCAGCCTCCTACTGGAGGCAGAGGTAGAGATCAGTGGAGCCCTCGTGTGCCTACCAAGACCCCAGCCTTGCTGCCATCTTCCTGCCAGCATCTGTCTGGGGATTAGGGTTGACACCTCTTTGGTGGGGGAGGGAATCTGTGAAGAACCACTCTCTCTACTACAGAGCAGCCCCCTCCCATGGTAGGTGCCTGGTCCAGCACTGAAGATAGCTGGGAATGTTCCAGAACCTTTTTCAGGCCCAAAGAAGGAAATTGGGCACTGGGGGTGGGATGGCTTCCTCTCTTAACTCCCAACCCCAGATGGGCCTGCAGGAAGCTGCAGCCGCCTGAGTTTTTTTCTTTGGGCTGTTGGAAGTACTGGACCCCTTCTCCACAGGGAGTTAACAGTCGCAGAGCAGGTTAAACACTGACACCCCAGGTATAAGGGGAGCTCGGTCAGAGGCATTCCCATTGAGGTCACTAGGGGGTGCAATTGTGCTGATTGTTAGGGGCAATGTCTCTTAAAAGTATAGAAATCCAAAAAGTCCACCTGCCTCAGAGAGAGAGCAGGATGGAGGAAGACAGAAGGAAAAAGATACAGACCCTAAGCCAGGCCCTTCCTTCACCTTCACCCCAAGCCCTTCTGTTCTCAGAATGACTTGAGTCAGGGTGACTGTTGGGTATCTGCCTCCACCCCAGGGTATAAGATCTGGGTGAGATTCCCCATAGTGCTTTTTAGGGGCTTGGTTGAAGTGAAAAGTAAAAAGTGTTAGTCGCTTAGTTGTGTCCAGTTCTTTGCAACCCCATGGACTGTAGCCCACCAGGCTCCTCTGTCCATGGAATTCTCCAGGCAAAAATATTGGAGTAGGTAGCCATTTCCTTCTCCAGGGGATCTTACTGACCCAGGATCAGACACAGTCTCCTGCATTGCAGGCACATTCTTTACCACCTGAGCCATCAGGGTCTTGGTTACAGGGGGAGATTCTACACGTGGACATCTCCCCCCATCCCACTCCCTTCCCATTCATTTTAAATAAAAGTAAGGGCACACTGCTGAGAGAGATGAAATGTGTGTAGTGGTTGTGGGCTTGTGTTGTACTGTCTTCCTCTAAATTAGAGAAATGCCCAAAATTATGATTTAAAATGTGTAAATTGAGGGGAAGGGGCTCTCCTTGAGTGAAACTTTTTTTCATTACCAAGAACAAATGGACCCACTTCCTAAAATGTTACTACTATCTTAGGAACCACCTAGTTCACCCCAGTCATTTGAAAGACAAGGAAACTTGAGGCCCAGAGAAGGGGAAGAAACATTCAGATCAGAACACTGACTTTTGGACTCCCATGGTTGGTTCCACTCCAGCTATTTTTCCCTTTAAAACTTCCTTCTTTGGACTTTCATGGTGGTCTAGTGGTTATGACTTCGCCTTCCAGTGCAGGGGCACAAGTTCAATCCCTGGTCGGGAAACTAAGATCCCACATGCCACATGGCATGGAGAGAAAACAAAACCACCACCAAAAAAACCCCTTCCTTCTCCAAATCCAGGGTCCTCCCACCTCAAGGCAAAACCCTGGCCTCCATCTCCACTGTGTGGTCTCCAGGATTGTCCTATTTCACTTCAGTGATCAGGCACCCAGGCCTTATCCTGGTTTCTATTCCCCACCAGGAACCTGTTCCTTTCTTTCTAGCCTTCAAGCTCTGCTTCCTTCATTAAGCTTCCTGCCAGCATAGCCAGCTGTGGCTCTGCCATCTTGCCCTTCCTCGCATCCCCCCTGGGTGCCGTGCAGATCGCCCCAACCTGCAGATAAGTGGCCAACTGTGCAAAGCAGACACGGATCCACTGCATTGATTAACATTTCCAATTAAACTCCGGGTTAGGCTATATTAGTGACTCCAGTAATCACCATGGAAAGTGAAAGTCCCTCTGTCGTGTCTGACTTTGCAATCCCATGGACTATATAGTCCATGGAATTCTCCAGCCCAGAATACAGGGGTGGTTAGCCTTTCCCTTTTTCAGGGGATCTTCCCAACCCAGGGATCAAACCCAAGTTTCCCACATTGCAAGAGGATTCTTTACCAGATGAGCCACAAGGGAAGCCCACGGAGATAAATGCAAATACCTTCTCAAGGAAGCGGGGCACGAGAGGAAGCAACACATTCTGAGAGGAAATGGAAACAGACTGCTAGACCCGAAGGTTCATCTGGTACCCCTAAAGCAGACTTGAAATGTGTGCCAGCCTGTCACTTGATCGGAGGCTCAGGCTTCACACCTGAAATGGAGGACTCGGGTCCCTGGTGCCTGAAGGCTTGCCCTTGCCCGCCCCCTGCTGGAGAAGCCGAGTAGTGCCTAGTGCTGAGCTGGCAGCCGAGTTCCGCCCTCCCCCGCAACCCCAGTCCCTGTAGAGGCAACCATCTGGCCTCCAGCAGGTGGTGAGGTTGCGGGGAACAACAGGGGAGCTTAAGCTGAACTCTAGATGCCTCAGCAGCTTCACTTACCTTCTAGGGCAGTGGTTTTCACCATCCCTGGCCTGCACAGGGTCCCATGGGCCCCTGGGAAGGAGGGCTTTCTTTTTGAGCATGGGCGGATACATACCCCCATCCCCTGAGCAGGGGCCCCAGGCCCAGCCCTGGCCCACCCCACGTACAACCAGTCAACCTACCTTCTGGGCCATGTTAGAAGCTCCCTCAGTCCCTTCTGGAGCCCCAGCCCCTCACTCCCTTCTCCTTACCCCGGAGGAAGAGCCAGTTGTAGAGGGTACCCTGCTCATCATCAAATTTCTTCTTCCCTCGACCAAAGCTATCGGCTTCTGAAGGCAGCTTACCTGGGTAGAATGCTTTTGATTCCCCAGCTACACAGAAATTGTCCCCTTAAGTCTGGGCTAAGCCACAGGTGCCTCAGCAGCAAAATTTCCTCTAGTTCACCAGGGAAATCAGGGCCTTTGGGCTCCTGGGAAAATGCTGCCTTTTCCTTCTTCTTTCTCTCTATGGTTTTATTCCTACCTACTCCACTGACCTTACCCACCTACTCTATCTGATTTCTAGACCTGATTTGGTTTTTTTTTGTTTTTGTTTTTTTGCCTTGGCTACCCACTTTGACTTCACAGTAGCTCAGCCTCTGACCTCGTAGTAACAGTCTCTGATGGGAGTAGCACCTCCCTAGCCCTGCAGTTATTCTTCAATTCCCTCTCTCCTCAAGTCTATCTGCTCCCCTCCCCTGAAAGACCTCAGCAAGCTGGCTTGCTCTATACTCCATTTCTGCCTCCAACTCTAAAAATCTGCTACCTGTGGGAATGGTCAGCTAGTCAGCTACTTGGAACGTCCTTAGGATGTTGTGGCTCCATGCCTGTACCCCTATCACAGGTGAACCCCCTTTTTCTGTTAGGTCTCTCCTACAAGGCCCACTTGCCTGCCTAGAGGCTTGGAGGGCCTTTCCCTTGACATCCCAAGGTCCTCCTGCCCTCAAGATCTTGCAGCTGTCAGCTTTTAGCCACATATGTCCCAGTCTCTGGCTATTTTGCCTCTTTCATGGGGGAGGAGGGTATGATATCTGTATTGAGAAACAGAGGCTGACATGACTCTATCCAAGCCCGGGCCTGTTAATCGTCTATTACCTTATTAAGCCCCTTTGCCCAAAGGTGTCTTGAGAGGCCTCAAGAACCAAATCACAGACCTGCCCAATTATAACTTTGCAGATGGCCCAGTGAAAACCGCACTGACCTTTATACCTCAGTCATCCCAGAACAGGGGCACAGTGTTGTCACCAACAGGAATGGACCTCCTTCTGTTCCAACACCTCAGCCAGCCATACAGTTGGCCTGGATTTGAGTCTGCAAAACCATGGGGGGAGCAAGACTAACATGGCTAAAGGCTTCCCTGCTGAAAACCAGTTTTTAAAAATAGCACTGCAGCCGCCCCCTTCATACTTCCCAAAGCCAAGCCACTCACCCTTCTCTCCTTGGTTTCTACAGACCACAGCCCAGAACCCTCAAGTCCGGAGTCTGCCACTAGATTCTGAAGGTGGGACCAAAAAACAAAACAAGTGGGGCCCCTGGCTCCCTCCCTTCAGGCACCGCCCTCCCTCCGCTCCCCCACCCCACCCCTCCACCACCACCTGGGGAAGGAGAGCCTACCAGAGCAAGAATCAGAAAGGTCCAAGTTCCCCCCTCCCGAAGTATGGCAGGTATCTTGGCAAAGCCAGTTCGCAAACTGAGGGCAAGGGCCCGGCAAGCTGAGGGGGACTGGGAACGGGGGCAGTGGACCTGGTGACCCTGCTCCCCAGACAAAGACAGAGGCCAACTGAGGGACCCTGGGCTTTCTAGGGATATTATTGCATCATTCTAGTCACCACAGGAGAAGAAAGGAGGTCTGCTCTGATTGCCCTCCTCCACCCCACCAAAAAAGGGGTGGGGGAGGAAGAGAAAGAAAGGGGGAAAGGCGTCCATTTAAGAAAATCGTCACTTTTTCTCTGTGCTTCTGTCTGGCTGTTCCTCCTCCCCTGGACTTGCCGGGCCGCGGCCACACCCCCTCCCCTTGGGGGGGTGGGGGGTAGCGCTGCTGTCGCTGCTCCAGTGTCTGGGGAGGGAGGCGGGAAGATGGTATAAGACCTACACCCTGACGTCGCTCTGGGGGCGGATTTTGCCTCAAGCGGCCCAGGCCCCAGCAAGCGAGTCTAGGACTTGACCCAGCGAAGGGGCCCTGGGCCTCCGGGAATGGCCCCGACACACCCACTTGTCCGCGATCGAGAGCCGGGATCGTGCACAGTGCGCGCCGGGTGTCAGGGCTCCGGGGGAGGCAACGTAGAGGACTCGAGGCCAGGGCTCCGCGACAGCGGGAGGAGGGTCCGAGCAGGTAGAAAATCGGCCCAGCCGCCTTAAAAGCAGAGCCCAGCCGCCACCCCCTTCCCCAGAGCGAGCCGGGTGCCATCCATCGTGGGATTTACCTGCCACTGGTCCAGCCACCCCGTCCAGACCTTGCCTCTCCCTCCGAGCGCTGGGGCTGGCTGGCGGGGCTGGGGCGCCGCAGCCCCGCGGCCGCAGCCGCAGCCCGGGCTCGGCCCGCTCCCCACCACCCTCCCCCCGCTCTCCTCCCGCTCCTGCACACTCGTTTCGGGCAGGGGAAAGCTGGAGCCCCCCGCGCGAGACCCCACACTGTCCGCTGCCCACAGCTGCCCGTCCGCGGTCGAGCCCGGCTCGGCAACCGCTCCCTCGCCCTGCTCCGCTATGACGTCACCCGGGCTCTGCACCGCGCGGAGGCCAATCAGAGAGGGAGCAGAAAACTAAAATCACCCTGAGTGGGCTACTGGGGACCAATCTTTTGTTTCCAGGCAGGAAGCGCCTGGGAGGAAAAAAAAAAAATGAAGGGGAGGGAACAGGGAGAAGGAAAGGAAAAGGAGATGGAAACTTCTACACTGTCAGGGTTGTCTAGACAGAGGTGGGGCCCTAGAGAAGGAGGTGCACCTGACGGAGGTAGAGGAGGGGGGCTATTGAGTATAGCTTCTTCAGCTGCTGCCCGCAAGAAGACTGGCATTTCAGGTACATTTTCAGGGAGGAAGTCTGTGCAGCTACACAATCACTCTTTACTGGGGGGAAATGCTATGGATTTGGGACACCACCTGTCAGGCAAGCAGGTTACCCTGATGGAGTGTCCTGAATCCACAGTAAACTGAGAGGCAGATATGGCAGTGGGGTGCAAAGAGATGACAATCTAGATAGGAAAAACACCCTTCTACACATGAAACACACGTGGTGTTTTCTTAAAGCATTATACAAAAAGAGAACTATTAATCCACTTCAAATATATAGGTGTATAAGACTGATGCTGGGAGGGATTGGGGGCAGGAAGAGAAGGGGACGACAGAGGATGAGATAGCTTGATGGTGTCACTGACTCGATGGACATGAGTCTGAGTGAACTCTGGGGGTTGGCGATGGACAGGGAGGCCTGGCGTGCTGCGATTCATGGGGTCGCAAAGAGACGGACACGACTGAGCAACTGAACTGAACTGAATATGTGCTGTGCTGTGCTAAGTCGCTTCAGTTGTGTTGCACTCTTTGAGACCCCAAGGACTGGAATCCCGTGTGTGTGTGTGTGTGTGTGTGTGTGTGTGTGTGTGTGTGTGTGTGTGTGTATGTGATTATACTAACAATCGTTAAGATGTGGCTGTCTCTGTCCATCCTTTCACTGAAACACTTCATGGCATTGCTTGTCTTTAAGGAAAAGTTCAAAATTTTGCCGATGTCAAAAGCCTTCTAAAATCTAACTTCAAATATCAGGTTTTGTTACTCCAAAATCTATCCTTCCTAGATTATGTACATTAGATTATGTCAATTAGAATAATTTGGCTAGGTTATGTAAATTAGAGTAAAGTCTAGCAAGAAGCTAGTAAGCTGTCATCAAAAATGACCAAAAGTGCAAAATAATAAGTACATTCAAATTATAATGATGCAAAATATGCCAGCAAAAAAAAAATCAGAGATGAACATCAAATTATAATAGTTGGGTTAAAGAAGTAGAATTATGCTTGATTTTTCCTCTTCACTTTCAAACTTCTTTTTATAAAGATGTGTGTCTTCACATACTTAAATGGTCAAGATGGGTCTAATCCTCTCCAGTGCACTTTTATCCAATTTTCTCAACATGTACATAACATCCAGCAATCATTTCGGCATGAAGTCAACAAAAGAAGCTTCAAAGTCAAGAATGAACTAATATATCTGCAAGGGTCCTTTTAGGAAAAGTCACACACCAGGCCCCTAAACTCACCAGAGACAACATCTGAGGAACTTGGAGAATGAGATGACTCTTTGGATTAATTCATTTTATTTTATTTTATTGGTGGGTATTAACTTCCTTTTACTTTTAATTGGAGGATAATTGCTTTACAATGTTAGGTTGGTTTATGCCAAACATCAACATGAATCAGCCATAGGTACACACATGTCCCCTCCCTCTTAAACCTCCCTCCCACCTCCCACCCCATGGACTAATTTCTTTTAAATTGTGATGATACTGGGAATTGAAAAGAGAGTAACATTGACCCTTCAAGTCTATGACAGAGCAGGAAAGAAGGAGGCAAAGACTAACTAAACCACATACTCCTCAACTTTAAGGATCACTTTGCATTTTACTTTTTATTTTTCTTAATTAAAAATATATTTATGCATACATGAGTATTACATGAATTTTGCAGAGCTGGCATTTATGTATAGATCTGACATTTATGTATAGATCTGAGTTCAAAGCCCATGCCTTTTCTAATATGATGTGTGGTATTACTGATTTTGTTAAAACATATATTGGCTTTGAAAAAAAATCTGAGTATATCAGCTTGATTTTCTTTAATCAGGCATTTTTAAATAGCTTTTGTTTTCAGTGTGGTTATTGTCTTCTAATGCAAAAACTCCCATTACCCTTCTGAAATGCTTGATTAATAGGCTTAAATCAGGATGGTTCTGCTTCCAATGATCTCACAGATATCTTTTTAATTAACTTTGGGGTTAAAAAAGAGGAGCCCATCACATTGATTTTGGTTTTTACATCATGGTAAAAGTAATCTAAATATCACTGATATAAATGAATGTCATTTACTAAATGCTACATCTCTGATTTGTAAAATGCACTTCTTTCTGTTATTTTAAACAATAAGAACACATTTAAATAATAAAAAGGTATAACTGGATTTTCCTGGCTAATGATTTAACTTGGGTCTTCTAGGCTATTGATTTAAACTGTAATTAAAAGGTACTTGATTTCACCCTAATCCTCCCATATACCTCAGCTATAACTCAGAGCTATTTATGCCATTACCACACACGGTTATTTAAATGTTTCATGCATGTGTTTCTTCTCTCTCTGGTGATTACAGAAACTAGCACAGGGCCAAAATCCTATTAGGTGCTTGATGAATTAAAACATAGTGGTGTCACAGAAAAAGGACTGGACTTAGGAGCCAGAATCAACACAAAAGATTTCAGTCTTGCAGTGAAAGGGTGATAACCAATATCATTCTTTTTTTTTTCCTATATCAATCTTGATACCATAAAGCAGTCTTCACTGCTGTTGGGGTTTGTTCTCCAGGAATATAGGATAACTGCATGGAACCTTGCAGGGAAACTGAAGTGTCTTAGAAGATTTCATGTGTTCATCAACTCCCACTCCCCCCTGCTCCCTTCCCCCAAGCTCATTGATTTAACGATACAACAACATTGCCATAATAACCTCTTGGCATGTGCATCCTACCTCCTAGGTTACATACCACTTTCATATCTCCTCGTGTGCATCCTCACAACGACAACAGTGTACTGTGGCAATTATTATGACCTGCATTTCACAGATCAGTGAATGGTGATCCAAGGGTTGAAAGTAAGATCAATCTCTTTGTTCAGTGCCTCAGAGAGATGGTCCTAGAAACCAGGTTTCCCACTGTCAGTTCTCTTCTTTCTACCACCCTACATGGCAACTTCAATTGTATTTTTCCTTTGGTTCCCATCAACCTAACCAGCCCTTTGACTTGCATGAGAAGTGAGAGGCTCTGCGATAGGGCTTGTAGCAACAGACATAAACTGAGTATCTTCAAACTGTCTCAGCGAAATCCCAACTAAAGGGAACATTATTGTTGTTGTTGTTTAGTCACTAAGTCATGTCTGACTTTTTCACAACCCCATAAACTGTATGTAGTCCACCAGGCTCCTCTGTCCATGGGATTTCCCAGGCAAGAATCCTGGAGTGAATTGCCATTTCCTTCTCCAGGGGATCTTCCCAACCCAGGGATTGAACCTGGGTCTCCTGCATTATCAGGCAGCTTCTTTACCGCTGAGCCACCAGGGAAGCCCAAAGGGAACATTGCTCACTCTCATATACCACTGATGGCAGTGTCAAATGGCACAGCCTTTGCGAGGGGAAGTTGGCAATACTTAGGAAAATTTTACTGCATAAGCTACTTGATCAAGCAATTTCAACTCAAGGAATTTGCCCATAGATATACTCATAAAAACATGCCAAAATGTGTTCAAGTATGTTCAATGCTGAGTCTTATGAGAGAATGAAAAAATTTTACATAAAGGACAACCTAAATGATCCTTATAAGGGAACTGTTAAAGAAATCACAGTATATACATGTTGTGGGATATTATATATCAGCAAAAAAGAATCGTTGATACCTATGTATGGAAGTAAAAATACACATTATTGAGTAAAAAAAAAAGTTGTAGAAGTTGTACTATTATTTTACTTTTGTTTAAAACAGTGTGTGCATGTGTTTAAGTTGGAATTATACACACCAAACCAAGCTTCCCTGGTGGCTCAGCAGTAAAGAATCCACTCGCAGGTCAGGAGATGCCTGCCTGCTAATGCAGGAGTTGCAAGAGATGCAGGTTCGATCCCTGGGTTGGGAAGATCCCCTAGAGGAGGGCACGGCAACTCACTCCAGTATTCTTGCTTGGAGAATTCCATGACAGAAGAGCCTGGTGGGCTGCAGTCCATAGAGTCACAAAGAGTTGGACTCGACTGAAGCAACTGAGCACATACACACCAAACTGCTAAAACAGTTAACTCTGGGAAATAAAAAGGTGGGAAGGAAAACACATGGGTGTGTGTGTATTGTGGGGAAATGGTGTTTTCTTTATATGCTTCTGCATTTTTTACAATACACAGTATTTTGTATGTAAGAAACATTAAAAGGGGGAAATATAGCTTAGTTTGAATTAAGAAAAAACAAAAGAAACAAAAGCACCCCTACTATCCTAAAAGGTTTCTGAATGCCAGGTCAATGGTTCAGGCCTGGCAATAAAGGCTCTGATGTCCCAGGATAAGCTGAGCCATACCTGGGCAGGCACTGGAGGCTGGGCAGAAATGTACAACCCACTGAACAAAAGCAGCCTGGATTTTCTGGCTTCCTGTCCACCCCTGCCTCAAGTCCCAAAGCCAGAAATTATTCCTGGTGGTCAACTCTAGGTCTCTGTGTCTCTGGGTCTTCACAGTTTTTGCTATAGCAGCTACACTTGGAAACACACACACACACACACACACACACACACACACACACACACACACACACACACACACAAAACCTACTGCTCTGAATACAAAAGAACCTGGCTTGGCAGCTAGTGCACAAGGCATTGTCTGGGAGCTTGCTGCCCACTCTTCTTTCATCTGGGCCTGTTCATTCTAATCTATTGCCATCACTGTAGTCAGGCCCTACTGGGCTCCTTCCCAACTTTCCTGCCTTCCACTCCAATCATTAGGAGATCCAGCTGTCCTGTAGGAGGAAATGTGCTGGGTAGCCTGTTGAGCAGAGGTCTCATCATTGCTTAAAACCAGAGGCTGGGGAAAGAGGGAAGCTCATGGCTAGGAAAACACCATTTGCATGGGTCTTAAAAGTTCTCAACAGGGCATCAAGAGACCCAGATTCTAGTCTAACCTTTGGCCAGGATACCTTGGGAAAGACAAATTTCCTTCAGCTTGAGATTTCTCCATTGTGAAACTTGTCCTGCCTATTTCCTTGGACTCTTGTATGGAGTTGGCATTGCTTTTTACTCACTAAGTTGTGTCCGACTCTTTTGTGAACCCATGGACTGTAGCCTGCCAGGCTGTTCTGTCCATGGAATTCTCCAAACAAGAATACTGTAGTGGGTAGCCATGCCCTCCTCCAGGGGATCTTCCCAACCCAGGGATCGAATCTGCATCTCCTGCATTGGCAGGTGAGTTCTTTATCACTGAGCCACTAGGGAAATCCAATGGCTAATGGAACAGGAGTGGTTTTAACAGGTTTTAGAGCTACATGCCTCCTGAATAGACTTAATGAGTCCCCATTTACATACATTCCCTGTATGGCGGGACCTTGGGACTTTGGGGTATTTCTCCTCACCTTCCCTTGCTATAGTTAGCATCTGTTAAAGACCTGCCCTGTACAATCTACAAGTTTCAGAAGCCCACAGCCTCTGCCCTCCTCCCCTCTACCAGGGAGTTAGTGAAGGAAAAGCAGAAGACAATTAAATGCAGGTGGATGTGGATGAATTAATATGAGAATTAGGAAGTTCTTCTCCTCTGACTTGGTTTTAATTAGCCCCACTACCATGGTCCTACATATCAAACCACATGATTTAATTGAGCTGATGCTCTGTTTGATTTTGTTCCTAAGTGGATCACATTATACATTCCTTCCCCACACTGCCGTCCAAACCTAAGTCAAATGGCAGAGTAAACTGAATCCGAAAAGTTGGTTTCATTGCTCTTTCCATTTTACTAGGGGGAAAGAGAGAGAATGAGAAAGTGGAGGACAAAATCTAAGGGACAAAGAACCAAGGGGAGAAACAGAAAACCAAACCTTAATTTGTGTGTGTGTGTGTGTGTGTGTGTGTACTGGCTGGACTATGTGGACTATGAGGACTATGATGTCATGCTTTCTCAGCTCACCTGTGATTGGCTGCTCAGTTCAGCATCTGCTGAGAGCAAAAGGATGATTATTTGCCAGAGATACAGACCTTTCAGGGAAGCTTTGAATCACTGCTGGTTGTCGTGACAACCTGGGCAGTGTCTGCTCCTGATAACCACATAATGAGGTTGTCAGGAACAGAAGTGGCCCTGTCCCCACATTCAACCTTCCCTTGTGAGCAATAGCAAAGTGGTGAGCAATAGAACATTTCTCTTGGGAGGTGAAGGGGAAAAAAAAAATCATCAATAGGCATAGTGGAGATCCCCTCAGACAGTGTATGTCAGCCCAATCCTGGAAAAAAAAAATCTCCTTGAGGAGCTCCTCACCTACCATTGACAAGTTCCCATCTAAACCATTGTATCCACTACAAATTCAGTGACCTGACAAACAGGTGGTGGAAGGGTGAAGCCTATCTCTGCAAGCAGGCAGAGAAGCTGAACAGAAGGCAGTGTGAGTGGAATATTAAACTGATATGGGAAAGGTGCATTACCTCTCTTCAAAAGATACCATCATGGCGTGGTCGAAGGTCAATGGAGGGCATGTGTCAAAGATGGCAGGGCATGGCCATATCTGGTCACCAAAGCCAGACACAAAGGGAGCTTGAGGACGATGAGTTATGTGCTTCTCTTCCTGATGCTTTCATTTTCCTGGAGGTCAATACCTCTCTACATTATCTTAGGGCTCCAGATGTTCATGAGAGGGAATATCAACTGCACCTCTGTGACACATTCTACATGCAAATCTAATTTTATTAGCACCTACTAAGGACAAGGCACACAGTTAGGTGTTACAGATACTACACAGTTGAACTAAACTTGGACTGTCTCCTCAAGGAACTTGGGATCTAGTTGGGGAGAAAAAATACAAACCCAAGTAACTAGGATACAAGAGAGGTGTAGTAAGTATCCCAAGGAAAATCCAAAGTCTTAGATTTCAGAAAGAGGAGAATTATACCCAGACAGTTACACTCCAGTTCCAACTCATCTTTTCCAGGTTCTTCTCGCACCTGTCCTCCCTTATACTCCAAGTGTCAGCTCCATCAAACCAATATTTGTTTCCCTGATATGCCTTGACTTTCACACTTTTGTGCCTTTCCTCCTGCTCTTCCCTCTGCCTATCATAGCTTTCTCTCTCTTTTCCCTGTTTCTGTGTGTGTGTGTGTTAGTCACTCAGTCGTGTCTGACTCTTTGCAGCCCCGTGGACTATAGCTCGCCAGGCTCCTCTGTCCACGGAATTTTCCAGGCAAGAATTGCCCACTCCAGTGGGTTCCCCACCCAGGGATCAAACCCGGGTCTCCCGCATTGCAGGTGGATTCTTTACCAGCTGAGCCACCAGGGAAGTCCCTTCTTTCCCTACATAGTGATATTTAATGCGTATTTCCAAATCCTACTCAAATAATATCTCTGTTGAAGCACAAACTGTTCTGATGTTTATAACCCACTATTATCTGTGCCTGGTAGACATGAATGTTGACTGACATCACTGCTTGGTACCATATTCCAATTCAGCGACATACAACAAAACGTTAATACAACCAATTTTGGATTATTTGCGGGGAAGAGAATAAAGTCTTAAAATGTCTTATTAAGATGATCAACAGAAACCTATTCTGCTACACATCTTCTATAACTGTTTTAAACTTTGAGAAATTGCAGAAATAGTACAGAGGGTTCCCAGGTATCCTTCAATGAGTTCCCCCTAATGTTTTGATACATTGTATTATGTTACTTTACACAGCCACAGTACCTTGTCAAAATCTGTGAAATTGACATTGATACAGTACTACTAACTGAAATACAAGCCTTTTTCAGAATTCGCCAGTTTTACATGCGCTATCTCATTAGATAATATACCAACTCAGTTGAAAAGCAGCAAAACTATTCATGGTAGATATGAATGTCAACTTTTTTCCCCCCTCAGGCCCACCCCCTCTGAAAAAAGTCCAAAATTTCTAGAGTCAAAACTTGCTTGGGACTGAAAGAGAGAAAAATCAGCTTGGACTAAGGAAAAACAGCCCTGCGATGCCGGGAGCCAGCGTGAGGAATCCCACCCGTGACAAGGTCATGAGGAAGGAAGCCTGACAAAACACAAGGACGCGATCAGGCTTCAGGGGTTCCCCCTGGAATTTCCTGAGCATCCACCCCCCAAAACCAGAGTCTGCCTGCTTTACCGTGTTATGCTTTCCATCTACTCTTCTGTCATTAACAGGGGGCTATCCACCACCCCCCCGCCGCCCACCCCCCCCCAACCTTTTTCTGGAAAAAATGAGAGCTTTTAGGTAATAAATCCCCTGGGCATAATACGAGTGTTTCAATCCAAAAACCCCTCTGATGGCTTTCTAGCCTGCCTGCAGGACTCATACAGCTGCGCATGTGATTGTTTGAGGCCTCCCGACCCCAGGAGGCACAGGAAGCTTAAAACATCCTAGGAATGTAGGGGCTTCCAAGGTGTGTCAAAATCATTAGAATAGAACTGATTAAAGGTTTCATTTGTTGAGCCAATACTTGCTGCCAAATTTTTCTATCTTTTATTTTTAGATATAGTTGGTATATAGAAAAACAGGTAGTAGACCTGGTATTAGCAACATTAGATCTTTGAGTTAAGTGCTTTCTTTGTTATAATCCACTGCACCTTTGTTCTACAGGAATGTAACTTTATGTAGTACTTTGAGGGTGATGCAGAGTAAAGAAAAAACACTTCTAGGGAAAAGGAGTTTTCTGGTTTGATAGACAATTATCCAGGAAGAGAGCCATAAAAATGTTAACAGGCCTCTTGGCCAGAAGATAATGTAAACCACCTGAGACCTTTTGTATACGGAAGGGTATGCAAAAAGAAAGCCTTATTTGTCTCAATGAGGGTCAGGACTGCTGCCCCTGCATAACTCTGCATATTCCATTATTTCTTTATGTACAACTTGGGGTATATAAGCTGAATTTTGAAAGTGGAGTTTTTGGAGTCTGGCACCGATGCTGGGCTTCCCCATGTCGTTCTTTTTCTCCCCTTTTTCGGCTGAATTCCCATCTGGGGCGTGGAGGCTCACCATGTATACTTACTTATCCTGGCTTCTAAGATCCGTAAGAGAGAGAGCCCAAGGCGGGGTACTCTCCAATATTGAAACGGACGCCGGTGGCCTAAGGTAGATGGTGCAAGCTCCTTGTCTGGAACTTTATTGGCTTTCCATGTATACCAAGTTATTCAGCCTCTTTTCTCCACTTAATTTTCCCACTATACTATTTCTTCCTAATCTAATCTTATATTAATAAATAAGTTTTTTTCCTTGCCTATCCGTCTCCCCTTCAAATCACCCTGGATCCACCGGGGCTGGACTCCAGCACTGCCATTCATTAGGCTGGGAGAACAGACAAAGGAACTCAAGCTGTAAAGTTAGCAGAAAACACAGTTTCTCCCAAGGTTACATAGCACCTGTAAAATGCCATAATGACCTCCATCTTCTTTGAGTGACTACTACTATTGATACTGTCTTGCCACTGATGGCTCAGACCCACTTTGCTATTCTCATGTATTACTAGTAATACCAATTATTAAGCCACCCTTGCCTCATGACAGTACCCAATTCTTACTCAACCCCTCTTCTCCTGATCCCGTCTCAGAAACTGCAATCAACCCAGAAATCATCCCTGCTTCCTTAGACCCTCCTCAGCATCCTTCAAAAGATGTTCCCTCCTCCTCCTCTTTCAAGAGTGGTACCCTACTGTTCCTCTGGAAGGCATTTCCTCAATGCATATTGACTTTGTCCAATTGTATTTGACAGTCCAATACATTTGATTTTGTACAACTATAGTCTTGTCTCTGGTAGCCTTTTGCTTATTAAGCTTTAACATAAATAATGCAACAAACAACCTATGGCTATCCAGAAGGCCCCGTGAATTACCAAGAGTTAACCATATTTCCTTGAATCTACCTAGAGTCACACACTATACCTAAAACTGAGATTTACATAGTAGGTACCTAGTAGATTTTCACTGAGTGGATGTGGGGTTGTCATATCAGATTTGTTGGAATGGTACTGGATCCAGGGAAAATAGCCCAGAGAAACAGTATTGTATAGAAGTTCAATGTGCGGACTCTGAAATTGATCTGCTGATATTCAGACTCTAGATTCACTAGTTAACAGCTCTGAGACTCTGACAACTAACTGAGCCTTTCTGAACCTCAATTTCCTCATCTGTGAAATGGGGATCTAGGAGCACCTCCTTCTTAGGGTAACTGGGAAAATTAAATATAGATTAAATGCCTATAAAGTGGGAAAGCTTTATGGTAGTAGGTCCCAATTTGCTGCACTTGGAATCACTTGGTGATCAGTATAAAATGCCAGTGACTGACCTCTGCCCAGAGATTCTTATTTAATTGTATGGTATGAAACTGGGTATTGGGGTTTTTAAAAAAATCTCATACGCTACTCTTCTCTGATTCAAGTGTGTCCTAAAATTTGGGAAGCACTACAGTTGGGGTTTCATTACTTAAGGATTAACTTTCTGCCTTAATTAGTGGGTAACATCTCACCATCTCTCTCTCAGGGCCAGGAAGTAGAATTGGAGAACTTTCCCAAAGGGCAGGCATTTAAGTTTGATTCTCTCTCAGGCTTTACACTGTTTTTTTCCAGCAATCCCCATGTCAACTGCCAGATGGTTTGTTTGACTTGGAAAAAAAAAAACAAACACAACCCTTTCCTTCCATGTGCAGAACAAAGTGATGAAGACTCTGAATATCTGAGTAAAATTTCAGCTGTATTCATCTTTCCTTTTTTCCCGTTCCCAAATACAGCTCAGTCACACTTCAAATTAAGTGGTCTCAAGAGTGGATTTAAAAACCAAGTTAATATGTGCACGCAGGATTGGCTGGCCATCTTGGAGGTGGTTAATAGATTCAAATATCACTGTGCTGCTGTTCCAGATAGTTATCCACCTGTTGAGCCTCACAATCAATCCTTATTTTGTTATAACCCAGAAACTGATTACATTCAATGTTCTCTGTGTTCACTTGATTGGTCACTTGTGGGGAGTGGGGATATCCGCAACGGCTTGCCCCTCTCCCCTTTTAATCAACCAAGCCAATACATTCCGTACCCAGTAAATAATAAATATGAATTAACTGATGAGTTTTAAAGGTCAGTTAAAAATCGAAGTTGAAAATATGTTGGTGCTGATTTTTTACGAGTGGTTCACCCCCTCCCCTCTTTATTCATTCCCACAGCTAATATGGAAAATTGAGCGATTTCTGACCTGCCAGGCTCAAGTTTACTGCCAAAAAGGAAAGGGGGTAGGTTGCTAGGCAAATTAATACTATAAACCCAGGAAAGTGACATCCTGCTAGGGGAGTGTGCTAACAAGCAGGTTTTAAGCGCCACTCTGACTGCACTTTGCATTCAAATGACCAATATGCTAATTACAGTCCTTATCTGTTTGTTCAAGGCCTTTAAGAGGCTCCGCAGTTCAGAGCACAGACCTCAGCCAGCAGTTTGACCGCAGGCAGGTTTGTGGAAATAATCACATGGCATTTCTTTCAACATATTTTCAAATTCAAGTTTCTTACAAATCTAGATTGGCCTTTTCCCCATTCAGGGAATTAGTGAGGCTTAACTGTGTTCACTGTGGTGCTGGCCCCCACAAACCCATGCTAACAAAGGTTCTGACTCCTACTTGAGCACCCCATCCATTGGGGCAGATTTCCATGGTAATTTGCTGGCTCTCTTTTGAAAGACATGCAGTGTCTTTGTAAACGGGAGGTGGGTGTACTTTCCCACTAATCTTGGGATCGTCTTTGACCCTTTTTAATTTTCACCATCCATGTAAGGCCAGGAAGAACTTAAGCAGGCTTTTTTTGTAATTTCAAAAGCCCATGCCCCCTCATTCCTTTCTTAAGGGAGGGAGGCAGACAGAGCATCATTCTCCCCCCAACTCTAGTTGAAATCATGAGACATTTATCAGAGCTACACTGGGGGTGAGGGGCTGAGGATTTATCACCTTACCCCCACCCAGGCTCTATTTGGATTTTCCTTGGTGGAGGAGGGTGATGGGGAAAGTATCCTGTTCTAGTTATACCACACAGTCTTCAAATTCCTGAGATTTTTAGTAAACACTAAAAGATCTAGAATTCCATAACAAAAGCCTCAAATACTAAATCTATTTTTTAAAACCGTATTTCACTTTTTTATAAAAAGGCCATCCCACACACATAACACACACATGTTGACATCCGAGTCATCTCTCTACAGTTTAAGACAATAATCCATGGACATGACAGGCCTGTCCTAAACAAAACTATAAATTTTTCTTAATATGCTGTAATCAAGATTGACAGGAAAAATAACAGCAGTCTCAGATATGCAGATGATACCACTCTAATGATAGAAAGTGAAGAGGAACTAAAGAGACTCTTGATGAGAGTGAAAGAGGGGAGTGAAAAAGCTGGCTTAAAACTCAACATTCAAAAAACTAAGATCATGCCATCCAGTCTTATCACTTCATGGCAAATAGATGGGGAAACAAAGGAAACAGTGACAGACTTTATTTGGGGGGGCTCCAAAAATCACTGCAGATAGTGACCACAGAAGTGAAATTAAAAGACGCTTGCTCCTTGGAAGGAAAGCTATGACAAACCTGTGTTGCATTGTGTCTGTGCTTAATCATGTCCGACTCTTTGAAACCTACACAGCTTATTAAAAAGCAGAGACATAACTTTGCCGACAAATGTCCATTTAGTCAAAGCTATGGTTTTTCCAGTAGTCATGTACAGATGTGAAAGTTGGACCATAAAGAAGGCAGGACACCGAAAAATTGATGCTTTCAAATTGTGGTGCTAGAGAAGACTTTCCAGAGTCCCTTGGACTGCAAGAAGATCAAATCAGTCAATGCTAAAGGAAATCAACCCTGAATATTCATCGGAAAGACTGATGCTGAGGCTGAAGCTCCAATACTTTGGTTACCTGATGCGAAGAGCTGACTCATTGGAAAGATTTAAGGCAAAAGAAGAAGAGGGTGGCAGAGGATGAGATGGTTGGATGGCATCACTGACTCAATGGACATGAGTTTGAGTAAACTCTGGGAGAGCAAAGGACAAGAAAGCTTGGTGTACTGCAGTCCATGGGGTTGCAAAGAGTTGCACATGACAGTCACTGAATGCAGGAGACCCCAGTTTGATTCCTGAGTCGGGAAGATTAGCTGGAGAAGGGATAAGCTACCCACTCCAGTATTCTTGGGGTTCCCTTGTGGCTCAGCTGGTAAAGAATCTGCCTGCAATGCAGGAGATCTGAGTTCAGTCCCTGGGTTGGAAAGATCCTCTGGAGAAGGGAAAGGCAACCCACTCCAGTATTCTGGCCTGGAGAATTCCGTGGATGGTATAGTCCATGGGGTTGCAATGAGTCAGAGACGACTGAGCAACTTTCACTTCACTTCACTTCACTAGTGACTGAACAACAACAAATAAATTCTTTCCCTTCCTGTGTTCCATTCTTCCTTTCAACGTCTTCTCCCTTTCCTTCCTTGGTTTGGGTAAAAGAAATCTGACTGAGTTCTTCTCAGTACAGTCCTAACCATTTCATGGATTGCATCCTTTAGATACCTGTATTTAGAAATGAATTGCACAGGTGAAAATATAGAAGCTGCTGCAGGTTTAGGGGGGAGAGGATGAGAAAAAAAATTTTTTTGATAGAGAAAAAGAACCTGCTAAAGAGACCATCCCACAGCCAAGTTTGGTTTTGATGGGGTTCCGGGTTCTCAGTCATCAGAACTCCATGATCTTAAAGAGAGATTTCTGCATTTATACAGGCAAGGAAGACTTGTCATCAACTCTAAGAAATTTCCAAACAAAAATAGGGCTTTCGGTCAGAAAGAAATTCAAAATGCATCTCAGTGCTGATGACCCTCAGCTTTCTGGTTAATTGCAACTTGACCATACTAGGAGTCAAGGCTAGTTCCCATCTCAAGAACATCCATCTTTACTGCTGTTCATCTTTCTGCATTCTGATTTAGAAGGGCAGGAGGTGATAGTGGGACTGGGACACATTCTCACTGGTATTTTAACAGACTCTTGAGATAACCTGGATTAAAACAGACTGGTGAAATTGAAAAGCCATTTTCTGGTCTGAGGGTTTTGATTGGCTATAATACACTGCTTTAAAATAACATCTTCATTTGTTATTTCTATTTTTTTTAAATTTTTTTTCATTTGTTATTTTTAAATAACATCTTCATTTTTAAACACAAATTCTCTTGTTTAAAAAACGACATTTACAAATAATTCAGCACTTGAAGATAAGCTGGATGTTTTATGTAACTTTTGGAAAACCTGCTTGTACCGAAAAATAAAAATAATAAGCAAATACATTTTCCTCTAAGTAGATACTATCCCATTTTCAATGATTTTTGAGCCCGAAGCTCTTTCTACACTAGACAAGACAAATGGGCTAGGCCATTTACCCAATAGGTCATTTGCAAAGCACCTAGGGAAAAGGGTAGTTGTTTTTCAAATAATTTACTATGCCAAAACATACAAAAAAAAGAAGACATAAAAAGAAAGCAAAATAAAACCTCACACATTCCATTGGGTTAGTGACAGCATAGTTTCAAAGTTTCTGAATCAAAAAGGTAAATATTGTCACTCTGCTTAACTTATATGCAGAGTACATCATGCGAAATTAAGAACTGTATGAATCATGACCTGGAATCAAGATTGCCAGGAGACATATCGACAGCCTTAGATATGCAGATGATACCACTCTAAGGCAGAAAGCAAAGAGGAACTATAGAGCCTCTTGATTGAGTGTGAAAGAGGAGAGTGAAAAAGCTGGCTCAAAACTCAACATTCAAGAAATGAAGATCATGGCATCTGGTCCCATCACTTCATGGCAAACAGATGGGGAAAAAGTGGAAGCAGTGATGGATTTTATTTTCTTGGGCTCTAAAATCACTGCAGTGACTGTAGCCATGAAATTAAGACACTTGCTCCTTGGAAGAAAAACCCTGACAAACCTGCTGCTGCTGCTGCTAAGTCACTTCAGTCGTGTCCGACTCTGTGCGACCCCATAGACGGCAACCCACCAGGCTCCCCCGTCCCTGGGATTCTCCAGGCAAGGACATTGGAGTGGGTTGCCATTTCCTTCTCCAATGCATGACAGTGAAAAGTGAAATTGAAGTCGCTCAGTCGTGTCCGACTCTTAGCGACCCCACGGACTGCAGCCTGCCAGCTCCTCTGTCCATGGGATTTTCCAGGCAAGAGTACTGGAGTGTGACAAACCTAGACAGCATATTAAAAAGCAGAGATATCACTTTGCTGACAAATGTCTGTATAGTCAAAGCTATAGTTTTTCTAACAGTCATGTATGGATGTGAGAGCTGGTCCATAAAGGAAGGCTGATGGCTGAAAAATTGATGCTTTAGAACTGTGGTGCTGGAGAAGATTCTTGAGAGTCCCTTGGACTGCAAGGAGATCAAACTAGTCCATCCTAAGGGAAATCAATCCTGAATATTCATTGAAAGGACTGATGTTGAAGTTGAAGCTCCAATACTTTGGCCACCAGATGCGAAGAGCCGACTCATTGGAAAAGACTCTGATGCTGGGAAAGACTGGGGGCAGGAGGAGAAGGGGGTGACAAAGGATGAGATGGTTGGATGGCATCACCGACTTAATGGACATAAGTTTGAGCAAGCTCTGGGAGATTGTGAAGGACAGGGAAGCCTGGTGTGCTGTTGTCCATGGGCTCGCAAAAAGTTGGATACAACTGAGTGTTTGAACAAGAAATAAATTACAGAAAGGCTTACAGGCTCAAGGACTCAGCTACTGGGCTAGGTGTTTTGAAACCACCCTGGATGCGAACCATCCACAAGCTAGACACCAGAGCTTATCATTTACTCTGCTCAATTAGAAAATAACTGGGTGCCATCCATCCACACCACAGAAAGGGAGGCTGATTCCAAGGAAGCTTCCTAGAGGAGATGCTGATATCTGCTGCAGAGCCTGAGCTCAGGATGGAGTATGAAAATCCCTAAGGAAGACACAGAGGGTAAGCAGTCCATGTTTAAAAGCTACTTCACAATTGGAGCTAAACTATTTACAATCTGTGATTAGTTTTATGTCAATTCATTTCATTTCATTTAACAGTCACTACTTCTCTTCAATAGCACAGAGAAGAGAAAATTAATTGAATGCAGTGAATCAGTAACCTCTTGTACACATTATTTTATATGCAGTGGAGTGAGGCAGCTCTTAGCTAGCTTTCCCCAAAATCAAGGCCAACAGGCCAGTCCCTGCCCTCTGGATGCTCACAAAGACAGATAATCCAGGAAGGAATAGAAATGTGTGTGCACTTGTGAATATTTCATGAACACATCTGAATGGACCAGCCAGTCAGCTCTCCAGCATACTTTGAGGTTTGTGAATGTTATATTTCAAGACACCCAAATTAATTGTTGACACAAGATTAATCAGGATGGGTATATCTGCAATGAAAAAGATAAAAATGATTTTGAAGTTGCCTTTATTCATGTCATGGGTAAAAGAGGTGACTGTTTAGATATGAAATAAATAAGATCGATACTTAATGGCAAGGCCATTTTCATTGCTATCTATATAGTGTTTAGCACTCTGCCAAGTATCTAAAAGTGTTCAGTATTGGAGAACCAAGTGAAAGGCATGCTATATAAAGAAAACAGTTGGTGCAGGCAGTGGGTAAAGCATGGGGCAATGATAGATACCACCTGGGTGAAGTCTCCTTGGCTCACTGTCAAGAACAAGGCAATGCAGCTTCCAGAATGAAAAATCAGAGGTGAAGTTTTATAGGCAACAGTTTATCAAAGAGGCCAAGAATTGGCTGTGATAAAAACAGAGGAAGAAGGAAGGATGTAAACAAGGATAAAATTCATCATTTAAGATGTTAGAGAGTATGGAATGTGGCAAAGGAAGGAGGGAAGGCGCCACTTAAAACAGAGGTTAAAGAGAACAGAAAGGGTTCATGCTAATAAATCAGGTGAAAGAGAAAGAGACCAAAAACTAGTCCTGGAACAAGCGAGAAAGGCCATGGAATAATAATGACTCAAGCTTACTAGAGTGGAGCCTTTTTAAAAGTCAGCTTGCAGACAAATGAATAAACTAATTTAGGCAAGTGGCAAGTCATGGAGACCTCATAAAAATAGCCATCAACCAGAATGAGGTAAGGGACTACTTAAGCAATGTGAGCCAACTCACTCTGAGCCAGCATCTATGATACACAAAATCATATGAAGGAAAAGACTGGTTACACTTTCTATTCTGTATTTGGATTTATGGGAAAGGAACGTCAAAAGCCACAAGAAAAGCAAATAGGAAGACTTCCTTCATTTGAGCCCACCAAATTTAGTTTTGTGAAAATCCCAGACCTAGGGTGGAATAAAATTACCTTTTGCATTTCCTACCAAAAAACTGTTTGCTAAGTAAATTACTAGTGTCCATGTCAGATTATTTGGGCGAAGATCACTTCTTTTCATTATTTCTGTGGCATTAATTTGTATATCTATGTCTTAATTATCAACGTGTCCCATTCATGCAATGAGCAATCTTTTCTTTTTATTGACACCTTTTATATATCAGGAAGCATGATAGGCGTTAAGGAAACAAAGATATAACTATATGCATATTCCTGCCCTCAATAATCTCATACTCAGAGATCAGAAATGGAGGAATGAAATCAGAGGCTGAAAGTCTCCATTTAAATATAACTATACAAAAAAATTATTATGCAAATTCTTTTCCGATTTAGGTTGTTACATAACATTGAGCAGTGTTTTCCGTGCTATATAGTAGGTCTCTGTTTGCTTTCCATTTTAAATACAGCAGTGTGTATAAGAATTTGAAAAAGATTAGATACATGTATATGTATAACTGAATCACTTTACTGTATACCTGAAACTACCAGAACATTGTTAATGTAGATACTTAATGTATGTTAAGAAGGCTGAGCACCAAAGAATTGATGCTTTCAAACTATGGTATTGGAGAAGACACTTGAGAGTCCCTTGGACTGCAAAGAGATCAAACCAGTCAGTCCTAAAGGAAATCAACCCTGAATATTCATTGGAAAGACTGATGCTAAAGCTGAAGCTCCAATACTTTGGCCACCTGATGCAGAGCCGACTCATTGGAAAAGACCCTGATGCTAGGAAAGATTGAAGGCAGGAGGAGAAGGGGATGACAGAGGATGAGATGGCTGGATGGCATCACCAACTCAAGAGACATGAGTTTGAGCAAGCTCTGGAGAGATGGTGAAGGACAGGGAAGCCTGGCATGCTGCTGTCCATGGGGTCTGCAAAGATTTGGACATGGCTGTGTGACTGAACAACAAAATGTATGTTAATGTGCAGATACTTCAATATAAAATAAAATTTTAAAATAAAAGAAAAATAAAAATCATTAAAGGATATCTACTGTATGTCACAAAAAGTGCTGTATACTTGATATATGTAACCTGCATTTCCACATGTACATGGGTGACAAATGAATTTGCTGTAATAGTAATAACTCAAGTAAAACTTGCTTCTTCTTGGCACAGTGGAGAACAACAAAGAATCTTTTCTTTTTGTCCTTTTTTCCCCAACCTATTACTGTTGGCTTTCCCTCCCTCCAAACTCACCTCCCACAGGCAAATGGAGCACCTAAACCTCAGGAAAAACCTGCCAGGATCAGCCCTTCCATCCTCATCCCACCCGAAGGTCCTCTTAAGAGTCAAAAATGCCCCAAGATCCACTTGGTGTCTACATAAAGCTTAGCTCTCTAATACCCAGGACACTTCAGAAGACATTTTGAACCTTTATAAACCGTTGGGTCTCAAGTTTCTCCAAAGCATACCTGACCTTAATTACACATGAGATCACATACATTTTAGTAAGTCCCATGGCACTGACGCATGTCCTCCACCTGCTCAGTTCTCCTTACTGTTTCCCCAGTTATTTCTGAGAATCTTCAAGACAAGTTCTTTCCTGTTATTCTTTTACTCCCTCTCTCCTCACAAATGATCAACTGCCAATAAATAAATTGAACAAATGTTCTTTAGGTACCTACTATGTGCCAGGCACTGGCCCAGTTGCTTGGACCATGACAGACAGACATTCCTCTTCTAATGAGAGACCCAGGCCCCAGTGCTGGAGGGCACCTCAGGCTGTGGGAACATGGAGGGCCCGGTTGGGGGTGGGTATGGATTCCTGAGCGCTCACAGCTGCAAGTCCGCAAAGGCCCATGAACAATGCCACCCTCCCTTCAGGAAGCTTTGGCTGAAGCCTCTGATGGGTCTCCCCAGAAAGACAGAAATGGCTCCTCACTTTTCTGTGACACACTTTTTCACCTGGACCCTGAAGCTACATTGTGTCTATCCTGTGAGGCCCAGTGGAGAAGAGGACCTTCAGCTTCTTCCTGCAGCAACACCCCCTCTTCAGAGCCCTCACCACCCTACCTCACACTTTCCAACTCTGTTCCCCTGCCTACAGAACCAGCACCATCATATCCTACTGGATGGCTCCTCCACCCACAGCCCAAGGTGTCCCACGGTCCTCCTCACAGAGCTCTTTCCTTTTCTGCAGATTATCTCAAGCAAATAGACATCTGGCGGTCTTCACAGACAGATGTGTCTGAATCTCAATTTAGGGTCAGCAGCAGGACCTCTGCTACTCAGAATGTACTTCACATGTAACCCTTCGAATAATTTTATGAGGTCAGATACAATTCTTCAGTCCATGATTAATAATTCCCAATTCCAGAAAGCTCTGAAAATCAACTTTTTTTAATATATATAAATTTTCCAACTAAGCTTATACGGTGACAAAACCATTGAGGCTCTCTCTATGAATATGCATATGTTTCCTTGCAGAAATATTGATGTGATTGATTGCTGGGTTCTGCAGTAGTAGTTTTAAAAATAAAAAGAAAATAGTGAATTATGAAACTTATCTGGCCACTAGGCTTTTAGATAAGGGGTTGCAAAACTATTTCTATACCACTTTTACAGATAAGAAAACTGACATTCAGGGACTTGGCCAAGGTTGCAGAGCTAGCAAATGGTGGAGCCTGGTGGAAAATCAATGTCTTTCTGTCTCCTAACCCTTTGCAATGTCCACTATGTAAATTTGGCTGGGAATTTACTTAAGAGGTAGGGTGTATGGGTGGATGTTGCAAATAAAGGAAGGTTGAGACCAAGTAATCAGAGCGTATCTCAAAAATCTGCCTTGCAAAATTGTGTCTCTGTTAGTTAGCCACCTTGGTAGTATCATTTGTCACAATTCTATCCTCAAAAGAATTATTTTCTGATAGTACATTTTAGTACTGACAGACGGTTAATGGGGAAACTCAGAAAGATGATCCATTTCTAAAGGATTCCATGGTGGTTATCACTCTACTCTCTAGGAGGGACAGTTGGATTTGCACTAGAAAATTTGAACAGTACTATTTGCTCAAGATAAACCAACTGTGTGACCAAATAAGCCATGCTCCAGCAATGTGACAGATTCATGGTATAGTCGCAGCACTCTAATAACCATATTCATAAGTGGTGCTATATTTGAGAAACTACTAGAGATAAGAAACATTGCCATATAGTTTATATCATTTTATTTAATAATCTTACAACAATCTTGAAATATAGTTAGAGACTGTGGTGATGATGATGATGATAACAATGTACTAAATTTTACAATGTCATAGGCACTGTGTGGGCTAAATTATTTTATTTTTTATTGGAGGATAATTGCTTTATGGGTTTCCCACGTGGTGCTAGTGGTAAAGAACCCACGTGCCAATGCAGGAGACACAAGAGACATGGGTTTGATGCCTGGATCGGGAAGATCTCCTGCAGGAAGGCATGGCAACCCACACCTATATTCTTGCTTGGAGAATCCTATGGACAGAGAAGCCTGGCAGGCTATAGTCCATAGGGTTCACAAAGAGTTCGACATGACTGAAGCAACTTGGCACATGCAATTGCTTTACAATGTTCTAGTGATCTCTGCCATTTATCAGTACAAATCAGTCATAATTATACATATAGGAGAAGGAAATGGCAATTCACTCCAGGACTCTTGCCTGGAAAATCACATGGACAGAGGAGCCTGATAGGCTACAGTCCATGGGGTCGCAAAGAGTCGGACATGACTGAGTGACTTCATTTTCACTTTCCCCTGCCTCTAAAGCCTCCCTCGCACTATTCCACCCCTCTAGGTCATCACAGAGTGCCAGGCTGGGCTCCCTGTGTTATACAGAAGCTTCTGGCAAGCTATCTGTTTTACACATGATAGTGAATATACTTTCTCATTCCATCCTATCCTTTGGGGAGACCCTTTGCCTGCTGTGTCCACAAATCCATTAAGTCTGTGTTTCTATTTCTGCCCTGCAAATAGATTCCTCAGTCAGTTCAGTTCAGTCGCTCAGTCATGTCTGACTCTTTGAGACCCCGTGGACTGTAGCACATCAGGCTTCCCTCTCTATTACCAACTCCTGGAACTTGCTCAAATTCATGTCCATTGAGTTGGTGATGCTGACTCAAAATAGGTTCCTCAAGTACCATTTTTCTAGATTCCATATATATGCATTCATATGCAATATTTATTTTTCTCTTTCTGATTTACTTCACTCTATATAACAGGGTCTAGATTCTTTATGTAAATTAATCCTTACAACAAACCCATGAGACATGTACTATTATTATCTTATCAGATAAGGAAATTAAAGCACAGAAAGCTTAATGTGTCCAATGGCACACATCTAGTTAAGTAGTCACTATTTCATAGTGGAGCAAAGCTTAGAATCCAGTTTTATCAGTTAATCCTGGGCTGGAGGAAGCACAAGCTGGAATCAATATTGCTGGGAGAAATATCAATAACCTTAGATATGCAGATGACACCACCCTCATGGAAGAAAGTGAAGAACTAAAGAGCCTATTGATGAAAGTGAAAGAGGAGAGTGAAAAAGCTGGCTTAAAGCTCAACATTCAGAAAACTAAGATCATGGCATCTGGTCCCATCACTTCATGGCAAATAGATGGGGAAACAGTGGAAACAGGGTCAGACTTTATTTTTCTGGGCTCCAGCATCACTGCAGATGATGACTGCAGCCATGAAATTAAAAGACACTTACTCTTTGGAAGGAAAGTTATGACCAACCTAGACAGTATATTAAAAAGCAGAGACATTACTTTGTCAACAAAGGTCCATCTAGTCAAGGCTATGGTTTTTTCCTGTGGTCAGGTATGGATGTGAGAGTTGGACTATAAAGAAAGCTGAGTGCTGAAGAATTGATGTTTTGTGAACTGTGGTGTTGGAGAAGACTCTTGAGAGTCCCTTGGACTGCAAGGAGATCCAACCAGTCCATCCTAAAGGAGATCAGCCCTGGGTGTTCACTGGAAGGACTGATGTTGAAGCTGAAACTCCAATACTTTGGCCACCTCATTCGAAGAGTTGACTCATTGGAAAAGACCCTGATGCTGGGAAAGATTGAGGGCAGGAGGAGAAGGGGATGACAGAGGATGAGATGGTTGGATGGCATCATCGACTCAATGGACATGGGTTTGGGTGGACTCCAGGAGTTGGTGATGGACAGGGAGGTCTGGTGTGCTGCAGTTCATGGGGTCACAAAGAGTCAGACAGGACTGAGCAACTGAACTGAACTGAAAGACCAATATAGCCTCAGTAAACTGGTTTCCTCAGTGGCATATATAAGAATTCCCCCAAACACTTTTAAACATCCAGCTACATATTATTAGTATAAGCTTATTGTCCTATTAAGCATCTTCCCAGGTTGTGTAGTCATTAAGAATCTGCCCACCAACACAGGAAATACAAAGAGATACAGGTTTGATTCCTGGGTCAGGAAGATCCCCTGGAGGAGGAAATGGCAATCCACTCCAGTATTCTTACCTGGAAAATTCCATGGACAGAGGGGCCTAGTGAGCTATAGTCTATGGAGCCACAGAGTTAGACATGATTGAGCAACTGAGGGACACACACCTTGTCCCATTAGGTTGGGTTACTTACATGGATTCTAGAGTCTGATGTGCAGTCACTCATTAACCATGAGAGCCACCTGATGACTACATGCACCCTATGAAGTATCCTCAGAAAGAATATTTTAATAGAAACATCAAAGGGTTGGGAAAATGGCAGGTTGCATGTGAAAGAACTGCATGTGACCCTGGAAGCTCAGGGAAAATATCGTTGCATTAAAGGATACAACAATTCTCTACAGGCAAACAGGAGTCAATCAGATCGCCCTCAATCATGGGAACTATGAATGAAGATTCTCCCCATTAATTGCCCAGCATGCAGCAACATGGTCAGACTCTCTGGAGAGCAACAGCAGATCAAAGTAGTGCCCAAGACAGAATATCACAAAGTAGAGGCAGTACGAACAGTGGCAGCATCAAGTATGATGTCTTCTGATGATCCTGGGACTAGAGAATGGTGTTTTTTGTGGCCTTCAGCTGCCTCATCTGTAAAAATGGTGGTCACAGTACCATCTCTAGCAGAAGGACGGGAACTGCCTCAGATAGTCTCAAGGTCCTTGCTAGTGCTAAGATCTATGATTCATTTGAAAGAGTCATCCAAGAGGTATAGTAATGATTTGTTGTTGAGTCGCTAAGTCATGTCTGACTCTTTGTGACCCCATGGACTATAGCCCACCAGGCTCCTCTGTCCATGGGATTTCCCAGGCAAGGTTACTAAAGTGGGTAACCATTTCCTCTTCCAGGGGATCTTCCTGACCCAGGGATTGAACCTGTGTCTCCTGCACTGGCAGGTAGGTTCTTTTGTCACTGAGCCACGGGGGAAGCCCATAGTAATGCCTTACACAAAGGCTTTACCATGAGATTAAAACATTCTTGTGCTCAAAAAACAAAGCAAAACAAAAAAACCTTCCCTCCTAACCCCTGCCCACAATTCAACCTAAACTGCAAAGATTTCCCTGCAGTGAAAGAATTGCAAAGATTTTTCTGCAGCAAAAGCAGCCCAGTCTCAGAAAGGCAAGATGTCTCCATCTGAGGCACATCCCAACCTGGAACATGACCACCACCATTTTGAAGTCCTGGAGTACTTAATGGGAGTCTCATTGGAAGAACATGCAGTCCATACAGATGATCAATTTCAAGACAACTCCCCTGGAATCCCAGCCAGCCTGTTCTTTTGTTTCAGGGTTACCTTGTGCCCATATAATGCAAAATCACTTTGTAATGGCTTGAATGGGTAGAAAATTAACCGTAAAAAAAGAAAGTGCTAATAGATAATCTAGTCCACAGCATATCTGGCAAAGAGATTAGCAGAATGCCATGTCAGAGCCTGCTTTGTCCTGCACTGTCATTAATGACACAGAAGAGAGAAAGAAAGAAAAAGGCAGTCCGATTTTATCTACAAAAGAGCCCAATTAAGGGTTGTCTGGAAGCAAGGACATTAAAAACAATGGATGAGGGTGTGAAAATGAAACACTGCTGGAGGGTGCAGTTGGAAAGCAATGGCCCTATTCATCTGGAAAACAAATTAAAACTCACCATTCTCAGGATGTATACATCAGGCAGCAGTGGGGGATTGGCAGTAGGAGTGCACAGAGGAAGAAACCACAAAAGCATTGAAGGAGGCCTCTGTCCGGACAGATGATATACAGACTGTGTCACAAGGCAATGAGACTGTGTTCTTACACATAAGGTACAAAGGCAGATGAAACACCCATCCAGATAGTTAAGCAGGAAGACGATGGATTTTGTTTTGCTTTTGTTTTATTTTGCTAAAAATATCGTTACCCATTCATCTCATTTATTCTTTCAGCATGAATTTGCTGAGGCATTTGTTTTGCTTAGCTCTTTACAAACATACTTGAGGAACTACCGTGGAGCTAGGTAAGAGGCAGCCCCCGCCCTTAAGAAGCTGAAAACATTAATGGGGAGACAAGACAGCTATGCAAAAGTTACAAACGTAAGCAAAGAAATACCATAGGTTACAAGGTAATATACAAATTACCCCCTTTGCTGTGGATAGAGTGGGTATGAAAAGCAAGAAAATAGTGGTGTTGAGCAGAAAAAAATTAACCAGAAGCCCTAGACTCCATGGACAGATAGCTTTTTTCTCCAGGAGTGGACTTAGAAGCTTCTATTTCCTCAGTCCTACATGATCTATGAGATGTGCCCATAACCAACTATGCAGGACTCTTCAGGGTAGCTACAAACCTCTAGAATTAGATAAGCCAACATGCTAATTGTGTACTGCCTGGCAAAGAGGGCTCATAAGGCAAATACCTCTCTCCAACCCTGTAGAGGAAGCTCTTTAGGAAAAAAGCTGCCCCTCTCTTAGTGGATCAACTAACTTTTTGAAATTGACATTCAGTCTCATTTCTCATATAATCAAAGGCTCACTCCTCGGTTGTGCTGAATAAATAAGTCAACACCACACTGCTTCCAGATTGGGAGATAAGCAGAGACACACTCTGGGATGGACAATTACTCTTTGTATTGATTGAGAGCATAGGTTCAAAGTCAGGCCATGCCGGACTCAAAAACAATTAGAAATCGGCAATAAAAAGATAACCAAATACCATACTCCCACCATATAGACCCAACCAACATACATTTATAAATTAAAGCCACAAACACACTTCTAAACAACTCTTAAATAAAAGAGAAATTTAAAAATATTACAAATGCTTTAGAACTGAATGATGATGAGTACAGTACATATCAAAGTCTGCTGGACATAGTCAAGGCAATATTCAGAGGAAAACATATGGCCTGAAATTCATTTATTAGAAAATAAAAATGAAAAATAAATTAATTAAGCTATCAAAGCTAAGAGTTACAAAATGCACACTTAAATAAATTTGTGGCAAATAGAAGGGATTGATAAAGATAAAAATCAGAAAATGGTGAAATAGAAAACAAATAAAATAGAATTGATTCATAAAACCAAAAGATTTTAAAGTTAAACCTTCAGTAAATACTAATTAAGAAAAAAAATGAGAAGGCACCGATGAATACCACCAGGAAGCCAAATAGGGTCACAGGTAACCAAGGTAATATTAAAAATAAAAGAATATTGCATAAAATCTTATTTAAATTTTTTTAAATTGAGGTAGTATTAATTTATATTATATGTGTCATGTATACAACACTATATTTTGACTTTGTATACCCTACAGTGTGCTCACCACCAAAAATTTAGTTTCTGTCTGTCACTATATAGTTGATCCTCTATATACATTTCACCCTCCACCTAAACTTCCCCCTCTAGTAACAGCTACTCAGCTCTTTGTATCTATGTGTTTGTTCTAAACTAATATATTTCAATAGGAAAATTTCTAGGAAAAGACAAATTACTAAAATTTATTTAAGAAATAGAAAATATAGAAAAAATCATATAGCAAGTTAAAAACATAAGCAGCTTTACCTTTTCAAACCTTTAAATCACAGACAATTCCCATTTTATATAAATGGTTCCACAGTGGAGAAAAAGATGAGCCACTCTCACAGGAAAAGAAAGAAAAAGAAAATTATAAATTTATTTCATTTATGAGTAAAAATATAAAAATCCTAAAGGAAATGAAATCTAGCACCTTATTAAAATGATATGTTATATCCAAGTAGGGTTTATCCCAGGACAGTAAGGAGAGTTCAACACTAGCAAATTTATGAACATATTTCACTATAATGGCAGATTAAGAAAACAAATCATACAGTCATCTCAACAGAGGCAGAAAAAAAATTTTGACAAAATGTAATACCCACTGCATGATAAAAACCCACAGCAAGCAAGGAATAGAAGAGAACTTCCTCAGCAAATTTTTAGGAAACTGCCAGGAGGTAATATTGGCTATAAGCACAAGCTTTGGAGTCAGACTGGTTAGGTTTGGGTCTTAGTTCCATCATATACAAGCTATGTGATCTTGTGCAAATTATTAAATCTTTGTGAACTTCACTTTACTCATATCACAAAAGTGAGGAAAATAATAGTATCTTCTCCTAATAGTATTGGTATGAAGTTTACATGATATAAAATATATAAAGGCACTTACAAGAGTGTCAGACAGTATTAATTACTCAATAAACCATTGTTAATTAGAACTACATATTGACAGAACATTAAGATGAGAAAAAGACAAGGATGGTCACTATCACCACTTACTATTCAACATTCTGATGCCTAACCAATGCAGTAAGATAAGAAAAATAAATAAGAGAAAAGGATTAGAAAACAAAAAAAATTGCTATTGTTTACAAGTAATATGGCTATACAGAAATCTGAGACAGTCAACTGACAAAATATTAGAACCAATATCAAACTCTAGTAGGGTATATAAAATATCATCCTATGAAAATCAATAGCTTTCCTACTACAATAACCTATTAGGATATATGATAGAAAAAGCAGTCATTTATCATAGCAACAGAAACTACAAAATACTAGTTATAAGGCCCTGAGCAAGTTATTTAACCTCCCTGGGCCTCAGATTTCTCATGTGTCAAATAGATGAGTTAACAGTAATTATCTCATAGGGTTCTTATGAGGAGAATGAGACAAAGCATGCACAGTACTTGGCAGTGTTCTTCTTCAGAAATCCTATATACTCATTAAATGGTACTACTACTTTTACTGGACATTACTACAACTATTGTTATTATTGCCATTCTTGTTTTTAAATTGGGTAACTTTCTATCTCACCAAGTCCTGGTGAAAGAGGTATGAGTCACAGCATCATTCTCTTTTGGCAAATAAGAAACTGTTTAACACAGTAGGGAAATGGTTTCACCAAAGTATGAGTATGTCAGAGCCCAAATTAGGCACACCATCTGGTTTCCCCTTTAAACAACCAAAGCACTCTGATGTACAGAGCAGTAAACAGATTAACATAGTTCAGGGTATGTGGGAAGGGTCTGTAACCTAGAGCAGTCCTGGAACTGTGGTCTTCCCTTTGCCAATAAAGTCCCTGAAACACAAGGAAAACCCTGGAGATTTTCAGGGGTTAAATCAAGTCAGTCTCCAAGTCCAGCTAATCTTGAACAATGTTGAGGAGTCTAGAGTTTATTTTCATGTGTACAGAGTCATTGCTTTTGCAATGAATGCCCAGTTACATGTGACCACTCTTTCCTAGAAGATATGGCTGCTTTAGCAGCAGGGTGCTACTGAAGATCACCCTGGGGAACCCTGTTTCTCTTTCAGTTCAGTTCAGTTCAGTTCAGTCGCTCAGTCATGTCCGACTCTTTGGGACCCCATGAATCACAGCATACCAGGCCTCCCTGCGCATCACCAACTTCCGGAGTTCACTCAAACTCATGTCCATCAAGTCGGTGATGCCACACAGCCATCTCATCCTCTGTCGTCCCCTTCTCCTCCTGCCCCCAATCCCTCCCAACATCGGAGATTTTTCCAATGAGTCAGCTCTTCACATGAGGTGGCCAAAGTATTGGAGTTTCAGCTTTAGCATCAGTCCTTCCAAAGAAATCCCAGGACTGATCTCCTTTAGGATGGACTGGTTGGATCTCCTTGCAGTCCAAGGGACTCTTAAGAGTCTTCTCCAACACTACAGTTCAAAAGCATCAATTCTTCGGCACTCAGCTTTCTTTATAGTCCAACTCTCACATCCATACACGACCACTGGAAAAACCATAGCCTTGACTAGACAGACCTTTGTTGGCAAAGTAATAGCTCTGCTTTTCAATATGCTATCTGGGTTGGTCATAACTTTTCTTCCAAGGAGTAAGCGTCTTTTAATTTCCATGGCTGAAGTCACCATCTGCAGTGATTTTGGAGCCCCCCCCCCCAAAATAAAGTCTGACCCTGTTTCCACTGTTTCCCCATCTATTTGCCATGAAGTGATGGGACCAGATGCCATGATCTTCGTTTTCTGAATGTTGAGCTTTAAGCCAACTTTTTCATGCTCCTCTTTCACTTTCATCAGGTTCAAATCATTTAGTGTCTGCTTGTAAGTCACTGGAGAGAAATGGATACAGAGTAAGACAGTGTATCTTCCCCTTCTCTCTGAGGCTTTTCACAATAATTCCATTGAGTAATTCATTCTAACAGATAATTTTTGTGAACCCCGAATAGTGTTAGGTTCTTTGCTAAGCATTTTATACATACCATCTTTTAATCATCACAATGAAATTATTTTTGAGGTAGATACTATTTTCATCCTCACTTGGCACAGAGAAATCAAGTGACTTGTCCTAGCTCACATAATAAATGAGGAAAAGACCAATTTAAAATCCAGGTCTGTGGTCACCTAGCTCCTTTCACAGGACCATGACCTGATTGAAGAATACTCATTCCATTATGCTTTCTGGGTACTTCCCCAAAGTATGAGGCAGAGAGGTTCTTTTGACGAAGGCACATGTTAAACATTTGGTGTCAGCCGCCAGGTTTTCCAAGCTAGTGTAAGAAGCAAGATTTTTTTTTTTTCTCTTCATGTAGCAGAAGCAGAAGCTGTCATATGGCACTACAAACAGCATGTCATGGAAAAGGCAAAGCCAGTCAGCCCTAAGCAATGATTGCCCCAATGACCAGATGACAGTCTTCAAGGGAGTGGCCTTTGTCTCCTGTTCAGTTTAATTGATCAGTCCTGCAACCCCATGGACTGCAGCATGTCAGGATTCCCTGGAAGTCTATCACCAACTCCCAGAGCTTACTCAAACTCATGTCCATTGAGTTGGTGATGCCATCCAACCATCTCATCCTCTGTTGTCCCCTTCTCCTCCCACCTTCAATCTTTCCCAGCATCAGATTCTTTTCCAATGAGTCAGTTCCTCACATCAGGCGGCCAAATTATTGGATTTTCACCTTCAGCATCAGTCCTTCCAATGAATATTAAAGACTGATTTCCTTTAGGATTGACTGGTTGGATCTCCTTGCAGTCCAAGGGACTCTCAAACATCTTCGAGACCACAGTTCAAAAGCATCAATTCTTTGGTGCTCAGCCTTCTTCACAGTCCAACTCTCACATCCACACATGACTACTGGAGAAACCATAGCTTTGACTAGATGGACCTTTGTTGGCAAAGTAATGTTTCTGCTTTTTAATTGCTGTCTAGGTTGGTTATAGCTTTTCTTCCAAGGAGCAAGTGTCTTTTTAATTTTATGGCTGCAGTCACCATCTGCAGTGATTTTGGAGCTCCCTGAAATATAGTCTGTCACTGTGTCCATTGTTTCCCCATCTATTTGCCATGAAGTGATGGGACCAGATGCCATGATCTTCGTTTTTTTAATGTAGAATTTTAAGCCAGCTTTTTCACTCTCCTGTTTCACTTTCATCAAGAGGCTCTTTAGCTCATCTTCACTTTCTGCCATAAGGGTGGTGTCATCTGCATATCGGAGAAGGCAATGGCATCCCACTCCAGTACTCTTGCCTGGAAAATCCCATGGACAGAGGAGCCTGGTAGGCTGCAGTCCATGGGGTCGCTGAGGGTTGGACACGACTGAGCGACTTCCCTTTCACTTTTCACTTTCATGCATTGGAGAAAGAAATGGCAACCCACTCCAGTGTTCTTGCCTGAAGAATCCCAGGGACGGGGGAGCCTGGTGGGCTGCCGTCTATGGGGTCACACAGAGTCGGACACGACTGAAGCAACTTAGCAGCAGCAGCATCTGTGTTTCTGAGGTTATTGATATTTCTCCTGGCAATCTTGATTCTAGCTTGTGCTTATTCCAGCCCGGCATTTTGCATGATGTACTCTGCATACAAGGTAAATAAACAGTGTGACAATCTACAGCCTTGACATACTCCTTCTCCAATTTGGAACCAGTTCATTGTTCCGTGTCCAGTTCTAACTGTTGCTTCTTGACCTGCATACAGATTTCTCAGGAGGCAGGTAAGGCAGTCTGGTATTCCCATCTTATGAAGAATGTTCCACAGTTTGTTGTGATCTGCACAGTAAAAGGCTTTGGCATAGTCAATAAAGCAGAAGTAGATGTTTTTCTGGAACTTTCTTGTTTTTTCTGTGATCTAAAGATGTTGGCAATTTGATCTCTGGTTCTTCTGCCTTTTCTAAACCCTGCTTGAACATCTGGAAGTTTTCGGTTCGTGCACTGTTGAAGCCTCGCTTGGAGAATTTTGAGCATTACTTTGCTAGAGTGTGAGATGAGTGCAATTTTGTGGTAGTTTGAACATTCTTTGGCTTGTTTTAAGATGAAATTAAAACATACACAGATTGTAGAGGCCAATGCAATAAGACATATGAAGAAGTTAGGTTTAAAAATAAAATGACAACTATTTAGAGCTCATAGCACTTAAAAATACTTTTATTCATTTATTTATTCATGGCTGTGCTGGGTCTTCATTGCTGTGAGGGCTTTTTCTCTAATTGCAGTGAGCAGAGGCTACTCTCTAGTTGCAGTGGGTGGGCTTCACCCTGTGATGGCTTCTCTTGTTGCAGACCATGGGCACTAGGGCACACGGGCTTCAGAAGTTGTGGCTTGTGGACTCAGTAGTTGTGGTTCCCAGGTTCTTGAGCATAGGCTCAATGGTTGCAACACATTAACTTAGTTGCTCTGTGGCATGTGGGATCTCTAGATTAGGGATCAAACCTGTGTCTCCTGCATTGGTAGGCAGATTCTTTACCACTCAGCCACCAGGGAAGCCCCTCATAGCACTTTTAAAAGTGACTGGGTATATGGTTTACAGGCCAAAAATAATAGCTTTCTATATACCAGAAATAAACAACTGAGAAGTGTAATAGAAAAAAACAACCTTCTGAAATACATAGAAATAAATCTGACCCCAAAATGGTCAAAACTTTTATGAAGAAAACTATAAAAATGTATTGAACAACATAGAAAAACCTTATAAATGAAAGACAGGATGTTAAAAACATAAATTCTCACAAAAATAATCTTGTAAGATCAAGGTAATCACAATCTAAATCATAAAAGATTTCATAATATTTGACAAACTGATTCTAAAATTTAAAAATAAAGTCAATTTGCAAGAATAGCCAAAATAGTTTTAAATAGACAAGGTACTTGTAGATATCAAAGCATGTAATACCTCTGGGTAATTAAAATGTATTTACATAGGACTAGACAAAAATAAATCAATAGAGCATAATGAAAAGTCCTGAAACTGATTCGTGTACCTATGGGAATTCAGTATACAATAAAAGTGGCATCTCAAATCAACAAAAAGCCTGACTATTCAAAACCTCACAACTAGACAGCAGTTTATCAGTTTAAGTAAATAATATTATTACCTAATATACATCATTTGGAAAACTAATTTTCATGTGAGTGAAAGATCTAAATGAAAAATATGGATGCAAGTCTTTATTTATACAGAATATATAATAAATGCCTACAAACCAACAAGACAAAGATGTTCAACACAGTAGCAAAATGTGCAAAGAATAAAAACCAAAAGTTCACAGGACAGTAAACTCAAATGGCCAGTAAATCTAAGAATATATCCAATCTTCCTAGCAATTAACAGTGAGATACCATTTTCATCCATTAGACTGCCAAAATGAAAATTTTCTAAAACATCAAGTGTTGATAACAAAAATGTTTCTCCTAACACTACTCAAGCCACCAGATGTAACTTCCAGGTTATAGGAAATACAAGTAACAGGTAAAATAATAACATTTGTTACTATACCATTTGAAATAATAGGACAGATAGAGAATAGGAGATAATCTAGAAGACAATCAACTTGATATACTACAAAATCAATGTTTGGGGAACAAAGGTGGGAGTATTGTTCTAGAAAAAAAGAGTCTAAAGAGACATAACAAAACCAGAGTTTCACAAAGGACCAAATAGACTCAAAAAGAACTGTAAAAATCTGAATAGAGCTATATAAAAACATTGAATTGATAATCAATTACTTTCTACCAGGAAAAGCCCAGGACAAAAAGCTTCACAAATGAATTCTATAAGATGTTTAAAGAAAAATTAATACTTGATACTTCACAAATTCTTGCAAAATTAGAAGAGGAGGGAACACTTCCTAACTCCCTCTATGAGGCCAGTATCACCCTGATACCAAAACCAAAGACAATGCAGAAAAGAAAACTATAGACCAGTATCCTTTACAAATAACATATACAAAATCCTCAACAAAATAGAAGCAAATGAAAGCCATCAGCATATAAAAAGAATGGTATATCATGACCAAGTAAGATTTATCCCCCAAATTCAAGATTGGTCCAATATATGTAAATCAACTGACCTAACACACCACGTTAATAGAATAAAGGGGAAAATCCCATTCAATCTCAATAAATATTAAAAAAGCATTTGACAAAACCAAATATTCTTTCATGATGAAAAAACTCGAAAAACCAGAGATAAAAGGAAATCTCAACCTGACAAAGGATGTCTATGAAAAATCTTAATAAAGATTTCCCTAGAAGATCATAAAACATGAATGTCAACTCTCACCGTTCCTATTCAACATTGCATGGAGGTTTTAGCCAGGGCAATTAGAACAGAGGAAAAATGGTATCTGAGATTGCAAAGAAGAAGTAAAACTATCTCTATTCATAGATATGATCATATGTGTAGAAAATTCTAAGGAAATCAGTAAAAACTTTTAGAACAAATCAATAAGTTCAAAATAACATTAAAAAAACTTGATTTTTAAAAAATATTTAGGAATATATCTACCTAAAGAAACTAAAGACATATATAGAAAACTGTAAAACACTGATGAAAGAAATCAAAGAGGACACTCATAGATGGAGAAATATACCATGTTCATGGATTGGAAGAATCAATATAGTGAAAATGAGTATACAACCCAAAGCAATCTACAGATTTAATGAAATCCCTATCAAGCTACCAGTGGTATTCTTCACAGAACTAGAACAAATAATTTCAAGATTTGTATGGAAATACGAAAAAACCCCGAATAGCCAAAGCAATCTTGAGAAAGAAGAATGGAACTGGAGGAATCAACTTGCCTGACTTCAGGCTCTACTACAAAGCCACAGTCATCAAGACAATATGGTACTGGCACAAAGACAGAAATATAGATCAATGGAACAAAATAGAAAGCCCAGAGATAAATCCACACACCTATCAACATCTTATCTTCGACAAAGTAGGCAAGAATATACAATGGAGTAAAGACAATCTCTTTAACAAGTGATGCTGGGAAAACTGGTCAACCACTTGTACAAGAATGAAACTAGATCACTTTTTAACACCACACACAAAAATAAACTCAAAATGGATTAAAGATCTAAATGTAAGACCAGAAACTATACAACTCCTAGAGGAGAACATAGGCAAAACACTCTCTGACATAAATCACAGCAGGATCCTCCATGATCAACCTCCCAGAATACTGGAAATAAAAGCAAAACTAAACAAATGGGATCTAATTAAAATTAAAAGCTTCTGCACAACAAAGGAAACTATAAGCAAGGTGAAAAGACAGCCTTCGGAATGGGAGAAAATAATAGCAAATGAAGCAACTGACAAACAACTAAAAACTCAAAACTATACAAGCAATGTATGCAGCTCAATTCCAGAAAAATAAATGACCCAATCAAAAAATGGGCCAAAGAACTAAATATACGTTTCTCCAGAGAAGACATACGGATGGCTAACAAACACATGAAAAGATGCTCAACATCACTCATTATCAGAGAAATGCAAATCAAGACCACAGTGAGATACCATTTCACACCAGTCAGAATGGCTGTGATCAAAAGTCTGCAAGCAATAAATGCTGGAGAGGGTGTGGAGAAAAGGGAATCCTCTTACACTGTTGGTGGGAATGAAAACTAGTACAGCCCCTATGGAGAACAGTGTGGAGATTCCTTAAAAAATTGCAAATAGAACTGCCTTATGACCCAGCAATCCCACTGCTGGGCATACACACTGAGGAAACCAGAATTGAAAGAGACACATGTACCCCAATGTTCATCGCAGCACTGTTTATAACAGCCAGGACATGGTAACAACCTAGATGTCCATCAGCAGATGAATGGATAAGAAAGCAGTGGTACATATACACAATGGAGTATTACTCAACCATTAAAAAGAATACATTTGAATCCGTTCTAATGAGATGGATGAAACTGGAGCCGATTATACAGAGTGAAGTAAGCCAGAAAGAAAAACACCAATACAGTATACTAACGCATACATATGGAATTTAGAAAGATGGTAATGATAACCCTGTATGCGAGACAGCAAAAGAGACACAGATGTATAGAACGGACTTTTGGACTCTGTGGGAGAGGGAGACGGCGGGATGATTTGGGAGAATGGCACTGAAACATGTATACTATCATGTAAGAAACGAATCGCCAGTCTATGTTCGATACAGGATACAGGATGCTTGGGGCTGGTGCATGGGGATGATCCAGAGAGATGATATGGGGTGGGAGGTGGGAGGGGGGTTCAGGATTGGGAACTCATGTACACCCGTGGTGGATTCATGTCAATGTATGGCAAAACCAATACAGTATTGTAAAGTAAAATAAAATAAAATAAAGCTAATTAACAAGTAAAAAAAAAAAATAAAATGGGCAGAAAATATGAATGAACATTTTTCCAAAGATGATATACAGATGGCCAATAGGCTCATAAAAAATGCTCAAAATCACTAATTATCAGAGAAATGCAAATCAAAACCACAAATTTGAATGTGAACTGGATATTAAATGATATAAAGCTTAGGAAATTATTGTTAATTTTCATAAGGGTGATAAGATATTGTTTGAATGTAATTGGCATTTATGTAGGAGAATGTCCTTATTTTAAGAGATCCTTGCTGAAGGATTTTGAGGGTTGAGTCATGATACTTACAACTTACAATGAAGTGGTTCAGCAAAAAATGATAGCTTGATAATGGATAGATAGATAAAACAAGGATGGTAAATGTTAACAATTATTTAATTTAGGTGCAGTTATATAGACAGTCATTATACTATCACATTTTTTCTGTTTGAAATTTTTCAGAAGAAAAGTTTGAAAAAATATTTGCAAAGGATTGGGGAAGCATATGTGTTTATACACTCTAAATTATGAAAAGCTACTTAAGAGCGTGATTATAAAAAGTCCACCCACAAAATAATCCTCTATATTTGCATTGGTCTCTACATACATACATAAACATAGAGGAAAAGGTCCTAAAATACACACACCAAATGGAGGACACTGACAACTTAAGGAGGGACTGGGGAGTGAAATTGAATGTGATGATATCACATGTGAGACCAAAACTGAATAGAATGTAGTTAAAGAAGAATAATGGGCAGAAAGAAGGACAATGAATTATGGTTTGTTTCAATCTCTAAAGATTGACAACAAACTTTTATATGAAGGGTTTCTTATAACAATTATATCCCTCATGTGGTATAGCAAGGAGTGCGGTATGAAGAAGCTCAGAAGATTTTCTCTACTTTCGGTTCAAGGGCTCCTCTTGGTCAGTTCAATTGCTCAATCATGTTTGACTCTTTGCGACCCCATGGACTGCAACACACTAGGCTTCCCTGTAAGTCTATCACCAACTCCCACAGCTTGTTCAAATTCATGTCCATCAAGTTGGTGATGCCACCCAACCATCTCATCCTCTGTCCTCCCCTTCTTCTCCTGCCTTCAATCTTTCCCAGCATCAGGCTCTTTTCCAATGAGTCAGTTCTTCACATGAGGTGGCCAAATTATTAGAGTTTCAGCTTCAGCATCAGTCCTTCCATGAATATTCTATCCTTTAGAATGGACTGGTTTGATCTCCTTCCAGTCCAAGGGACTCTCAAGAGTTTTCTCCAAGACCACAGAAGCATCAATTCTATGGCACTCAGCTTTCTTTATGGTCCAATTCTCACATCCATACATGAAAACTGGAAAAACCATAGCTTTGAGGTCTCCTCCAGTCCCTCTCAATTTGGCTGACATCACCCTTCATCTGGGTTCTGGTCTTATCTCACCAGCAGCTGTCTTGGGGGCCCTGATTACTAGAGGAAGGGGATTTTGTTCCCCAATCATGCTCTTCCAGGAGCACAGATTCTCATTCAGGAGGCCCAGTCTCCTGCAACAGTCCTGCCTGGTGATGGGGGAGGGGGTGCTGGTATTGCCTTCTTGAGTTTTCCTCTGGCCTAAATAGAACTGGGGACACATCCAAACTTTTTCTTGACAAATAATACAGCAGTGACTTGACTGAGAGAGAAAGAGAACAATGGGAACAGAGAATGGAAGTAAAGGGGTGAGAGGAAGGGGAGAAGAGGGGAAGGAGACGGAAGGGGAGGGAAGGAAGAGATGAATGTGAAGAATGGGACCATATGCCAGGTTTGTTCACAGATCAAATCATCTCATTATGTGGAGAACGCTTCTGTGGGCTCTGGTCAACTTAGCAGCTTCTGTTGGAGTTCTTAGTCTCTCTCCGAACATTTCAGTTTTATGGGCTGAGGTTTGTTTTCTAGCCTGGCGAGGACTTGTTTCAGGATGTGAGGCATGGATGTGTGTGTGATTTTCTGGTCAGTATTGATGCGGATCTCACACTGGTCAGGGATGACCTAGGGCCATATGGAGAGCAGTTGCTGCCCTGTTCTAGTCAGTGTCCTGAGTGGTTTCACAGGACTGCTTGGGGTAGTGATTCATTGTTGAGGCGAGAGGGACTTGAGACCTGACTCTGTTTACTATGTCCCTTGAATTGTTGGAGGTTTCCCTGGTGGCTCAGATGGTAAAGAACCCACCTGCCAATGCAGGAGACACAAGAGATGTAGGTTTGAACCCTGGGTCAGGAAGATCCCCTAGGGAAGGAAATGGCAACCCACTCCAGTATTCTTGCCTGGAGAATCCCATGGACTGAGGTGCCTGGTGGGCTATAGTCCATGGGGTCACAGGCAGTCAGACACAACTGAGCTACTGGCATTTTCACTTTCACTTGAATTGATGGAGACAGTGTTATGGATCTTGGTTTCATGAGTTCAGCCTAATGCTCTATGGATAGGTGGTGTGGGAGCCATGTTATAGGCTGACACCATATTCTTGGTGGACTCTGGCCTGGTTCTTGGGCTTTGAGGACTGGTACCAGCTATGTGGACCTGCTCTTGTCAGTCATTTCCTCAAGCTACAGTTGTGTGCACTGGCCAGATCATGGGTTGTCCAGATAATAGGAGCAGTCGTGAGTGGCTGGTCAAGCCAATAAGTGAAGTGGAGGCATGGTTATAACCTGTCACATGGTGTGAGGAGATGAACAAGTGTCTGGAGGGCTGCTCCATGAAGAGCTTGGTTGGGGTGTAGTCTGCTCAAGAATAGCCCCCAAAGGGTCCATATAAGGATGGGGAGTGATGGTGCAGGCCAGTGGTTAGCACGCACTGCATACCTATACTGGAGTCTTGCTGGTTTGGAAGAGATTTGCCTTATGGCATGTGCACCAAGGTAGTAAGCTTTAGAGAGCTATATAATGTTGGATGGCAGTGGCTGTGGGAGAGGATGATGTTCAAAATATTTAACAACAGATTCTGCATGGGCACTGGCCACTTGGAATATGATGCTAAAGCAGGCCTTATATCTTGGTTGTGAGATTCTGAGGAGGTCCAAGAAGTCTTAGGGAGGGCCTAGGGAAGCTGGTATGATGATGGGATGCACAAAGGGAAGGAATGATGATATAGAGAAGTAGGTATTTATCAGTAAGTAGGGAAGAATTTCAGTATTTGAACAACTGTTATGGCTATACTCATGTATTCTGGATGAATATTTGTCCTAGTTTTAAGGTTACTATTCTAAGCAAAGGCTGTCTGATGGCATGAGGCATTTTGAGTAGTGACAGGTGACTGCCTCATAGTTTGTGGGGAAACAGAAAAGGCAGGCCAAACAAGGCCTTTGCAAGCCCTAATTAACTGAAAAGATTTTGGAAGTTTGCCCTCATCTTTGTCATTCAAATGGAAATCATTCTAAACCATATAACAGGTGTTAAAAAAAATTCAAAAAGTTCTGATTTTTCTTATCATGACTACTTCATTTTTTAAAGTCACATTTCTAACTCCTTAAAAAGTTATTTGAGGGCTTCCCTGGTAGTCCCGTGATTAAGACTGCAGGCTCCCAATGCAGGGGGAAGGGGTTTGATCCCCTGTCAGGGAACTAAAATACCGCATGCCTCACGGTGTGGCAAAAAAAAAAAAAAAGTTATTTGGTGCTGCTCCTGCAGTGCTGTGCCCTAAGCATATATGAGCTGGCCTTCTGGATAATACAGCACTAATCAGGGGCACAAGACAGTCGACTTCCCTGGTGGCTCAGACGGTAAAGCGTCCGCCTACAATGCGGGAAACCTGGGTTCAATCCCTGGGTCGGGAAGATCCTTTGGAGAAGGAAATGGCAACCCACTCCAGTACTCTTGCCTGGAAAATCCCATGGATGGAAGGGCCTGATAGGCTACAGTCTGTGGGGTCACAAAGAGTCGGACACGAATGAGCGACTTCACCTTACCTTAGACAGTTGTTTCACCAGGCATATGTGAACCCTGTTCTAGGAGATGGGTTGCGTTACTAAGAGCAAAATGGCAGCATAAAGCCTGGTGAAGGTGAGAGCTGGTAAGGTCAGCTACACCGCTGATCCAACAAGGGAAGTCTCTGACCTGGCCATCCTGCATGAAGTGGTGGCTGGGTGGTCAAGATTGACCTCATGATATTCAGAGTGGTGGCATGGTGACAGATCCTGTAAGACTGGCTTCACTACATTGTAAAGTTCAATAAGAGCTCCAATCTGAGCAGCAGTTGCCTCCCAGAGTTAAGATTGGTGAAGCAGGCCATGGAGGTCACTGTCAAGACTCCATAATGGTAGGGTGCACTCTGGTGGAGAGCAGGCTTGTCTCAGTTTATATCACAGCTAAGATGCAACCTCAAAAAGAAAGCTCTTATTCTGTACAGTTAGGGTATGGCTTCTCATGTATGCAAGAGTTGCCTGACAGTATTGGGAGAGTGGGTGAGTGCCAGGAGGGCTGCTGTGTGGGGTTCACCACTGTGGTGTGGACCTTGGTCTGAGAAGGTACTGTGTGAGGTTATCCTGATCAGTGGATGAGATCCCTGAAGGACTGTGCCAAGGTAAAAAGAAAGGGCTCTAAGATGGATAGGGCCTGCCTTGTGTTGTAGTATGGCACAGATGTGAGGGTCTTAGGTGGGGCACGAGTGACCCACTGTATGTACCTTGGTCTGAGACTTTCCTTATTAAGATCCTGCCTAATAGTATGTAGTGTGTCAAAAGTGCCTGGTCCTGGAATGGACCTTTAAGGATACTATATCCAGACACTTAAAACATACAAGGAACCAGTACTGTCAAAGGTTTGCCAACTGGTGACTACTCAATGGCTTATATTCCATCATTTAATACCTATGCATGCTAAGTCACTTCAGTCATGTCTGACTCTTTGCAACCCTATGGACTGTAGCTCTGTCCATGGGATTCTCCAGGCAAGAATACTGGAGTGGGTTGTCATGCCCTTCTCCAGGGGATCTTCCTGACCCAGGGATTAAACCTGGGTCTCTTATGTCTCCTGCATTGGCGGGTGGGTTCTTTGCCACTAGCACCACCTGGGAAGCCCATTTAATATCTATATAGGTAAATATATAGAGATAACCTGGGCATTTTTCTGGACCTGTTCCTAAAATCTTGTAATCTAGAAGACATCGGGCCTCCAATTCCCCATTTGCACTCAGAGACACTGGTAGCAACTGGCCAAAGGGCACTGAGAACCTCAAGATTCAGAATCTGTTGGGGTTCCAACTGTCTCATCCATTCCTGAGCCAGTGGTAGAGATTGATTCCTCAGCCAGGCACACCTCTTTCCATCAAGTCTTCTAGAAGCCTATACTTCTCTGTATTTTAATCTCAAATTCCTCCTGGAAATAAACATATAGGAAGGCCCTGTCTCAGGTATCCTGCACCTCACACATGGGGCAAATTCCTGAATATGTCCTATATCTCAGAAGAATAGTGAAAGTTAAAGTTGCTCAGTTGTGTCCAACTCTTTGCAACCCCTTGGACTATACAGTCCCATGGAATTCTCCAGCTCAGAACACTTCTCCAAGGGATCTTCCCAACCCAGGGATTGAATGCAGGTCTCTCGCATTGCAAGCAGATTCTTTGTCAGCTGAGCCACGAGGGAAGTACCAGAAGAACAGATGTGAACCTAATTTCACTGTGCCTATGAGATATCTGTGCTGTACATCTATGAAAAGTTTGCAATGTAGAAGTCACCACTGTCAATTCACAGCTTTACAACATATATAACATGGCCTATTATTTAATAAAAGTATAAAATATATCACCATATCCTTTTTAGCTTTTCTGACATAAAGGGGTGTGGCCAAGATATTAAGTCCCTTATTCTGAGAAAGAAGCTAAACTGTTTATAAAATCACCCACTTCCATTTCTACTGTGTCAGCTTAAAACTTTATAAAGCTGGTACTTATGTCAGAGAGTCAAAGGAAGGAAACACATTTATTGTAGGTGCACCAATTTTGCTCACAGAAGTTAGAGAGCCTGGCTTCAAACCTTGTCTCAATCACTCAGTAGCTGTGTGACCCAAGAACATGTATTCACCACTCTAGGTCTCAGCTTCATCATCTAAAAGCTAGTGATAATATTAATTGCACTTGCCCCTTGGGAATCATTGTGAGGATTAAATGAAGTTGTGTGATAATTTGCTTAAGAGGATTAGGACAGTATCTGTCACATAGTTTACAATACATGTTGAAGTGAAGTGAAGCCACTCAGTCGTGTCTGACTCTTTTTGACCCCATGGACTGTAGCCTACTACGCTCCTCCGTCCATGGGATTTTCCAGGCAAGAGCACTGAAGTGGGTTGCCATTTCCTTCTCCAGAGGACTTCCTGACCCAGGTCTCCCACACTGTAGGCAGACGCTTTACCATCTGAGCCACCAAGGAAGTCCACAATACATGTTAGCTGCCATTATTATTAACTCCACAAGACAGAGTTAAAAAACAAAATTATTGACTATTACTCTGTATTCTCTATAACACATGACAAACAAAATATTTAAGCTATAAAGCTATATAAAACACTTTCTGGAGGCCCTCTGGCTCACATTCCAGTGTTCTGTTGTCTTAACTCATTCTTCTGTGTTGATGACCTATAAATTGCTCATGGCCTCTGACTCTTGTCTGCTCCTACAATTCTTCCCAGTTCACCAATAAAGTATCTAGCTGCTGCTACTGCTGCTAAGTCGCTTCAGTCATGTCTGACTCTGTGCGACCCCATAGACAGCAGCCCATCAGGCTCCACCGTCCCTGGGATTCTCCAGGCAAGAACACTGGAGTGGGTTGCCTTTTCCTTCTCCAATGCATGAAAGTGAAAAGTGAAAGTGAAGTCACTCAGTCGTGCCCAACTCTTAGCAACCCCACGGACTGCAGCCTACCAGGCTCCTCCATCCATGGGATTTTCCAGGCAACAGTACTGGAGTGGGGTGCCATTGCCTTCTCTGAATAAAGTATCTAAAGTGAAGTGAAGTGAAGTTGTTCAGTCGTGTCTGACTCTTTGCGACCCCATGAACTGTAGCCCACCAGGCTCCTCCATCCTTGGGATTCTCCAGGCAAGAATACTGGAGTGGGTTGCCATTTCCTTCTCCAGGGGAACTTCCTGGCCCAGGGATAGAACCCAAGTCTCCCGCATTGCAGGCGGACGCTTTAACCTCTGAGCCACCAGGGAAGCCCAGTTTAAAGTATCTAACTTAAGGCTAATTTCTCTTCCTCAGTAATTTCCAGAGATGGTGGGAGAATCAGGGAGGAGGGAAGGAAGGAGGGCTGAGGGGGATGTGACTCAGGTTTTTGAACTAGGCAGCTCAAAGAGCTAGGCTCAACCTGGGCCAGAGGAGTGGGCTAGATGGTACCTGCTGCCCCCATTACTCTACTCCCAAGGAGGAAGTACTATTTGTAGCCACATGCTTGTTTGTCTTCCAAGCTTCCCAGTATCTTATTTTACAATGGAGCTTGGAGCTGCTGAGGATGGATTCACATTATGTGTGTTTGGGGAAGGTCCACCTTTGCCTTGAAATGAGAGCTCAACCTTAGGGCCAATTTGAGACTTGGTCTTGAAATCTTGAAATGTTCAATATGGAAGACTAGGTCTAGAGAAAAACAAATAGGGAGGAAATGGACCCAAGGCCATCTTTTAAAAGCAATCTCTGTGAGTTTTTGGCTTATTGCCTGGGATGTTACAGAAATTAACCTCTTCCAGTGATAGCTAGGAAAAGGTTTCCAGTAGACAAACTGAGTTTATCAATACAATTCTAAGATTTGGGATGGATATTCAAACCTATTTTCATTCATCCACATATTCAACATATATTTTTTCATTTTTGTCAACACATATATACTGTGCACCTGCTATGTGCCAGGCACCCTTCGATGCCCTGGGGAGAGACATGTAAACAAGCCACACAGAGTCACTGCTCAATTGGAACATGCCTCTTTTTTAAAAAAATTTTTTTTCAGAATCCAAATCCAGACAGTTTTGTCTTATTCAGAAGGCAACAACCCATTGTGACCACCCAAACCCACCCCTCTCTTTCTGCTCAAACCCAAGGCCCAAAGCCCAACACATAGTTGTAAGTTTCATTTCACAAAGCGGCTGAGAGACTTGGGCCACTTGCCATTTTGTCCTGAGTCCCTACTTTATAGCATTATCCACCCACCCCTGGCCTCCAGGTTTGCCTTGTGGGGTCTAGACACTGACATAGGACAAATAAGCCCTTCAACTGAAACAAAATCATCATTGTCATGTCCTCATTAGGGACCCTATTATATACTCTCTGCACAAGTCCTGACACTGGCCAGTGCCAATCTGTCAAGGGAAGTAGAACAATCAGTCTCTGATAGGCTCTTGGCTCCCAGCAGGGATTCAGGATGAAGCCCAGGGTGAAGAATGAGATCTTGTTTACTGGCAGAGGGAGAGGGTTGGATAACACTCTGAGATTGTTGCCAGCAGCTCCTTCTAAGCAGAAGGGCTGGCCCTAGAGGTCTGAGGACCTCATCCCAGCCCTGCTACTAAATTCCATGAGTGAGTTCCCTCACTGTGACAAGCCACATGTTGGCCGTGAATACAAATTATAAGTGTTTTGACTGACAATATCAGCCAGCTTTACAAGAGGCTCTGCATGTCTAGAAGAGCTTGTTGATGCCGCATTGTCTCCGGTGGATAAGGGATCAGAAAGTGCACTTGTAGTGGGAAAACAAAATAGTGGTGATGACTTTATAGTTCAGTTCAATCACTTGGTCGTGTCCAACTCTTTGTGACCCTATGGACTGGAGCAAGCTGTCTTCCCTGTCCATCACCAACTTCCAGAGCTTGCTCAAACTCATGTCCACCAAGTCGAAGATGCCATCAAACCATCTCATCCTCTGTCACCCCCTTTTCCTCTTGCCCTCAATCTTTCCCAGCATCAGGGTCTTTTTCAAAGAGTTGGCTTTTCACATCAGGTGGCCAAAGTACTGGACCTTCAGCTTCAGCATTAGTCCTCCCAATGAATATTCAGGGTTGATTTCCTTTAGGATTGATTGGTTTTGATCTCCTTGCAGTCCAAGGGACTCTCAAGAGTCTTCTCCAGCACTACAGTTCAAAAGCATCAATTCTTTGGTACTTTATAGGCAGGCTTCCCCTCCCCTCCCCCAACTTTTTCTTCAATCATTCTGAGGCACTCTCCACTGCTTATCTTGATAACTGCCCCTGTGAGCAGTGAGGAGCGTATGTTATGAAGCTGATACCAGGGAGGATGACACTGACTCCTCACAGCCCACGCTTAGGGCCCCCTGCTTGGGAAAGAATCCACAGGATTGTTCAAGGGAGGGAGTGAACTGTGGGGAAGAGGCTGGGGGAGTCGGAGATTATTATAATCCACACATTCTAGTTGTACATCCTGGGAGGTTTGAGATGTAATAAAGAGATCCCTTGAAATAAGAATTTTCTATACCCTTCAGTTGCTTTGTACTCTTCAAGGATCCCGCTGCCATTACTTTCAATTCTCATCTCTATGCTGATGAAATCTTCCACCTCTATCTCCTCCTCTCTGTAGGATTCTAGGCCCACATTGAAAGGCTCTGCCAGAAACCTCAGGGGATGAGTGAAACTCAGCATGTTCTAAACCAAGCCTGTCATCCTTCCTTCCCACCCACCAGCAATTCTTCTCCCAAGCTTTCTGCTTTGATTTCATGGCAAAAAACTATGAAATTATCATTTATCCCTTCCTTCCACTCCTATAACTTCCAGATAGCAAGTTCTACTGATCTATTCCTCCAACTCTTTTTTTTTTTGATTAATGAATGGATAACTACTTATTTCTTAATTGATCTGTGGTCCCAGTTTTGATACTTTGTAATAGAAATAGTGACCTAAGAAGCCTTCCAGTGTTTCCAGCATTGCATGTGTGCATATTCAGTCATATCTCTTCTGTGACCCTATGGATCACAGGGTGCCAGGTTCCTCTGTTCATGGAATTTCCCAGGCAAGAATACTGGAGTGGGTTGCCATTTCCTCCTCCAGGAGATCTTCCTAACCCAGGGATTGAACCCACAACTCTTGCGTCCCTTGCACTGCAGGCAGATGCTTTACTGCTGAGTCACTGGGGGAGACCATTTCCAGTATTATTGATATTTTTTTCCAATTTTGCTTACTATTATCACCAATTTAATTAAAGGGACTTTACTGCCTGTTGCATCACTGCAGTAACTGCTCTGCTGCCAATTAATTTATTCAACATTCATTCAATATATATTTATTCTATGTCTACTACATGCCAGGTACTGTTCCAGGCATGGAGAATACAAGGGCAGATGAAACAGAAAAGGCTCCTACTCTCATGGAGCTTACATTCTAGTTGTGTGTCTGGGTGGTGGGGAATAAACACTTAAAGAACAAGATAATTTGATAGAGATAAACACTATGAATAAAATAAAACAGGGACTTTCCTGGTCATCCAGTGGTTAAGAATCCACCTTCCAGTGCAGGGATGAGTTCAGTCCCTGGGTGGGAAACTAAGATTCCACATACTGCGGGGCAACTGAGCCCATGCACTGCAACTAGAGAACCCACGTGCCACAACTATTAAGCCTGTGCGCTCTAGGGCCTATGCTCTACAACAAGAGAAACCCATGCATCGCAACTAGGGAAAGCCCTCTAGCCTCAACAAAGAGCCCATGCACTGCCACAAAGACCCACCACAGTCCTCCTTCCCAAAAGAAAAGAAAACAGGCTGATGTATTAGAAAGTGATAGCAAGGAAGGAAGTGGCCATTACAGGCCTTTCTGAAAAGGTGACATTTATGCTGAGTCCTTAATGACAAGAAGACATCTATCACATGTAGAGAATTATGAGATCAGCATTCCAAACAGAGAGAGGAATTGGCACAGAAGCCCTAACGGACTTGTTTATCAAACAGACAAGACAGTGAGACTGAAATATAGGGATCAAGAGGGAACTGGCACAGGCTGAGGCTGAAGAATCATGCAGGGGCCAAATCCTGTAGGGCTCTTGTATGTCACCGGAAAGAGTTTGGATTTTATTCTAAGTGAAATGAGAAGTGATGGTTTCAAGCAAATGAGTGATGATCTGACATATTTAATTAGATTTTTTAAAATATTTGTTTATTTATCCATTGAGCCTTTGCCCTGAGTCATGCCTATTGAAAATCCCAGGTTTCAGTACCTTCCTTGATGCCCCAACAAGAAATGATCCCTCCTTTTCCTGGTGCAGTTCTTAAGGCCTACAGAAAAAAAAACTACAACCATGAGCATTTATATAGTTTCAGCTTATAAGGTTATATGCATGTTCTTATTTAGACTCATAGTTAACACTGCCCTGTCCTATAACCCGTTGAGTTTATGTGTCTCTCCCCCTTAATGTTCAACTAACTCTCTGAGATCAGGGACTAGGCCTTATGCCACAAATATTCATTGATATCTATTACTATGTGTAGAGTGTGAAATGACATCATATCTTCATCTGTACACAGATATATCTCAATGCAGTCAACTTGTTTTGAAAGTTAAAAAGCATCTAGAATTTCTATAAGGGAATCCCTTATGGCATTCACCTCACAGGCTGTCAGTTTAAAGAGGCCTGAATCTTATTATGGTGATCAGATTGAAATGTATAGACATATCGAATCACTATGTTGTGTAAAACACACTTATAATGGTGTTGTAGGGCCATTATAATTAAAAAGCAAACAAACACAAAAACTCATAGAAAGACAAGATATTTATGGTTACCAGAGGTGGGGTGGGGGAGGGGGAATTAGATGAACGCAGTCAAAAGGTAAAAACTTCCTGTTATAAGATAAATATGTACTAGGGATGTAATGTCGGAGAAGGCAATGGCACCCCACTCCGGTACTCTTGCCTGGAAAAGCCCAGGGACAGAGGAGCCTGGTGGGCTGCCGTCTATGGGGCTGCTGAGAGTTGGACATGACTGAAGTGACTTAGCAGCAGCAGCAGCAGCCACAGCAGCAGCAGGGATGTTATGTACAGCATGATAAAGATAATTAACACTGCTCTATGTTATCTATGAAAGTGGTTAAAAGAGCAAATCCTAAGAGTTCTCATCACAAGGAGAAACACTGCTTTTCTTTTTGTTTAATTTTGTGTCCATATGAGATGAGATAGGCTTCCCAGGTGACTCAATGGTAAAGAACCCTTCTGCTAATGCAGGAGATGCAGGAGATGCTGGTTCTATCCCTGGGTTGGGAAGATACTCTGGAGAAGGGCATGACAACACACTCCAGGATTCTTGCCTGGAGAATTCCATGGACAGAGGAGCCTGCTGGGCTACAGGGGGTCACAAAGAGTCAGACACGACTTAGTGACTGAGTCCACATGAGCATGAGATGATGGATGCTTATGAGACTTATTGTGGTCATCATTTCATGATGTGTAGCATCAGGTCATGATGCTGTACTTCTTTAAGGGGTATTGCTGTAAGGCAATCATATCTCAATAAAACTAGTAGATAATAAATACAAATAGGCCTGTCTCTCATTCACTGGGGACTGAGTACTGAGCTTCCACCCCTTCACGTGGCCAGGTGCTGTGTCATATGTGCGTTCTAGGGCACAATTATGGTTATGACTCAGCATGCTGAAAGCTGTACATAATAATATGGAATTGCAGCATTAGTCAAGTTCTGCTGCATTAGGGGTTACAAACACTGAGACAATTCATATAGGAAAGATAGGGGAATGAAATACTCATTAATATCTATTATTTGTAAGAATAGCAATTTTTTTTAATGTTTCAGTACTATTCTGAATGTTTTTCATCTAAACAGGTGTTAGCCATATCTTTAGTTACAGATGTAGAAACTAAGGCACATCCAGGTTGAGTGACTTGGATGAGTCACACAGGTGACAAGTTGCTGAGTTGAGATTTGGGACACTCCACCCCATTTGTAGGGCTTCCCAGGTGGCACAGTAGTAAAGAATCCGCCTGCCAATGCAGGAGATGCAAGAAACACGGGTTTGATTCCTAGATCTGGCAGATCCCCTGGAGAAGGGAATGGCAACCCATTCCAGTATTCTTGCCTGGAAAACTCCATGGACAGAGGAGCCTGGCATGCTACAATCCATGGGGTCACACAGAGTCAGATGTGACTGAGCACGCATGTGCCAAACTGAAGCCCAGTGAAAGGAAGTGGCTTGTTTAAAGTCATATGCTTGTTGGACCACAGGCTCCTCATGCCTCACGGAGTAATCCTTCCCAACAACACTTCGCTGATGGCAGGGAAAACAAGTGGATGGCACACCCTTTAGGGCTTGAGCCATTCTGACCTTTTCTTTTGGTGACAGCAAATGAGAACAGTCAATGCATGTAAAACATGTGCCTAGCAAATAGTAAACATGCAGTAAATGGTAATGGCCTTCTTGCCCTCTCAGTCTCGGCTCCCACATAGCTCACTCTGCCCACCATCAGCCAAGGATCTCTTCTGGCTCACAGTTGAGCAGGTTAGCCAGGATGACCCTTATTAACAATAAGAGATGAGATTACAGACTGAAACTTAGATCAGTAAATGAGAAGGCCAGACTACCTCAGCTTAGTGGCATGGCAGTGGCAGAAACAAAAGCTCAGAAGCAGGGTCAAACAGAGGTGACTAGTGTTGAAAAGTTCCTGTCCACTGGAGCACCAGACAGGCATCTGGTAGCCAGTGCAACTCATGAGCTGCCACAACCCCCACAGCCTAGCCCAGCTCTGGACCATTGAAACAGCAAGTGGGATGCAGGGAAATCAGCAATGGAGGCAGTTGCCTAGAATCTTGAGACCATAATCTTGAGACTTTCTAGGGGAAAATTAATTTTTCTCATTACACCAGTACCTCTATAGCTGGAAGTGTGTAACTAGGCATGACTGTTGGTGAGACAGGTGGCCCTTATTTAATAGAATAGACCCAACTTTTGCTTGGCAAATCCAACCAATTATCTTCCTTTCTCAACTTCCCAATTATCTTCCTTCTCATTATCCTGGGAAACATCAGATTGAGTGCAATCACATCACACTTAGAGGGATAGCAAATTTAGTGAAATCTCTTATTCATATGAAAAAGAAACCCATAACCATATGCTAAATTTGCCACAATTTTTCTCAAATATCAATAGAAATATTGTGCTCAAAACATCAGAAAATAGAACTGTTGAAAATAAAAGTATAACATAATCCCAGCAACCGGGCAATATCTGCCAATAACATACTGGGAAGTGTTAGCAGTGTGGTTCTGCTTTTAACTAGTGTCAAACCACCTTACTGCTTCCAAATTGACATTCAAGGTAATTTCCTATACATTTTGGGCACTTTGCCCATTGCTTCCCCTTGTTGGCCACTTTCCAGACATCTGTGCCTGATTAAACCTGTAGCATCTGATGAGGATCCTTGGGAAGAAAAGCTAACAGTGCCTAAGATCTAAAGTGGCAGTCAATTTCATTGTGGAAGGCAAAAGAGGAGAAAAGAGCTAAAGGAGTCTGTGGCTGGGGTGTCTGTCACTTAGGCTTCCCTTGCAGAGGTTGTGTAGACAGACTGCAAGCTTTCATGTCGTATGTCATAACTGGAATCATTCATCTTCTAGACATTTCTGAGACTCCAATGCCAGCCCCTACTCTCCTCCCAAAAGGCTTATTTTCACAATCTCCATGATCTAGCTTAGGTGGGCAATGCCAAAATTGCAGGTTTTGTTGGAGTTTCTGTTCCACTAACCTGCAAAATGCATTCTAAGATCACATTCTCATAGTCACAGATGACAGCACAGATGGAAAAATTAACACTTATGAGTTAAAGCACTCCAGAATTCTGGTATGCACATTCTTCAAGGCCGCACCTGAGGGACTGCTACTACAGTGTAGGAGATGATGATAGATGGGAGTAACCAACAAAGCATCCATTATTTGCCAGCAACCACTTATCTCCCTATTTCTACGGTAACATCCAGGGAGTGACCAGGGTACTTGGACAGAAAAGAAAAGAAAGGACCAGAAACCTTGATACCACTGCTTTTGAAAAGTTGCCAACTCTCTTTCTAGGGGTTCCTATGCAAAACAGAGTGGTTAAAGACCAAATTAATAAAGCAGGTCTTGGGAATTCCCTGGTAGTCCAATGGTTAAGACTTGGCACTGTCACTGCCAGGGCCCAGGTTCAGTTCCTGGTCGGGGAACTAAGATTCCATAAGCCATGCAGCATGACCCTCCCCTCCCCCCCAAAAAAAGGAAAGAAAAAAAAAAAAAGCAGGTCTTGTTCTTTGTTGATGTGCTATTAGCAGCCATTGAGTGAACATAGAAGGAAAATGAGGAGCAACTGAAAGCCACATTCTCAGGATTTGTCAAGAGAAAGGGGTAGCAAAAAAAGAACAAAAAAGGAAATTATCTATTATGTTAGATTATGTGTCCATTCTCAAATGTTCTAATAGGAGAATATATTATAATATAATAAATTAATCTTTAAATGCTAAAAAGAAGAGTAAGGGGTAGCGTATTGGGGAACAACACCCCTCCATTGTTTGGTAATCTGGTGATGACATGGTGGTAGAGTACAAGAGATACATGGTGGAAGCCTGAATTCTCCTTCAAACTCAGTCATTATTTCACTGTGTGGCTCCAGGCAAGTAAGTTCCTCATCCACAAAAATTGACATAATTTAGCCTCCCAGACTACCTGTCTACTTCAAAGCATGATGACAAAATTGCATTCAGTATACTTTGGTTTCTTATACTGTTTGAAGCCATCAAAAATCTCTGGATAAATATATGTTTTTGAAAAATGTCTTAAAATCAATAAAGAACCACATTAATTATGAACTATCAGAAAGAGAATTTAAGAAAACAATCCCACTTAAAATTTCATCCAAAAAACAACAAAATACCTAAAGAATAAATTTAACCAAGGAGATAAAAGACATGTACACTGAAAATGACAAATCACTGAAGAAGGAAATGGAAGAAGAAACAAATAAATGGAAATAAACTCAGTGCTCATGCGATGGAGCATGGGTTGCTTCTTAAAATGTCTATACTGCCCAAAGTGATCTACAGATTCAATGCAATTGCTATCAAAATTCCAATGGCATTTTCCACAGAAATCAAAGATTCCTAACATTAGGATAGAACCACAAAAGACTCAAATGGCCCAAGCAATCTTGAGAAAGAAGAACAAAGTTGGAGATGTGCTCCTTGATTTCAAACTATATTACAAAGCTATAGGAATGAAAGCTGTATGGTATTATCATAAAAAGGACACATAGCATCAAACCTGGACTGGCGATTCATTTCACATATGATATTATACATGTTTCAGTGCCATTCTCTGCTGGGAGCCAGCACGAGGAGTCCCGCCTGTGGCAAAGGTCATGAGGTTAAGGGGTGCGACAGGCAAAGGCGAGTCGGGCCTTAAGGGAGCCTTGCTGAATTTTCTCGAACATCTACCCCCAAAACCAGAGTCTGCCTGCTTTATTGTACTGTGCTTTCCACTCTTCTGACATAACAGGGGGCTATCCCTGACCACCTTTCTCTGGAAAAAGTTAACTTAGAGCTCCAATTGACAATCTCCTGCATATGAAAAGAATGTTTCATCTCTACCCCTTTGATGGCTCTCTAACTTGCCTGACAGGTTTAACTACACATGTGAATTGTTTACGGCCCCCAACCACGAGAGGCACGAAGCTTAAAGCATCTTAAAGATATAGAGCCTTTTCTAAAGAGCTAAAAATTATATTGGTGATGGGTTTCACTGTTGAGTCAATGACTGCTGCCAGACCTCCATATTCTTCATCTTTTAGGCACCCGGAGGATATTATTCAATGTAATTGGGATATAGAAAAAGGAATATAGTAGTTTTGATGTTAGCAACACTAGGCTTTTGAGTTAGTAAACTTTCTCTTTGTTATAAATCACTGTACTCTACTTTCTTTGTTATAAATCGTTGTGTCCTTGCTATGTAAGAATGTAACCTTAATTAGTGCTTTCTGAGAGTGGCACCAGACTTTTGGAAAGAACAACACTTTTAAGACAAATAAGTTTTCTGGTTGACAGACCCTTATCAGAAAAGGGCCATAAAATGTTAATAGGCCTCCTGTCCAGAAGATGATGTAAATCACCTAAGACTTGTGTATACAGCTAGGTATGCAGAGAGAAAGCCTGGTCTCGATAAGAGTCAGGGCTGCTGACGCTGCATAACTTTGTATTATCCATTGATCTCTATGTACAACCAAAAGTATAAAAAGCTTTCCTGGACAATGAAGGATGGACCAGTCACTGGAAAGACTGGTTTCCCCCATGTGGTCTTTTCTCCTTCTCTTCTTTTCTGGCTGAATTCCCATCTGCGGCGTGGAGGCTCACCATATCTACTTACTTGCCCTGGCTTCTAAGACCCACGCAAGAGGGAGCCCAAGACAGGGCACCCTCTGCTATTCAAGCGGGTGCCCGTGGCCTATGTAGATGGTGCAAACCTCTTGTCTTGAGGTTTTATTAGCTTTCCACGTAAACCAAGTTATTCAGCATCTTTTCTCCACTAATTTTCCTACTACACTATTTTCTCCTAATCTAATCTTATATTGCTAATTAAATAATTCTTTTCTAAGACACCAACTCCATTTTCCCTTTGAATTACCCTGGATCCACTGGGGCTGGACCCCAGCAATTCTCCCAAATCATCCCAACCCTCTCCCACAGAGTCCAAAAGACTGTTCTATACATCTGTGTCTCTTTTGCTGTCTCATAAAACCAATACAATATTGTAAAGTAATTAGCCTCCACTTAAAATAAATAAATCTATATTTTAAAAAAAGACAGATCAAAGGAACACAAGAAACAGCCCCAAAATAAATTCATGAATTTATAATAATTCAATTCAATTCAATGGCGACTGCATGGATAGTAGCCTGCACCAAGCTCCTCCTTCCATGGGATTTTCAAGGCAAGAGTACTGGAGTGGGTTGCCATTTCCTTTTCCAGGGAATCTTCCCAACCCAGGGATCGAACCTAGGTCTCTCACATTATAGACAGATGCTTTACCGTCTGAGCCACCCTATTATTTTATGACAAAAGAGCCAATTATATACAATGTGGAAAGGACAATCTCTTCACTAAGTGGTGAGAAAATTGGATAGTCACATGAAAAAGAATGAAATGGGACCACTATCTTATATAATACACAAATTTTAGATCTAAGTGGAATCAAGACTTGAACGTAACATTTGAAATCATAAAGCTCTTAGAAGACTACAGAGGCCATTAGCTCATTAACACACATCTCAGCAATGATTTTCTTGGCTCTGACACCAAAAGCAAAGGCAACAAAAGCAAAAACAAATAAATAAAGGGAACTACACTAGACAAAAAATTCTGCACATCAAAGAGAACCATCAACAAAATGAAAAGGCAACCCACCAAATGGAACAAAATATTTGTAAATCATATATCTGATAAAGGATTAATGTAGCCATGAAATTAAAAGATGCTTGCTCTTGGGAAGGAAAGCTACGAAAAACCTAGACAGCATATTCAAAAGCAGGGACATCACTTTGCCAACAAAGGTCCATCTAGTCAAAGCTATGGTTTTTCCACTAGTCATGTATGGATGTAAGGGTTGGACCATAAAGAAAGCTGAGTACCAAAGAACTGATGCTTTTGAATTCTGGTGCTAGAGAAGACTCTTGTGAGTCTCTTTGACTGCAAGAAGATCAAACCAGTCAATCCTAAAGGAAAGCAACTCTGAATATTCACTGGAAGGACTGATGCTGAAGCTGAAGCTCCAATCTTTTGGCCTCCTGATGTGAAGTGCCAACTCACTGGAAAATACTCTGATGTGGGAAAGACTGAAGGCAAAATGAGAAGGGAGTGGCAGAGAATGAGATGGTTAGTATCACCAAGTCAATGGATGAGTTTGAGCAAACTCTGGGAGATAGTGGAGGACAGAGGAGCCTAGTGTGCTGCAGTCCATGGGGTCACAAATAGTTGGACATGACTTAGTAACAGGACAACAACAGACCAAAATATATAAAGAACTCATACAAACTCAATAGAAAAAAAACAAAACAAAAACAATCCAATTAAAAGTGGGCAGAGGATCTGAACAGACATTTTTCCAAAGAAGGCATACAGATGCTGAATAGTCATATCAAAAGATGCTCAACATCACTAATCATCAGGGAAATCAAAATCAAAATCACAATGAGGTATCACCTTTCACCTGTTAGAATGACTATTATGAAAAAGACAAGAAATAATAAGTGTTGGCCAGGATGTGAAGTAAAAGGAATTATATTGTTGGTGGGAATATAAACTGATGCAATCACTATGGAAAACAGTATGCTGCTGCTGCTAAGTCACTTCAGTCATGTCCGACTCTGTGCAACCCCATAGATGGCAGCCCATCAGGCTCCTCTGTCCCTGGGATTCTCCAGGCAAGAACACTGGAGTGGGTGGCCATTTCCTCTCCAATGCAGAAAAGTGAAAAGTGAAAGTGAAGTCGCTCATTTGTGTCTGACCCTTAGCGACCCCATGGACTGTAGCCTACCCGGCTCCTCCGTCCGTGGGATTCTCCAAGCAAGAGTACTGGAGTGGGGTGCCATTTTTTTTCCCAATGGAAAACAGTATGGGGATTCCTAAAAACCTAAAAACAGAATTACCATATGATTCAGCAATTCCACGTTTGGGTATTTATCCGAAGAAAGTGAAAACACTAAATCAAAAAGGTATATGTACTCCCATGTTCACTGCAGCATTATTTACAACAGCCAAGATATGGAAAAAGATGTGCAAGATTCACACATTTGCAGGACTGGTTCCAAATAGGAAAAGGAGTGCGTCAAGGCTGTATATTGTCACCCTGTTTATTTAACTTACATGCAGAGTACATCATGAGAAACGTTGGACTGCAAGAAACACAAGCTGGAACCAAGATTGCCGGGGGAAATATCAATAACCTCAGATATGCAGATGACACCACCCTTATGGCAGAAAGTGAAGAGGAGCTAAAAAGCCTCTTGATGAAAATGAAAGAGGAGAGTGAAAAAGTTGGCTTAAAGCTCAACATTCAGAAAATGAAGATCATGGCATCCGGTCCCATCACTTCATGGGAAATAGATGGGGAAACAGTGGAAACAGGGTCAGACTTTATTTTTTGGGGCTCCAAAATCACTGCAGATGGTGACTGCAGCCATGAAATTAAAAGATGCTTACTCCTTGGAAGAAAAGTTATGACCAACCTAGATAGTATATTCAAAAGCAGAGACATTACTTTGCCGACTAAGGTCCGTCTAGTCAAGGCTGTGGTTTTTAAACTGGTCATGTATGGATGTGAGAGTTGGATTGTAAAGAAGGCAGAGCACCGAAGAATTGATGCTTTTGAACTGTGGTGTTGGAGAAGACTCTTGAGAGTCCCTTGGACTGCAAGGAGATCCAACCAGTCCATTCTGAAGGAGATCAGCCCTGGGATTTCTTTGGAAGGCATAATGCTGAAGCTGAAGAACCGGTACTTTGGCCACCTCATGCGAAGAGTTGACTCATTGGAAAAGACTGTGATGCTGGGAGGGATTGGGGGCAGGAGGAGAAGGGGACGATCGAGGATGAGATGGCTGGATGGCATCACGGACTCGATGGACGTGAGTCTGAGTCAACTCCGGGAGATGGTGATGGACAGGGAGGCCTGGCGTGCTGCGATTCATGTGGTCGCAAAGAGTCGGACACGACTGAGCGACTGAACTGTGCGTGACACACACACACGATGGAATATTATTCAACCATTAAAAAGAACAAAATTTCTCCATTTGCAATAACATGGATAGAACTTGAGTACATTATGTTGAATGGAATAAGTCAGACAAAGAAAGATAAATACTAGATTATTTCATTTCTATATGGAATCTAAAACAGAAAATGATCCAAGTTCATAGAGACAGAGAACGGATTGCTGCTTGCCAGAGACAGAGGGTTGGAGTGGGGGTAAAATGGTGAAGGTAGTTCAAAGGTACAAACTTCCATTATAAAATAAATGTCATGCATGGAAATGTAATCTATAGCATGGTGACTACAGCTAATACTGTATTGCATATTTGGTCTCTTAGCAAAGTTGCAAAGAGAATAGTTCTCACAGAAGAAAAAAATCTGTGATTATATATGAAGACAAATGTTAACTAGACATTGCGGTGATTGTTTTTCAGTATATACAAGTACTGAATAATTGTGCTGTATACCTGAAACTAATATAATGTCATATGTCAATTACACTTCAAAAAAATAATAAAAAAAGCTAATGATACTGATTAAAAAAGGAATTAGGCTAATGGGATGAAAGGAAAGAAATGTACAGTAATGGTTAATAAAATATTACACACATAAAAAACAAACAAACAAAAAAGAACTAACAAGGTAGCAAGTACTATAGGACAAAACTGAAGTGATAATAGGAACCTAAAAAGTTAAGTGAGCATGGAGATAGTTTCTTTTGCCCTAAGGGACTTTTCTAATGGTAGAAAATTTGAGCTTTCATGTTGAAGCCTTGTGGGTCAAAGGGGACAGAAATCAAAGCCCAGAACAGCAGAATGTGAGAAATACGACAGGAAACTCTCCCCACAGAAATCCAGGGCTCCAAATAATTATACTTACAGGATATGGGTGAATCATACCCGAACCTTTTAGACAGGGAGGGAGAGAAGGATGAGGATAGGGTGAGGGAAGCAGCCAGAGCTTCAGGAAAGAGGAAGATGTGGAAGGACTCAAAAGCCGTAATTTAGACTTGATCTAGAACTAGTAGGGACCGGCACCAAAGGTTTGGGGCAGCAGAGGAGTGGCATTTGAAGGGGTGTTTGGGGAAGCTGAACCTAGTGGCAAAGGTGGGGTACTGGGTGAGGTGAGTAGTTTCGGAGCTTCTGGGAGAAGAGTTAAACAGTCTCTAAGGGCATCCGGTCAAGGCTCTGGTTTTTCCTGCGGTCATGTATGGATGTGAGAGTTGGACTGTGAAGAAGGCTGAGCGCCGAAGAATTGATGCTTTTGAACTGTGGTGTTGGAGAAGACTCCTGAGAGTCCCTTGGACTGCAAGGAGATCCCACCAGTCCATTCTGAAGGAGATCAACCCTGGGATTTCTTTGGAAGGAATAATGCTAAACCTCATGTGAAGAGTTGACTCACTGGGAGGGATTGGGGGCAGGAGGAGAAGGGGACGACCAAGGATGAGATGGCTGGATGGCATCATGGACTCGATGGACGTGAGTCTGAGTGAACTCCAGGAGATGGTGATGGACAGGGAGGCCTGGCATGCTGCGATTCATGGGGTCGCAAAGAGTCGGACACGACTGAGCAACGGAACTGAATTGAACTGAAGGGCATCTGGGCAGACTGCATCCCAAACATTCCCCTTACATTGTCCCTGAGGGCAACCACCCAAGAGGGCAAAGTGAGAGCAATTCAGCCATCTCTTCTCCTCATCCCTGCCCAGCAAAGTCTGTCTGGACTCCAGCTTTTGCCTCAGTGCCTGCGCAAGCACTAATAAGTGCCAAGGCATTGCCATGGAAACCGCTGCTTCAGCTTTCTCACGGAATGCTCTGCAGCAGCGAGGCTTCCTGCTCTGGGAAGCTTTTTGCAAATATTTGAAGAAAATGGCAAATGCATCAGCCAGAAGTGTACACGTTCAACTGGCTGGTAGGGTGTGGATGTGGAAGGAAGGGGCGACATCATAGTGCAGGGTCCATTGGGAAACCGACTCAGCTGTAGGACCACTGGAAAACAAAGACCTTTGAAAGCCACAGTGCTTTTAGTTAATAGGCTAGGCTCCTAACGTTTTACCTCTTTCCACTAGCACAAGGTTATACCCTAGGACCTGAGAGTCTCAATTGCATGCCCCAACTCCAGGAACCCATCAGTGACACTCTGAAATTCCCTATGGCACAGCTCAACATGATGGAGTAAAGTCTGGTGGAATAACATGGAACATAGCAGGGCTGAGAACTGCAGAGGGGAAAACATCCATAATGATAATAACCAAGAATAAATCTTAGTTAATTCTGTACAGAGCACTGCTCTAAGCACTTTCTAGGGGTTTTTTCATTTAATTCTCACAGTATCCTGTGAGGTTGGTCCTATGAGCCTGAAGTAGCTTCATGATTTACCCAGGCACCCACAGGTCACAGAGCTGAAGGTGTTCATCATACATTTGTAACCATTCTGCCTTCCGTTTTTCTTTCCGACGATGGCTTTATTGTGAAATATAGTATGCCTTAAAAGTATGTGAAGGGCTTCCCAGGTGGTGTTAGTGGTAAAGAATCCACCTACCAAGCAGGCAATGCATTTTCAATCCCTGGGTTGGGAAGATTCCCTAGAGGATGCATGGCAACCCACTTCAGTACTTTTGCCTGGAGAATCCCATGGGTAGAGGAGCCTGGCAGGCTATACAGTCCATGGTGTTGCAAAGAGTTGGACATGACTGAACTCTGGGAGATGGTGATGGACAGGGAGGTCTGGCGTGCTGCGATTCATGGGGTCACAAATAGTCGGACACGACTGAGCGACTGAACTGAACTGAACTGAGCTACTGAGCACACACACACACACACACACACACACACATAAAAGTATGTAAAAAACATATAGGTATTTTCTTAGTTATGTTTGTCTGCTTTCAGTAATTGATCCATAATGTTGATGATGATGATTATAATAGTTAACATTTAATAGGCAGTTAGTTGTTGCCAAGGAGGGTCCTAAATGCTTCACCTATCTTCTATCTTACATAATTCTCCCAACAACCCAGTGAATCAAGGACTTCTATCATCACCTCTATTTTAGAGAAGAGTAAAATTGAGGCTTGGAGAAGTTAAGTAACTCAACCAGTGGAATTTGGCAAAACAGGGACATGAACCCAGGTCTCTCTGATTCCAAGGCCCTATTGCCATATGCAATCACTAAGTGCCATTCTCTCTGGACTTAGGTTGAGTCTTCTAGTGCAGGCAAACCTCCCCCCTCCACTACTCTGATAGCATCTTGGAGACAGTTTTTTTTTGCTATATCTGCATTTCCTGGAACAGTTAAGAACCCCGAGGGGCCCAGCCCCTCTCTAATATGCAGGATGTCCCCCTTTGATTCTCAGGGTAGGCAAGTGTTTCTCAGCCAGGACCCTAGAATTGGGTGCCCCATAGGACCCTTTCTTTCATTCATTAATTTATTCATTTATTTTTGGCTCTGCTGGGTCTTCGTTGTTGCACGGGCTTTTCTCTAGTTGCAGTGAATAGGGGCTACTCTCTAGTTGTGGTGCACTGGCTTCTTATTGTGGCTTCTCTTGTCAAGTGTGGACTCTAGAGCACATGGGCTTCAGTAGTTGTGGCATGTGGGCTCAGTATTTGCAGTTCCCGGGCTCTAGATCATAGGTTCAATAACCGTGGCTCAAGGGCTTAGTTGCCCCGTGGCATGTGGGATCTTCCCAGGTGAGGGATCAAACCTGTGTCTCCTGCATTGCAAGGTGGATTATTTACAACTGAGCCACCAGGGAAGCCCCACAGGACCCTTTTTTTAGCCACAGGGCACCACACAGGCCCAGCCACTTTAGGGAAATTCATTCACCTATTTGCTCATACCTAGCTTGCCTTCCTTGGAGAAGGAAATAGCAACCCACTCCAGTGTTCTTGCCTGGAGAATCCCAGGGATGGGGGAGCCTGGTGGGCTGCCGTCTATGGGGTCACACAGAGTCGGATACGACTGAAGTGACTTAGCAGCAGCAGCAGCAGCTTGCCTTCCTGGTTTGGGTTTCAGACAAGTTTAGGGCAGGCTATACTGACCCTCCATCTCTGATCATTCATGAGGCTGCATCTGTGTGGGCTGCAGTCTAGCCTGATTCTCCAAGAAAGAAATCATCTCTGCCCCAGTTCTCTCACTGTTCTTTGTCTTCATGGTCTATTAAAGCATCAGCTTGGTCTGCTGAGCTTAGAGTAACTCCAGCACTCTCTCTCACTGAGCAACCTCACCTGGAGGCGTACTTCTTCTGGTCTTTAGTGAGTGGCGGGTGGTGGAGGGTAGATGAATTGATGCTATTTTTTGCTTAGAGTCTAAAGTCAAATGGCAGCTGCAGGTACAGCTAGGTCAGATATAAAACTGAAAATCTGATGGCATCAGCTTTATAACATGATAATTCCTCTCATTTAAGAGCAACAGGAACCTTACAAATGGGAAGTCTATAAATCAGCAAGTGACATTCAGCACATTAATGAAACAATTTCACCCAAAGCCTCTTGTCAGTCAAAGCTGTCCAGGACCTGACAAGGAGGCAGCAAGTAAAACTGGATTTCTGAGTAATATAGCTGCTTTGTGAGCATGAGAAGGGTGACTGGTTGAACTTGCCCTTTATGCCACTGAATTTCATGGATTGATCTTCAAATATCATCCAGGGAAACACAAGCTTAAATGACAGTGACTGCCATAGGAGAAAGAAAACTACCAAGTTCTAAGTAAACCTGGTTTATCCGAGGTATTACTTGCTACTGACTAGCTGGGGTGACCTTGTGAAGCAAGTCACAGAACTTCTGATCAGGAAGTGATGATAAAGTTTATCTTGTCTAATCCTCTCCTGATGCTTGAATATATTTCATAATACCAGTGACTACCGGCATCCTGGGAGTGACAGGGAACTTGCTACCCATCAAAGCACTTCCTCCAATTCTTAATGAGCTTTCAATTTCATCTATTTTGCTATTTAACTAGCACTTACATTGTGCTTCATATATGTCAGATACTGATTTAAGCAAATGACAAATTTTGAACTATTTAATCTTTAAAATAACTTTCTGATATAGGTAGGCTTCCCAGGTGGTGCTAGTGGTAAATAACTAACCTGCCGACGCAGGAGATGCAGAGACATGAGTTCGATCCCGGGGTCAGGAAAATCCCCTGGAGGAGGGCATGGCAACCCACTCTGGTACTTTTGTCTGAATCCTATGGACAGAGGAGCCTGGCAGGCTATAGTCCATGGGGTCGCAAAGAGTCAGACATGACTGAAGTGACTCAGCATTGCATTGTATTGCATGATGTAGGTAATATTATCCCAATGTTACAGGTGAGGAAGCTGAGTGTCAGAGAGGCTAAAATACTCAAAGTCACACAGCTAGTGTCAGAGTCAGGATTCTGACCAAAGCAATGAAGCTTATCACTGTATGCTCACACACTGCACTGTGATAAACTCTTTTATTGAGCTGAAACATGTTTATCTCTGTAACTTTGTTACCTCATTGGTCCTAGTACTTACTCTTCCTGCAGTCCCAAAGGCTACATTAGATTTAACCTCAGAAAGGCCTTTTCTACTCTTGAGTGCAAGGCAGATTAGGATGCTGCAGCCATTGCTGTAAGAATGATGGGTGGGATTGGGTGGGGGAAGGAGGAATGTGGGAAGAATTGGGAGACTGGGATTGACACACACACATATTATTGATACTATGTATAGAATAGATAACTAATGAGAATCTACTGTATAGCACAAAGAACCCTACTTAAGGCACTGTGGTGACCTGAATGGGAAGGGTGTCCAAAAGGGAGGGGATATATGCATATGTATGGCTGATTCATTTAGCTGTACAGTAGAAACTAACACAACATGGTAAAGCAACTATACTCCAATAAAAATTGATTAAAAAAAAAAGAATGATGGGGTTAGTGCCCCAGTTCAGTTGGGCAGAGGATGGCAGAGCACTTTACTGTCAATGTACCAGACCCAGAGATGGAAAGAAACTACTCTAAAGTCACAGAATGAGTTGATGATAGAGTTTGAACTTGAATCTATGTGTTTGGACTTCATGTTAATGTCCTTTATGCTCCAGTCCCTGAGGCTATGCCCATCCTTGCCCACTGCTCCCAACACACACATTATTATCATTGGTAATAATTGTAGCTACCATTCAATGAATGCTTACCTAATCTGTACCTGATTCTCTGCATACATTGTCTTGCTTAACCCTGAGAAATACCTCTACACTATGAGATAGGTACTACTATCATCTTCATTTTACAGAGATAGAAATCAAAACACAAGCAGGCACTTGCCAACAGTCAAACAGCTAGTAAGTTGCAGAACTTGTTTTTTTTTTTTTTTAATATGGACCATTTGAAAGTCTTTATTGAATTGTTACAATATTGCTTGTTTTATGTTTAAGTTTTTTGGCCACAAGGCAGGTGAGATCTTAGCTCCCTGACCAGGGATCAAACTCACACCCCCCCTGCATTGGAAGGCAAAGTCTTAACCATTGGACAATCAGGAACGTCCTCAGACCTTGGATTTGAAATGAGATCTTTCTGTCACTAGAGTTTGGGCTTTTCATCACTACGTTGCAGACCTCTCCATAATATTCATAGAACTGGGGCACCTTGTTGAATCCCTTGTTGAAAGGGAGATTATGAGTGTTAAAAGCCCATGAATAACTATAGATATCCTGTTCCTGATATAATCAAATTTTTATTATATTGAAAGAGTTTGAGAGAAAAAGAGAAAGAATGGATTTTGCCTTTAACTGAGATAAGACATGAGAATATAACTAGTAAAACATGGTGGGGGAGACTCATGCTTGCTTTAATTTTACAACAAAGTTTTCCTCAGCACCTACTGTGTACCCGATACCGTGTACTAGAAAGACAGCAGACCTGTGCTGTGTGCTACTTAACAGGCTCAATTTTGTTTCTTACCAGGGTAATGCCAAGTCTCTGTGACTAAGGGGAAGACAATATTCACTCTACTTCCTCTAAGAACTGAAATATTTGGTTACCCTTGAGTGATTAAAAACCACAGTATCAAGGAAAGATCAGTTTGTGAACAAACAAGGGATGTGGGACAATTAAAAAAGCCATCTACACCCGTACAAACCTCAAATGGAAATCCTCTCAATTTTAAAACAGTGGCAGGGAATCAGGAAGCTTAAAAAAAATTGGCACAAAAGGTTGATAGCCTTCATATATAAAGAGTTTCCAATTTGTCAAGAAAAATAGACACTAATGGTTAAGTGGGCAAAAGGTACAACTATTTTCTAAAGGAGGAATTATAAATGGCTAATAAATATGTGAAAAGCTTCCAACCTCACCTAGAAATAAAATACATAAAATGAGGTAACAGTCAGAAGCAACTTTTGCCTATTAAATAAAACCCCCAAAGATTTTTTAATGAAAGGACTCAACGTTGGCAAAAGAAAGTCCTGTGGGCATTCTTATGCATGGCTAGTTTCAATTGGGCAAGTTTTCTGTAAAGTTTTCCCTGATGCTGGGAAAGATTGAAGGCAGAAGGAGAAGAGCGTGTCAGAGGATGAGATGTTTGGATGGCAACACCGACTCAATGGACATGAACCTGGGCAAACTCCCAGAGATGGTGGGGGACAGGCAGACCTGGTTTGCTGCAGTCCATGGGGTCTCCAAGAGTCAGACACAACTTGGCGACTGAACAACAACAAAAATAAGTATAAAAAGCCTGTGCTTCCCTGGTGGCTCAGATGGTAAAGAATCTGCCTATAGTGAGGGAGACCAGGGTTGGATCCCTGGGTCAGGAAGATACCCTGGAGAAGGGGATGGCTATACACTCCAATATTCTTGCCTGGAGAATTCCATGGATAGAGGAGCCTGGTGGGTTACAGTCCATGGGGTCACAAAGAGTCGGACACAACTGAGCAACTAAGATTTTCACTTTCTTTTCACAAAAACCTACATTTAGACCCATGGCATCTAATGACTTGCCTGAGGTCTATGTGAGGGGCAGCTATGGTCCACAGGTCTATCTACTTACTCAAAAGACATTCAGCACACACAACTTTGATCAGTCAAGCTTAGCCTCATGTAATTCTTGGTGTTTCAACTAGACTTTGGTCTTTGTCCAGGGCCACCTCCTTTAGCAAGTCCATTGCACTGAGTACTAGTTCAAAGAATCACTACCTAGAGATGTATGAACTGATGGAAATGGTGTTACATAGGGAACCCAAGCCCCACATTTCACATCATACTGTTAATAAGCCTGAGTTTTGGCATTAGCTCTTCCACTGATGGCCATTTGGCTTTGGGGAGTTTACTTACCTCTCTGTTTCAGTCTCCTGACCTGTCCACTGGGGTTGGTTTTATTCACCTGTCAAGATGACTATGGAGTGAGGCTCTGCCACTTGATCTTGAGAGAGCTACTTCACCTCTCTCAGAATTTCAATTTTCTCATCTATTTAGTACTTCTCTCATAGGGGGCTGAAGTGGAGAAGGAATGGGAAACTGCATGGGAAGAACTTAACACTGTGCCCAGAGTAAGAATTTAAAAAAAAAAAAATATATATATATATATATATGAGGGGGCTGAAGCATAATCTCTTCTAGTCACACAGCATTTAAAATTCTATTTTTAAAACATTTTCTTTCTATTTTTTCTCTCTCTCTAGGAAAGCCTGAAAACATCTACTAATGTTTCATAGCTATGACCACAACCTCTGCCTTCTGGCATGCCACACCACTTCCCCACCCCACTCCCCGCCCGCTCTCATGCCAGGCACCATTCGGTCCCCAGCATGGCATCGACTACCCACAGCAAAGAACAAACAGTGCTTTGCAAAAATTCAGCCAACTGCTTACAACTCCCTCTGGGTGTGGCATCGCAGTGGCTATTTAATGGGGACTAAACTGAGGCTTAGAGATTTGGGTGAGTCCCTGCAGATGGCAGCAGCTGAAACAAGAGGCAGAATCCTTAACCCTCAATAACCACAACTATGTCCATTAGCATAGCATTGCATGTGTTCAGGACTCTTTCCTGATATCTCCATTGAACTGCCCAACAAGGCTATGAGGCCAGCGGGGCAGATATTACCATTGCCATTGAAAAGATGAGGAAGTGAGGCTCAGAGAAGGACAGCCTTGCCTAAGGTTATACAGTTAGCTACAGAAGAGGTAACATTAGATCCTAGGTCTAGTCTAGAGCTCTTTCCACTACATCTACCACAGGCTTGACATAGCTGTCAAGGTCAATTTCAAAGGAGTGCAGCTCAGGTAAGATACAGAGGTTGTCTTGGGAAAAAAGAGCAGATGACATTGACAGCAAGCCCACCCTTTGTCCCCATAGTAATCTACTTGCCCTGACCTGGGAAATAACTAAAAGACTGAAACAGCAGCATCAATGGAGTACTACAAAGATTGTCTAAAAGATCAGACAAAGCAGCTTATGTAAAAATTGTATTTTACACATTGTTGGAAAGGGAGGAGTGGAAGAGCAATGACAACGTGATCACTGGAGCATTCAGGCAGTCTCTCGCTTATGAAAGGTGACCTCCATTTGTTCTCTGGATGATTTAAAAAAAATCTCTGGGCATTTATCTGTCTCTCTTTCTCTGTCTCTCTCTGGAGATATAGATATAAATACATAGACAGATAGACATATAGATATCTTCACCATCTTTGGCAGAGAAGGCAATGGCACCCCACTCCAGTAATCTTGCCTGGAAAATCCCATGGACAGAGGAGCCTGGTAGGGTGCAGTCTATGGGGTCACTAAGAGTTGGACACGACTGAGTGACTTCACTTTCACTTTTCACTTTCATGCATTGGAGAAGGAAATGGCAACCCACTTCAGTGTTCTTGCCTGGAGAATGACAGGGACGGGGTTGCCTGGTGGGCTGCCGTCTATGGGGTTGCATAGAGTCGGGCACGACTGAAGCGACTTAGCAGCAGTAGCAGCAGCAGCAGCATCTTTGGCCATATTTTAGCCTTCTGAGTAGTTTACTGTGACCATCTCCCAGGAAATAATCTATCCTTCAGTCTTACTCTGTGGCTGCCATCCTCATGGACAGAATAAAGTACAGAGAGAATTAAGAATAGCAGGGGAAATTTAAAGTAGGATTGTGTGTATGCATTTGTATGTCTGTGTGTGTGCATGTGCACAGGGGCAGGAGAAATGAGAACTTGAAATTAAGAGAAAATGTTCCCAGCTCTGCTAGGGTGCTGACACTGAAATGATGTAAGGCATAAGATTGTGGAATTGTTTTTTAAGAATATATGAGATTATGCCCCTTCATGTGAAGGCTGTATAATAACAATAATAATCACAAAATTAAGGTCAAATGTATTGAGATATGTTGTTCAGTCACTCAGTCATGTCCAAATCTTTGTGATCCCATGGACTGCAGCATGCCAGGCTTCCCTGTCCTTCACTATCTCCTGGAGTTTGCTCAAACTCATGTTCGTTGAGTCGGTGATGCTATCTAACCATCTCATGCCCTGCCGCCCTGTTCTCCTTTTGCCTTCAATCTTTCCCAGCCTTTTTTTGGGATCAGAATGAAAACTGACTGTTTCTAGTTATTGAGATCTTATTGTGTGCCAATTACCCTGCAAAATGCTTTATAAACATCATTTTACTTATTCCTCACAACTCTGTGAGGTAGGTATCATCATCACATTTTACAGACAAACAATGTTTAGGGGAATTAAGTAACTAGACCAATGTCACACTGTTAATGTCACAGCTCAGGCTGAACCCAAGCATCCATCTCCAAAGCCTATGACTTAAACATTACACTCTATTCTTCTGCAGGGGGATCAACTCCCCCCTACTCCCACCTTGCTCCAAAATAAGACATAATACTTATGTAAAGTTCCTCAGAATGCCGTTATGCTTTTCACTTTGTTTCATCCTTATAACCAGTACTATCAGTCCCCACCTTATAGCAAAGAAAGTTAGGAAAGAGAAAGTAAGGGAAATTGCTCAAGGTTCCATGGCTAGCTAATGGCCAAGTCAGAATTAGAAGACTGGAGTCCTGACTCCCAGTCCAACGTTCTTTCCATAATGTTATATCTGCTTCAGAGCTTCTGACATGGACCCCAATGCTCCCTCTGAGATTGACAGACATGTAACGAGAGCTGGACCTAGTGACTTGCTCCTAAGGGACACAATATAGCAAAAGTGATGGGAAGTAACTTCATTGATTAACAGCTGTTAATCCATCTTGCTGACACCCTCTCTCCACTGCCTTTGTTGGCTAGCCACACTAATGCTGTAAACTGCCACACAGGAGAGGCCACGTGCCAAGGAACTGAAGGTGGTCTCCAGACAGCAGCAAGACCTCAGTCCGACAACCCACAAGAAGCTGCATCCTCCCAACAACAATATGAGTGAACTTCAAAGTGGATTGTTCCTCAGGTGAGCCTTGAGATGACTATAGTCCTGACAAGCACCATGAGGCAGCCTTGTGAGAAAACCTGCTTAGCTGTGCCTGGACTCCTGACCCACAGAGCCTGGGAGATTATAACCATGTTTTGTGGGAGGTCATTAAGCTTTGGGATGATTTGTTACATAGCGATAGATAATTAACACAGTATGATTCCAGCCAACAGCTTCATTGATCTTCTGCTTATTTACAGCAAAACAAAACCATGGCATAGCCCTGGAGAGGGTTGAGGAAAAAGATCTAGATGAGCTTTTTAACTCCAGGGGGAAGTTGTGAATTTAAGGATCGCCTCCTGGCCTCCTTTGCTATTTCCTTTGCCCTGAGGTTCTCATAGCCATGTCCCAAGGTGGTGCAAGTGGACCGAGGGCCTCTCATGCCCTACTAGTCATAGTCCAGTTTCTCGGTGCTTGACTTGTGTTAAAACCAAGTGGCTGATATGACCCAGCAATCCCACTGCTGGGCATACACACCAAGGAAAGCAGAATTGAAAGAGACACGTGTACCCCAATGTTCATCAGAGCGCTGTTTACAATGGCTAGGACATGGAAGCAACTTAGATGTCCATCAGCAGACGAATGGACAAGAAAGTCGTGGTACATATACATAATAGAATGTTACTCAGCTATTAAAAAGAACACATTTGAATCAGTTTTAGTGAGGTGGATGAAACTGGAGCCTATTATACAGAGTGAAGTAAGTCAAAAAGAAAAATACCAATATAGTATACTAATGCATATATATGGAATTTAGAAAGATGGTAATGATGACCCTGTATGAGAGACAGCAAAAGCAACACAAATATAAAGAACAGACTTTCGGACTCTGTGGGAGAAGGCGAGGGTGGGATGATTTGAGATAATAGCATTGAAACACGTATATCACCATATGTGAAATAGATGACCAGTCCATGTTCCATGCATGTAACAGGGCACTCAAAGCCAGTGCACTGAGACAACCCTGAGGGATGGGATGGGGAGGGAGTTGGAAAGGGGTTTCAGGATGGTGGACACATGTACACCCATGGCTGATTCATGTCAATGTATGGCAAAACCCGCTACAATATTATAAGGTAATTAGCCTACAATTAAAATTAATTAATTAAAAAACCCAAGTGTTTGAAATATCAGGTCAGCTTGGTAAGCCCCTTAAGTGCCTCTCCTTAGGAGTCCCCCCGTAGGGCCCAAGGCCCCACACTAGGCTATCTTCATTCCAGCAACTGTAGCTGCTCCCCAGCCACTGGCCCAACCACAGAGCTATTTCGGAATTTCTGAGTGTGGGCTGCAGTAAGTGAGGGGTTTTGACAGACTCCCTAAAAGCAATTAGCCAAATGGGAATCACTTACACTCAATTTTCAAGTGGCTAATTTGGTGTCGGGGAATCTTCTTTAAAAGGCGTGGGTGGCAGACATCCCAGTGTATCCTGTAACTATTTTCACTAGCTAGCTTAGCCAAGGGAGTTGCATTCCCACACACTAAGAAAAGTCTCATCAAGGGGGTCCACCCGAGTGCTTTCTTTGCTTGCTCAGGCATCTCTACTAAATGAGAGTCGAGCCAGAGAGAGTTACTTTTCACCCTGTCAGCAGAAACTGGAAGGTGAGTGCAGGCCACTGTGGGGCTTTAGCAGAGCACTGCCCTGCCTGTGAGGTAAGGTTCCTCCTCTGGCTCCACATCCTTAGTCCCTGTATGTCTTATGAATGCCTGGGTGTGTGCCTGGACTGGTAGTTATGGGGGAAGGAGGAGGCAGGGGAGGGGCATGGCAGATTGGAAAATGTGCACTCCCCCACAGACAGGAAAGCCTGAACTAGCATCTCCTCTCACAGATGTAGGTGACGAGTGTGAAGATTCGGCTCTTGACAGCTACATGTGCCACACATCTAGAGGGAGCCGTGGCCATAAAGACCCTGTGTTTGTGTGTGCAGACAGGCTGTGAATGGGAGCATGGGAGCGCACCACTGAACGAACTCTCACTATATAGAGTGTTTCCGGGTCAGTGTACCTAAATCTAGTGATGAAAAATCAAGTCACAATGGGACTATGTATAGATGTGTAGCACATCTCAAATTCTCAGTGTGAGTCATTCACTGATGTGCATGTGTGAGTATACCTTCCCGTGTGTTAGTAACAAGGGGAAAGAAGCATGTGAACATGAAACTGACAAGGAGCCCTGTGAAGAGTCCTTTAACAAAAGGGCAAGGAAGAAGATCTGGCTCTTTAAGTGCCCACCCAGAGGGAGCTGAACCAAACTACTGCATTTCCTCAACAACTGAGCCAATCCCTGCCCCCTTCTCCCTCCACTGCAGTCATCAAGAGAAAGGGAAATGGTGCAAAATCACCCCTCCCTCAGCTGAAATGGACATGACCTCTCTGCCTTTCTTTCTTAACAAGTGTCTGTAAGTACCTGCCCAGCTTGGCTCAGCAGTGAGCTTTCTTCCCTTTGTTTTTCATTATCTTCATTTCATCTGCAGAGTCTACTGTTCACAGGTGCACCCAGTTAAGAAGAATGGTTAAATGCAGTGCTGTGAGCCGCCCCATCTCAATTTCTGACTGTTCCCGAAAATTACAAGAGAACTGGCTACCAGTAGAGCAATAATGGATTATCTTGCACCCAGAGGTCTTGCACCCTGAAGAATAAGCTTGGCTGAAAACCAGAGCTGCTCACATAATGTTCCATTCCCGCCTGTAGTTACACAAAACACAACCTGGGTTTAATGGTCCTCGAGAATATTGATCTACATGTTTACAAGCTTGGGCAAGTTTCTGGATGAAAGATGCTAACATGGTGGTGAAAAAGAAATACTACTTCTTACTCTAGACCAAGCAAATGCAGTGGTGAGCCTCTCAACCATTTTTGTGCTATGGACCCCATAGCAGTCCAATGAAACCTATGGATCTCTTTCTGAACAACATTTTTAAATGTATAAAATATATAGGATTACCAAGGAAATATTGAAATAAGCCCATTATTTAAAAATTTGTGGGGACTTCCCTGGTAGTCCAGGGGCTAAGATTCCATGCTTCCAATACAGGGGGCCTGGGTTAAATCCCTGGTCAGGGTACTAGATCCCACATGCCACAACTAAGACCTGGTACAGCCAAATAAATAAATAAAAAGAATTTTAAAAATTGTAATATAGTCACATATGTTCCTTTTATTAACATGTTAAACAGGTTTTAGCAGAAGGTCTCATAACTAATGTAATTTGCAAATAGTGATCAGCACAAATGATATTTCAAGACATTGGCAATGGCTGTAATGTTACAGGATAAAGACATCTGTGATTTCTACTGGTGATAAAATTACAACTACTGTAATACTACTGTGGCTTATTGCCAAATTTGTAACAGAAGTAAAAGGTAAATTTCAGTTAGAGATTTGTAAAAATACAAACATACTTTTTTTCTTATTCAAATTCAATAGACCCTCCCTGCATTCTATCCATGAATCCCTAAGTCATTAAATTTTCTTGAGGCATAGAGACAGCATCAAAGCTGAAAAAGCAGTAGCAACTCCTAAATAAGAGAATGTTCTGACCACCTGATCACCTCTGAAAAGTCAAAGAAGGCTGAGAACAACGAAGTCAGTGATTGTGTTAGATGCATAAAGAAACAAAGACAAGTGCATGAACAAACAACAACAGTGGAAATGTTTGGAAATCAGAACTGATTCAGTCATAGATATTTACAGTCACTACAGTAACTGAGCATGGTGATAAACCAGCCTCCAACCAGAAAGGGTTAAAATATATTTTGCTACTTTGTTCTCTGCTCAAAGAAGCACTACATTGGTTTCCTTCTCTCTATAGGAGTAAGCCTAATTTTCCTGGGTTGGACTTCAGGGGTTCCCAGTACCTCCTTCCTATAGGAAGCCTTCCCTAACCCTCTCAAATAGTGACTCACTTCTTGCTCTAGACTACCCCAGTCATATAGTACTCACTTGCTGTACCCTGGTTCCCTGTTTCACATATCTCTTTCTTCCATTAGACTGTGAGCTCCCCAAGATAGGAGCTGTGTTTTTTTCTCTCACTGTAGGTATTCAATTTGTATGCACTGGATGTATATGCTATTGAGTCAATTCCAATGGATGAGCCATTGCAAACAATTGGCTTTGACCACATTTCTTATCCAATTTGTAATTTGCCTGGGACAAAGATGAGGGTGGGTTTCATTAGTTGTATCAGTTCAGTTCAATCGCTCAGTCATGTCTGACTCTTTGCAACCCCATGAATCGCAGCACGCCAGGCCTCCCTGTCCATCACCAACTCCCGGAGTTCACTCAGACTCACGTCCATCGAGTCAGTGATGCCATCCAGCCATCTCACCCTCTGTCGTCCCCTTCTCCTCCTGCCCCCAATCCCTCCCAGCATCAGAGTCTTTTCCAATGAGTCAACTCTTCGCATGAGGTGGCCAACGTACTGGAGCTTCAGCTTTAGCATCATTCCTTCCAAAGAAATCCCAGGGCTGATCTCCTTCAGAATGGACTGGTTGGATCTCCTTGCAGTCCAAGGGACTCTCAAGAGTCTTCTCCAACACCACAGTACAAACGCATCAATTCTTTGGCACTCAGCCTTCTTCACAGTCCAACTCTCACATCCATACATGACCACAGGAAAAACCATAGCCTTGACTAGATGGACCTTAGTCGGCAAAGTAATGTCTCTGCTTTTGAATATGCTATCTAGATTAGTCATAACTTTTCTTTCAAGGAGTAGGTGTCTTTTCATTTCATGGCTGCAGTCACCATTGCAGTGATTCTGGAGCCCAAAAAATTAAAGTCTGACCCTGTTTCCACTGTTTCCCCATCTATTTCCCATGAAGTGATGGGACTGGATGCCATGATCTTCGTTTTATGAATGTTGAGCTTTAAGCCAACTTTTTCACTCTCCTCTTTCACTTTCATCAAGAGGCTTTTTAGCTCCTCTTCACTTTCTGCCATAAGGGTGGTGTCATCTGCGTATCTGAGGTTATTCATATTTCTCCCAGCAATCTTGATGTTTCTTGTGTTTCTTCCAGTCCAGCGTTTCTCATGATTGTCAAAAGTACAGGACACTGGAGAGTTGAGCTAATGATGAAATCACTTGCATTATGTAGCTTAAACTTTCACAATGAGAACTAATGTGGGACTTCCCTCATGGTACAGTGGCTGAGACTCCCCACTCCTAATGCAAGGGGCTTTCTGGGTTCAATCCCCGATCAGTGAAAAAGATCTTGCACGCCACAACTGAAAGAAACTGCATGCCACAACAAAGATCAAAGACCCCACAAGCTGCTACGAAGACCTTGCACAGCCAGATAAATATTTTAAAAGGAAAGAATTAATGTCATTCAAATGTATTCAGATGGAGCTAAGATGCAGCATTTATAACACTGTTAACTTAAAACCTAATGAATTAAATAAATAAATTTAAATTAAAAAAAAAAAAACTAATGAAAAAAGTGGGAAATGACCAGGAAGTATTTCATGATGTCTTGAAGCAGGGCTACCTGAACTTCAAAAACAATCAAGAAACAAGCAGATCAACTTGAGGTTTTTTTCCTTTGTCTTAGTCCAGTTCTCCATCCATCCATCCATTCTTCCATCCATCTGTCTACCCATCTATCCATCCTTCCATCAAAAACCATCCAACATCTAGCTGTCCATTCATCCTTGATCTATCCATCCATCCAACATCCCTTCATCCATCCATCCACCTTTCTATGTGACTAACATAATGCTTACTCCTTGGAAGAAAAGTTATGACCAACCTAGATAGCATATTGAAAAGCAGAGACATTACTTTGCCAACAAAGGTCCGTCTAGTCAAGGCTATGGTTTTTCCACTGGTCATGTATGGATGTGAGAGTTGGACTGTGAAGAAAGCTGAGCGCCGAAGAATTGATGCTTTTGAACTGTGGTGTTGAAGAAGACTCTTGAGAGTCCCTTGGACTGTAAGGAGATCCAACCAGTCCATTCTGAAGGAGATCAGCCCTGGGATTTCTTTGGAAGGAATGATGCTAAAGCTGAAGCTCCAGTACTTTGGCCACCTCATGCGAAGTTGACTCATTGGAAAAGACTTTGATGCTGGGAAGGATTAGGGGCAGGAGGAGAAGGGGATGACAGAGGGTGAGATGGCTGGATGGCATCACTGACTCGATGGACGTGAGTCTGAGTGAACTCCGGGAGATGGTGATGGACAGGGAGGCCTGGCGTGCTGTGATTCATGGGGTCACAAAGAGTCGGACATGACTGAGCAACTGAGCTGAACTGAACTGAACATAACTAGGCAAGTTTAATGTTCTTGGAATCTTAAAGGGAAATGAACTCTATAGTTAATTTAGCTCTCAAACTGTCACATGAAAATTCTGATTGGGAATATGGAAATCTGATATTTAACAATTGTTAGGTTGAACTAAGCATTATCTCTCTTAAAAACCTTCCTAGATCTTTTCAGTTCTCCCTTCCCTCTCACTGCAGATTCTAAATAGTTCTCAAACATCAGTCCTGCCACCCTCCTACACAAGTTTCTTCTCAGTGAACACTGGTAAGGATTCCCACCTCCTCAACATGAAGGTGGGAATGCTGCTGCAGTCTTTTGATAGATGTGGAGAAATGATAAGGTGATTTTAGGCAGGATGTGAAAAAGGGAACCACACCTTAAAACTCACCTCCTCCCCTGAAAACTTCCTGAGGCTTCACTGGCTCCCAATTCCTTGAGGAAGGTACAAAGGGACAACCAACAGATCAAGAATAACAAATATCTGAAACTTGTATGGGAGATTATTGCCCCATTAAGCCAAGCTTCCCATGAAACTTTGCTGAAATTCCAAGCAAGGAAAACAGGCAGCATGAAATGACACTGTAACTTAGTCCCTCACTGGCATGCGTCTGCGCTTCCTGGGAGAAGTGAATCAATACAGTAGAGTGTCCAAGTGGGACACATTGCCCAGAGAGGGCTAGCAATCTTCCTCACAACCCCAGGGAAGACCCTTCACTGTCCACTCTGTACACTCTTTGATTCATTTCTTTGTTCCTTTTGTGTATATTCTATAGTTTATTTGTAGTTACTATGGGGATTACATGCAACATCCTTATGCCAATCTTTCTTTAATTGATACCAACTTAAATTCAATCACATAAAAATTCTACTCTTTTACGCTCTACCCACTCACTTTATGTTATTGATGTCACAAGTGTTATGTTATTGATGTTGTGTACCCGTTAACATAGGTTATATTTTCATGCATTTGTCTTTTAAATCCTTTAGAAAATACCAAGTGGAGTTACAAACAAAATTAAAATTAAAGTGTTTTTTATATTTGTCCATGTATTATTTACTTTTACTGGAGAATTTATCTTTTCATATGCTTCAAATTGCCATCTAGCATTCTTTCATTTCAACTTAGACTTCATTTAGCATTCCTTTCAGGGTACATCTAGTGGGAATGAACTCCTTAACTCTTACCTTTTGTTTGTCTTGAGCTTGTCTTGCTAAGTTGCTTCAGTCATGTCTGACTCTGTACGACCCCATAGACAACAGCCCACCAGGCTCCTCCATCCCTGGGATTCTCCAGGCAAGAACTTTGGAGTGGGTTGCCATTTCCTTCTCCAATGCATGAAAATGAAAAGTGAAAGTGAAGTCACTCAGTCGTGCTGGACTCTCAGTGACCCCATGGACTGCAGCCTATCAGGCTCCTCTGTCCATGGGATTTTCCAGGCAAGAGTACTGGAGTGGGGTGCCACTGCCTTCTCCATGAGCTTGTCTTAGCTCCCTCATTTTTTCAAGGACAATTTTGCTGGATACAGAATTCTCAATTGACAGTTTGCTTTTCATTCAGTGTGGCCTGCAACGTTTCTGATGAGAAATTTGATAACAGTCTTATGGGGGACTCCTTTATACATTCAAGTCATTTTTCTCTTGCTTCGTTCAACATTCTTGTCTGTCATTCTCTTTTTATTATTTGACTATTGGATTATAATGTCTTTGTTGTTGTTTAGTTGCTCAGTTGTGTCCTACTCTTTGTGACCCCATGGACTGTAGCCCACCAAGTTTCTCTCTCCATGGGATTTCCCAGGCAAGAATACTAGAGCAGGTTCCCATTTCCTGCTCCAGAGGATCTTCCCAATCCAGAGATTGAACCCACATTTCCTGCATTGCAGGTGGATTCTTTACTGCCGAGCCACCATTTGGGTCTTTGGGGGTTTATCCTACTTGGAATATATTGAGCTTCTCAGATTTGTATATCTATGTCTTTCCTCAAATTTGAGAAGATTTTAGCCATTATTTCTTCAACTAATCTCTCTGCCTCTTTCTCTATTCTTCTAGGACTTCCATAATGTGTATAATGGTACGTTTAATAATATCACATAAGTCCCATAGGCACTAGTCACTTTTATTGATTCTTTTTTCTTTTTTGCTTCTCAAACTGGATAACTTCAAATAAACTGTCTTCAACTTTGCTGATTCTTTATTATGCCTGTTTGAATCTGCCTTTGAAATCCTCTAGTGAATTTTGAAATTCATTTATTCTCATTTTCATCATCAAAATTTTTCATATTTTTCATAATTTCTATATTTTATTGATATTCTCATTTTGTTCATATATTATTTTTCTGATATTTTAGCTCAGGCTGCTATAATAAAATACCATAGAAGCACTGGCTTTGTTGTTGTTTTCAGTTGCTCAGTCATGTGTGACTCTTTGTGACCTGATGAACTACAGCACACCAGGCTTCCCTGCCCTTCACCATCTCAGAGCTTGCCCAAACTCATGTCCATTGAGTCAGTGATACTATCCAACCATCCCATCCTCTGTCGTCCCCTTCTCCTCCTGCCTTCAGTCTTTTCCAGCATCAGGGTCTTTTTCAATGAATCAGCTCTTTGCATGAGGTGACCAAAGGATTGGAGCTTCAGCATCAGTCTTTCCAGTGAACATTCAGGGTTGATTTCCTTTAAGATTGACTGGTTTGATCTCCTTGCTGTCAAAGGGACTCTCAGACATCTTCTCCAGCACCAGTTTGAAGGCATCAATTCTTCAGCACTCAGCCTTTTTAATTGTCCATCTCTCACATTCACACATGGCTACTGGAAAATCCATAGTTTTGAGTATATGGATCTTTGTAGGCAAAGTAATGTCTCTGCTTTTTAATATACCATCTAGGTTTGTCATTGCTTTTCTTCCAAGGAGCAATCATCTTTGGGCTGCAGTCACCTTCCATTGTTTCCCCATTTATTTGCCATGAAGTGATGGGATTGGATGCCATGATCCTCGTTTTTTGAATGTTGAGTTATTTGTCTATATTATAGATAGTAATGCTACTGCTAAGTCACTTCAGTCGTGTCTGACTCTGTGCGACCCCATAGACAGCAGCCCACCAGGCTCCCCCGTCCCTGGGATTCTCCAGGCAAGAACACTGGAGTGGGTTGCCATTTCTTTCTCCAATGCATGAAAGTGAAAAGTGAAAGTGAAGTCACTCAGTCGTGTCTGACTCTTAGCGACCCCATGGACTACAGCCTACCAGGCTCCTCTGTCTATGGGATTTTCCAGTCAAGAGTACTGGAGTGGGGTGCCATTGCCTTCTCCAATAGATAGTAATACGTATCTGTTAATCCCACACTCTTAATTTACTCCTCCCTCTCCTCTTTGGTAACCATATGTTTGGTTTCTATGTCTGTGAGACTATTTCTTCTTAGTAAATAAATTAATTTCTATTATTTTTTAGATTTCACATATAAGTGATATATAATATTTGTCTTTCTCTGCCTGACTTACCTCACTTAGTATGATATTCTCTAGGTCCATTCATGTTGCGACAAATGACATTATTTCATTCTTTCCTATGGCTGAGTAATACTCCATTGTATATATGTACCACATCTTCTTTATCCAATCATCTGGTGATGCACACTTAGGCTGCTTCCATGTCTTGGCTATTGCAAACAGTTTGCCCAGCTGCTTTTCAATGTTTTAATTTCCCAAAGATTCTAACCTCTGCTTCTTCTTAGGTACTAGATATGTTATTATATTCATTTGCCCATAATCTATTGGTCCCAAGCATCCACAGGTCTGCAGTTGTCCTGCAATTTGCCTCCATAGCTTCCAGCCCAAAATCCAAACTATGTCACTATTGCTCATCTGTGCTCTAAGTCAGGTGATACAGAAACCAGTTCCTCAGGTAGCCCACAGACAGGCCAGAATATTGCATATATGTTCCATCCTGCTCCTTCTGTCCCAAGTGGGGGAACCAAGAATTCGGTTGATTACCCCTGACCATACTGCACCACATTGTGGAGGGGGTGAACCAAGGGTGAGTAAAGTGTAATGAAATGTCTGGCCATTTTTAAGGTAGCTTTTATTTGATTTAGCATTTGCTTGGTTGCTACTGATTTTTAACTGGTTTCTGAAACTCTTATAAAATTATTGTAGTCAGTCCTTAATTGTTAATTTGATGTTTCTGTGAGGACTTGGAGCTTCCTAGTCCACCATCTTGCTGATATCACCCATTTGCACTTATTATTAACCATTGAATAAACAATGCATGGTACATAGGAGATGCTTAACAAATGTTTTCTGAATTGAATTTTAACCTGACTTGCATTATTGCTTCAAGTATATTAGACCTGAGTGCTCACTTAGATTGTAAGCTCCCTAGGGTAGGGAATCATTCATAATTTCTGCTATGTTTACATAGAATAGGTAGGGGTGCTTAATATCTGTTTATTTTGCTCAAAGTAGGTGTTTAACAAATATTTATTGATTTTATATGACTGAATTGGCTTTTACCTCTCACCCTCGCCTTGCCTTTGCCCAGAGTGAACACAGACTTGGAATTCATTAGTTGGTACACAAAAATAAATGGATTGGAGCCATGTAGTGCCCTCGTCTCACTCCCAGAAAGTAAAAATAAATCTAGGTATAGCCTCTACTCTGCCCCTTGTGAAACTCACATTCATTTCCAGCCAAAAGCAGGAACTACTATCCTTGTTGAATTTTTACTATTTAGCATTGTAAGTTCCAAAGGAAGCACCAATTTTAGAATAAAAGTTAAAGGTCACAAACTCCTATTTATCTCCAAGAGTCCCTGGAACAAATGGTTTAATCATCATCTCATAATTATTCCCTCCTTTTTCCTTCCTTCTTTTCTCCCTTCCTCCCTTCTATAAATATATATTTAACAAGCACTACTGAACAAGAACGATGATGTACACATGAGACAAGTAAGGCATGGACCTTGCCCCCAAGAGTTCACTGAACAGTAATCATAGACGTGATCCTTCACTCTATCTGGAATAATGGTTACTTTTTGAAAGAATTCAAACAGCCAATTATCTCCCTGGTAACAAAACCAATTCAGGGGTTGGGGGGAAGATAACTGTGTCCATAAGAAGGAACAGGAAGACCCTGAGCTGACCTTTTCCCATGGCCACATCAAAATTACAACGATTTACCTATGAGAACAACCTGAAGATTAGGAAAAATTATCTTCCACAACTAAAGATATAAAGGAACCACAATAAGATGGGTAAGAAGAATTGGGACACAGTTTAGTCAAGACCCACATCCCTGGGTAGCTGACTCACAAACAAGAGAATAATCACAATTGCAGAGTTTCTCTCTAAGGAGTGAGGGGTCCAAGCCCCACAGTTGGCACCCCAGCCTGGGGGTTCTGCCCCAGCAGGACAAGTGCCCAGAACATCCAGCTTTGAAGGTCAGCAGAGCTTGCATACAGGAGAGACTGAGGGATATAGAAAACAGAGACTCTGCTCTTTAACAGTTTGCACAAGATCTCACATGTTTCAAGTCCCAGTGCAGAGGCAGTAATCTGAAAGGAGCCCGGGTCAGATTCACTTGCTGATCTTAGAGAATGACCTGGAGAGGCAGAAAGCAACTGGGACTCTCCCCAGGGACACAGATACTGATAGCAGCCACTTTTTGGAGCTTGTTTACCATAAGGACACAGGCAAGTGCCATTTTCGTGTTCTCCTTCTAGCCTATTAGTGCCAGGGTCTTATCTGCCCACCAGTGGGCTGGCATCAGTCATAGACCACCATTCTGCCCCATAGCCAGGGATCCCAGGACATAGCCCTGCCCAACATCAGGCTGGAAGAAGACCCAGCCCCCCCTGGCCCCCCAAATCAGCCAACTTGGGACCTGACCCCACCCACTAGTAGGTCAGCACCAGCTTCTGGATGCCCCCTGACACAACGGCCAGCCAAACCAGGACCCAACCTGCCCACCAGCCAGCTGGCACCAGCCCTGGGACATTTTGAACCATGCAACCAGTCAAGCTGTGACCCAGGCCACCAGCAGGCAGCAGCCAACCAGACTGGGGGCCAATCCTACCCACAAGTGTGCCCACAGTCATCAGCTCTGCCACAAGAGAAGGGCCCATGTAGCCCACAGAGGGGACAATCCTAGAGAATATAGCTCTGGTGACCAGAGTGGAGTTTGCCGCTGGGCCCGATTGAATGTCTTCTGCATAAGCCCACTTCTCCAAGAACAGGAAGTGTAACCAACCTACCTCATCCTTAGAAATAAATACAGAAAATTAGGCAAAATGAGGAGATAGATAAATATGTTCCAAAGTCAGGAACAAGACAAAACCCCAGGAGAAGAACAAAATGAAGTGGAGCTAGGCAATCTGCCTGACAAAGACTCATGGTAATGATCATAAAAATGCTCAAACTCAGGAGAAGAATTGAAGAACACAGTGAAGTTTAACAGCTAGAAAATATAAAGAAAACCAAACAGGGCCAGAAAAATACAATAACTGAAACTGAAAGTACATTGGAAGGAATCAACAGTAGACTAGATGATACAGTGGAATGAATCAGCACACTGTAAGACAAAGTAGTGGAAATCACCCAAGTTGAACAGAAAAAAATGAATTAAGCAAATGAGGATAGTTTAAGAGCTCTCTAGAATTACCTCGGGCATACCAGCATTGGGATTATAGGGGTACCAGAAGGAACAGACAAAGGGGCAGAGAACATATTTGAAGAAATAGTGGCTGAAAACTTCCCTAACCTAGGGAAGCAAACAGATATCGGGCTATAGGAAGCACCAAGAGTCCCAAACAAGATGAACCCAAAGAGGTCCCCACCTAGACACATTGTAATTAAATTGGCAGAAATGAATGATAAAGAGAGTCTTAAAAGCCACAAGAGAAAAGCAAGCACAAGGGAATTTCCATAAGGCTATCAGCTGACTTTTAAGGAAAATTTTGCAGGCCACAAAGAATGGCATGATATATTCCAAGTAATGAAAGGAAAAGACCTAAAACCAAGAATACTCTACATGGCAAGGCTATCATTCAGATCTGTGAAAGAAAGTTGTGTCCGACTCTTTGAGACCCCATGGACTGTAGCCTGCCAGGCTTCTCTGTCCATGGGATTTCTCAGGCAAGAATACTGGAGTGGACTGCTATTTCCTTCTCCAGGGGATCTTCCTGATCCAGGGATACATGGGTCTCCCACATTGCAGACAGGCTTTTTACAGTCTGAGCCACCAGGGAATCCATTCAGATATGAAGGAGAGATAAATGACGCAGGATACAGCATGCTTGGGGCTGGTGCATGGGGATGACCCACAGAGATGTTATGGGGAGGGAGGTGGGAGGGGGTTTCATGTTTGGGAACACATGTAAGAATTGAAGATTTTAAAATTAAATAAAAAAATTAATTTAAAAAAATAAAATAAAAAATAAAAAAAATAATCTGACAATGGAAAAAAAAAAAGTTTTACAGACAAACAAAATCTAAAAGAGTTCAGTACCACTAAACCAGCTTTATAAGAAATGTTAAATAGATTTCCCTAAGCAGAAGAGACCACAACTATAAATATAAAAATTATAAAGGGAAAACTTTAATTGGTAAAGGCACATGTACAGTAAAGATAGCAGACTAACCATTTATAAAGGTAGTAGAAATGCTAAAAAACAAAAGTCGTAAAATCACCTATATCCACAATAGTTAAAGGGATACACAAAGCAATTACATGTAAAATGTGATGTCACAAACATTAAAGATGGGAGGGAGTGAAAATGCAGGGTTGTTAGAATTCATCCAAACTTAAGAGATCATCAACTTAAAACAATAATACATATATATATATATATATGTGTGTGTGTGTGTGTGTGTGTGTGTGTGTGTGTGTGTGTGTATGAAACCACAAACCAAAAATCTGTAGTAGGCACACACACAAAAAGAGAAAGACATCCAAACATAACACTAAAGATAGTCATCAAATCACAACTGAGGAGATCAAAAGAAGAAAACAATGACCAAAATGGCAATAAGTACATACCTATCAACAATTACTTTAAATGTAAGTGGACTATATGCTCTAATCAAAAGACACAGAGTGGCTGAGTGGATATAAAACACAAGACCCATATGTATGCTGTATATATTAATATATGGCACTTACTTCAGATCTAAAGATGCACACGGATCTGAATAAACATTTTTCCAAAGAAGACACACAGAAGGCCAGCAGGCACATGAAGAAAAGACCAACATTGCTAATTATTATGAAGATGAAAATGAAAACCACAATGGGATATCACCTCACATCTCTCACATGGCTATCAGCAAAAAGACAAGAAATAATAAAAGTTAGAGAGATGTGGAGAAAAAGGAATCCTTGTGTGCTGTTGGTGGGAATATAAACTGGTGTGACCACTATGGTAAACAGTGTGGAGATTCCTCAAATAATTAAAACAGAACTAACCTACAATCTGGCAATTCCACCTCTGGATATTTTTCCAAAGAAAACAAAAACACTAATTTGAAAAGATACATGCACCCTTATGTTCATTGCATCATCATTCACAGCAGCCAAGATACGGCAGAAATTTGTGGCCAATGAGAAATAAATGGATAAATATGTACATGTATACAATGGAATTTTACTCAGCCATAAAAAGAATGAAATCTTGCCATTCGCAACAATATAGATGGACCTATAGGGTATTATGCTAAGTGAAATAAGTCAGACAGAGAAAGAAAAACACTGTTTGATTTCAGTTACCTGTGGAATCTACTAAAACGAATGAAAATAACAAAAACAGAAAATTCCCTGGTGGTCCACTGGTTAGGACTCTGCACTTTCACCGCCGAGGGCTGGGGTTCAGTCCCTGGTTGGGAAACTAAGATCCTGCAAGCTGAGAGGCGTGGCCAAAATAAATAAATAAATTAATTAAAGCAACTTGTTTTTTAAAAAAATTAAAAAATAACAGAAACAGAAATGGTGTCAGAGATAAAGAGAACACAATGGTGGTTGCCAGAGGAGAAGGGATTGGGGGTGGGGGTGGGATGAGTCAAATTGGTGAGCATGATTCAGTTCAGTTCAGTCACTCAGTCGTGTCCGACTCTTTGTGACCCCATGAATCACAGCACGCCAGGCCTCCCTGTCCATCACCAACTCCTGGAGTTCACTCAGACTCATGTCCATCGAGTCGGTTAAGCCATCCAGCCACAAAGGATAACCTTTGTCGTCCGCTTCTCCTCCTGCCCCCAATCCCTCCCAGCATCAGAGTCTTTTCCAATGAGTCAACTCTTTGCATGAGGTGGCCAAAGTACTGGAGCTTCAGCTTTAGCATCTTTCCTTCCAAAGAAATCCCAGGGCTGATCTCCTTCAGAATGGACTGGTTAGATCTCCTTGCAGTCCAAGTGAGCATGATTAAGAGGTACAAATTTCCAGTTCTAAAATAAGTCATAGGGATGTGCAGCATAAGGAGTATAGTCAATAATGCTGTAATAACTTTGTATGGTGACAGATGGTAACTAGACTTACTGTGGTGATCATTTTGCAATGTATGAAAATATCCAATCACTATGATGTACACTTGAAACTAACATAATATTGTTAACCCAATTATACTTGAACAAAACAATTTGGACCTTATGCACTCTTGGACACACACACACGTTTTTAAGTCGGCAAGCTATCAAAATTTCTCTTTGGATTTCCCATGTCTCCATTCAGTTATTCTGGCACTGTCTCTTCCTGCCCCCAGGCAGCTAGTGCACTTTTAATCCTACCAGCTAACATTTTAGAGAGTTTATGCTATCTGGCACAACGCTGCCACCTGCTCCCATGTAGGCGCCTCTTCCTGACAGTGCCCTATGCTCTGTTTTCACCTCTGCAACACCTTCTGTCTTAGGGCCCAATTCCAAATGGCTATTCTCTTAGCTTCCAGTTAACTGAAAAATAGAATTTTGCTAAGGTACTTATGGTTGATCAATTTCATTATTTTTAAAATTAATTTATTTTTTAATTGAAGAATAATTGCTTTACAGAATTTTGTTGTTTTCTTTCAAACCTCAACATGAATCAGCCACAGGTATACATATATCCCCTCCCCTTTGAACCTCCCACCCAACTCTCTCCCCATCCCACCCCTCTAGGTTGATCCAGAGCCCCTGTTTGACTTTCCTGAGCCATACAGCAAATTCCCGTTGGCTATCTATTTTACAGATGGTAATGTAAGTTTCCATGTTACTGTTTCCATACATCTCACCCTCTCCTCCCCTCTCCCCATGTCCATAAGTCTATTTTGTATGTCTGTTTCTCCATTGCTGCCCTGTAAATGAATTCTTCAGTACCATTTTACTAGATTCCATATATGTGCATTAGAATACGATATTTATCTTTCTCTTATTGAGCACATGCTCCATGAGAATACAGCCTTGCTGATAGCAGCCTGGGCAGGAACCACCTATCAGGGCACTTCCTTCTTCTGATGACAGAGCAACCCGTTTCACCCTTCACTGGTTGTGTACTAGTCTTTTTATCTTGCATGCCATGCATGATAAGTCGCTTCAGTAGCATCTGACTCTTAGCCACCCTGTGGACTGTGGCCTACCAGGCTCCTCTGTCCATGGAATTTTTCAGGCAAAAATACTGGAGTGGGTTGCCGTACCCTCCTCCAGGGGATCTTCCCAACCCAGGGATCAAACCTGCGTCTCCTTCAACTCCTTCATTGCAGGCAAATTCTTTACCACTGAGCCACTGGGGAAGCCCTCTCCTTATCTTACTCTCTCCACAACCCCCTACCTTTAGATCTCCCAACAATTCTGCCCTTGATAGACACCCCACAACCTCTGCCTTAGCTCAGACTTTCATGACCTCATGTCTGAGCTATCCTAATAATAGCTAGCTTTTATCAACTGCATGTGGTGCTGGTTTAGTGGCTAAGCTGTGTCCGACTCTTTGCGACCCCACGGACTGTAGCCCACCAGGCTCCTCTGTCCATGGGATTTTCCAAGCAAGAACATTGGAGTGGGTTCCGTTTCCTTCTCCAATCAACTGCTTACTAAGTGCCAAACAGTGTTCTAAGAGCTTGACACAATTTAATCTTCACATAACCCTTTGAGATGAGTACTAATATTGTCCTCATTTTACAGATAAGAGACCTGAAGCACAGTAGAGTCCCATGGCTAACAAGTAGCAGAGCTGGGACACAAACTCATGGAAACTTGGCCTCACAGTTCACAACATAAGACTTCTTTAGCTAGAAGGAGAACATAAAAACAGTCTCTGTGGCAATCTCTTTGCTTAACAGCTTCTGTCTCCATTTTTGTTGTTGTTATTTGGAAGATAAAGTCATCATAGCCCTGAGAATCGAGTAGTCTGTGAATCAAGGTAGTCAGAGAAGCTTTCTTGAAATAGCTTGTTCTTGAAGGGTGAATGCAATGAAGGAAGAGAGAACAGCAATGCATATTTCAGGAAAAGGTAAAAAGTGGGGAATGCTGGGCTTCCCTGGTGGTCTAGTAGTAAAGAATCCACTTTTCAATGCAAGGGACACCAGTCTCATCCCTGGTCTGGAAAGATTCTACATGCCTCCTGGCAACTAAGCCCACAAGCTGTGACTACTGAGCCCATGTGCCACAACTACTGAAGCCTGGGTGCCCAGAGTCCCTGCTCTGCAACACAAGAAGCTACCACAGTGAGAAGTCCGAGCATCGCCATTGGAGAGTAGGCCCTACTCACTGCAACTATAGAAAGCCCACACACAGCAACGAAGATTCAGCACAGCCAAAACTAAATAAATATTTTTTAAAGGGTGGCTTAAAAAAAAAAAAGAGAAAGTTTTGGTTAAAAAAAATGTGGAGAATGCTCCAGTTGTGTGGAGGCCAAACTGCTGAAGCAAATTCCTTTGGGAGAAAGTTGGAAGCCCAACAGGAGATGCATGTTAGGGCCAGGGTAGTGCATTTTTGAATACCAAGTTAAGCCCTTTGAATCTCAGGAGTAGGTCAGTGGTCTCCACACTGTGTTCCCCGAGGCCAAGGGAAAAAAGGAGCCTCTGTGTCCTCCCTCCTCGCTTCAACTAAAGCACAGCTACATTTTTTGGAGTAAGTCACTTTTATCTGCTTTTCACTTGGGGGTTTCAACTACCTAGTATTTTGCTTGAAAAAAGCACCCCCTGGTAACCGGAAACCAAAGAATGAACAAATGGACAAATAGACTTTGAAAACTGCAACTCCAGGCAATGGAAAGCCAGCTACGGTTTTTGACCAGGGGTATGACATAACCAGAATGGTGTTTTAGAAATAGAATCCTGCTGATAGAATGCAGGGGGAACCATAGGATATCGATAATAAGTAGGGGGACTTGTTGGGACCTTGTAACTGTTGAAGTTGATCAGGCCAGGGGCAGTGGGAATGATAAGAAAAGGGATAGATGTCCAGAACATTGCAAAGGATATTCATAGAGCATGGTTAATATAGTATGCTAACTAACAAGATGTGAGAGTCAGAAAGGAGGAGTAGTAGCAGCGTTAGTCGTTCAGTCGTGTCCCACTCTTTGTGACCCCATGGGCTGTAGCCCACCAGGCTCCTCTCTCCATAGGATTTTCCAGTCAAAAATACTGGAGTGGATTGTCGTTTCCTTCTCCAGAGGGTCTTCCTGACCCAGGGATCAAACCTGGGTCTCCTGCATTGCAGGCAGATTCTTTACTGTCTGAGCTATAGGGAAGTCCCTAAAGGAAAGAAACAGTATCTATGAAAGTGTAAGTCACACAGTTATGTCCAACTCTTTGTGACCGCATGAACTATAACCTGCCTGGTTCCTCTGTCCATGAAATTCTCCAGGCAAGAATACTGGAGTGGGTTGCCATTTCTTTCTCCAGGGGATCTTCCTGACCTGGGGATCGAACCCAGGTCTCTTGCATTGCAGGCAGATTCTTTACCAACTGAGCCACCAGGGAAGCCCAGTCAGAAAGGAGTAATATCTCTAAAAGGGATATTTCAGCTGATAAAGAAAATATTTGAGATCAAAGAGACCATTCCAATGTACTTCAAACCAGAACATATTGGGTGAGATGTACTTCTGACCCCTCAGAAGAGAAAACTACCCTCTATTTGTTTTTCTGGAAAACAAACGGACACATTCATCTATCATTAAGAGTGAATTGGGCAAAATAAGGGTGATTTTTCAGGACTACTCAAACACCAGTTACCAGATATTCCTGTCTGACAAGAGATTCCCTTAGGGGTCCATACTGGTGAGAAACAAGCTTAGAGAGAAGAAATGTTCCTATAAGCCTGTACTGTGGTCCAGTTGGATAAATTGTAATCCAGCTCTTTCTGGGATCACACAGAAAAGAAGATGGTATCTTTGGATGCCCATTCCTTACAAAAGTCCTTTTCAATTCACACCCTCTACTATGGGGCAATACATGGATTAATGAGAAGGCAAGTGAGATCCACTTAACAGATGAATAATAAAATTTTTGATAATAAAAGGAGAGAATCAGAATTCTATTTATGAAAACCAGCCAAGCAATCTTGCCATAGGTAAATTAAAGCCCTATGAAACCCAACAATCTTCTTAACCAGCCTTGGTAAATATGCTGAGATGAATGGGGATTGTGACCTTTTTCACAGGAATGACCACAAAGTTCTAGACAACTTGAGCACTTCTCAGTAGACGAATGGCTGAATAAATTCTAGTAGAATCATGTTGTGGACTATTATGTAGCTATTTGAAGAGATGAGCCAGATCTATGACTACTGGTGTGCTGGGAGGTCTGTGATGTACTCATTTTCTTTGTTTTTGTTTTTGGTCATTGTTGTTTGTTTTTATTAGGGTCTAGTTGCTTTACAATGTTGTATTAGTTTCTGATATACAACAAAGTGCACCAGCTATATGCATACATATATCCCCTCCCTCTTGGACCTCCGTCCTGCCCCCATCCTACCCATTAAAGTCATCACAGAGCACTGAGCTGAGCCCCCTGAACTATATAGGAGGTTCCCACTAGCCGCCTATTTCACAATTGGTAGTGTATATGTGAGTGCATATGTGTCAATCCTACTCTCCCAATTTGTTCCACCCTCCCCTCCTCCCCCATGTACACACATCCATTCTCTACATCTGCATCTCTATTCCTGCCCTGCAAATAGGTTCATCTGTACCATTTTCCTGGATTCCACTAAAAACAGAACTACCATATGACCCGGCAATCCCACTACTAGGCATATATACCCTGAGACAACTCTGATTCTAAAAGACACATACACCCAGATATTCACTGCAGCACTATTTACAACAGCCAGGACATAGAAGCAACCTAAATGTCCATCAACGTAGGAATGGATAAAGATGTGGTGCAATGGAATATTACCCAACCATAAAGAGGAATGAAACTGGGTCATTTGTGGAGACATGAGTGAAACCAGAGCCCATCATACAGAGTGAAGTAAGTCAGAAAGAGAAAAATATCACACACTAACACATATATGTGATGTACCTAAGTGCATAAACCAGGCTGCAGAGCAATGTGTATCTCATGATCTCATTCTAATACAAACACCAAAATCTCCAGTCACAGGCTCTGTGCCTGCATGCCTTTGCATGTGCACAGGAAGGCAGTGGGAGGGTTCAGACTCAGGCTGTTACTATCGCTTATTCTGTAGAGAGGAAAAGGAGAGGGGAGCACATTGCTTATTTTGCTTCCTATGCCTGTGTATTGCTTCACTGGTTGCCCTGAAGATGTGGAACGTTTATAATTTCTGAAAAAGTTGAATTCAATTCCTATTCAGAAAAAAGAAAACTTTCCATGGGCCTTAGAGGACTCCTCTCCCCTCCACTGCATCCCCGGTTTCTCGACAAGAGAAGTTATTTCTTGCTCGGAGACTCTTGCCTCCTTTGCTGCTGGAGCATATGTATACCAGGAGAGGTGAAAGGTGAAGGGTGAGGGAATGGAGAGAGCTTTAACTAGGCCTCATCCCCTTGCCCCTTGCCAACATTCCTGGGAAAGAGAAATAAGCTACACGGAAAGTCAGACACAGCCTGGTGCATAAACAGTTTTGGAGTGAATAAGAATCAATTGTGTTTGGGGGGACTACCCTGGTGGTCCAGCAGCTAAGACTCCCACACTCTCAATGCAGAGGGTCAGGGGGTCAGGGAACTAGATCCCACATGCTGTGACTAAGAGTTCAAATGCTGCATCTAAAGAGCTCAAATGCCACAGTGAAGATAGAAGATCCTATGTGCAGCAACTAAGACCTGAAGCACTGAAATAAATAAACAAATTTTAAAAGGAAGCAACTGATCTAACGAGGTGGATGAAACTGGAGCCTATCATACAGAGTGAATTAAGTTAGAAAGAAAAAGACAAATACTGTTTGCTGCTGCTGATGCTAAGTCGCTTCAGTCATGTCCGACTCTGTGCGACCCCACAGACGGCAGCCCACCAAGCTCCCCTGTCCCTGGGATTCTCCAGGCAAGAACACTGGAGTGGGTTGCCATTTTCTCCTCCAAAGCATGAAAGTGAAAAGTGAAAGTGAAGTCGCTCAGTCATGTCCGACTCTTAGTGGCTCCACAGACTGCAGCCTACCAGGCTCCTCCGTCCATGGGATTTTCCAGGCAAGAGTACTGGACTGGGGTGCCATTGCCTTCTCCCAAACAGTGTATATTAACCCATATATATGGAATTTAGAAAGAAGGTAATAACGATCCTTCAGGCAGGACAGCAAAGGAGACACAGATGTAAAGAACAGACTTTTGGACTATGTGGGAAAAGGCAAGGGTGGGATGATTTGAGAGAATAGCAGTGAAACATGTATATTACCATATGTAAAACAGATGACCAGTGCAAGTTTGATGCCTGAAATAGGGCACTCAGAGCTGGTGGTCCAGGACAACCCACAGGGATGGGATGGGGAGGGATGTGGAAGGGGGGTTCAGGATGGGGAGACATATGGGCACCCATGGGTGATTCATATCTACATATGGCAAAAAGCATCACAATATTGTAATTATCCTGCAATTACAATAAATTAATTAATTCTTTAAAAAGGAAGCAGCTGAGTTTCAAAGTTATGGCTTCATTTCAAGGAAAGGGGGGAATTGGCAAACCTTGTGGTCCAGCAGGCCCAAGAGCCCAAACTGCCTGCCCCTGGCTGCTACCTCCCTCTCCCTTTTGCATTCTGCCTTCCCTCCAAGAAAAACAAGTCACAAAAAGAGTCATCACCCCTTGAGCATGTGCTGTGAGGCCAGCACTGACGCCGTGCAAGGCACTGTCAGCCATATCATGTCAAGTTAATGTGCTTGACAACCCCTGTGATAGATAGGCTGTGATTTTGGGAAAATGGACTAGGCCAGAGCCATCTTTAGAAGGCTTTAACTGGCGTTATTTAATCCTTTGCTGTACCAAACCCTGAGGAGTCCCCTAGTGCTCTCCCAGCTATACTTGATGAAAGACAGAAGGGAGTTCAGAGAAGTTCAGTTCAGTTCAGCTCAGTTCAGTCGCTCAGTCGTGTCTGACTCTTTGTGATGCCATGGACTGCAGCACCCCAGGCTTCCCTGTCCATCACCAACTCCTGAAGCCTGCTCAAACTCATGTCCATTATGTCGGTGATGCCATCCAACCATCTCATCCTCTGTCGTCCCCTTCTCCTCCTGCCTTCAAGCTTTCCCAGCATCAGGGTCTTTTCCAATGAGTCGGTTCTTCGCATCAGATGGCCACAGTATTGGAGGTTCAGCTCCACCATCAGTCCTTCCAATGAATTTTCAGGACTGATTTCTTTTAGGATTGACTGGTTGGATCTCTTTTCAGGCCAAGAGACTCTCAAGAGTCTTCTCCAACACCACAGTTCAAACGCATCAATTCTTCGGGGCTCAGCTTTCTTTATAGTCCAACTCTCACATCCATACATAACTACTGGAAAGACCATAGCCTTGACTAGACGGACCTTAGTCAGCAAAGTAATGTCTCTGCTTTTGAATATACTATCTAGGTTGGTCATAACTTTTCTTCCAAGGAGTAAGCGTCTTTTAATTTCATGGCTGCCATCACCATCTGCAGTGATTCTGGAGCCCAAAAAAATAAAGTCTGCCACCATTTCCCCATCTATTTGCCATGAAGTGATGGGACTGGATGCAATGATCTTAGTTTTCTGAATGTTAAGCTTTAAGCCAACTTTTTCACTCTCCTCTTTCACTTTCATCAAGAGGCACTTTAGTTCTTGTTTGTTTTCTGCCATAGGGTGGTGTCATCTGCATGTCTGAGCTTATTGATATTTCTCCCGGCAACCTTGATTCCAGCTTGCACTTCATCTAGCCCGGCATTTCTCATGATGTACTCTGCATATAAGTTAAATAAGCAGGGTGACAATATACAGCCTTGACATACTCCTTTCCTGATTTGGAAACAATCTGTTGTTCCATGTCCAGTTCTAACTGTTGCTTCTTGACCTGCATACAGAGAAGCTGGCTAGTGCTTAAAAGATCACACAGCCTTGAAGAGCAGAAATGGGATTGGCTTGTCCGGGATTAGATTAAGCCCGAGAAACTTGCTACTTCCCAGGGTTATTGCAGAGCACCTCAGGAGCTCTAGTTCCCAACTTGCAACTGTGCGGCTCTTACACAATCCCAGGAAGCCATTTATTCATGATAGCAATTCCTGACATTGACATAGCACTTTACATTTTGCAAAAACGTTCCCTGTATCATTGTATATCTTATAGTCACAAATCTGATGGAGATCAGACAAGAAAATTACCCCAATTATATAGATGAGGAAACATTTTCAGAGGGGTTACATGACTCAGCCAAAGTTATAAAGCCAGGAAATTCATGATCCAGAACTAAAATGTAGGAGGCAGTGAAGGAAGGGAGCTACTATATGTGGTTGCTACACATTTTTGTTCTGTTCAGCCAACTAAGTAACATCTATGCTGGGATTATGGGGGCACAGTATTACTCAGTGGCGTAAAACATGGATTTTGATATTTATTCACCAGGTGGCCCTGGATGAGTCACTGACCAGCTCTGTGCCTGAATTTCTTCATCTATAAAATGTAGATACATAACAAAAGTGCCTACTTCCTAGAGTCATTGTAAGAACTCTCCTATGAGATGCCTCATATAGAGCAGTTATGAGTTCACGGCATTTAGCACAGCGCTTTGCATCCTGGGAGAATTCCGTACCTATCAACTATTGTTTAACTGTTTTAAAATACTCAAGATGTGGCTCTTGTTCACAAGTACAAATACAAAGTAGATCTTTGTGAGGCTGTGGAGCCTGCCAAGGTTAGTTTGTAATAGATGCTTTGATACAGAGCAAATTTATTCATAAGGAAGAGGGGCCCAAAGATGGAAGACACGATCACAAAAAGTGATCTGAGAGGCCATTCAGTTCAGTTCAGTCACTCAGTTGTGTCTGAATCTTCAAGACGCCATGGTCTGCAGCACCCCAGGCTTCCCTGTCCATCACCAACTCCCGGAGCTTGCTCAAACTCATGTCCATTGAGTCGGTGATGCCATCCAACCATCTCATCCTCTGTCATCCCCTTCCCTTCCTGCCTTCAATCTTTCCCAGCATCAGGATCTTTTCCAAGGAGTCAGTGCTTCACATCAGGTGGCTAAAGTATTGGAATTTCAGCTTCAGCATCGGTCCTCCCAATGAATATTCAGGACTGAATAGTTTGTAGTAATCCCTTTCGCATTGTCTGCTGTCCCTGGGGCCACTGGAAGGCGAAGTGACAATGGGTCGTGCTTGTTTTCTTCCATATCAAAAAGTGGCTTTGCCATCTCCAACCTGAACTCTGTCGGTGCCACCCTTCAGAGCTGGCACCTTTCCAATGGGTCAACATACTCCCTCCCTCTCCCTAAATGTAGATGTCAGCCAGAGACACCTACTCCTGTCTCCCCAAAAGGTAGGAGGGTGCAGAGAGACAGGCCCATTGGAAAAATGGAGGGGGAGGAACCAGGTGGGAATGGGGACAGGTATGGTACAGTGACAGGAAGACTGACAAAAACAAATGAATGCTGCCTCCTCTGGATACAGCCAGTTGAAAGGGGAAACCAACTCTAAAGAACTCAGGGGGCAGGGGGCAGCCAACACTGTGACAGTACTAAATGCCACTAAACTGTTCACTTTCGAATGGTCACTTGCAGGAACTGTGCTGGTGGTTAAGACTGCACTCCCAATGCAGAGGGCACGGGTTCGATCCCTGGTCTGGGAACTAAGATCCCACAGGTCGCACAGCATGGCCGGAAAAAAAAAAAAAAAGGTTAATTACATGTTATATAGATTTTACTTCCATATAAAAAAGAATCCAGGAGCTCACGACACCACAGTCCCAGAGAGAATTTTTTGCAGAAATGGGCCCTGGCCTGAGGTTCAAAGAACCTCAAACAGGCAATGAATGCCTATTTGTGTCTCTCCTGTAACCTGTCCTCTCTGGGCTGCCCACTCATGTGGTGATAGTGTATGCGTGTGTCTGAGTGTGTGTGTGGTTTCTCAAAGCAGCTCCTATGACTCTTGACTGCAGGAATTTTCACAAATAACACTTAATCCTTGTTAAACTCGCATTCTAAGCCCATATTTAATCCTCACAGCAATCCCCATAGGTAGGGACTATTATCATACCCATTTTACAGATGAGAGAATGGAGCCCCAGAAAAGTTCAGGAGTTGCTACAAAGTCACCTAGTAAGTGAAGTGTACAGGCTCAAACCCAAAGCCAGGCACTGAAGCTCTCTACTTCCTGCACCGAACACCTGCACTCTTTCAGGTTCAGAACAGTATGTTTGTACATATGGGTCTTCCCTGGTGGCTCAGACAGTAAAGAATCTGCCTGCAATGCAGGAGACCTGGGTTCGATCCCTGGGTCAGGAAGATCTTCTGGAGAAAGAAATGGCCACCCACTCCAGTATTCTTGCCTGGAGAATCCCATGGACAGAGGAGCCTGGTGGGCTACAGTCCATGGAGTCGCAAAGAGTCGGACATGACTGAGTGACTAACACACACATATGTCTATACATAGAAGAAGCTCAATAAATCCCCATCAAAGGAATGCCTCACTTCCATCTATTAAGCTCCTGCTCAGCTCTCTAACACATTTGATGTTCAGAGCCCTATGAATTTAATGCTATCATCAGCCCCACTTTACAGGTGAGGAACCTAAAGCTCAGAGATGTTAAATAACTTGCTTAAGTTTATACAGCTCTTCGATGGCAACTCTCTGATCCAAACTCAGACCTGTCAGCCAGATCTTTCTCAACTGTCTTCCAGAAACTTCTCTGGGGCTGCCTGCTCAGTAAAGCCCAGCTGGGTCCTTCTGTGCACCCATGTAAGTTGGCCTTGATTTGGATGTAAACAGGGGAGATACAAATAAGAGACTGGCCTCTAATTCAATGCATGGAAAACATGATCACAGCAGGCAGGCAGAGAAGGGCGCTGCCAAGGGGGAAAGGAGGGAGGCAAGGCCTGGAAAATTCTGATGGAGGCAGGGGCTATGCCCCATCTGCTCCAACCAGGGGAGAGACATTTTGGCTCCTCTTACAGCAAAAGCAACAAACTGGAAGCATGCCGCTGTCAGCATGAAACGAGAATCTTCCTTGGACATCTGATTCTAAGAAATGAGTCTCCAAGCTGGAGGAGGCAGCCAGGTTCAGGCAGCCTGTACCCTGACACCTCATCAGAATTATGCTGCTCTCTGTAGGAGCCTCAGCTCAGCCCCAACTGCCACCCACCATGAGGGGCTGAATTTCCCCTGTGACCTGTATCATGGACTGTTTTGCTTCATACCCCACTTCCATGTGCTGCCAGCCTTTGTTTCAGCTTCTTCCGTTGGGCGCTCCGTTCTGTTCTGGGGATCAGAGTGACTCTCACAGGGCCAAGCCACATGGCTCACACAGTGATGCCACAGTCCAGGGGTCAAGATGGATGGACTACCTATCCACAGAGCTCTGCAGGCCCACCCTACTTCACTTAGAGCAGCAGTGCCCAACCTTTTTGGCACCAGGGACCTGTTTCATGAAAGACAATTTTTTTCCATGGACTGGGAGTTGGGGGGAACAGTTTCTGGATGATTCAAGTACATTACATATTACATTAGTGATACAGTTTCTTTCTATTATTATTATTACATCAGCTCCATTTTAGATCATCAGGGGTTAGATCCCAGAGCTTGGGATTCTCCTACATGGCTGAGCCCGGAGGACATGCTTCCAAAAAACGTGTTGATTGATTGACAGGTGGATGGCAGGGTGATTCAGTCATAGAGCTTTGCTATTCCAGATGTGGCCCATGGACCAGAGGCACTGGCATCACCAGAGAGTCTATTAAAAATGCAGAATCTCAGGCCTCAGCTCAGACTTTCTGAATCAGAAAGAGTTTTGAACCAGACTCCCAGGAGATTTACATGACCATTAAAGAGAGAGATGAACTGGTGTAGGACAGTGACTCAGAAAGGCTTGCACTGTAACCGCTGTTTAGTAGGTACTCATTCTCTGTTTTTTTTGAATCCAGTAGTTTCTAAATGTTGTTGTACATTATTTCATCTGGGGTACTTTTAAGAATTTTTTTTTTATTTGGAAATCATTTTAAACTAACAGAAGGGTTCTAAGAATAGTACAAGGAACCCTTGCCAGCAGGGTAAGCCATCACCCAGATTTGCCAAATGTTAGCATTTTGCCATATTTGCTGTATTCATCCCTTGTTATGTTTCTACATGGTATTTCCCCCTTTAATCCATTCACCTAAATTGCAGACATCATGTTCTTCACTCCTAAATATTTCAGCATGTATTTCCTAAGAACGAGAACATCCTCTTAGGTAACCACAATCTGGTTATCAAGTTCAGAAGTTTTAACATTGACACAGCAATATGATCTAATATACAGTCCATACTCAAATGTGGTCAATCAGCTCAATGACGTCCTTTATGGCAATTCTGGTTTTCATCTGGAGAGCTTTTAAAGTGCCGATGCCATGGTCCTATCCCCACACCGATTAAGGACAATTCTCTGAGGGAGGGGCTTGTGCCTATAATAAATTTTCATTGGAGTATAATTGCTTTACAATATTGTGTTAGTTTCTGCTGTACAACAATGTGAAGCAGCTATATATATATATACATATCCCCTCCCTCTAGAACCTCCTTCCCACCTCCCCACATCCCACCCATCTAGGTCATCCCAGCACTGAGCTGAACTCCCCGTGCTATACAATTTTAGGCTTTCCAGGAGATTCTGATGTGCAGCCAAGTTTAAGAACCTGTGTGCCATAGCCTTTTTCTGTGGTCCTTAGAGTTCACAGGGGTAGAAACCCTTGCTGAAAGAGTGAGCCCTGAGTATAATTTGTCTAAGCCCCATGTCTCTTTTAATCTGAGTTCTGCCATTAGTCATTGCCTATAAGGTTCTTGGGCCTTTCTTCACTTCTTCTGATGCCACCACCCCGATGGGAACAAAACAGTTATTTTTCCATGCTCCTATTTCCCCTATAGCCACGTGGCCCCAACCTTCTTTCTTAAAACCAATACAGTATTGTAAAGTAAAATAAAGTAAAAATAAAAATTAAAAAAAAAAAAAAAGAAATGGAGCCTCTAATGGTATCTGCTCTGGGCTGTGTTCTCCACAAAGCTGCATCTAACAAGTTGGCTACAACACCTGGAATTACAGAAGAGCAAGGGCAGGTGGTGGAAAGGAAAGCCAGAGATGCAGCAAATCAATTAAGAAGAGGGCCAAATTTCTCTCTGGGCTGGCCACAAAGTTTCTCCGGAGTTCAAAGACTGCTTGATTAGAACTAGGCGGTTTTCAAATTACCTTGGTTTGGAAAACAAGCCACTGAGGTGAGCAGATGTAGCAATCTGCAGCTAGAGTGGACACAAAGGTGATGTACAGATGGGGAGCAATTGAGAAACTCCAGCTAATCCCAGGAGCCAGCAGGCTTTTGCATTTCCTGAAAGAATCTGGGTCAATCTAACTGGTTGGTTTAATTGATTCAATGGAGCTCTTCTGTTTCCAGCCATGAGCAGATGAAGGGGAAGCCTGGCATGTCTGTGAGGGAGCTCATGTTATTTACTTAGCTGGGTCACCCATTTCCCCAGCCTTGAAATAGCATGGCCACCATCACCTCCACCTCTCCTCCCACCCAAACATCTGTGTCACTGCAGCCAAAGAAACTCAGTTTTCTTTGAAAAGGCTCCATCAGAGGAGGCCGAGTCCAGATTTGCATGTGTTGGTGAGTATATTCTGGAAGAAAGGTGAAGGCACAAAGCAGATCATTTGGCTTCAAAGCAGTTTTGTCGATGCCTGACAAATCGACTCGCTTTTAGGATGTATTGACATTCTTTACTATTCGAGAGAATTAGTCTACTCAGATGGATGGCTTTAACAGATACATCTTTGCAGTTAGTCAATGACAAAATATTTGTGAGTGGCCATTGAAAAATCAAGAGAGTTCCAGAAAAACATCTATTTCTGCTTTATTGACTATGCCAAAGCGTTTGACTGCATGGATCACAATAAACTGTGGAAAATTCTGAAAGAGATGGGAATACCAGACCACCTAACCTGCCTCTTGAGAAACCTGTATGCAGGTCAGGAAGCAACAGTCAGAACTGGTCAGACTGGTCAGAACAGTCAGAACAACAGACTGGTTCCCAATAGGAAAAGGAGGACGTCAAGGCTGTATATTGTCACCCTGCTTATTTAACTTATATGCAGAGTACATCATGAGAAATGCTGGATTGGAAGAAACATAAGCTGGAATCAAGATTGCCGGGAGAAATGTCAATAACCTCAGATATGCAGATGACACCACCCTGATGGCAGAAAGTGAAGAGGAGCTAAAAAGCCTCTTGATGAAAGTGAAAGAGGAGAGTGAACAAGTTGGCTTAAAGCTCAACATTCAGAAAACGAAGATCATGGCATTTGGTCCCATCACTTCATGGGAAATAGATAGGGAAACAGGAGAAACAGGGTCAGACTTTATTTTTTTGGGCTCCAAAATCACTGCAGATGGTGACTGCAGCCATGAAATTAAAAGACGCTTACTCCTTGGAAGGAAAGTTATGACCAACCTAGATAGTATATTCAAAAGTAGAGACATTACTTTGCCGACTAAGGTCTGTCTAGTCAAGGCTATGGTTTTTCCTGTGGTCATGTATGGATGTGAGAGTTGGACTGTGAAGAAGGCTGAGCACCGAAGAATTGATGCTTTTGAACTGTGGTGTTGAAGAAGACTCTTGAGGGTCTCTTGGACTGCAAGGAGATCCAACCAGTCCATTCTGAAGGAGATCAGCCCTGGGATTTCTTTGGAAGGCATGATGCTGAAGCTGAAGCTCCAGTACGTTGGCCACCTCATGCGAAGAGTTGGCTCATTGGAAAAGACTCTGATGCTGGGAGGGATTGGGGGCAGGAGGAGAAGGGGACGACCCAGGATGAGATGGCTGGATGGCATCACGGACTCGATAGACGTGAGTTTGAGTGAACCCCGGGAGTTGGTGATGGACAGGGAGGTCTGGCATGCTGCGATTCATGGGGTCGCAAAGAGTCGGACACGACTGAGCGACTGAACTGAACTGAATGTCTTTCCTCTTCACAAGAACTTAATAATGTGCCAAATGAGATCATTCCCCCTGGCCCAGGACTTGAGATCATTTTGAATTGTGCTCATCCTGCCTGGGAATCCCTGGTGGCTCAGCTGGTAAAGAATCCACCTGCAATGAGGGAGACCTGGGTTTGATCCCTGGGTTGGGAAGATTCCCTGGAGAATGGCTACCCACTCTAGTATTCTGGCCTGGAGAATTCCATGGACTGTATAGTCCATGGGGTCACAAAGAGTCAAACACAACTGAGTGATTTTCACTTCACTGATTGGGAACTAAAGAATACTCAACTTATTGCCAGAGTCCAAATGGAGGGCACCCCGTATTACTAGATAACTGTTAGAAAATTCCTCAATTAGGACCCCGTGTGCACTGTCATTGCCATTTCTAACATCTCCCTCATCAGAGGACTCCTTGTCTAGTTACAGGTTTTGGTCCCTGCCAGTAAGACAGAATGTGCTTAAATTGATCAAAGATGTGTGAATTGCACATATCTCAAATTTTTGTACAAAAAGGCCAGCTTCGGGAAATGTTTTCATAGAGTATATTTCACATAGCTTAATTCAAGCTAGCAAAGGGATTGTCTTTCACATTAGAACTATTAAAACTTGGTTAATATTCTCTCCAACCATGAATTTTCATTTTCTGGTTACTTAATATGTATATTAAATATATACATTGTGTGCATCCCCTGGAGAAGTAAATGGCAAACCCAACCAGTATCCTTGCCTGGAGAATTCCATGGACAGAGGAGCCTGGTGGGCTGTAGTCCATGGGGTCACAAAGAGTTGGACATGACTGAGTGACTAATACTTTTACTTTCACTACATAGCCAGAAACGAGCCAGCACTAAACAAACTTTAAAAGTGCACAAGGCTTGTCCTTCCAAAACTGTTCTCTCCCACATATTTTTTTAATTTTTTTATTGAAGGATAATTGCTTTACAGAATTTTGTTGTTTCCTATCAAACTTCAACATGAATCAGCCATAGGTATATATATATCCTCTCCTTTTTGAACCTCCTTCCCAACTTCTGTCCCATCCCATTCCTCTAGATTGATACTGAGCCCCTATTTGAGTTTCCTGAGTCATACAGCAAATTCCCGTTGGCTATCTATTTTACGTATGGTAATATAAGTTTCCATGTTACTCTTTCCGTACATCTCACCCTCTCCTCTCCCCTCACTATGTCCATAAATCTATTCTCTATCTCTGTTTCTCCACTGCTGCCCCGTAAATAAATTCTTCAGTACCATTTTTCTAGATTCCATATGTATGTATGCATTAGAATACGATATTTATCTTTCTCTTTCTGACTCACTTCACTCTGTATAATAGGTTCTAGGTTCATCCACCTCATTAGAACTTACTCAAATACATCCCTTTTTATGGCTGAGTAATATTCCATTGTGTGTATGTACCACTACTTCTTTATGCATTCATCTGTCGATGGACATGTAGGTTGCTTCCATGTTCTAGCTATTGTAAATAGTGCTTCAGTGAACAATGGGATACATGTGTCTTTTTCTTTTTTTTTTCTTTTCTTTTCTTTTTTTTTTTTCCCCATGTGTCTTTTTCAATTTTGGTTTCCAAAGGCAAAGGCACCCCACTCCAGTACTCTTGCCTGGAAAATCCCATGAACGGAGGAGCCTGGTACGCTGCAGTTCATGGGGTCTCTAAGAGTCGGGCATGACTGAGCGACTTCACTTTCGCTTTTCACTTTCATGCATTGGAGAAGGAAATGGCAAGCCACTCCAATGTTCTTGCCTGGAGAATCCCAGAGACATTGGGCTCCCGTCTATGAGGGTCACACAGAGTTGGACACGACTGAAGCAACTTAGCAGCAGTAGCAGCAGCAGGGGTATATGCCTAGGAGTGGAATTGGTGGGTCATATGGTGGTTTTATTCCTAGTTTTGTAAGGAATTTCCATACCATCTTCCATAGTGGCTGTATCAGTTTACATTCCCAACAACAGTGCAAGAGCATTCCTTTTTCTCCATACCCTGTCCAGCATTTATTGTTTGTAGAATTTTGATGATTGCCATTCTGCCTAGTGTGAGGTGATATCTCACTGTAGTTTTGATTTGCATTTCTCTAATAATGAGAAGACTCTTGAGAGTCCCTTGGACTGGAAGGAGATCCAACCAGTCCATCCTAAAGGAGATCAGTCCTGGGTGTTCTTTGGAAGGACTGATGCTGAAGCTGAAACTCCAATGCTTTGGCCACCTCATGCAAAGAGTTGACTCATTGGAAAAGACCCTGATGCTGGGAGGGATTGGGGGCAGGAGGAGAAGGGGACGACAGAGGATGAGATGGCTGGATGGTATCATCGACTCATTGGACATGAGCCTGAGTGAACTCTGGGAGTTGGTGATGGACAGGGAGGTCTGGTGTGCTGTGATTCATGAAGTCTCAAAGAGTCGGACATGACTGAGTGACTGAAATGAACTGAACTGAACTGAACTGAATAATGAGCAAGGGCTTCCTTTGTGGCTAGCTGGTAAAGAACCATGGAACATCCTGAATCCTAGGCCTATACTTATACTCAAAACTATCTCCAACCCCACCTTTTTCTTGGTGTCCCATTCCCATAGGATCTTATTTGCTACTAGAAAATTACTAAATTCATAGGCTCAGTTCAGGTAAAAATTACAAGGAAATATTTCAGAGAAATGACTAATGATATGAGCATTTTGGCATGTAAAATTCCCAGTGGGAAAATAAGCTTCTTTCGTGAAGTTCCAGAGTTATTCCTGAATAAGATATGTTGTCATTTTCAAAAAATTAATGTGCTATTTTTCTATAACTTAAAACATCCGATAAGAAATGTCTAAAAGAACTAAGACCACATGCATCTCAGGAAAGTCTTTGTTTCTAATCTCAAACTTATTAAGATTCTACAAAGAGATAGCCATCAGGGCAAAACAAATCCATCATCAATAACAGGGTTGTGTGTGAAGTCGCTCAGTCATGTCCAACACTTGCAACCCCATGGACTGTAGCCCACCAGGCTCCTCTGTCCATGGGATTCTCCAGGCAAGAATACTGGAGTGGGTCGCCATTTCCTTCTCCAGGGGATCTTCCCAACCCAGGGATTGAACCTGGGTCTCGTGCATTGCAGGCAGATGCTTTATCCTCTGAGCCACCAGGGAAGCCCTATAACAGGGTTAAGATTGCATATAAACAGTTAAAACAAAACAACAACATTGTAAATCAACTATCTGCTATGCTTAGTCCCTCAGTCATGTCCAACTCTTTCCGACCCCATGGACTGTATTTCAAATTTAAAAAAGATTGCATGTAAAATACATAAAGAATGTATATTTTGAGGATGTGGCTAAAAACTCACCATGTCCACTTTATACACTGCATTGACTAATAAAAAGATATAATTCTGGGCATGATTTTCTCAATGTCAGTTCCACAGAGTCTCTGAGTTCTTATATTAGTGACAAAAATGAAAACTATAGAACAAGTTAGTGTTCTTTCTGATTCCATGTATGTTTAGTTAATTGAGTTCTTTTTCCCACTGCCTGTTTTATCTCCATAGCCCTTAGTGATTACATGATATATTTGGCTTCTTGCTTATCTCTATCTAAATTGAGAATAAAATATAAATTCCACGAGGACAAAGAATTTTTTACCACTGTATCTCCAGTGCCTGAAACACTCTGACACATAGTAGGTGCTTAACAAACATCTGATGTATGAAAGAGGATGCCACTATATTAAGAGAGATAACAAACACAGATTCTATTATAATGGAACAACAAAAAAGATGAATGATTGATAAAAATGCCATTATTGTTTGTATCTATATCTGAATATGCATTATATGCCTTTATGTGAAAGAGCAGAGCTGAGTTAATTTCCTTCCATTTCAAATAATGACTATATTTATATTGATAAAGTTAGTATACCATGAAGTAAATAGTATTTTGCCTCATTCTCAGTGTTCTTTAGTTTATATTGCTATCTTTGAAAGTTTATTTTCTTTTTTAAATTTTTTTATTTTATATTGGAGTATAATTAGTTAACAATCTTGCATTAGCTTCAGGTGTCCAGCAAAGTGACTCAGTTACATATTTATCTATCCTTTTTCAAATTCTTTTCCCATTTAAGTTATTACAGAGAATTAAGCAGAGTTCTCTGAGCTATACAGTAGGTCTTTGATGGTTATCCATTTTAAATATAGCAGTGTGTACACGTCAATCCCAAACATTTAATACATCTTTTATCATAAGTCACTTTAAATCAGTGTTGGAAGTAAACAGAATGTACGTTTTACTAATGATAACATACTAATCAGAGAAATATTCATTAGGCATGGTACCAGATCCTTGAAAACAAGTGTCTTATTTAAGATGTCTGTTTTCTTGAAAATCAAAAGCATAGGAGAATATTGATTAAAATAGTCTTCCCCCCAAGAAAACTAGCACATTCTCTTTACTGACAGAAAAACAAGAATGTTGATAACTGAACTATAACAAGACTCTGAATTAGACTAATTAAAACCAAACATTACAATTTCTATAAATCTATGTTCGATTGAGGTGCTTGCTAATATATCTTCTCTGATTACATAGACTATATGGACTTTCATGATTACAGAACACACTGAGAGAAAATTATTCTTGCTAGCAAATAGCAAATAGTTTAGTTACTGTTCTTTTAAAAATATATCTCCCTTAGTAACTATATCAACATATTTTATGATTGTTTCCTCTTTCTAACATTATATAAATGGATTCATTTGAATCTCAGTGGAGAAAAGGCACAGACTATAAAAATACTTGAATAATGAGCTTATAGCTTTCAAAACCATATAAAGAAGAACTAAGATAAAGTCAATATTCTGATAAAATACATATATGCTTGTAAGTAAAACTTCAGGGTAAACGTACTGTAACTGCAACTGGTACTAATATAACTTTAGTTAACATCTAGCAAGTATATAAGAAAATCAAAACAACCCCCCCCTCAAAAAAAAAAAAAAAGCCAAGGGAAAAGTTCATGCTGAACTTAAACTTTTGTGTGGAGCCACTAAACATCAGTGGACAAAGCAGTACTCAAGAAAAGAAAACGTGGTCAATATTGTCAATTAAAAATAAGTATTTTCCAATATGCATGATTTAAAATTGTGAGTCACTCATGAAAAAATTATTAGAGGACTAATTTAGCAAAGTAATAACTGATGGTGTAAACAGCAGCAGAAGTTTCCCTGAGAAGATGATCTATTTAAACCTCAGATTAAAGATAAAACGCCTGAAGAATTTATGGTAATAAAACACAATGGAAATGATACAAGGGAAATATGGAAATAAGATAACTTTTTAGAGTAGACTGGTAAAAATAAAACAATGAGATACCTGCTGCTGCTGCTAAGTCACTTCAGTCATGTCCGACTCTGTGTGACCCCACAGACAGCAGCCCACCGGGCTCCCCCATCCCTGGGATTCTCCAGACAAGAACACTGGAGTGGGTTGCCATTTCCTTCTCCAATGCATGAAGGTGAAATGTGAAAGGGAAGTCGCTCAGTCGTGTCCGACTCTTGGCGTCCCCATGAATCACAGCACGCCAGGCCTCCCTGTTCATCACCAACTCCCGGAGTTCACTCAAATTCATGTCCATTAAGTCGGTGATGCCATCCAGCCATCTCATCCTCTGTTGTCCCCTTCTCCTCCTGCCCCCAATCCCTCTCAGCATCAGAGTCTTTTCCAATGAGTCAACTCTTCGCATGAGGTGGCCAAAGTACTGGGGGTCTCAGCTTTAGCATCATTCCTTCCAAAGAAATCCCAGGGCTGATCTCCTTCAGAATGGACTGGTTGGATCTCCTTGCAGTCCAAGGGACTCTCAAGAGTCTTCTCCAACACCACAGTTCAAAGGCATCAATTCTTCAGCACTCAGCTTTTTTTATAGTCCAACTCTCACATCTATACATGACCACTGGAAAAACCATATCCTTGATTCGATGGACCTTTGTTGGCAAAGTCATGTCTCTGCTTTTGAATATGCTATCTAGGTTGGTCATAACTTTCCTTCCAAGGAGTAAGCGTCTTTTCATTTCATGGCTGCAGTCACCATCTGCAGTGATTTTGGAGCCCCCGAAAATAAAGTCTGACACTGTTTCCACTGTTTCCCCGTCTATTTCCCATGAAGTGATGGGACCAGATGCCATAATCATTGTTTTCTGAATGTTGAGCTTTAAGCCAAATTTTTCACTCTCCTCTTTCACTTGCCTCAAGAGGCTCTTTAGTTCCTCTTCGCTTTCTGCCATAAGGATGGTGTCATCTGCATGTCTGAGGTTATTGATATTTCTTCCGGCAATGTTGATTCCAGCCTGTGCTTCTTCCAGCCCAGCATTTCTCATGATGTACTCTGCATATAAGTTAAATAAGCGGGGTGACAATATACAGCCTTGACGTCCTCCTTTTCCTATTTGGAACCAGTCTGTTGTTCTGACTGTTCTGACCAGTCTGACCAGTTCTAACTGTTGCTTCCTGACCTGCATACAGGTTTCTCAAGAGGCAGGTCACGTGGTCTGGTATTCCCATCTCTTTCAGAATTTTCCACAGTTGATTGTATGCACACAGTCAAAGGCTTTGGCATAGTCAATAAAGCAGAAATAGATGTTTTTCTGGAACTCTCTTGCTTTTTCCATGATCCAGTGGATGTTAGCAATTTGATCTCTGATTCCTCTGCCTTTTCTAAAACCAGCTTGAACATCTAGAATTTCACGGTTCATGTATTGCTGAAGCCTGGCTTGGAGAATTTTGAGCATTACTTTACTAGCATGTGAGATGAGGGCAATTGTGTGCTGGTTTGAGCATTCTTTGGCATTGTCTTTCTTTGGGATTGGAATGAAAACTGACCTTTTCCAGTCCTGTGGCCACTGCTGAGTTTTCCAAATTTGCTGGCATATTGAGTTCAGCACTTTCACAGCATCATCTTTCAGGATTTGAAATAGCTCAACTGGAATTTCATCACCTCCACTAGCTTCGTTTGTAGCGATGCTTTCTAAGGCCCACTTGACTTCACATTCCAGGATGTCTGGCTCTAGATGAGTGATCACACCATGGTGATTATCTGGGTCATGAAGATCTTTTTTGTACAGTTCTTCCGTGTATTCTTGCCACCTCTTCTTAGTGTCTTCTGCTTCTGTTAGATCCCTACCATTTCTGTCCTTTATCGAGTCCATCTTCGCATGAAATGTTCCCTTGGGATCTCTCATTTTCTTGAAGAGATCTCTAGTCTTTCCCATTCTGTTGTTTTCCTCTATGTCTTTGCATTGATCTCTGTGGAAGGCTTTCTCATCTCTCCTTGATATTCTTTGGAACTCTGCATTCAGATGCTTATATCTTTCCTTTTCTCCTTTGCTGTTTGCTTCTCTTCTTTTCACAGCTGTCCTGGGAAGCAAAGGCCTCCCCAGACAGCCATTTTCCTTTTTTGCATTTCCTGTCCATGGGGATGGTCTGGATCCCTGTCTGCTGGACAACGTCACAAACCTCCATCCATAGTTCATCAGGCACTATCTCTATCAGATCTAGTCCCTTTGGACTGGCCAAATACAAAAATCTGATGAAACCAGTTACTGGCAAGGATGAGGAACAACAGGAACTCTCATTTGTTGTTAGTGGGAATGCAAAATGGTACAGTCACTTTGGAAGCAATGTCTTACATAGCTAAACCTTGTCATACGGTATGATCTAGCAATTTTGCCCCTAGATAGTGCACCAAGTGATTTGAAAGCTAATGCCCACACAGAAACATGCACCCGAATTGTATAAAGCTTAACTCATACTCTCTGTCTCTCTCTCTCTCTCTCTCTCTCTCTCACACACACACACACACACACACAAATTGGAGGCAACGAAAATGTCCTTTACTACCTGAATGTTTAAACTAACTACAGAACATCAATATAACAGAATATTATTCAAGAATAAAAAGAAATGGGCTATCAAATCACAAAAAGAAATGGATGAAACTTAATGATGTTATGAAGTATAATAAGCTAGTCTGGGAAAGGTTATACACTGTGAAAGTTGCTCAGTCATGTCCGACTCTTTGTGACTCCGTGGTCTGTAAGTCCATGGAATTCTCCAGGCCAGAATACTGGAGTGGGTAGCCTTTCCCTTCTCCAGGGGATCTTCCCAAGCCAGGGATCAAATGCAGGTCTCTCAGTCTGGGAAAGGTTATACACTGCATGATACCAATTATACCACATTCTGGAAAAGGTAAAACTGTAGTGCGAATAAAAAATAGCAGAGGCTTTTTTTCCTTTTGCTTCAAAATACTTTTATTGGTTTGGATACAGTTTGTCAACACTCAACTACTCTTCTTCCTTGATGTGAAAATCCACTCCATTGGGGTCTCCGGTGACACATAACTCATATACCATAATGTTATACTGTGCATCACCAAGAACCTAGATATTGGAATATTGGCGTCTATCGCCGGTTGCCGCGATGAGTTTCAGATTCCGCATCCTGGACACAAGGTTCACAAGTTTCGTCTTGACCTGGGTTAAGGCACCGCACCTAGAGTCTTTGTCGGGGGAAGCCTTTATCTTCTTTCTTCCTGGAGGGCCAGATGAACAGCCCTGACGGCCAGGAGGAGTGCACACGTTACTTTCGTCATCGCCTCCGGGAAACTTCAGGATCACCAAAAACACGAGGAAGATTAACAGCCAGTGCAAATTTCTCCGAAACCAGCCTGGGGCATGCTCTGCTTGATTCTGCCGAATTCGGAAGTGCCTTCCGCTGGGCACCATCCATGGGGGTTCTTCGGCTTCATCTCTCAGGACATAAAACATATAGGAAAAGACAAACGAGACAAATGTAGACCAAAAAAATACCCATATCACAGACCGCATCGTGAGCTGAGATGAAGTGGCTCCCGGTGCGCTGGTCTGCGCTGGCACCTGGAGACTGAGGACCAGGCAGGGCTGGGCCCTTGGTGACGTCACAGAGGGCCCCGCCCCCACCAGAACCCATGTGGCCATGGTATGACTTCAGAGCAGAGGGTACGGAGGCCTGCAGGGGTCAACCGGGAGTGGGGCTTAAAGGGACATGGGGACATTTCCAGTGGGCAGTTGAAAAAGAGGCGAGGAGTGACAGAGTGCCATCTCCATGCCAGTGTATTCTTTCTGAACCTGGTGTTCTCCTGGGAGGGTGGGTCCATCTTCTATTTTTATTTTTCCATTTGTTGAATCCAGACACTGTGGTGAGCAGAGCAGACCCAGGGGCATGTGCCCCTGTGGAGCAGAGAGCCAAGTGGGAAAGAAAGATATTAAGCCAGAGGCCACAAACTAGGAGCCACTGGTGCTCTGTGCGGCCTGCCACTGTTCCTAAAAATGATTGTGCCCAGAGCTAAGTCCTGTCTGATTCTTTGCCACCCCATGGACTGTAGCCTGCCAGGTTCCTCTGGAGACGGAAAGTCAGGGGCATCACCAGTGATGCAGTAGGAGTGGGCAATGAGGTGGGTACTCTCTAAGGTCCCTCCCAGATCAGAGGTTTTATGATCCTGCATGGCAATTTCCCAGAGGGCAGGGATGCACCTCCCAGGCAACAAGCAGCAGAACTGGCACATCTCTGGGGAAGTGCTGAGTTGGCAAAACTACACTAGCTGTGATGCCCCTGTGGATGAGCAAGTGCTGGCTGCACTCCTCCTCCCCGTCTGTGCATGTTTAACCGCTACATGTGTTTGAAGGTGACCTTGCTCTGCAGGTGTGGCTTGAGAGCTGTGTTCCTTTCTTCTCTAGGAAGACGACCCTTCTTTGTGCTGTGCGAGTTGATGATCTGAATGAATGTGTATGGCTGCAGCACTCGGCACTTTGCCTTTCTGTCTGGGTTGGTGGTTTTCACACTTGAGTGTGTATCAGGGTCACCTAGAGGGCTTGCAAAGTCCCATTTTGCTGGATCTCAGTCCTCAGTCAGTCCTGGGTGAGACTTGAAGACTGGCACTTCTGCACGTCTCTGGGCAACACTGAGAACCACCCTGCAGACAATGGCTTCACTCACAAAGACGTGGCTTCCCTCTGACTGCTGTGCACTGAACCTGAGGGCCCAGTGCGAGTGGAGTGGCAGCAAGAGCACCGAACAGGAGCCTGAAGACCAAGGTTCTACACTGCACCTGCGCTCTAGCGAGCTGTGTGACCTTAGGCAAGCCTCAGCACCTCTCTGCGCCCGTAGCTGCCTCGCAGGCACAAGGGCGCGATGAAGTTGGTGACTGCTACTCTGGGTGTTTCTGAAATTCAGATTTGGTCTGTCACTCTTGTCCCCAGCCTAGTCTTCCCAATTGGGAAGCCAGATACCCCCACAGCATGCCACCCCCAAGCATCCAAGTGCCCACTCCTGTCCATAATCACCCCCAGCTGGAGTGGTCCACTTGCTTGGGGGTCTCCTTCTACAGCCAGCCCTGTGTATGGAGCCCAAAGGGTGAAACTGGTGTCTCCCTCTTAGAGATCCACATCTACCACTTGGGGGTATGTGTGTCTTGCGTGTGCTACTTGAAACGCCTTTTAGCAGAGAGATAAGGATACAGAATCCTAGAGCTAGTCCCCTGATGGTAAAATTCTGATGCTAAAGACTTACTGTGTTACCTTGGGTAAGTTAGTTAACATCTCTGAGCCTCATGTACCTGACTTTAAAATGGAGAAACAGTACCTACTTCATGGGATTGCTGTGAGGACTAAATGAGATCATGTATGCAAGGCCTTTACCAGAGTGCCTGGCACATAGTAAGTACTTAACATGGTAGCTGTTGTTTCTCAAAAAGAGGATAATGGCCTCCTCTATAACATTAGAGATGCAGGAAAGCTGAAAACACTATGGTTGCAGGTGTTCTACTTTCTTAATACCTCCCATGGTACATAATAACAACAATAGGAATACATATATACTGACACTAGGGCTTCCCCGGCGGTGCTAGTGCTAACGACCCCGCCTGCCAATGCAGGACATGTAAGAGGCTGGAATTCGACCCCTCAGGGTTCAATCTCTGGGTTGAGAAGATCCTCTGGAGAAGGGAATGGCAACCCACTCCAGTATTCTTGCCTGGAAAATCTCATGGACAGAGGAGCCTGGCGGCTACCATCCACAGGGCTGCAAAGAGTCAAACACGACTGAAGTAACTTAGCATGCATGCATAGTAATACCTTATAGAAATGTATATTTTACATTTTTGAGAACACTATCCACTAAATCCTCTCATTCCATCTTTATCACACTATAAGGACAAGGCCACCACATTTGTGTGGATCTCAGGGTGAGCTGCGATGTTCTGAAAACACTGCTGTCTACAAGCCTCCCATCAGTAGGCTGCTTTTCCCTATGTGGATTTCTGCTCCTGCATGGGTGAGAGAGCATCCTGGGCCATGGCTGCCAGCTGGGGAGGCTCCAGGGACCCCATCTGGTACTCAGCCCATTTCTCTCAGGTACACATCAGGCCTAGAGGCTGCTTCCCATGTGGCATTATTGCTTGCATTCTGTTTACTGCATGCATTGCTGCTGCTGCTGCTGCTGCTACTGCTGCTAAGTCGCTTCAGTCGTGTCCGAGTCTGTGTGACCCCAGAGACGGCAGCCCACCAGGCTCCCCTGTCCCGGGGATTCTCCAGGCAAGAACACTGGAGTGGGTTGCCATTTCCTTCTCCATTGTATGAAAGTGAAAAGTGAAAGGGGAGTTGCTCAGTCGTGCCCGACTCTTTGTGTCCCCATGAATCACAGCACGCCAGGCCTCCCTGTCCATCACCAACTCTCGGAGTTCACTCAAACTCATGTCCATTAAGTCGGTGATGCCATCCAGCCATCTCATCCTCTGTCGTCCCCTTCTCCTCCTGCCCCCAATCCCTCTCAGCATCAGAGTCTTTTCCAATGAGTCAACTCTTCGCATGAGGTGGCCAAAGTATTGGAGTCTCGGCTTTAGCATCAGTCCTTCCAAAGAACACCCAGGACTGATCTCCTTTAGAATAGACTGGTTGGATCTCCTTGCAGTCCAAGGGACTCTCAAGAGTCTTCTCCAACACCACAGTTCAAAAGCATCAATTCTTCGGCACTCAGCTTTTTTTATAGTCCAACTCTCACATCCATACATGACCACTGGAAAAACCATATCCTTGATTCGATGGAACTTTGTTGGCAAAGTCATGTCTCTGCTTTTGAATATGCTATCTATGAAAGTGAAAAGTGAAAGGCAAGTCACTCAGTCATGCTCGACTCTTTGTGACCCCATGAACTGCAGCCTACCAGGCCCCTCCCTCTGTGGGATTCTCCAGGCAAGAGTACTGGAGTAGGGTGCCATCGCCTTCTCCATACTGCATGCATTATTAGGCCCCAAATATCCAAATGATGCTAATTGGATGATTCGGGGACTTCTGATACTAGACATAAATGAAACCACAAAAATGCTCTGGACTTCTTCAGTTGCACTTATCAGTCCATGAATAATCAGACCACCCTTCTATGCTGCCAATGACACTTATTAAGGTGAAATCATGAAGATGGCTCTGGCTGTGTTATCGCCACACTCGGCATTAATTTGAGTTCACTGATCGGTGAGGAATCAAGCACAGGAGATTCAGAAACTCATTATGGTGCTTAATTTGTTTCCTCAGCAGAAACTGGATAAGGATTCTAGATTTCAGTGATTTCACTTCCCTGCTCTTTTCTTTCCCTTCATGCTTCTGTCATCACTGACTCAGCTGGAAACAGAGGTCAATGGCAGGTCCTCTGTGTGCGTGCTATGTCGCTTTAGTCATGTCTGACTCTTTGCAACCCCATGGACTGTAGCCCGCCAGGCTCCTCTGTCCATGGGATTCTCTAGGCAAGAATACTGGAGTGGGTCGCCAGACCCTCCTCCAGGGGATCTTCCTGATTCAGGGGTCAAATCCATATCTCTTATGTCCCCTGCAGTGGCAGGCAGGTTCTTTACCACTAGTGCCACATGGGAAGCCTGGCGGGTCCCCTATTTGGTGCCTATTGTTTGACTTCCCTGAGCCTTCCCCGGTGGCCACCTTCTGTCCATTATCTTTAAGATCCCAGCAAGAGGCAACCTTACCTTGTTCAGCTCTATTCTAGTCACACTAGGCTTCCTGCTGTTCCTTAAACTGGTCCTTTGCACTTGCTATTCACTGTGACTGACTTTGTGGGACTCTTGTTCCCTCTCTTCTTTAAAGTCTTTATTCAAATGTCACCTTCTCAGGGAGGCCTGACATAACCAACATATTTTAAAACTGACCCTCTCTTGCTCCTCATCTGCATTTCTTGCTTTATCCATAGTATCTGTTTCCTTCTAAAATGCTAATTTCCCTATCTGGTGAAGGGCTCTGGCTGTCCAGATGAGAGGTACTGTCTACCTCTCTGTTGGGATGCCAGAGGTCAGGATAGTACTCACAGCTTTACCAGGCCAATGGATTTGGAGAGAAGTGGTCCATCCAACAAAGAAAAGCAAAATAAACAACATATTTACTTTACCTCACATCCCCTGCTTTTTCTCCTTACCCTGTCAAAGCCTTCAGAGTCCAATTGCTACCTGATAATACAAATCAGCCAAGAAGGCATATGTAGGGAGAGAAGATAAGACAAGAGTATTCTAACTGAAGCCCTTTTAGGCCAAAGAGTTTGAACACAGGGGACCTTGCCTGGCCAGGGTTGTCCAGAGACTTCAGGCTAAGCACATTTCATTTTATTTTAATGTAATAAATATTTTAAAACAGAATGATTAATTTTAGATGATTGATTAATGAATAAAATAATATTTCTAAACCAAAAAAAATTACTAATTTCCCAATTGCTTTAGTTATTCCCTCCTCCACATTCACTCTACTAAAAGGCAAGACCCAGAAGGGCAAGGATATATTTAACTTTCTATTTTGAAATAATTTTATGAAAAAGCAGTGTTTCAAGGGGATGGAGTATTGATATTTTTATTTCTTTGGGAGCTTCTATCACAAAACTGAATACTCATAGCTTGCATTTTTATAATACTTCAAAAGTAGGTTCCCATACAAATTCCTTGAGATACATTATTATTGAGTCTAATTCACAGAAGAGGACACTGTGACTCAGGAGGTACAGCAGATACTATCAATGTCCTTCCCATATCCTTTGTCATTCATCATTTCTGTGCCTGCCAGCCTGCTTTCAAACTGCCTAAAATAATGTTTGACTTTACAGGAAAATAGTAAACATAGCACAGAGTGGCTGTACACCATTCACCCAGCTTCCGCTCACATTAAACTCCTTACATAATAATGGTAATAGTATCGAAACCAGGAAATTAATATTGATACAACACTGTTAACTAATCTATAGACCTTATTCAAATTTCTCCAGTTTTCCCACTCATGTCTGTTTTTTAATTCCAAGATCCAATTCAGGGATCTCATATTGTATTTATTGTCATGTCTCATGAGCGTGGGCTTACCTGGTAGCTCAGCTGGTAAAAAATCCACCTTTAATGCGAGAGACCCCAGTTAGATTCCTGGGTAGAGACAATCCCCAGGAAATGGGATCGGCTATCCACTCCAGTATTCATGGGCTTCCCTGGTGGCTCAGATGGTAAACAATCCGTCTGCAACACGGGAGACCTGGGTTCGATCCCTGGGTTGGGAAGATCCTCTGGAGGAGGGCCTGGCAACTCACTCCAGTGTTCTTGCCTGGAGGACCCCCATGGACAGTGGAGCCTGGCAGGCTACAGTCCATGGGGTCGCCAAAATTTTGTGACCCTATGGACCGTAGCCCTCCAGGGTCCTCTGTCCATGGGGGTTCTCCAGGCAAGAACACTGGAGTGGGTTGCCATGCCCTCCTCCAGGGCATCTTCCCAACCCAGGGATCGAACCTGCATATCTTACACCCCCTGCACTAGAAGGTGGATTCTTTACCACAGAGTCACCTGGGAAGCCCTGACTGATGTTATTTCATGGTTAAATTAAGGTTGGGTATTTGAAGCAAGAATACCACTGAAGTGAAGTTGTGCAGGGTGGGGTTTTTTGATTGTTCCTTGTGGTAGCCCCAGTTGACTAGGTCAGGCCCTGACATATGGGAGTTGCTCAGTACTCGTGAAGCAACAAAGGAATCAGACCCCCAGGCACTCGCACTCCTTTGTGACCATGGGACGATTATGTTCTTGGAACTTCACATTCATTGGGAACCTCTTATACCTTTGAGGAAGAAGAAAGTAAGCAAACTGGGTAGGGAGAAGGTTCCCTACCACAAAGTTAAACAATAACATGTGAAGGAACCCAAGTAGCATGTGGCCCAGTGAGAGGAGAAATGGTATAACACTTAGAGAAAATGATAGAAAAAGTGTTGTTACTTAAAAAATATAATAACCTCCCACCTACTATAGACTGAATCCCCTCAAAATTGATGTTGAAATTTAATCCCCAATGTGGTAGTATTTGAATGTGAGTCTTTGGGAGGTGATCAGGTAATGAGGATGGAAACCTGATAAATGGGATAGTGCCCTTATAAGAAAAGGCCCACAGAGCTCCTTTGTCTCCCTCTGCCATGTGAGATTATAGCGAGAAGATGGTCATCCACAACCAAGGATTGGCTTACTAAATTTGCTGGTACCTTGATCTTTGTACTGCAAAAAAGTAAATTTCTGTTGTTTATAAGCCACTTGCTCCACAGTATTCTGTTAGAGCCACCAGAACAGATAAAACATTCACCCAAACAAAACACATTACCTTACATGTGAAAGTAAGTGGCTCAGTCCACAGGTTCTGAAGTCAGATTGGTGGATTCACAACTTGGCTCTGACACTTACTAGCTAGGTAATGATGAACAAACCTCTTAACCTCTCTGTGCCTCATTTTCCTCATCTGCAAAGTGGAGCTGCTATTAATGGTAACATAGTAGTGTTTTTCTGGGGAATGCTGGAGGTAATACAGGTGAGCAGCTTAATATGTTCAGCTGCTTCAGTCATGTCCGATGTTTTGTGACCCCATGAACTGTAGCCCTCCAGGCTCTGGTCTATGGTGTTTTTCAGGCAAGAATACTGGAGTGGGTGGCCTTTTCCTACTCCAGGGGATCTTCCCAACCGAGGGATCAAACCCATGTCTCTTGTGTCTCTTGCCTTGACAGGCAGGTTGTTTACCACTAGCACCACCTGACCCACTCTGGTATTCTTGCCTGGAAAATCCCTGTGGACAAAGGAGCCTGGCGGGCTACAGTCCATGGGGTCACAAAGAGTCGGATACGACTGAGCGACTAAGCACAACACAGTACAACACAGCACAGCGCCACCTGCGAAGCCCTGTCCGATGTTATCTCGTGGTTAAATTAAGGTTGGATACTTGGAGCAAGAAGCTTAGAGCCGTATCTGAAACAGTAAGCACTTAACTTTCCAGAACACTATCCAATAAGTCATCTTATTAGATATTCAAAGCAATCCCTCAAGAGCAGATATTATGACTTTCATTGATCAATAAAGAAATTGAGCATTAGGGAGTTCCCTGGGGTCCAGTGGTTGGAATTCAGTGCTTTCACTGCTGTGACCCAGGGTTCAATCCCTGGTCAGGGAACTACAATCCCACGAGCTGCATGGCATGGCCAAAAAACAAAAAAACAACAGAGAGAAAAGAAGAAAGAAATTGAGGCTTAGAAAACTGAAAAGATTCACCTCAGGCCTCCTAAGCTACTGAGCGAGAAAGCTGGAGTAAGATATAGGTCATACCTTTCCTAGTCCAGTGCTGTTTAGATTTATCTCTTAGCATCACACTCTTTTTTTTTTTAATTTAATTTTATTATTTTTTTAATTTTTTTTAAATTTTAAAATCTTTAATTCTTACATGTGTTCCCAAACATGAACCCCCCTCCCACCTCCCTCCCCATAACATCTCAGTGGGTCATCCCCATGCACCAACCCCAAGCATGCTGTATCCTGTGTCAGACATAGACTGGCGATTCAATTCTTACATGATAGTATACATGATAGAATGCCATTCTCCCAAATCATCCCACCCTCTCCCTCTCCCTCTGAGTCCAAAAGTCCGTTATACACAGCTGTGTCTTTTTTCCTGTCTTGCATACAGGGTCGTCATTGCCATCTTTCTAAATTCCATATATATGTGTTAGTATACTGTATTGGTGTTTTTCTTTCTGGCTTACTTCACTCTGTATAATTGGCTCCAGTTTCATCCATCTCATCAGAACTGATTCAGATGTATTCTTTTTAATGGCTGAGTAATACTCCATTGTGTATATGTACCCCAGCTTTCTTATCCATTCATCTGCTGATGGACATCTAGGTTGTTTCCATGTCCTGGCTATTATAAACAGTGCTGTGATGAACATTGGGGTACATGTGTCTCTTTCAATTCTGGTTTCCTCGGTGTGTATGCCCAGCAGTGGGATTGCTGGGTCATAAGGTAGTTCTATTTGCAATTTTTTAAGGAATCTCCACACTGTTCTCCATAGTGGCTGAACTAGTTTGCATTCCCACCAACAGTGTAGGAGGGTTCCCTTTTCTCCACACCCTCTCCAGCATTTATTGCTTGCAGATTTTTGGATCGCAGCCATTCTGACTGGTGTGAAGTGGTACCTCATTGTGGTTTTGATTTGCATTTCTCTGATAATGAGTGATTATCATCACACTCTTCTTGGTACTGGAGAGGATCTGGGATACTCTCAACCTTCTAGGATCTTCCAGCACAAGTGAGAAAGAGAGAGCAAGCATTCTAAGATAGCCCAGCAACTCTCCACGGAACAGTGGTCATACTGCCAACCACAGGCAGCTTCCACCTTATACCGACAGGGCTTCTGAGATGGTTGTTTGAACCACGGGAGGTATCTTCCAAGGGAGGTAACACTGTGAGCAAGAGTAGGCACCCAAGCCAGCCTACCAAACATACTCATAGCAGATCATGGCTACTGACACAGAGCCCAGCTACTGATACAGTTCCTGGGGCACAGTTTCTTACAGGGGTGGGGAAAGGAGGCAGAGGCTGGGGAGGAAGGTACAGCCTGGGTTCTGCCAGGCCTTGATGGCCCAGGAAGAAAGTTGGCTTTGGTTCTACAAGTGCGGGGAAACCACTGGAGGCTGTCAAGCCAAGGAATTATTTTATCTGATTTACTTTTGAAAGAGCACTTTGATGCTATAGTAGAGAACCATGCAGAGCTGATTCTGTCGTGAGTCAGACCTGGACTTGAATTTCAGCTCTTTCCCTTTATAGATTGAACTTTTTCTGTGTAACAGAGATAATAATAGTATTAGCAGGATGGGATTGACATGTACACACTGTTGTATATAAATTCAATAACCAATAAGGACCTCCTGCATAGCACAGGGAACTATACCCAATAATCTATAATAACCTATATGAGAAAACAATCTAGAAAAGAGTGACTATATATTATATATCTCTATAACTGATTAACTTTACTGTATACTTGAAACTAATACAACGTTGTAAATCAATTTACAGTTCAATTTTTAAAAATAGCCTTCACCTCACGGGTGTGCAGTAAGGAGTACAAGAGATAATGTCCACAGTAGGTGTTCAGTGTGTGTCAGCTGCAATTATTATTATTAGTTGTTGTTGTTTTATTATTATAGTAACAACTTTGAGAGAATACACAGGATGGGATTCAGATTAAGCGTTAGGTCAATGCGGGTTGAAATAAACTTTTTAGACTCCTGAGACCTGACACGATGGTGGACTCTTCAGGTGCCAGGTGAGGAGATGGAAAAGGTCTGTCTGGGGGTACTGCCAACTAACTACATCCTTTCTTCCTAGCCCAGGACATGCCCTTGCCTGTGGCTGTATCCTTGCACAGGACTATGTCTGGGCACTGAGTGAGATGACAGAGAAGGCATGGATAAAGAAGCATTCTTTCCTCACCATTCATATTAGTTCCCAGAGTCCCAAAGGGTCCATTCATTCAAAAGTGCCCCCTGTGTGCTAGTCCGATGCTGGGCCATGCCATCTTTCCAGCAATGGCTGAGTCACAAGAACCCTGGGGGAAGCCCCAGTGGGCTGACCATCACCATACACTGTGAGGATTACGCAATGTGGCAACTGGGAGGAGGCAGGTCCAAGGCTTCTGGTGGCTGCTTGGCCATCGGCTTCTCCTCCTTGGACTCTGGTTTAGCTATTCCTTGCCCTGAGCAACATGAGGTTATGAATCACCCTCCAGCCAGGAGGGGCAGACTGGGATAGCACTGAGGCCCATGTCTCAAATGTGCCCTGTGCCACAGATAGACCACGCCCAGAGAATGGTGATGAAGCACAGGGGTTTCTCTTCTGGCACGCTCCTGAGCTTTGCTGTCTCATCTGGCCGCACCCAGTTCTTAGAGTCCCAAAGCCTGTCTACTTCGTGGAATGGAGGATTGCAGAGATACAGCATGTCCTTTCGGCAAAGGGAGTTGTGCCATGCCAACCCATGCCCAGGCTGTCTGGCTCTTAGGTAAGCTTGGTGTGCCAGGAGTGTGGCAGGAATGACTGGGACTCAAGCCAAAGTTCCATGCAATTCACCTGCCACTTTATCCCGCTATTACTTCTTACTCAATGCTTTAACATTTACTTCCATTGATTCTTTTTTTTTTTTTTTTTTTTTTACTATTTGTTTGGCTGCATTGGGTCTTAGTTGCATCATGTGGGATCTTAGTTGAGGCATGCAGGATCTATTTCCCTGACCAGGGATCGAACCTAGATCCCTGCATTTGGGAACAAAGAGTCTTAGTCACTGGATCACCAGGGAAGTCCCTAGTTCCATTACTTCTTTCAAACATTTGATCACTTAATCAACAAGATTTAAAAATTTTTATTGTCATTGAAGTATGTAGTTGATTTACAATGTTGTGTTAGTATCTGGTGTACTGCAAAGTGATTCAGTTATATATAGATATATATGTTCTTTTTCATCTTCCTTTCCATTATGATTTATTACAGGATATTGGATATAGTTCCCTGTGCTATACAGTAGGACCTTGTTGTTGACCCATCCTATATATAAGAGCTTACATCTGCTAATTCCAAACTCCTAATGTATCTCTCCCTCACTCCCTCCCCTTCAGCAACTACAAGCCTGTCTCTATGTTTCAACATTTATGGAATGCCAACTCTGTGCTAGGCACTGTGGGAGGTGGCGCAGACACATGAGACAAAATCCCTGCCCTCAAGGAACTTACATTCTGAAGAGACTAGGTCATTCATATTATTTATTTCTCCCATCCAAAAAGTTAATAAAATACTCTTTCAACTCTAACCCCACCTCCAGATGCTACTACTGCCCCACTGCTGCCCTCCTCCTTATAGTAAAACCTTGAAGCAACTGCTTATACTCATTGTCTCCAAGTCCTCTCCTTCCCCTCCTTCTTGTTGTTCAGTTGCTCAGTCATGTCCAACTCTTTCCAGCATGATAGACTGCAGCATGCCAGGCTTCCCTGTCCTTCATTATCTCCCGGAGTTTGCTCAAACTCATGTCTATTAAGTTGATGATGCCATTCAATCATCTCATCCTCTGTCACCCCCTGCTCCTCCTGCCCTGAATCTTTCCCAGCATCAGGCTCTTCTCCCTCTTCCATGGAATCTTCCTCCCTGTACACATGTACCTCCCAGATTAAGTTAGAAGCCACCTGCTCTGAACTTCCAGAACATGTTAAGAGTGTGGGCTTGAGAGTCAGACCTGTGTTGGAATATCACAGCTGTACCTTCCCAGTTCTGTGATCTTATATAAGTCACCTATCCTTTCAGGGCCTGATTATCCTTATCTGTAGAATGGAAATAAAACTATATAAGATATTTGAAAACACCTTACTGAAAGGGAGTCAGTTCTTTACATCAGGTGGCCAAAGTATTGGAGCTTCAGTGCCAGCTTCAGTCTATCCAATGAATATGCAGGGTTGATTTCCTTTAGGATTGAATGGTTTGATCTCCTGGCTATCCAATGGACTCTCAAAAGTATCCTCCAGCACCACAGTTCGAAAGCATCAGTTCTTTGGTGCTCAATCTTCTTTATTTTTTTTTTAATTTTTATTTTTACTTTATTTTACTTTACAATACGGTATTGGTTTTGCCATACATTGACATGAATCCACCACGGGTGTACATGCGTTCCCAAACATGAACCGCCCTCCCACCTCCCTCCTCATAACATCTCTCTGGGTCATCCCCGTGCACCAGCTCCAAGCATGCTGTATCCTGCATCGGACATAGACTGGCGATTTGATTCTTACATGATAGTATACATGTTTCAATGTCATTCTCCCAAATCATTCCACCCTCTCCCTCTGAGTCCAAAAGTCCGCTATACACATCTGAAAGCATCAGTTCTTCGGTGCTCAATCTTCTTTATGGTCCAGCTCTCACATCCATACATGACTACTGGAAAAACCATAGCTTTGCCTATATGGACCTTTGTTGGCAATGTGATGTCCCTGCTTTTGAATACGCTGTCTAGGTTCGTCATAGCTTTTCTTCCAAGGTGATCTGAGTTACTATTGTCTAATATAGCTCTTGCTGCTGTGTGGAGGGCATGAGTGAAAGTAGAGAAACAACTTCAGGGTGACCTAAACTAAGCTGGTGCCTGATGTCCCTTTCCATTTAGACAGAAGCCTGAGAGCACCATACAAATACATTCTGCTCAGATAAACACAGACTCAAGGCCATTGTTTTCTGGAAACCTTCCCAAAGCTATGATTCTATAGATTGCTAATTCTGTGACCAGTGGCTCAGTGGTTGGAATATGTATGCCATGTCCTGCCCTATGGACAAGGCCCCCTTGATCAGTAAGGCTCCCTTGACCAGTTAATGGGAAAGATGCTTTCTAACAAGAACACAATACAGTGATAAAGAGATTTTAAGATGTGATAGCAGCATTCATTCATCGAAATTTTAAAGAGCCCCACTAATCCCCAGCACTGAGTCTTTTATGCTTTCTAGTTGGTAGAGATGGTAGGGAGGAGAAGAAAGAGAGAATGGGAGAGAGAGAACTCAGCTCACAGGGGAGCTTATACATTAGAGGAGGAGATCAAGACATGAACACAAACAGAGATCACACGAAATATATTGAGGTTAAGTTTCCAAAGGGAGATGGAAATACAATAAATAATTGTCATTTATTTAACACTTGATTTATGTGAAGCAGTGTGTTAAGTTTTACATACATTCTCCTTTAATATTCATAAGTCTATGGACTAGGTAATATGATCACCCATGATGCTATAATAGCAGCTATCATTTATTAAGTGCTTTATATCAGCCAGGCATTGGGTTAGGTGTTTTGAAATATCTTATGTAGTTTTATTTCCATTCTACAGATGAGGATAGTCAGGCCCTGAAAGGATAGGTGACTTATATAAGGTCACAGAACTGGGAAGGTACAGCTGTGCTATTCCAACACAGGTTTGACTCTCAAGCCCACACTCTTAACATGTTCTGGAAGTTCAGAGCAGGTGGCTTCTAACTTGGTCTGGGAGGTACATGTGTACAGGGAGGAAGACTCCATGGAAGAGAGAAAGTGTGAAGATGAGAAGGAAAGAAACTGGCAACTGGCCTCACTTGGCAGAGCTGGCGGTATGTGCTAGGGAGAACCTATCACTCCAGACTTGATCTTGGGGTACCTTGGTTCTTGCTTCTCCTAAGGCCCCAGAGAGTTCAAACATCTTTAACTGCCCTTCAAAGAAGGATAAGGTTTAGATTTTAAAACTCAAAACATGATGAGCAAGAAGTTGGCAGACCCTTCTTTAGTTCGTTTCTTCGGTAGAAGCAGCCTTTGACATTTATAACATTGAAAACAAGATCCCAGATGGACAGGGAATCCAGGGGAGGCAAAACCCAGCAACCCACACCACATCTCAAGCCAGCAAAGAAAGTTCATCATGCATCACTGCTTATAGGACAGCAAAAATTCGCCAATGATGTAAAACTCCATCAATACGGGATTGATGAGTTAAGTTAGGATGCATCCGCAGAAAAGAACACTGTGTTGTTATAAAGGATGAAGTGAAACTATATATTCTGACAAAGAAAGACATTTCCAAAAGCTTATAAGTTAAAAAGTAGGTCACACAACATTCTCTGTAGCATGATTTGATTTATATCACAGATCTGTGTTTATGAATACACGAAACCATGAACCACAGTTATGCGGAAGTTGGTCAGCACAAAGAATTACAGAAGAACTTTCTAATTCATATACTTTTGAATGCTGCTGACCTTTACATGCTTATATTACTTTTATCGTTGGAAAAAAGTACAATAGTTTCCATTTTACAAAACAAAAGAAGCCTTCTTGGATCACCTTCCATCCATCCTGTCTTTTGTAACTACAACATATCTTAGGTTCAGCAGTGCATCTGAAATTATATCCTACAACTTTCCCACAAATGAGTTAAGACAAGGCAGTGATATATTAAGCAGGTTATAACACAGGTGAAATAGACTGGCAATTGATCAAAAAATTTTACATAAAGCATAGGTAGCAACCAGGAGAAAAGTCACCAGAAAAAGGCCACAGGGCTTTTCCACTTTTACTAGTAGCTTAGATCAGTGATCCCCAACCTTTTTGGCACCAGGGACTGATTTCCCAGAAGACCATTCTTCCATGGACTAGGGAGTGGGGGGCGCGGGGTGAATAGTTTCAGGATGAATCACGCGCATAACATTTATTGTGTACTTTATTTCTAATGTAATGGTGCTGCTGATCTGACAGGAGGTACCAGTCCCTGGCCTGGAGGTTGGGGACCCCTGACTTAGATGACACAGAAAACGTACTTACCACGTCTGAAGATGACCCAAAACTGGTGGGGATATCAAATTTGTTGAAGAACAAAGCTGAGATTCAAAATGAGCTCAGAATGGCTGGAGTACTGGGCTAAAATTAAAAGAAATAATAAGGTGAAAATTATAGGATAAAGAAAAAAATTCTCAAAAATGTAAATGTCTATTTTGTGAGGCCAGAATAAGGGAAGCATGGCTTGGCAGCAGGTCACATAAAAACAGACAATTCAAAAAAGATCTAGCAGTTCAAGTTGACCCATAGCGTAATATAACAAAATTATGTAAAGCTGCTAAAAACAGAGCACATTTTAGGTTGTATTAATTCAAGTATGGTTTCTAGACCCCAGAATATAATTGTCACACTGCAGTCTCTGCTGTTCTCTCCCGGAGTCTCCTGTTCCAATCTATGCCCCACATTGCAAGAGGATCATTAACAAAGGGAAACACCTCCGGAGGATGGTCATGAAATTGACAAAGGAGCTGGAAACCATCCCATAACAGGAGTGGCTCTTGAAGGGACCAGAGACACAGGGTCTAAAAAAGAGAAACATCCCATATAGGATGGAAGTGAAAGTGAAAGAGGTTGCTCAGTCCTGTCCCACTCTTGCCATTTCTTCTCCAACCCGGGTCTCCTGCATTGCAGGCAGACGCTTTACCGTCTGAGCCACCAGGGAAGCCCCTGAACCCACCTGCTTTCAAATCTCAGAAGCATTCCCAGATACATGCCTACCTGGGTTGCTCAGGTGACAGAACTAGGACTACTGCCACCTAGTGATAGCAAGGAGGCAGATTTTTCAGTAAACCTGTCAAAAAGCTTCCTGACCTTGAGAGGGCCCTGCAGGAGGTTGAGTAGCCTGGTAAGACAGTGCTATTTTAAGACAAGGATGGATGAACAAATACCCAGTGGTAGAATCACAGTAACCAGGGCCCTTTCCTCTCTAAAAGATTACATCTTTCTCCTATGAGATCTCCATGTCCTCCCAGGATCAATGAGCCTCTCTCTGTGGTCTACAGAGTGGTAAGGACAGCTGGACAGGAACTACTGAGGCTGTCCCCTCTTGCTTATTGTTATCCGAGGTCTGGGTGGGCAAAACTCACTGCTTATCTTATATTTTTATTTGACTTATTTATTTTTGTTTCCTATCCTCCTCTAATGGGCTATAAGTATAAGCAGGGATCCTGTATGTCCTGTTTTGGGCTAAATCTCAACCCCTGGAATATCAGTAGCAGATGGTAGGTGCTCAGTAAATATTTAACGAAATGACTGCTGCTGCTGCTGCTAAGTCGCTTCAGTTATGTTCAACTCTGTGCGGCCCCATAGACGGCAGCCCACCAGGCTCCCTGGTCCCTGGGAGTCTCCAGGCAAGAACACTGGAGTGGGTTGCCATTTCCTTCTCCAATGCATGAAAGTGAAAAGTGAAAGTGAAGTCACTCAGTCGTGTCTGACTCTTAGCCACCCCATGGACTGCAGCCCACCAGGCTCCTCTGTCCATGGGATTTTCCAGGCAAGAGTACTGGAGTGGGGTGCCATTGCCTTCTCTGAATGAAATGACTAGTGCATCCCAAATTGACATCATTTTCAGAAGGTTTAATTTTCTCAGTAAAAGATATTTCAGATTTAAGAACCAGATCTCAAAATAATAACAAGCAGTTGTATCTTAGTAGTAAGATTCCAGGTGATTTTGTTTCAGTTTGTCAATTTCCCCAATGTTTTGTTATGCAATCATATTGCATTACCTGGCCATCATCATCATAATAGCTAACATCTACTGAGTGCTTTCCATGTGCCAGGCGTGAGGATAAGCACTTTACTTGGATTAATTCATTTAAGCTCACAATAGCCTTTTCAGTGGGCACTAGTATTATTCCCATTTTAAAGACCAGGAAACTGAGAAACAGGGAGGTGATATGACTTGCCCAAGGTGATGCAACTAACATCAGGCAGAATTCAAAGGCCATGTTATTAGCCCCTGACATCAATGTAAGATGAAAACTGATTATGATGATAACGACAAGTAACATTTCTTTAGTCCTAATCATGTATAATATGTGTTAGTCACTCAGTCATGTCTGACTCTTTGTGACCCCATGGACTATAGCTCTCCAGGCTCCTCTGTCCATGGGATTCTCCAAGCAACAATAATGGAGTGGCTTGCCATTCCCTTCTCCAGGGGATCTTCTTACCCCAGGGACTGAACCGGGGTCTCTCACACCACAGGCAGATTCCTTACCATCTATTTGTATAAGGTTCTGTACTGCTTCCAAAACATTACCTCCTTCAATGCTCAGAGCAGCCCCTTAAGGTGGGGACAATTATTATGACCATGGTACAGTATTAGCCCCTTCTGTAATGTAATCAACCATGTCCACTGCCCCACCTGGACTATACTTTGATTTCATGAGAATCATACTTTTCTTGACTTTCTCTTCTGCATTCCAGCCAAGTGAAGAAGTGATTATCTGCCAGTCACTACTTGAACCCTCCACTCTGTGGAGATTAGGTCTCCAACATAGATAACTTCAGCCCTTCCCTGTGCTGTTGTCCCTTTCTAGAATGTCCTTCTTTCCTCTTTCACCACAATCCTACTAATTTTTTTTTCCAAACACAGCTCAAATGCAACTCCCTCCAGGAATCCTTCAGTGATCAGCCCTTTCCACCACAATATCTCTTACTATGCAGTCTGTACATTTCATTCAGCCTGGTCATCTCTGGCTTTGTAGTGCTGGCTCTCCTTCAACTCACATATGTCCCTTTTTCTCAGTTAGACTAGAGCTCACAGAGGCAGCTAGGTCTTGAGTTTCTTGGCAAGCCCTGAATAAATGGTCTCTTAGCTTTCCCTTAGTAGGTGCTCAATAATTATTTTGCTGATTTCATAATGATAATCTAACCTCACAGCTGTAAAACATTGTCTTTTCAAATAGATATTATCTCATACATATTATCTCACTTTTGCTTCATAGCAGACAGACAAGATTTTACTTTTCTCATTTTCACAGTAAAGGAAGTTGAAGGCCAGGGAGGCTAAGTAAGCTCTCAGGTCACACATCTCAGAATTCAGCCCAGCCCTCTGGACTCGAAGCCCCAGATTCTTTATCCTAGAACACACTGATTCTACTGGAAGGTACCGCTGGCTGGGAGTAATGCTAATAACATTCCTATAAAGACCTTGTCTTGATCCTATCACTGGAGCAAAATCTATAAAGAGTGACAAGAGGCCATATCCACGGTTGAGATTGGGAAGGCAGGTAAATTCATACACTCTGTGCCGAGAAGTGCCTGGTGCTTATCAGATGGGCGGTGATGACTGTGTTATATCCCCTGTGAGTGGGACACTTGGGACTGAACAAAATGTTGTCCTCCACCAAGGCCAGCGTGACTCAATCCTCAGCAGAAGTGGGGCAGTCCAGCAGGCACAGGGTGAATGAGAGAGAGCACTAAGAAGCAAGAAAGGTGGGTTCAAGATCCAGTTCTGCTCCAATCTAGCTGTGTGACCACAGGGAAGGTAACCAGCCTCTCTGAGGCTGTACTTCCTTCCTCACTAGTCAGTGTCCAATGACAAGGCCTCTCATAGACCCTATGTTTCATGAACTGGTGATCCACAAACCAAATTTGGGCCAGGAACATATTTTCTTGGGCCCAAATACTGTTTAAAATTGTTTTGATATGGTAAGCAACACTTAAAAATCAGAAGATTTAAGCAACACCTAAAAGTCTGAATCAGTAGAAATATTCAGATTTCCAAGCTTTCTAGAAAAAAATAGCAAGACCTGGCAACATTAAAAAAGTGGAAGACTTCACATAAAATTTGATTTCCAGTCTTTCTAGAAAACAATATCTGGATATACACGATTATTTTTGTTAACTGTTTCTTCTTTACAATATAATATGATAGGTTTTGATAAGTAGCACAGAGAAAATATAAAGGAGATGGGGAGTTCTGAAGTAGTAGGGGAGGGGAATCCTGCAAGGCCTACAGCTAACAGAAGCTGCTCTGAGAAAGCCTTACTGCCAAAGGAAGCTATTCCCAGGACCCTGATGGGCTGGAGTCCAGGTGTTTCGGCTCCCTTTAGATGGGGCATGTAGCTAATACCCTTTACATACCAAGTGGGGAGTAAGAAGACACTGACCTTGGCTGATGTGAATTGAAACACAGTTTTAAGCTTATTCTTTGATTTCACAAAGGCAACAAAACAGTTTCAAATGGTAAAATGAGTATCAAAGTCTGAGAGAAGGAGAGGAGAGAACTGTATTTACAAAGCGTACGCTAATCAAGAGCAACTAAACACTGTCATTCACCCAGATGCATTTTCTGTCTAATGGGGGTCAAAGCAATTAGCCTGATACCTGTAGCAATATCCTGCCTTGCCCTTACATCTCAGGCCAGGGTCATTACAAGGTATCAGAACTCATTCTAATCAGAAAACAACCAACTCTGTCAACCCAAGCGCAGGATGGCAGAGACGTGAAGAGGAGAAATGGATCCTACTCCACTCTCTTGTTGGCCATTTATTGTCTGGGCTGGGACCTGACAGGTGATTTCTCTGGATACCAGTGTCTCCAAATGGAACATAGTATCCATTAGTACACCCCAGCATTTTGGATCATGATCTACAGTAAAAAGTTTGTCATTCATAAAGCACACATTACTATATATATATATATATGCAGATAGACAATAAACATATCATGAAGCAATCCTTACCCTTACTGTGTGTATTGTGCATCATTATTTCCCAGTTCATCCCCCCCCACCTTTTTTTAAATCCTGATCACTACTCACTAAATTGATTTTCTTAGCAGTAGGTAATAATTGGCAGCTTGAAAAACACTGCTTCGGACCAACATTTCCCAAATCTGGTGCCACATCAGAATCCCTTGGAGTCCTTGTTAAATACATATACTTGTGCTCCCTTTCAAACCTACAGAATCAGAATTTCTTCAGCGTGAGACCTAAGAATCTATATTTTCTTTTACCAAGTACCAGTGATACACTGGCATTAAGACATCACAGTTCTCCTCAAGACGTAGAAGCATATAACAGCAATAACAGTCATTACTATCAAACACCTACTTCATGCCAGTGCTGCCGGCATGAGAACTTTCTATTCGTTGACTCACTTAAATCCTCACAGCAACTCCACTTTATCGATGAGGAAACTGAGGCTCAGAGAGCCTCCACTTTATAGATGAGGAACTGAGCTCAGAGACATAGATAGAGAGGTTAAGGCAGTGGTGGGGCGATGATTCATGGGGGCTCTGTTCCCACCCTTGCTGATCCCTCCACCGTCTCCCCTCTGTAGTTCCAGAGACCTTGGATCTATGCTAGATGTTGCATGCCAATTCAAGTTCAAGGCCATACCCCAAGGGGTCCAACCAACAAAGGCAAGGAGAAGGCGTAAAACAAAACAAAAAGAGTCGCGCTTATATCGAATTTTAACTGTCCAAAGCATATGTGTGTCTGTGTTCTCCACATTCACTCCTTTCAGGTATCCTGTGAGGCAGAAAGTGTTAGTCAGAGTGTTAAGTGCTCAGTCGTGTCTGACTCTTTGCAACCCCATGGACTGTAGCCTGCCAGGCTCCTCTGTCCATGGAATTCTCCAGGTAAGAATACTGGAGTGGGTAGCCATTCCCTTCCCCAGAGGATCTTCACACCCCAGGTATCAAAACCAGGTCTCCTGCATTTCAGGCAGATTCTTTACCATCTGAGCCACCAGGAAAGATGGCAGAAGAAGCAGAAAAAAAAATTACAGAGACACAAAGAGGGAAGGTGACTTACCCAAGGTCTGACAGCAAGTCAAAGAAAAGCTATCCCAGGCAGGGTCTACAACCGACTTCCCCAGGCGGGGTCTACTACTGCTCTTGGGCTGGCTTCCTCCAGAGTTTCTAGATCTATGCTACTTCAAGTCTATCTCCCTTTAAGGTAGAAAAGGAAGAAGAGCTGGTACTTTCTGCCTCCCTCTTTACAGGATTTACTATCAACGTCTGAAATGAGCACACTCTGTATACACACTGCCTGAGGGACAGGTTGCCCCATACCTCCTACACAAGGCTGTACTGAAAACAGGCAGTATTTCTGTTTTTGCCATGTAATTTAGAAACAGAAAACTCTGCACCATGCTTCAAAGAAAACTAATGGATTCAAGGATGAAAGGAAAAGGCATTATCCCTCCCACACAAGGTAAATGCCACCAGCCAAGAGTGAGGCAGTGTTTGGAAGTCACTGCCGAGCAAAATGTTGTGAACCCACGGAAAGCCAAGGCGGTGGACTGGATCAATCACTCTGACGGCAAAAAGGGGCTGGAGGGATGAATGACCCCCATTTAGCTTCCTTGGCTGAGACCCTTCCTCTGTTGAGAACATCCCTTATGTTTCTGCCACAGAAAGGGGTGTTGTTCGCAATGTGTATACATTTATGTGACACATGACTAGCGCTTTATCAAACACTCTTATTGATTCTAACATTTTTCTTCATCCCTTCCCCTTCACAATGCAGGCTGTTCCCTCTCTCCCCTTAACAGATCCCAAGGATCAACTAATACACACACTATTTAGTGAAAATAAAAGCAAGCCATCCTTCTCTTGGCCTCCGTCTCCCCATCTCTAAAGTCGACTGTTGTTGTTTAGCAGCTAAGTCATGTTCGACTCTGTAACCCGCCAGGCTGGACTATAACCCGCCAGGCTCCTCTGTCCATGGGATTCTCCAGACAAGAATATCTCTAGGAAGTCTTCCCAACCCAGGGATCGAACCCGAGTTTCCTGTATCGCCTGCATTGACAGGCAGAGTCTTTACCATGCACCACCTGGGAAGCCCACATAAAGTCAATGAGTTAAACCAAATGGTCTGTTAGGTCCTTTCTCTAGCTCTAGGATTCGGATAAAATATGTAGGTAAAGCCCTACGTATAGCCCACAAATGTGACTCTGGATCTGAGCAGGGAGGGGCAAACTGATTTCAAATTGTGTTTTAAACAGCTGTCTTTTGTTAAAGGGGGTCCAAAAGGTGGGATAAAGGAAAAAAGAAACATTTCTATCATGCCCATGATCGGGCTATCATCCTAACAACGAAGGTCACTCTCCTTTTTTCTGTCTCTTGCTTTACTTTTTGTTCTCTCTACACGTGGCCAGGGTTGCAAAGCCTGCCTAGTCAGTTGCCTCTTCCCTGCATGTCAGTTTCACATCCCAGATGAAGGTGCAGGGAGCAATCTGGCCCTGTAATAGCTGAGGTTACAGCCATGCAGAGCTTCAAGTTAATGCCAGTCTCACCTCCATGGAAGCACACCACTTGATGTCAGAAAAATTGGAAGAGGTGTTAAATTTGCTTTGTGATTGCAACTCCCTTTTAGTTGGGGGAGGCTGGCTTAGGATTTGATGGTTTTATAGATTTCAGTATCAAGAAAGTAGAAAAGATCTCAGCTTTTTCATTTACATTGTCAATCACCGAGGTGGCTCCTTCCCCAAGGGGATGCTAACTAGATCTGCACTTGCTGCGGTTTTGCCAACACAGCATGGGCACCTCTCCCACCTGCTTCCTGGGGCTGGGTTCAAGATGATGAGATTGCATAAGGGAAACACTTCCAGGGCATTTTAAAAAAAAACAGAGGAAATAAAAATATTCTCACCCTTCCACAGTACAGCAGATGCACTTCAGTCAAATCGCCACCGTTTGAATCAAGTTACAGAATCTCCTGGGTCTCAGGTTGCTCATTGTTAAGTGGGAATGATATTAATAATACCTCCGAAGGTTATTGTGGAGAGTAAATGGGTAAAGTGCCTAAAGCAATGCCCCACCACATGCTAATGCCTCAATAACTGCAGTTATGCTGACTATTATTATTTCTCTTGGCCAAACCAGTCTCTATCCAGCATTTTCTGGTCATCTCATTTCACCTGAGTGAAAGTCACTCAGTCGTGTCTGACTCTTTGTGACCCCATGGAATAGCCCATGGAATTCTCCAGGATAGAATACTGGAGTGGGTAGCTGTTCTTTTCTCCAGGGGATCTTCCCAACCCAGGGATTGAACCCAGGTCCCCCACACTGCATGCAGATTCTTTACCAGTTGATCCACCAGAGAAGCCCTCTCATTTCACCAGAGGATCTAAAAGCACACTAGCGATGAGGTTGAGCTAAAGTGCATCTTGGAGCCATTCAGGTGGGTTGAAGCTGCCCATTTTCCAGTTGCTGCCCTGCTATTTACTCACTCAGCAAATATTTATTGACCACCTATTACACGGCAGGCACCATACTAGGTGATGACATACTAGTGAAGAAGATAAAGTCCTTGCTTCATAGTGTAAACACTCTAGAAGGGTCGGAGAGGGTACACAGTATGTAGACAAGAAATACAATGACTGAGACGGGGATGAGCTCTCATGATCCACAGATCTAAAGCCAGTAAGGCTGGGGTCGGGGTTGGGGCATGGGAAAGGGTGGTGTGAGATGAAACTGCAGGGGAAGGCAGGGGCCAGATCATCAGAGCCTTTCAGGCCAGGTGAGGAGTTTTTTCTTCATCCTAAGAACACTGGGAAATAAATGGAAGGTTTCAAGCAAAGGATCAATACACTACGTGTGGCTGAGAAGAAGAGGAACATTGTAGGCGAAAAATTATAAGTTGTGCTTTGGACAGTGTGCATCGACTCTGGCTGCCCAGCTAAGCAGCTGATCTATCAGTTTCTGTATTTTAAGTTCCTTCCCACTGAGGATCTCAAAGCATGAGGGGCCTTTGGAAAATTGGTAATCCCTGCTCCTTATCTTTGGCTCAGCAGCTTTCTTTTTGTGCCTCCTTTGGCTGAAGATGAAATAATGATTTCCGTTTGTTCCTACCAGTTTTTCAAGATTTTTCATTTATTTACAGGCTCCTGGTACCTCTCAATCAATCTCTCTCTCTCACATACATGCATGTGCTCACGTGCATGCTCTCACACACATACACTTATCATTTCCCAATGTCCCTTTTTATCTCATCGCTCTTTGTCATGACCTGAAAACCTTCCACTTTGGGGTGTACACCTTCATTCGAGGACAAGGATTCTCCATCTGCTGCCACCAAGAAATCACCCAGAGTTTCACAGCTTCACCCAAACCCTCTCCCCGTGACAGGAGAAAGGTGCTTGGAGCAGAGCCAAGCGAGAAAATGAGTCGAGCACTGAGAAATTAAAGAAAGTAATGTTGACTGGGGCAAGGGGATTAATCAGGAAATCTTAAGTTCACTGTGATCTCTTTGATTGCATTAACATCTAGTAGCAGAAGAGTACAGATTGATCAGTGTTACAGCAGCAGGGAGGGGGAATGAACCTGGAAGTCTAATGCCCAGAGTTCCATCTTCCATAGCCTTCAAGCCAGTGGCTCAGCTGATAAAGAATCCACCTGTCAGTGCAGGAGACGCAGGAGATGTGAGTTTGATCCCTGAGTTGGGAAGATCCCCTGGAGAAGGAAATGGCAACCCACTCCAATATTCTTGCCTGGGAAACCCCATGGACAGAGGAGCCTTGCGAGCTACAGTCCATGGGGTCACAAAGCCACACATCTTCCATAGAGAGAATTAATGCCAGTAGATGAAGGCAGATCTCTTCATTCCTGAGCCAGTCACACTCCATTAGAACCCACTTCCTCCCTAGACGTGTACCAGGTCATCTATGCTCCCTGCTAAGTCATTTCAGTCATGTCTGACCCTTTGCGACCCCATGGATTCCTCTGGCTCCATGGAGCTCACCAGGCTCCTCTGTCCATAGGGAAGAATGTTCTCCAGGCAAGAATACTGGAATGGGTTGCCATGCCCTCCTCCAGGGGATCTTCCCAACCCAGGGATCAAACCCACATCTTTTACAAGTCCTGCACTGACAGGTGTGATCTTTACCAGTAGGCACCAAATATCTTTCATTAAATTGCCCCCTTGCACACTGTGCCCATTCTTCACATTCGATCAGACTATCTTTTCCTCCAAATATCCCTTTCTCCAGATGGCTCAGGGAAGACTTTTGAAGAACAAATCACTCATGGTGTGTCAAGTACTGGGTTGGCCAAAAGGTTCGTTTGTGCTTTTCCATAACATCTTGATGGATAAGTCTTCAGGGCCTGCCCTTGCTCCATCAGCTCGGACACTTACTTCCTAGAGTCCCTTGCACCTTTTTCTTAATTTATCCATATTTCCAGAAGAGAAAAGCGGTCCGCCTTCTGCAGTGACAGGTTGTAGACCTGGCTCCCATAAGCAGAAGACACCAGGCTGGTGTACCTTTGCCTCTTTCTAGTCAGCAAACCACAGCGACCTGAACTGACCGTATAGGCTTTTGAGGAGAAGGGTTACTTAATGAGGACAAGCACATGAAAGGAAATATCAATCAATAACAATTGTAGCTCTGGTTTCTCCAGCTCTAACCATGTGCCAAGCACAGGGCTAAGAGCTCTAAACAGATTAACTCTCATAGGAAGGCAGGTGTGGTGCATATCACCATTTCATAGTTGCAACAAAATGAGGCTCAGAGACATGAAGGAACTTGTTTGAAGGCCCACAGCTAGCAGTGAGCAAAGCTGGGGTTTTAAACCCATACCTGTCTGATATCAGAGCAAGTACACATAATCAGTTGAGTGTGCCATGCTGGACATGGGAACACCCCTCTGTTTCAGCCTTTCTTCCCTTCACATGAGATGTATCCAGAATCATTGTGATGACTCCCACATCTCTGGCTCTAGCCTTGACCTATTTGGTGTCAGTCTTAATCAATTCCTTTCTATTGGATAGCTCCTTTCCACTCATGTCACCTAGTTACTCAAACTTAACATGCCAAAAGCTTATTTTTTCTTCCAACCAGCTCTGCATCTCAATTTGCCTCTTTCTGTCAGTTAATCCCCATTCCCAGGCTCCTACCTTCAGGATCCTCTCCAACTACTCTCTCTGATCTCATGCGGTCAGGCACCAAATTGTGGTGATTTCCTATCTATAATGACTCTTGAGTCTACCCCTTCTTCCATTTCAAATGCTTGTTACAGACGTGTGCATGCTCAGTTACTCAGTCATGTCCAACTCTTTGCAACTCCCATGGACTGTAAGCTGCCAGGCTCCTCTGTTCATCGGATCCTCCAGCAAGAATACTGGAGCAGGTTGCCATTCCTTTCTCCAGGGGATCTTCCTGACCCAGGGATCAAACCCACATCTCCTGTGTCTCTGGCATTGGCAGATGGATTCTTTACTACTGAGCCACCTGGGAAACCTCCTGTTGATTGAATTGAAAACACACACAGACACACAATTTATAATCTCACAGTTCCCATGCATGAGTCTGAGGTCCATACATGGTACACCTGGATCTTCTGCTCAGGGTCGCTCTGGGCTGAAAAGGTGTCAGCAGGGTTGTGATTCTCATCTGAAGTTCTACTAATATAAAGTGTAAAAGCGTAATATAAAGAATTTTCATATACTTTTCACTCAGATTCCTCAAATGTTAACATTTTTCTAACATTTGTTTCATTCTTTTCTCTTTTAATGAATATTTATACTCACATACACAATTATTTTTTTCCGAACCATTTGAGAGTAAGTTGCAGGAATCATGCCCCCTTATCCTTAAGTAATTCAGTGTATATTTTCTAAACAATAGAAGGTTAATTCTATGTAGCCACAGTAAAATTATTAAAATCAGGAAATTAATATTGATATAACATTATCATCTAATCAAAAACCTTCTTTCAAATTTCATCAATTATCCCAATAACATCCTTTAAAAAAAAAACCCAAAATTTTTCTGCGATAGGACTCAATTTATAATATAAATTTATACAACAGATCAGTTCAGTACAGTTGCTCAGTCGTGTCCGACTCTTTGCGACCCCATGAACGGCAGCATGCCAGGCCTCCCTATCCATCACCAACTCCCCGAGTCCACCCAAAACCATGCCCATTGAGTTGGTGATGCCATCCAACCATCTTATCCTCTGTCATTACCTTCTCCTCCCGCCTTCAATCTTTCCCAGCATCAGGGTCTTTTCAAGAGTCAGCTCTTCACATCAGGTGGCCAAAGGATTGGAGTTTCAGCTTCAACATCAGTCCTTCCAATGAACACCCAGGACTGATCTCCTTTAGGATGGACTGGTTGGATCACCGTGCAGTCCAAAGGACTCTCAAGAGTCTTCTCCAACACCACAGTTCAAAAGCATCAATTCTTTGGTGCTCAGATTTCTTTATAGTGCAACTCTCACATCCATAAATGACTAATGGAAAAACCGTGGCCTTGACTAGATGGACTTTTGTTGACAAAGTAATGTCTCTGCTTTCGAATGTGCTGTCTAGGTTGGTCATAATTTTCCTTCCAAGGAGCAAGCATCATTTAATTTCATGGCTGCAATCACCATCTGCAGTGATTCTGGAGCCCAGAAAAATAGTCAGCCACTGTTTCCACTATTTCCCCATCTATTTGCCATGAAGTGATGGGACCAGATGCCATGATCTTCGTTTTCTGAATGTTGAGCTTTAAGCCAACTTTTTCACTCTTCTCTTTCACTTTCAACAAGAAGCTCTATAGTTCTTCTTCCCTTTCTGCCATAAGGGTGGTGTCATCTGCATATGTGAGGTTATTGATATTTCTCCTGGCAATCTTGATTCCAGCTTGTGCTTCCTCCAGCCCAGCATTTCTCATGATGTACTTTGCATATAAGCTAAATAAGCAGGGTGACAATATACAGCCTTAATGTACTCCTTTTCCTATTTGGAACCAGTCTGTTGTTCCATGTCCAGTTCTCACTGTTGCTTCCTGACCTGCATACAGGTTTCTCAAGAGGCAGGTCAGGTGGTCTGGTATTCCCATCTCTTTCAGAATTTTACTCTGTTGATTGTGATCCACGCAGTCAAAGGCTTTGGCATAGTCAATAAAGCAGAAATAGATGTTTTTCTGGAACTCTGTTACTTTTTCCATGATCCAGCGGATGTTGGCAATTTGATCTCTGGTTCCTCTGCCTTTTCTAAAACCAGCTTGAACATCTGGAAGTTCACAGTTCACTTATTACTGAAGCCTGGCATGGAGAATTTTGAGCCTTACTTTCCTAGCCTGTGAGATGAGTGCAAATGTGCAGTAGTTTCAGCATTCTTTGGCACTCCCTTTCTTTGGGATTGGAATGAAAACTGACCTTTTCCAGTCCTGTGGCCACTGCTGAGTTTTTCCAATTTGCTGGCATATTGAGTGCAGCACTTCCACAGCCTCACCTTTCAGGATTTGAAATAGCTCAACTGGAATTCCATCACCTCCACTAGCTTTGTTCGTAGTGATGCTTCCTAAGATCCACTTGGCTTCACATTCCAGGATGCCTGGCTTTAAGTGAGTCATCACACCATCGTGATTATCTGGGTCATGAAGATCTTTTTTATACAGTTCTTCTGTGTATTCTTGCCACCTCTTCTTAATATCTTCTGCTTCTGTTAGGTCCCTACCATTTCTGTCCTTTATTGAGCCCATCTTTGCATGAAATGTTCCCTTGGTATCTCTAATTTTTTTGAAGAGATCTCTAGTCTTCCCCATTCTGTTGTTTTCCTCTATTTCTTTGCATTGATCTCTGTGGAAGGCTTTCTTATCTCTCCTTGCTATTCTCTGGAACTCTGTATTCAGATGCTTATCTCTTTCCTTTTCTCGTTTGCTTTTTGCTTCTCTTCTTTTCACAGCTATTTGTAAGGCCTCCCCAGACAGCCATTTTGTTTTTTGCATTTCTTTTCCATGTGGATGGTCTTGATCCCTGTCTCCTGTACAATGTCAGGAACCTCCATCCATAGTTCATCAGGCACTCTATCTATCAGATCTAGACCCTTAAGTCTATTTCTCACTTCCACTGTATAACCATAAGGGATTTGATTTAGGTCATACCTGAATGGTCTAGTGGTTTTCTCCACTTTATTCAACTTCAGTCTGAATTTGGCAATAAGGAGTTCATGATCTGAGCCACAGTCAGTTCCTAGTCTGACTGTATAAATCAAATCATATTTATTCAAATCAGATTGATTATATTCTTTGTAGCCAAAGATGGAGAAGCTCTATACAGTCAGCAAAAACAAGACTGGGAGCTGACTATGGCTCAGATCATGAATTTCTTTTTGCCAAATTCAGAATGAAATTGAAGAAAGTGGAGATAACCACTAGACCATTCAGGTATGACCTAAATCAAATCCCTAACGATTATACAGTGGGAGTGACAAATAGATTGAAGGGATTAGATCTGATACACAGAATCCTGAAGAACTATGGATGGAGGTTCATGACACTGTACAGGAGGCCATGAACAAGATCATCCCCAAGAAAAAGAAATGCAAAAAGGCAAAATGGTTGTCTGATGAGGCATTACAAATAGCTAAGAAAAGAAGAGACGCTAAAGGCAAAGGAGAAAGGGAAAGATATACCCATTTAAATGCAGAGTTCCAAAGAATAGCAAGGAGAGATAAGAAAGACTTCCTCAGTGATCAATGCAAAGAAATGGAGGAAAACAATAGAATGGGAAAGACTAGAGATCTCTTCAAGAAAATTAGAGATACCAAGGGAACATTTCATGCAAAGATGGGCTCAATAAAGGACAGAAATGGTAGGGACCTAACAGAAGCAGAAGATATTAAGAAGAGGTGGCAAGAATACACAGAACTGTATAAAAAAGATCTTCATGACCCAGATAATCACGATGGTGTGATGACTCACTTAAAGCCAGGCATCCTGGAATGTGAAGCCAAGTGGATCTTAGGAAGCATCACTACGAACAAAGCTAGTGGAGGTGATGGAATTCCAGTTGAGCTATTTCAAATCCTAAAAGATGATGCTTTGAAAGTGCTGCACTCAATATACCAGGAAATTTGGATATGAGAGTTGGACTATAAAGAAAGCTGAATGCTGAAGAATTGATGCTTTTGAACTGTGGTGTTGAGAAGACTCTTGAGAGTCCCTTGGACTGCAAGGAGATACAATCAGTCAATCCTAAAGGAAATCAGTCCTGAATATTCATTGGAAGGACTGATGCTGAAGCTCAAGTTCCAATCTTTTGGCTACCCGATGGAAAGAACTGACTCATTAGAAAAGACCCTGATGCTGGGAAAGATTGAAGGCAGGAGGAGAAGGGGACAACAGAGGATGAGATGGTTGGATGGCATCACCAATTCAATGGTGAAGTTGGGCAAACTCTGGGAGTTGGTGATGGACAGGGAATCCTGGTGTGCTGCAGTCCATGGTGTCACAAAGAGTTGGACACAACTGAGTGACTGAACTGAAATGATCTGATAGGACTCAAACAGGGAGGAATACTTCAATTTAGGTATCATATCTCTTTAGTATCCTTTAACTGGAAATAGTTCCTCAGTCTTTCTTGTCATTCATGACCATGACATACATGAAGAACACACTGGACTCTGATATTCATACATTTTACCACACAGTGGACAGAAGAGTAGAATATTCCAAAACTTCCTGACTAAAGAGTCATAGAATATAGAAGAAATCTGAAAATGAAATACTTGTTTATCTAAGTCCCAAGCTGTTTTCATACACACCTCACAATTGTGGCCATATCATTTACCCAACAATTTTCTTTAAATTAATTCACTTTTAAACTGTATTTCTGTGGTAGGCAAAATTCTAAATATAATCCCTAATGATCCTTGTTCTTATATAATCCCCTATCCTGGAGCTATCAATTTGATGAGAAATTACTCCAGTGATTATACTACATTATATGGGCTTCCCTGGTGACTCAGATTGTAAAGAATCTGCCTGCAGTGCGGGAGACCTGGGTTCAATTCCTGGGTTGGGAAGATCACCTGGAGGAGGGCATGGCAACCCACTCCAGTATTCCTGCCTGGAGAAGCCCCATGGACAGAGGAGCCTAGTGGCTACAGTCCATGGGGTTGTAAAGAGTCAGACAAGGCTAAGCAACTAAGCATACATATGGCAAAATGGAGGCTATCTGGATGGGCCTAATCTAACCACATGAAGCTTTTAATAGAGAGTTCTCTCTGGCAAGTAGGCAGAAGAGGAAGTCAGAGATATTTGAAGTATGAGAAAGATTTGACAGACCAAGGTGCCAGGTCACTGGCTTTGAAGATGGAGAGGGCCATGTTAGAAGGAACTGCTGGTGGCATTTAGGAGCACAGGGTGACACCTGGCTGACAACCAGCCAAGAAATGGGGACTTCACACATACCTCCAAAGAAATGAATTCTGAAAAATATCTGAATGACCTTGGAAGCAGATTAATCCACAGAACCTCTAGGTAACAGCCCACCCAGTTTACATCTTGAACAGAAAACCCTGTCAAGTCTACCAGAACTTCTGACCTACAGAATGGAATGAAGATGAAAATACAAGCTATGCTGAAAATCCAAACTATCAACAGGCTATGCAAGAATAATGGTATGACCATGAAAATTGATGCAAGAAAATATTTGACAAAATCCAACACACATCCATGATTAAAAAAAAAAAAAAAAAAAAAAAAAAACTCAGAAAGCCAAGAATAGAAGGGAACTTCCTTGACTTGATAAAGAACATCTACAAAAAAAAAATTAAAAAATTTAAAAAAATAAATAAAACAAACAGGTAAGACTGCCACAACTAGCAAACTGAATCAAGAAATAGCTAAAAAGGATTATATACCATGACCAATTGATATTTATTCCAGGAGTGCAGAGTTGGCTTAGCATCCAAAAACCAATTAATGTAATTTAATAGAATTATACTTCATTAAAGGACAGAAAACCACATGTTTATCTCAATAGATACAGAAAATGCACTTGGCAAAATCCAGCACCTCTTCATCATCATAAAACACTCAACAAACTACAAATAGAAAGGAACGTCCTCAATCCGGTAAGCAGCATCTATGAAAAACCCACAGCTAATACCATACTTAATGGTGAAAGAGTAAAAGCTTTCCCCCTGAGATTAGGAAAAATTCAAGGATGTCAACTGTTGCCATCTCCATTCAACATTTTACTGGAGGTTCTAGGTGGAACAATTAGGCAAGAAAATAAAAGCCCTCCTGAATGGAAAGGAAATAATCACAGATGTCATTATCTATATCGAGAAAATCCTAAGGAATCCACTGAAACCAAATTAAAACTAGTAAGTTTATTTGTTCAATATTATGTAACAATCTAAACGGGAAGAGAATTTGAAAAAATAGATACATGTATATGTATAACTGAATCACTTTGCTGTACACCTGATGCTATCACAACATTGTTAATCAACTGTATTCCAATATGAAATAAAATGTTAAAGAAAACAAGGTTGCAAGATACAAAATATAAAAAATTTCATTTCCACATAGGAGCAATAGGCAAGCTAAAATTAAAATTAATAATTTACCTTCATTTACAATAGCATCAAAGATAATAAAATACTTAGGAATGTATTTAGCAAAATAAATATAAAACTTACCATCTCTACCATACAAAACATGGTTGAAGGAAATCAAAGAAGAACTAAAAGAATGGGACCTAACCCTACATTTATGGAAACACATCCCATGTTCATGGATTGGAAGATACACACACACACAGACACACACACACACATACGTATATACTTATAGAAGAATAGAATAGAGTTTAGAGTTCAAAAATAAATCCTCACATTTATGAATAATTGATTTTTGACATGCATACCATGAAATTTCAATGGGGAAAAAATTTCCTCAATAAATGGTGCTGGGACAACTGTATGTCCATGTGCAAAAGAATGAAGTTGGACTCTTCATTTCATATGAAAAAATTAATTCAAATGGATCAAAGGTGACCCAGAGAATGAACTTAGGTCTCCCGCATTGCAGGCAGACTTTACTGACTGAGCCACCAGGGAAGGCCTAATGTAAGAGCTAAAACTATAAAACTCTAGTCTTGAATCAGGTAATGGTTTCTTAGATATAACACTAAAAGCACAAGCAACTGGACATCATTGAAATTAAAAGAATACAATACAGATAGTGAAAAGGCAATTCACAGAATGGGAGAAAATATTTGCAAATTATATATCTCATAAGAGACTTCTCTAAAATATTTAAAGAACTGTTACACCATAATAAAAAACAACCAGGACAGTCAAGAAGTTGAAACAGCACAAATGTCCATCAACTAATGAATGAATAAACAAAATGTGATATGTGTAAACAGCGACATATTATTCAGCAATACTGGAGAGGGAAATGACAGCCCACTTCAATATTCTTGCCTGGAGAATCCCATGGATAGAGGAGCCTGGTGGGCTATAGTCCATAGGGTAGCAAAGAGTCAGACATGACTGAAGTGACTTAGCACTCACGCACACCGCATTCATAGTTTTGGAAACTCCATATAGTGACAGTGTCAATTCTCTCAAAATTGATGCACACATTTAATGTAATTCTTATCAAAATCCCATCAAGATTTTAGTGGATTTAGGCAATATTATTCAATGATACATTTGGAAATACAAAAGACAAAATAGGTAAATAATTTTGAAAAAAAATAATAAAGCAAGGGTAGTTGCTTCACCCAATATTAAGGCTTACTATATCATTTCAGTAATCAAGAGAGCATCATTATTGGCAGAGGATAGACACAGCTATCAATGGAACAGGATAGGAAACCCAGAAATAGACCCACACAAATATGCCCAACTGATTTTTGACAAAGATGCAAAAACAATTCAAGGGAAGAAAGATAGCCTTGTCAAGAAATGATAATGGAGTAATTTGACATCCATAAGCCAAAAAAAAAAAAAAGGCTTGACTTAAATTTCACATCTTATACAAAAATTGACTCAAAGTAGATCATAGATTCTGTACAGTTTTTACAAACTATGTTCAGTTTACAGAAGAGTTTTTTTTTTTTATTTCTGTGAAAAAGTTTATGTTTTAATGCAGAATATTTTTTATAGAACACTTCTGATATAAAAATAGGAGAAAATCTCAGGGACCCAAGGCCTGGTGAGGAGTTCTTAGGCATGACACCAGAAGTATAATCTATAAAAGAAAATCAATAAATTGGACCCCATAAAAATTAAAACTTTGCTCTGTGAAAGACTTAGTTAAAAGAGTGAAAAGATAAATCAAATACTGAGAGAAAATATTGTCAAACCATGTATCTGGCAAAAGACCAGTATCTAGAATATATAAAGAATCCTCAGTACTTCAACAGCAAAAAACACAGAACTATATTAGAAAGTGGGCACAAGACAGTAAAAAGCATTTCACTGAGGAGGATGTTTAGATAGCAAATAAGCACATAAAAAAGTTGTTCAACATTTTTAGCCACTATGAAAAATGCAAATTTAAAAGATACCACTACACACCTGAGATTGGTGGACTAAAAATTAGTGGAAACATCAAATGTCGGCAAGGATGCAGAGAAACTGGATTACTCACGTATTACGCATGAGAATGTAAAATGGTACAGCCCCTCTGGAAAACAGTTTGGCAGATTCTTATATTGTAAAACTAAACATGCATTTACCTCTGTTGTGTGATCACTAAGTCGCATCTGACTTTTTGTGACCCCATGGACTGTAGACCACCAGGCAGGCTCCTCTGTCCGTGGGATTTCCCAGGTATGAATACTGGAGTGGATTGCCATTCCCTTCTCCAGGGGATCTTCCAGACCCAGGGATCAAACCCACATCTCTTGCGCCTACTGCATTGGCAGGTAGATTCTTTACCACTAGCACCGCCTGACCCAGCAATTACCCTCCTGGACCTTAATCCAAGAGATGAAAACTTCTGTCTACATAAAAACCTGTACATAATTGTTCATAGCAGTTTTATTCATAATAGCCAGAAACTGAAAACAGCAAAAATGTCCTTCAACTGAATAATTAAACAAACTCTGATCTGTCCATATCATGAAATACTAGTCTGCATTAAAAAGGAATGAATTATTAATATATGCAACAACTTGGATGGGTCTCTGGGGCATCAAGCCAAGTAAAAAAGTCAATCTCAAAAGGTTGCATATTATTCCAATTATATAACATATTTGAAATGACAAAACTACAGAGATAGAGAATAGATTAGTAGTTGCCAAGGGTTAGCGATGGTGGGGAGAAAAAAGTGGGTATAACTAATTAGAGGTAGCAGGAGGGAGATCTTTGCTGTAATGGACTAATTTTGTACCTTAACTGTGGTGTTGGATACATAAAACCATACAGGAGATAAACTGACCTAGAACTATATATACACACACATTGTGTCAAAGTTCATTTCCTGGCTTAATACTGTACAATGGTTATGTAAGATATAACCCTGAGGCCACAAGGAAACTAAGTGGAAACTAAGTGGAGGGCACACAGGACCCCTCTGTAACATCTTTACAACTTCCTGTAAATCTATAATTATTTAAAAAGTAAAAGTCTAGGGACTTCCTTGGTGGTCCAGTGTTTGAGACTTTTGAGACGCTGCACTTCAACTGCAAGGGGCATGGATTTGATCCCTGGCTGGGGAACGAGGATCCAGCATGCTTTGCAGTGCGGGCAAAAAGTAATAAAAATAATTTTTTTTCAAAAAAGTCTAAAAAACTGTGGACTGTATATGCATTTTGTTTTAATTTTTAAAAAAAGGTGGAGAGATTTTGTATAAACTTCTGGATTTCTATTTTCTCTTGGAAAGTCCTAAGACATGGAAACCCTGGCCCACAATGCCAGGCTTTTTTCATGTGGGAATTGCTCTCGCTAGCCATCGGAGTCCTCACCGAGGTCCTGGTAGTCATTTATGCTGTGGTCTGCCCCTCCCAAAGGCATTTGAGCTTGTGGCCTCTGGTCATGCCTTTGTCCCCAACCCTCTGCCTGCCTGAACTTTCACCCATTTCTAACAAGGCCATGCCCCAGATAGGAACTCTGCATGAGAAGCCTCCAGTTCAAGAAAGATACCTCTAGTTGTCACCTTTCTGTTATCAGTTCTGAGCCCTCTCACTCATTAATTCCTAATTTATTTGCTTTGGCCCCACTCCCTCAGCACTGTTCAGGTTCTTGCCGAATACGGCAAACCTTTAGGATGTTAACTGTACTGCTGGTTTCCTGAACCAGTCAGGGACACAGGGTGTTTTAAGGTCAGGGCTATCCTTCCCTAACTACCTGACTGTGCAGGAAGACTATATACTCTTGAAGTGAGAGTTGAGCATATGTCTGAAAACTCTCTGAGGCCCTGTTGAGTGGTTTAGCATTCCCTTGCACACAAGGAATGCTCTTTGGCAGGACATAAAGGGCTTTCCCAGTGGCTTCATGAAAAAGAATTTACGTGCAATGCAGGAGACGTGGGAAACATGGGTTCAATTGCTGGGTCGGGAAGATCCCCTGAAGTAGGAAAAGGCAACCCACTCCAGTATTCTTGCCTGGAGAATCCCATGGACAGAGGGGTCTGATGGGCTACAGTTCATAGGTTCACAAATAATTGGATATGATTGAGTGACTGAGCATGCATGCAAAGGACATTTGAAAGCATTGCTCTCAAAGACGGGAGGCAGAATCTGTCCCTGACACAGACTATAAGACATATCTTGCCCCTAGTTTTTTCTCTTCCTTAAAAGTTGTTTAAATTACAAAAATCACACATACTCATGTGGAATTCTGGTGACATTATAGAGAAAAATTAAAGGAGCAAAATAATCTGCAACCTCACTACCTACAGATAATTACTATTAGCATATTGATGAATTTCCTTCCAGTCTTTTTTCTGTGTTTACTGAGACACTCCAAAAGAGCGTCACACTCAATATATTCTGTAGCCTGCCTTTCTCAATCAGCTACTATGAGCGTATTTCTTTGTCAATAAAAATTCTTACAAAACATTTACATTTGAATGGGACTGTTGGTACTATCTTCCCTTCTCATTTTTCTAAGAGGGGGTCTCACTCCCTCTCTCTCCCCCACTCCTTCTCTACCTCCTTTTATCCTTCCCTCTCTCTTTCCTACTCTCACTTTCTTTGACATACTACGTGAATCAAATTTACAGTGATAAAGGTTTGGGTGGGGGAGCAGTGGGCCTATGGAAGGTGTAGATTGAAGAGGAGACAGTTCGGTTAGTAGAGGTGAAAAGCTGCTCTGGACATCAAAACTGGTCTGCTAAGCCGAGCAGCAAGATGAATTGACCCCATCCCCCCCTCCTTTGTGTGGGAGTGAATGGAGCTGGAGCGCTGGGGCCAACAAAGACCACCGTTCTTTCCATTATGGAGACTCCAGTTGTGGAAACCCATTTTTCATATAAGAAAAATATATTCCTTTTCTGGGGGACACATATTTAGTCATTCATTGGCTACATCAGCTGAATGAATTATAACCGCCCCATCTACCAGATATTTACATGTGCTGGGCACTGTGCTCATCATTCTACACGAGTCTGTGCAGTGGAGGAAAGCATAGTGCTTAAGAGAAAGCCTGACAGGCTGCCCAAGTTTGATTCTCAGCTGTTTTTTTTTTTTTTTTAACTTCATTATTATTATTATTATTTACTTTCCAATATTGTATTGGTTTTGCCATACATCAACATGAATCCACCACAGGTGTATACGTGTTCCCAACCCCAAACCCCCTCCCACCTCCCCCCCACACACCATCCCTCCAGGTCATCCTAGTGTACCAGTCCCAAGCATCCTGCACCCTGCATTGAACCTAGACTGGCGATTCGTTTCTTATATGATATTATACATGTTTCAATGCCATTCTCCCAAATCATCCCACCCTCTCCCTCTCCCACAAGAGTCCAAAAGACTGTTCTATACATCTGTGTCTCTTTTGCTGTCTCGCATACAGGGTTATCGTTACCATCTTTCTAAATTCCATATGTATGCGTTAGTATACTGTATTGGTGTTTTTCTTTCTGACTTCTTCATTCTGTATGATCGGCTCCAGTTTCATCCACATCATCAGAACTGATTCAAATGTATTCTTTTTGATGGCTGAGTAATACTCCATTGTGTATATGTACCACTGCTTTCTTATCCATTGGTCTGCTGATGGACATCTAGGTTGCTTCCATGTCCTGGCTATTATAAACAGTGCTGGATGAACACTGGGGTACACGTGTCTCTTTCAATTCTGGTTTCCTTGGTGTGTATGCCCAGTAGTGGGATTGCTGGGTTATAAGGCAGTTCTATTTCCAGTTTTTGAAGGAATCTCCACACTGTTCTCCATAGGGGCTGTACTAGTTTGGATTCCCACCAACAGTGTAGGAGGGTTCCCTTTTCTCCACACCCTCTCCAGCATTTATTGCTTGTAGACTTTTGGATCGTAGCCATTCTGGCTGGTGTGAAATGGTACCTCACTGTGGTTTTAATTTGCATTTCTCTGATAATGAGTGATGTTGAGCATCTTTTCATGTGTTTGTTAGCCATCTGTATGTCTTCTTTGGAGAAATGTCTATTTAGTTCTTTGGCCTATTTTTTGATCAGGTCATTTATTTTTCTGGAATTGAGCTGCATAAGTTGCTTGTATAATTTTGAGATTGTTTGTCAGTTGCTTCATTTGCTATTATTTTCTCCCATTCCGAAGGCTGTCTTTTCACCTTGCTTATAGTTTCCTTTGTTGTGAAGAAGCTTTTAATTTTAATTAGGTCCCATTTGCTTACTTTTGCTTTTATTTCCAGTATTCTGGGAGGCGGGTCATAAAGGATCCTGCTGTGATTTATGTCAGAGAGTGTTTTGCCTATGTTCTCCTCTAGGAGTTGTATAGTTTCTGGTCTTACATTTAGATCTTTAATCCATTTTGAGTTTACTTTTGTGTATGGTGTTAGAAAGTGATCTAGTTCCAGTCTTTTACAAGTGGTTGACCAGTTTCCCCAGCACCACTTGTTAAAAAGATTGTCTTTAATCCATTGTATATTCTCACCTCCTTTGTCAAAGATAAGGTGTCCATAGGTGCATGGATTTATCTCTGGGCTTTCTATTTTGTTCCACTGATCTATATTTCTGTCTTTGTGCCAGTACCATACTGTCTTGATGACTGTGGCTTTGTAGTAGAGCCTGAAGTCAGGCAGGTTGATTCCTCCAGTTCCATTCTTCTTTCTCAAGATTGCTTTGGCTATTCGAGGGTTTTTGTATTTCCATACAAATTGTGAAATTATTTGTTCTAGTTCTGTGAAAAATACCACTGGTAGCTTGATAGGGATTGCATTGAATCTATAGATTGCTTTGGGTAGTGTACTCATTTTCCCTATATTGATTCTTCCGATCCATGAACATGGTATATTTCTCCATCTATTAGTGTCCTCTTTAATTTCTTTCACCAGTGTTTTATAGTTTTCTAAATATAGGTCTTTAGTTTCTTTAGGTAGATATATTCCTAAGTATTTTATTCTTTTTGTTGCAATGGTGAATGGAATTGTTTCCTTAATTTCTTTTTCTATTTTCTCATTATTAGTGTATAGGAATGCAAGAGATTCCTGCCACTTTACTATATTCATTGATTAGCTCTAGTAATTTTCTGGTGGCGTCTTTAGGGTTTTCTATGTAGAGGATCATGTCATCTGCAAACAGTGAGAGCTGCCACTTACTACCTGTGTGACCTTGGGCAAGTTAACCCTTTTTTTATCCTTGGGTTTTGCATCTATAAAACAGTGATAATCAGAGTACCTATTTCACAGGGTTATGGTGAACATATGAAGTGCTTAGAAGAGGGCTTGGTCCATACCAGGTGCTTCCCAGTGTTAGCTGTCATTGTTAGTGGTAATAAATCTTCACAGTAGCTCCATGATAGAGGTACTGTTGTTATCTTTCTAGGAAAAACTTGGGTTTGGAAAAATCAAACGATGGCCTAAGCTCATGAGGCTGCTAAGGGGTCAAGATCCAGCTCCAATCTGCCTTACTTTGGAACTGGGCTTGTAAACCACAGGGCTAATAGGTCTCCCCTCTTTCTCTGAATGGCAGCTGATTGTCTTGTTCTCAAAGCCTGGCGCTGAGGGTGAGGTGGAGGAAGGGGACAGTGAGACAATGAGGGCCTTCCCACAAACTTGGCCACTTCAACAGAGCTCAGGCCATGGGGCTCAAAGCAGCAACCCCCAGTCAGAGAAGGGGTGCTTGGGCCTAGTTCCCTTGGTTTTGATCTCCTGCTGGGAGACTTTGGGCTTAAGCTCCCAGCCCTCTGACTCTCCAACATTTTGACCTGTCCCAGAAAAAATGCTGCCTGGATTTTTTATTTTCCTCTGTCCCGTTTCCACTTCAATCTCACCTCCTCGTGGCCCACATGGCTTTTGGGGCAGTTAGCCTCATGCTGGCTAGAAGAGACAGCTGTCTTAAGGCCAGCCCCTTTGTTTGACAGAAGCTGGTAAATCAGCAGTAATCCCCGATTCACAGTGATAATCAGCTCCCTGTCTGGACAGTCAGGGCTGCACAAAATAACAAGTGGGGCTGCACCTGTTCTGGGGGTCTGGCACTCAGAAAGAAAGCTGCTATGAATGGCCCAAGCCCCCACTGAGCAGCAGCTGCAGCCTGGAATCACAGCTTTGTTAGCATAAGAATGGAGCCAGCCATGCCAGCCAGCCTGCTAACCAGCCAGCCTGCCAGCTTCCTTTTTTCCCTCCTTCCCAGCTCATCCTTGAACACCAAATGGGCCACCCTCATTGTGAGCAGACCCACTTCGCCTTTCTTTTCTCAACTGGGATGATCAATTTTTCATTTGTGGGGGAAAGGAAAGCACTTTCCCTTATTCAGACTGGATCCCAGGGGATGAAGAGTCTGTTGATCTGCTCACTGTTCCTTGGGGTCTCACTCCAGACTGGAGGTTACCCCAGCATGGGACCCCAGGAGGCACACTGCACAGAGTAGAATGCAAATGGTGCCCCCTGGAGTTTTGCAGGGCACAGCCTGTGTGGCCCGGCCCTGGGAGCACATGGAGCCCAGGGCTTCCTCTAGAAAGGCCTCTAGCCTCTTGCTACTCAATGGGGTTCATGGACCCGCTCTATCAACAGTATCTGGGACCCTGTCAGAAATGCAGAAGCTCAGACCCTAACCTGAATCAGCAATCTGGTTTTAGCAAGATGTGGTGATTCAGCTGCTCATCAACATTTGAGAAGCACTAGGGTAGGAAATAAGTTTCCACTTTTCACCTATTTGAAAGTGGTTGAGCTTTTTGAATGAGAAAAATCATGGTTCCAATCTTAGCTCCATCACTTACTAGGTGTGTGACCTCAACTGAGTCACTTAACTTCCCAGAGCCTCAGTTTCCTCATCTGTAAAAGGGCAACAATGATAATAATGACAGGGTTATTGTGAGAATAAATAACAAAAATGTTTATGAAGGTCACTAGCATACTGCTGGCATATGATCCTGTCTCAATAAATAATAGCTGTTCTTCTTATTTTGCTCCCTGATAAACAACACTATTCTGCCAACTGCAGATGAGTCAGATGCTGACCTGCCCAGTTGTCTATTCATCAGGAAGGGCCCTTTATTTCTTCTGCTGCTGTTATGGGAACTTAAAGCAGTAAGTTTAATTAAGAACACCCCAAAACTATATAGCATTTTGAACTTTTCAAAGCATCTTTCACACTCATTGCCTCCTAGCATTGAAGACGCAGGTTATTGGAACTGAAGGGGTGCCTAGAGATCACCTCACCCAACATCCTCCTTGTTCAGGGAATGATTGATTGTTCAGTGAGTAGCATTAGAATCTGGTTGCTGCTTTTGTGCTTATACTATCAAGCAGTTTTAACTTGGCTTAGGGAGAAATGACACTAGAGGCTCAGGTCAAGCTAGGGTGTGGCTACAGCTGACTCACCCCTGAACATTCTCTGAACTAGACAGATTAAGACTATTTTATAACATGGAACTGGGAACCACCGGATTTGTCAATGCCAAGATTCCCTTTTTATAAGTGACGATGTGCATGTTCCCCTTTCTTGAAGGAAGATGAAAAGCCTCCAGCCTGAACTCAATCCCAGTTTGGAAGAGTGTAAGCAGGGCCATGGTCCATGAGCTGGCATGAGAACTAAGCTCATGGAGAATCAGTTTTCACTAAGATCACAGCATGGGGCTAGACAGGGTGTCTTAGGTTCTCCTAGTTCTGAGAAAGTAAACATGGAACAAGCTTTGATTCAGTGGGTTCTTCTACAGGTTTTAAAAAGACTCTTTAATCATTTGGAAGCATATGAGAGATAATGTCAAGGAGAAAAATGCAAGTTATGGAACAGGGTGTAATTTAATATCTGAGACTGCCTAGGGATGGTGCCTGCATCAAGGCCCTGGGTGTTCTTCAGGCAGAGTTCAATGTTCATGTCCATGACAGGCACCAGGCACCTCAAACGGAGGAGGAAGGGCCTTAGAACAATCACCAAAAGTCACTTCAAGCTGTGAGAGCCCTCAGTCTGGTCTGGACCTTGGCAACCAACTACACACATCTGGAAGGGTCAAAGTTCCTGAATACAAGGTCTATGAAGCTTTCATACTCTTGATATAAGAGATACTCTTCTGTTCATGATAAACAGTGAACTTGTTAAAGTCGGTTGTGAAGATCAAGGTCAATGGCATTCAAATTTTTTCTTCTGGCTCCAGAATTTTCACTCTAATGGAGAATGTCCTCAGTTGCCCAGAATAATACACACAAAGCACAGTTGCCCTGATTGAAGAGTTTCACCCTGGCGAGTGGTCCACTCAACCCACTGCCCCTCACCTTCACTCCAGAACATGCACAGGGATCCCTGTACATTAAACTTGAAAACCACTGCTATGAGTCCCTGGGAGTCGCTGATGACATATGTGCAGAGCAGAAACACAATAAGTTTTCCATCGTAGAAGGATTCTTTGGGTTCCAAAGACAGCTTTAAGGACGTTGCTATAGAGCCAGGTGCTCCAGTTAGGAAGATACTACAATGGTACAGGTGACAGATGATGGGAATTCAAAGAAGGGGCAGTCAAGATACCAAGAACAAACATATGAGAGATGGGTGTGAGATAGACTTGGGAGGAACTGGTCACTGTAGAAAGTGAGGAAGATGAAAGAAGAATCTTGGATGACTCAGATTTCTCATTTAGTGGAGCAGAGTATATAAAAGGTCACATTCAGTTTTGGACATTGAGTGGAATTTCTAGGCAGAGACAGCCCACAGCCACTTTCATAAACAGATCTAGGGCTTGGAGAGAGATCTGTGGTGAAGGTACACACCTGCAAGTTATAAAATGTAGGTGATAGCTGAAGTCGCCGGCATGGATAAAATTTCCAAGAAAAAGTGTGAAGGAGTAGGAAAAGAAGGGCTTCCCAGGTGGCGCTAGTGGTAAACGATCCTCCTAAGATGAAGAAGACATAAGAGACGCAGATTCGATCCCTGGGTTGGAAAGATCCCCGGGGTAGAGCATGATAACCCACTTCAGTATTCTTGCCTGGAGAATTCCATGGACGGAAGAACCTGGTGGGCTACAGTCCATAGAGTCACAGAGTCAGACACGACTGAAGTGACTTAGCATGCAAGCACACAGTAGGAAAACAGAGAGCACTTCCTGGGAACACTGATATTTTGGGTTTGGGAAAAGAAAGTGAAGCTCAAAGAGCAGCCACAGAAGAGGGAGGTGAATCAAAAAAGAGCAGTGTCATGGAATCCACTGGAGAACAAATTTTCAGGAAGGCAGGCAGTAAAAATTAATGATTCAGAAACACCAAGTAAGTCAAAAGACTGAGAAATGCTCATTAGATTTGTCAGTTGGGAAATCACTGGTGTCCACAGCAAAAGATGTTTCAGGGGAGTGATGAGGACAGAAACCAGATTCCACTGTGGAAATAAATGGAAGCAAAGGGGATGGCACAGGCTGAGGAGATTCACTGTTCAAGAAGCTTGGCAATGAAGGGGAGAAGAGACATAGGGCAGTAGCTAGAGAAGAAGGATATGGGATTGAAAAGAAAGTCTTGAAAGATAAAACACTGTAAATATTCTGAAGGGAGCCCATAGTAAGAAACATGTTGAAGATCCTCAAGATAGAGGAAAGTTTTGGTAAGGGTGGATGAGACAACTGAATAAAAGTGGAGAAGAAGAAGGGGGAAACAGAGGATGAGATGGTTGGATGGCATCACTGACTCAGTGGACATGAGTTACAGCAAACTCCAGGAGATAGTGAAGGACAGGGAAGCCTGGCATGCTGCAGTCCATGGGGTGGCAAAGAGTGGGACACAACTGGGCGACTGAACAACAACAAGAGATGCATCTAGGTGGCAAGACAGGAATTTGAGACCAAGGAAACCTCTTATTTTCTCTATGAAATGGAAAATGAAGCCACCTTCTAACAGAGACATGGACAGGTGTGGGGTTGGAGGCTGGGGGAGGGTAATTTACCCATCGAGAGGAATGTGAGATGTAGCTTACTAGGGTCACACTTTGTCAGATTTCCCAGTAGTTTTAGGGAACAACTGAGATTGGTTTCCTGCCCAGGTGCAGAAGTATAGGATAAGAGCCTGTCGCTTATCTGGTGGTTCATTAGAATCACTGACAGAGCTTAAAAAGACCAACTTAGGGGCCCCATTCCAGGCCAACGAAATCAGGCATCAGTTCCTTTTAAAGCATCCCAGGTGATTCTCATGTGCAGCCAGGACCAAGATCCAGTGGAATGATCTATGGTTTGGGCTTTGCTGAAATACTAACCAGATGAGAACGTTAACACATTACAATTGCTAAAAAAAAGTTGCACTATGGGGTTTAGGATGGAGAGGAAAAGAAGCCAGAAGGACTGATAACTAGGAAGAACTCAGTAGAGTCAAGAGATGAGAGATTTAGCTAAGGTGAAAGAGAAAGTGTAATTAGAATGAAGGGGTGGGTGTAGAATCTTTAACTTACCTGATAGGTCAGTTGGTGAAGAACCTGTCCGCAAAGCATGAGACCCCAGTTCAATTCCTGGGTCAGGAAGATCCACTGGAGAAGGGATAGGCTACCCACTCCAGTATTCCTGGGCTTCCCTTGTGGCTCAGCTGGTAAAGAATCCACCTGCAATGTGGGAAGCCTCGGTTTGATCCTTGGGTTGGGAAGATCCCCTGCAGAAGGAAAAGGCTACCCACTCCAGTATTCTGGGCTGGAGAATTCCAAGGACTATATAGTCCATGGCCTCAGAAAGAGTCAGACAGGACTGAGCAAAGAAGCTTTGCTATCATACTACTTGAGTTTAAGATTTCAGAGGTGTAGTAGTTCAGGGCAATGAAAAAATACATGAGCTGGCAAGAGGGGCACATGATCAAAGTTGAGTAGAGATGAAAGTGAGTGGAGACAAGTGAAATCAAGTAAGCTTCAAATGTAAGTCAGACTCTATCCCATTCTCCAGCCAGAACCCTCCCTTCTAAAGGCTCACCGTCTCAATTCAGAGTAAAAGCCATAGTCCATACAATTTCATGCAAGGCCTAAGAAGACCTGGGCTCTTACGGCTCCCTGACCTTGTCTTCTACTCTCCCTTCACGAACTCAGCTTCAGCCATATCGGCCCCTTTCCAGCCAGGTACGCTCCTGCCTTAAGACAGCTGCACTCTCAGTTCTCTCTGCCTGTAATGCTCTCCTGCAAGGTATTTACATGGTAGCTCCCTCACTTCCTCCAGGTCTTTGCCCAAATATCATCTCCTCAATAAAGGCTACCCTTGTTGAAATTCCTTCTCTCACATATAAAAGTGATTCTTCTCTCATCATTGCCTACCTTGTTTCCCTGCTTCATTCTTTTCCATCTGTTTATCACCAACGGACATTCTATGCATGATTATTTGTTTACTGATGGGTTAACTCTCTCCCCTACTCCTGTCCTCCTGATGGTAAGGTTCTTGTGGACAGGAATTTTTGTCCATTTGTTCATTGCTACAGCCTTCACACCACACCTCTGACAGTGCCCAGTATATCACAACACTCCAAAATATTCATCAAAGGCACAAGCCATGAGTCCAAGGTGCTGGATAGATTGTACACTGGGGCACTAAAGTCTTCCAGGATAAAAGCAGGGCTCATGTTTGAGAGGAAAGTAATAAACCAGGCATTAAAAGTCCAGGAAAAGTGTGGGTGAAAGAGGAGGAAGAGTTGACAAAAAGAAGAGTGGATAGTATAAGCAGCACATGCCTCAAAGGAGCATTTATTTAACTTTATTCCATTTTAAAAACAATCTATCTTTTAGACTTTGTCAGCGCAGGAGCAGCCTAGAGGAGCTACCGCCACCCTTAGGCCAGGGGCGGCAGCCGGGAGGAGCAACCCCACATCCAAGGAGCGGTGGCTGCGCGGGCGCCAGATGGCCTTAGAGGAACTATTCCACATTCAAGGCTGGGAGGGGCGGCGGTGAGGAGATACCCCTCGTCCAAGGAAAGAAGCAGCGGCTGTACTTTGCTGGAGCAGCCGTGAAGAGACTCCCCGCGTCAAAGGTAAGAGAAACCCAAGTCAGACGGTAAGTGTTGCAAGAGGGCAGACACACTGAAACCATAATCACAGAAAACTAGTCAATATAATCACACTAGGACCACAGCCTTGTCTAACTCAATGAAACTAAGCCATACTCTGTGGGGCCACCCAAGACAGGCGGGCATGGTGGAGAGGTCTGACAGAATGTGGTCCATTGGAGAAGGGAATGGTAAACCACTTCAGTATTCTTGTCTTGAGAACCCCATGAACAGTATGAAAAGGCAAAATGATAGGATACAGAAAGAGGAACTCCCCAGGTCAGTAGGTGCCCAATATGCTACTGGAGATCAGTGGAGAAATAACTCTAAAAAGAATGAAGGGATGGAGCCAAAGCAAAAACAATACCCACTTGTGGATGTGACTGGTGAAGCAAGGTCCGATGCTGTAAAGAGCAATATTGCATAGGAACCTGGAATGTCAGGTCCATGAATCAAGGCAAATTGGATGTGGTCAAACAGGAGATGGCAAGGGTGAACGTTGACATTTTAGGAATCAGCGAACTAAAATGGACTGGAATGGGTGAATTTAACTCAGATGACCATTATATCTACTACTGTGGGCAGGAATCCCTCAGGAGAAATGGAGTAGCCATCATGGTCAACAAAAGAGTCCGAAATGCAGTACTTGGATGCAATCTCAAAAATGACAGAATGATCTCTGTTCGTCTCCAAGGCAAACCATTCAATATCACAGTAATCCAAGTCTATGCCCCAACCAGTAACGCTGAAGAAGCTGAAGTTGAACGGTTCTATGAAGACCTACAAGACCTTTTAGAACTAACACCCACAAAAGATGTCCCTTTCATTATAGAGGACTGGAATGCAAAAGTAGGAAGTCAAGAAACACCTGGAGTAACAGGCAAATTTGGCCTTGGAATACGGAATGAAGCAGGGCAAAGACTAACAGAGTTTTGCCAAGAAAATGCACTGATCATAGCAAACACCCTCTTCCAACAACACAAGAGAAGACTCTACACATGGACATCACCAGATGGTCAACACCGAAATCAGATTGATTATATTCTTTGCAGCCAAAGATGGAGAAGCTCTATACAGCCAACAAAAACAAGCTGACTGTGGCTCAGATCATGAACTCCCTATTGCCAAATTCAGACTTAAATTGAAGAAAGTAGGGAAAACCACTAGGTCATTCAGGTATGACCTAAATCAAATCCCTTATGATTATACAGTGGAAGTGAGAAATAGATTTAAGGGACTAGATCTGATAGATAGAGTGCCTGATGAACTATGGAGGGAGGTTTGTGACACTGTAGAGGAGAAAGGGATTAAGACCATCCCCATGGAAAAGAAATCCAAAAAAGCAAAATGGCTGTCTGGGGAGGCCTTACAAATAGCTGTGAAAAGAACAGAAGCGAAAAGCAAAGGAGAAAAGGAAAGAGATAAGCATCTGAATGCAGAGTTCCAAAGAATAGCAAGGAGAGATAAGAAAGCTTTTCTCAGCAATCAATGCAAGAAATAGAGGAAAACAACAGGATGGGAAAGACTAGAGATCTCTTCAAGAAAATGAGAGATACCAAGGGAACATTTCATGCAAAGATGGGCTCGATAAAGGACAGAAATGTATGGACCTAACAGAAGCAGAAGGTATTAAGAGGTGGCAAGAATACACAGAAGAACTGTACAAAAAAGATCTTCATGACCCAGATAATCATAATGGTGTGATCACTCACCTAGAGCCAGACATCCTGGAATGTGAAGTCAAGTGGGCCTTAGAAAGCATCACTACGAACAAAGCTAGTGGAGATGATGGAATTCCAGTGAAGCTATTTCAAATCCTGAAAGATGATGCTGTGAAAGTGCTGAACTCAATATGCCAGCATATTTGGAAAACTCAGCAGTGGCCACAGGACTGGAAAAGGTCAGTTTTCATTCCAGTCCCAAAGAAAGGCAATGCTAAAGAATGCTCAATCTACCACACAGTTGCACTCATCTCACATGCTAGTAAAGTAATGCTCAAAATTCTCCAAGCCAGGCTTCAGCAATACGTGAACTGTGAACTCCCAGATGTTCAAGCTGGTTTTAGAAAAGGCAGAGGAACCAGAGATCAAATTGCCAACATCCGCTGGATCATGGAAAAAGCAAGAGAGTTCCAGAAAAACATCTATTTATGCTTTATTGACTATGCCAAAGTCTTTGACTGTGTGGATCACAATCAACTGTGCAGAATTCTGAAAGGGATGGGAATACCAGACCACCTGACCTGCCTCTTGAGAAACCTGTATGCAGGTCAGGAAGCAACAGTTAGAACTGGACATGGAACAACAGACTGGTTCCAAATAAGAAAAGGAATACACCAAGGCTGTGTATTGTCACCCTGCTTATTTAACTTATATGCAGAGTACATCATGAGAAACGCTGAGCTCGAAGAAGCACAAGCTGAAATCATGATTGCTGGGAGAAATATCAATAACCTCACATATGCAGATGACACCACCCTTAGGGCAGAAAGTGAAGAGGAACTAAAAAGCCTCTTGATGAAAGTGAAAGAGAAGAGTGAAAAAGTTGGCTTAAAGCTCAACAGTCAGAAAACAAAGATCATGGCATCTCATCCCATTACTTCATGGGAAATAGATGGGGAAACAGTGGAAACAGTGTCAGAGTTTATTTTGGGGGGCTCAAAAATCACTGCAGACAGTGACTGCAGCCATGAAATTAAAAGATGTTAACTCCTTGGAAGGAAAGTTATGACCAACCTAGATAGCATATTGAAAAGCACAGACATTACTTTGCCAACAAAGGTCCATCTAGTAAAGGCTATGGTTTTTCCTGTGGTCATTTATGGATGTAAGAGTTGGACTGTGAAGAATGCTGAGTGCCGAAGAATTGCTGCTTCTGAACTGTGGTGTTGGAGAAGACTCTTGAGAGTCCCTTGGACTGCAAGGAGATACAACCAGTCCATTCTGAAGGAGATCAGCCCTGGGATTTCTTTGGAGGGAATGATGCTGAAGCTGAAACTCCAGTATTTTGGCCACCTCATGCAAAGTGTTGACTTACTGGAAAAGACTCTGATTCTGGGAGGGACTGGGGGCAGGAGGAGAAGGGCACGACAGAGGATGAGATGGCTGGTTGGAATCACGGACTCAATGGACGTGAATCTGAGTGAACTCCGGGAGTTGGTGATGGACAGGGAGGCCTGGAGTGCTGCGATTCATGGGGTCACAAAGAGTCGGACACGACAGAGCGACTGACCTGAACTGAACTGATCTTTTAGAGTGTGATGACCTACAGGGCTGGGATGGGGGGTGGGTGGGACAGATGCACAAATGGGATGGGTGTGGATAAATATATATTTATAGCTGATTTGGTGCTTCCTGGGTGGCTCAGTGGTAAAGCATCTGCCTGCCAATGCAGGAGACACAAGAGACACGGGTTTGATCCCTGGGTTAGGAAGATCCTCTAGAGAAAGAAATGGGAACCCACGCCAGTATTCTTGCCTAGGAAATCCCAAGGACAGAGGAGCCTGATAGGCTACAGTCCATGGGGTCCAAAGAGTCAGACATGACTGAGCAACTGAGCACACATGCACGCATAGTTGGCTCACATTGTTGTATAGCAGAAACCAACATAACATTGTAAAGCAATTATCCTCCAATTAAAATAAAAAATAATAAAAAAACCCAATCTTTTAAAAACAATAAACAATACATTTAGTTGTTTTTGAATTCTATTATCTGTTGGCTTGTTTTCTTTTTTTTTTTTAAGATGGACAAAAAAGACCTGAAAATAGTGTCAGAGAATAAGAGCATGTGGACATCACACCTCAGTAACGTGGTGTGTGCAGCCCCAGAGAGTAAGCAGCTGCAGGAAAATGGATATGTTTTCTAAGGCAAGAAGGTGTCTGGAGTTTGTAAATCAGGCTGCACATCAGCATCACCTGGGGTGTGGCTCTTTAAAAAGTAAAAGTGCCCAGGCCTCACTTCAAGCCAGTTGAATCAGAATCTCACAGGGAGGGAGTCCAGGCTTCAGTCCTTGTTAAAAAGCTTCCCAGGTTGTTTCCATGTCCTGGCTATTATAAACAGTGCTGCGATGAACATTGGGGTACATGTGTCTCTTTCAATTCTGGTTTCCTCGGTGTGTATGCCCAGCAGTGGGATTGCTGGGTCATAAGGTAGTTCTATTTGCAATTTTTTAAGGAATCTCCACACTGTTCTCCATAGTGGCTGTACTAGTTTGCATTCCCACCAACAGTGTAGGAGGGTTCCCTTTTCTCCACACCCTCTCCAGCATTTATTGCTTGCAGATTTTTGGATCGCAGCCATTCTGACTGGTGTGAAGTGGTACCTCATTGTGGTTTTGATTTGCATTTCTCTGATAATGAGTGATGTTGAGCATCTTTTCATGTGTTTGTTAGCCATCTGTAGATGTCCATCAGCAGATGATTGGATAAGAAAGCTGTGGTACATATACACAATGGAGTATTACTCAGCCATTAAAAAGAATACATTTGAATCAGTTCTGTTGAGATGGATGAAACTGGAGCCGATTATACAGAGTGAAGTAAGCCAGAAAGAAAAACACCAATACAGTATACTAACACATATATATGGAATTTAGAAAGATGGCAATGACGACCCTGTATGCAAGACAGGAAAAAAGACACAGCTGTGTATAACGGACTTTTGGACTCAGAGGGAGAGGGAGAGGGTGGGATGATTTGGGAGAATGGCATTCTATCATGTATACTATCATGTAAGAATTGAATTGCCAGTCTATGTCTGACGCAGGATACAGCATGCTTGGGGTTGGTGCATGGGGATGACTCACTGAGATGTTATGGGGAGGGAGGTGGGAGGGGGTTCATGTTTGGGAACACATGTAAAAATTAAAGATTTTAAAATTTTAAAAAAAAAAGTGAAAAAATAAATAAATAAATAAATAAAATTTAAAAAAAAAAAAAAAAGCTTCCCAGGAGACTCTAATGTGTAGCCAGTGCTGTGATGCTCAGAGGTGGATGACACAGCAAGAGGGAAGGGTCAGGGGACTTAGTCGATGTGCAACCTGAGTCTCAAAGGGCACAGCCAAAATCATGGGAGACATGACGGGGTGATGAAAAGAAAGTTCAAACATGTATGGGGATGAAAAGCCCCAGGAGAGTGGAAAGGGGCTTACATTTATGACAGTGGCAGGGGATCACATGAATGGAGAGGCTTTAAGAGGTCTCAAAAGTCAGGGTTGACTCCTTTTGGAAGAAAATCACCGGGTGAAGCTGTGCCAGAGTTGAAACAAGCTGGGGAGGTGTTGATTACCACCTAGGCCAGTTCCAGATTTGAGGAATTCAGACGGTACAGTCAGGTCCAAGGTGGGGAAAAGGTGGGGATGTGATGATAGCTTGCAAGTTTCTCTTGGTGGCTTTGGAAAACAGGAAGTGAAGTGGACCCCTAGATGTTCATTGCTATAGGCTGTGTGTTCTGCAAATGATGACCAGGTCAGTCTTGGGTCTCCATCAGGAGAGGCTGAAGGCAAGGCAAGTGGGAGCAGTGATGATGGAGCTGCTTAGAGTTAACTCCATGGACAGTTGGAAGAAGGTGGTTTCCATTCTGTCTGGACTACTGGGGGTGAATGCAAAGCAGGTTTTGGTTAGGTAGGAAGCTGGGCTGGCTAGACCAGGATCAGGTCTCTGGAGGCAGGGAGCTGCTGGGTACCCTTAATCCCACTGAGATGCTAAATTCATACCCATCTCCCTCCAATACCCTTGGTTGGGTATTACCAGAGTAATAGGTACCAGAGTAGGTAGCCTTTCCATTCTCCAGGGGATCTTCACAACCCAGGAATCAAACCCGGGTCTTCTGCATTGTAGGCAGATTTTTTTTTTACCATCTGAGTCATGAGGGAAGCCCATTAGCATACAGGGCAAGGCCTGGTTCAGTTCCTCATTGGAAACCAACCTTAGCAGTCTGTGGGGACCAGCCAGGGTGCTGCCTCTGCAGACTAACCCACCACCTAGCACCCCCTTAAGGCCTTCGCTAAAATGGACCTATGTGTGTGCATGCTTCTCAGTGGAGTCTGACTCTTTGCAACCCCAGGAACCATAGCCTGCCAGGCTCTTCTGTCCATGGGATTTTCCAGGCAAGAATACTGGAGTGGGTTGTCATTCCCTTCTCCAGGGGATCTTCACAACCCAGGGATCAAACCCTTGCCTCGTGCACTGGCAGGCAGATTCTTTACTAAAGTTATGGATTCTGACCTCCTGATCCTTCCCATTCTGGTGGTCAGGACTGTTACGTCTCTTTTTCTGTCACTCATCTGGGTGCCCATGCATGTCTACAACTGTGTGTGTAGCTCCTGGGGCTCCTGAGGATGACTCTAGACCTCCTCCACGAAGGGAGCAGGGATGAGCCAGGTTGTCCCCAAGGAGCAAGCTGTACACACTTTCAGTTCCAGGGCTGATCTCTGAAGCCAGGACATCTCAACGTGTGATCCAGGGCTTACCTGCACCACCATTCCCTGGGATGCTTGTAAAAATGCAGATTCCTGAGCTCCTACCTCAGAACTATAGGATCAGACAACTCCCTGGAGAACTGCAACAATCACATAAACACTGCAATAGGGCACCTCCTTATTTTATCTTGTCTAGATGCTGCAACCCCGCTATATTTTGTCTATTCTGTGATGGACTCTAAGGTCCACAGCATGCTATCCATAGTATGTGCTTACCCATGGCCATGAAAACCCACACCTGCCTGAGCAACTGAGGCCCTTAGCTCACTTCTTGTCTTCTGCTCTGCCCATCCTGAGCTAGCCTGTACATTCCCATAAAGTCACACTTCTGTGAACACAGAGGCTTTACTGCATGGATGAAGGATGTTCTGAAGACCAAGGTTAGGTGTGCCCTGTGCATCATGCTGACACAGCAGCAACTGTTCAAAAGGGGATTGATGATTAAATGCAGTTCAAAGTCTATCCAGGAACATATCTTTTTCTTTTTTAAAGAAAAGCTTGATCCATTCATGTCTGATGCTTTAGTGAGAAGAGTAAAATTGAAAAATAAACAAGTTCCTTCCCTTAATTGATCAGTCTTCAATACATGATGTCTTGGGTGCTTTGGGGAGTACAGACATGAGGAAGACATAGTCAGTGTCCTCAAAGAGTTTAAAACCTAAGGCAATGGCAACCCACTCCAGTACTCCTACCTGGAAAATCCCATGGACAGCAGAGCCTTGTGGGCTGCCATCTATGGGGTTGCACAGAGTCAGACACAACTGAAGTGACTTAGCAGCAGCAGCAGGGAGACCATGGGGCTTCCCAGTGGCTCAGTGGTAAGGAATCTGCCTGGAATGCAAGAGATTCGGGTTTGATCCCTGGATCAGGAAGATCCTCTGGAGGAGGGCATGACAACCCACTGCATTATTCTTCAGAGAATCCCATGAACAAAGAAGCCTGGTGGGCTACAGTCCACGGGGTCACAAAGAGTTGGAAATGGCTGAAGCGACTGAGCATGCAGGGACAGAGAGACAACAAATACTCTCATGTTAGTTATCATCAAAACAAAGTGGTATAGTATATATGCTCCATAACCATTAGAGATCGAATGCGGCACAGGAGAGCTAAACCCTGAACTGGCTTCAGGCTACATCCCCATGTCCCTTAGTGGTACTGCCATCTTCCTCACTCAAGTCAGACACATGGAAGTCCTCCTTGATTGCTCCCTCCCCTTGCCAGCATATCCCGTCCACCAGCAAGTCCTTTTGGCTCTAGCTGTAATATGTATCTTAAATCTGCTCACTTCTCTCCATGGCCACTGCCACCCCTTAGTCCAAGCCACCAGAATCTCTCCCTGAACTAGTATCCCAGCCACCTAATCTTGGCCTTCTTTCCCTTCATTACTCTCTACAGGCCAAGTTTGTGTAGCAGCCAGAGGACTATTTTAAACGTATGAATTAATCATTTTGATCCCTGATGAAAACACATCCATGGCTTCCCAATGCACTCAGCATAAAGAGGGAACTCATTACCATGGCCTGCAAGCCCCCACGTGGTCTCCAGTCTCACTGAGCACCCCTTTTCCATGGTTCACTAACTCTGAGTCAGCTGAATACGGCCAGCACCCACCTCAAGTGTCTGCCCATGTTGATCCCTCAGTCTGGAATATTCTTTGCTATTATTTATTCATCTTTCCAATCTCAGCTTAGATGTCACTTCCCCCAGAAAGACCTTTCTTCATTCCCTCCCATCTAAATTGTCTCCCTTGTAACCATCTCTCATAACCAGCCTTTCTTCTCCCTTACAGCACTTATGACAACTTACACATTTGGCCCTTGAACAACATGGGTCAGAGTGGTGTGGGTTCACTTACATGTGGATATTTTCTGATGTGGGGGGACTTCCCAAGTGGCTCAGCGGTAATGCAAGAGACAAGGGTTCAATTTCCCTGGAGAAGCAAATGACAACCCACCCCAGTATTCTTGCCTGGAAAATTCTGTGGCCAGAGGAGCCTGGCAGGCTACAGTCCGTGGGGTCGCAGAGTCAGATATGATGGAGTGACTGAGCGCAGATACCACACTACGACATGATCAGTGGTAGAATCCATGGGTGGGAATTGCAGATAGGTTTGGATCACATATATGGAGGGCTGACTATAAGTTATGCACATTTTTTTCAGTGACACAGAGGTTGGTGCTCCAAACCTCATATTGTTTGAGGTTCAACTCTAATTATGTATGTCTCTGTTGGTTTGCTTAATGTCTGTTTCCTGCACTAAATTGTGAGCTTGATGAAGGCAAGTTAATAATCACATCCTAAGTGCCAAGCACAGCACCTAGTATATAACAGATGCTCAATGGGTCCTTGAGATGAAAAAAGAAAGAAATGAGATGTTCTCAGAAGGATTTTTGGAGAAGAACCGGTAGGAGAGCACTATGAACAGAAGCATGGAAATGGGTATTTATGTGCAAGATGTATTCTGGGGATGAGGGTAGCCTGGGGTAGCTGGAGTATGGGGTCTGTGTTAAGTAAATACTATTGGAAATGTGTGTCATAGTCATTTATACTAATATAGTGTGTGCGTGCTGTCATGTCTGACTCTTTACGACCCCATGAACTGTAGCCCACCAGGATCCTCTGTTCATGGGAATCTCCAGGCAAGAATATGGGAGTGGGTTGCCATTTCCTCCTTCAGGGGATCTTCCCTACCCAGGGATCAAACCCACGCCTCCTGTGTCTCCTGCATTACAGGCAGATTCTTAACCACTGAGCCACCTGGGAAGCCCATATAATAGGAAGTCTGAAACTTCAGGCTAAGAAGTGAGATCTTTACTTGGTCATGTCCACCATGGGGCTACCCTAGCCTGATCCCAGCTAGTATCCAAGCAACTCCAGGGTGGGTCAGATGCAAAAATCTTCCTGTGCTGCAAGCAGTTAGAGGTGGTATGGCTCCCATATCTCCAGCCATGGCCAAGGGCCCAGCAGGATTCAGAATGAGCAACATCTGCTGTGTCCAAGTCAATCAGTTGTACACTGCTGCACCAATGTCTGCTGTACCAGTGGAAAAGTGGAAGGGGTGGCATAGAAGGGCTTCTTGGCCAAGTATTGGGTTGGCCAAAAAGTTTGCTTATTTTTCCATAAGATGTTATGGAAAAGCCCGAAAGAACTTTTTGGCTAACCCTAACACATCAAAAAGTCCCCCTGGGTCATGTAACCCCTTCTGAATATTTTATAGGTGTCCAAGATCCCATCTGGACCCTTACCACTCCAGGCTGACCAATATCTCTAGAAGTAACAATACTGCCTCCTACCTGAAATGGTTATTAGGAGGATGGAATACGAAAATACATATGAAGTACTTAGCATAGTGCCTCACACATGGGAAGCACTCAGTAATGTTAGCTATTCCTACTGTTATTAGCAGCTTCAACAGCAGCAACAATAATATTGACCAGTTCAGGAAAGAAATAATAAGGGCTGAACTAAGGCAAAGGTCACTGAGGAATCAATGAGGACAGCATATGCCTGAAATGAGCAGTCACTGTGGGGCCCCAGAGGTGCAGATAAATGTATCGAGAAAGGCTTCAAGGCTGGTGCCCAGCCAGTAGTGGGCAGGGCGGGTTGCTTGGTCACCAGGCTGAGGTAGGTGATGCCCTGGGAGGTAGCCGCCCTCAAGGCAGGCCCTGTCACCAGGGTTCAATTCCCAGCTCTATTGATCAGGTAGGAACTGTCACTATGGCAGCATCTGCTTGCCTTCCTTGACGTGGGAGGAGACGCAGGGCCCTCTGGCCTGTTGTCTTGGAGGAAGGCCAGAAGGGAATATGTGCCTGGTGGGGCTGCCAAGGGAGGAAAGGGAGGGGCAGCTAACAAAACTTGGTGCTGCCTGGGGCCAGGTTCCTATGGGAGCTGATAAGCAAGGTCTGCCTTGTCCTCATTTTTGTCACTTTGTGAACCATTTGGGGTCCTAGGAATCAATCAGCTGCTGTCCAGAAGCAGCCCAGGTGACACAGCCCAGGTGCAGGGTTTTTGCAGGAAGCTCTCAGGAGGTCTCCAGGCAGAAAGGCTGTCTCCTCCGCTCACCCTCAAAAACAGGCATCAGAAACCTCTGCTGGGGTGGGAGTTAGGTTCAGAAGTGGCCCAGACATGGAGAAGCCAGGGGCCAAAGAGCCTACAGGGCCACTAAGTTGGCAACTGACAATACTTTCTTGAGCACTTCTACAGGCCCAGCAGTATGCTGAGAACCTTGCAAGAATGAGCTTGTTTATTCCTCAAGAAAACCCTATGAGGTGACTACTGTGATTGTTCCCATTATACAGGTGAAGGAACTTAAGTTTAAGGAGGCTAAGCGACTTACCCAAAGCTGCTGGACTAGGATTCAGGCGCTCATCATCATAAAAGAAATAGCTGCTCTTTACTGAGCACTAACTATGGGGCAGACCCTTGCTATGTATTGTCTCTTTGATTCCTTACTATTGCTCTACAACATAGGTGTAATTATTACTCTTTCCATTGTACAGAGTTAAGGCAATTAGATGGTTAAGAAACTTTCCAAGATCGCATAGTTAGTGGGAGACAGAACAGGAATTTGAACTTAAGCAAATGATTCCAACTCTCAGCCCTTGAACCTTCTACTACTTCTCTCTCTCTCTCTCTCTCTTTTTTTTCCCCAAAACAGCTCTTTAACCAGGGAAAACCTGAAAACAACTACAATCATCTATTTGGACCATTTGTTTTCAATGATCTGCTTGCTTTAATATCCCCATGGAAACTGGAGAATCGGGATCATTACAGATGGGAGAACTGAGGCCTAGGAGACCAAATGACCTGTCAGGCATTAGACATGGAGCAAGTGACTGAGGCCTTAAGAGACACTTAGGCCCATTGACTCCCATGACTGAATGACAATAAAAAGGACAAACCCTCCAGAAAAGAGGTGGGAGTCTTCGTCTGGCATCTCCAACTCAAAAGATATTTTAGAGAAATTATAGCCAATGTAAGATCTTTCCAGGAAGGAGCTAAGAAAAAGAAAAAAGAATTGTTTTTCTGTAGCAATGTTAAATCGATCCATGCACTCCAGTCAAAGTGAAAACTTGGGCTCCTTCAAATGGGGTCTTAGGTTATGGCTCCAAGACAGACTTGCTCCCACGGGAATATTCTTGAAATCTCTGGGCATGGATTTGTTGTACTCATGAGTTTGAGTCACATCAACACGCATTCAATGAGTCTGCATTGGTGGATGCCAAATATTCCTTGCCTCGTGTTGCAACTTTGATAATGAGAATCAGACAAGAAGGACTTGGGTGAGCTGGAAACCCAAGAATCCAAGCCAACAAGAATGTTGTTTAGCTTATTCTGGGCCCCTTTCCTGGCTCTCTCCCCTTTTCCAGTCCCCTTTAAGCTGAGAGCATCCAGGAAGTCATTCCCTACCTCTGCTCTTGGCACTGGCTTCCGGAAGGGAGTGGGAGGAAGAAAATACCAAGTATGTTTCACATCCCCAGGGTCTATGAAACTAGCAACAGTCACAGGGGTCTCAGGAATGTACTTCTCAATGCCAATAGTTGCAGTTTTACTCAGGTTTCAGTTCTCAAGAATCAAAACCAGGTTCCCAGGCCCACCCCTACAATGATACTTAATAACCCTGGCAACATTTTTCTGCCATTAAAACCAACTCCCCCTTCTTTCTTGGTGTTTAAAGTTACTGAGGCTCTTCCGGGCTCAGACTCTTCACACCCAAGAAAATCTGTTGCTGCATAGACTGGCCTCCAGTACAACCCAGCCTGATACACACCACAAGGTAGGAGGTAGATACTGTATGCACGCGTGCATGTTAAGTTGTATCCAACTCTTTGTTACCCCATGGACTGTAGCCCGCCAGGATCCTCTGTCCATGAGATTCCCCAGGCAAGAATACTGGAGTGGGTTGCAATTTCCTCTTCCAGGGGATCTTCCAGACCCAGGGATTGAACCCACATCTCCTGTGTCTCCTGCATTGCAGGCGGATTTGTTACTGTTTGAGCCATCATGGAAGCCTGATATACACCATGGGAAATCCTTAATAGCAGAATACTCTGTGTAATCATGCAGGTCCTAGGACCAGACAGATAGATCCACTTTGCTACTCACCAGCTGACTGAACTTGTACAAGTCCCTTAGTGGCTCTGAGCCTGTTTCCTCCTCTGGGATATGGGAATACTAAGAACGCCTATCTGATGGAGCTGTGGAAGAGATTCAGTGAGATAATGCATGCCAGGACAGTGGCATGGTACCTGGCACTCGGCTTAGTAAATGATGGCTATAGATAAAGAGGAAGACTTGCTGTCTCTGAAACTTTGCCTTGAAGAAGTATTTCTCTAGCTCCAATTTCCCCTGTTATGAAGTGAAGGGCTGAAGGCTGAGACCTGAGGAAAGAAATGGAACAAAGGGGTGTGTACATTTTTATTTTTTGGTCCCACAGTGCAGTTGGTGGAATCTTAGGTCCCCGACCAGGGATTGAACCCAGTCTGGCAGTGAGAGTGCTGAGTCCTAACTGTTGGACTGCCTGGGAAATCCCCAAAGGCGTGCATCTTGATGCTGACCCCTTTCCTTTCAGCACTGAGAGAACAGGACAATATTGAGAGAGGGCCTACGGCTGAAGAAAATGAAATCAGTAACGTGATGAAGTGAGGGGTGATGGGTGGGGAGCAGGTGTTTAAAGAGGGGTGGGGTGGTGGGAGATGAGGGCCTAAAAAGCTCAGAGGTTGAAATCCCATGAAACAAGAGAACCCACAGCAACACCACGAGCTGAATGAAGGAAAGAGAAAGAAAAGTTTACAAAGTCAAAGAAGGGATAGAAGGAAGCTTCAAAAGGGATTCACAGGAGAGCTTGGGCAGAAAGGTCTGAATTCTGGAAACCGCTTTGGCCTTTCTCAGAAATGTCTCAACCGAAGATTTTGGGTCAAAGGGCCTGAAATATGCTCATTATTGAACAAATGGTCAGTTTGTTCATTCAGACTTGCTCTTATTAAAAAGAACAGTCTGCTCTCCACTCACTTCTGCAGAAACTAGCCCCAGGGAACAAGGTCGCAAACCAGCCTCCCCAAATGAGGTCTCATATCACAGGTTTCTAAACCAGAGACACAGAGACACCTGGACTTTCCCACTTTGGAAAATGGGTTTCATTCCCTCGGGCTGGAAAACTCAGTTCTTGCCTCCAGAAAGTTACCACAGGAAGGGGTTACAGCCACCTCTGAATCGTCGAAGGAGCTGGATAACAAATAGTGTAGCTGGGTCCACTCTTGGAGTTTCCGATTCAACTGGTTGAGGTGGGGACTCCAACACAATTTTTTAATGTGCCTCCAAATGATTTTGGACTTCCCTGGTGGCTCAGACGGTAAAGCGTCTGCCTCCAATGTGGGAAACCAGTGTTCAATCCTTGGGTCAGGAAGATCTCCTGGAGAAGCAAATGGTAACCCACTCCAGTATTTTTGACTGGAAAATCCCATGGACTGAGAAGCCTGGTAGGCTACAGGCCATGGGGTCGCAAAGACTCAGACACAACTGAGCAACTTCACTTTCACTTTCACACGATTTTGTTACTAAGCAAGTTTTGACTGGAGACAAATATGCTTTGCTTAGATGAAAGGCACTACAATATAATATATTCCTAACAAAGAGTGAGGAATCTGAGGCTCAGAGACATTGAAGCACTTGCTCAAGGTCACACAGCTAATTAGAACAAAACCAGAACTGGGATTCAGGTCTCTGCCTCCCAATTTCCTGTAAGCTCCACTAACTGACTGACTTTGCTTCTTAATAAGATTGTCCTTTCAAGTTTAAGTATGGGAACAATAGATATCCCCTCCTGGTTCTAATGAGTTAAACAGCAATGCTACCTTTGGGGAATAATCCTTAGAAAACAAAACATGACAATCCCCAGTTCTATGAAAAGCATTAAGCAGAGTTTTAAAAAGAAAGGAAAATATAGCCCTTTCCATTATGACCACCCATAAGGAGAAATTCATCACATGATTTATGTGTAGAGACCATATTTGTGGCTATAATGTTTCAGTTATAAATTATTCAGCATTGGAGAGTTCCCTGGTGGTCCAGTGGTTAGGACTAGGTGCTTTCACTGCTGTGGCCCTTGGTTCAATCCCTAGTCAGGGAACTAAGATTGTGCAAGCCATATAGCACAGCCAAAATAAATAAATAAACAGACAAATAATTCAGCATCAAAGAAGGGACACCCTAGCTTTAAGAGGAGCGTGTGTGTGTGTGTGTGTTCAGTCATGTCCAACTCTTTTGTGACCCCATGGACTGTAGTTGGCCAGGCTCCTCTGTCCATGGGATTTTGCAGGCAAGAATAATGGAGTGGGTTGCCATTTCCTACTCCAGGGAATCTTCCTGACTCAGGGATTGAACCTGCATCTCTTGTGTCTCCTACATTGGCTGGTGGGTTCTTTACCAGTTGAGCCACCAGGGAAGCTCCAGTACATTCATTAACTTAGCAGCCAAAGCCATTTTTTTTTTAAAGCAGCAAAGAGCAATAATTACTGGCCATCAGATCCAAGCCTTTAAAAGAAAAAACCCACATATATTAGATAGGATCTAAAGTCATTTTCCAAATACCAAGATTTTGAGGAAAATGGGAAACCACAAATAATAACTGGCTATAGTTCAAATGCAGACTTCCCTGGTGGCTCAGAAGGTAAAAGCGTCTGCCTACAATGCAGGAGACCAGGGTTTGATCCCTTGGAGGAGGGCATGGCAACCCACTCCAGTATTCTTGCCTGGAGAATCCCATGGACAGAGGAGCCTGGCGGGCTACAGTCCATGGGGTTGCAGAGTTGGACACGACTGAAGCACCTTACTTAGCACACACATATCCATCCCTAGAGGAGAAAAGTGGCCAGATTTTAAACTAGCATGTGTTGGAGGTATGTCAGGAGACTTTTCCAGCACATCCAACTCTCAGAGCATTTCTCCTTTCCAGATGTGTCTTCTCCATCTGTAAAATGGGTACCAACTATCACTGCTCTTTCATACCCCACAGCATGCTCAATCACCCCCAAAGGATTTAAAGGTTGCTACTGCTGCTCTCACTCTTCAGACAAAAGACAGTTTTTAAGCCACAGAAATGACTGCTCTGATACCCACCTTCTCCTAATCCTACGTGTGGCCTAAAGCGAACACCAAAATTCCATGACCATACCTGGATGTTGGCAGCAAAGAGATGCAAGAAGATGAAGCAAGCCAGGCAGAGTGACAAGAAAAGCTACACCTGTACCTGTTTGTCACTATTCCCTTTGCAGAGGGTGACATCACTGTTTATTTCTATTAGAATAACTCCTCATGGGAGGGCCTCAAACTTGTCCTCTTTGCAGGAAGGCAAGTCAGAGAGAAGCCGACTCCTACTCAGACCTCAGCCTCTGGTAAATTCTGGAACCAATCTAGCTGACCTCTGAGTTCAGTGACGATGCAGCAGTAGCTTTGTTCCAAGTGTCTTACAACATACATCTCTAAAGTTCATTTGTCATTGTCTGCTGCTGCAGCGGCCACCAGCAGAAATGACCCTAAATAGCCATTCACTTCACAGTGAATTTAGAGGGACTTGATGTTGGAAAATGCTTTTGATACAGTTCTAGTCGGAGATGAATTAAAAAACATGTTTGCTTAAATAATTGAAGGTGAAATGTGTATTACATGTGTTTCACGTGCAGTTAGGGATTTCTGCCCCAGCCATCGTGATGCCAAACACTAGTTCCTGCCTAGCACTTGATTTAAGGTGCCAAATCTGAATTAGCAGAAGATCTCAAGAGGAGGAACAAAGTATACTTTGATATACTGCAGTTGGAGTGCAAATTGGTTTAAAACAATCACTTTAGAAGGCACTTTAGCAAAATATATATATATATATATATATATATATATATATATATATATATATATATATATAATTGAACAAACCCAATCCCAGGAATTTATCTTAAGGAAATAGTGAGCCAAACACATATAATAGAGTCCACAGACGTTCGTGGTGGCATTGTTGAAGTGCTCATAAAGGAACAGAGTGGCGGTGATTATTTTTTGAAATTGTAAACATTTCTGTGCAATGAAAGACACTAAAATCAAAGTCAAAAGATAAATAATAGACTAATTACTGTATTTGCAATATAGATAATGGTTAAATTATTACTACCCAAAATATATAGATTCTGGTTATCACAATGAGCAAGAACAACCCAGTAGAAAAATAGCAAAGGATATGAAATGGCAACGCAGAAGAAGAAATGCAGATGTGCCATACACACACTTCAGCCTCACTAGCACTCAAAAACAAACAAACAAAAATATGCAAAGGAAAAGGAGACTTTTTTTCAGCAATCACATTGTCAAAGATTGAAAGGATCAACCAACCTAACTGAAATGGGCGAGGAATAGCATGGAGAACTGGCCATTTTGGGGGGAGAAGGTAAGTCACCATTGACTTCCTGGAGGGCAAATGAGCAGGCTCTCTAAAAAAGAAAAGAGAGATGTGAAAACTAAACTCTTTGAACCAATAAGGTCACTACTGTGAATCTGTGTGTGTGTTCAGACGCTCAGTCAAGTCCCACTTTTTTGTGATCCAACAGACTGTATCCAGCTGGGCTCCTCTGTCCATGGAACTTTCCAGGCAAGAATACTGGAATGGGTTGTCATTTCCTCCTTTGGTGGAATCTTCCCAACCCAGGGATTGAACCTGTGTCTCCTAAGTCTCCTGCATTGGTGGGCAGATTCTTTATCACTGAGCCACCTGGAAAGTCCACTGTGAATTTACACTGTAAAAATGCTGGCCACAGTATGGAGAGACATGTGCAGAAGGAAGTAGGCTGTACCAATATTTAATAATTTGTAAAATTTGAAACAATGTAAAAATTCACCAATAAAGCTTGGATTTAAAAAATTAGGTCACAACTGGATGACAGAATACTATGCAACTGTTAAAAAGAATGAACTAGCTAGATGTATACTGGCAGGCAAAGACCTCCAGACACAGTGTCCAGTGAAGTGCACACTATAGAGCAGTATATGGTGTCTTGGTCACATCTTTTATGACTAATTTAGGCACATGAATACATATATAAATATTCATAGAAACACACACATACATACCAAACTGTGAACATAGTGGGTAATCAGTGGTGGAGAGGCCAGGAACATTCTACTTCATATTCCTATTTTTACAAGCCATAAGCATGTATTATTTTGATCATAAAAATGCTTTTTTTAAACAAGAAGTGAGGCAAGCTGTACCACTCCCCCACAATGTCCAGCTCCCACTCCAAACCTCTAAAAATGTCCCCTTCAAGGACATGGTGTTCCAGGATCTAAGACAATTTCTAATTCCCAAAGACATGAGCTTTTGCTGTTTAGAAGTTGAACTAGGATGAGAAAGTCTGGAAAGAGGTAGAAGGGTTGTGGCATTTTTTTCAGAAGAGCTTGTTTCATGTAGTGGTGACATTATGGACACCCTTTCTAGAACAATCTCCCTCTCCCATCCTTCCAAGTCTCCCACCTTTCTTTCTGCCATGCCTCCTTTTCTCCTTATCTCTTTCATAATGTTGGGAGAAAGGGAAATGGCTAGCTCACTTCAGTTCCTTTTTTGTTTTTCCTTCAACTCCAGGATTCAATCCCACTCTTTCATCCTAAAGAAATGTCACTCTAACCTCTACACCACCCCAGTCCATTTGGCACAAGGCTCATCCCAGTACTTCCAATTTCCTCTTAGATAAGACTGACAATTCCAGCTCTGGGAGTCTTCAGAATTTAGCGAGCATCTACAAGTGATCCTAGGCTGTGTACCAACACCAACAGCCAGCAGACCAGGAGCTACAAACCTAGATGACCCTGACATTACATGCCTGTGGTAGCGGATGTGGGCCCTTCTCTGGGGAGTGCATCAGTAGTTTTCATCAGACTTTCAAGGAGGTCCTTGATCCATGCAATGTTAATAATGACCAAGGTAGAGGGACTGGGATGATTTAATCACCCACTGGGTATCTTGGCAGAACACCCAGACCTTATGTTTCCAGATAGCTGCATGGCTTGGTGAATCAGACAACCATACGCTCAAAAGGAATGGAGATCTGGAGATGCAAGGAAGCAGGCCTTTGAGGCCTCCCAGAGAAACCTGTTCCTCTGCTAGAGCCCACACAACTCAGCCTTGGACACGACCTCCAAGTCCCACTGAATGAGCCAATCCACACTCCCCTGAAATATACAAGACTATAGCCAGGCAGGCTCCTTTGTACATGCAATTCTCCAGGCAAGAATACTGGAGTGGGTAGCCAGTCTCTTCTCCAGGGGATCTTCCCAACCCAGGTATCGAACCCAGGTTTGCTGCATTGCAAGTAGATTCTTTACTGTCTGGTCACCAAGGAGGCGCCATACAAGAACACAGCTGGGTATAAAGCTGTGTAAAGAGCATAAGGAGGCAGCAGATCTGAGTTTTCGCTTTTAGGAGGACTTCCGTTCTGACATATGGTAGCTGTGTGACCTTAGGTGGCTTACTGCACTTCTCTGGACCTCATTTGCCTCATCCAAAGAGAACGTTTGAATCAGATGAACGTCACGAGGCACTTGCAGCTCTACCATGCTATGACTCTCCCCTCCCGGATAGGCATTTCCACTAAGCTCTCCAGGACAGAGAATGACTTCACTCTCACTTTCCAGCATCACATCTTAAAGTCACACAGTTTCCTCTTGTGATTAAACCTCAATCCTTCCTACTGCGATGGAAGCTTGCCGCTTGCATGTGGGAAAATGCTGGTCCGTGTACAGAGCACCATAGACTGCTAACTCTAATGCCCTCACCTCAGTCTCTACCTCAAACCCAGTCTGCAATGATTATTTAGTGGTTAATCCTCAAGAACTCTATCCTTTCAAGGCAGCTTGTAAGGAAAGGAAGGAATTAACAAAGAGTCAAGGGAATCAGGAAGGGTCAATGGTCATGAGAGTGTTTTTTTTTTTTTTTTTTGCTTTAAATTTCCTTAAAGATGGCCATGACTTCCTACTGGCAAAAGGGACCCTGGAAACTGGTCAAGAAACCTCTCCTGCAAATAGGACTCTGGTCCAGATGGGGCACTGGGGTCACTGGAGAGGAGCTCGTAGCAGTCAGCTTGCAAGATGGTCCTTTAGAACTGCTTCTGCAGGAGGATGAGTCTGAAGGATAAAAGCAATTTTCCAACTACATTTAATTCCCACCTCCAGGGCTCTCTGGTCAGCAGGGTATGTTCAGATTGATGGGATTTCCTTGAGGCTGCACTGATGATACCTCTGGACCAGGAAATTATAGGCCATGCTGAAAGTGTCAGGATGTGAAAGGAAGTAACCCCAGAGAACTGAGTCACCCAAGGTTGGATGAGGATACAGGTTTCCTGCAGTCAAAGCAGAGCAGAGAACTGAGACAGACTGCCCAATAAGGCAGCAGAAAAACAGGACTAGGGCCCAAACTATCGAGATAATTGCCTTAATTCTTCACTTCCCTTTCATAATAACCTTGAGTTTACATAGAGCCTTTCTTCTAAGGAGCTCAAAATACTTGCAGAGATATTACCTTAGTTGTCATCACACCATCACAGTCAGTGAGAGCAATGATCATTATCAACTTCATTTTACACATGGGGGAAGGAAAGCCTAGAGGGCTGAAGCAAGTCATCCAAGTTTACTCAGCAAGACAATGACAGCCTCCAAACTCAGTGCAAAAATGCTCTTGCCTGGCATTGCCCAAAGAATGTTCTTTCCCACACCAGCTCAGCCAAATGCTTGCTGGAACACCAGGTTCTGTGGGCAAAGATATATACACTGGCCTAGTGACGGCTTTTAGAAGCCCTGCAATAAACAATACTGTTTCTGTTTAAGCAAGACTTTCTCAAATTTAACCACAGAACTCAGTGGGTGTGTGTGTGGGGGGGGGGTGTGTGTGTGGGGGGGTGGTGAGTGTGTGTGTAACACCTACTACCATCCTATGGAACTAGTCTTTTTGGAACCCGCATTAGGAAGCACTGTCCTAGCCATTAGACTAATCTGAGTATCACCACAGTAACAGATCAATTCCGTTCTAGCCCAAGCTGTAGAGGATGTTTCTTAGAGATAACGCCCCATACCTTATGATACTGACAGCCAGTGACCAAAGGACCTTGATGCACCCAAAGGACCTCAGGGCATCATTTCCTCTGCAGCAGGGCACTGGCTGGATGAGAGGAAGCCGATCCAAGCTTGCCTACTTCTGCTGGCACACCTTTCAAATAGAAGCCAGAGCTATTTGGGGTCTTCATTGAAGGGAGTAAACGCCTGGGATGCTGGTCCAAACGTTCAGGGTCCACACTCTTAACTAGCAGAAGTTTGTGCTCACCAGGCACTTACAGTAGAAATCATCCATCTCTTAGGTTCATTCCTAGTGCCATTCATCAGTCCATGCAATCAGTGCCCACACAACAAAACAGAAGACTCAGAATCTGCCCCTGCTGTGGCTTCATTGCATGAGTATTAGAGTGGTCATCATATATCCATTTCAGAGCTAACATACAGCACAGAAATACTGTGCTATTATTAATTACCAGTGACACTACTAAGAGTACCTAAAATGTAAAACTCCCTGAAGACTCTGTCCTGATTAATTTGTATTTTATATACAATTCGGGGCTTCCCAGGTGGCGCTAGTGGTAAAGAATCCACTTGCCAATACAGGAGACATAAGAGACGCGGGTTTGACACGGTTGACACGGGTCAGAAAGATCCCCTGGAGGAGGGCATGGTAACTCACTCTAATATTGTTGGCTGGAGAATCCCATGGACAGAGGAGCCTGGTGGGCTATGGTCCATAGGATCTCAAAGAATCAGACACAACTGAAGTGACTTAGCATGCACGCATATACAATTCAAATGATAGAAGATCACAAAGGATTTCATATTTATTCCTGCCATTTTCACATTTTCTTTTAGTGTTTATTAAACATTCACACCATGAGGGAAAAGACTTCCACTGAAATTGGTAAATTTGTATGCAAAAAGTAAATGTAATACAAATATACCTTTCTGTATCCATCCATTGGTTATGGGAACATTTCTGTATAAATCGATTTTTGGTAAAAATATTCACTGTAAAGGTCACAGGGGCACTGTTATTTAAGATGATCTGATTATGAATCCTTTTGTAAAACAACAAATTCTGCAATGTGAATACTGTCCCCATCTAGTTGGTTTGCCTTGTTAATCCATAATTACACATATCAGATTTGCTTAAAGCAAAACACACTAATATTAATAAATGAGCTAGACATTTCTTAAGACGGGGATGTATTCTGATCTGTATCAGTCTGCAATGCTGGCTCCTTTTGAATCCACTATTAATCACCATCCCAGTCCAAGGAGATTCATCCTGACTTTGTTGAGAATGTAACAGTGACCTGTCCAAGGATTCCTCTATCTTTATATATGCTGTCACTTCAATTTAACCACCTGGTGAATTAATTCTTCAAGACTCATTCAAATGTCACTTCCCCCATGAAACCTTTCTTGATCTTCTCCCCACTCCTCCAGGCAGGCTTCCCTCTTCCATGGTCTTACAGTACCTTGCCCAGGCCTTGTCAAACTCTATGGTAATTATCTGTTTACACTTTCTCTCTCGCCTACCAGACTGTGCACTCCCTGAGAGCTGAGGTGATGTTTCATTCATTTATTCATTTCTATACTTCCAATACCTAACACCTCTGGCGCATAGCAGGTGTTTAATAAATGTCGGTTGTTTGACTAAATGATCACTGTTCTTAATTTTACATTTTTTGACCCTGAAAAACAACACTTTATTAAAATCATAAATTAAAATGTCAAGAGAAGGCTTACTAGTTTTGTTCATTTTTACTGATCTCTTCTCTCTTTGGTTAAAAAAAAAAAATTGCCATGCCAATTCACACCTTATGGATCAACCAACAAAAAACCCTCTAAACCAAATTCACAACTAATACATAATGCTTTTAGCATATCCGTTTTCTCCAAACATAATACAGCTACCTCCTAACCCACCGCTAACATCACTGCAGTAAAGACATGAGGATTCACTAATTAAAGGGGTGGGGTGAGGAAGAGGGGTGGGGGGAGTTACTGCAGGGATCACTGTAAGAGCTTTGTATCCTCATTGGCTGAGAAGAGAAGCCTGCTAAGAAAGTTGGGCATCTTTGGGGGAACAATAATGATGTCCAGTGGGACTTGGCCAACCTGGCTAGAGATTCCACATCCAGAATGTCCTAAGCAACAGCCCCAGCTGGGGGATTTCCATGACTTTGAAACCATCATTACCCTTCTGATGTGGGCAGAACAGGTTGGACCTGATCTGCCTGTGTGTTGCTGCAATCTGGCTTGGCATGGGATGATACCCAAGGACATGTAATGCCAAGAGTAGCCTAGCCCCATGGTGCAGACACACACACACACACACACACACCACTCCAATTCACACTCAAAAACCCCACACAAAACCTGCACTATCTTCCTCCCAAATTTGCATTCCTGTGTGCCAGTCACACACAGGGAGTGCCCCTCACATTCCCTCACTTCCCCAGACTGCCCCATCCACACCCCACTCTACCGGCACACTGTAGCCTAGCCTGGAACTGGAAGCTGGTGGGGACTGGTTTTGTTGGAGGCAACAAAGCCTCATGCACCCAGGCGTCCCGCTGGATCGACTCCATACATCTCTCCCCGCCCCCACCCATGAGAACCCCCAACAAGAGAAAGCTCAGCTCTGGGAAGTGGATGTGGGGATTGGGGGCCCAAAGAAAGAGAGCTTTAGAGGTGGGCAGGGTCACGAGTCCAGGCAGCTACCGAGCTCTCTCTCCGTGAAGCGACAGGGACGGCGAACTGGCAAAGGGACCGGGGCTGCCCTCCCACCGTATCGCATCCCATCTATTCATAGAAAAAGGCCAAAACCTGAGAAATAATCTACCCTCCCGTCTGCCCCGTGCCCCTCACCCGCCCCAACGGCTCTTGGAGCCACTGGCGCTCCAACAGCCTGCAACAAAGCGCCCCCGACACAGACCTGTTCCAGCCTCTTCGTGGCCCGAGCGGAGGGGAGCCGTTGCCGAGGGTTCTGCCTTTGGCGCCGGGCAGCAGGCGCCGGGGATGGGAGGAGGAGCAAGTACTGGGAGAGGAATGAGGACAAGAGGGGATGGGAGTCACAGCAGCCGCGGCGGTGGCCGTAGAAGGAGGAAGAGGAGGAGGTGGACGAGGAGGAGGAGAAGGAGGAGGCGGCGGCTTCTGTGGCAGCTGCGGAGGATGCTCCGGCGAGGGGCAGGGCTGGGCGTGCGGGGCGTGGGCTCACGTGCGCCCGATGGCCTGGGGATGCGCGCGCGCCTGGGTGTGTAAGAGCATCTGGGTGTATTTTGACTGCGATTATTCCAATTCCGACCTAGTCTGGAATTTATGGTTCCTGCAGCCAGGCGGAACTGAAGCCCTTTCAGGCTCCCAAACCTGATTATGCTGGTCTGGAGATCGGGCTTGGAGGTGAAATGAGCGAGATGGGGGAGAAAACGCTCAGCACTAGGGTGCCAGGCCTGCCATTAATGAACAGGTCGTTACCTTCAGTCTTCTTTCTGGGCACTAATAAATTGCATCCTTTAACACGTATCTTTGGAAAACCTATAGCTAAGGAGAATAGACAGTCACCATCACATGGTATTGAATGAGCTGCTCGCTATGTCAGCGCTGTCTGGAATACCCAGAAGGCAATTTCTGTTCTATCTTGGGATTAACTTTCGGGAGTTGAGGCACCATAACTTCATACAGGATCTGAGTTCTGCCTTTTCTCCTCTCACTCCATTGCCAAATCTCTGTGCTTGTACCAAGGTGTGAGGGTAGGTGGGTACTAAGTCACTTCAGCCCTGTCTGACCCTTTGCCACCCTATGGACCGTAGCAGTCCTATGGACTCCTCTGCCCGTGGGATTCTCCAGGGAAGAATACTGGAGTGGGTTGCCATGCCCTCCTCCAAGGGATCTTCCCAATCCAGGGATCGAACCTACATCTCTTACGTCTCCTGCATTAGGCAGGTGGGGTCCTTACTGCCAGCGCCACCTGGGAAGCCCTGTAACCAAGGTGGCATGCAGTCAATTCTCTACTTTTTAGTCTGCTCATCCAGCCAGTATTATCCAGATGCCTGGTTCACTGGTGTCAAGCAGTCGGTTAGTCCTCACGCCACTCTCCCTCTAGAAGTGGGACACTCAGTTTAGATGAGAACCAAAACCTGTTTCCTGGAAGTCAGAGGGTTGAAGAAGATCAGGCATCCAGCTGGAGACTATTTGGATCCACACCCCTCAAGCTAAGATAAAGTGAAACCAATTGAAAGACGCATAATTTTTCTCCATGACTGAATCCTTGATGAACCCCTTTCTTCGAGCCCTGCTGAAGATCTCCTTCCCACTCATGACCTTTTGAGCATTCCAATTCATCTTGCCTAGTGGCCTCTGCTTGTAGATTAACAAAGCACTTCCTAATAGTGGTATCCCTACCATGTCACCTCTGTGAATTAAGCAAGGAAAATATAATTGTTTGTATTTTACAGATAAGGAAACAGATTTAACAAAATTAAGTGTATTTCCCAAACATTATGAGGAACTCTGTACCAAGGTCACAGGATAAAATCCTTTGGGACTGACCAAGCCCCATAGCAACTGTTGTCATGAGCCTCCAGATCTAAACTGGCCAGTTCCCCTGACCCCATCTTAGGTAAAATACCCACCGCATAGCATCCTAACCAATCACTTAATACCAGCATTCCAGTAGGAATTTTTTCTATCTTAAGGCTATAAAGATTGAATGCTAGCCTGCTCAAAGGGGTTGGCTCTTCCTTGAGCCAGCTCCCTGTTCTAACAGCATCTCCCCCTCTAATAAACTTTACTCTCCTCTCATTCTCCCACATCTCTGGAAATTCTTTCCCAACCCAGGCATGGACCACAACGTATTACAGGCTAATAAGGGCTTCTCAAGGGTCGCTAGTATTAAAAAACCTGCCTGCCAATGAAAGAGACTAAGAGATGTTTGTTCAATCCCTGGGTTGGGAAGATTCCCTGGAGGAGGGCATGTCAACCCACTCCAGTATTCTTGCCTGGAGAATCCCATGGACAGAGGAGTCTGGTGGGCTATGGTCCATAGCATGGCAAAGAGTCAGACATGGCTGAAATGACTTAGCACATACACACAGGCTAATAAGTGGCAGACCCAGAATTGGGACTCAAGTCTTCAGATTTTTAGGGCAAAGCTCATTTTTTCCCCTTTGTCTTTTTTTTCCCCCTGCACCGTGGGCCTTGTGGGATCTTAGTTCCCCAGTGACCAAGGATCAAACACTGGCCCTAGCAGTGAGTGAAAGCTCTGAGTCCTAATCACTGAACCACCAGGCAATTCCCAAAGCTCCTATTTTAAATGACACCTTGCAAAGAAATTTCAAATTCATCTATTGATCTCCATGTTAGAAGGTAATGGTTTAGTGCATTGTCTAAATAGAAATTAAATAAAATGAGATTTTGAAGAAGTATTTCAGTTAGGTGGATGCATTCAGGTGTAACTCACAAGTTAGGAAGCAGAAAAGAGGTAATAACTTTTAGGTCTCAGTCCCCAACCAGCATACAAAAATGATTCTTTTGATTCTGCTACCAACATCTCCTGTAAGAATAATTGGGTACAGAAAGGACAGTAGAAACAGGATCTATTTTAATTTCCTGGGGGTGATAACCTTATGAATATTTCGCCCATGAGCTAGGTCTTTGTCTTCTAAGGCATGAGAAGAAACCATCATTTGTCATCAGGGGAGGAACCCTGTCTCCCACACAGCAGCCCGGGCAGTCCCAAGAGTATGCAGATGGCTATCAGGCAGAAGAGGCTGGAAGTGCTGGAGGCAAAAGCTGTGCTCTGGGGCCATACAGCTCTAGCTGAAAAATCTTGGAGAATGACTCAGTATGGATGTGTGCATGCTGAGTCACTTCAGTCATGTCCGACTCTTTGCGAGCCCATGGACTGTAGCCCACCAGGCTCCTCTGTCCATGGGATTCTCCAGGCAAGAATACTGGAGTGGGTTGCCATCCACTTGTAAAATAGGTGGAGAGATGTGAAAACCAAATGGAGGGGTACTGTAACTGAGCAGGATGCTCTGGGGCCTTCTCAGGACAGGGCCTCTCCCCCATATCCTCTGTTGTAGTGCCTCTCTCTAAAGTATCCAGATAATAGTATCTCATATATGTCCTGAGTTTTCCAGATGCTAAAACCACCACCTAATGGAAGAAATTAACTACTTGATGATCAGGAGGATGTACCACCCCGCCACCCCCACCGACCTACTGGCGCCTAAGGATGTTAACTGCCCTGTAGCCTCAACATCAACCAGAGAGTTGTGCCAGAGATCATCACATTCTTTGAGACCCTCATCCCCCATCTTGCTTTTAAAAATGTTTTGCTTGGGGACTTCCCTGGTTAGAACTTCCAGTGGTTGAAATTCAGCATTTTCACTGCTCACGCCTGGGTTCAGTCCCTGATTGGGGAACTAAGATCCTGCATGCCGTGTGGCATGGCCAAGAAAAGAATGCTCCCCGGTGGTGCAGTGGTAAAGAATCTGCCTGCCAATGCAGGAGACACAGGAGACTCGGGTTTGATCCCTGGGTCGGGAAGATCCCCAGGAGGAGGGCATGGCAATCCACTGCAATGTTCTTGCCTGGGAAACCCCGTGGACAGAAGAGCCGGGTGGGCTACAATCCATAAAGTCACAGAGAGTCGGACACGACTGAAGCAACTTAGCATGCATGCACAAAATCCTTTGGGAATTCAAGGTTTTGGGGGGCATGAACCCCTCCCCCTGGTTCTTCTTGCTTCCCTGTGCAATAAACCTCTGTGTGCTCCAAACTCTGACCTTTCCATATTTATATTTGTTTGGTCTCTCAGTGCCTTGGGCACCCAAACTTGCTTGAGACTTAGCAAGACTCAATAAATGATAGGTATTATTCTTAGAGAAAAGCAACAACTACATTAATGAGTCTTTCTCCATTAAAAGCAGAAACACTTTATCACTAGTGGTACCTCAATACTGAGAGCATGCAGAAGAGATTGCTTTTCTCCAGGATAGGAGAGATCGAGTGCTGGTGACAGGCGATAGGCAAGATAAACAAAGAGAGATGAGGGATTTCCAGCAACTACTGAGGACCAGCATGGAAGAGAACAGGATTAGAAGACAATGATAAAGAGGGTGTCTAAGATTGGGCCTGTAGGCCAGTTCACAGTTTTGTAACAATGTACATGGTTTACTCAAAGGGGTGTTTTGGCTTTTCTGAACAAGTTCCTTTTATCAAAAGACTTAATAAAGAGCTCCGTTCAGAATCTGTCAGAAATACCTGAATCTGACATTTAGCTAGGGACTCCCTGTTCTGATTTGGTACCAAACAGAGATTATTCTTGTTCGAGCCTTGCCAAGCACAGAGAGGTTGAGTCATAACAATGCTCAGAGCCAAGCTGCAGAAAAATTGTAAAGGAGGTGAAATTTGTCTCTGACACCCTTCAAGGTCTCGCTGTGTTACATACACCCTTATCTTCCCACTTAAAATCTCTGGACATCAAAATTCCTGACTTTCCCAACCAGGAAAAATGACCTAGATTTAGAATGAAGTGCCTTTATATGCTTCTCAAAAGGAAGACTAGCAGGAGGAAACAATGCTAAGCCCAGTGAAATGGATCACTAATGGAAGAAGGTCAGGCTTTCAGGGTGGTGAAGATACCCCGGGTGCCCTCACACCTTTTAGGTATGAGACGTTCCATGAACAAGACAAGACCTTGGAAATGTAAATTCACATCATAACAGAAACCCAGAACAGGAAGAGGCATTAGTTATTATTTCCAGCCCAACTCCTTTGTTTCACAAGTATTGATTAAACCAAGGCTCAGAAAGGTTAAGTGACTCTTCCATGACCACAGAGCTCCCAAGAAGGAGAGTCAGGACTTGAATTCCAGGCACAGATCTATTTCCACTACAATGTCTTACTCCATCTACCAGGAAGAAAACCAGGAACAATTGCTTAGGACTGATATTTGAGACTGCTCTGGGTACATAAGGATGACGTGAAAATAAGAACAGAGGACCAAAATGAAGGTGCAGTCTTGCTTCTTGCTTCCTTTAGCTTGCTCCTGACAGGAAATTTTTCTGAGTCGCTATTTCAAACAAGACTGACATGTAGAATCGTCTATGTGATGCCAGGCACCCGACTCTGGAAATGATATTAGAGGTATAAGACTATACTGAGGGTGGACAGAATCCTGGTCATTCCCTGAATCTTTTATTTATTATTGTGATAAGAATGTTTAATATGAGACCTACCCGTTTAAAAACATTGTTTAAGTTTACCATGTGTGTGTGCTAAGCTGCTTCAGTCGTGTCTGACTGTTTGTGACCCCATGGACTGTACTCCACCAGGCTCCTCTGTCCATGGGATTCTCCAGCCAAGACTACTGGAGTGGGTTGCCTGCCATTTCCTCCTCAAGGGGATTTTCCTAACCTAGGGATCGAACTCAAGTCTCTTATGTCACCTGCATTGGCAGGTGGGCTCCTTAACACTAGCACTGCCTGAAAGTGAAGTCGCTCAATTGTGTCCAACTCTTTGGACCCCATGGACTGTAGCCTATCAGACTCCTCCATTCATGGGATTTTCCAGGCAAGAGTGCTGGAGTGGATTGCCATTTCCTTCTCCAGGGGATCTTCCCGACCCAGGAATCAAACTTGGGTCTCCTGCATTGCAGGCAGATGCTTTACCATCTGAGCCACCAGGGAAGCACCACCTGGGAAGCCCCCAAATTGTTAACTATAGGCACAATGTAAAAAAGATCACTGGGATTTAGTCATCTTGCATCACTGAAATTTTATACCCATTGAATAGCCCCTAACCATTCCCCCTCCTCCCAATACCTGGCAACCACCATTCTATTCTCTGGATATTGGTGCCCATTGGGGTGCTGATAGGCATTGCATTGAATCTGTAGGCCACTTTGGGTGATATGGACATTTTAACAATATTAAATTTTTAATCTATGAATACAAGATGTCTTCCCATTTACTTGTGTCTTTTCACATTTCTCTCACAAGTGTTTTGTAGTTGTCAATGTACCAATTTTTGATCTCTGTGGTTAAGTTTATTCCAAAGCAATTTATTATTTTGATGTTACTGTAAATGATATTGCTTCCTTAAATGCCCCTTTGAATAGTTTATTCTTGGTGTATAGAAATGCAATTGGTTTGTGTATGTTGATTTTATATTCTGTAACTTCTTTGAATTCACTTATTAGTTCTAACAATTTTGGGAGGGATGTAGGGGGAGTCTTTAGGGTTTTCTACAAAGAGGATCATGTTATCTGCAAACAGAAAACATTTTACTGGTTCCTTTCCCATTTGGATCCCTTTTTGTTCCATCCAGTTGTTCTGACTGGGACTGCCAGTACTATGTTGAATAAAAGTGGCAAGAGCTGGCATCCTTGCCATGTTCCTGATCTTAAAAGAAAAGTCTTCAGTTTTTCACCACTGAGTATGATGTTAGCTATGGGCATTTCATATATAGTCTTTATTTTATTGAGGTGATTTCCTTTTTTTTCCCCCAGCTTTATTAAGGTATAATCAACAAATTAATATTGTATGTATTTAAGGTTGTACAATATTTTGATTTATGGGTCCACTGTGAAATGACTACCACATTCAAGCTAGTTAACACATCCATCACCTCACAAACTTACCTTTCTTTGTGTGTGTGGCAAGAAAATATTAAGATCTACTTTAGCAAATTTCAAGTATGTAATACAGTATTATTTATGGTCACCATGCTGTACATTCGACTGAGCGACTTCACTTTCACTTTTCACTTTCCTGCATTGGAGAAGGAAATGGCAACCTACTCCAGTGTTCTTGCCTGGAGAATCCCAGGGATGGAGGAGCCTAGTGGGTTGCCGTCTATGGGGTCGCACAGAGTCGGACATGACTGAAGTGACTTAGCAGCAGCAGCATGCTGTACATTAGATCCTCAGAATTTATTCATCCTGCATAAGTGAAACTTTGTGCACTTTGACCAACATAATTTCCTTCTATTCCTGGTATGTTGAGAGTTTTTATTACGAAAGTGAAAGTGTTAGTCACTCAGTCATGTCTGACTCTTTGCAACCCCATGGACTGTAGCCCGCCAGGCTTCTCTGTCAGTAGGATTCTCCAGGCAAGAATACTGCAGTGGGTTGCCATTCCCTTCTCCAGGGGGTCTTCCCGACCCAAGGATCAAACCCAGGTCTCTTGCATTGCAGATTCGTTACTGTCTGAGCCACTAGGGAAGCCCTTTATTACAAAAGGATGTTGCATTTTGTGAAACGCTTTTTCTGCATTTGTTGAGATGATCATGTAATTTTTTATCTTTCATGCCTCACATGAATTGATATTTTATATGCTGAACCATCCTTGTATCACAAGAATAAATCCCACTTGGTCATGGTGTGTGATCCTCTTAGTATGCTCTTGATTCTAGGTTTGCTAGTATTTTGTTGAGGATTTTCACATCTATGTTCATCATAGATATTGGCCTGTCACTTTCTTTTCTTTAGTTTGTCAGGCTTTGGTATCAGGATAATGCTGGCCTCATAAAATGAGTTTGGAAATTTCTCCTTCTCTTCCATATTTTTCGAATAGTTTGAGAAGAATTGGCATTAATTTTCCTTTAACTATTTCATAGAATACACCTGTAAAGCCATCTGGTCCTGGGCCTTTCTTTGTTGGCAGTTTTTCAATTACTGATTCAATCTTCTTAATAGTTAAAAATCTATTCAGGTTTTCAGTTTCTTTCTAATTCAGCCTTGGAAGTTTGTATGTTTCTAGAAATATGTGTTTTTCTTCTAGGTTATCTAATTTCTGGATATATAATTGTTCTCAGTAGTCTGTTACAATTCTTTTTATTTTTGTGACATCAATTGTTATGTCTCCTCTTTCATTTCTGACTTTATTTCAGTTTTCCCTCTTTCTTACTCTAGCTAAAAGTTTGTCAATTTTTTAATCTTTCTATTATGTGTCTTTTCTCTAGTTTGTCTATTTCTGCTCTGATCTTTCTATTTTCTTCTGTTAACTTGGGCTTTGTCTTTTTTTAGTTTCTTGAGGTGTAAAGTTAGGTTGATTGAGGTGTTTTTTTTTTTTTTAATGTAGGCATTTACTGCTAAAACTTTCCTCTTAATACTGCATTTACTGCATTTCATAAGTTCTGCTATGTTGTATTTTCCTTTTCATTTGTTTCAAGATTTTTTCTAATTTCCCATTGATTTCTTCTTTGGTCCATTGGCTGTTTAGGAGTCATTCCATGAGACTTAAATTTTTAGAATAAATCTTTGGTAGGAGCATATTATAATGAAAGTGAAAGTGAAAATCACTCAGTCATGTCCAACTCTTTACGACCCCATGGGCTGTAGTCCATGGAATTCTCCAGGCCTGAATACTGGAGTGGGTAGCCTTTCACTTCTTCCGAAGATCTTCCTGACCCAGGAATCGAAACAGGTCTCCTGCATTGCAGGAAGATTCTATACCAACTGACCTATGAGGGAAGCCCTATTATAATGAGACTCTCCTTAAAATAGAGTGCCAGGAAAGAATCTAGTTAGTGAAAGTTTCCAGTTTACTAGGATCTTGTTAATTAAAGTTTTACTGTAATCGCAAAACAGAGAAAAGATTGAAAATAACCTCATCTTTAAAAAAATAGACCATAAAGCCCAACACTATGAAGTCTTACTTTCTTTTCTTTTACTGTAGTATTTCCTATCTAAGCTGTTGACTGATTTTTTTCCAATAAACTATGGAAAATTATGAAAGAAATGGGAATATGAGATCACATGACCTGCCTCTTGAGAAATCTGTACACAGGTCAGGAAGCAACAGTTAGAACTGGACATGGAACAACAGACTGGTTCCCAATAGGAAAAGGAGTACATCAAGGCTGTATATTGTCACCCTGTTTATTTAACTTATATGCAGAGTACATCATGAGAAAGCCTGGGCTGGAGGAAGCACAAGCCAGAATCAAGATTCCCAGGAGAAATATCAATAACCTCAGATATGCAGATGACACCACCCTTATGGAAGAAAGTGAAGAGGAACTAAAAAGCCTCTTGATGAAAGTGAAAGAGGAGAGTGAAAAAGTTGGCTTAAAGCTCAACATTCAGAAAACGAAGATCATGGCATCTGGTCCCATCACTTCATGGGAAATAGATGAGGAAACAGTGGAAACAGTTTCAGACTTGATTTTCTTGGGCTCCAAAATCACTGCAGATGGTGACTGCAGCTATGAAATTAAAAGACGCTTACTCCTTGGAAGAAAAGTTATGACTAACCTAGATAGTATATTCAAAAGCAGAGACATTACTTTGCCGACTAAGGTCCGTCTAGTCAAGGCTATGGTTTTTCCTGTGGTCAAGTATGGATGTGAGAGTTGGACTGTGAAGAAGGCTGAGAGCCGAAGAATTGGTGCTTTTGAATTGTGGTGTTGGAGAAGACTCTTGAGAGTCCCTTGGACTGCAAGGAGATCCAACCAGTCCATTCTGAAGGAGATCAACCCTGGGCTTTCTTTGGATCTGAAGCTCCAGTACTTTGGCCACCTCATGCAAAGAGCTGACTCATTGGAAAAGACTCTTATGCTGGGAGGGATTGGGGGCAGGAGGAGAAGGGGACGACCGAGGATGAGATGGCTGGATGGCATCAGGGACTCGATGGACATGAGTCTAAGTGAACTCCGGGAGATGGTGATGGACAGGGAGGCCTGGCGTGCTGCGATTCATGGGGTCGCAAAGAGTCGGACACGACTGAGTGACTGAACTGAACTGAACTGAAGGGAATTCCCTAGCCGTCTAGTGGTTAGGATTCAATGCTTTCACTTCCATGGCTTGGGTTCAATCCCTGACCAAGGAACTAAGACCCTGCAAGCTGCTTGGCATGGCCAAAAATAAATAAATAAATAAATAAAGCCAAGTAAAGAGGAGGAGGAAAATGAAATAGTAAAAAGGACAAATAAAAATCACATAATAAGGAGCTAAGAATAAATCTAAATATATCAGTAGTATCTCTGAATATAAATAGGCTAAAGTACTCAATAAAAATGTCAAGGATTGTCAGGATAATTAAATGAACAAACCCCAGTTATATACTGTTTAAAAGAGAAATAATTTCATTTAGACTTCAATGTAAGGACATGGAAAAACTATATATCAAAGGGTAGAAAAATATACTGGGCAAAAACTCACCAAAGAAACATGAAGTAGCTATTTTCATATAACACTTTTAAATGTATGGCAAAGTGTTATTAGAGGTGAAAGAAGTCACTTCATAATGGAAAAAGCCAATTCAACTAAGAAGATATAATATTTCTAAATGTGTAATTGCCTGTTAACATAGTCAATGTTTTCTTCAAAACAACAATTGACAGATCTACGAGGATAAATTGATAAACCCACTATCATAGTGGGAGATTCTAACACATCTTTTATAGTAACTGATAGATCAAGCAAAAAATAAACAGTAAAGATAGTAAAAGACTTGAACAGCATAATTAGTAACTGGATATAATAGATATATATGTAAAAATTTTCAACAATTAGAGAGTATACATTACTTTCAAGTCTATTTGAAACACATACAAAAATTAACCACATACTAGCTTCAACAATGGAGAAGGAAATGGCACCCCACTCCAGTTCTCTTGCCTGGAAAATTCATGGACGGAGGAGCCTGGTAGGCTGCAGTCCATGGGGTCACTTAGAGTCGGACATGACTGAGGGACTTCACTTTCACTTTTCACTTTCATGCATTGGAGAAGGAAATGGCAACCCACTCCAGTGTTCTTGCCTGGAGAATCCCAGGGACGGGAGAGCCCAGTGGGCTGCTGTCTATGGGGTCGCACAGAGTCGGACACGACTGAAGCGACTTAGCAGCAGCAGCAGCAGCTTCAACAAATTTCCATGATTTGGTGTAGTAGTAGATCACCTTCTCTAATTATAATGCAACTAAATTATAAATCAGTATTTTTAAATGACTATGAAAAATTCACTTGTTTAGAAACTTGAAACACAATATTAGATAACTTATAGCTGAAAGAAAAATTATAATGAAAATTAGATTTAGAACTGAATACTTAGTTGTGAAACATAATGAAAAATACTGCATATCAAAATTTGTGAGATCATCTAAAATGATATTTAGAAGGAAATGAATAGACTTAAAAGCTTTCACTAGAGAAAAAGGAAGGTTCAGAACTTATTGTGAAAAATGAAAGTAAACATGTTAATTTCAGAAATTAGAGAATGAATATCAGACTAATCCTCATGAAAGCAGAAGGAAGGAAATAATAAAGATATAAGAGTCAATGAAATATAAAGCAAATATATAGATAGAAGTATACAAAATCAAGAATTACTTCTTTGAAAAGACTAATAAAATACAAAACCTCTAGAAAGATTAATCAATGGGGAAAAAGACAGATGATGCATATATGCATTTTAGAATTTAAAAAGTGGGAGACACAGATGCTACAGAGATGAAACATAACAATAAGATAATACAAAGAACTTCATATCAGTACATTTGAAAACTTGAGTTTAAAAATGAGCTTATTCTTTGAAAAATACATTTACTGAAAGTGAATTTAGAAATAGAGAATCCAAAAAGTCCTTTAACCACTAAAGAAAATGTCAGTACATAAAATTGTACCCAGGGGGGTGGAGGGGAAACACTGGACGCACAGTTCTTGACAGGCTTGGTTGGTTGGTTCTACCAACCACTGAAGGAAAATATCATTCAATATTTCTCAATTGTTTCCATAGAAAAGAAAATTAGTACACTCCTAGAGTTATTTTGGTACCAAAACCTAACAGAGGAATGATACAAATCACTCATTCATGGCTATGAGATGTAAAAATTATTTTAAAACTTATGGCACGCCACTCCAGTACTCTTGCCTGGAAAAATCCATGGACAGAGGAGCCTGGTGGGCTGCAGTCCATGGGTTGCGTGACTGAGCACGCATGCATGAGGGTAATAGGGAAATGGGTTGGTAGCAATAAACTGGTAAAACTAAAAAAAAAAAAAAAAACTTAAAAAACTAAATTTAGCAATGTATTAAAAAGATAATGAATATTTACCAAGTTGGGTTTACACCAGAAATGCAAGGTTAGTTTGGAGAAATGACAAAACTCATCATATTAACTGATTAAAAAGAAAAAATCCCATATGATCATTTTACCAATATGGAAAACACATTTAATAATACTTAACATTCATTCATGATTTTAAAAGTCCCTTAGCTAATTAGGAACAAAAGGGCTCTTCCTATATCTGATAAAGTGCCCTATGCCAATAAGTACAGCAGACATCATCCCGGGGAAATCTCGAAAGTATTTCCTTTAACATCAGAAACCAGACAAAGATGCCTCCTGGCACAATCCTTGTTCAGCCAGTGGAGGTTCCAGCAAGTACAGTCAGACAAGGAGAAAAAAAAAAAAAAGGTGTGGGGGAGAAAGAAATGGTAATTGTTTGAATTTTGTGTGGTATATTTTATATCAATTATGTCAATAAAGCAGTTAAAAAAAATTTCTGCCTTGATCCTGGCCTAACCTGAGCCAACCTGGCATTACTTAATTTAAACTAACACCTTCAGTATTGAGTTAGAGTGATCCTGTAACAAGAAGATCTCAGCCCAAGAACTTCCACCTATGTGCCTCTCTCTTAGGTTAAGTACTTGGTGTAGGAACAGGAACTGCTGGCAGTTAGAGCTGCCTTTGAGGCATGGAGTCTCTGCATCTATAATGATGTAGACCAGACTATGCATTATGATACCATCGAAGCAAAATTGGATGCTCAGTTTTGCCAGGTGAAGTGGCACTATTCCAGAAGGGGTAGAATTTTCACATCCAATCTGTTTCATTGAGTACATGTCCAGTCAAGTTGGTCTGGGTGCAGCCAAGACCCTACCTCAAGAGAGCCTCTGACCTAGGAATTTTACTGCCACTATAGTCAGTTGCATCTAACTGAGGCAAGTGAAGCAGACAACAGGCAGATGCCCCTATGCAGGAGCACTGGCTGCTTCTCAAAGAACCGGCTTTTGGTTTCATTGCTTTTCTCTATTGTCTTTCCGTTTCCTATATTATTGATTTATACTTTAGTCTTCATTATTTATTTTCTTCTAATTACTTTGTATTTGTTTTTCTAATTTTTAAGGTGGAAGCTGAGATCATTGATTTGAGATCTTTCTAAACTACTTCTAGTTACATACCACAAATTCTGTACATTATATTTTCATTTTCACTGAGTTCAAAATATTTTCTAATTTCCCTTTGACCTCTTATTTGACTTATGGATCATTTAAAAGCATGGTATTCAGTTTTTAAATATATTTAAAACTTCTTAGATGGTTTTATTATTAATTTATAAATTAATTCTATTGCGGTGAAAGAATATACATTGTATCACCTGAGTACCTTAACATTTGTTGAGACATTTTGTTCAACAGGGGTTTCCTTGGTAGCTCAGACAGTAAGGAATCTGCTTACAATGCAGGCAACCTGGGTTCCATTCCTGGGTTGGGAAGATCCCCTGGAGAAGGAAATGGCAACCCACTCCAGTATTCTTGCCTGGAGAATCCCATGGACAGAGGAGCCCGGTGGGCTACAGTCCATGGGGTCACACAGAGTTGGACATGACTGAACGCCTAACATACTACACTGTTTTGTTCAACAATATGATCTATCTTGATAGATGTTCCATCTGCACTTGTGACATCTGCTGTTGTTGGGTGGACTGTTCTATATGTGTCAAACAAGTGCGATGATACTGTTGTTTAATCCTACAATACCATTGCTTATTTTCTCTCTACTTACTCTATTAAACATTGACAGAATGTTGTTGAAATCACCAACTATAGTTCCAGATGTCTTCTTATTGTTCTACCACTTTTTACTTCATGTACTTTTTAGGAGCATAAGCATTTAGGAATGCTGTGTCCTCGTGAAGAATTGATCCCCTTATCATTATGAAATGACCTTCTCTGTCACTGATAGTAGTTTTTTGCTATCAAATTCACTTTGTTATGAATGCAATCGTGACAACTTTCTTTTGGCTAGGGTTAGCATGGTGTGTCTTATGTCATCCTTTTACTTTTTACTTGTTTGTGTCTTTATATTTAAAGTGTGTAAAGCATACTTCATTTTACTGTACTTTGTTTTATTTCCCTTCACAGATATTGCATTTTTTAATAAATGGAATGTTTGTGGCAACTCTGCATTGAGCATATCCATTGGCACCATTTTTTCAACAGCATTTGATCATTTTGTATCTCTGTAACATATGTTGACAATTCTCCTGATATTTCAAACTTTTTCATTATTATTATATTTGTTATGGTGGTCTGTAATCAGTGATTTTCAATATTGGTATTGCAACTTTTGTTTTTAATTTTTAAATTAAGGTATGTACAGTACTTTTTTAGACCTAATGCTATTACACACTTTATAGATTACAGTATAGTTTAAACATAACTTTTATATGCTCTGAGAAACCATAAAATTAATATGATTCCCTTCATTGTGATATTTGCTTTATTGTAGTGGTATGAAGTCAAGTGTGCAATATCTCTGAGGTATACCTGTATATTAAATTCAGCAATATTTGAATCTTACTATTTTTATTGAATCTGACAATCTTTGCCCTTTAATTAGGGAGATTAGACCATTGACTTCTAATGTGATTATTGTTATAGTTGGTGCTAACTCTATCATCTTGCTATTTGTTTTCTCTTTGCCTCATCGGTTCTTTGTGCCCTTTCCCTCTTTTTCTACATTTTTTGGGATTATTCTTCATTTTTAATTATCATATTTTATCTTCTTTGTTGGTTTATTAGCTATAGCTTTTGTTATTTTACAGATTGATTCAAGATTTACAGAAACATTTGTAAGTGATTAACAGTCTACTGTCAAGTGAATTTATGCCCCTTCACCACAGAGGAGCCTGGCAGGCTACAGTCCATGAGGTCGCAAAAAGTCAGACACGACTGAGTGAATAACACTTTCACTTTATTCACAAGTAGTATAAGAACCTAACAACTGTATAAATCCATTTCTTCCCTCCCAGACTTTACGCTACTGTCATACATCGTATTTTTACTTATTTAGAGTGAAAGTGAAAGTGAAGTCGCTCAGTCGTGTCCGACTCTTTCCGATCCCATGGTCTGTAGCCTACCAGGCTCCTCCATCCATGGGATTTTCCAGGCAAGAATACTGAAGTGGGTTGCCATTTCCTCTTCCAGGAGAACTTCCTGACCCAGGGATTGAATCCGGGTCTCCCGCATTGTAGGCAGATACTTTACCATCTGAGGCACCAGGAAAGTCTTATTTATAAGACTATTTACTTATTTATAAACCCCACAATTCATTGTTATTTTATCTGTTTAAAGAATCAGCTATCCTATAAAGAGATTTAATCATTATGGAAAAATATATATTTACCCAAGTAGTCATCATTTCCAGCACTCTTTATTCCTTTGTATAGATACAAGTTTCCATCTAGTATCATTTTTGCTCGACTTGAAAGACATCCTTTAATATTTCTTGTAGTTTGGGGTTGATGGTGTGAAGTATCTTAAGCTTTGTGTGTCTGAAAATGTCTGTCTGTCATCTTCATTTTTAAAAGTTATTTTCCCTGGGTATAGAACACTAGGTTAACACATTTCCTTTCAGAACTTTAAAGATATTATTTTCATTCTCTTCTCACTTGCACCATTTCCCATGAAAAATCTACTGTGACTCTTATTTTTGATCTTCCGTGCATAAACTTGTCTTTTTTCTCTGGCTGCTTTTAAGATGTTCTCTTTATCATTGGCTTTGATAAATTTGATTAGGATGTCGTTTGGTATAATTTTCTTCAGGTTTCACGCTTGTGAGAGTCTCTGAGCTACCTGAATCTGTGGGTTTATAGATTTCATCAAGTTTGGAAATTTTTCGACTATTGTTTCCTCAAGCATTTTCCCTAACGTTTCCTTGCTCTCCTTCAGTGACTCCAATTACTCATATATTAGGCTGCCTAAACTTGTTTCACAGCTCACTGATGTGCCTTTCACTATATTGATTCTTTCTGTCCTGTGTTTTCCAAAGGTAGTTTTTAATTGTTGTATTTTTCAGTTTACTGATATTTTCTCCTGCAGTGTCTACTTTGCCGTAAATCCCATTTTGTTGTTCAGTCGCCAAGTCATGTCCAAGTCTTTGTGACCCCATGGACTGTATGTAGCACACCAGGTTTCCCTGTCCTTCACTATCTCCCAGAGTTTGCTCAAACACATGTCCATTGAGTCGGTGATGCCATCCAGCCATCTCATCCTCTGTTGCCTCCTTCTCCTCCTGTCCTCAATCTTTCCCAGCGTCAGGGTCTTTTCCAGGTAGTTGGCTCTTTGCATCAGATGGCTAAAGGACTGGAGCTTCAGCATCAGTCCTTCCAGTTAATTTTCAGGGTTGATTTCCTTTAGGACTGACTAGTTTGATCTCCTTGCTATCCAAGTGACACTCAAGTGTCTTTGCCAGGACCACCATTTGAAAGTATCAAGTCCTTGGCACTCAGCCTTCTTTACAGTCCAACTCTCACATCTGTGGGGGCTTCCCTGGTGGCTCAGAGGTTAAAGCATCTGCCTCCAATGCGGGAGACCCAGGTTCGATCCCTGGGTCGGGAAGATCCCCTGGAGAAGTAAATGGTAACCCACTCTAGTATTCTTGCCTGGAGAATCCCATGGATGGAGAAGCCTGGTAGGCTACAATCCACGGGGTCACAAAGAGTCGGACACGCCTGAGTGACTTAACCCTCTCACATCCGTACATGACTACTGGAATCCAATTTAGTATGTTTTAAATCTTATACATTATAGTTTTCATCTCTAAAGTTCTATTTGGGTCATTTATAATTTTTTTCCATGTCTCTATGAGACACTGTGAATATATGTAAGTCACTCAGTCATATCCAACTCTTTGAAGCCCCAGGGATTATAGCCCACCAGGCTTCTCTGTTCATGGAATTCTCCAGGCAAGAATATTGGAGTGAGGAACCATTTCCTTCTCCAGAGGGAGTCTTTCCGACCCAGGGGGTAAAACCTGGGTTTCCTGCATTGCAGGCAGACTCTTTACCATCTGAGCCACATATGGACTACAGTTAAAGTAACTGTTTTAATGTCTTTGCTAATTTGAGTGCCTGTGTTAATTTTGGGTTAGTTTTTAATTGATTCATTATTCTCATTAGTGGTTAAGTAATGTTACATTGTATGAATGGACCGTAATTTATTTAACTAGAGCAGTATTGATGCATATTCTATGCCTTTCAGTCTATTACTAATACAATTAATGCTACAATGGACATTCTTATATTTATGTCTTTGTGAAATATGTTGGTAGGAAAAATTTCTGAAATCAAATTGCTGAGCTAGAGAGTATGTGCATTTAAAATTATTTAGTTAGTTGGTTATTTAAATTTTTAATGTGATAGTCATTCTGACCCCATTAAAAGGGACCTGGCTCATTCATGCAAGTGATATCTGGAACAGGTATAGTCCCAGTGTCCTTTGATACTTGGTTCCTGCTTTTGATATTCATTCAGATACCACACATTTGGTTTTCCCACACCTGCCAAATTTATGATTTTCCTCTTGTCTTTCTTAGTTCTTCCCATTTGACACTGCCTCTCAACTTCCACTGCTTTCCTAAGACTCTTGCATCACCACTTATTTTAGATAGTTTTTTTTGTTGTTGTTTATATATAATTTTGTTATTTCTTCCTTCCAGATCCATGAGCAAGAACTTCAGGAAGAAGCAGCTCCTGTTACCCATCTATGACTTGTGGGGCGAACTCACTAGGTTGCTCTGCTTCCTACGCTCCACATTATGAGAAGAACATCAGAAAGTATTTAGAGGGCAACTTTCTCTTTAGGCACGGATACAGGGCTGCATGCTTACCTACCACCTACTAGGACGGAGCTTTGGTCACTGTGTTGGAACATGTCCGAGCTTGATAAAGATTCATGCCACCAGCTTTGGGCTCCAAATGCTGGTATATATGAAGATATTCAGTCATCTTTCACAGCAGAATCAAAGAAAGCTACTTTTCTTGAATTGAAGAAACTAGGGAAAACCACCAGGCCATTCAGGTATGAAAGTGAAAGTCACTCAGACTCAGAGGGAGAGGGAGAGGGTGGGATGATTTTGGAGAATGGCATTCTATCATGTATACTATCATGTCAGAATTGAATCGCCAGTCTATGTCTGATGCAGGATACAGCATGCTTGGAGTTGGTGCATGGGGATGACCCACTGAGATGTTATGGGGAGGGAGGTGGGAGGGGGGTTCATGTTTGGGAACACATGTAAGAATTAAAGATTTTAAAATTAAAAAAAAATAAAAAAATAAAAGAGTGATATAAAAAAAATAATAATAAATAAATAAATAAAATGATCCAAAAAAAAAAAAAAAAGAAAGTCACTCAGTCATGTCCAACTCTTTGTGACCCCATGGACTATACAGTCCATGGAATTCTGCAGGCCAGAATACTTCTCCAGGGGATCTTCCCAGGTCTCCCACATTGCAAGCACATTCTTTACCACCTGAGCCACAAGGGAAGCCCACGAATATTGGAGTGGGGTAGCCTATCCATTCTCCAGTGGATCTTCCTGACCTAGGAATTGAACTGGGGTCTCCTGCATTGCAGGTGGATTCTTTACCAACTGAGCTATCAGGGAAGCCCTTAGGTCACTCAGGTATGACCTAAATCAAATCCTTTACCTAAATCAAATCCCTAAGCTAAATCAAATCCTTACTGTATAATATACAGTGGAAGTAACAGATCCAAGGGATTAGATCTGATAGAGTGCCTGAAGAACTATGGATGGAAGTTCATAACATTGTATGGGACACAGTGGTCAAAACTATCCCCAAGAAAAAGAAATGCAAAAAGGCAAAATGATTGTCTGAGGAAGCCTTACAAACAGCTGAGAAAAGAAGAGAAGCAGAGGCAAAGGAGAAAAGGAAAGATATACCCAGCTGAATATAGAGTTTCAAAGAATAGCAAGGAGAGATAAGAAAGCCTTCCTAAGTGATCAATGTAAAGAAATAGAGGAAAACAATAGAATGGGAAAGACTAGAGATCTCTTCAAGAAAATTAGAGACACCAATGCACCGTTTCATGCAAACATGTTTTCAATAAAGAACAGAAATAGTATGGACCTAACAGAAGCTGATGAGATTAAGAAGTGGCAAGAATATACAGAACTCCACAAAAAAGATCTTAATGATCCAGATAACCATGATGGTGTGATCACTCACCTGGAGCCAGACATCCTGGTTTGTGAAGTTAAGTGGGCCTTAGGAAGCATCACTATAAACAAAACTAGTGGAGGTGATGGAATTCCAGCTGAGCTATTGCAAATCCTAAAAGATGATGCTGTTAAAGTGCTCCACTCGATATGCCAGCAAATTTGGAAAACTCAGCAGTGGCCACAGAACAAGAAAAGTTTCAGTTTTCATTCCAGTCTCAAAGAAAGGTAATGCCAAAGAATGTTCAAACTACCGTACAATTGCACTCATTTCTCGTTTAGCAAGGTAATGCTCAAAATCCTCCAAGTGAGGCTTCAACAGTATATGAACCAAGAACTTCCAGATATACAAGCTGGATTTAGACAAGGCAGAGGAACCAGAGATCATATTACCAACATCCGCTGGATCATAAACAACAACAACAACAAAACAAGAGAATTCCAGAAAAACATGTATTTCTGCTTCATTGACTACACCAAAGCCTTTGACTGTGTGGATCACAATAAACTGTAGACATTTCTTAAAGAGATGGGACCACCTCTTAAAGAGATGGCAGACTACCTTACCTGCCTCCCATGAAAATTGTATGCTGGTCAAGTAGCAACAGTGAGACCCAAAGATGGAACAACAGACTGGTTACAAATTGGGAAAGAAGTACATCAAGGCAGTATATTGTCACCCTGCTTATTTAACTTCTATGCAGAGTACATCATGCAAAATGCCAGGCTGGATGAAGCACAAGACAGAATCAAGATTGCTGGGAGAAATATCAATAATATTGCATATCAGATATGCAGATGACATCAGCCTTATGGCAGAAAGCAAAGAGGAACTAAAGATCCTCTTGATGAAGGTAAAAGAAGAGAGTCAAAAAGCTGGCTTAAAACTCAACATTCAAAAAATGAAGATCATGGCATCTTGTCCCATCCCTTCACGGCAAATAGTTGGGGAAACAATGAAAATAGTGACAAACTTTATTTTTTGCACACCAAAATCACTGTGGCTGGTGACTGCAGCCATAGAAGATGCTTGCTCCTTGGAAGAAAAGTTGTGACCAACCTAGACAGCATATTAAAAAGCAGAGATGTCATTTTGCCAACAAAGGTCCATGTAGTCAAAGCTATTCCCTTGGACTGTGAGAGGATCTAACCAGTCAATTCTAAAGGAAATCAGCCCTGAATATTCATTGGAAGGACTGATGCTGAAGCTGAAACTGCAACACTTTGGCCACTTGATGCGAATAATTGACTCATTTGAAAAGAACCTGCTGCTGGGAAAGATTGAAGGTGGGAGGAGAAGGGGATGATAGAGGATGAGATGGTTGGATGGCATCACCGACTCAACGGACATGAGTTTGCATAAACTCCGGGAGTTGATGATGGACAGGGAAGCCTGGCATGCTGCAGTCCTTGGGGTCTCAGAGTCAGACACAACTGAGCAACTGAACTGAACTGAACTAATGGTTTTTCCAGTAGTCATGTGTGAATGTGAAAGTTGGACCATAAAGAAGGTTGAGCACTGAAGAATTGATGCTTTCAAACTGTGGTGTTCGAGAAGACTCTTAAGAGTCCCTTGGACTGCAAGGAAATCAAACCAGTCAGTCCTAAAGGAAATCAATCCTGAATATTCATTGGAAGGACTGATCCTGAAGTTGAAGCTCCAGTCCTTTTGCCACCTGATGCAAAGAGCTGACTCATTAGAAAAGACCCTGATGCTGGGAAAGATTGAAGGTGGGAGGAGAATGGGATGACAGAGGATGAGATGGTTGGATGGCATCACCAACTCAATGGGTATGAGTTTGAGCAAGCTCCATGAGATAGTGATGGACAGGGAAGCCTGGTGTGGTGCCATCCATGAGGTAACAAAGAGTCAGACATGACTGAGCAACTGAACAGCAACAATAAATTATGTCCTGTATGCCTATAGACATGGATGAGTAAGGTTTATACTTCTTGCAAGTTCAGAAAGTACTTGACCTCCTAACTATTCTGAGAAATATGGTGGCCCAGCTTGTCAAAAGGGAGCCAGTGTACCCTGCCACTTAACTGAGGATAGGGTATACTCAGGACCCGTTGGTGCTTGGTAGACCAAACCCTGATCAATGAACCCAGTTGCCTATTTAACCCATAGTTACCACTCTGTGAACAACTATCACCAATGCATCTTTCTGAGGACTCTCAAGATCACCTCATAGGTAAGTATATAGGAGGGTGTCACGGGGCACTGCTGCCCATTGGCCACTATCCTATCTCTCTTGGTCCTTGACTTTGCTTTCCTTGAATCTCAGGACCCAGCCACTGATATAGAGGTGAAGTTTCAGTGGATGGGATATAGCAAGGAATGGGGGTAAATGGGATAGATAGATTCACATAAAGGGGTTAGCTGGAAACCTATTGTGTCAGTAATGTTCATTACCTTGAGTGCCCCATATGGTGGTGTTTTTGTATGTGTGATTGTCTCCCATGGTGACGTTCTGTTCAAGGACCCAGAATTGTCCAGTATGCTTCATGTCCTGACCTTCAAAATGCTGGTAAATTACAGCTTCTTATGTCCTACATAGAATTGGAGAGTGAGGAAGGCAGTGAATATAAAAGTCATAATTACTGCAAAAATAAGTATTTCTGGCTGGATGAATGTGATAAGTTACAACAAAACTGGGGAATAGTAAGGAGGGAAGCTAGTATGTTGCTAGTAAAAGATGAAACAGCAGAGGTACTCCTCTAGATAGCACTTGGTTGATGTTTTCAACCTCACTTCTACATCTTCGAGCAGTAAATAATTCACAAATAGATACAAACGTGAAGAACCTTGAATGGGGCCCTCCAAAATTGGGATGATTATTGACAGCAGTAACCAAAGACCATATAGCTGGATAATTTGGAGCCAGAAGATGCTTTTGATAAACAAAATAAACACTGCTGAAATAGATAAGGAGCTGGTGCTAAATACACATGATTGATTTTTTCCCCAGGGCATCTGCCACTCTGAGGATTTTGTGAAGTTATAAAAAGGGAATATGCTAGAAATAGCTGACTGTGAGATGTTTGAGATCCTAGGGGTGTTTGGAGATCTGAAGTGGAGGCAGAAGACTTTTGGATCTCCTAGTCTACTCCTCGACTTAGAAGCAGCTATCACAAGTGATGACACGTTGGAGATGTCTTGTCAGTGATGGAGCCCTACTAAAAATCATGTTCAAGGTCTTGACTTGAATGGATCACAGTGGCCATCAGAGCTGGTTCATGGTACAAGAGAAATACTTGTATGTGAGCTTCTCCAGCTAGGAAATATAATTGTTCCCTCTCAGAGAATAGGCAGTTACAATATTCTGTGCCTATCAGGGTTGGATCTCAGCCAGGTGTAGCCATGAGTAGGCATCCATATACAGCCTGCTCTGGATCATGTAAGCTAATTGTAGAGTGTGGTGGTGTGGGGCTTGGAATCCAAGAGAATCCCAAACCTAGCTCTTTGAAATTAGACAAATCAGTTAATTTCTTCAAACATTAGTCTCCACATCTCGAAAAATGTGAATGACAATAGTACTAAAACATAAAGGATTGTTATGAGGACTTTTATATTTTCTACCAGTTTTGTAGAGATATAATTGACCTGCAGCACTGTATAAGTTTAAAGGGTACAGCATAGTGTCTTGCTTACTCCATAAAACGGTTGCCACAATATATTCAGTGAACATCCATGAGGATTTAAATGAAATAATTTGTGCAAAGCATTTACCCCAGTGCTTGGAGAATGGGATTAACATCAGTTATTATTTTTCTTGGGTCTGGATAACCAAAGTCTGTGGAAGAACCTACCAGGGTGAGGCTGCCTCCATTTTTCCCTCTTATTCCATTTTTTTCTGAAGTAATGTTGGATTTCTCCTTCCAGATAAGTAGAGCTCTGGAGCAACTGGATTTAGACTGGAGTGTGCTGTCACTGGGCTTCTCGGGTGGTGCTAGTGGTAAAGAACCCACCTGCCAATGCAGGAGACATAAGGGACCCATGTTCAATCTCTGGGTCAGGAATATCCCTTTGACGATGAAATGGCAATCCACTCCAGTATTCTGGCCTGGAGAATTCCATGGACAGAGGAGCCTGCCAGGCTATGGTCCATCATATCACAAAGAATTGGATACGAGTGAGCGACTTAGCATGCATGTGCTGTCACTGGAATTTGTATTGCCCACAGGGATAGTGCTGGGCTGGAATGCAGTCTGCAGAAGATAGAACAGAGTTGGCTCATCCAAGCGGCAACATTATGGAGAAAAATTGAAATGAAGGCCAGGCAAATAGTCAAATCTAAATATTAGTCCAAATAGGCTGGATAGGAGAATCTGTGATGTAGGTAACAGAGTAGAGAGGGGAGAAATTACCTAAAAGCCAGAGAGGGCTTGGTTATTACTCTGTTCCACCACAGACAAGTTGAATGGCCTTGAGCATCTAAATTAAACTTGCTTTATATTCTGAGTTTGCCATTTCCTTAGCTGTTGGCCTTGGATGAGTTACTTACCTTTCTGTTCTACAGTTTCCTCATCTGTGAAAACAGAGATTAAGAAGGATACATAAGTCATAGCATACTTGTGAGAATTAAAAATGGCAGTCTCTACAAAGTACATGTTATACCTAGTGTTTGGCACACAGTAAGTTTGCAATGAATGTTAGTTGTTGCTGTTAAACAGAGGGCAGAATAAAAGCCTGGGAAAATTCCCCAAGCTGTGGCTCACACACACCAACAAGTTTTCTAAGATGCCTTTGACTACAGTATGAGCAGAAGGAGTTAGAAAGGGCATTGACTTAGACGGGGTGTCCTCCAAGCTGTCCTAAAGGCTTGATATATAATGACAGTCAGTAACAGTTCAAAATGTGAACCACTATATCCACAAGGGGCTTCCCAGATGGCACTAATGGTAAAGAACCCACCTGCCAATGCTGGACATGTGAGAGACACGGAATCGATCCCTGGATCAGGAAGATCCCCTGGAGGAGGGTATGGCAACCCTCTCCAGTATTCTTGCCTGGAAAATCCCATGGACAGAGGAGCCTGCTGGGCTACAGTCCATGAGGTTGTAAAGAGTCAGACATGACTAAAGTGGCTTGGCATGCAAGCATATCCACGACAGAGATACTGAGTTGCTCCAAAAGATGACAGTCTTCATCTTGCAAAGCTGAGCTGCTGGGTCTTTCTCCATTACTCTAGCTCTTGGAGTCTATGCCTATCAGTCATGGGTATTGGATATCCTTGAAGTAACATGTCTAGGTTTCTAGGTTAGCCTTCATGGCCAGTACCCCTCACACATACACAAAGTTGGTGGAACACAGGCAGAGATATTTCCTTCCTAGAGAAGCAGGCGAGTAAAATGACAGTGGCCTTCCCAGGTGGCAGTCATAAAGAATCTGCCTGCCGATGCAGGAAGCACGGGTTCCATCCCTGGGTCAGGAAGATCCCCTAGAGGAGATGGCAACCTGTTCCAGTATTCCTGCCTGGGAAATCTCATGGACAGAAGAGCCTGGAGGGCTACAGTCCATGGGGTAGCAGAGTCAGACACAACTGAGCAGCTGAGTGCACACACACAGACACACACACACACTGACAGTGATGCAGCCAGGGTTCTAAGTTAGATAGCCATTGATTGTTGTTTTTATGATATTGGTTGGGATAGTGTGGGAATAGTTATGTCTAGGAGGCCAGCATGAGGTCAGAGATGAAAAGTGGCTCCAACTACTAGAGAACTAGGGCCATGATGAGAACCAGATAAACATTTTCCTCTTTTGAGAAAGTTAACCTGGAGGCCAGTGAGTGTAGTAAAATGGGGTAGAAGCAGTAGCAATTCTCCATCAACTTCAGATATCAATAGACCGCTTTGAATGACCTGAGGGTCCCAATCTGGTGGGGCTGGCACTTTGTCAGGCACTATGTAAATGACTGGGGTGTCCAGGCCTTCATTTAAGAAAGTCACCTCTGGGTTTTTCAAGGTCTCCTCAGAGGTGGTGCTACTTTAGATGATCCAGAACTGTCCAGACTTGGGATTCTTTCAAGGTCAGATCATGGGAATAAATTAGAGACATCCTCCAGGTAGATAGATAACAAATATTCTGTTGATGAGGTTTATAATATCCAAAGTCAGCAAACTAAGGCTCATGAGTCAAAATCAAGCCACTCTTTGGTTTTCTTTTGCCCATGAACTAAGAATAGTCCCCCCTCCCTTTGGCCATGCTGGGCTGTTTGTGGGGTCTTAGTTCCCCAACCAGGGATTGAGCCTGGGCCCACGGCAATGAAAGCACCCAGTCCTAACACTAGACTGCCAGGGAATTCCCTAAAAATCATTTTTACAGATAAGCATTTGCAATTGATTTAATGGCAGGTTGGAGAATGCAATGGCAGCCCACTCCAGTATTCTTGCCTGGAGAATCCCAGGGATGGCAGAGCCTGGTGGGCTGCCATCTATGGGGTGGCACAGAGTTGGACACAACTGAAGCGACTTAGCAGTAGCAGCAACAATGCAAACTCAAAACCAAATTAAGTGAAATATTATTTTAAAAAAGGTTTTCCATTTTTCTCATTAGCTGGTTTATATTATCAAAATGGGCTTCCCAGGTGGTGCTAGTGGTAAAGAACCCACTTGCCAATACAGAAGACATAAAAGACTCGGGTTTGATCCTGGGTCAGGAAGACCCCCTGGAGAAGGGAATGGCAACCCATTCCAGTGTTCTTGCCTGGGAAATCCCAAAGACAGAGGAGCCCGGTGGGCTATAGTCCATAAGGTTGCAAAGAGTCAGATACAACTGAAGTGACTTTGCACATATTATCAAAAATCACACCCAATCAGTATTGTATTTAGAGATTTTTCAATAAAAATTTATGGGAATCATTTTGCTCTCTTATGATGAAAGTACATCACAAGTGCTTATGATGCTTATGATGAAGCTACATAATAATATTCTTACATTTTCTCTTGGCCTGCAAAGTCTAAAGTATTTCCTATCTGGCCCTTCACAGAAGAAAAAGTTTTCTATCCCCTGGGTAAGATAATAAAAACAATAATAAATAATGCTAGTTAATATTTATTGAGTACTTACTATATACTCAGGCATCACTCTAAGATGTTTACATGGATGATCACATTTATTTCTCACCGTATTCCTATTTGCCATTATTCTGATTATGTTCATTTTATCCCTGTTACAATGGAAAAAAGTTACATAACCAAACCAAAGATGCAAAGCTAGGGTGTGGTGGAGCCAGGATTTGAATCCACAGTCTACCTCTGGAACCCAAACTGTCAATTGTTGAGCTATATAAACAATGGATCAGGCATCACACAGGCCCAAGAGCTGAACAAAACTTTCAAACTAGTCAAGGTTCTAGATTGGTGAAGGAAAGTCTGGCTCCACCTCTTGCTCTTTCCGTCCAAGTCATAGGACTCCATAAGGGCAGTCCATGCTCTGAGAGGTCAACAATCAGAGGAGTAAGTGTACTACAGCGGCAGGAATCCTGGCAGAGATGACTTAGCCTGTTTCCTTTCTCACGAGGAGCAGCAGAGCTTTTGTGGGCATTAGGAGGCTGGGTGAAACCCTCCCAGACACTGGCTGCTGCAGACATTCACACAGCCTGGGTATTGGGTTCTAAGGGTTACATGCCTGACAGACAAATGAGTCCTGAGTACTGGGGTGATCTCCCATCACATTCATGAGAAGGCAGCACTTATCCTTCCCAAACACCTCAGGTCCCAAGTATTCAGGTGACAAATGAGTTAGGTCCCAGGGGGTACAAACAACCCTGGCAGCAGAATAGAGAAGTAAAGTAAAGAATATGCATTTTCATAATGAAAGGAGATGAAACATGGTGTTCTGGCCAGCAGAAGTCAAGGGCCAAAGGGAGTTCTCTCTGAGAAGCTGAATTAGCAGGGAGTCAAAACCTCTGGCCTAAGACATTTGAGGCTAGTTATTGGAAATAATCTGGTATACCCAGCAGGTCCAGAGCTTTGAGGAATGGCTGTGGAGTTCTTAGGATGAAAGAGGACTTTGGGTTTTAATGGGTTCAAGAGATTTTAATATTGTTGTATCAAAGAGATACAAATTCAGGCCCAAGAAGCTACTCCAGTAGAACTCTGTAGCTCATTCAATGCCCAAAACACAACCTGAATGACCTTTTTTTGTCCTCACTCCAAGCTAGCAGTCTTCAACATGTTCTTGCAGCAACAACTATGCTCCAGTAGGAAGAGATCTGCGTGCCCTGTGTCACTGTTACCATGGACTTCAACTCTGAGCTCCTTTCTTCTTAAGACTCTGACACAACAACAATAATAAATAACCCAAATACTTGATATCTCACTTAGAATGTCCCATGCACTGTTTTAAGTAATGGGTGTATATGTGTGTCTTTCAACACCATCTCACAAAACTGGCTCATTGCCTCTGTCTCAAGGGCCTACCTGGATCCGACACCATTACTTTATTCATCCCGGATCTTCTGTCTTCACAGGCTACCTTAGTACAGATTTACAACCAGGCATATTTGTGTTTGAGTTGGGGCTTTGCTCATTTAGTAGCTGTATGTGTTCAGTTGCACAGTTGTGTCTGACTCTTTGTGCCCGCATGGACTGTAGCCCACCAGGCTCTTCTGTCCATGGCATTCTCCGGGCAAGAATACCAGAGTGGGTTTTCATGCCCTCCTCCAGTGGATCTTCCTGACCCAGGGATTGAACCTGCGTCTCCTGCACTGGCAGGTGGATTCTTTTCCACTAGCACCACCTAGGAAGCCCTAGTAGCTGTATGACTCTGGGCAACTTAATTAAGCTTTCTGTGCCTCAGTTTCCTCATCTGTAAAACAGGGATAACAATAGTTCTGACTTCATATGGTTGTTGCAAAGACTGGATTAAAGAAGTTAATCTAGCTAAAGCACTCAGAACAGTGCTTTGTAAACTCTCAATACACATTAGCTCCTGTTATTACAGTGCATCAGGTACTGTGCTAGATATAGATAGCACATATCCACTCAGATGTATTTCCTACTAGACTGTAGGTGATGGTGTGCCAATAAACGCTTAACAATGAGCTCTCTTGGGAAAGAAAACAAGGCCCTAATTTGTAGAGCTTAGTGATTTCTGTGGAATAAATCCTCTGACCATAGCTGATTTTAGTTATCTATTAATACATGATGGCATTGAACCAGAGTCGGGAAGGAATGTTACTGCAAAGGATTTGAAGGCAGAGCTCTGTTCTTAGCAGTGAAAGTTTTAGCACTCAACACCCTACATCTTGAGAAAACTGGGGTGCTTGATCACCTGGGGCTGATTCAAGTTATTCCGGTAATAGACCCAGTCCCAGCACAGCATTTGGCACAGAGGACTGTTCAAGAGATACAGATGAGTTGTAAGATTGGTAGCATTTTGTAAGATACACTGAAGCAGGTATGTCTGGTGGCCCAGGCTATGGATTTGGTCTGCAGACACTGGCTCTGCCACTTCATAACTGCTTTGAGCCTCAGTTCCCCCATCAGGAAAATCAGGATGAAAGTACTTACCTCCTAGGAATGCTGAAGGGTTAAATAAGGTAGAGAGTGAGAAAATGCCAAGAGCATTTCCAGTTTCATAGTATTCTCTCAGGGAATGCTAATTAACAAACAATGTCCACCCTGCCCTTCTTTATTCTCCTCTCAGGCCTAATAGTAGGTGATTTATTTTATTCTTCTGGTTTCATTCTACACATTGCACTTGGATTGAAAAGAAAAGAAGTGAGGTGGAGCCAGGGACTGAAGCTGGAGGGCTCAGGATGGGATTTGCTTTGGGAGTCCAAAACTCACATTGTTTTGGCTGAGTGGGCAACACATGAGGTTATATGAGGGACCTCCCAGACCCAGGGGCTCCCTGCTGTGCTCTTCTGTGCTTTTTCACTCAGTCGTGTCCAATTCTTTTTTGCGACCACGTGGCCTTTAGCCTGCCAGGCACCTCTGTCCATGAGGATTCTCCAGACAAGAATACTGGAGTGGATTGCCATGCCCTCTTCCAGGGGATCTTTGCAACCTAGGGACTGAATCCAGGTCTCCTGAATTAGAGGTGAATTCTTTACCATCTGCATCACCAGGGAAGCCCCAGGAGCTCCCATAGTGGGCACAATTCCTATCTCGGATTTCCCCCATCAGCTGCCAAGCTATTTGGGAAAGCATGTCTTATAGGGACCACATATTAAAATGTATAAGCCTGAATATTAGGTTTTAAAAAAGTGAACAAAGATGAAGGACGTGTGGGAATAAACCATGGGATTCTGGAATGAGGGAGAGAGGAGAGAAATGGAAAGGGAGAATGAAAACCCATCAATGACACACTTCTCAACCAACTCTCAGCTTTGTTGAAAGCTGGCCCTGTTGATACAAATACAGAGCTCTTTTTTTTTTCTTTTATTTTATTTTATTTAAGCAAGAAATGCTTTTCTGAAGAGTGAAAATAAAAAAATCCTCAACTCTCCAGAGTTAGCTGACCGTGCTGCTGAAATAAGATCCACGTGTGATTCATATCCAACCTATGAGAGCATCTGGTAATCAGCTTGTCACCCTTTCTTTGCTAGAGTAAATACCTATCAAGCAAGGAGATCCCCACTAGAAAGGAGAATGACGTTTCTGCCAAGCCGGCTAAGAGTTGTGCATCAATTCCTGTGGGGGCAAGAAGGCTGCAATCAAACCACTGGAGTGAGAGACAATCCCATCTGAGAAGGTGACACAGAGAGTTCTCTGTAGCTGAAGAATCTAAGCTATTCCATTTTGTTAACAGAAAAACTCCATTTTGTAAGGTTCCGGGAAAAGAGCCTTTGGAAATCCCCTGACCTCACCCCACCGCCCACGAGCCAATCGGACCCCAGACCAAAATCTCCTGACTTAACGCTCAGGAACTTGTGGTCTACCTAGACAATAGGGACCAATCAAGAACCAACACACAACGCTTTGAAAGAAAGTGACCAATCAGACGTTCCCCTACCTAGAAATCCTTTTTTTTCCATGTATACTCCCTATATAAGCAATGTAATCCAAAACCTGGGGTTCCTCCCTATAGCCGCTGCGTCGGTATCGGTGGGAGCCCCAGCTCAAGCTTGGTAATAAAAACTCTCTCGCTTTTGCATCGGATATCAGCTCCCTGGTGGTCATTGGGAGGTTTTGTGACTTGGGCATAACATAGCCTCTGCCTGTCAGCTCCTGGGTTCCCCTGGGATGAAGATACATTTTACAATTCATTGTAAAATTGGCAGTGCCTTATTGTGTAATGTTAGAAGAAATTGCAAGGAAATAACAATACCTAAAATTTATCATGGAGAAGGAAATGGTAACCCACTCCAGTATTCTTGCCTGGGAAATTCCATGGATAGAGGAGCCTGATGGGCTATAGTCTATGGGGTCACAAAGAATCAGACACGACTGAGCAGAAAACACTTTTACAACACTTATCAAGTGTTTATTACATGCCAGATACCTTATATATTGTCTTCTTGAGTCCTCACAACAACCCTGGGAGATACTATATCCATTTTACAGAAGAGGACAATGAGGCTTGGCAGAGGGAGGGTGGTAAAGCTACCTAAGTTTGTTTGCTGTGGAATTTGAATACTGGCCAGTTTGACCCTAGAGTCTAGCACATCACTACTGTGCTGACCTTCCCCATCATGTAATCCCTGGGGCCTCTTCTGTCCATGCTTTTCAAACAGCCCAGTGGTACCCTTCCTATCTGGTGCTAACAATGTACTCCCCTGAACCCAGAAGAAAAAATGGACATTCCTCAGCTTCTTTCTGGGTTGTCTTAAATGGAAAACAAATACAACCTGTTGACATGCTGATATTCACTGTGTCAAAGTGAAGTGCTAGTGGTGTAAGGGTTACCTTTGCTAATGTAGATGTGTGGCCTCCAACCCTCCTCCAGAGAGTAGCTTCCTGATTTACCCAGCTCTGTTCTTTTACTTTTCTGCCATGAGCAATGTCATCTATCTCCAGGCCAGAGTCTCTACCAGCACATATGCCATCACTGGGTGAATTACAAAGAGGCAGCCCTGCTAGAAGGACAAACTCAGGGAAAGGTGTGCCTTTCTCAGGGCTGATGCAAACCCAAGCCAGAGCATAGAGCTTGGGAAATGGGGATTACAGAGTGTATTTCAGGTCCCACTCCCTTCCCTCCAGAACCCTAGTGGAGGAGACATCTACTTAATCTTCTACTGCCTTGGAGCAGCCTTGCTCCAAGCCCACCACCCCTAACCTACAAGGGTCTCCTCCCCTTTTGACTTTGAAGGACTCCTTGTGTATTGGAGCTTTAGAAAATGGTTCCCTAAGAAATCATCCCTGGATTACTCCCCAAGTAGATATATTGAGAGCAAGGCTGATCAGGTATCTATTGCTATACTTCTCATAAGACCTAGCACTGGCCTGGGTGCCTAGGAACCAGTCAATAATAAATATGGAAAGAGACAGAATTGTGGTCTGTGTAGGGGAAGGGCCACACAAAAATGGACGTTGTCTGTCCCCAGAAATGATGCTACATGAACATTCAGCAACATCTGCCTATATCTTATCCATTCCACCTCACCACACCCATCCTGTAACACCCTGACACCCAGGCTCAGCCTTCTTATATATCCCAAGTCTCCCCACTTCACAGGGAGAAAACAAAAAAGAAGTCCAAACCTTATTTGAAGGCAAATTCTCCTTGGAAACCACAGAGACTGTGATCAGCCCAACTCTGATCAAGTGGATTTGAGTGTCTTTGTTGTTCTCTTTGAGCCCAGGGGTGAGTGTTGGAGTGATTGGCATTTTCCTAACATCCACAGGAACCTCTGCCCATCAGGGCCCAGGTAACTCAACCACGTCTGTGTGTGCTCACTGTAGCAGGAAACACAGACTCTGTCTATAAAACAGGAGAATACCTCAGGGAAATGAATACTCCTGAGAACGGCAAGGTTCATATCTTGAAACTACATTTGCAGGCACTGAGGAAATCTATATTAATCAACTGAAATGGAAGGCCATTTTATTTCAGAGTCAGACTGGAGTCAATAGCTGGAAGGATTTTCAAGCAATAGATTCTATTAAGCACTGAATTAGGTAGCCAAGTGCTAGAGGATGGTGGGATAGAGCCCTGTGGGATGAGAAAGGAAAGAGTATTCTCGGGTGCTTAAAGAACTATTAAGGAAAAGAGAAGAAAGCCCTACACTCTTCCAGTCCTAATCTAGGTTGAAATTCTTTCTTCCTTGGGATTTTGAAAAATTGGGGTAACATGCACACAGCATAAAATATACCATCTTGACCATTTTTAGGTGTTCAGTTCTGTTGGGTTAAGTGATCCCCATTATTGTACAATCAATCTCTGGATTGATTTTCATCTTACAAAACTGAAACTCTGTACCCTCATTTCCCCTGCCATTCAGCCCTTGTCACCCACTCTTTCTGTGTCTATAATTTAACAACTCTAGGAACTTCAGAGAAGTGGAATCACTTCCTTGGGACTTTTATACACACAACAGAGTCCATTTCTTATAAACATTTCTCGTTATAATGCCCAGATTGAGTCACAAAACACTCCCTTTGGCAAATCCCTTAACTCCTAATAGATTCGGTCTGTAAGAAGGCTTCTTCTTCTGCCCCTTAAGTGTGACTGATTTTTTCAGCCTCTATCCTGGTTCCTCTGTTCTTCTCACTCTACAGGTCCTTCTGAGCAATTCGACCCATAAGCTTTATGGCTTCAGCCACCTGAATTCTGTATCCTAGGTCTCCCTCCTGTGCTCTACACCAATACGTTCAGCTGACTACTGGGGACCTACACTCGGATGTATCCTAGGTTCCTCAGACCCGACATGTCCAAAGCTGAACACATCACCCACCCCAATGCAATCTGCTCTTCCATTTGTGTTCCCTAGGTCAGAGAATGGCAATACCATCCACTTGACTGCCCAAGCAAGAGACTTAGGACCATTTTATCTCTTACCTCTCCACCAATCCTAGTATCCACTCAGTCATCAAGGCCTATGGATCTAGTCTTCTCCATTGCGTGCAACATCTGAGAATGATGATACAAGGAAAGCATAATTCACTCTGTATGGAAAGTAGGCAGAGCAGGCCTCAGAGAACAGATGCTCCAGTCAAGTACTGAAGAATAAGGAGAAATATGCCCAATGAACAGGTGGCTGGATCACTGCAGGCAGACAAAGTAACCCCTATACAGCTACATAGAGAAGAAAGAGCATTTGCAGAGAACATCAAATAGTCCAGCATCCTTGGAGCATACAGTGAAAGTCGGGAAACTTGAATGGTTTGTGGAGTGCTTTGAACACTGTGTTGAAGTCATATTTTGCATTGGAACAGCAATAAAAACCCCGTCATGGATCACAGCTTTGTTACGGCAAAGGGGCTTGCATAACTCAATGAGCCATGCCCTGCAGGGCCACCCAAGATGGATGAGTCACAGTAAAGAGTTCTGACAAAATGTGATCCACTACAGAAGGAAATGGCAACCCACTCCAGTATTCTTGCCTGGAGAATCCCATGGACAAAGGAGCCTGGTGGGCTACCATCCATGGGCTCCCAAGGAGTTGGACATGACTAAAGTGACTTATCGTGCATGCATGCACTCAGTCTTCTCCCCTAGCACTAACTTCCCATCCTCCAATCTCACATCAGTTCTTGCCCTTAGCTGAATTTAGCTGGAAGTCCACTAATATGGAAGTCTGGGAAATATAGTCTGCAGAGTTCGGTCTACCTGTGACACAGAGCACATCAGGAGATGAGTGAGGAATACATTGAAACGTGATGTAGGCACAAGACCTGTGTGCTTAGTACTTGGAAAGATCTGCCAGCCATTATTTTTCAATTTACCAACAGTACAGTCCTCTTCTTCCCCAAGAACAATGGAGACCCAGCAGCCAGGCAGTACCTGTGAGAACATGAGCCTCTTAAAAGCACCTATTAGGATGTCCTGCTGTACAAAAAGGGCTGAGTATTTCAAAGGGTACCAAGTTCCAAGGGCAGGTGTCCAAGTAGGAGTTGCTGGCTGAATCTCTGTCAAACATATGTCCATTCCGTGCCCTTGTTGGAAACTTTAGGATCATTATCTGAGCATCTTTAAGGTAACTGACATTAACTTCATGGTCTTTCCAACTAAGCCTCTCCCTTCCCTATGCCTCCATCCTGTCCACCACTGTACCTCGCCTGGTCTGGGGCATCCAAGCCCTGCTCTGCTACCTTTTCTAAACTACTGTCATGGATTAAAAAAAAGATCCCAAAGACACTGTGACCAGTTACAGTGCCTTATTGTGGCAAGTATTCAATAAGTATCTGTTGAGTGAATGAAACACCAAGAAAACTGAAAACTGGTCATGGGAAACTAGCTCGTGTTTCCCAAAAGTACTGGATTGAGGTAGGCCTTTTAGCAGTTGCACATAGGGAAGCACAATCCTGCCATGTCCTGCACAGCAGAGGAGATCTGAGCAGGGGAGAGGTCAGTGTAGTGTGGTTGCCTTTACAAGCTCCCCCTTTTCAACATGTGAAGCTATCGGTTTTCTACTCTGGTCACATTTCTTTGGCTCAGGAAAATTCTCTCAGGTTCTGACTCCCACCATCTGCTTGGCATCCTATCACTCTTGACTGGTTCCCTTCATACCCGAATTCTCCCCCTCTGAGCTCTCCTCTGGCTTGACAACCTAGATGAACCACTGATGTGCCTGCATTTTGGTTTCAGTCTTTGGAAGGGTTGGATGACTCACATTTCAAACACTGCCCTTCACCATGGGTGAGGTTTGACCCACCCCATCCCCACCCCATGCCTAGTTGAAGCTCCCTGACATGGCATCCCCACCTAGAGATGATGGGGATATAAGATAGGTGCATGGAGTTACTGGTTTTTGTGACCACCTGAGAAAGTCACATCTTGCAGGGGAAGTGAAGCAATGAGTCACTGCACTCTCTTGCAATCTAGAAATGGAAGGTTCAGGGAAGGATTAAAGGGATTTCCTCTAAACCCCCAAGAGATACATGAATGCTCTGCATCTCTTAAGAGTTTCAACACCATAATCTGCTCATTCAGTCTATGGTGAAAGATAAGGTACATTCAACAGCCCCATATGTAAGCGGCTAAAAATAGCTCAGAGAAGACCAGTTCCGAGAGGGTCTCAGTGGACTCCACAATGAATAGACGCTATGTCCAAGACTCTCAGTCTTTTGGAAATTCAGAGACATCTACATGGTGTTACTTTGTCACCCACCAACTTTTTTTTTTTTACTGTACCACAACACCTGCTAAAACAGTGGACAAGAGATGGGCAAGTATATGGAACGACTAGAGGACTGATGTCAACCTCTGGGATTGGTTGGGCCTAAGCCTTAACCATTCTTGCACTCTGCTTTACTGCTGTAGAGTTTCAAGCCATGACACCTGCCTTCATGTCTGGGCCCCAGTAGACTTCTGACTAATGGACACTTTTACAAATGAAGTCTTTATGTAGCTGACCACACAGCCCAAGCCAATCTTGGGTTGCCACTCATACCTCTTTGCTGTAGGAACCATGTTTCTCATGATACTTCACTATCAAACTGGGATTAGGGAAAAATTCTAAGAGTAAAGAATCCGATTATTCATGTGTCATATTACTGCCTTTGCAATTGTACCCCAGCTGTGCCAACCACTGCTACCAAAATCATCAAGGAAATTTTCTGTCTCTAAGGACTTGACATCAACCCAGTCTCTCACTAGAAAGCTATGTTTGTATCCCTACTTTGGAGGGTACCATTCAAAGTTCTCCACTTTTGCATCTACCTATCACCATTGGCAGATGGGTGGTCAGATGCATCCTTTAAATGAGCTCTTGGAGGCCTCCCTCTGTGATATGCCTACTATGCACAGCAGGGACATGTTTCCTAACCTAGTGGACTTAAGAGTTACATGGAGAAAGTCACTGAATTGCCACGAGGAATGCCCCATTTCAGAGCAATCAGCTTTCTCTTTAGCACTTCTGTCACTCCACTGACTGGTCAGAACTTAGAAGATAGACAGGCCAACCAACAGAACTTCTAGGCTCCCCTTCTGGTGGGTCTAGGATGAGAACAAGAAGGATGTTGGCTAGTCCAGGAGGAGCTTGTCCTCCTGCCTTTGCCCCCAACTGAAGAGTGGCTACCTGAAGCCCCTAAAAGACATGATCTTCTTGATAGCATATGGGCCTGTACCCTGCAGACCTAGATCCCTATGCTTGCTCAGCTTCAAAACTAAGAAAGAGCCTGGAGTCAGTGACAGAGACATCCGTTTAATGGAAGGGGAAGCTTACACGTCTGAAGCAAGATCTGGAGTGACAGTCCACTGTGTGAGGCCAACAGTGAGCAGGACATGGTGGCAGTCTTCACTCCTGGGGGGGGAGGGGAGATTGCCATTTACAGAGGGAATTGACATAAGGTGGGCTCAGAGTAAACAGCAGAGAGGTGTGCGTCTCATCACCCCTTTGATAAGCATCACCAGCTGGGTCCTGGAGCAAGTGAGTAGGAATGTCAGTCCTGTGAGTAGGGTGTAGGTGAAGAACACACTGATGGGGCAGGGCATGTACAGAGAGCAAGAGAGCAGCCATCTTGAGTGGACTGACCATACAGAGCATTTCTACTCTGTCTATCCACTGCATATCTCCCCACTCTATTTCTTCTGGCCCTCAACTGGGCTGATGACCCAAGGCAGGAAATAGTATATGTTGTGGGAAAGGTAATTGCCTGTTCTGTTGCCATGTCCTGTAAGAGCTTCTTGTGTGTCCATGTTACCACAGTGACCTATCTTGAGGCCGAGAATGAGTAATTTAGACTTCATACCTCACCACCAACTTCTAACTCCTCTTCTCCTTGGCTGGTTTCAGACCCCATTTTTATTGGCTAGAAGCAGCTACCACTACCTTGCTTATTTTATTTTATTATTTTTATTTTTTGGCTGGGCCACATGGCACGTGGGATCCTAGTTCCCTGACCAGGGATCAAACCCATGCCCCAGAAGTGGAAGCACAGAGTCCTAACCACTGGACCACCAGGGGAATCCTTGCCACTGCCTCTTGAGAGCTAAGTGTACACATATCTTCCCAACTCTGCCTTCAGTGATGTCACATCAGTGTTGTAAAATCATCCATTATAGGAGGATTTATACCACAAAAGTGGTCAAACACTGCAAGCTAGTTTCTTCCCACCCAAAGAGCCAGTTGTTACACACTGACCACCAAACCCCTGCTTGTACCTTACCACCTCATCTTTGATAAATCCTAGTTGTTTTTCAGGAACAGATACTTTCCTTTTTCTGAACCTACAATTTTTGAGAATGTTGCTTTAGGCAACTGCTTTTTGATTCCACATAGTGACACCCAACTCCGGTATTCTTGCCTGGAAACCCCATGGACAGAGGAGCCTGATAGGCTGCAGTCCATGGGGTCACTCAGAGTCAGACACAACTTCACTTTCACTTTCACTTTTCAGTTTCATGCATTGGAGAAGGAAATGGCAACCCACTCCAGTGTTCTTGCCTGGAGAATTCCAGGGACAGGGGAGCCTGGTGGGCTGCCATCTATGGGGTGGCACAGAGTCGGACACGACTGAAGCAACTTAGCAGCAGCAGCAATGACACCAAGGGGCAAGAGGAATCCCCCTGCCATGGCCTGAGTATAAGGAACATCCCTCTGATCAGAACTACAGTAATCCCTCTGGTGCAACTAGTCAAAGGCAAGGTACCAGACAAGGGTTAGAGTCTACTAGGCTCCTTGGGGCTTCTATTTGCATTTCCCAGAGGAGGCTTGTGGCAGTAGTGTAGGTAGTAGACATTCTGCCAAGTGACAACCCAGCATTGGAACTGAAAATTTTAGTATCCACGTGGAAGCCTTTGCTGCCAAAACTCCAAGTCCTGTAGAAAATTGCTGGTGATGGCTAGTGGTGGTCTGGCTTTCTTTGGATGAGACTGTTCTGAGACTGCAGGGAATGGTGGACATACTACATAACTGGAGTCTTGATTGACAGATCACAGAAATGGTAACAAACCGTCAAATAGTGGGGCTTCCCAGGTGGTTCAGTGGTAAAGCATCCACTTGTCAAGGAGACCCAGGTTCCAAACCTGGGTTAGGAAAATTCCCTGGAGAAGGAAATGGCAACCCACTCCAGTATTCTTTTTTTAATATAAATTTATTTATTTTAATTGGAGGCTAATTACTTTATAATATTGTATTGGTTTTCCATACATCAACGTGGAATCCACTACAGGTGTACACGTGTATCCCATCCTGAACCCATCTCCCACCTCCCTCTCCATACCATCCCTCTGGGTCATCCAAGTGCACCAGCCCCGAGCATCCTGTATCATGAATCGAACCTGGTCTGGTGATTCATTTCAGATATGATATTATACATGTTTCAATGCCATTCTCCCAAATCATCCCACCCTCACCCTCTCCCACAGAGTCCAAAAGACTGTTCTATACACCTGTGTCTCTTTTGCTGTCTCACATACAGGGTTATTGTTATCATCTCTCTAAATTCCATATATATGCGTTAGTATACTGTATTGGTGTTTTTCTTTCTGGCTTACTTCACTCTGTATAATAGGCCCCAGTTTCATCCACCTTATTAGACTGATTCAAATGTATTCTTTTTAATGGCTGAGTAATACTCCATTGTGGATATGTACCACAGCTGTCTTATCCATTCATCTGCTGATGGACATCTAGGTTGCTTCCATGTCCTGGCTATTATAAACAGTGCTGGATGAACACTGGGGTACACATGTCTCTTTCAATTCTGGTTTCCTTGGTGTGTCTGCCCAGCAGTGGGATTGCTGGGTCATGAGGCAGTTCTATTTCCAGTTTTTGAAGGAATCTCCTCACTGTTCTCCATAGGGGCTGTACTAGTTTGCATTCCCACCAACAGTGTAAGAGGGTTCCCTTTTCTTCACACCCTCTCCAGCATTTATTGCTGGTAGACTTTTGGATCACAGCCATTCTGGCTGGTGTGAAATGGTACCTCATTGTGGTTTTGATTTGCATTTCTCTGATAATGAGTGATGTTGAGCATTTTTTCATGTGTTTGTTAGCCATCTGTATGTCTTCTTTGGAGAAATGTCTGTTTAGTTCTTTGGCCCATTTTTTGATTGGGTCATTTATTTTTCTGGAATTGAGCTACAGGAGTTGCTTGTATATTTTTGAGATTAGTTCCTTGTCAGTTGCTTCATTTGCTATTATTTACTCCCATTCTGAAGGCTGTCTTTTCACCTTGTTTATAGTTTCCTTTATTGTGCAGAAGGTTTTAATTTTAATTAGGTTCCATTTGTTTATTTTTGCTTTTATTTCCAATATTCTGCTGTGATTTATGTCAGAGAGTGTTTTGCCCATGTTCTCCTCTAGGAGTTTTATAGTTTCTGGTCTTGCATTTATATCTTTAATTCATTTTGAGTTTATTTTTGTGTATGGTGTTAGAAAGTGTTCTAGTTTCATCTTGTATGAGTGGTTAACCAGTTTTCCGAGCACCATTTGTTAAAGAGATTGTCTCTAATCCTTTGTACATTCTCACCTCCTTTGTCAAAGATAAGGTGTCCATAGGTGCATGGATTTATCTCTGGGCTTTCTATTTTGTTCCATTGATCTATATTTCTGTCTTTGTGCCAGTACCATGCTGTCTTGATGACTGTGGCTTTGTAGTAGAGCCTGAAGTCTGGCCGGTTGAGTCCTCCAGTTCCATTCTTCTTTCTCAAGATTGCTTTGGCTATTCGAGGTTTTTTGTATTTCCATACAAATTGTGAAATTATTTGTTCTAGTTCTCTGAAAAATACCGTTGGTAGCTTGATAGGGATTGCATTGAATCTATAGATTGCTTTGGGTAGTGTACTCATTTTCCCTATATTGATTATTTCAATCCATGAACACGGTATATTTCTCCACCTATTAGTGTCCTCTTTGATTTCTTTCACCAGTGTTTTATAGTTTTCTAAATATAGGTCTTTAGTTTCTTTAGGTAGATATCTTCCTAAGTATTTTATTCTTTTTGTTGCAATGGTGAATGGAATTGTTTCCTTAATTTCTCTTTCTATTTTCTCATTATTAGTGTATAGGAATGCAAGGGATTTCTGTGTGTTGATTTTATATCCTGTCACTTTACTATATTCATTCATTAGCTCTAGTAAATTTCTGGTGGAGTCTTTGGGGTTTTCTTTGTAGACGATCATGCCATCTGCAAACAGTGAGAGTTTTACATCTTTTCCAATTTGGATTCCTTTTATATATTTTTCTGCTCTGATTGCTATGGCCAAAACTTCCAAAACTAAGTTGAATAGTAGTGGTGAAAGTGGGCACCCTTGTCTTATTCCTGACTTTAGGGGAAATGCTTTCAACTTTTCACCATTGAGGATAATGTTTGCTGTGGGTTTGTCATATATAGCTTTTAGTATGTTAAGGTATGTTGCGTCTATTCCTGCTTTCTGGAGAGTTTGTATCGTAAATGGATGTTGAATTTTGTCAAGGCTTTCTCTGCATCTATTGAGATAATCATATGGCTTTTATTTTTCAATTTGTTAATGTGGTGTATTACATGGATTGATTTGCGGATATTGAAGGGTCCTTGCATTCCTGGGATAAAGCCCACTTGGTCATGATGTATGATCTTTTTAATGTGCTGTTGGATTCTGATTGCTAGAAGTAGAAGTTTACCTACCTCTGCAATTTTCTGGAAGACTTTGAGTAGGATAGGTGTTAGCTCTTCTCTCAGTTTTTGGTAGAAGTCAGCTGTGAAGTCGTCTGGACCTGGGCTTTTGTTTGCTGAAAGATTTCTGATTACAGTTTCAATTTCAATGCTTGTGATGGGTCTGTTAAGATTTTCTATTTCTCCCTGGTTCAGTTTTGGAAAGTTGTACTTTTCTAAGAATTTGTCCATTTCTTCCAAGTTGTCCATTTTATTGGTATATAATTGCTGATAGTAGTCTCATGATCCTTTGTATTTCTGTGTTGTCTGTTGTGATCTCTCCATTTTCATTTCTAATTTTATTGATTTGATTTTTCTCCCTTTGTTTCTTGATGAGTCTGGCTAATGGATTGTCAGTTTTGTTTATCCTCTCAAAGAACCAGGTTTTGGCTTTGTTGATTTTTGCTATGGTCTCTTTTGTTTCTTTTGCATTTAATTCTGCCCTACTTTTTAAGATCTCTTTCCTTCTAGTAACCCTGGGATTCTTCATTTCTTCCTTTTCTACTTGATTTAGGTGTAGAGTTAGGTTATTTATTTGACTTTTTTTCTTGTTTCTTGAGGTATGCCTGTATTGCTATGAACCTTCCCCTTAGCACTGCTTTTACAGTGTCCCACAGGTTTTGGGTTGTTGTGTTTTCATTTTCATTCATTTCTATGCATATTTTGATTTCTTTTTTGATTTCTTCTGTGATTTGTTGGTTATTCAGCAGCGTGTTGTTCAGCCTCCATATGTTGGAATTTTTAATAGTTTTTCTCCTGTAATTGAGATCTAATCTTACTGCATTGTGGTCAGAAAAGATGCATGGAATGATTTCAATCTTTTATGAATTTGCCAAGGCTAGATTTATGGCCCAGGATGTGATCTATCCTGGAGAAGGTTCCGTGTGCGCTTGAAAAAAAGGTGAAATTCATTGTTTTGGGGTGAAATGTCCTATAGGTATCAATTAGGTCTAAGTGGTCTATTGTATCATTTAAAGTTTGTGTTTCCTTGTTAATTTTCTGTTTAGTTGATCTATCCATAGGTGTGAATGGGGTATTAAAGTCTCCCAGTATTATTGTGTTACTGTTAATTTCCCTTTTCATACTTGTTAGCATTTCTCTTACATATTGCGGTGCTCCTATGTTGGGTGCATATATATTTATAATTGTTATATCTTCTTCTTGGATTGATCCTTTGATCATGATGTAGTGTCCTTCTTTGTCTCTTTTCACAGCCTTTCTTTTATAGTCTATCTGATATGAGTATTGCTACTCCTCCTTTCTTTTGGTCTCTATTTGCATGGAATATCTTTTTCCAGCCCTTCACTTTCAGTCTTGCATGTGTCCTTGTTTTGAGCTTGGTCTCTTGTAGACAACATATATAGGGGTCTGGTTTTTGTACATTCAGCCACTCTTTGTCTTTTTGTTGAGGCATTCAACCCATTTACATTTAAGGTAATTATTGATAAGCATGATCCCATTGCCATTTAGTTTATTGTTTTGGATTCAAGTTTATACACCCTTTCTGTGTTTCCTGTCTAGAGAAGATCCTTTAGCATTTGTTGGAGAGCTGGTTTGGTGGTGCTGAATTCTCTCAGCTTTTGCTTTTCTGTAAAGCTTTTGATTTCTCCTTCATCTTTGAATGAGATCCTTGCTAGGTACAGTAATCTGGGCTGTAGGTTATTTTCTTTCATCACTTTAAGTATGTCCTGCCATTCCCTCCTGGCCTGAAGAGTTTCTATTGAAAGATCAGCTGTTATCCTTATGGGAATCCCCTTGTGTGTTATTTGTTGTTTTTCCCTTGCTACTTTTAATATTTGTTCTTTGTCTTTGATCTTTGTTAAGACATTAATATGTGTCTTGGGGTGTTTTGCCTTGGGTTTACCCTGTTTGGAATTTTCTTGGTTTCTTGGATTTGGGTGATTATTTCCTTCCCCATTTTAAGGAAGTTTTCAATTATTATATCTTCAAGTATTTTCTCATGGTCTTTATTTTTTCTTGTTCTTCTGGGACTCCTATGATTCGAATGTTGGGGCGTTTAACATTGTCCCAGACGTCTCTGAGATTGTCCTTATTTCTTTTAATTCATTTTTCTTTTTTCCTCTCTGATTCATTTATTTCTACCATTCTATCTTCTACCCCTCTAATCCTATCTTCTCCCTCCATTATTCTACTGTTGGTTCCCTCAAGAGTGTTTTTGATATCATTTATTGCATTATTCATTATATAGTGACCCTATTTTATTTCTTCTAGGTCCTTGTTAATCTTTATTTGCTTCTTCTCAATCCTTGTCTCCAGGCTGTTTATCTGTGATTCCATTTTGTTTTCAAGATTTTGGGTCGTTTTCACCTTCATTATTCGGAATTCTTTAGCAGGTATATTCCCTATTTCTTCCTCTTTTGTTTGGTTTGGTGACCATTTATCCTGTTCCTTTATGTGCTGGGTATTCCTCTGTCTCTTCATCTTGTTTATATTGCTGTGTTTGGGATGGTCTTTCTGTATTCTGGCAGTTTGTGGAGTTCTCTTTATTGTGGAATTTCCTCACTGTGGGTGGGTTTGTACAGGTGGCTTGTCAAGGTTTCCTGGTTAGGGAAGCTTGTGTCGGTGTTCTGGTGGGTGGAGCTGGATTTCTTCTCTCGGGAGTGCAATGTTTCTCCAGTAATGAGTTATGAGCTGTCAGTGGGTTTGGAGTGACTTTGGGCAGCCTGTATATTGAAGCTCAGGGCTGTGTTCCTGTGTTGCTGGAGAATTTGTGTGGTATGTCTTGCTCTGGAACTTGTTGGCCCTTGGGTGGTGCTTGGTTTCAGTGTTGGCATGGAGGTGTTTGATGAGCTCCTGTCGATTAATGTTCCCTGGAGTCAGGAGTTCTCTGGTGTTCTCAGGATTTGGACTTAAGCCTCCTGCTTCTGGTTTTCAGTCTTATTTTTACAGTAGCCTCAAGACTTCTCCATCTATACAGCACCATTGGCAAAACATCTAGGTTAATGATGAAACGTTTCTCCACAGTGAGGGACACCCAGAGAAGTTCACAGAGTTACATGGAGAAGAGACGAGGGAGGAGGGTCATAGAGGTTACCCTGATGAGATGAGGTGGAATCAAATGAGGAGGGAGCAAGCTAGCCAGTAATCACTTCCTTATGTGTGCTCCACAGTCTGGACCACTCAGAGATGTTCACGGAGTTACACAGAGAAGAGAAGAGGAAGGAAGGAGACAGAGGTGGCCAGGAGGATAATGGGGGGAATTAAAAGGAGAGAGACAGATCCAGCTAGTGATCAGTTCCCTAAGTGTTCTCCACAGTCTGGAACACACAAAGAGATTCACAGAGTTGGGTAGAGAAGAGAAGGGGGAGGGAGGAGATAGAGGTGACCTGGTGGAGAAAAAGGAGAGTCCAAAGGGGGAGAGAGCAATCAGGCCAGTGATCTCACACCCAAGTAAAAATGGGTACTGAAGATTGGATTCTTAAAGGTACAAAATTGAGGTACAAATACCAAAAAGCAAAGATTAAAAATCTAGAGTAGAGGTTGGATTTTCAAAAATACAGTATTAAAGGAAACAAAGTCACAAAAAAGTATAAGATTTATATATATATGAAGTTTGCTTTTAAAAAAATAGGGTATCTCTTTTTTTTTTGCAAAGTAATAGTAGGTTATAAAAATGAAAATTAAAGAAGTGATAGAGGACTTAAATTTTAAAAAAAATCTAAAAAAATAAAGAATTATATTAAAAATAGTAAATATATGCCTTTCTCTGTTGGTGTTGTGGGCAGTGTGGGGTTCTTTCAGTTTCGGATAGTTCCTTGATCTGGCTTATATTTCTCAAGATCTATAGGCCCCTTCCTATGTATTCAGTACTAACTACAGGGTTTTAATCCATTGCACCTGTCACGACCAAGAAGGTTCCCTGTTTTAGCTTCTTCTGTTTGCTGGTCTCTTCAGTGCCTACTTTCTGCCCTGACATGAAGTGGTGTTGGTGGACACTTTTTTAGGCTCACTTGTTCCACCATGCTGTGGGGAGGGAGGGACGCTGTGAACAGATAACACTGGTGTGTACTTACACTGACTCGGCCACACTGGGTTTGCCCCGCTCACAGCATGTGTGCCTTCCCTGTCTACACTGCTTAGGCTCTAGGTTGCTCTGCCTGGAACTGTCTGAGATTGGCCCTGGGTTGTATGCACTTCCTAGGTCTAAGCCTCTTAGGTTCACATAATTGGTTAGTCCTCAGAGGCGAAGACTCGGGTGGGCCTACGTTTTGTGCCCTTCCCAGGTCTGAGCAGCTCAGGTCACCAGGTGTTTGGTGAGTGCATTCGCTGAGACTTATCGCCTCCCCCGTCCCTGCCGTTCGGTTTTCTGGGTATACGACTGGCGCACCTTCTCAGGCAGATGTTGACCATCCAGAATCCCAAGAAGTCTTAGTTAGCAATGAAGCCTGCTTGCAGTTTGGTAAATATTGCCTCTCTCGGGCTGTGATTGCCCCCTTCCTGCTCTGGCTGCCTGTCAGCAGAGGAGGATGGTCTGCTGCTGGCTAGCTCTGCTCAGTCCTTTGTTCTGTGAACAGGCCTGACGGTGTCTTAGGTTAGGGCTTTTTGTGTAGCTCTAGTCAGGTCTTTGTTCTGTGAGCACGTCTGGCAGTGGCTTAGATTAGGGCTTTTCGCGTGGTAGCTATCCCACAGTCTGGTTTGCTAGCCCAAGTTAGTTCCCTCAGATTGCCCTTGGGGCATTCAGGCATGGTCCTTACTCTAAGTAATGCAGCCCGCACCTCACTGCCCAGCCCCCGCTTGCTAGTGGGGGATACAGGTGTCTACGCTTCTCCACTGGGGGAGTTACCACTGGGCATGTAATCTGTGGGTTTTAATTATTTATATATTTTTTCCTCCTGGTTTTGTCACCTTCTGTGGTTCCAAGGCTTGCCACAGAGTTGGCAGTGAGAGTGTTTCCTGGTGTTTGGAAACTTCTCTCTTTTTTAAGACTCCCTTCACAGGAAGGAGCTCCATCCCTACCTCTTTTGCCTCTCTTTTTTTCTTTTATATTTTTTCCTACCTACTTTCGAAGACAATGGGCTGCTTTTCTGGGTGTCTGATGTCCTCTGTCAGCATTCAAAAGTTCTTTTGTGGAAATTTACTCAGCGTTCAAATGTTCTTTTGATGAATTTGTTGGGGAGAAAGTGGTATCCCCGTCCTATTCTTCTGCCATCTTAGGACAACCTTCCCACTTCAGTATTCTTGCCTGGGAAATCCCATGTACAAGGGGCCTGGCAGGCTACAGTCCAAGGGGTTGCACAGAGTCAGACATGACTGAAGCAATTCAGCATATACACTGAATGATGATGAGGAGAGATCCATAGGACAATCCAGGGGAAATTGTTCCAAGCAGGAAGAATAACAGGTGTGAAGACCCTGACTCAGGAATGAATGGTGCTTGCTTCCATTGTAGTGGTTAAGAGGGCAGTTTCTGAACTTAATCCACTTGGAATCAGTACTGACCCAGCCATCTGCTCTGTGACCCTTGGCAAATCATTTCACTTCTCTGTGCTTAAGTTTTCTTATCTTTAAATTAGGGATAAAAGTAGAACTGGCATCACAAGTAATGATGAAGCTTAAGTGAGATAATGCATATAAAGTGTTTAGCACAGGGCTGGAACATAGTAAGTTACAAATAAGTGCCACCTATTGCTACCATTATTTTATTAAAATTTGATATTTCTTAAGATTTGATTTTTTAAGCTACTTCACTAAGGTAAGATAAACACACAGAAAGCTGTACATATGTAATGTGTGTAACTTGATGAGCTTGGGAATAAGTATACGCTCATGAAGCCATCACAGTAATCAAGGCCATGAAATTTCCATCACCTGCAAGTTTCTTTTGCTCGCTTTACTTTTTAAAATTTATCTTAACATTAAAAAAAAAATGCTTTTCTCTTGCAGTAAGGGCATTTAACATACAACCTACCTTTTTAGCAGAATTTTAAGTATGCAATTGCAATATTGTTACCTGTAGACCTCATGTTGTATGGTAGCTCTCCAGAACTTATTCATCTTGTATAACTGAAACTTTGTACCCTTGACCTACACCTCTCTATTTTCCCCTCCTCTAGCTCCTGGTAACCACTAGTTTCCTCCCTGTTTCTTTGCGTTTTACTGTTTTGGATTTCTCATGAAAGCGGGATTGTGTAGTATTTGTTTTTCTGTCTGGTTTATTTCATTTAGCATAATGTCCTCCAGGTCCAACCATGATGTCAAAAATGTCCTTTTCTCAGGATACATATTATTCTACCTTGTGAACATACCACACTTTGTTTATCCATTCTTCTGTTGACAGACATTCAGGTTGTTTCCATAACTTGGCTACTACTCACAGTAGTTGCTACGAGGAACATGAGAGGGCAGGTATGTCTATGAGATCCTGAAAGTAATTGCTTTGGATGTACCCGGGTATGGAATTGCTGGATAAATGGTAGTTTGGTGTTTTTTTTTTTTTTTGAGGAATCACCATATTGTTTTCCAGTCACTACACCACTTTACATTCTCATCTTATTATTGTTATTGACACCACTGCTGTGGAAGGGATCAGTAACTATGGAGATCTTCCACTAAGTTGTGAATGGGAGAAAGTGCCCAGGGGCTGATATTCCTGCCCCCTGGGCCCTCAGCTTTTCATGGCTTGAAGTCCTTGAAGTAGACTTCTTCAAAAGTCAGACTTTGTTCCAATTTATAACAAAACAATACAGTTATCCAACACCTCATGTGTCCTCTCAGCCCTGGATCACCCAGAACATTGTCCACCCTGAGAGACTGGGTTAGCAGGTAGAGAAACTGCTCTTACTCTGAGGGCACAGCCATTCCTTTCAGCCTGGACTCAAGGGCTTAGGTCACTGCTCAATGCTTATATTCCGCATTAGAGCCCAAGGATAAGACACCAACTTGCTGCAGGGATTCATTTGATTCCCTTAACGAGATCCCAGTTCTCTTTCTGACTTGGAAAACTGAAGAGTTCCACCTTTACCTGAATGACAATGACCTTGACGTGATCACCACTACCTGCGCATGCTGATTGCCAATCTCTGGGACCAGCTCCGTGAGTCATCATTATGAAACTGGACCTCTAGAGGCTTACAGTTGTTTTTATTTCCTAGAAAGTAACATATAAAAGTTGTACCTTAGCTGAGGCAAATTGACCATAATATGGTTTAACCAAAGCAGCATCCTGTATCTTCTAACACACAGTGGAATAGAAGAGAGTACAACATTGCACAGTGGTGTACCATATTTTTCAGAGTATGACATTTATCATCAGACTACCTTGGTTCAAATCCCAATTCTTCCAGTCACTACCTATATCACCTTGGGGTAAGTTACCTAAGATTTCTGTGTCTTCGTTTTGTAATTTATAAAGTAGGAATAGAATAAGAATAGAAACATGGACATAATAAGTGCTCAATAAATGTTACCTATTATTTTAATGATCAACAGCTTATATGACCTACACATACAGCCTGTTCTCTATCTGGATAGCATCACATTTTATTTACTGACCTGCTTTTAGGAAAAAAGCAAAATAAAACAAAGCAAATATATCATCTGGCAGGCTCAGTACTGCCTGTAGTGGCATCACCCTTGAACTCACACTGCAGATGTCAAAGTCCAGAAGTGGAATTCTTTTTTCCATTTTTTTTGAGGTATAATTGAAAAACACTGTATGTATTTAAGGTGTATGATGCTATAGTTTAATATATATATACATTATGAGATGATTACAACAATCAAGTTAATTCACACATCCATCATCTCACATAGTCATCTCTCTCTCTCTCTCCCTCTCTTTTGGTGTAGTGGGAACACAAGATCTATGCACTTGAAGTAGAAAGTAGAAAATTTCAAGTATACAGTACTATTTTAAAATTCAATTTCTATTCTTTTTTAAACACCAAAACCATTTTGTATTGGAGTATAGCCAATTAGCAACGTTTTGATAGTTTCAGGTGAGTAGTGAAGGAAGGGACTCAGCCATACATATACACATATCCATTCTCTCTCCAACCCCCTTCCAATCCAGGCTGGCACATAACATTGAGTGGAGTTCCATGTGCTATACAGTAGGTTTCTGTTGGTTATCCATTTCCAATATAGCAGTGTGGACTTCAGGAAGGTCATGCACAGTACTATCAGCTATAGTCACCATGCTGTTCATTAAATTCTCAGAACGTATTCTTCTTATAACTAAAAGTTTGCAACCTTTGACTAACATCTCCCCATTTTTCACACCCCTAGCTCCATTAACCAATGTTCTACTCTCTTGTTTATATGTTCTACTTTTTTAGATTCCAGAGGTGGAATTTTTGAACCAAATCCTGTCTAGCCTAGATGCCAAACATTCAGCTGTAATAACCCCTTAGATCAATTAGGCATATCTATAAATGTCTGAGGTTCACTAAACACTGCTGAGCATTGGTCCCCACTTCTCTGCCTTGACATGGGTAACAGGGGACCTCTTACCTAAGGGAAATGGGTTCCTCTAATCTATGACAATAGCTATGGCTATGAAGACTCTGCTAACTCTATTCAGGCTCTGGTCTATCAAACTAGGCCATAACTTGGTGAAGCTGATTCTTATAGCATCAAGGTATGGGGCCATTCTATCAGAATCTCAGTACTAGTGCCCACATTCCTGTCTGATTCTCCTGCAACATTTATGTGAACATCATCAAGGTCTTTGTTTGCAAAAGAAAGCTACTGACCATCAGAACTCTCTTAGAGGTATGTTGTTACTTCCTAGAATCCAGGTGTTTGGTAACAGAATACTCAGATCACTGAAGTCCAGAGCATCTTAAACACAGTGGCTGCTTACTGCTGCTTGACTCTCTAGACACATTAGGCATTTACTTAAAACTGTGTGTTAGTCGCTCAGTAGTGTCTGACTCTTTGTGACCCCATGGATTGTAACCCACCAGGCTCCTCTGTCCGTGGAATTCTTCATGCAGAATACTGGAGTGAGTTGCCATTCCGTTCTCCCAGGGCTCTTCCCCACCAAGGGATCAAACCTGGGTCTCTTGCATTGCAGGCAGATTCTTTATCCTATGAGCCACCAGGGAAGCCCACCCAACGCATTTATTTAAGAGACTAGTAAAGGAGTGGTTCCAATAAACTAAGAAATATATCTGTGAAAGGGCTCCCCAGGTGGCGCTAGTGATGAAGAATCTGCCTGCCAATGCAGGAGACACAGAGACACAAATTCGATCCCTGGAAGGGAAAGATCCCCTGGAAGAGAGTATGGCAACCAACTCCAGTATTCTTGCCTGGAAAATTCCATGGACAGAGGACTCTGGCAGGCTACTGTCCATGGGGCTGCAAAGAGTTGGACACGACTGAGCACTATTTGAAAAAGAAATGCTATATAATTTTTTTAAAGCACCAAACTAGTATCTCAAAAAAAAGTTTGCACTTTTTTGGACTTCTCTAACACCTATTTATAGTTTGTTATTGTTTGTATTTTCAGTCATAATAGGGAGGGCATACACATTGCTGTGCTTTAGGGCTTCTAAAGGTTTTAACCTAGCCCCTATGTGCCACATGACCCAAGTGCTTAGAGTTTTTCATCTGTTATATCCCAAACAGCTAGAATTTCCTAGGCAAACCTAGAATCTGGAGTACTATGAGATGGGGAGGCAACCTCACCCAAGGATATTTAGGTAACAGAGATTTAGCAGTTGTCAAGATGCAACCACAACTAGCAGAGGTGGCTTAGCAGGGCCACAAGGGGTTGACTATGTGGAGAAGCACCTCACTGAGTTTCAGGGTCACTCATAGTTGGCCTTAGGAAGTGAGGAGTTCTCACTTCCTGACATTACTCTAACTTCCAGTTGTTTGTGGCTCATCTCAACCCTAAATACAGGGCCGACAGGAAACTCTGCAACTGATATGACACTCCCCAGAATACCATGAACTCTGACACCTATATCCAAAGTCAAATATAGGTCCAAGCAACTCAAAGACCAATTCTTCCACTCCTGACACCAAATGTTCCTGGGACACAATTAAGTTCAAGTTCCTTCCCAAACTGGCATATTTCATAGCTACAAAGTCATTCTCGTGATAGCAGTGGTTTCTTAACAAAAAAAACATAATTATGTTATATCATGACTCTGACTCCCATCCACATCTGCATTCATTTATTTGTTCAATAACTGTGTATTAAGTGCTTATTGTTCTGTGTATTGTGGAAACAGTATTGAAATGGAATAGTAAGGTCCTTGATCACATAGATGTTATATGTGAAGGCAGGAAAGGAGGAGAAAAGAAGCATATAAACAAATAGCTAAATACACAGTCAATCTATAGAGGGTGATAAATTTCAACAAGAAAATTAATGTAGTGACGTGAAAAAGTCATTGGCAGGAGTCAGCTCTAGACAAAGTGATCAAAAAAGACTTTTTTTGAGGAGGTAAGACCTGAAGGATGAAAAGGAACAAGCCATGCAAGGAACATGCAAGTAGAGGGAAGAGTGGGTGCAAAGGCCCAATGGCAAGAAAGGGCCTAGGTTTCAGGAACAGAAAGAAGATGCTGAAATATGCTGAGTGAGTGGGAGACTGGTACAAAATGAAGATGTAAAAGTGGGCAGAGGATACCACCACCTTGTTTATCTTACAAGATCCTTTTCCTCTCTGGATGTTCGAGCCATCTGACCCAGCTTCATCCATCTGTATACCATCCACCTACAGACTGAGTCAAAGAGTTTAATCAGTCCAGTGCTAGAAGAATTTCTCTGCTGCTATTCCGCCTACCAGCCAGATGATCCACCTACTTCACCACAGCAGAAGCTGCCTATAACATCTCCCTGTATTTCTGGTTTGGAAGCACCTCCTTTCATAATAACTCGAGTCCTGGCCTTCACTATTTTTTTTTAATTTCTAGTATCAGGGACATCTTGCAGCCAGTTTGTACCCTGGGGAGCTGTAGGATGCCTAGAAAGGGCACCTTCTGGTAGGCCAAAGACCAGTACAAAGATAGACCTACTGGTTCTGGGCAAGAGAGGGTAGAGAATTGATGGGAAACAATATGGAACACAATGTTTGGGTTATTTCTAGGCATGTACGCACCATGGAAGCTCAAGGATCCCTGCTTGTAAATTTTTAAGAATATCTATCATCAACACTAAAGATATCATACTAAGTGAAGTAAGTCAGAAGGGAAGAGACAAATACCATGATATCACTTATATGAGGAAGCTAAAAGATGGCACAAATGAACCTGTCTACAAGACAGAAACAGACTCATAGACACAGAGAACAGACCTGTGGTTGCCAAGGGGAGGGGCGTGGGGGAGGGATGGACTTGGAGTTTGGGATTAGTAGATGAAACTACTACATTTACAATGGATAAACAACAAGGTCCCACTGCATAGCATAGGGAAGTATATTCAATATCCTGGGATAAACCACAATCGAAAAGAATATAAAAAGAATGTATATACATATATACATATATGTGTGTGTATAACTGCCACTTTTCTATACAGCAGAAATTAACACAACGTTGTGAATCAACTACACTTCAACAAAAAAAGAAAAAAAAAAAGAGTGAATATCTATTATCAACCCTGTAGCTCTCTGACACCAGCTTTGCAGACATGTTCCTCTCTACACTAACCCATTAAATCTCATTTTCCATTTTGCACTCAGTGGCTCTCCCAGATAACCTAGGAATAAAATTATTACTGTTTCATAGAGAGAGTAGGCATAGGGTTCATCTTGATTGTATGGTTAGATCTATACCTGGCCTGATGGGAGGGTCACAGACAGTGGCCTGGTCTTAGGATTCTACCTCGCATTTGACCTGGTCAGCAACAGGCCGGAATTCATAAAACCAATGCACAAAAATCCTGGTATCCACCCCTTGCCAAAAAAAGTTTGGAAGAAAGTAGTGTCTACACTGTTGTCCATTTTAATGCTTCCAGAAGAACCATGATGGTGGTCATGGCATCTGATGAAAAACCACAGAAGTCATCTGTATCCTGGCATAGCCATTACTCCAGGCTTCCTTCCCACCCCATCTCTGTGTACACAACCTATCTCACTGATCTCCTTCGATTCCCATCTCCCTCAAATTCATACCTTGATTGTTTCTCTAAACTATGTGGAGTAGAAACTTGAATTTGGACTGTCTTCAGGACTCTGACCTGGAATTTCCTTAGGACAATTCTTCAAGTAACTTCTCCCGAACTCCATTCAGTACAATAAGCATAATGAGGAAGGAGAAAAGGAGGAAGAGGGGAGTTAACATTCACTGAGCTACTACTACGCATCAGGCATTGGGCTGAGCATTTCATGTTCATTTTCTCGTTTAATATTTTAAGATCCACATGAAATACTTACTGTCATTATTCTTATTTTATAGATGATAAATGTGAGGCTCACTAAAGTTATATGACTTGTCAAAATCATACTAGTAGACAGAGACACAAAAAGCTAGGGTTCCAGCCCAGATGCATTTGAATTCAGAACCTATACTCTCAACCATATTGTGTCATTGCTACATGCCCAGCCAGGACTGCAGCAGAAGGGAAGTCAGACATTACAGCCACATTTAATACTTCATTCCCTCTAAATGCAGTCAGGGTGATCATACCCAAGGTCATGGGCACTGCAGACAAGGATGCTACTGAGTGAATGAGGGAAAATGCTTCAAAGTTTGCCTTTCTCCCACCTCTGCAAACCTCCTGTCTTGGCCCCTCTTCTGGCTCCCTTTGTATCTTGGGTTCTAGATTTCATCTAGACCCATTTGTGTTTAGTGACCTTGTAGCACTAGATATTATCACTTCCAGGGACTTCCCTGGTGGTCCAGTGGTTAAGACTCCATGCTGCCAGTTCAAGGGGTATGGGCTCAATCCCTGGTATTGACCTCGGTGAGGCAGGAACAAGGAGTGGTGAGAAACAAGATCTTAATTCCCTGTCCAAGAACTGAACCTGGGTAGCCTGGATGAAAACTAGGAATCCTAGCCGCAAGACCAGCAAGGGCTAGAGTTTAGAAGCTAGTTTTCCCTAGATCTTTGTCCCCTGTGAAAAATACAGTTATCACAGAGGCAGAAACTGTAAATGCATGTACAAAGTTTATTATTAAAGACATAGCACAACAAGTGGGAGAGCACAAAGAGAAAAAGTTTGTTTAGATGAGATAGAAGCAAGGCAGAGATGCACAGCTGGAGAGAAAGGGTGTGGGCTTCCCACCTAGTCAGGAGGAGTGCAGTAAAGAGGCGTTTAAGTCATTTATATAGGACATTTCTTCTGGGTCTTTGTTTACCTTTGGCCAATTATCTGGTTTCTTTTTCCACACCTGACCTACCCTGGTACACTCTCCTATGAGTGCATGCACCCCTCAGCCAAGATGGATATCAAAGGGAAGGTTTCTGGGAAGAGCAAGACTCATTATGGTCTGGCATTATCCCCTGACTTTTGACCCACAAGGAACCTTTCTGTGCATGTGTAGTGTCTCCTTTAGGGGAGAGTGGAGAACCCTTAACTTTACTGAAGGTTTGCCCCTCTTTGTCCTTGCCATGACTTACCTTAAGGTGTTTATAAGAGACAAACACTGGCTATTTACCCTGTTTCTGTTGCTACTTCCATTTTGGAGTGAAAACAGGAGGCTGACTGTAAATGTTTTAACTGAAGCCTACTTATCTCTTATCTCAGAAAATGCTAACAGTTTTAAGTATCCAGCCTGAAGCCCACTTCTTTGTGCCACATGAAATGTAAACAGGAAGCCAGGTATAAATGTCTAACTTGGAGCCCATCTATCTCCTACATCAGTTAGAGAACTAAGATCACACATGCCATGCAGTGTGGCCAAAAGATTAAAAAAAATATATATATATATATTATCACTTCCAGTTACTGGCTGTAGGCAAAGCCTCCTAAAAACATAGGTGAGAAACATTATTACCTAGCATCTAGCCTAGCCATATGAGACAACACATACCACGTGCCTTAGGCTGTGGGTACCATACTTTGTCCTGCAGAAACCACTGGAACTAGGGACTTTGGCTTCCTTCAGGCAACCACTGAAGTTTAGTGTCTGTGTTTGCAGTACAGTTTGTCTGTTTATATCTTCTGAAGTGACCTAGAACATGGCTGCTATTTCTCCTATCTTGAAAGTAACGACTTGTTCCTCCAACCACCCTATGAAGACCTAGCAATGATAGATCAACCCTGATGGCAATGCCTGTGAGCCACAAGATGGTCATATCAAAGTGAAAGTGAGGGAGCAAATCAAGACAGTCTTTATGGCCAATTTCTATCAAATGCAGTTAATCTTTCGATGATACACAACTCTGCTTAACTGTTTCAATAGCTCACCCTTACTTGTGTGGAAATGTCCAAATGAGTTCATACAACTTCCAGGTCCCTGTATGATGTGTGTGTGTGCTCAGTTACTCAGTCATGTTCAACTCCTCATGACCCTATTACCACTAATTAAAGAAAATCAGACATCTCAAGTTAATGAATTAATCGCTTTTCTATGTATGGGAAGATGCAAGAGTATGGGCTCTTGCATACTGAGCCTGCCAGGCTTCTCTGTCTATGGCATTCTCCAGGCAAGAATACTGGAGCAGGGCTGCCATTTCCCTTCAGGGGATATTCCTGACCCAAGGATCAAAGCCACATCTCCTGCATTGGCAGGCAGATTGTTTACCACTGTGCCACCTGGGAAGCCCGCCCTGAATGATAGTAACTTTGAGATGTTTTTTAGGATCAACAGTAAAAACTACATTTTACCCACTTTCCACCTTTCCCATTGGTCTTTCAGGGTTTTTGTGCTAGAAGGCCACAAATTTAGGCCACTTTCTGGAAACACATTTTCTTCCCTGTATGAGGTCCACCCTTCTCCTAGGCTCTATAGTATCTGTCTCTCCTAGACCTTGTGATGAAAAGTGTTGCCCGCTTTCTCAGCAAACAAAGGATGTGGCCATCAAGCCATCAGCCATTACCTCCTCCCTGAATTGAGCCTGAAGGAACTCAGGATGGAAACCACTCATCCACTACCAATGGTTCACCAAGAGGGCACTCAGAATGCGAAAGAACAGGATACTGGCCCTAGATAGCTGAGGGGCATCGTCAAAGGAGCAACTTCAGTGAGCCCATACTCTTGCATCTTCCCATACATAGAAAAGGAATTAATTCATTAACTTGAGATGTCTGAATTTCTTTCATTAGTGGTAATTTTTGATGTTCTGACTATCCGGTTTTTGTTGCAAAAACTCCTAAATATCCTGGCTCCTCACTCACCTGTTTGGAGCAGTGCTTCAGAGCGATCTGAGAGGCTTGTTGTCCTCAGAAAGCCTGTCAAATAAAACATAATTCTCAGCTTTTAGGTTATGTGTGTTTTTTTCCCCAGCTGACAAACCTGGGAAGCAATTTATCCATATGAAAACAGATTTGCTTCTGGAACCCAGGTCCCTATGTACCCGTATCCTTCTTTTAACTAAACACCTAGGCTTTCTGTAAGAATGTGGGCAACTGGTATTATACACCTTGATGATTAAGCACAGAAATTTGGGGTCCATTAGACTAGAGTTTGAATCCTGACTCTGCCTCTCATTAATTACATGACAGTTTCTGCTTCAATTTCCCTCTGTAAAATGGGAATGATGATAATAGTTGTACCTCTTTCATAATGTTGTTCTGAAAATTATATGAACCAATGCATATAAGTCACTCAGGGTCTTACTAGTCATTTAGCTTGTTTCCCCACTGTTGGACTTCCCTTGTGGCTCAGGTGCTAAAGAATCTACCTGCAGTGCAGGAGGCCTGGGTTCAATCCCTGGGTTGGGAAGATCCCTTGGAAAAGGGAATGGCTACCCACTCCAGTATTCTTGCCTGGAGAAGTCCATGGACAGAGGAGACTGGCAGACTACAGTCTGTGGAGCTGCAAAGAGTCAGACACTATTGAGCAACTAACACGTTCACTTACTTGCTGCTGCTGCTGCTGCTGCTAAGTCACTTCAGTCGTGTCCGACTCTGTGCGACCCCATAGACGGCAGCCCACCAGGCTCCCCCGTCCCTGGGATTCTCCAGGCAAGAACACTGGAGTGGGTTGCCATTTCCTTCTCCAATGCATGAAAGTGAAAAGTGAAAATGAAGTCACTCAGTCGTGTCCAACTCTTAGCGAACCCATGGACTGCAGCCCACCAGGCTCCTCTGTCCATGGGATTTTCCAGGCAAGAGTACTGGACTGGGGTGCCATTGCCTTCTCTGGTTCACTTACTTACTTTATGATAATTCCATATTTAGTATTTCAAGAAATCAAACTGTTTCCACAGTGGCTGTACCATTTTACACTCCCACCAGCAATGAATGAGGGTTCCAAGTTTTCCACATACTCATCAGCACTTCTTGTTTTATACTTTTTCATTATAACCACCTAGTGGGTGTGTTGGAGAAGACTCTTGATAGTCCCTTGGACTGCAAGGAGATCCAACCAGTCCAGCCTAAAGGAAATCAGTCCTGAATATTTGTTGGAAGGACTGCTATTGAAGCTGAAACTCCTGTACTTTGGCCACCTGATGCGAAGAGCTGACTCATTGGAAAAGACCCTGATGCTGGGAAAGGTTGAAGGTGGGAGGAGAAGGGGAAGATAGAGGATGATATGGTTGGGTGGCATCACTGACTCAATGGGCATGAGTTTGAGTAAACTCTGGGAGTTGGTGATGGACAGGGAGACCTGGAGTGCTGTAGTCCATGGGGTCGAAGAGTCGGACACGACTGAGCGACTGAACTGAACTGAACTGAGTGGGTGTAAAATGATATTTTATTGTATTAATACCTTTTGCAATTTGCAATAGGGATTTGCAATTTCCTAATAACTAAAGCTACTGAGCATCTTTTCATCTGTTTCTTGGCCATTGTTTATCTTTTTTGGAGAAATGTTTATTTAAATCACCACAACAGAGATGTACTCAAATCACTGTAGCTCATCCCTCAAAACATGCTTTCTTAGTAACCAGTTTCCACTGCTTTACAATGTTGTGTTGGTTTCTGCCATAAAACAATGCGAATCAGTCATAATTATATATATATACATCCTCATTCTTGAGCCTCCTCCTTCCCATCTCCCCATCCCACCCCCCTAGGTCATCACAGAGTGCCAAGCTGGGCTCCCTGTGATATTTGTTCATGATTATATTGTATCCTCCACATCTAGCACAGTGCCGGACACATGATATGCCTCCAAACATATTTTTCAAATAAAGGAATGTGTACAAATTTGAAGTGTCTTCCTTAAAGATTAAATTAGCAGATTAAATTAGCCTGAACATTTAATTTTTAAAAGATCAGCTGTCAATACATACTTAATTGGAATCTCACACCTTTTCCATGGTGAATTTGATCTAAGGTGGTTAAACTTTCTGATGAAACACAAATTGGATCATGTCATTACCTTGCTTAAAATCCTTCAAGAGGGTGCCATGGCCTACAGGAAAAGTGTCCAAACATGTCACCAAGATTGACAAGTACCTTTGTGACAGTGGATTTCAAACCTTTTTGATTGTGACCCACAGTACAAAATATATATTATGTTGTAGCCTAATACCCACTGCTATAAATATGCATATAAATAACAAATTTTTTCACAAAAGAATGTTTACCTTTACTGCAGGCAATACAGTATATTTTCTATTCTACTATCGTCCATATCATTTAATAAGATGTTGTTCATGACTCACCAAATCAACCTCACAAAATAGTAATGGGTTATAAGCTGCAGGTCAAAAATGATGCCATGAGGTTTGAACTCAATCTCCAGCCCCTCAAACCCTTCTAAGCTCCTCACAGCTCCCCTCATATGCCACGCCATCTCATCTTTACTCATATTGCTTCCCTAGTGGCTCAGATGGTAAAGAATCTGCCTGCAATGAAGGAGACCCGGGTTTGATCCCTGGATACAAGAGTTGATCCCTCCTCCCTTGGAGGAGGGCATGGCAACCCACTCCAGTATTCTTGCCTGGACAATTCCATGGACAGAGGAGCCTGGCAGGCTACAGTTCATAGTGTCACAAAAAGTCGTACACGACTGAGCAACTAATGCTTTCACCTGCAGGACACATTTGGTTTTCAAAACTCAGTTGAAGACTCAGTGAAGCTGTTGTCTTCCCAAAGGAGAAGTGATGACTTCCTCCTCTGGGTCCACCTCATCCCAATCTTCAGAACTTCATACCGGCATTTTTTATCAAAGTCCTTAACAAAATGTATTATTTGTGTTTACTTATATAGTTTCAAGAGATTGACAAGGTGGGAGTATAAATACATTGAATAATGGAAAGTTCTTGGTTCTTTCTTGTCTAGTGAAGACATTCAGTGATCTTTGGACATCATTAGATACCCTCGTTGTGATTTCCATTTTTCAACCCTCACTACCTTGTTAACAAACGACTCTTGAAAGCAACAGTCTTGGTGTGTGCCCCAGTGGAAGAACTTAATGAGTTCCCATACACTACTGGAATGGATGGTGAGTTTTTACACTTTTTCTTCCATATTGTACATTTACCATTGGGTCTAGTATTCTTTCCCACATGGCTAACGGCTGGAGAGAAAATGTGACAGACCTAGACGGTGATACCTGGCGGACTTGAGGTGGACATTATATTTGGTTCAAGTCGTACCATTCTGACTTTGGACACTATTTCCTGATTTGGATTCTGTTCTTACCCTTTGTGATTGAAATCCATACATGGTTTCCTTAGCTTGACCTCCTACGTTGCACCCCATACAGCTGAATTGTCTGCTTTGGCCTTTTATGTTCCTGATTGTCTCAGGGTGAGAATGGAAGTGTCCTCTGCTTGTCATGACAGCACTTCCCTCTGTCTGGAGATGAGATACTATACCCAGCCATTTTTTTTCCTGTAAAAGTCACATTTATTTGTTTTTAAATTAATTTTTATTGGAGTAGAGTTGCTTTACAATGTTGTGTGAGTTTCTACTCTACAGAAAAATGAATCAGTTGTGCGTATACATATATCCCCTCTTTTGTGGATTTCCTTCCCATGTAGATAGCTACAGAGCACTGAATAAAGTTCTCTGTGTTATACAGTAGGTTCTCATTAGTTACCTGTTTTATACATAGTAGTATATGTACAACAGTCCTAATTTCCCAATCCATTCCACCCTTTTCTCCGCTTGGTATCTGTACATATTTTATGTCTGTATCTCTGTTTCTGCTTTGCAAATAAGTTCATCTGTACCATTTTTCTAGATTTCACATATATGTGTGAATATACATTTGTTTTTCTCTTTCTGACTTACTTCACTTTGTATGACAGTCTCTAGGTCCACCCACATCTCTGCAAATGGCACAGTTCTCTTCTTTTTTATTACTAAGTAGTATTACATTATATACATGTACCGCAGCTTCTTTATCCATTACTCTGTTGATGGACATCTAGGTTGCTTCCATGTCTTGACTATTGCAAATAGTACTTCTATGAACATTGGGGTGTATGTACTTTTCTGATTTATAGTTTCCCAGCCTTTCTAAGGTAGTATGGCATTCAAGAAACCATAAGTCTCTCAATATTTAAAGTAAACCTCTGCATGTGGCTCTCTAACCTAGCCTCCCCAGATCCTAGTACTTCTGTGAAAAAGAAGAAAATAAAGCTGAGGATGTGTCAGAATGCTTAGACTATCAAAACAATGATAACAGAGGATCACAACCTTTTTTGCTGCACATCAGAATTGCAGATTAACTTAATGGACTGGGTATTCATAATCCTAAATCTAGTGGGAAGCACACAATACCATCTAAAAGAAAGAGGAAATGAATAAAAGCAGAATTTCAGACTTTCTTACAGGTAATTAAATTATTTGATGATTCCCTTTGAAATAAGCAATATCCCAATGACATATGCACACCTTATGAATGGCATCATCCATGAAACTGAAATTGATTGGTTTCTTCAGGAATATATTGATAAAACACGGTCTACTGGAGAAGGGAATGGCAAACCACTTCAGTATTCTTGCCATGAGAGCCTCATGAACAGTATGAAAAGGCCAAAAGATAGGACACTGAATGGTGAACTCCCCAGGTGCGCAAACGCTACTGGAGATCAGTGGAGAAATACCTCCAGAAAGAATGAAGAAATGGAGCCAAAGAAACAAGACGACCCAGTTGTGGATGTGACTGGTGATGGAAGCAAAGTCCAATGCTGTAAAGAGCAATATTGCATAGGAAATTGGAATGCTAGGTCCACGAATCAAGGTAAATTGGAAGTGAGCAAACAGGAAATGGCAAGAGTAGACATCGACATTTTAGGAATCAGTGAACTAAAATGGACTGGAATGGGTGGATTTAACTCAGATGACCATTATATCTACTACCGTGGGCAAGAATCCCTTAGAAGAAATGGAGTAGCCATCATAGTAAACAAAAGAATCAGAAATGCAGTTTTGGACTGCATTGGATGCAATCTCAAAAAGGACAGAATGATCTCTGTTCGTTTCCAAGGCACACCATCCAATATCAGAGTAATCCAAGTCTATGCCGCGACCAGTAATGCTGAAGAAGCTGAAGTTGAATGGTTCTATGAAGACCTACAAGACCTTCTAGAACTAACCACCCAAAAAAGATGTCCTTTTCATTTTAGGGGGCTGGAATTCAAAAGTAGGAATTCGAGAAACACCTGGAGTAACAGGCAAATTTGGCCTTGGAGTACAGAATGAAGCAGGGCAAAGGCTAATAGAGTTCTGCCAAGAGAATGCACTGGTCATGGCAAACACCCTCTTCCAACAACACAAGAGAAGACTCTACACATGGACATCACCAGATGGGCAATACCAAAATCAGATTGATTATATTCTTTGCAGCCAAAGGTGGAGAAGCTCTATACAGTCACAAAAACAAGACCAGGAGCTGACTGTGGCTCAGATAATAAACTCCTTATTGCCAAATTCAGACTTAAATTGAAAAAGTAAGGGAAACCACTAGACCATTAAGGTATGATCTAAATCACATCCCTTATGATTATACAGTGAAAGTGAGAAATAGATTCAAGGGATTAAATCTGATAGACAGAGTGCCTGAAGAACTATGGATGGAGGTTTGTGACATTGTACAGCAGGCAGATATCAAGACCATCCCAAGAGTAAGAAAGGCAAAATGGTTGTCTGAGGAGGCCTTACAAATAGCTGTGAAAAGAAGAGAAGTGAAAGGCAAAGGAGAAAAGAAAACATGTACCCATTTGAATGCAGAGTTCCAAAGAATAGCAAGGAGAGATAACAAAGCCTTCCTCAGTGATCAATGCAAAGAAATAGAGGAAAACAATAGAATGGGAAAGACTCTTCAAGAAAATTACAGATACCAAGGGAATATTTCCTGCAAAGATGGGCACAGTAAAGGACAGAAGTGGTAGAAACCTAAAGAAGCAGAAGATATTAAGATGAATTGGCAAGAATACTGAGAACTATATAAAAAAGATCTTCACGACCCAGATAATCACGATGGTGTGATCACTCATCTAGAACCAGACATCCTGGAATGTGAAGTCAAGTGGGCTTTAGGAAGCATCACTACAAGCAAAGCTACTGGATGTGATGAAATTCCAGTGGAGCTATTTCAAATCCTAAAAGATGATGCTGTGAAAGTACTGCACTCAATATGCCAGCAAATTTGGAAAACTCATCAGTGGTCACAGGACTAGAAAAGATCAGTTTTCATTCCAATCCCAAAGAAAGGCAATGCCAAAGAATCGTCAAACTACTGCACAATTGCACTGATCTCACATGCTAGTAGAGTAATGCTCAAAATTCTCCAAGCCAGGCTTCAACAGTACGTGAATCGTGAACTTCCATATGTTCAAACTGGATTTAGAAAAGACAGAGGAACCAGAGATCAAATTGCCAACATCTGTTGGATCATCAAAAAAGCAAGAGAGTTCCAGAAAAACATCTACCTCTGTTTTATTGACAGTCTTTGACTGTGTAGATCACAACAAACTGTGGAAAATTCTTCAACAGATTAGAATATCAGACCACCTGACCTGCCTCTTGAGAAACCTGTATGCAGGTCAGGATGCAACAGTTAGAATTGGACATGGAACAACAGACTGGTTCCAAACAGGAAAAGGAGTACATCAAGGCTGTATATTGTCACCCTGCTTATTTAACTTCTATGCAGAGTACATCATGAGAAACGCTGAGCTGGAAGAAGCACAAGCTGGAATCAAGATTGCCAGGAGTAATATCAATAACGTCACATATGCAGATGACACCACTCTTATGGCAGAAAACAAAGAAGAACTAAAGAGCCTCTTGATGAAAGTGAAGGAGGAGAGTGAAAATGTGGCCCGAAAACTCAACATTCAGAAAACTAAGATCATGGCATCCAGTGCCATCACTTCATTAGCAAATAGATTGGGAAACAGTGTCAAACTTTATTTTGGGGGGCTCCAAAATCACTGCAGATTGTGACTGCAGCCACAAAATTAAAAGATGCTTGCTCCTTGGAAGAAAAGTTATGACCACCCTAGATAGCATATTAAAAACAGAGACATTACTTTTCCAACAAAGGTCCTTCTAGTCAAAGCTATGGTTTTTCCAGTAGTCATGAATGGATGTGAGAGTTGGACGATAAAGCAAGCTGAGCGCCAAAGAATTGATGCTTTGTCAACTGTGGTGTTGGAGAAGACTCTTGAGAGTCCCTTGAACTGCAAGGAGATCTAACTAGCACATCCTAAAGGAGATCAGTCCTGAATATTCATTGGTAAGGCTGATGTTGAAGCTGAAACTCCAATACTTTGGCCACTTGATGCGGAGAACTGACTCATTTGAAAATACCCTGATGCTGGGAAAGATTGAAGGTGGAAGGAGAAAGCGATGACAGAGGATTAGATGGTTGGATGGCATCACTGACTCAATGGACAAGATTTGAGTAAACTCCAGGAGTTGGTGATGGACAGGGAGGCCTGGTGTGCTACAGTCTTTTGAGTCGCAAAGAGTCGGACACGACTGAGCGACTGAACTGAACTGAACTCAGTGACTTCAGAAGGGCCACCAAACTCATGGGAGACAATATGGCATAATTACACCCATCCTCTTGGGGAGACAATCCATTATAGTAGTTTCTACTTCCGGTGCTTATACTGTTGACCTTCAACTTTGTATCTTCAGTCTGGACCTATCCTGTCAACAACAGACAAGACAAACCCATTCTCAGAGCTCAGCTCTGCCACTTAGTAGCAGTGCGACCTTGGCTAATATGCCCTGAGCCTCAATTTCTTGCATGACTCATAGGGCTGATGTAAGAATTTCAATGTGATAATCTATGCAAAGCCCTTAGTATAGTTCTTACCATATAGAGAGTAAAATTAACAAATAAATACTTATGAAATATTTTCTAAAATGCATATTTGAAAATAAAGAAGATGAATTCTTCAGCCATGTTTGGCTGAGGCTGGACATAGCATCTTCAGATGTAAAAATAGCAAGATCTCAGAATCAGCAAAGGAATAGCAGATTCTTTGGGGCTATAAGGTATCTCATAGGGGACTTGGAGTCTTGCCCATATTCTCAGTTTAGACACCCCTCTACATGATCTCTAGAAGAAGAAATGAGTCTTCCTCTGACTCCAGCTATGTCTGAAGCTATTCACCTTCACACTCCTTGCACATCTTGACTCAGCTCACCCATGACTCTTTGCCATATTGACCATTCTGTCTCAAGAAAATCTCTAAGAAGGATCCTCCCAGAAGATGTTTTGAGTCTAACTTTGCTGGACTTTCATCTGGAGGTAGAAATAACTGACCACTACATCCCGTGGCCAGGAAGGCCCCAAGAACTCAGCAGGTAAAGAATCTCCCTGTGATGCAGGAGACATAGGAGAAGCAGGTTCAATCCCTAGGTCAGGAAGATCCCCTGCAGGAGGAAATGGCAAGCCGCTCCAGTGTTCTTGCCTGGAGAATTCCATGGACAGAAGAGACTGGAAAGCTACAGCCCATGGGGTCACAAAGAATTGGTCATTGAGCACACACAGACCACAAGCCCAGTGGCCACTGGTGAGAGCTCAGAATCATTATGATGTGGCCTTGAAGGGATGGGACGTGGAGGTGGTGACACCTCAGCATGGTGGCTCTCAACCCGGAGCCTGCATCCAAATCACATGGAGTTCTTGTGAAAACACTCATTATTGATATCCACCTCCTAAGTTTCTGATTCAGTAGGTCTGGACTAGGACCTCAGTATGTGCATTTCTGACAAGTTCCCAGGTGATATGTTGTGGCTGGGGAGTCGAGGGACACACTTTGAGAACCGCTGCTCTAATCCAACATTCATATAATCATCCCTAAGGCTGAGAACTGGATTCAATAGGTCTGAGACCCAACCAGGAATCTCAGTTTTAAGTAAACACTCTAGATGGTCCCAGTACAGGTGTTCTATGGACCGACTACACTTTGTGATGCCTGGTATTTGTGATCTCAGAACTTATTCCTTGAGATACTGGTTGAGTAAGTTCTATGGTATAACCCAAGGATCCATGTGTTGAACAAGTCCTCAAGTAGTTCTGATGCACAGTCAAGTTGAAAGCCATCGGTTTATCCTGTCACCAGTTAACCACACTGATGGGGCACAACTAGAAGATGTAAAGAGAAGGGATGTCCACATTAGTAGTGAGAGTTTGCATGAAAAAGGCCTTTGAGATTACTCCTCTTGAGAATAAGGGCCACTGTGTAGGCAGAGTTAGTGGGGAGGAGGATGTAAGGTAACTTCAAGGCCCAAGAAAGTCCTGCCAACTTTTAGTCACTTGGGCAAGGAACTGCTCGGATAGCAGTATAGGAAGGCCAATTCCTATTCATCCTTCAAGACCCTACTCTGAAGCATCTATTGCCTGACACTGACCTCAGAGGCTTCCCTTGGGTCAATCAATCCCTAGGTGTCTTTTGGATCACCCCTCGTAAGACAATTCTAAGAGCCGGGATGAAGAGGAACCTCAGAGATCATGCACCAGGCTTCCCCCCATGGCATTAGGGATGTGGAGACTGAGGCCCAGAGAGGGAAATCAACTAGGAGGATAATAAAAGACCACACCCCTACCAGAAACGGGGTCCCAGACATGATCTACTAATAGAAGCTAGGGATGATGCTAAGCATTTTATATACATGATCTCATGTAATAATCACAAGAATCTCATTAACTAAGCATTACTGTTATCCACCTTACACCCTGAGACCTGGAGAGGTTTTTGCGCCTGGGTGTATGTGTGTGCTTGAGTAGCTTGCTACCAGAGCATGAGCTGAAGAAAGCAATAGCCAAGTAAACACTATCAGCCCCTTGATTGGTCACAGCCGTGAATTCCAGCCACTGTAACAAATGTGTTTGATGAGGAGGACTGGTAGCCATTTCATGACAGGGGCCTGGGGAGGAAAGGAGACAAAGTGGCTGCCCGTGTGCTAATGGCCCATGTGCAGTAAGGAGGAGAAGGGGGCAGCTCTTCATGAGGAGGAGGCTTTCCTCTGCCCAGACGGTTGGGAAGAGGGGGGCACGTGCATTTGGAACAGGGCTATGTAACAGGGGAGTCCAGGGGCCCAAGCAATAAGTTGGCAATGATGCATTTTAGAGGTGGGGGCTTCAACACAGCTCAGAAGAACTGAACCAGAGTTGAGCTCAGCTCTGTCTAAAGCAAGAACTTCTGCTCTTAATCTTCAAATCAGTGGGCTTCATGATTTACTGCACTTCTGAATGGCCTGGAGTGCTAGTTGTAAATACAGATCCCAGGGCCAGACTCACAGACGTTCAGATCCAGAGCGTCCTGGGTAGGGTTCAACAACCCCCTCCAGGGGATTTTGCTACAGCTGGTCCATGGCTCATAAGTTGAGATTTACACTCTTGGACATTCTAACAGAGTAACACCATTCCCAGGCCACAAAACAGTGGTCATCATGGACATCCACACAAAGAGTAGACACATTTTCCCTTGCACCCTGCACCCTGATGTCTTCAGCCTGGTCACCAGCTCACTGTTCACCAGAAGGGGGCTGTGTCTCAGAGTCTTCAGAAATACTTACTCTATCCAAAGGCCCCTAAAAAAAAAAAAAAAAATAGAAACAAAGGCCCCGACTCATGGACTTTTCCCTTAAAAAAAAAAAATTATTTGGGGCTCTGCTGGATCATTGCTGCAACACAGGCTTTCTCTAGTTGCAGTGAGTAGGGGTCACTCTTCTTTACTGTGTGTGGGCTTCTCATTGCGGTGGCTTCTCCCATTGTGGAGCACAGGCTCTAGGCACACAGGCTTCAGCAGTTGCAACATGCAAGCTCAGTAGCTGTGGTACATGGGCTTTAGTGGCTCTGTGGCATATGGAGTCTTCCTGGATCAGGGATTGAACGTGTGTCCCCTGCATTGGTAGGCAGATTTTTATCCACTGTAGCACCAGGGAAGTGTCCTGTGTTTAAAAAAATTTTATTGAAGTATAGTTGATTTATAATGTTGTGCTAATTTCTGCTGTACAGCAAAATGACTCAGTTATACACACATATAAATGTATATTCTTTCAAATATTCTTTCCCAGTGGTTTAACACAGGATATTGGCCTTCACCCTCTTAATACAAAAATGTATGAACTTATCACAGATGGTCCATAATTACGGCTCAGTTCAGTTCAGTTCATACACTCAGTCATGCCGACTCTTTGCGACCCCATGAATCGCAGCACGCCAGGCCTCCCTGTCCATCACCAAGTCCCGGAGTTCACTCAGACTCATGTCCATCGAGTCAGTGATGCCATCTAGCCATCTCATCCTCTGTCGTCCCCTTCTCCTCCTGCCCCCAATCCCTCCCAGCATCAGAGTCTTTTCCAATGAGTCAACTCTTCACATGAGGTGGCCAAAGTATTGGAGTTTCAGCTTTAGCATCATTCCTTCCAAAGAAATCCCAGGGCTGATCTCCTTCAGAATGGACTGGTTGGATCTCCTTGCAGTCCAAGGGACTCTCAAGAGTCTTCTCCAACACCACAGTTCAGAAGCATCAATTCTTTGGCACTCAGGATTCCTCACAGTCCAACTCTCACATCCATACATGACCACAGGAAAAACCATAGCCTTGACTAGATGGGCCTTTGTTGGCAAAGTAATGTCTTTGCTTTTCAATATTCTCTCCAGGTTGGTCATAACTTTTCTTCCAAGGAGTAAGCGTCTTTTAATTTCATGGCTGCAGTCAACATCTGCAGTGATTTTGGAGCCCCGAAAAATAAAGTCTGACACTGTTTCCACTGTTTCCCCATCTATTTCCCATGAAGTGATGGGACCGGATGCCATGATCTTCGTTTTCTGAATGTTGAGCTTTAAGCCAAATTTTCACTCTCCTCTTTCACTTTCATCAAGAGGCTTTTTAGCTCCTCTTCACTTTCTGCCATAAGGGTGGTGTCATCTGTATATCTGAGGTTATTGATATTTCTTCCAGCAATCTTGATTCCAGCTTGTGTTTCTTCCAGTCCAGCGTTTCTCATGATGTACTCTGCATGTAAGTTAAATAAGCAGGGTGACAATATACAGCCTTGACGTACTCCTTTTCCTATTTGGAACAAGTCTGTTGTTCCATGTCCAGTTCTAACTGTTGTTTCCTGACCTGCACACAGATTTCTCAAGAGGCAGGTCAGGTGGTCTGGTATTCCCATCTCTTTCAGAATTTTCCACAGTTGATTGTGATCCACACAGTCAAAGGCTTTGACATAGTCAATAAAGCAGAAATAGATGTTTTTCTGGAACTCTCTTGCTTTCTCCATGATCCAGCAGATGTTGGCAATTTGATCTTTGATTCCTCTTCCTTTTTGAAAACGAGCTTAAACATCAGGAAGTTCACGGTTCACGTACTGCTGAAGCCTGGCTTGGAGAATTTTGAGCATTACTTTATTAGCATGTGAGATGAGTGCAATTGTGTGGTAGTTTGAGCATTCTTTGGCATTGCCTTTCTTTGGGATTGGAATGAAAAATGACCTTTTTCAGTCCTGTGCCCACTGCTGAGTTTTCCAAATTTGCTGGCATAGTGAGTGCAGCACTTTCATAGCATCATCTTTCAGGATTTGGAATAGCTCAATAGGCATTCCATCACCTCCACTAGCTTTGTTTGTAGTGTTGCTTTCTAAGGCCCACTTGACTTCACATTCCAGGATATCTGGCTCTAGATGAGTGATCACACCATCATGATTATCTGGGTCGTGAAGATCTTTTTTGTACAGTTCTTCCGTGTATTCTTGCCACCTCTTCTTAATATCTTCTGTTTCTGTTAGATCCATACCATTTCTGTCCTTTATTGAACCCATCTTTGCATGCAATGTTCCTTTCCTTTGGTATCTCTAATTTTCTTGAAGAGATCTCTAGTTTCCCATTCTGTTCTTTCCTTCTATTTCTTTGCGTTGGTCACTGAAGAAGGCTTTCTTATCTCTTCTTGCTATTCTTTGGAACTCTGCATTCAGATGCTTATATCTTCCCTTTTCTCCTTTGCTTTTCACCTCCCTTCTTTTCACATCTATTTGTAAGGCCTCCCCAGATAACCCATTAATATTTCTTGAATGTTGACATTTCAGATGGTAAAATAAAATACAAGAAGTTCAAAAGAGCAGAAAATTAATTGTTGGGACTTCTTTCTTACCTCCCACCTTGATTTCTACTCATTCTCTCTAAAGGACACCACCATTAATAAAATCTCATGCAGCCTTTCCATATTTTTTTCCTTATTAAGTACTGGTTTTGGAGGGCACTCTTCAGATCTACCTGTTTGATGTCCATAGGTCAGTAATTAGAATTAACACCGATTGAGCTTTACAAATGCACCAATCACTTTATACATATTATCTCATTTAATTCTCAGAACAACTCTGTGAGGTTCAGTTCAGTCACTCAGTCGTGTCTGACTCTTTGCGACCCCATGAACTGCAGTACACCAGGCCTCCCTGTCCATCACCAACTCCCGGAGTTTGCCCAAACTCATGTCCATTGAGTCAATGAGGCCATCCATCATCTCATCCTCTGTCATCCACTTCTCCTCCTGCCTTCAGTCTTTCCCAGCATCACAGTCTTCTCCAATGAGTCAGTTCTTCGCATGAGGTGGCCAAAGTATTGGAGTTTCAGTTCCAACATCAGTCCTTCCAATGAACACTCAGGACTGATCTCCTTTAGGATGGACTGGTTGGATCTCCTTGCAGTCCAAGGGACTCTCAAGAATCTTCTCCAACACCACAGTTCAAAAAGATCAATTTTTCTGTGCTCAGCCTTCTTTATAGCCCAACTCTCATATCCATACATGACTACTGGAAAAACTATAGCCTTGACTAGACGGACCTTTGTTGACAAAGTAATGTCTCTGCTTTTTAATATTCTGTCTAGGTTGGTCATAACTTTCCTTCCAAGGAGTAAGCATCTTTTAATTTCATGGCTTCAATCACCATCGGCAGTGAGTTTGGAGCCCACCAGAAAAAAGCCCACCACCAACTTTATTTTCCACTGTTTCCCCATCTATTTGCCATGAAGTGACGGGACCAGATGCCATAATCTTAGTTTTCTGAATGTTGAGCTTCAATTCAACTTTTTCACTCCCCTCTTTCACTTTCAAAAGGCTCTTTAGTTCTTCAATTTCTGCCATAAGGGTGGTGTCATCTGCATATGTGAGGTTATTGATATTTCTCCTGGCAATCTTGATTCCAGCTTGTGCTTTGTCCAGCCCAGCGTTTCTCATGATGTACTCTGCATGTAAATAAAATAAGCGGGGTGACAATATACAGCCTTAATGTACTCCTTTTCCTCTTTGGAACCAGTCTGTTGTTCCATGTCCAGTTCTAACTGTTGCTTCCTGACCTGCATACAGGTTTCTCAAGAGGCAAGTCAGGTGGTCTGGTATTCCCATCTCTTTCAGAATTTTCCACAGTTTACTGTCATCCACACAGTCAAAGGCTTTGGCAGAGTCAATAAAGGAGAAATAGATGTTTTTCTAGAACTCTCTTGCTTTTTTGATGATCCAGCAATGTTAGCAATTTGATCTCTGGTTCTTCTGCCTTTTCTAAGACCAGCTTGAACATCTGGAAATTCACCATTCATGTATTGCTGAAGTCTGGCTTGGAGAATTTTGAGCATTACTTTACTAGCCTGTGAGATGAGTGCAATTGTGCAGGAGTTTGACCATTCTTTGGCATTGCCTTTCTTTGGGATTGGAATGAAAACTGACCTTTTCCAGTCCTGTGGCCACTGCTGAGTTTTCCAAATTTGCTGACATATTGAGTGCAGCACTTTAACAGCATCATCCTTTAGGATTTGAAATAGCTCCACGGGAATTCCATCACATCCAGTAGCTTTACTTGTAGTGATGCTTCCTAAGGCCCACTTGACTTCACATTCCAGGATCTGGCTCTAGGTGGGTGATCACACCATTATGATTATCTGGGTTGTGAAGATCTTTTTTCCGTGAGGTTAGGTAATACTATTATTGCCATGTTACAGATAAGTAAACTGAGGCTAAGAGAGAATAAATAATTTGATTTGCTGAAATCATGTTAGCTGATATGTATCAGATTTACACTATGTGCCAGTGTTAGTCACTCAGCCATGTCTGACTCTTTGTGACCTGATGGAGTGTAGCCCACCGGCCTCCTCTGTTCATGGAATTCTCCAGGCAAGAATACTGGAGTGGGTTCCCATTTCCTTCTCCAGGGGATTTTCCCAACCCAGGGATCAAACACGGCTCTCCTGTATTGCAGGAAAACTCTTTATGGACTGAGCCACCAGGGGAGCCCTTCCACTATGTGCCAGGCACTATCTTAATCATGTTACATGCTTTGCCTGATTTTAACTGACTGTAACCTGTGGTGAGCTGTGCTTAGTTGCTCAGTTGTGTCTGACCCTTTGCTTCCCCATGGACTGTAGCCCGCCAGGCTCCTCTGTCCATGGGGATTCTCCAGGCAAGAATACTGGAGTGGGTTGCCATGCCCTCTTCCAGGGGATCTTCCCAACAGATGGATTAAACCCAGGTCTCCTGCATTGCAGGTGGATTCTTTTACTGTCTGAGCCACCAGGGAAGCCCATAACCTCTGGAGATGGGTATTATTAATATTTTAACCTCCATTTGTAGATAAAGAAGCAGAGGCACAGAGAGGTTAAGCAACTTGCCCAAGATCACACAGCTTTTAACAAGCAAAGCTGGGATTTAAAGCTGGCCAGAGTGGCTTCAGGGTTGGCATGCTTACACACAGTGCATGTGGCCTCCTTAAGAAGGTATGCTGTCATATTAAATCACTTCAGCCATATATGACTGTTTGCAACCCTATGGACCGTAGCCACCAGGCTCCTCTGTCTACAAGATCCTCCAGGCAAGAATACTGGAGTGAGTTGCCATATCCTCCTCCAGGGGATTTTCCCAGCCCAGGGATTGAACCTACATCTCTTACATCTCCTGCATCACAGGCGAGCTCTTTACCACTAGCACCAATGAAGCACATAAATAAGACTCTTAAAGCAAAGCTTTGAACCTTATAAATGCTGAATTCACACAGAACCACTGCTGGTGTGTCCTGGCTAGAACCTCCTCTGTCAGAGCAACTTTGACACCCCCAAATGCTTTTCTGTGTCCCCCAAATCCCTCATGCTAAACCTCTGAGGCCAGCTGACATGCCTGCTGATCCTCAGCGGCCAGCTGCATGACCCAGATTGCATCACGGGAATTGCTCTGCAGACTGCTCTCCTCCAGCCCTGCCTTGCTACAGCCTTCCGGCATTTCAATCCCTGGATTGGCTTCTTGTGCAACCTCTGGACCTTAAACTTGGGTTGGGTACGGAGTCTGTCTATTATCCCACCTTTATTATTCTCCGAAGGAACCCCTCCCGGGTGGTTCTCCAAGTTTTGTGGTCCAGCTTGTCTTAGCAGGAATGGCCACTCTCCATCCAGGGCCGCAGGGCCAAACCTCAATCCTAGGCTGCTTTCCTCTCTTTCTGGGTGGGCTGGACTCAGACTCTAAGTCCCATAGAACGGGGACTTGAACAAGTTGCCATCAACTCTGGGCTGCTTTGCAGAGCTGTCACCTGCTGTCTGGGGGAGAGAGAGAGAGAAAAGGCCGATTTCTCTTGATGGTGCTTCCTCCTGACAGCTCAGCTGGCCACAGATTGGCCAGAGCTTCTCCTCTGTGGGTGGTGATGCCTCAGAGAGCAGCCACCAAGGGACCTCAGCCTTGCCCTTACGCCACCCTCTGGAGAAAAGAGGAAGTGATCTCAGGAAAAAAAAAAAAATGGAGAATCTAAAGCTGGAGCAACGTCTGGCCCCCTGCCCCAGCTTTCCCACTGTGCAGGAGCCTGGACGCAGGGGAATAAGAAGCAGAGGGTGGGTGTTGCTTTAGTAATCAGCTGGCTCCCTTTCAAGGCATTCTGTGGATTTGTAGATCCCCCTCTTCTGAGAGGGGTTAGCCAGAGCTGCAATCTACAACTCCTGGCTCCAGGATGTTCTAATACAGAACTTCTGTGTGTGTTTTTTTTAATCATTTTATTTTATTTATTTATTTTGGGCTGTCTGGGTCTTCATTGCTGTGCAGGCTTTTTCTCTAGTTGTTGTGTGCAGATTTGTCATCACGATGGCTTCTCTTGTTGCAGAGCACCTGCTCTAGGATGCATGGGCTTCAGTAGTTGTGGCACCTAGGCTCAGTAGTTGCCACTCCCTGGCTCTAGAGCAGAGGGCCAATAGTGTGGCACACGGGCTTAGTTGCTTCATGGCACTTGGGATCTTCCCAGATCAGGGATCGAACCTGTGTCTTCTGCATTGGCAGAAGGATTTTTTTTTTTTTTTTTTTTTTTACCACTGAGCCACCAGGGAAGCCCAGTGCATGACTTCTTAACCTGGCCTCCAGACATGGGATTCATCCACACAGAGGATATGAGAATTGGGATGAAGAAAATACATCCTTGTCATTACTAATCTCTAACTTCAGTTCAGTTCAGTTCAGTCGCTCAGTCGTGTCCGACTCTTTGCGACCCGATGAATTGCAGCATACCAGGCCTCCCTGTCCATCACCAACTCCCAGAGTTCACTCAGACTCATGTCCATCGAGTCAGTGATGCCATCTAGCCATTTCATCCTCTGTCGTCCCCTTCTCCTCCTGCCCCCAATCCCTCCCAGCATCAGAGTCTTTTCCAATGAGTCAACTCTTCGCATGAGGTGGCCAAAGTACTGGAGTTTCAGCTTTAGTATCATCCCTTCCAAAGAAATCCCAGGGCTGATCTCCTTCAGAATGGACTGGTTGGATCTCCTTGCAGTCCAAGGGACTCTCAAGAGTCTTCTCCAACACCACACTTCAAAAGTATCAATTCTGCACTCAGCCTTCTTCACAGTCCAACTCTCACATCCATACATAACCACAGGAAAAACCATAGCCTAGACTAGATGGGCCTTTGTTGGCAAAGTAATGTCTTTGCTTTTGAATAGGCTATCTAGGTTGGTCATAAATTTTCTTCCAAGGAGTAAACGTCTTTTAATTTCATGGCTGCAGTCACCATCTGCAGTGATTTTGGAGCCCCAAAAAATAAAGTTTGACACTGTTTCCACTGTTTCCCCATCTATTTCCCATGAAGTGATGGGACCGGATGCCATGATCTTCGTTCTCTGAATGTTGAGCTTTAAGCCAACTTTTTCACTCTCCTCTTTCCCTTTCATCAAGAGGCTTTTGAGTTCCTCTTCACTTTCTGCCATAAGGGTGGTGTCATCTGCATATCTGAGGTTATTGATATTTCTCCCAGCAATCTTGATTCCAGCTTGTGGTTCTTCCAGCCCAGCGTTTCTCATGATGTACTCTACTACTCATCCATAAAAAAGAATGAAATAATGCCATCTGCAGCAACAAGGACCTAGAGATTATCACACTAAGTGAAGTAAGTCAGACAAAGACAAGTATATATAATATCACTTATATTTGGAATCTAAAATATGACAGAAATGAACCTACCTATGAAACAGAAACAGACTCACAGACTTGTGATTGCTGGGGGTGGGGGGGTTAGGGGGAGGGATGGACTGGGAATTTGGGATTAGCAGATGCAAACTATTATACACAGAATGTATCAACAACAAGGTCCTACAAAATAGCACAGGGAACTATACTTCAGATCTTGTAATAAACCATAATGGAAAAGAATATTAAAAATGTATATACACACATATGTATGTGTGTGTGTGTAACTGAATCACTGCTGTAAAGTAGAAACTAATGCAATATTGTAAATCAAATATACTTCCATAAACTTAAACTTTAAAAAATGGTTCTCAACAGAGGTTCTGTCAGTTTCATAGGTCTACTAAAGGGTTCCATGGCACCACAAAGTCAGACTCCCAGCTCTTAGGAATTCTGTGTGACTCTGGCCCAGGAACTAGATGGATGTATCTGTGCTTAGGGCTCATGATGGATGCTGGGATGCTGTGAAAGCAACAAGTGTGCAGGAAGAACAGAATAGAAACTCAGGTGTGAAGCTGACCACTACACCACAAGGCCAGGCCTCACCTCCTCACCGTTGCCACAGGAGCCCATCTTCCCTCCTCCAGGAGGCTGGAACAGCTCTGTGGCAGGTTCAAACTCATTCCCCATGGCACGGCATATGCCACCAGATGGCGCCATTGTAGGTGCCCGTGGCTGGGAGGGGCTGCCATGCTTCAAAGGCTTTCATAGTCGTAATCCAGTCTAATATAGTCACTGTTCCCAAGCTGTTGGGCTTGTTGTCCAGGCCCAGTTAGGACCCTCAGAGACTTGAAAGCATGGAAAAGACTATGATGTCTACCTCATATGCAATTTAAAACAAAGGCAAAACTAAACTGTAAATGATTCTGCTGAACTTCCAGTGACATTTCTAGATTTCCTGATCGTGAAATACCAGTCTTTGACACTGAACTTTCTTGTGCCCTTGATGGAGGAAGTCTGCCCATCAGGAAGATCAACCCATCCTGCTGGCAAAGGGGTAACCAAGCCGAATCCGGCTCTGGGTGCCAACTGAGACCTAGCATCCCTATCCCCTCAGTCACAATGTGTCAGACACTGGCACATTCCAGGACATATGGTAACTACGTCCAGATTTCTGATAGACTAAAAGGTTTTGGAAAACTCTGTGGACCCTGCCCAACCAATTCACATGGCTTAAGCCAGCCCCAGTGTGGGTGAACCCCACTCTATGATTCAGAAAAATAAGGATCACTGAGGTATAGCAAGAGGCTTGCCTGGTGGCTCAGTGGTAAAGACTCTGCTTGCAATGCAGGAGCAGCAGGAGATGCGGGTTCAATGCCTGGGTTAGGAAGATCCTCTGTAGGAGGAAATGGCAAACTACTCCAGTATTCTTGACTGGAGAATCCCATGAACAGAGGAGCCTGGTGGACTGAAGCGTCATTTCTCCCATGAGGTATAGGAAAAAGTCCACATGTGGCATTATGCAAGCGTTCTGGCTAGATATCATGTCACTTGCAAACCTTCTCTCTCAGCTCCACCCTGCCTCTCCATCCCTGACCTCCGCTGACTATAAAGCCAAACTTCTACCATCCTCAGGGCAGCTGCATCCTGTACATCTCAGGGTTGTGCTCACATTTGCCTCCACAAACATTCCAGCATGAGTTTTTGCCAAGCTTCACCAGATCCCCTACCTCCCCAGAAGGGACTCAATAGTCTTTGTAGAAAGAAAAATCGACAACTCTGACTCTGGTGGCTCAGTGGTAAAGAATCTGCCTGCCAATGCAGGAAACTCGAGTTCAATCCCTGGGTTGGGAAGATCCCCTAGAGAAGGAAATGGCAACTCACTCCAGTATTCTTGCCTGGAGAACTTCATGGACAGAGGAGACTGGTGGGCCTCAGTCCATGGGATCACAAAGAGTCGGATACAACTGCAGCACTAAGCACCTAATTCTGCCAGAACTCTGTCTGCAGTGTCAGTTCTGTAACCATGTGGAAACGCTTTCAATTTTGTTAATTCCCAACTTACCAGACAAACCCCATGGGATCCAAGGTTATACAGAGTTAGACTACAGGTCACTGACACCCCTGATCAAATCTAGGAGGGTGACCAAAACCCTCCACTATTTCAGACAGTTCCTGCATCTGATGACAGCCTGCAGCTTGCACAACAGCTTTTCAAACAGCTGATGAACCAGATCTCATGAGATCCCCTGTATTCAGGCTTCATCTTTACTGCTTCTCTACACCATCGAATCCTTGGCTCAGGCAGCCGTGGATCTGCCACAGCAGCACGCGCACTGGTAAATGAATGTTTGACAAATGGAGAGCTCCTTGGCCTCTTTCTGCCTGTCTAGGGCATCTGTGTGGAGTCTGGCAAGAAAGAAATCCACTAATCTGGAAAGGGATCCCCTGAACCCTTAAGGGAAAATGGCAATTCCCGTTGGCCACTGGGTACTATTTCAGTTTTCTACTCATACTATCCTATTGCCACCAAGTACCAGAAAGCAATTTAGTTGGGATGAAGAGTGCCCTGGAGAGGACAATGGCCTACTATCACATGAACCTGGAAAAGACTGCCCTTAGGAGACATGGAAGTCAGAAGGGTGACAGGAATGGCATCTAGTCTGTTGCAACCTGGAGCCTTCAAGCCAACTGGCACCTTCTGCCCCATGCCAGCCACTATCAGTGACTGAACTGAACTGAGAATACATGTACATGAATCCATGTGTTGCAGTGGAGAAGTCGCTTCAGTTGTGTCCGACTCTTTGCAACCGCATGGACTGTAGCCCACCAGGCTCCTCTGTCCATAGGGATTCTTCAGGCACGAATACTGGAGTAGGTTGCCATTCCCGTCTCCAGGAGATCTTCCTGATGCAGGGATCAAATCCTGAGGGGTCAAATCCCAGTCTCTTATGTGTCCTGCATTGGCAAGTGGATTCTTTACCACTAGGGCCACGTGGGAAGCCCTAGTGTTACTATATGTGTTATCATTATTATTATTATGTACCACAGGAGGTATTAAGAAAGTCAGACACCTGTAGCCATAGTGTTTTCACCTTCCCTGCATGTCTAATGCAATCAGTTCAGTTCAGTCTCTCAGTCATGTCTGATTCGTTGTGACCCCATGGACTGCAGCACATCAAGCTTCCCTGTTCATCATCAAATCCCAGAGCCTGCTCAAACTCATGCCCATCGAGTTGGTGATACCATCCAACCATCTCATCCTCTGTCATCCCCTTCTCCTCCCACCTTCAAACTTTCCCAGCATCAGAGTGTTTTCTAATGAGTCAGTTCCTTGCATTAGGTGGCCAAAGTATTGGAGTTTCAGCTTCAATATCAGTCCCTCCAATGAATATTCAGGACTGATTTCTTTTAGAATTGACTGGTTGGATCTCCTTGCAGTCCCAGGGACTCTCAAGAGTCTTCTCCAACATCACAGTCCAAAAGCATCAATTGTTTGGTGCTCAGCTTTCCTTATAGTCCAACTCTCACATCCATACATGACTACTGAAAAAACCATAGCTTTGACTAGACGGACCTTTGTTGGCAAAGTAATGTCTCTGCTTTTTAATATGCTGTCTAGGGTGGTCATAACTTTTCTTCCAAGGAGCAAGCATCTTTTAATTTCAAGGCTGCAGTCACCATCTCCTGTGATTTTGGAGTCCAAGAAAATAAAGTCTCTCATTGTTTCCATTGTTTAATATTATAATGTTAATATCTAGTGTTATAAAGAGGGCCAATAGCTTCTTTTTGAGAAGCTACAATGTTAAGTACTTACTATGTGCCAGGAGTAAAGGCCTTGCATACATGATCTCATTTAGTCCTCACAGCAATCCCATGAAGTAGGTACTGTTTCTCCATTTTAAAGTCGGGTATGTGAGGCTCAGCGATGTTAACTAACTTACCCAAGGTAACACAGTAAGTCATTAGCATCAGAATTTTACCATCAGGAGACTAGCTCTAGGATTCTGTATCCTTATCTCTGTGCTAAAAGGCGTTTCAAGTAGCACATGCAAGACACACATACCCCCAAGTGGTAGATGTGGATCTCTAAGAGGGAGATACCAGTTTCACCCTTTGGGCTCCATACACAGGGCTGGCTGTGGAAGGAGACCCCCAAGCAAGTAGACCACTCCAGCTGGGGGTGATTGTGGACAGAAGTGGGCACTTGGATGCTTGGGGGTGGGATGCTGTGGGGGTATCTGGCTTCCCAATTGAGAAGACTAGGCTGGGGACAAGAGTGACAGACCAAATCTGAATTTCAGAAACACCCAGAGTAGCAGTCACCAACTTCATCGCGCCCTTGTGCCTGCGAGGCAGCTACGGGCACAGAGAGGTGCTGAGGCTTGCCTAAGGTCACACAGCTCGCTAGAGCGCAGGTGCAGTGTAGAACCTTGGTCTTCAGGCTCCTGTTCGGTGCTCTTGCTGCCACTCCACTCGCACTGGGCCCTCAGGTTCAGTGCACAGCAGTCAGAGGGAAGCCACGTCTTTGTGAGTGAAGCCATTGTCTGCAGGGTGGTTCTCAGTGTTGCCCAGAGACGTGCAGAAGTGCCAGTCTTCAAGTCTCACCCAGGACTGACTGAGGACTGAGATCCAGCAAAATGGGACTTTGCAAGCCCTCTAGGTGACCCTGATACACACTCAAGTGTGAAAACCACCAGCCCAGACAGAAAGGCAAAGTGCCGAGTGCTGCAGCCATACACATTCATTCAGATCATCAACTCGCACAGCACAAAGAAGGGTCGTCTTCCTAGAGAAGAAAGGAACACAGCTCTCAAGCCACACCTGCAGAGCAAGGTCACCTTCAAACACATGTAGCGGTTAAACATGCACAGACGGGGAGGAGGAGTGCAGCCAGCACTTGCTCATCCACAGGGGCATCAGAGCTAGTGTAGTTTTGCCAACTCAGCAAATCCCCAGAGATGTGCCAGTTCTGCTGCTTGTTGCCTGGGAGGTGCATCCCTGCCCTCTGGGAAATTGCCATGCAGGATCATAAAACCTCTGATCTGGGAGGGATCTTAGAGAGTGCCCACCTCATTGCCCACCCCTACTGCGTCACTGGTGATGCCCCTGACTTTCCGTCTCCAGAGGAACCTGGCAGGCTACAGTCCATGGGGTGGCAAAGAGTCAGACAGGACTTAGCTCTAGGCACAATCATTTTTAGGAACAGTGGCAGGCCGCACAGAACACCAGTGGCTCCTAGTTTGTGGCCTCTGGTTTAGTATCTTTCTTTCCCACTTGGCTCGCTGCTCCACAGGGGCACATGCCCCTGGGTCTGCTCTGCTCACCACAGTGTCTGGATTCAACGAATGTAAAAATAAAAATAGAAGATGGATCCACCCTCCCAGGAGAACACCAGGTTCAGAAAGAATACACTGGCATGGAGATGGCACTCTGTCACTCCTCGCCTCTTTTTCACTGCCCACTGGAAATGTCCCCATGTCCCTTTAAGCCCCACTCCCGGTTGACCCCTGCAGGCCTCCTTACCCTCTGCTCTGAAGTCATACCATGGCCACATGGGTTCTGGTGGGGGCGGGGCCCTCTGTGACGTCACCAAGGGCCCAGCCCTGCCTGGTCCTCAGTCTCCAGGTGCCAGGGCAGACCAGCGCACCAGGAGCCACTTTGTCTCAGCTCACGATGTGGTGTTTTTTATGGTTATTTTTTTGGTTCTTTTTTTGGCCTTCGTTTGTCGCATTTGTCTTTGTCTATGTGTTTTATGCTCCGAGAGATGAAACCGAAGAAGTCCCAGTGATGGTGCCCAGCAGAAGGCACTTCCAAATTCGGCAGAATCAACCAGAGCATGCCCCAAGCTGGTTTGGAAGCAAGTCGTTCTGGCTGTTAATCTTCCTCATGTTGTTGGTGATCCTGAAGTTTCCAAGAGGCGGTGACAAAAGTAACGCGGGCACTCCTCCTGACCGTCAGGGCCATTCATCTGGCCCTCCAGGAAGAAAGAAGATAAAGGCTTCCCCCGACAAAGACTCTAGGTGCGGTGCCTTCAGACAGGTTGAGATGAAACTTGTGAAATTTGTGTCCAGGTTGCAGAATCTGAAACTCACTGCGGCAACCGGTGATAGACGCCAATGTCCCAATATCGACATTCCTGCTGATACACAGAATAACATTACAATACACGAGGTATGGGACACTGGAGACCCCGATGGAGTGGATTTTCACTTTGAAGAAGAAGAGATATAGTTGAGTGTTGACCAACTGTATCCAAACCAATAAAAGTATTTTGAAGCAAAAGGAAAAAAAGCCTCTGATATTTTTTATTCGCGCTACAGTTTTACCTTTTCCAGAATGTGGTATAATTGGTATCATGCAGTGTATAACCTTTTCCAGACTGAGAGATTTGTGTTCAATCCCTGGCTTGGGAAGATCCCCTGGAGAAGGGAAAGGCTAGCCACTCCACTATTCTGGCCTGGAGAATTCCATGGACTGTACAGTCTATGGAGTCACAAAAAGTCGGACACGACTGAGCGACTTTCACTTTGACAGTGTATAACCTTTCCCAGACTAGCTTCAGTTCAGTTCAGTTCAGTCGCTCAGTCGTGTCCGACTCTTTGGGACCCCATGAATCACAGCACGCCAGGCCTCCCTGTCCATCACCATCTCCCGGAGTTCACTCAGACTCACGTCCATCGAGCCGGTGATGCCATCCAGCCATCTCATCCTCTGTCGTCCCCTTCTCCTCCTGCCCCCAATCCCTCCCAGCATCAGAGTCTTTTCCAATGAGTCAACTCTTCGCATGAGGTGGCCAAAGTACTGGAATTTCAGCTTTAGCATCATTCCTTCCAAAGAAATCCCAGGGCTGATCTCCTTCAGAATGGACTGGTTGGATCTCCTTGCAGTCCAAGGGACTCTCAAGAGTCTTTTCTAACACCACACTTCAAAAGCATCAATTCTTCAGCGCTCAGCCTTCTTCACAGTCCAACTCTCACATCCATACAGACTAGCTTATTATACTTAATAACATCATTAAGTTTCATACATTTCTTTTTGTGATTTGATAGCCCATTTCTTTTTATTCTTGAATAATATTCTGTTATATTGATGTACTGTAGTTTGTTTATCCATTCAGCTAGTAAAGGACATTTTGGTTGCCTCCAATTTGTATGTGTGTCTGTGTGTGTGAGAGGAGGTATGAATTAAGCTGTTATAAAAAATTCATGTGCATGTTTTCGTGTGGGCATTAGCTTTCAAATCATTTGAAATCTAGGAGCAAATCATTTTCAAATCATTTGAAATCTATCTAGGAGCAAAATTGCTAGATCATAGGGATGGGGGAGCCTGGTGGGCTGCCGTCCATGAGGTCACACAGAGTCAGACACAACTGAAGCAACTTAGCAGCAGCAGCAGCAGCAGCAGGGTATGACAGTGTTTAACTATGTAAGACATTGCTTCCAAAATGACTGTACCATTTTGCATCCCCATTAACAATGAATGCGAATTCCTGTTGTTCAGCTGAATAATAGCAAGGCTGGCCCATCACCCATTGAACTACAGAGTAGTACCCCACTCAAGGTGTCCCTTTAATTGCCTGACAATGCTGATCCACAGAGTAGGACCCCAGCGGGGGGGACCCTCTATGTGCCTGACATTCAGATCTACAAAGTAGGGCCCCACCCAGGGTGCCCCTTTAAGTGTCTGACATGCCGACCCACAGAGTAGGACTCCAGCGGGGGCGGGAGGGGGTCCTCTATGTGCCTGACACTGAACAACAGAGAAGGACCCCAGACAAGGGAACCCTCTAAGTGCCTGAACCGGCAGAGCTATGGAGAAAGACTAGCAAAAGAGGCCTTCTGATTGCTAGCTACCAGAGGCTCAACAAACAAACAAACAAGCAAAGAAAACAAACTTTGATAGGGCCATAACTTCTCTGGCTGAGGCAGTCCGTGTCCCTGCACATTTGGTGCCATCAGGGTCCCCATGACCCAAGCAGCTGCATCACCTTCATGCTCAACCCTCACTGGGGCAGAGCTTCCACAGGCTCTGCATCTATGCACACAGTGTCACTTCTGTTGTGTCCACCTCTTTGAGACCCTGTGGACTGTGGCCTGCCAGGTTCCTCTGTCAGTAGGGTTCTCCAGGCAAGAATACTGGAGTGTATTGTCCTGGTCCTCCATAACCTTCTAGAGTACTATATCTCCTGCTGCCCTAGCTGCCAACTCCCCTGAGTATCTGGTGCTTCCACAAACCCTGCAACCCAAGCAGCTGCACCACCTCCATACCTGGCCCTCACTGGGGCAGACCCAAGTCCTCCAGGGCAGCCTCAGGAACAAAGCCCAGTGGACGACCTACCTGCAGAGGTGGAAATAAAACCACAATTGAAGCCCAGGGGTAGTGTGGCTAAGGAAGACCCAAAACCATCCCACCAGCTGTACAAGCTGCAGATTAAATTCACACAATCAACTAGGCAGATCCTGTCTCTACAGAATATATAAAAGGACACTGAGAGCTCCCACATAAGAAAATGTGCTAGTTCTGACAGCTGTGGACATTGGAAGCAAGCAGGCATGGGCGTAGGACCAGATTAGAGTCTAAGCTGCCCTCATAGCAGGTCCAGAGACCAACACAGTGTTGGAGGGCAGCCTACGGAGGTGAGGTGAACTGTGACTCCCAGCAAGGGAAAGGACACTGACAGCAGTGACTCAAGAAAAACATTTATTATTCTTATATTTTGACTTGTTCTGTAGTTTCTTTTTAATTTTTTCTTTTTTTCCATTTCTGTTTTCCATTTTTCCCCACTCTGTTATAGTTGTCGGTTTTATTAGCACTATGAAATCTAATTAAGCTTTTGACTATTTTTTTTCAATCACACTTTTTATTGCTGTTATAAACCTCTGCATCTACATTGGCCTTTTGCAGTTCTGTGGAGTTTTCCTTTCCTTTTTTTCCTTCTTTTTTTTTTTTTTAATTTTTAAGAACCGATTATTATTTCTTCTACATTTATTCTTTTGTTTGCTTTTCCTACTGTTCTTTTCCTCTTGCAGTTAATCTTTAACATATATATATATATATCTTCTTTATTTACCTTTATTTAACTTTGCATTTCTATTCTTTCTATCTTTCCTCTCTTTTTCTCACCATATTCGTTAGTTCTGTTTTCATTGCTTTATTCCCCAGTTGGCACCTTGCTTTAGTTTTGTTTTCCAGTTTATGCTTTAGTTAGTTTTGTTCTTAACTGGTGGATATCATTTTTGGATTCCTTTGTTCACCAGGTCAATCTATTGTACTTTATTTTTGTTGGACTGTTTTGCTTTTGCTTATGGGTGTATATGTATATATTTCATTATTTTAATGATTATTTGCCTGCTTTTGTAACTGCCATTTGTCTGGGGTTCATTTTTCATTTCTCATTTTTGGGTATTTGTTTTAATGTCTTTTAAAGCCATAAGAAACTACCTGTGGAATCTCCATTTCTGGCCAGAGATCAAGCCCTGACCTTTGGAGTGGGAGCACTGACTCCAAGACCCTAGACTACCAGAGAACACCTAACCCTAGGGAGTATCAACTAGTGAGAACTCCCACAAATGAAACCACTTGAGTACAAGACCCAGCATCCCCCAAATACCAGTAGGACTCTGCACAGGACACCTCATCCAAACAACAAATAAGACAAAAATACAAACCCAATCATCAGCAGACATGATTACCACCTCACTCAACCTTGCCCATCCGAGAAAAAAAAAAAAAAAAAACTCAGCACAAATCTCTCCCTAAACGAAGCTTACACATACCACTGGACCAACCTTAGGAGGGCAGAAACCAAAAAGTAGAAAGAACTCAACCCTGAAGCCTGGGAAAAGGAAACCTCAATCACAATAAGTTTAAAAAAAATAATGAAAAGGCAGAGAAATATGGCACAAATGAAGGAACAAACTGAAAACACTAAAGTCCAAATAAATGAAGAAGAAATAGGCAAACTACCTGAAAAAGAATTCAGAATAATGATAGTAAAGATGATCAAAAACCTTGAAAACAGGATGGAGAAAATGCAAGAATCAATTAACAAAGACCTAGAAGAATTAAAGAATAAACATACAGAGAACAACACCATCACTGAAATTAAAAATACTTTAGATATTCAGATATTCAATAGCAGAATATCTGAAGCAGAAGAATGGATCAGTGAGCTGGAAGATAAAATGGTGGAGATAACTGCTGAAGAACAGAATAAAGTAAAAAGAATGAAAATAACTGAGGATAGTCTCAGAGATCTCTGGGACAATATTAAATGCACCAACATTTTGAAAATTTTCCCAACATGGAAAAGGAAATAGTCAAGTGATAAAGAACAATCTCAAATTGAGTCTATCTGGACTACGTTACCTGTGCCATGGTAAGAGGAGAGTGAAAAAGTTGGCTTAAAACTCAACATTCAGAAAACTAAGATCATTGCATCTGCTCCCATCACTTCATGGCAAATAGATGGGGAAACAGTGGAAACAGTGTCAGATTTCATTTTGGGGAACTCCAAAATCACTGCAAATGGTGACTGCAGCCGTGAAATTAAAAGATGCTTGCTCCTTGGAAGGAAATTTATGACCAACCTAGACAGCATATTAAAAAGCAGAGACATTACTTTGCCAACAAAGGTCCATCTAGTCAAGGCTATGTATGGTAGTCATGTATGGATGTGAAAGTTGGACTATAAAGAAAGCTGAGTGCCGAAGAATTGATGCTTTTGAACTGTGGTGTTGGAGAAGACACTTGAGAGTCCCTTGGACTGCAAGGAGATCTAACCAGTCCATCCTAAAGGAAATTAGCCCTGAATATTCATTGGAAGGACTGATGCTGAAGCTGAAACTCGAAACCTTTGGTCACCTGATGCGAAGAGCTGACTCATTAGAAAAGACCCTGATGCTGGGAAAGATTGAAGGCAGGAGAAGAAGGGGATGACAGAGGATGAAATGGTTAGATGGCATCACGGACTCAATGGACATGAGTTTGAGTAAACTCCAGGAGTTGGTGATGGACAGGGAGGCCTGGTGTGCTGCAGTCCATGAGGTTGCAAAGAGTCAGACATAACTGAGTGACTGAACTGAACTAAGTTGAAGGCTATCCACAATTAGACACTTTTGCCATGATGAACAATATAATTTTGCCAATTCTCTCGCCACTCTCTAGTTCCTTCTGTGATAGTCTAGGCAAAGTCCATCTTCCTTCAAATCACCAAAGACATCAAGTCTGACATTTTGGGACATGGCAATTCTTCTTTGAAACCCATTTTCACAAAGAAAAAAAAAAATGTTTCATGCGTTATGAAACAAAATAAGAAGCTTACTTACAATTAGTTCCCCAGTGACTGCATCAAACCCCACATGAATCATATGTTCAAAGTCTGAAGGAAGAGAAAGATTGCTATAATCTCTTCAAAGATTTTCTCATACCCTTTCTTTTTCTCTTCTTCTGGGACCCCTATAATTCGAATGTTGGTAGTGCTGGGTCTTCTTTGCTACATGTGGGCTTTCTCTAGTTGCAGCAAGCAGGGGCCACTGTTTATTGTGGTGCACGTGCTTTTCATTATAGTTTCCTCCCTTGTTGCAGATCATAGGCTCTAGGTGTGCAGGCTCAGTAGTTGTGGTGCACAAGCTTATTTGCTCTGTGGCAAGTAGAATCTTCCCAGACAAGGGATCGAACCCACGTCTCCTGCATTGGCAGGCAGATTCTTATCTACTGGACCACCAGAGAAGTCCCTAAAATTTTTAAATATTTTAACAAATATTTTTCACAATGACTGTGTGCCAGGCACCTTTCTTAGCCCTTTATATATAATAAATCATTTTATCTTTACCACAATTCTCTGACAGAAGTAATGTTTGAATTTCCATTTTAGAGGTGAGGAAACTGAGGCACAGAGAGGTAAAATCAATCACCTGAGGTTCAACAGCTAGGAAGAGACAGAATCAGAATTCAGACCCAAGAAGCCTGGCTCCACATTCTGAGGGCTTATTCCCTATTCTGTGCCACTCTTCTGACAATACCCTTGGCTTCCCTTTTAAGTTCTAGTCCACAGCGCCCCCTTGTGTTTTATTTATTCCCAACCGTTCTGAATACTTGTCCTGCCTATCCCCACCAAGACTCCGTCCAAGCGAAGAACTGGTAGTCCCTCTTCGTCCAGGAGAACTGGTAGTCCCTCCCCTCCACCAGGTGTAGCCAAGCTCCCAGGATGGGATCCAAACACAGGTGAGTGGTGGTGATGGGCTGAACTGGCAATCATATCTGGCCATTATTTTCCTGGCAGTAAAACTGTCGACTAAAAAATACAGTCACAACCTGAAAGTAGAAAGTTATTTTATTTGGTGGGAATGTTTAGGACTCTGAGCCTGGGAGACAGCATCTGACAAAACTGCTCAGAGGAGTTTGCAGGAGGGGAAGTCAGGCTATATACAAGTTTGCAACAAGGGGAGCAGGTAGTCTGATCTTCAAAGATCAGGTATCAGGTGAAGGAGTTTAGCGTTCTGTGTGTGGAAAGATGCAAACCTCTGGGCTCGCTGAATTCACTCCTTTCATATGCACCGCAGCCTTCTGGGCAATCCTGTTTCCTTGTTCACCTTGCTTCTTGCATTCCCCCAGCTCCTCAGCAATCACGGTGAGGGGCGGCAGCATCCGGTGGATTGCAGTTTTGGGAACCCTCATTCACATTTGGAGGCCAGAAATCGCTGATGGCTGTGACATTTCTTGCTGATTAATATGGCAGGAGGTATTTTCACTTTACAGTCGGATCAGCGGTAAAGAATCCGCCTGCAAACAGGAGCCTCAGGAGACACAAGTTCTATTCCTGGGTTGGGAAGATCCCCTGGAGAAGGAAATGGCAACCCACTCCAGTATTCTTGCCTGGAGAATCCCCGTGGACAGAGGAGCCTGGCGGGATACAGTCCATAGGGTCGCAAAAGAGTCGGATAGGACTAAAGGGACTTAGCACGCACAGGGAAGAAGGAGAGGCAGCAGGTACAAGAGGAATTTCCAAGGAAAAATCAGCAGTATTGTGAGGCATGAGGAAGTAGAGGCTCCTTCAAGGATCATCTTCTGGCCTGAGTGACTGGGCAGGTGAATGGTGTTGCCACTCACTGAGATGCGGGTACAGAAGGAAGAGCAGGTGGGCAGGGAAGGTAGTTATAACAGCAGGCATCCATGGCACATGCATCATGGGGGGAGCAGGCAGACACTGATCACTGTGCTCACTTTACTGAGGAGGGAATGTGAGGTTCTGAGACCTGAAGAAACTTTCCCAAAGTCACAGAGTGAGTAGCAGGGTCGGATTTGAACCCAGGTCCTTCTGACTACATGTCTGGGCTTTTAACTGGTTGGATGGAAGGCAGTCAGCCTATGCTCAGACCCCCTTCCCTTGTTCTGCCTGCTATTTCAACCCTGATTATTGTCTGTCTTCATGCCTCCTGATTTGCTGCCTTTCTAGAACTTTAATTTTGGCTTGGGCTCTGACCCTGGCTGCCAACCATTCCATGACTCTCAGCCTTTCTTTAATCTTCAGTGTTTAGATAACTGCCTTCTCACCACCCCATCCCCCTCAAGGCCACACTCTACCCTCTTCCCGTGCATGCTTCACCCAGACACATGACTCAATTGACTCTACAGCGTATGAGACCCGTTTCCATTTCCCATCCAACACTGAGTCTCCATCCCCAGATTCCTGTCTTCTAGTCTCTGTTATGCCCAGAGTCCGAGTCCCCAAAACTGAGAGAATCAGACGTCCACAGCAATGCAAAAGCATAAAGGGGTTTATTGCTAACTCAAGTTAGGGCCCAGGTCTCATCCAGCACAGTGGAATCCGACAAGAGCTCCGAGCTCTGAATCACATCTACTTTTATACAGACGGTTTTTTGTTCCTGTAACAGCATCGTTGATTGGTTAAACCATATGCGCGCGCAGGACTTTTAACCTCACATCCCTATCTGGATTGGCTCAGGTCTGGCGTGGGCGGGGGTCTACGGGGATTTTTTCTGATTGGTCGAGCTACACTGCCTGCAGGACTTCCCAGTGCCTCAGCTTTCCTAGAGACTAAACCTCAGGCCTAGCCTGCCCCTTAGAGCCTGTCCTGGCTTCAGTTTGGTCCTAACATTCCCCCCTGTCTTCAGCTACATAGAGGACTCTTCCTCTTTATTTTGGGGCAGGGCCTGATACTGTTGCCTCAGTACCATCAGTTGGACGGTATTGACGTGGTCTTTTACAAAGGCAACAAGCTTAGTTATTATGCATGGACCAAAAGTAAGTATTAATAGTAGCACTATTAGAGGGCCCACCAGGGTGGAAATTAGCGTTGTTAACCACAGGGACTGTTGGAACCAGGACTCAAATTAATTTTGAGACTTTTTTTTCTTTCTTTTGATTTAGCCCTTTTCTTATCTTGGCCAGGGACTCCCTGATTACCCCTGAGTGATTCACATAAAAACAACGTTCTTCCCCTAACACAGCACATAGGCCCCCTGAGAGACTTCATACTCAAGATACTTTTTGGGAATTGGGGCGGAGGTCTCTTTCTTCTGTAACTTCTTCCTGCTATGCATGGGCGTAGGCCTGCCTAGCAGAGCAGAAGTGTCTCTACCTGATCTAAGTTGGGGTTTTTCACATCTGAAACCAGCTTTTACCCTTGTAGTTGCAGCAATTTAGTTGGCCCCTCTCAGAGATGAAATAGACAAGGGCCAAACAGGATACCTAACAGGATGGTCATCTCTGGTCCCCGGAAACAGAAGGCAACATTTGGGGTGAGGGTTGCAGGCTTTGTGACCCCTTCTGATGGGTTGGTGGTGAGGCAACAGAGCTGTGCTCCAGGAATCTTGTGTTCAGTCTGAAGCTACCATCTTCCACCTGGGTGGGGGCTCAAAGACATTGTTATGCATACTTCTTTTGAGTAGGAACCAGGACTCTGTCTGGGGGCTGTACCAACCTTTGATAGTTTCTGTTTTTGTATCCCCTCCCTTCCCTGATTAGCAATTGTTTGAATCCATGCTTTGGAATTCAGGGAAGGCCAAGGAGGCTGAACAAAGTCTATATCCTACAGATAAGAAATGGAGAACACAGAGCAGATCTGTACTCCAGAGCCCCACAGAGTCCCGCTCAGTTTTAATTTTAGGGAACTAGGCAACAATGACTATGATAATTTCCTGTCAAAATGGGGCATAAGACTGCCCCAGCTTGGAGCAATACAAGCTCTAATCTGAAAATACACCCATAGCATCACCTAGTTATTTTCCAGGATATCTGAACCATAGCTACTCTATTTTGACTTTTAATTGTAAACTATTTTTTTAATAGCCAAAGCAGATTTTACCATTAATGACGTCAGTGTTTTTCTAGATTTGAGAAGATGCAAGAATTGGGACTCATAAAATCTTCTCCTGAAAAGATCTAACTATCTGATGGCCTGTTTTGCCAGTTTTTCCCAACGCACAGAGTGCCTCATTTCTGATTTTCACCCTGAACTCCTTTCAGGGGCATTGATAGTCAGCAGTTGCAGCGGCCATGATTTAGTCTTTGTAGATGCAGATGGCGAGGGTCAGTCTTCAGTTGGCAGAGCCCCCTTTTGCTCATAAACTCGACCATGATTATGAGGGGGGCACTTCATGACCATTTTATCCCATGGTGCTGAGAGTGTCCATTCTCAGGTAAACAGGCCACTCAATGTGCTGTTACTGGACTAGGCCATGAAACAGTATCTAAAATTCTCTGGACCACCTGTCTTACTAGCTTTTGGGTCCAGGAAAATATTTCCTCTTGTTGCTTCTTGCCATATCTAGAGTTATACTGTTACCATCATCAATCTCATATGGGATTATATATTATTCTATTAGAGGCCTCACACACATACAGTGTAAGAAACAGCAATTTTGTAAAACAGGTGAAATACAAATAACATAGCCAGCAGTATTAGTAAAGTCACAAGTAAGACTTATGTTAAGAACTTCCATTAGATGTAGCCCAGTATATCTTCAGGTCATCTGCCCTGTAGAATCTTTATCTTCCAGGGAAATTATATATTGGCACCATCTATAAGGCACATAGCCTAGTTTTTTAGTGTCACTAGACTGATTATCTTTAGTACGATTTATTTTTTTAAGTAAATTTTCTCAGGTCCAACCAGTTAGAGTCTGGTAATAGAGAAATTTACCAAGGTAACCCAGAACTAGACACAGGTTATTGGCCACAAACCCACCAATTGGATTGATTTTTAAAACTAGCATAGGATCAGGCCTATGATAGAAAAGCATTTGACTTATATGCAAAGGTCTAAGAAGCCAAGAAAACATAAATGATCATACGAATCAGGTCCAGCATCTTGGGGAAGCTGTCTACCTCTGATGTCGTCGTCTTCTCATCCTGGTGTAGTGTAGTTTCTCCTGATAAAAAAAGTCCTTCCATCCATGTTGGAGACAGTCCCTTAAATTATGTCTTTTTCCAGTCCTGGTTGCAGGTCATGAGGCATCTGATCTTCATCCAAAGAGATTACTGAGATAAGCTTCAGAAACAAACTTAGGGTGTTCTTCAAGAATTCAATTAAATTTTACATTAACATCACATAACAGCAAAGAACTATCTAAGAGATGAGTCTTACTAGGTGCAGACCTCCATTAACAAACTGGTATTTAACATTTTGAAATATCTTTTTCTCCTTAAAGTTACCCTTATTTTTATTAAATATAACCAAATTAAGGCTAGTTTGTTTGCAAAATAGGTCTGTTCTCACTGATTTTGGTCTGATGATTTTTATAATCATAATTGATCATAGGCTTTTTATTTTGCTGAAACATTTATAGAGTCTCAGACTGAACTTTTAAAATAAAACAGGGCTGGGAATCTCACACCAAAGGCTTATCACAGATTTTGCCTAACAAATATAGGTGAATTCTTCCCTTTTTAAGGTCTCAAAAATTTCTTGAGATTTTTGTATCCGTGAGATAACCTTCCTAACTCATTTGATAAACTTACTGGAAACCTAAGAACTTCCAATTTTTGGAGGAGTCAGATAGAAAATATAATTATTTTGTTTATAATGTTTAATTTTACCAAAGTATTGTCATAATTAGTTTGAGAGGAAGATTTCCCCTACTCCCTGAAAACATAAGATTTAACCCCATAATTTTTCAGATAGAAACCATAAAAGTTATAAGCATATTTACTGGTTCATTCAGTCCTTTTGCTAACTTTTGTGAAGTCATCAGGTTTTCCGTTAAAATACCAGGACATATCAGAATGTTAAAAACTCCATATAATTTTTAGGATATCTGTATTAGTAATTTTACCCTACATTATAATATGAGCAGATTTATTACTCATTTGAACCTACTTACAGGACAGCAATGGAGACGCAGACATAAGGAACAGACTCATGGACAGGGGACGGCAGGGGCAGGAAGGGAGCGGGTGGGATGAATGGAGGGACTAGCATGGAAACACACACTACCATATGCGAAAGAGCCAGCCAGTGGGACTTGGCTATGTGACCCAAACGGGCTCGGTAACAACCTAGAGGGGTGGGATGGGGGAGGGGGTTGGGGAGGGACATTCAAGAGGAAAGGGACACATGTATACCTATGGCTGATTCATGTTGATGTATGGCAGAAACCAACACAATACTGTAAAGCAATTATCCTTCAATTAAAAGTTTTTAATATTAGATACAAAAAAAAAAGATAATCTTTTTTATGTAATTTAACCAACCAAATAAACACAGTTTAATATCTCTCTTTGGGATGCTTCAGGGGCCCTCTGAAGCATCCCAAAGTTAGCTAGAAGCCAAAAGTGTTTCATAGAATGATTTAGGAAGTTTTGTCAACAAATATCAGAAAGATTTCGAGCACTCAGTCAGATGGGACTATAGGTCACTGTGAAACAATAGTTATTCACTCAGCCAAAGTAACAATATGGGATTTCAGAGGCAAATACAGAACAGACCATTTAAGAGGCAAATAAACTTAAATCTATTGTCAAATGTAGTTCAACATCTGAAGAAAGTGTGTCCTTTTAACAGAGAGAAAAGCCAAATTCAAGTTTTTGCGCCAGCTTATTTTTAGTCATTAACAGTCCCAAATTTCTTTAGCTTCTTTGTAAGAGGAAACCAATGTTCAGTAATAAATGTTTTAAAATCTTATTCTATTTGGAAATGAGCTAGCTAGTCAGTGAACTTCCGTCACTTAGTTTAGCACAACCCAATTCAAGTTACCCCAATTTGGACAGACTATTTCAGACAGACATTCCTAAAGCATAATTATTCTTAATAGAGTTTATCTAAAAGCTCATATCTCATTTACATTTTTTTGAAGTTTTTTACTTGAGGTAATTTTCTTGTTGACAAACTTGTAACAGATATAATATTTAACTTATATTAAACCTAGGTACAATGAAAATTTTTTTTAACGTTACTCTAAGACATGTCTATATTAGATAGGTCAACAAACAAACATTAATATCAGGTATTTAACATTGAATATTTTCCAGTTCACATGAACCTGGAATTTATTGTTTAATTTAGAATTACTTGATTTGTAAGCACTTACCTTTTTTAAGCCAGATAAATAGATCTCATATACAAATTAACCTCAAAAATATTACCCAGAGACAGAGACATACCAAGACATATTTAGACAGACACAGTGCAAGATCTAGCTTCAAGTCCTTTTTTTTTTTTTCTCAGTGTCAGGAGTTATAGATGGTCTAGATAAGTGCTCTTAAGAGCCCTGGTCTCAAGGCACAGGGAAAGAAAATCAAGTTCTAACTAATGGCGGCAGGTCTAAACTACATGGTGGCCAGACAAAGCAAAATGGCCATCAAAAATCACTACACAGATCACAGAGTTAAAACACACACATATAAACCCGGCAGTCCTCATCAAAGTGAAAGTGAAGTTGCTCAGTCGTATCAGACTGTTTGCGACCTGTGGACTGTAGCCCACCAAGCCTTTCCGTAACATTAAAGATTTTAAGGGAGGAAAGGAAGCCAGGTTGAAAGAAGAAGGGGGAGGAGGCGGGAGAGGGGGCGAAAGGGGTGGCCTTACAGACGTCTCCTGCCACCTACAGATACCCAGGCGTTACGGGACTTTTCCCTGGGCTTCCAGAGAAGGGAGGACTGGAACTCGGCCCTACCAGAAATCAGAACCAGAATTCGAGTTCTCTGCCAAGAGGAGGTGATCAGTCTCCAATCCTCAGCTCAGGCTGAGGGCCCTTCGACCAGATTTCTGCATCTAGGACCAGGGGACTAGAAAAACAGGGAAGAATAGGAAGGGTTAAGGAGAGGAGACAGAGAAGGGGAGAGAGATCAATAAAGTCTCTTGTTCCTTACCGGTCGGGGCACTCTGGCCAGTTGTCTGCATCAGGAGGAGACCAGGGACAAAAGTGTCCCAGTTGCAGCCGCTGGGTCTGGTCCATTGGCAGGCAAGCTGGCCCCTGAGTACCCCGAGTGGTCAGGATGTCAGTCTCAGTGAAGAAGAATCCCACCAGAGTCACCATTTGTTGCAGGAAGAGGGACCCCTTCCAGGGCCTGAAACTGGGCTCTTGCCTAACACTCGGAAATGAATTGTCCTAGGAGACATATATGCTGACAAAGCAAGAGATTTTATTGGGAAAGGGCACCCGGGTGGAGAGCAGCAGGGTAAGGAAACCCAGGAGAACTGCTCTGCCGCGTGGCTCACAATGTACAGGCAGTGTCTCCTTTAAACCTTTCCCGAACTCTTCCAGTTGGTAGAGGCTTATTAGTTCCATATTCTTTATCAGGATCTCCTGTCATAAAACAACTCATGCAAATGGTTACTATGGTGCCTGGCCAGGGTGGGGTGGTTTCAATCAGTGTGCTTCCCCTAACAATTCCCCCTGCAAGATGGGGTATATAGTGGCGCCATTGGTTCAGGCTCCTTGAGATTCTTTGGGTTCTTTCTTACATGTGTCACCAACACCTGAGGGGTTGAAAATCCCTGTTGAGGCAAAAAAGGTTTTACCCAAGGAGGGGGGGTGGGCTTGGTCAGGGTGTCCAATCTGCAGTCGGAAGATGATATCTCGGACTTGGTGTACAGTTCCCAAGTCAAAGGTGCCTTCTGAGGGCCAGCCTACATGGAAGGTCAGCCATTCTGCACTGCAAAAAGTTATTAATTTGTTCTTCTTCACCAGCACCGATAGATTCTGTGCTCTAGACTTAAAATCAGAGAAGTGGTCAGTCATAAGAGACAAAGGAATATAAGTTGTTTGTCCCATGATTACAGAGAAAAACACAGGAGACCAAATGAGCACACAAAGAGAGCAGAGACAGTGCCGGCACTCACACAGACGCAACAAACAGACAACAAATGCACATCGGCCAAAAACACAGTACTAGGTCTTCCCGGGCCCCCTTTCTTTAACCTTTTTCTCCCCTTGAGAGTATCTTACTGGCAGGACGTCCACAGAGCCAGCCGCCTCCCCAGCACAATGCCAGGCCTCGGCCTTACGCTGGTCTTAACCAGAAAACAGAGCCAGCCGCCTCCCCAGCACAATGCTGGGCCTCGGCCTTACACTGGACTTAACCAGAAAACACCGGTGTTCAGAGATCTCTCCTCCTAGTGAGGAAACCCCTTCTGCCGGGAGAGTGTTATTCTTCCCAGTTAAAGGGATCCCGGATGAGCCCCCAGATGTTATGCCCAGAGTCTGAGTCCCCAAAACTGAGAGAATCAGACGTCCACAGCAATGCAAAAGCATAAAGGGGTTTATTGCTAACTCAAGTTAGGGCCCAGGTCTCATCCAGCACAGTGGAATCCGACAAGAGCCCCGAGCTCTGAATCACATCTACTTTTATACAGACGGTTTTTTGTTCCTGTAACAGCATAGCTGATTGGTTAAACCATATGTGCACGCGGGACTTTTAACCTCGCATCCCTATCCAGATTGGCTCAGGTCTGGCGTGGACGGGGGTCTACGGGGATTTTTTTCTGATTGGTCAAGCTACAGTGCCTGCGGGAGTTCCCAGTGCCTCAGATTTCCTAGAGACTAAACCTCAGGCCTAGCCTGCCCCTTAGAGCCTGTCCTGGCTTCAGTTTGGTCCTAACAGTCTCACCCTGTAATGAATATCAGGGCTGTGACTCAGTTTCTACCTTGAAATTTTGTGTCAAGGGATTCTTGAATTCCATGCTCTGCGTGCATGTGAGTGTGTAGAGATTGGTTCCACATATTAGCATTCGTGGACAGAGGCTGGATGTCCCCAAAATTGCTGGACAGTCCTACATAGTGAAGAATGCCCTGGATTCTGCCCAACTTTTGAATGCCACCTCCCCTACCCAGTTATTCACATAGATGAAAAAAATCTATTTATAATGATCTGTGCCTAAAGCACAACTCTGCTTTACACATTAAAGATTTTTTTGCATGGTTTGAGTATTTGCTTGTAATTTCCAGGAATACAACTACTGTGTAAATGGAAAGAAAATTGAATTTTGTTTAGTTCAGGACTCTCCCAAGAGTTGTTTACCATTTTTGAAGATCAAGTTGCTGACAGTGATGCTGCTCATGGTAAGGGAGTCACTAATGCAATGCCCTGTAAAGGTCTGTATTTGTAGCATAATTTGCACCTATGGGGTTTCTACACAAAGGGGAAAGTTTCTGCCTGTTTCCTTCGATCTTCTAATGTGGTGCGGCGCGAACCTTTACAGATGGATTAATTACAAACATTTTCCTTTCATTTCTCCTTAACACTGCAGTTAGGCCTTTCTGTCTGTCTATCTCTATGTTTCTGTCTGTCTCTCTCTCTCTGACATACACACATAAATACATAAAATTGTGTATATATTAGATATATTACATTGTCCATGACTTTCCTTGTTTCCTTGACTCATTGTTTTCAGGATAGCAAATTATTTGTTAAAAAGGCAAGCACTTACTAAAGTGCCCAAAGCCGTTTCAAATTCTTTGTATGTATATCTCACTTAATCCTCACAAAAGCCAAATGAGGTAAGGCTTATTTGCACTTTTATTTTGCAAACGAAGAAACAGAGACACAGAGAGGTAAAGTAATTGGCCAAAGTCACACAGCTGGCAAATGATGGAGCTGCAATCAGAACCCAAATCTGTTTGACTTCAAATGCAGTGTGCATTCAGTTGCTGGGTATGTGGTAGATTATCTGTCATGCTTCTTATCAGTGTTAGAACGGACTCAGAATGATTCTAAGGGCAATATATTCCAAAATCTTTGAGGGTTCCTAGAAAAAGTACAGAGAGCCTCAGAGGATGGCAAATACTCTTGTATACATCTGGGCATGTTTGCTTGGAGGCTTCCATCATGGCTCAATTATAAAGAATCCACCTGCCAATGCAGGAGATGCAAGAGACGCAGGTTCCATCCCTGGGTCGGGAAGATCCCCTGGAGAAGGAAACGGCAACCCATGTCAGTATTCTTGCCTGGGAAATCCCATGGACAGATGAGCCTGATGGGCTGCAGTCCATGGGGTCACAAAAGAGTTGGACACAACTTAGCAACTAAACCACCAGAACATGTTTGCCCGATACTCACATATCCAGTCAACTGATCTGAGTCAAGTTGAATGGTGTCTTATTCCTTAATTGCTTCTTGTATCCAATCAGATTGTATAAGGCCCGAGAGTAGCTCTGTGCCAACCATACTTTCCATTTGAAAACATAACGTACATTATGAGACACAGAATACGGCAATGGGACCAAAGAGGTTCCATCCGGACTCCTAAATCCCTACCCTATCAGCAGCCAGCCACCTTTATAGGACTTGGTGACTACTGAGATACTCACACCTTTATTTTTCTCAATTAACAAGCCATCTCAGGTGAAAATACATGTTACATATCTGCCTTATTCAGAGAAACGGGCCATCCATCATGCTTTGTGTAGGTGCAGCCTTCGCACCCCCATTGAGAACTACAAAGCTCATGTTCAGGCAGCTCTGAGGTCTACCACTAGATGGCAGCGTTCTCCAGGCTTTGAATGACAGAAAAGTTCCAGCTTCGTTTAACGCCTGTTCATGAGTCATAGGTCAAATGAACCATCTTTCCTGCCACTAGAAGAATGCCCACATGTTTTCCATGCTGCAGTTTCTGGAAAGGTAACTTGCTTTTGGCAACTTGTTGACATTTGAACAGTAATCTGGTACAGCTGGGTCTCCTCTGTTTTAGTACAAATACTCATTGAGCACATACTATGTCACAAGTTTCTTCACTACCGAGGGGCCTGGGTTCGATCCCTGGTTGGGGAACTATGATCCCACAAGCTGCATGGTGCAGTGGGGGAGAAAAAGGAAGAAAGTCACCATCTCATTGGGGACATTGATCCCTAAACAAAACATTTCTATGATAATATCGTAAGCACTGTGATGGAGTAAGCAGAGATGTGGTACCCACATCAATCTGGAGGCTCAGGGAAGTCCTTCTGGAACAGGTGACACTGAAAACTGAGTTGCAAAGAAAGGGCGGTTAATAGCCAGGGAAGAATGTGGGGAAGGGGATTTGGGACAGAGGAAACAGACTGAGCAGGAAGCTTGCGACAGCATGGTGTGTGCTGAGGAAGCAGGTGGGAGCTAGTGGGCACAATAAGAGAATATGGAATGAGGTGCAGGGTAGGTAGAAGTGAAGTTTAGGAATGCAATAATGATATCACAACCAGGAACTGATACATAAAACCATGTGCTCTTCCCAACTACCTCTGGAGATAAGAGCATCACAATCTTACCTTGAGAAGGCACAATCTCTTCATTTCTCACAATGCCATGGTGCAACTCAAAATAACTTTGGCAAACATTTATGCAACCTCTACTAAGTAGTGAGCACTATGCTAAGAGCTGCTTCGTGCATTGCCTTCTTTCATATATGCAATAATCTAGGTGATGGATACTTTGAGGCTATTATTATTCTCATTTTACAGATGAGGAAACCTAGGTTCAGAGAGGTTAAGTGACTTGCTCAGAATCACACAGCCAACAAGTGATGGAGCAGGAATTTGAATCGAAGCATGAATTAAGTACAGAGGAGGTATAGGAAAGAGAGAGAATCACAAATAATGTCAGTAGGCATGGGCTGAGAGTGACAAGGGGGACTTTTTGACACAGCTAATGCCCCAGATGAGTTAAGTGAAATGGATAATAATAGAGTAGTGAAAACACATAGTGTTTTTGAATATGCATAGGCTCTGTACTGTTTCCACTGTTTCCCCATTTATTTGCCATGAAGTGATGGAACTGGATGCAATGATCTTAGTTTTCTGAATGTTGAGCTTTAAGCCAATATTTTCACTCTCCTCTCACTTTCATCAACAGGCTCAAGAGGCCCATAAGGGTGGTGTCATCTGCGAATCTGAAGTTATTGATAATTCTCCTGGCAATATTGATGCCAGCTTGTGTTTTATCCAGCCCAGCATTTCTCATGAGGTATTCTGCATATAAGTTAAATAAGCAGGGTGACAATATACAGCCTTGACGTACTCCTTTTCCTATTTGGAACCAGTCTGTTGTTCCATGTCAAGTTCTCACTGTTGCTTCCTGACCTGCATACAGGTTTCTCAAGAGGCAGGCCAGGTGGTCTGGTATTCCCATCTCCTTCAGAATTTTCCACAGTTTATTGTGATCCACACAGTCAAAGGCTTTGGCATAATCAATAAAGCAGAAATAGATGTTTTTCTGGAACTCTCTTGCTTTTTCCATGATCCAGCAGATGTTGGCAATTTGATCTCTGGTTCCTCTGCCTTTTATAAACCTAGCTTGAACATCTGGTTCATGGTTCACATATTGTTGAAGCCTGGCTTGGAGAGTTTTGAGCATTACTCTACTAGCATGTGAGATGAGTGCAATTGTGTGGTAATTTGAGAATTAATTGGCATTGCCTTTCTTTGGGATTGGAATGAAAACTGAGCTTTTCCAGTCCTGTGGCCACTGCTGAGTTTTCCAAATTTGCTGGCATATTGAGTGCAGCACTTTCACAGCATCATCTTTCAGGATTTGAAATAGCTCAACTGGAATGCCATCACCTCCACTACCTTTGTTCATAGTGATGCTTCCTAAGGTCCACTTGACTTCACATTCCAGGATGCCTGGCTCTAGGTGAGTGATCACACCATCGCGATTATCTGAGTAGTGAAGATCTTTTTTGAATAGTTCTGTGTATTCTTGCCACCTCTTCTTAATATCTTCTGCTTCTGTTAGGTCCATACCATTTCTGTCCTTTATTGAGCCCATCTTTACATGAAATATTCCCTTGGTATCTCTAATTTTCTTGAAGAGATCTCTAGTCTTTCCCATTTTATAGTTTTCCTCTATTTCTTTGCATTAATCGCTAAGGAAGGCTTTCTTATCTCTCCTTGCTATTCTTTGGAACTCTGAATTCAAATGGGTATATCTTTCCTTTTCCCCTTTCCCTTTCATTTCTCTTCTATTCACAGCTATTTGTAAGGCCTCCTCAGACAACCATTTTGCCTTATTGCATTTCTTTTTCTTGGGGATGGTCTTGATCCCTGTCTCCTGTACAATGTCACAAACCTCTGTCCATAGTTCATCAGGCACTCTATCAGATCTAGTCCCTTAAATCTATTTCTCACTTCCACTGTATAATCATAACGGATTTGATTTAGGTCATACCAGAATGGTCTAGTGGTTTTCCCTATTTTCTTCAATTTAAGTCTGAATTTGGTAATAAGGAGTTCATGATCTGAGCCATAGTCAGCTCCTGGTCTTGTTTTTGCTGAGTGTGTAGAGCTTCTCCACCTTTGGCTGCAAAGAATATAATCAATCTGATTTTGGTATTGACCATCTGGTGATGTCCATGTGTAGAGTCTTCTCTACACATGTGTTGTTGGAAGAGGTGTTTGCTATGACCAGTGCATTCTCTTGGCAAAACTCTATTAGCCTTTGCCCTGCTTCATTCTGTACTCCAAGGCCAAATTTGCCTGTTACTCAAGGTGTTTCTTGACTTCCTACTTTTGCATTCCAGACCCCTATAATGAAGAGCACATGTTTGAGGGGTGTTAGTTCTAGAAGGTCTTTAGGTCTTCATAGGACCATTCAACTTCAGCTTCTTCAGCATTACTGGTCAGGGCATAGACTTGGATTACTGTGATATTGGATGGTTTGCCTTGGAGATCATTCTGTTGTTTATGAGATTGCATCCAAATACTGCATTTCGGACTCTTTTGTTGACTATGATGGCTACTCCATTTCTTCTAAGGGATTCTTGCCCACAGTAGTAGATATAATGGTCATCTGAGTTAAATCCACCCATTCCAGTCCATTTTAGTTAGCTGATTCCTAAAATATCGATGTTCACTCTTGTCATCTCCTGTTTGACCACTTCCAATTTGCCTTGATGCATGGACCTAACATTCCAGGTTTCTATGCTATATTGCTCTTTACAGCATCGATCTTTGCTTCCATCACCAGTCACATCCACAACCGGGTGTTGTTTTTGCTTTCATTTAGTTCAACATTAAGAAAACTAAGATCATGTTATCCGGTCCCATCACTTCATAGCAAATAGATGGGGAAACAGTGGAAACAGTGACAGACTATTTTGGGGGGCTCTAAAATCACTGCAAATGGTGACTGCTGCCATGAAATTAAAAGATGCTTATTTCTTGGAAGGAAAGTTATGACCAACCTAGATAGCATATTAGAAAGCAGAGACTTTACTTTGCCAATAAAGGTCCATCTAGTCAAGGCTATGATTTTTCCAGTAGTCATGTATGGATGTGAGAGTTGGATTCTAAAGAAAGCTGAGCACCAAAGAATTGATGCTTTTGAACTGTGGTGTTGGAGAAGACTCTTGAGAGTCCCATGGACTACAAGGAGATCCAATCAGTCCATCCTAAAGGAAATCAGTCCTGAATATTCATTGGAAGGACTGATGCTGAAGCTGAAACTCCAATACTTTTGCCACCTGATGCAAAGAGCTGACTCATTGGAAAAGACCCTGATGCTGGGAAAGATTGAAGGCGGGAGGCGAAGGGGACGACAGATGATGAGATGGTTGGATGGCATCGCCGAATCAATGGACATGAATTTGAGTAAGTTCTGGGAGTTGGTGATAGACAGGGAGGCCTGTCCTGCTGCAATCCATGGGGTGGCAAAGAGTCAGACACAACTGAGCGACTGAGGTGAACTGACTGAGGCTCTGTACTGAATGTTTTATAAGCATTACCTTACTTCATCTTTACAATAGCCCTATTATCATCCCCATTCACAGATGAGGACACTGAGGCACAGAGAAGGTAACCAACTTGCTCAAGGTCATTGGTTAGTTAATGCCAGCACCTGGTAGAGCCAGGAGGCCCTGAGTGAGAGGGAGATATGAGCGAGGATATTTCAGCCCAAGGAAACAACAGCAGGACATGAACTGCCATGGAAGGCTGCTAACCCAGAGCCACTTGGGATTGTGAGACTGTAAAGGGACTGATAAGTGCTCAGGACTGTGAGGCTGGGGAGGCCAGTGGGAGCCATATTGTGAGGGACCTCGGGTGCAGCTTAAACTTGACATGCGAGGAGCAGGAGGCCAGGACACACAGGAGACTTGTAAGAGGGGAGGGATCTAATCTGCCTGAGCTGAGGTCTTTCTTCCCTTTGCCAGCATGTTCAGGTAACTCATGGTGCCACACAAACATCCAGTCAGAGTTCCTGCTTTTTCTAAATGTGCCTGCTTGTACTCGGAGCGGCTACATTTCCTGATGCTAACTCTGACAGCTCTGCTCCCAGACAGTGGTCCTCTGGGGAGGGCCCCGGCCCAGCGGGGCACAAGCCTCCAGGTGATTCCAAGGCACACTAACATTTGAAAACTGACATATTATACTATTGCTTCAATAATGTGCCTGCGCGCGTGCGTGTGTGTGTGTGTGTGTGTGTGTGTGTGTGTGATGTATTTCCTCTCCCAACTCTGTGAGGTCAGGAGCCAGGTCTTTTTTTGATCACCCCACCTCGTGCCCCCTCCTGCTGTGCACATCCCAGCTCTGGCACTGACTCGCTGCCTCTAGGTCCCTGATTCTTTCCACACCCCAGTTTAACCATCCATAGAATGGGACTAATGAGAATGGTAATAATAATATTGATTTCATTTGGTTGTTGAATCAAAAGAGTTAATGCAATTAAAGCTATTAGGCCAGTTTTCTTGACTCCTCTTAAGTACTCAGTTTTATATATTACAGTTGTACTTGGTGTTCAATCAATATTGGAGAATGGATTAAATGAAAGTAGGTTTGGGATATTCCCTCATGGTCCAACGGTTAGGAGTCTACGCTTTCAGTGGTGAGGTCTCAGATTCAATCCCTTCGTTGGGGAACTAAGGTCCTGTAAGCCGTGGGCCAAAAAAATAAAAAGTAAAGCAGGTTTAAATGAAGGGAGGAGAGAATAAGAAAAGGCAGATGGGCTAACTGGGCAGAGAAAACAAGAAAAGCAAACCTGTTTCAGACAGATTCAGCCCCGCCCTAGAGACCCTCATAGCAATCCAGGAGCCTGACTTTGCAGGGAGTCAGAGAGAGAGAAAGGGAAAGATGCAAAAGAGATCTGGTTTCATTATATGAAACATCCATAAGGGGCCAATCTACAGAAACAGAAAGTATGCTACCAGGGGTGGGTGGTAGGTGAGAGTGGAGTGTGACTGCTGGTGGGTATGGGGCTTGCTTCCTGGGTGGTGAAAATGGTCTGAAATTAGATAGTGGTGATGTTATCACAACTCCATGAATATACTCAAAACCACTAAATTGTATATTTTAAAAGGGGTCCATGTTATGATATGTGAATTATATCTCAATTTTTAAAAAACTATTAACAAAATCAAATAAGCTTGGTCATTCCAAAAAGAGAAGTCAGGACCTCGGCCTTTCTTTCTCATTAAGCTCCAGGAAACCAGGCACTGAGCAGGTGCAGAACTGAGACGAGAAAAGAAAGAATTTCATAGTTGGATTTTGTTCTAATTTATTTGTTTTGCCACATAGGGGCACCCAACTCATTTCCTGTGTCATTATTTCTAAACGTAAAAAAGTTTGGTGCTTTCATTAAGACCTACCATTTCGATGACATAAAATTAAATTGCCAGAGAAAGGCACAACATGATTGTAATAAAAGTGCAGCCCCAGACTGGCATATAATGGGGAATCTCACAGACATGTGCGTCACATGCTTGAGTTCAATGTGGGTGAAAATATCAACCTTTATTTTTTCCTCCCATGGCCGCGGGCAGCATAACCTAGTCAAAAAGTCCTGGAAGATCTAATTATATCCCCAAAGGGCCCAAACCACTTAATTTCCCCTCCCAGCTTTTAGAGTTTCCAAGAAAATCATTCAACTATTATTTTGCAGCATGATAAAAGCAGCCTTATGCCTTTATGACACAGGATGGATGAATTCGGATTTGGGGACATTTGAGGTTTCAATATATGCTCAACATTGTTCATTGTGGTGGGGGAGGCCACTTTATTTTATTAAAGATAGTCTGAACATGTCTGCTTTATAGAACCTCTCTGTGACAAGACTGCCTACTGCCAAGAGAGTTCTACCAGGAAAATCGAAGGCAAGAAGCAAAATAAATAAGCGTGAAGCAATGAATGCTGGAAAGAAGAATAAATGAAGGCAAAGGGGAGGCCATACAGGATAGTGGTCAGAGGAAAAGATACCATGTGCCACAGAGTTTTATTAGGTTTCAATCCTAAACCAAACTCAAAAATATGAAATTGGGGACTTCCCTAGCAGTACAGTGGTTAAGACTCTGCCTTCCAATGTAGGGGATGTGGGTTGAATCCCTGGTCAGGAAACTAGATCCCACATGTTGTGGGGTGTGGCAAAAAAATTTAAAATAACAAAATAAAAATAAAATATAAAATGAACCCAGGATTGAAAAAAACATATGAATCTGTATAGTACAAGATTTAGAATTAGGCTGGCTTGGTTCAAATATTGACTGTGTTCTCTGTTTTCCTGACTTCTTTAAGACATTAGCTATATATATTTCTTTCATAGTCCTTTCTGTAATCTCTGTTATTGTTATGACCTGACTTACACTATATTATAAGTTATATGGATAAGGCAAGGGGCCATGTCTGGCTTGGTATATAGTAGATGTGCTCAGCTCCTCAGTCATGTCTGACTCTTTGCAACCCCATGGACTGTAGCCCACCAGACTTCCCTGTCCATGGGATTTCCCAAGCAAGAGTACTGGAGTGGATTTCCATTTCCTTCTCCAGGGGATCTTCCCGACCCAGGGATCAAGCCCACATCTCCTGCAGGTGGAGGGTGGGTTCTTTACCACTGGCAGATGGGTTCTTTACCACTGCACCACCTATACTCAACAAATATTTGTAGAATTGAGTAGAACTCTTAACTTTGTGTGGTTGGTCAGGTCTTGCAGTCTTTTTCTATCAGTTGGGAATGATTATGATACCTGCTTAATAAGATTGTTGAGAGAAATCCATATAAAAGTATGATGGCTAGCACCTAGCAGGAGCTCCCCAAATGCTCCCTATTATTATTATTGTAAAGTAAAATTCTATATTGGGCTTTCCTTGTGGCTCAGCTGGTAAAGAATCAGCCTACAATGCTGGAGACCTGGCTTTGATCCCTGGACTGGGGAGATCCCCTGGAGAAGAGAAAGACTATCTATTCCAGTATTCTGGCCTGGAGAATTCCATGGACTATCCAATTAGCTGTCTTCAGATACTGGAATAGCAAATTCAATAGGCTGGAGTCCTTTTTTTTTAAGATTTTGTTTTTATGAGGACCATGTTTTAAAAGTCGTTTTTGAATTTGTTGCAATATTGCTTCTGTCTTATGTTTTGATTTTTTTGGCTGTGAGGCATGTGGGATCTTAGCTCCCACGCTCACCTCCAGCACTGAAAAGTGAAGTCTTAACCACTGGGCTGCCAGGGAAGTCCCAAGGATTGTTTCTTTAAAAGTGGCATTTTATTTGTTTTAAAAAATCATTTGAAAGAACACTTGCAAGAATGTTAATGCATAAATTCTGGGTTATGGGTACTTTAATGTTTTATTTTTACATTATTCTCTATATCTTAACTTGTGTGGTAGTTTTAAAATATGTAAATCTTTGGCACTTTTCTTATAGATGGGGGGTGACTCTATCCCCTCTTATAGCATTTTTTGTTGTTGTTGATATTTTAAATTTGTGCCATTTGGTTATTTCCCCCAGCTTTGTTGGGTTATATTTGACAAATAACGTTGTACTATACATTTAAAGTGTAGGATATGATGATTTGATGTATGTACACATTGTGAAATGACTACCACAATCAGGTTAATTAGCACATCTATCACCTCACATATTTACCTGTGTATATCTGTGTGTGTGTGGTGAGAATGTTTAAGATCTGTTCTCCCAGAAAATGTATTTGTCCTTCTCTGTTTGGCTTATTTTACTTAGCATAATGTTCTCTAGTTTCATCCATGTAAACAGCAGAATTTTGTTTTTTATGGCTGAATTGTGTGTGTGTGTGTGTGTGTGTGTGTGTGAGAGAGAGAGAGAGAATCACTCAGTCATGTCCAACTCTTTGTGACCCCATGGACTGCAGCACACCAGGCTTTCCTGTCCTTCATTATCTCCTGGAGTTTGTTCAAACTCATGTCTATTGAGCTGGTGACTCAATTACCCCTTCTCTGTTACCCCTTCTCCTCCTGCCCTCAGTCTTTCCCATCATCATGGTCTTTTCCAATGAGTCAGCACTTCCCAAATTACTGGAGCTTCAGCTTTAGAGATTAATTGACCATATATGTATGATTTTATTTCTGGGCTCTTTATTCTGTTCCATTGGTCTATGTGTCTCTTTTTGTGCCAGAACCATACTCTTTTGATTACTGTGGCTTTGTAATATAGTTTGAAGACAGGATGTGTGATGCCTGCAACTCTGTTCTTCTTTCTCAAGGTCACTTTGGCTATTTGAGGTCTTTTGTGATTCTATGCAGATATTTTAGGACTCTTGGATTGTTGCAAACTCTTTGTACCCCACAGGTTGTTGTGAGTCCTCTATGTGAGTCCTGAGGCTAGATCAGAAATGTGAGTCCTGAAGCTAGATCAAAAAAGGTCCCTTCATTTCCACTTTGCTTGCTGCAACACTTACTCTTGGAGCCCTGAGTCACCATGTAAGAAGTCTGACTACCTTGAAGTCACTGTACAGTATGGTCGCCAGTCATGTGGACAGGACACAGGTAAGCCCTTTGGTTGGCACTTCTAATCTTTGAGTCCTCCCAGCCCAGGCACCAGGCATGTGAGTGAATAGGATTTTAGATGATTCCAGCCCCTGGCCATCAAGTCACTTCCAGCCTTCAAGTTTTCTACATGTGGAGCACAGAAATCTTTCCCTGTTGTGCCCTTTCTAAATTCCTGACCTGTTGATTCCATGAGCATAAAATCATGGTTGTTTTAAGCTGCTAAATTGGTAGGTTATTTGTAACAGCATGTTTGACATATTTTGTAATTTTTTCCAGTCTGTATTTATTTTTAAATTGAGGTATAATTGACATATAACATTATATTAGTTTCAGATGTGCAATATAATGATTTGATATTTGCATATATTGCAAAATGATCACCACAATGTCTAGTTAACATCCATTGTCATACATAGTCACAAAAATTGTTTTCTTGTGATGAGAACTTTTAAAATCTACTCTCTTGGCAACTTTCAAGTATGCAATACAGTATGCAATACAGCCACCATGCTGTACATTACATCCTCAGGACTTATTTATTGGAAGTTTGTTCTTATTAATCATCTTTACCCATTTTGCCCACCCCTCACTTCTTGCTTCTGGCGACCACCTATGTTCTCTGTATCTAGGAGTTCATTTTAAAAACTACTATTATTTCATAATTTTTTTAAAAGATCATTAAAAGAATCAGGCCCCCTATCATGCTACCACCTCAATTCAGATTTGGACAGGAGGTAAGAACAGTTAGTCATGTTGTGATGTCATTTGAAGGGCATTAAATCTCCAAAACCCATAACTCCATTCTAATGTCCAAAATGCCCCTAATCAAGATGTTTGAAGTATTTTACTTCCAAGAGTCCACTATTAACACATTATTGACCTGAGATGTATTAACACTACAGGCATTAGTTTCTGCAAAAATCCCCTGGCCAATAATGTGTTAAAAAGTAGTTAATCCCCTCAAAAGGATGGAGATGGGGAACAAGGAAGGAGGGCATTTAACCTGGGCAATGAATTCACAAATGTCTTCAACTTTAGATTTTTTAAGTTATCCCTGAGTGAATTTCTCAATATACAGTGTTCAGTCATGTGACAAAAGAAGATATTCACCATATTTGTTGTTCAGTTGTTAAGGCATGTCCGACTCTTTGTGACCCCATGGACTGCAGCATATATCTTTAAACTTTTGTCTCATCTCCTGGTCCACTACCTGTACTGCACTGTGAATTAATTTTAAAAATAAATCTGGCAATTAAGATGTGATTAGCAAAATACTATTGTAGAACATTGCCATCTGCCATGGAACATTTAAATTAGAACTGTGTTATAGCTTATGAGTTATTCATGGTCATCAGCCAAACCTCTAATTGGCATAATAGTCACTGTTATATTAAATATCCCATGACATTATTTAGCTGCAAAGATTCCAAACTTTTGCATCAGTCAGAAGATACATTAATTATTAACTCTTAGTGAGCAGATAGAAACAAATGGATGTGTATATATTTTTCTAGTTTAAAGTGTAATCGTGTGCTATGTAAACATTGAAAATATAGCCCAATTTGAGCAACAGGTTTGGTATTTAGACTATGTTGTGCATGAAGAGGGGGTTTCCCAGATGGCGCTTGTGGTTAAGAATCCGCCTGCCAATGCAGCAGACACAAGAGATATGGGTTTGATTCCTGGGTTGGGAAGATCCCCTGGAGTAGGAAATGGCAACCCACTTCAGAATTCTTACCTGGATAACTCCATGGGCAGAGGAGCCTGATGGGCTACAGTCCATGGGGGTCGCAAAAAGTCAGACAAGACTGAGAGACTGAGCACATATACATGTATAAAGAGTCTTAGTATCTGGAAATTGCCATTGTTTGTTTGGCTTGCTGAGAGGCCCCAGCTGATACTAAAACCTATAGTTTGGGGAGGTGTAGGGCATTAAGATAAATGTTGGAGTTTGATGCAGGAATTACCTTTGAGGTCTAGTAAATGTTTTAGTCAATAAAGCCCCCTGGTGGAGTAATGTGAGGCGCAGGAAAGGGAAAGCTTAGAGACTGTAGAATTTCTTCTGTCCAATATTCCTCTCTCCATGTTTTGCCTGGGATGTCCAGAGGGAGGTGTCCCAGAAGCTGGGACAGACTGGATCCATCTTTTCTGAATGTGGCTGTCCTGATGCAAAATTCAGCTCCCTTCTGTGAATCCAAACAGGGTAGCAGCATACAGGGTTGCCATGGCTACTGCTCTATCGCACAAGCTCCCCGCTTATGCCAGCAAAGGGTGTGTGCAGACTGAGGCTGGCCAATTCCTTGCAGCTCTAAGCTGGCCTCAGCCTCGGAAGCTCTCTGATGGGCTGGGCAGTGCCAACCAGAAGAGGGTGCCATTCAGCCTGCTGTCCAGCCCCAGAGACAGCCCTGAGAAGCCTCACCCTGACCTGTAACTGATGCTGCAGCTGCTGCCATCTTGTGTCCAGCTCCACCTTTCAATGGGAGAGAGCAATCCCAGGGTTGTCTCCTGTCTCCCACCCCCACCTCTCCCTGCCCCAACTAGGTCCTCCCAGAATTGCTGGGTGAGGGCTACCCTCTTCGATGGACCTTTCTTCTCATCCCTGTTCTCTCTTCTGAGCTCTTTGCTTCTTTTTCCACTAGCTTTCTCCTTCCCATCTACCTCTTGGACTTCTCACAACCCCTCCCCCTTCCCTCTTGTATTGCCCTTTATTTGATCCTTCACTCTTTTCTGACTTTTTTTTTTGGGGGGGTGGGGGGGATGGCCAGGTTTCAGGTTCTTAGTTCCCACCACCAGGGATTGAACTCGGGCCTTCAACAGTGAAAGTGCCTGAATCCTAACCACTGCCAAGGAAGTCCGACATCTTTTATTGTTTAATGTCTCCTTTCCTCTCTTTCTTTTTCTCTGATTCTTTATTTCTCTCTTCTTCCTTTCTTTTTATCTGCCATTCTTCATTCAGAGGTTGTAAACTGGTGACTGGTCAGCCAAATTCAGCCCATAATTGGGCTTTATTTGGCCCACAGGGTGGTTTTTTTCTTCCTAGTATTTTTTATTTTTTTTTGCTAACGTTAGACAATCATGAGATTTAATGTTAAACAATCATGAGATTTTCTTTTTTCAAAAAAAAGTCTGGATTTTGAACTTTACTTGAAAAACAGAGAATGTGGTAAACCTGACCCACTTTACTACAAGGTGGCCATCAGCTGGAGCTGAATCCGGCTGCCTTTAGCAAGGCAAACACTCTTCAGGGCCCACAGGCCCAGCCAGCCTCCTGAGCATCTGTTCCCTGATGGTCCCCTGTACGTATGAGGATTTCAGTTCCTTTCTCCAACATCTTTTCTTCTTCCTTCTCATGGCTTCTGTTGGGAGGTAGTAAGGCAACTGGTTAAGCTCCCAACCTTTAAGGTTACTCAGATCTGGGGTCAAAACTGCATTTTATCAAGCTGTGTGACCTAGGACAAGTCTCTCAATTTCTCTGAAGCTCACTTTTCCAGTCTGTAGAATTTGGGCCTATTAATGCCTATCTCTTGGGTTTATTGGTGGGGGAAGAGGGTGGTCACATGAGAAAATGTTTATTAAGAACTCAGCATAGTGTCTGGAATACAGTTCAAATCAGTTCAGTTCAGTCGTTCAGTCGTGTCTGACTCTTTGCGGCCCCATGAATTGCAGCACGCCAGGCCTCCCTGTCCATCACCAACTCCCAGAGTTCACTCAAACTCATGTCCATCAAGTCGGTGATGCCATCCAGCCATCTCATCCTCTGTCGTCCCCTTCTCCTCCTGCCCCCAGTACCTCCCAGCATCAGAGTCTTTTCCAATGAGTCAACTCTTGGCATGAGATGGCCAAAGTACTGGAGTTTCAACTTTAGCATCATTGATCCAAAGAACACCCAGGGCTGATCTCCTTTAGAATGGACTGGTTGGATCTTCTTACAGTCCAGGGGACTCTCAAGAGTCTGCTCCAGCATCACAGTTCAAAAGCATCAATTCTTTGGCGCTCAGCTTTCTTCACAGTCCAACTCTCACATGCATACATGACCACTGGAAAAACCATACCCTTGACTAGACAGACACAGTAGGCCCTCAATTAGTTTTTTTTTTTTTTTTAACATATTATCTTTCTGCTCTTATTTGCATCTTCTTCACTTCTTTTCAGCCTCCCTTCTTTCCTTTTCCTTATATCATTTCTTGTTTTTCTCTCCCTTGTCTCTCTGTCCATTTATTTTTGTGTATGTTTCTAAGCTTTATCATTCTCCTTATTTTCTGCTCTTAGTTCCTTTCATTCTTTTTACTCCCCTTCATCTTTGGAGCTTATTTAAGTCTTTCAGTCTTTCTTCCTTCCTTACCCTCTGTCTGGTTCCCTACCTTGTTTCCCCACCTCCCAATATATACAGGCCCCAATTCCTCATAGGTTTAGAAATATGCTGTTCAGTCACTCAGTCGTGTCTGACTATTTGCAGCTCCATGCATTGCATCGTGCCAGGCTTCCCTGTCCTTCACTGTCTTCCAGAGCTTGCTCAAATTCATATCCATTGAGTCAGTGATGCCATCCAACCATCTCATCCTCTGCTGTCCCCTTCTCCTACAGTCTTCAATCTTTCCCAGCATCAGGGTCTTTTCCAATGAGTCAGCTTTTCTTATCAGGTGACCAAAGGATTGGAGCTGTGGTTTCAGCATCTGTCCTTCCAATGATTATTCAGGGTTGATTTCCTTTAGGATTGAATGGTTTTATCTCCTTGCAGTCCAAGGGACTCTCAAGAGTCTTCTCCAATACCACGGTTCAAAAGCATCAATTCTTTGGCACCCAGATTTCTTTATGGTCCAACTCTCATATCCATACATGACTACTGGAAAAACCATAGCTTTGAATATATAGACCTTTGTCAGCAAAGTAATGTCTCTCTTTTTAATATGCTGTCTAAGTTTGTCGTAGCTTTTCTTGCAAGGAGCAAGCATCTTTTAATTTCTTGGCTGCAATCACCATCCTCAGTGATTTTGGATCCCAAAGAAATTAACTCTTTCACTGTTTCCATTGTTTCCCTATCTATTTGACATGAAGTGATGGGACCGGATGCCGTGATCTTAGTTTTTTGAATGTTGAGTTTTAAGCCAGCTTTTTCACTCTCCTCTTTCACATTCATCAAGAGGCTCTTCAGTTCCTCTTCACTTTCTACCATAAGGGTGATGTCATCTGCATATTGGAAGTTACTGATATTTATCCCAGCAATCTTGATTCCAGCTTGTGCTTCATCCAGCCTGGTATTTCTCATGATGTACTCTGCGTATATGTTAAAGCAGGGTGACAATATATAGCCTTGACATACTCCTTCCCCAATTTGGAACTAGTCAGTTGTTCCATGTGTAGTTCTAACTGTTGCTTCTTGACCTGCATACAGATTTCTCAGGAGGCAGGTAAGGTGGTCTGGTATTCCCATCTCTTTCAGAATTTTCCACAGTTTGTTACGATCTACACAAGGGTTTAGCATAGTCAATGAAGTAAAAATAGATATATTTCTGGAATTCTCTTGCTTTTTCTATGATCCAGCAGATGTTGGCAATTTGATCTCTCATTCATCTGCCTTTTCTAAATCCACCTTGAATGTCTGAAAGTTCTCAGTTCATGTACTATTGAAGCTTGGCTTGGAGAATTTTGAGCATTACTTTGCTAGCATGTGAGATGAGTGCAATTGTGCGGTAGTTTGAGATTCTTTGGCATTGCCCTTCTTTGGGATTAGAATGAAAACTGACCTTTTCCAGGCCTGTGGCCACTGCTGAGTTTTCCAAATTTGCTGGCATACTGAGTGCAGCACTTTAACAGCATCATCTTTTAAGATTTGAAATAACTCAGCTGGAGTTCCATCACCATCACTAACTTTGTTTGTAGTGATGCTTCCTAAGGCCCGCTTGACTTCACACTCCAGGATGGCTGGGTCAAGATGAGTGATCACACCATCATGGTTATCTGGGTCATGAAGATCTCTTTTATATAGCTCTTCTGTGTATTCTTGCCACCTCTTCTTAATATCTTCTGCTTCTGTTAGGCCCATACTGTTTAGAAATATGAAGTTCCAGAATTTGGGGATATGTGTATACGTAATATTAGGGTACTTCTCACTGCCAGACCTTGAAAGGGATTTAGAATAGCCAAGAGGAAATAAAGACTATAAATTGAAGGATTCTCCCTTGTGAGCAAGAATGATACACCCCCACTTCTAGATTCTTCAGAGCTTAGTACAGTAAGCACAGTGCTGCAGGCTGATCTCTCTCCTCTTTTTAAGACAGCACAATCCCTAGGAATACTTTTTTTTTAAAAATTCAACAATTATTTATTTATTTATTGGCCATGCCATTTGGCATGTGGGATCTTAGTTCCCTGACCAGGAATCAAAACCCATGCCCCTTACAGTGGAAGCACAGAGTCTTAACCACTGGACAGCCAGGAAAGTCCCTCTAGGAGTCCCTTTAAAATATGTATTGTGAAATATTTAAGATGTAAAAAGGTGCATGTACTTTCTTATTTAACCACCAACCAGCTTAAGAAATTAAATATTATCAATGTAGTTGGAACTCCCAGTGCACCTTTTTCCAGTCACATCCCCTTCTCTTCCTCCAGAGGTTACTTCTATCCTAAATCTGGTGATTATCTTTCCATGAATTTCTTTATTCTTTTACTACATATGTATGTAGCCGCAGTAGCCTTTTTAAGGACTTTACCAAATCCCTAGTAGCGTGTCCTCATCATTTGGGCAGAGATGACAGAAGAAGGAGGTTTTGATGATAATTTGGGGCAGACAGCTTTCAGCTTCACACACAGTCTAGGTGCTGAAGACTGCCAGTGGTTAGCAGACAATGTGATGGTTACGAGCATGGACACTGCAACCACACTGTCTGGGTCTGAATCACGATGCTGTACTATTGGTTATAAAACCTTATAAAGTCGTCAGGACAGTATCTGGCACATAGAATTGCTCCATACAGGTAAGCTGTTGATTAGTAATAGTGAAGGGCACTTGCCAGATAATGAAGGTGGGAGCCTTCTTATTTTGATATCAGCAAAGAAACTTCAGTTGGATATCCAATGGTCCCTGGGACTCCAAATAGGAAAAGAAATGTCATGGATCTAGGTGAAATTGAGCCTGAGTGGGAGCTGTTTGGGGCTTCCCAGGTGGCGCTAGTGGTAAAGAATCCACCTGCCAGTGCAGCAGACATGAGACATGGGTTTGATCCCTGCATTGGGAAGATCCCCTGGAGGAGGACATGGCAACCCACTCCTGTATTCTTGCCTGGAAAGTCCAATGACAGAGGAGCCTGGTGGGCTATAGTCCATGGGGTTACACAGAGTCAGACTTAGCAAGCATGTAGGAGTTGTTTGGGACTTGCCCTGCCCCAACTGGTATCTTATAAGGTGTTTTGATTCTCACAACAGAATTTCTGCAGATCTTTCACATTTCCATCTAAGAGTGCATGCCTGATAAGGGCTTGGAGATTGTGCTGTGATAATGTCTATGCATGATAACAAAGCAAGCCTTGATCTACCACTCTCTCCCTCCTCTGGGGGGAAGAAAAACCAACCACAAAAAATAGCAACAACAACAAAAAAAAAAACAAGAAACAAGCAATGGATTCTTCCTAATTTGTTGCTGTGGACTTTGAGGTTTGATTCTGGGATCCTGGAGGTTATGATGGCACCACTAATATATGTGGAGAATTTGATGTGGGGAAACAATTTAGAGTGAAAGATGCCTCTAAGTTTAGATACTTTGAGCTGAAAATGAAGATGGTGACAGACTGTGTAAATGAAAATCCTCTCTAAGCAGCTCTGTAAAGTAGGAAACAACTGCTCCATTTGCTAATTGAGCAAATAAGCGTTCAGGAAAATGAAGTCATTTTATCAAAATAAATAGCAATGGTTCTACAATTTTAGTTTGTATCTATTGGTTGTGATAGGGCTCATAGATCTGCATCTTACATAGTATTTCAAGTGACTCTGCTACAGGTGGTCTTTGTAAAGGGCACACTATGAAAATTCCAAATGCATACTGTGGGAGGACTTTCATCTCAGGAAGATGGTAGAGTCTCAAGATGATGCAAAGGGAAGTGGGTCACAGACCAATCTGGGCAGCTCCTCACAAATGTTGGCTAGGGAGCAGCCCAGGTCAATCAGACTTTTGGTTGATAAGTGTGTCTAGTCCCTTCCTTCCATTTCAATGCAGTCTTCTCTGGTCTTATTGGGTAAAAAGATCATCTGTTTCCTTGGACTGCTAAGTCTCATCTTTGGTTGTTGGTGTCTGGCTTAGGGGATATGGGGAATAATCAATACCAGGGGAGTGTTTGGTGCATTAGGCTAGAGCAATTGGAATGGAGATGGAGGTGTGGGCTCTGAATTTTGCATTGAACTTTCCCAGGGTAACAGTCTCAAAGCTTACCACTTTGAGAGATATTGGTCTCACTCAGGATAATAGATCAGTATTATATATATGCATTTCAGAGATATTAGCAAGATGATAAATTATACCTTGACTACATGAAGTGAAATGATTTGGCAACTACACTATTTATTTTTCAGTATAGACAAATGATCTGGATAGTTCAGGCCATTCACAAGGATTGTATGAACTACATTATTGCCAACTCACCATCTCACTTCAGATTATTGTAAACATGGTTCCAGTTACCACTTGGCAACACTGCCTTGGGAAAGATCAAGTGAACCGTGAAAAGATCCAGATAACGTGTGCTGTGCTTGAAAAGCCATAGCACTGAGAGTTGTGATGAGATTGTAAAATGAAAGGTATGCTTGGCCAAAAGAGGCATAGACTGGGGGAGGAAAGTTTGAAGCTGTTTAAATTTCTGGAGGGACCAATAAAAACCAACTGACTTCTCTTCCCTATAATCCACAAACAAAGGGGTTACTCAATGAAATGGATGGCAAATAAACAAGGAACAAGTAAAACAGATTATGTCTTCTTGTAGTATGTCACCCTCTGTACAGGGCACTACTGCAAGAAGCTGCAAGTGGAAGTGTCAGGACCATACTTTAAAAGCAGATTGGATAACTTCATAATCAGCTCTAATAATATTTGCATCTTTGTCCCAAGTTGGGGAGAATTCATCTCCAGGCTTCAAGTTCCAAGCTATAACTTGGTGGGTTGGGGGAGGTGCGCAGCTTTAAGAAAGATTCATGTCTCCTAAGAAGAGCAACATACAGTTCGCATGCACTCTGAGTTTTCTTTGGCTGGTTTGGGTCAGTGTGCAAGAGGTTAGATCAATTTGGCTTTCACTTCTCTTGGAGATGCTTTTAGCTTTGCTGAATTTGTGATTCACAGAACCACAGTGACACACAACTCAGAGTTTGAAGCATGCTTAAAGACGACCTAGTTAAACCCTGTCATTTTTCAGATGGGATTCAGGGTGAGGAAATGACTTGCTTAAGATCATAAGCCTGGTTATATGCATAGACAAAGGTATCAATGTAGTCAGATTAGTTATTTAGTGTGGTACAGATAAAAGATTCTGATACTTGTCTGAACTGACCAGATCAGTGGTTCTCAGCACTGGCTGCAGAAGTATCATTCGAAGTATTTAATAATGGGTGCAGTACTGGGCACTGACTATTTAGAACGAAATCTGGCTAAATGCTGAAGCAGGGTTCTGAAGGACTCTTGCTGGACAGGCATTCACCATTTAATAACTGATTCTGGGAATGTCTGGGGGCTCTGGAGTGGAAGAGATAAGGTGTCCAGGGCACTCAAGTCTTGGGGCATTTACCAACTTCATTGAAAGTATTTCTCAATATCTTCACAATGGGTATGGCTATATCAGTTAATCCCAATGAGATAATCCAACTTGTTTGCCCTGCATACTAGAATCATTTAGGGAGCCTTAGAAACATCAGTGCCCAGGTAATTTTAATGTGTAGCCTAACAGAAGCAGAAGATATTAAGAAGAGGTGACAAGAATACACAGAAGAACTATACAAAAAATATCTTCATGACCCAGATAATAAAGATGGTGTGATCACTCACCTAGAGCCAAACATCCTAGAATGCAAAGTGAAATGGGCCTTAGGAAGCATCACTACAAACAAAGCTAGTGGAGGTGATGGAATTCCAGTTGAGCTATTTCAAATCCTAAAATATGATGCTGTTAAACTGCTGCACTCAATATGCCAGCAATTTGGAAAACTCAGCAGTGGCCACAGCACTGGAAAAGATCAGTTTTCATTCCAATCCCAAAGAGAGGCAACGCCAAAGAATGCTCAAACTACTGCACTGCTGCTGCTAAGTCACTTCAGTCATGTCCGACTCTGTGCGACCTCATGGACGGCAGCCCACCAGGCTCCCACATTCCTGGGATTCTCCAGGCAAGAGGAATGGAGTGGGGTGCCATTACCTTCTCCGAACTACTGCACAATTGCACTCATCTCACACGCTATCAAAGTAATGCTCAAAATTCTCCAAGCCAGTCATCAACAGTACGTGAACAGTAAACTTCCAGAAGTTCAAGCGGATTTAGAAAAGGCAGAGGAACCAGGGATCAAATTGCCAACATCCGTTGGATCATTGAAAAAGCAATGAGAGTTCCAGAAAATCATCTACTTCTGTTTTATTGACTATGCCAAAGCCTTTAACTGTGTGGATCATAACAAACTGGAAAATTCTGAAAGAGATGGGAATACCAGACCACCTGATCTGCCTCCTGAGAAATCTTTATGCAGGTCAAGAAGGAACAGTTAGAACTGGACATGGAATAACAGATTGGTTCCAAATCATGAAAGGAGTACATCAAGGCTGTATATTGTCACCCTGCTTATTTAACTTCTATGCAGAGTACATCATGAGAAATGCTAGACTGGATGAAGCACAAGCTGGAACCAAGATTGCTGGGAGAAATATCAATAACTTCAGATATGCAGATGACACCATCCACACAGCAGAAAGTGAAGAAGAACTAAAGCGCCTCTTGATGAAAATGAAAGAGGAGAGTGAAAAAGTTGGCTTAAAACTCAACATTCAGATAAAGAAACTAAAGTTGTGAACTTGGGTGATTCAACCTAGTAAGTAATAGCAACAGTATTCAAACTCAGACCTGTATCTTTCCAGTGTCCATATTCTTTAAATTTTATGCATTTATGAATACATAAAATTTTATGTATTTTATGCATTGATGAATACATAAAATTCTTTAAATTTTATGCATTGATGAAGACATAAATTTCTTTAAATTTTATGCATTGATGAAGACATAAATTTTTTGTATTTATGAATACAAAATAATTTAGTAAAGCTTTTATACATTAAAACATAAATGGAACAAGTATCTTGATAAAATAAAAAATATTTTAATAAAGTTCTGTTGAAATTGCAAGGTAACACCCTAAAAAGAAAAAAAAAAAACTCAACATTCAGAAAACGAAGATCATGGCATCTGGTCCCAGCACTTCATGGCAAATAGATGGGGAAACAGTGGACACAGTGACAGACTTTATTTTGAGGGGCTCCAAAATCACTGAGGATGGTGACTGACTGCAGCCATGAAATTAAAAGACTCTTGCGCTTTGGAAGAAAAGCTATGACGAACCTAGACAGCATATTAAAATGCAGAGACATTACTTTGCCAGCAAAAGTCCATCTAGTCAAAGCTATGGTTTTTCCAGTAGTCATGTATGGATGTGAGAGCTGGACTCTAAGAAAGCTGAGTGCTAAAGAATTGATGCATTTGAACAGTGGTGTTGGAGAAGACTCTTGAGAGTCCCTTGGACTGCATGGAGATCCAACCAGTCCATCCTAAAGGAAATCAGTCCTGAATATTCATTAGAAGGACTGATGCTGAAGCTGAAACTCCAATATTTTGGCCACCTGATCACTATGAACAAAGCTAGTGGAGGTGATGGAATTCCAGTTGAGCTATTCCAAATCCTGAAAGATGATGCTGTGAAAGTGCTGCACTCAATATGCCAGCAAATTTGGAAAATTCAGCCATGGCCACAGGACTGGAAAAGGTCAGTTTTCATTCCAATCCTAAAGAAAGGCAATGCCAAAGAATGCTCAAACTACCGCACAATTGCACTCATCTCACACGCTATCAAAGTAATGCTCAAAATTCTCCAAGCCAGGAGAATATATGAACCGTGAACTTCCAGATGTTCAAGCTGGTTTTAGAAAAGGCAGAGGAACCAGAGATCAAATTGCCAACATCCGCTGGATCATGGAAAAAGCAAGACAGTTCCAGAAAAACATCTATTTCTGCTTCATTGATTATGCCAAAGCCTTTGACTGTGTGGATCACAATCAACTGTGGAAAAATCTGAAAGAGATGGGAATACCAGACCACCTGACCTGCCTCTTGAGAAATCTGTATGCAGGTCAGGAAGCAACAGTTAGAACTGGACATGGAACAACAGACTGGTTCCAAATAGGAAAAGGAGTACATCAAGGCTGTATATTGTCACCCTGCTTATTTAACTTCTATGCAGAGTACATCATGAGAAACGCTGGACTGGAAGAAACACAAGCTGGAATCAAGATTGCTGGGAGAAATATCAATAACCTCAGATATGCAGATGACACCACCCTTATGGCAGAAAGTGAAGAGGAGCTAAAAAGCCTCTTGATGAAAGTGAAAGAGGAGAGTGAAAAAGTTGGCTTAAAGCTCAACATTCAGAAAACTAAGATCATGGCATCTGGTCCCATCACTTCATGGGAAATAGATGGGGAAACAGTGGAAACAGTGTCAGACTTTGTTTTTGGGGGCTCCAAAATCACTGCAGATGGTGACTGCAGGCATGAAATAAAAAGATGCTTACTCCTTGGAAGAAAAGTTATGACCAACCTAGATAGCCTATTCAAAAGCAGAGACATTACTTTGCTGACTAAGGTCCGTCTAGTCAAGGCTATGGTTTTTCCTGTGGTCATGTATGGATGTGAAAGTTGGACTGTGAAGAAGGCTGAGCGCCAAAAAATTGATGCTTTTGAAATGTGGTGTTGGAGAAGACTCTTGAGAGTCCCTTGGACTGGAAGGAGATCCCTCCAGTCCATTCTGAAGGAGATCAACCCTGGGATTTCTTTGAAAGGAATGAAGCTAAAGCTGAAACTCCAGTACTTTGGCCACCTCATGCGAAGATCTGACTCATTGGAAAAGACTTTGATGCTGGGAGGGAGTGGGGGCAGGAGGAAAAGGGGACAACCGAGGATGAGATGGCTGGATGGCATCATTGACTTGATGGACGCGAGTCTGAGTGAACTCCGGGAGTTGGTGATGGACAGGGAGGCCTGGCGTGCTGTGATTCATGGGGTCGCAAAGAGTTGGACACGACTGAGCGACTGAACTGAACTGAACTGATCTGAACTGATTGGAAGAACTGACTCATTTCAAAAGACCTTGATGCTGGGAAAGACTGAAGGTGGGAGGAGAGAGGGACCACAGAGGATGAGATGGCTGGATGGCATCACAGACTCAATGGACATGAGTTTGAGTAAACTCTGGGAGCTGGTGATGGACATGGAGGCCTGGCATGCTACAGTCCATTGGGTCACAAAGAGACACGACTGAGCGACTGAACTGAACTGGACTGAACTGAACTGAAGGGTGAGAACCACTGGACTAGATGTTCTGGCATCCAGTTCTGGAGGTTTTGGAGACTTATTTCCTTTTAAGCTTGACTCACAACCATCACTCAGGGACATAAAGATGAGAACCAGTGATCAAGCCTATTGGAGTTGTAAGATCTCTGAAATTCATCTTGGTTCCTAAACAAATATATCATAGTTTGTCTGGGAGGGCCCTGCGGACACTACCTGGACCCTGATTTCTGTACAGTCTCTGAAATAAACTGAGGTCAAATGCTTGATCTAGATGTAAGGTAGAACAAAAGCCCCACACAAGGGCATCTTCAACTGTACAGGCCAAGATGGATGCTTTTGTGTGTCCATTGCAATTTCCTCTGCACTGTGAGCTTGTATCTCTGCAAGCTAATCCTTTTCAGTGGGAGCCAGGGAGCACTATTGGAGCCTGAGCTGGGAGGTTCCATCCGATGGGGTAGGGCCCTTGGAAGGGTCCAGTGGATAAGTTGATCACATCCCTTATCCACGGATATTCTGAAATGGAGTTAGTGAGGCAGATGTGAGTTATGGGAAACACTGGGGAGTAAGAAGTGTGAGGGTACAAGTCATAAGCCAGGAATAAAATAAGGGAGGGCAATTCAGATCCTAAATATGGGTGAGCATTAAGAAATCAGACAGAGGAAGAGAGATGTGGGGAGATAAGGGACACCTGGATAAATCATAACCACCATTATTTTGTCTCTAATATTTTATTAATATTTAAAAGCAAAGAAGTTGAAAGAATTTCACAGTGAACACCTATATACCAAGCACCTATATTCTACAGTTTATATTGTATTATCACACACTTCATCTCTTGATCCCTCTATCCATTTATCACCCTTATTATTTTGATGCATGTCAAAATAAGTTACAGATGATGATACACTTCTTCCTAAATACTTCAGCATACCTATCATGAACTAGAGCTCAGCATTGGTTTAGGGTACATTTCTTTTTAATTAAAGTTACATAAAAATGAGATGCATATATCTTCATTAAACCACCAGTGAGAAATGAAAAATTAATACACATGTAACCTGGACCTCTTTCAAGATATAGAACGTTACCAAAACTTCAGAAAGTTCCTCATGCCCCTCAGCATTCAGTTCCTCCTCTTATCCCTGCCTGCATTTTGTTTGTATTTTTATCATAGATTAACTTTGCCTATTCTAGAACTTTATGTAAAGAGTCATGAAGTTGATACTCTTTTGTGTTAGGATTCTTCATTCTGCATAATATTTTAAAGTTTCATCCATGCTGTTGTGTGTATCAGTAATTCATTCCTTTTTATTCTGAGTAATATTCCATTGTATGACCATACCACAGTTTTTCACCTACCACTGGACCCATGAGTTATTCCCAATTTGGAGGTATTATGAATAAAGATGCTATGACCATTCAGATACAGGTTTTGTGTGGACTAATGATTTCATTTCTCTTGTGAAAATACTGAGGAGTACAATTTTTCAGTATTATGGTTGCTGTACATTTAGTTTTATAAGTAACTGCAAAATACTTTTCCAAAGTGGTTCTACCACTTTACACTCCCACCAAAAATGTATGCAAATTCCAGTGGCTCCAAATTCTTGACAACTTTTGGTGTTGTCAATCTATTTAATTTTAGCCATTCTTGTGGATGCGTAGTAGTATTGTGGTTTTATTTATTTTATCATTGTGATTTTAGTAAACGATTTCCTAATGACTAATGATGTGGACTACATATTCATGGGTTTATTGGCCATTCACATATCTTATTTTATGAATATTCTGTTCAAATATTTTGCCCATTTTATTAGATTATTCATCTTTATATATCCCAGATATCAGTCCTTTATCAGATACATTGTAAATATTTTCTCCTAGTATGTGGTTTATGGGCTTCCTTGGTGGCTCGGTGGTAAAGAAACCAGTTGCAGTGCAGCAGCTGCAGAAGACATGGGTTCATTCCCTGAGTTGGGAAGATCCCCTGGAGAAGGAAATGGTAACCCACTCCAGTAATCTCACCTGGAGAATCCCATGGACAGAGGAGCTTGTCAGGCTACAGTCCACAGAGTTGCAAACAGTCAGACATGACTGAACCGACCTAACATGCACACACACATGCAGCTTTTATTGATTTTTAAATTGTATGATTATTGCTCTTTGTGTCCTATCTAAAACACTACCCCCAGGTCATAGAAGTACATTTCTGTGTTTTCTTCTAAAAGATTTATGGATTAAGTTTTTACATTAAGTATATGTACCTACTCACATACATTTTTGAGAATGACTTGAGATACGGATGGAGGTCTACTTTTTTTTCTGTTTGGATATTCAGTTTTCCTTAACTTTTCATTGTCTACTTATAGTTAATCTTTTGTCTTTTCACATAAAATATAGAACCGTTGTAGCTATTTAAGTCAATTTACCTCAGTTCCCATCTGTGTGCTCTAGTTGTCAGATACATTACACCTCCATACATTTAAAATATTTTTTAAATTGAAATATAGTTTGTTTTCAATCCTGTGCCAATCCCTGCTGTACAGCAAAGTAACTTTACACATATAGACATTCTTTTCACCTCCATACATTTTGCATCCAACACAACATAGTCTTTGCTTTAAACAGCTATATGTTTTTAAGAAACTAAGAGGGAAATAGTTTTCACATTTACTAGATATTTACCATTTCTGAAATTCTTCATTCCTTCCTGAAGATTCCAGTTTTTATATGCTATCATTTCCCTCAACCTGAAGAACTCCTTTTATCATTTTTTTGTAGTACAAATTTGCTGGACACAAAATCTTAGTTTCCTTCTGTGTAAAACTATTTTCATTCTACTTTTATTCTTGATGGATAATTTCTCTGGATATATAACTCTAGGTTAAGAATGTTTTTCCCTTTTAACACTTTAAAGATATTATTCAACTGTCTTCTTCACTTCATTTTTTCCTGCTAATTCCAACATATAGATCATTTCTAAATTATTGAATCACTAGTCCCCTATATAATGCATCATTTTCTTTGCCTGTTTTCAAGATTTTTCTCTTTATCTTTGATCAATCAGTTTGACTATGATTTTCCTAGGAATGGCTTTCTTTGTATATATCCTTCTTGGGTTTACTGAAGTTCCTGAATCTGTAAATGTATATCCTTCAGTAAATTTGAGATATTTTCAGCCCTTATTTCTTCAAAGAAGCTTTTCCCCTGCTTCAGTCTGCCTCTCATTTCCTTCTGAAAGGAAGGAAAGTTACACAAAAGTTAGATCTTTTGATATTGCCTCACTGACCCTTGAGGTTATGTATTAGTTTATGGGATTTTATTTTCCATTTTTTTTCTTTTTTATTCAGACTGGATAATTTCTGTGGGTCAATCTTCAAGTTCACCGATTCTTTCCTTTATCACCTGCACTCTACTCTTGAGTTCCTTTACTATTTTATAAAATGTTTTTGATATTGTATTTTTCAGTTTAAGGAATTTTTTTGTTAGTCTTCAACAAAGTTTCTAATTACTGATTCAATTTTAATAGCTTTTAATGTCTTCAGATTTTCTGTTTCTTTTTTTTCTTTTTTTTTTAGATTTTTATCTTTACTTTATTTAACTTTACAATACTCTATTGGTTTTGCCATACATTGACATGAATCCACCATGGGTGTACATGCGATAAAGAATTTAATTTATAGTTTCTATTTCTCTGTTGAAATTCCCAATCTTGGCATTCATTTTAGGCATGTTTTCCTTCATTGAGCATAGTTACAATAGCTGCTTAGAACGTCTTTTTGACTCTGTGGGAGAAGGAGAGGGTGGGATGATTTGGGAGAATGGCATTGAAACATCATATAAGAAACGAATCGCCAGTCTAGGTTCAGTGCAGGATACAGGATGCTTGAGCTGGTGCACTGGGATGACCCAGAGGGATGGTACGGGGAGGGAGGTGGGAGGAGGGTTCAGGATGGGGAACACGTGTATACCTATGGCGGATTCATGTTGATGTATGGCAAAACCAACACAATATTGTAAAGTAATTAGCCTCCAATGAAAATAAATAAATTTAAATTTTAAAAAATCCCTGCTTACTAATTTGACATGAGTCATTTCAGATTTGGTCTTCACTGAAGGTTTTTTCTCAAGAGAATGGGTCATATTTTCCTGATACTGCATCTATCACATAGCTTCAGATTGTAACTTGGTTTTCATGAATGTTAGATTGTGGGAACTCTGTTTAATGTTATATTTCCTTGAAGAATGTTGATGTTTTTGTTCTAACAGACAATGTTATTGGCTGGACTTCAACAACAAACTCTGACTCCTGAGTGGCAGCTTAATCTCAGATCCATTCTTTATCCTGAGCTGAACTTCTTGGAGTCCACGCTGTACCTCTAAAGTTCAAAAGTCAACAGAAGAATTTATATACAGAATTTATACCTTCTCTTTTCAACTTTCCTTTCTGAGAGTTGTCCTGCACTTTCTAGCAGCTGTGGTTGCCCCGAACTCTACCTTGTGGTTCCTCAATTCTGAAAACCTTCTAGTTTTGTATCAGAGTATTAGTTGACTCAATATGGCAAGGACGAGGGCCTGCCCTCAGCCAGAAATTGTAAAGAAGGAAACACTCTTTGTCATTTTCTTTGACCAAGTATTGACCCACCAGAATCTGTTCACTTTCTGTTGCACTTAGTTGCTTGATGGAGTTGTTTTACAAATTTTGTCCAGAGTTTATATTTTTATCTTCAGGAGGGTTGGTCCAATAGGCATTTAGTTGGTCATTACCAGAAGTAGAACCTATTTGTTTCTCCAAAAACTATTTTAAATTACAGATATAATACATGGCTATATTCATTATTCTCTTTACTAACATTTCAAATCATAAGACAGAATGAGTGATGTCCCTCTTGGTCTATCTTATCTCAGTTCCATAGTCCAAGATAACCACCATTACCAGTTTGATATATATCCCTCCAAATCTTTCTCTCTGAAGTAAAATCTATATGAATATATACTAATATAAAAATTGGGGGTTTACTTGTGTAAATGATGTAAGTGGTATCATAAGTGAGTGAGTGAAGTCGCTCAGTCATGTCCGACTCTTTGCGACCCCGTGGTATCATAGGGAAGTTGAAAACATAGGTTCTAGTGTCAACCTGCCTGAATTCAAATCCCCATTTTAGCACTTACCACTTATGCATCATTAGAGAATTTCCTCAAATATTCTTTGCCTCCATTTTATCATCTGTAAAGTAAGAGTAATGATACTGCCTACCTCATAGGCAGGGGTGCAATGATGGTAATAATACTTGCTAGGGTGATAGGCCCTACTGCAGTGCTTATATCCCACTACATTCCCCATCTCTCATTCTGCTCTTATCACACTCAGCCTATTTAATAGTGCAAATCACCCTTTGACTTCAGCACTCCCGATAGTAAGAAAGTACTTGGGACAATGTCTAACATACATTTACCCCTCAGTTAATGCTAGCGATTAACTCTCTTTTCCTCCTTAATAGTGCCCTGAATATTTTATGACTCCACTCCTCCCTCCAGCTATGGCTCTATTTTTCCCCCTTATAGAAAAACTCCTTGGAAAGGGTTGTCTCTACTCTCAGACCCCCATTTCCTTCCTTCTATTTTAATAATGCATTGACTCCCTCTACTTCTCTAAAACTGCTCTGATCAAGGTCACCCAATGATAATGTCACTCATCTATATTATTAAATCCAAGGATTATTTCTCAGTTCTCATCTTGCTTGACCCCTCAGTACACTTTTTCACAAATGGTCACTCACTCTTTCTTGAAATGCTTTCCTCACTTAGCTTGCAGGATGCTATACTCACTTCTATATCCCCTTACTTCAGTGGCCACTTCTCAGTGTCCTTTGTTGATTTCTTCTCATCTTCCTGTCCTCTAAATGTTGGAGTGCCCAGGGCTCAGTTGTGGTAACTCTTCTCTCCGTCTACACTTGTCCCTTAGAGGATCTCATTCAGAGTGTTAATTTTATATATCATCAATACAGCACTGACTCCAACTACCTATTTGACATCTACACTTAGATGTCAGTTAAGTATTTTAAACTTCATATGTCTAAATGCAGTTCATGATCTTCCTCCCCCAAACCTACTCTTACACATCTCAGTAAATTCACATCTCAGTAAATGGCAACTCTTTATTCCTTCTGGTAAGATCCAAAACCTTGGGGGTAACCCTAACATCTGATCTATCAGAAAATTTTTTCAGCTCTACCTTCAAAACTGATTGGGAATCTGAGCACTTCTTACCATATTCTGCCATCCTGGCCCAAGTCACCATCATCTCTCTCATGGATTATTACAGTAGGCTTCTAACTGATGTTCTTGCTCCAGCCCTGCCCACCATAAGTATATTCTCAACATAGGAGCCATAATGACTCAATGAGAACACAAATCAGATGACACTCCTCTGCTCAAAATCCTCTAACAGTTCAACATCTCCCTCATAGTTAAAATCAACATTCTGAGTATGATTTCCAAAGCCCTCTGTGATCTGGCCCTGTTCCCTCTATGACCTCATCTTGCTACCACTTTCCCCCTCACTCTTGTCTTCTCCAGCCACACCAGTTCTTTGACCATACCAGGCACTGTCTCACCTTAGGGCCTTTGAATTTGCTACTCCTTCTGCTTGGAACACTCTTCTAGATATCTACATGGCTCACTTTCTTGACCTGTTCAAATGCCATCTTCTCAATATGGTTATCCTAAGATTGCAAACCCCACCCCTGCTCTCATTGTATACATTTCCTATCTCCCTCTCTGCTTGATCTAATATAGTATGTTTTACCATCTCTAGAAGGTATTCTAATACAATATATTGTACCATTGCTGCCCTGCAAATAGGTTCATTAGTACCATTTTTCTAGATTCTATATATATCATATGTGTGTGTGCATTAATATACAATATTTTTCTCTTTCTGACTTACTTCACTTGGTATAACAGGCTCTAGTTTCATCCACCTCACTAAAATTGACTCAAATTCATTTCTTTTTATTGCTGAATAATATTCCATTGTATATATATGTACCACAAGTTCTTTATCCATTCATCTTTCGATAGACATCTAGGTTACTTCCATGTCCTAACTACTGTAAATAGTGCTGCAATGAACACTGGTACATGTGTCTTTTTCAATTATGGTTTCCTCAGGGTATATGTGCAGTAGTGAGATTGCTGGGTTATATGGTAGTTTTATTCCTAGTTTATAAAGAAATCTCCATTCTGTTCTCTATAGTGGCTATATCAACTTACATTCCCACTAACAGTGCAAGAAGGTTCCCTTTTCTCCACATCCTCTCCAGCACTTATTATCTGTAGATTGTTTGATGATGGCCATTCAGACCTGTGTGAGGTGATACTGCATTGTAGTTTTGATTTGCCTTTCTCTAACAGTAAGTTGTGTTGAGCATCTTTTCATCTGTTTATTAGCCATCTGGATGTCTTCTTTGGACAAGTGTCTGTTTAGGTCTTTTGCCCACTTTTAGTTGGGTTGTTTGTTTTTCTGATGTTGAGCTGCATGAGATGTTTGTATATTTTGGAGATTAGTGTTTTCTCAGTTGCTTCATTTGCAGTTATTTTCTCTTATTCTGAGAGTTGTCTTTTCATCTTGTTTATGGTTTCCTTTGCTGTGCAAAAACTTTTAAGTTTAATTAGGTCCATATGAGTCCTAATTTAGATGTCCAGGTTGAATGAACATCTGACCTAACTGGACCTAGGTATCAGAGGCCAAGTTCTTTGACTTTCTGTAGGAAGTAGTAAACAAAGCAAGAACTTTAGCCATAAATAAAGTAAGAACTTTAGCCACTGTGATCTCAGTTCAAATCTTAGCTTTCTCATTATATGACCTTGACTGAGCTATTACTTAACCCATTTGAGACTTAATTTCCTTATCTGTAGAATGGGGATAAAAAGGGGAGTGTTGGGAATTCCCTAGCCTCCCAGTGGTTAAGACTCTGTGCTTCCATGAATGGGGTGTGAGTTAGGTCCCTGGTCAGGAAACTAAGATCCCACAGGCTGAGCAACATAGTCAAAAAGAAAAAGAGGGGGTGTTGTGAGAGTAAATGAAATCAAGCATACTTAACTCAATGATGGTGTATATTACTATCATAATTATAATTATTCCATAACCATCATTCTAGCACATATGCATTTATTTTGAACCCTACTGCCTAATAAATATTAGATAATGCATAAATATTATTTAATGTATGAAAGAATTCAAATTTGAGCCAAGATGATCTGCTTATTATCACATATCTAGAGCCCATCAGCAACAATTTTATTTTTTCTTTTGCACTTATGAGCTGTAACATAGACACAAAATGTACCTTTCAGGAGCATTGGGGGATAGGAAATCAGTGAGGATAATCAGCATTTTTATTTATGCTTCTGAAGCAGCTAAAAAATGGGTCAAAGCATTAACATTTCAGGAAAGGAGATAAGAAGTACAGAAAAAAGACCAAACAATTTACTGTAATTAGAGTTATTTTCAAATCAACTGAAATCTATCTCACATCAAATATACATTGTGAATGGAAGATGGGGGGGGTCCATTTTCCAAGGGAATTCTTAGTGGTGCAATCTCCTTGGCTATGTTAATACAGAATTGGTACACAAATAGGCTCTTATGACCTCCAAAAAACCAGAAGATCTAGTCAATACAATGAAAAAGTCACTTAGAACTATTTGCTTGGTTGCTGCTGCTTCTGCTGCTAAGTCGCTCCAGTCATGTCCAACTCTGTGCAACCCCATAGATGGCAGCCCACCAAGCTCCTCCGTCCATGGGATTCTCCAGGCAAGAACACTGGAGTGGGTTGCCATTGCCTTCTCTGACTTGCTTGGTTACTCATAGTCAAAGCATGTATTTGATTTAATTTTTCACTTCTCAGCCAATTCCTCGGGTGATGGGAAGACAAAGCCCAAATTTGCTTTTCTCTTCTTTTCATTTTATACATCTGATGCCTTGTTTTGGAAATGGAAACATCTAAAATCTTAACAGGTCACAATCAATTTTTAATCTTAGCACAGCAACACAGAAAGCTTGAGACATTTTTGAATGAAACCAAGAATGCCAGCATTCAGCTTTGTGATGGAGAATCAGCTCAGTCTGATTGGCACACAATCACCTTCTTATTCTTATTAATAAGGGTAGCTTGCCTAGAATAGCTTTTTTGTCCTTTTGCCCCCAAAAGAATCTTCACATGCATTATCTCATTTGCTTCTCAAAGCAGTTCCTTGAGATGAATAAAGTTAAGTAAAACTCTCCCATTTTATAGATGATGAAATGGAGGCAGAGAGCCAGTGAGTGAATTCTAGAAAGTCACATAGGTGTCAAGTAACAGTGTTTAGACTGAAATCCAAATTTACGAACTCATGGTCCAAAATTTCCTCTAAATCACTATGCCTCCTTACACCATGATTACACATTTTCCTGAGCTTGACCTGCACGTTGATCCTCAGGGAAAAAGTCCTTCTGACAAAACTGTAAAAGATTATTGGGCTTATTTAAAAGTCTCCTCTAAACACACAAAGATAGAAAGGGAGAGCAAGGGAAAAAAATGAGAGACGGAGGAAAAGGAAAAAGAGAAAAAGAACAGAAGGAAGGGAAGGGGGAAAGGAGGGTAAAAAAGGAAGGTAGGTGAGAGAGGGAGGGAGGAAAGAAGAAACTTTGCATTGGGGTCTAATTGGGGTGTCGGGATAGCATCACTGACTCGATGGGCATGAACTTGAGCAAACTCTGGGAGATAGTGGAGGACAGGGAAGTCCGGCATGCTGCAGTCCTCAGGATCACAAAGAGTCGGACAGGACTGAGCAATCGAACAACTAATCTGGGCGTTACAGATAGGAAGATTCTTATATTTTTGTTTCCTACTCTTGAGTTCATGGTGATTTTTTTCTCTCTCTCACTTGGCCACTGAGACGGAGATTTCCTGATAGTTATTTACCTGCTAAGATAAGGAGATAGTCCAACAAAAGAAATTTTTTTTTTCCTGCATCACTTGTAGAATTTTAGTCCCCTGAACCCAGGCCCTTGGAAGAGAGAGTGTGGAGTCTTAGCCAGTGGACCACCAGGGAATTCCCCCAAAGAACTGTTTTTGATGTTAACAAAATATTGTTAACTGTTATGGCAGTAGAGTCAGGGTAGGCAGAAATGAGGAATGGGTGCTCTGAGAGTCAGGTGCAATTTGGATTCATTTTGGGGCTCTTTGTATTCTTCTGCACTCTTGATAACACTTGTGGCTCCTAAAAAAATATGAAAATAAGCCTCTTTTAATTAATCAATTGGTTAATTATTTCCAACCTCCCACCACCCGCTCTTCCTTACTGTCATTCCCTGAGAAACACACACAACTGCAAAATCCAATGAGTAATTTGCTTTAGGAATGAAGGCCCTTCTCTCAACTGTTTCTCTAATTAGATGGTTCTTTCCATTTATTTATTTATTTTTTAACTTATCAATAAATATTTATTGAGTGTTAGATACACATATATCTTTGTGGTGGGTATTACAGAATTTTTAATTTGTTCGATCCTGAAAGGACATTTATATATATATATATATATATATATATATATATATATATATATATATATATATATAATTTTTTTTTTTTACTTTACTTTACAATACTGTATTGGTTAATTGTGATGTATCCTGGATGGATGCCTGGAACTGAAAAAGGCTATTAGTTGAAAAACTGATGAAATATGAATAAATGCTGAAGTTTATTTAATAGTAATATACCAATAACATTAATCTCTTCATTTTGGAGAATGTGCTATAGTTTTGTAAGATACTGGCATTAGCAGAAACTGAGTGAGAGCTATACGGGAACTCACTGTGTTGTCTTTGCAACTCTTATGTAAATATAAAATTATTCCAAAATAAAAAGTGCCTTAAAATATACTTATAATAATACAAAGTGTTTAAAACACTGTACTTTTAAAAGGTGTAGTAACTTTGAAATTGTTCTGTATATATTATCACTCTGCTGACAAAGGTTCATATAGTCAGATCTATGGCTTTTCCAGTAGTCATGTATGAATGTGACAGTTGGACCATAAAGAAAGCTGAGCTCTGAAGAATTGATGCTTTTGAACTGTGGCATTGGTGAAGACTCTTGAGTCCCTTGGACTTCAAGGAGATCAAACCAGTCAATCCTAAAGGAATTCAATCCTGAATATTCATTGGAAGGACTGATGCTGAAGCTGAAGCTCCAAGACTTTGGCCACCTGATGTGTAGAGCTGACTCATTAGAAAAGACCCTGATGTTGGGAAAGATTAAAGGCAGGAGGATATGGGGACGGCAGAGGATGAGATGGTTAGATAGCATCACCTACTCAATGGGCATGAGTTTGAGTAAGCTCCTGGAGATGATGAAGGACAGGGAAGCCTGGCATCCATGGAGTCACAAAGAGTCAGACACAACTACTGAACACACACACACATGTCTCTCACCCAGAACTGTGTATATATATTTATCATTATCAGTAGCATATTTCTATGAGTTGGCCTAAAAGTTTGTTTGGGTTTTTCTGTAAGATGTTAGCGAAAAACCTGAACAAACCTTTTTGGCTCACCCAATACTTCTCCCTCTACTTTTTTGATAACTCCTATGCTGGTGAGGGATGAATAAAAAATAGTATCCCCCAATAATTTTCAATCTTTTTTCTCCTCTGACGCACCTATTTGCCAACAAATGCCTCTTGGATCTGTAAGCTCATGGTGTCAGTCTGAAGAATAAGCTTCGTATTGACATTGGAAGTTCAATTAAAGGAGTAGAAATCAACAGCTGGCTACGTACTGGCTGAAGAAGATACACAGTGAGTATCATACACCCCTCCCTACCAACAAGTCACCTGATCTTTTCCTTAAATCAAATTTCATAAGCCGTAGACTAAACGGACAGAAGATCCTCACAGCAAACCCCATCTTTAATTTTGTAAACCATATAAACCACCTTCCTTCCTTTTATAAACATATTTCACACCCAGAATCTTCAGCAAATTTCTTCATTTTCAGTATTTTGCCTCTCAGTGGCACTTGTCAGTATCAACAGGTACTTAATTGTGACAGAGAAAGGGAAATATGTTAAGAAATCAAGATTGGGTCGCATTGGCACTAATGATAGTATAACTTTAGCAGAGTCAGTGTTCTTTAGTAAATGGGGAGATACTCTAAAACATGACTAAAGGATACTCATGGTAACGGAGAGCCAGGAACCACATTCTTTCTTAAATTTTCCCTACCCCACCTATCCTGACTTCTGAGCAAAATCGTCAGGAGAAGAAAGAGGAGGAGAAAATTGGCTAAGTGATATACTGTATTTTTACTATAAATATTCTATTCCTACAAAATAAGTTCTCAATACCCAGGCTCAGCTTCAAGGAACCATCCCTGCCCCTTCTCTCCCCACACCCCCCTGATTCTTCCTTTTGACCGGTGAATGCCATGCTTAGGGTTTGATTAGGTAAAAAAACATTTGAGTTATCATCTGCATGTATTAACCAAAGTTGCATTTTCCATCTAGGTGTTTCCTGTTATTCCACTACCTTTCTCATTCAGGCTGATTCACTTAGCATCAGTATCCATTGCTTCCAAGTAGGGACACCACAGCATAAATAGTAGAGGAAGGGAAAGAGTCAACCCCTGGCTTTTAAAGTTCACACAGAAACAAATCAAATGGCTGTCACTGCGGAGCCTGGAGGAGTAAGCTGTCATATTCTTCACATGGTAGAATATTGTGCAGCCAGCAAAATAAATGGTCTAGAGTCATGCACAACAATGTTGACAAAGTTAGCAATATATTAGGTGAAAAAAAAAAATGAAGTCCAAAAAGACTTTCATAAGACATGATGCCTTTTTCATAGAATTAAAAACAATCGTGGCTTTAGAGGTTAAGTACTTTCTATCATACATGTAAATGTATTAAAGTTAAATCAACACAAAAGCAAAAACATGATGAGCATGGGATTCAGGATCATGGTCACATCAGGTGAGGTTGGGAAGGGGAAGCAGGGATACGATGGGGGGAGGGTCACATGGCTCAGATCAGTTCAGTTCAGTTCAGTCGCTCAGTCACGTCTGACTCTTTGAGACCCCATGGACTGTAGCCAGCCAGGCTTCCCTTCACTTTCACTTTCACACAATTGAGCTTGTGACCTGAGATAAGAAACCATGCATGTATAAGCTATCTAGCCAATTCCTTTGGCTACTTGGGAATATGAGCTATGGATGCAGAGCATACATATCACCCCAGCCTTTTTGCCATCTCTGGCCTTGTGACCTTTGACAAACCTCCGGGCCTCAGCCTCATTCATATAAAACAAGGGTGGTAAAGTTACTATACTCTAATAAAAATTAATTTAGAAATACAAATAATTTAATTTAAAATAAGGGTGATGGCTGCAATCCAGGTCAAGGTCTGACTCTGCCAGTAGCTCAACTGTGTGACTTTGGATGGGTCTCTTTCCTTCTATAGGTCTCCAGTTCCTCATCTGCAATACAAGGGAAGGAGGTGAAATCTATATATTCCTTTTAGCTCCAACCATCTAGAACTTAAATTTCATACAGGCTTCTTTGGACTTTGAATGCACTAGATACAGCTAAAAACCCCTGGTTTCACTAACTCTTAATATAAAGATAACTCTTTTTTTTCTTCTAAGAAGCAGACAGCCAAATTGAGTTTGTGGAAGGTCATTTATCCATATCTATAGCCTGTCAGTCAGATGGCTAGAAACAGCTGAGATATTAATATTTAACCACGAACAAGCAGCAGGTTTCCACTGCACAGCTAAATGCAGTCACTTTTTGGTTATTTTTCTAAATATTACTGGTTTGGCTGTCTCTGCTTGAGAATGGGTTCTGGGTCATTAATATAATCAGACATCCCTCTTCTTCTAATCCAACCTCTAAAGAGAGAAGGTGGGAAGCAGTCAGTCGTAAGATGGCAGAGGAATAGGACAGGGAGACCACTTTCTCTCCAACAAATTCATCAAAAGAACATCTAAACGCTGAGTAAATTTTACAAAACAACTTCTGAATGCCAGGAGAGGACATCAGGCACCCAGAAGAGCAGCCCATTGTCTTTGAAAGGAGCTGTTCTATCAACGGTGCTGTATAGATGGAGAAGTCTTGAGACTACTGTAAAAATAAGATTGAAAACCAGAAGCAGGAGGCTTAAGTCCAAATCCTGAGAACACCAGAGAACTCCTGACTCCAGGGAACATTAATCCACAGGAGCTCATCAAACGCCTCCATACCTACACTGAAACCAAGTACCACCCAAGGGCCAACAAGTTCCAGAGCAAGACATACCATGCAAATTCTCAAGCAACACAAGAACACAGCCCTGAGCTTTAATATACAGGCTGCCCAAAGTCACTCCAAACCCACTGACATCTCATAACTCATTACTGGACAGTTCATTGCACTCCAGAGAGAAGAAATCCAGCTTCACGCACCAGAACACCAACACAAGCTTCCCAAACCAGGAAACCTTGACAAGCCACCCATACAACCCCACCCACAATAAACAGAACTCCACAAACAGCCAGAATACAGAAAGGCCACCCCAAACACAGCAATATAAACAAGATGAAGAGACAGAGGAATACCCAGCAGGTAAAGAAACAGGATAAATGCCCATCAAACCAAACAAAAGAGAAAGAGACAGGGAATCTACCTGATAAAGAATTCCAAATAATGATCCTGAAAATGATCCAAAATCTTGAAATCAGAATGGAATCACAGAAAAATAGCCTGGAGAAAAGGATTGAGAAGATGCAAGAAAGGTTTAACAAGGACTTAGGAAAAATTTAAAAGGGTCAGTATATAATGAATAATGCAATAAATGAGATCAAGAACACTCTGGAGGGAACAAATAGTAGAATAATGGAGGCAGAAGATAAGATTAGTGAAGTAGAAGATGGAATAGTAGAAATAAATGAATCACAGAGGAAAAAAGAAAAATGAATTAAAAGAAATGAGAACAACTTCAGAGACCTCCATGATCATGTTAAACTCCCCAACATTCGAATCATAGGAGTCCCAGAAGAAGAAGACAAAAAGAAAGACCATGAGAAAATACTTGAAGAGATAATAGTTGAAAGCTTCCCTAAAATGGGGAAGGAAATAGTCACCCAAGTCCAAAAAACCCAGAGAGTCCCAAACAGGATAAACCCAAGGCAAAGAACCCCAAGACATATATTAATCAAATTAACAAAGATCAAACACAAAGAACAAATATTAAAAGCAGCAAGGGAAAAACAACAAATAACACACAAGGGGGTTCCCATAAGGATAACAGCTGGTCTTTCCATAGAAACTCTTCAGGCTAGGAGGGAATGGCAGGACATTCTTAAAGTGATGAAAGAAAATAACCTATAGCCCAGATTACTGTACCCAGCAAGGCATTCAAATATGAAGGAGAAATCAAAAGCTTTACAGAAAAGCAAAAGCTGACAGAATTCAGCACCACCAAACCAGATCTCCAACAAATGCTAAAGGATCTTCTCTAGACAGGAAACACAGAAAGTGTGTATAAACTCGAACCCAAAACAATAAAGTAAATGGCAACGGGATCATACTTATAAATAATTACCTTAAACATAAATGGGATGAATGCCCCAACCAAAGACAGACTGGCTGAATGGATACAAAAACAAGACCCCATATATGCTGTCTACAAGAGCCCCAGCTCAAAACAAGGGACACATACAGACTGAAAGTGAAGGGCTGGAAAAAGATATTCCACGCAAATAGAGACCAAAAGAAAGCAGGAGTAGCAATACTCATATAAGATAAAATAGATTTTAAAACAAAGGCTGTGAAAAGAGACAAAGAAGGACACTCCATAATGATCAAAGGATCAATCCAAGAAGAAGATAAAACAATTATAAATATATATGCACCCAACAGGGCAGGAAGCAACAGTTAGAACTGGACATGGAACAACAGACTGGTTCCAAATAGGAAAGGGAGTATGTCAAGGCTATATATTGTCACCCTGCTTATTTAACTTCTATGCAGAGTACATCATGAGAAATGCTGGGCTGGAAGAAACACAAGCTGGAATCAAGATTGCTGGGAGAAACACCAATAACCTCAGATATGCAGATGACACCACCCTTATGGCAGAAAGTGAAGAGGAACTCAAAAGCCTCTTGATGCAAGTGAAAGAGGAGAGTGAAAAAGTTGGCTTAAAGCTCAGCATTCAGAAAACAAGGATCATGGCATCTGGTCCCATCACTTCATGGGAAATAGATGGGGAAACAATGGAAACAGTGTCAGACTTTATTTTTTGGGCTCCAAAATCACTGCAGATGGTGACTGCAGCCATGAAATTAAAAGATGTTTACCCCTGGAAAGAAAAGTTATGACCAAACAAGATAGAATATTCAAAAGCAGAGACATTACTTTGCCGACTAAGGTCCATCTAGTCAAGGCTATGGCTTTCCCAGTGGTCATGTATGGATGTGAGAGTTGGACTGTGAAGAAGGCTGAGCGCTGAAGAATTGATGCTTTTGAACTGTGGTGTTGGAGAAGACTCTTGAGAGTCCCTTGGACTGCAAGGAGTTACAACCAGTCCATGCTGAAGGAGATCAACCCTGGGATTTCTTTGGAAGGAATGATGCTAAAGCTGAAACTCCAGTACTTTGGCCACCTCATGTGAAGATCTGACTCATTGGAAAAGACTCTGATGCTCGGAGAGATTGGGGGCAGGAGGAGAAGGGGACGACAGAGGATGAGATGCTGGATGGCATCACTGACTTGATCGACTTGAGTCTGAGTGAACTCTGGGAGTTGGTGAAGGACAGGGAGGCCTGGCATGCTGCGATTCATGGGGTCACAAAGAGTCGGACACGACTGAGCGACTGAACCCAACTGAACATTGGAGCACCACAATATGTAAGACAAATGCTAACAAGTATAAAAGGGGAAATTAACAATAACACAATAATAGTGGGAGACTTTAATACCCCACTCACACCTATGGATAGATCAACTAATCATCAAATAAACTAGGAAACACAGACTTTAAATGATCCAATATACCTGTTAGACCTAATTGATATCTATAGGACATTTCACCCCAAAACAATGAATTTCACTGTTTTCTTAAGTGCACATGGAACCTTCTCCATGATAGATCACATCCTGGGCCATAAGTCTAGCCTTGGTAAATTCAAAAAAATTGAAATCATTCCAAGCATCTTTTCTGACCACAATGCAGTAAGATTAGATCTCAATTACAGGAGAAAAACTATTAAAAATTCCAACATATGGAGGCTGAACAACACGCTGCTGAATAACCAACAAATCACAGAAGAAATTAAAAAAAGAAATCAAAATATGTATAGAAATGAATGAAAATGAAAACACAACAACCCAAAACCTGTGGGACACTGTAAAAGCAGTGCTAAGGGGAATGTTCACAGCAATACAGGCATACCTCAAGAAACAAGAAAAAAGTCAAATAAATAACCTAACTCTACACCTAAAGCAACTAGAAAAGGAAGAAATGAAGAACCCCAGGGTTAGTAGAAGGAAAGAAATCTTAAAAAGTAGGGCAGAATTAAATGCAAAAGAAACAAAAGAGACCATAGGAAAAATCAACAAAGCCAAGAGCTGGTTCTTTGAGAGGATAGATAAAATTGACAAAACATTAGCCAGACTCATCAAGAAACAAAGGGAGAAAAATCAAATCAATAAAATTAGAAATGAAAATGGAGAGATCACAAGACAACTCAGAAATACAAAGGATCATAAGAGACTACTATCAGCAATTATATGCCAATAAAATGGACAATGTGGAAGAAATGGACAAATTCTTAGAAAAGTACAACTTTCCAAAACTGAACCAGGAAGAAATAGAAAATTTAGACCCATCATGAGCAAGGAAAGTGAAACTGTATTCAGAAATCTTCCAGCAAACAAAAGCCCAGGTCCAGATGGCTTCACAGATGAATTTTACCAAAATTTGAGAGAAGAGCTAAAACCTATCCTACTCAAACTCTTCCAGAAAATTGCAGAGGAAGGTAAATGTCCAAACTCATTCTATGAGGCCACCATCACCCTAATACCAAAACCTGACAAAGATGCCACAAAAAAGAAAACTACAGGCCAATATCACTGATGAACATAGATGCAAAAATCCTTAACAAAATTCTAGCAGTCAGAATCCAACAGCATATTAAAAAGATCATACGCCATGACCAAGTGGGCTTTATCCCAGGGATGCAAGGATCCTTCAATACCTGCAAATCAGTCAATGTATAATACACCACATTAACAAATTGAAAAATAAAAGCCATATGATTATCTCAATAGATGCAGAGAAAGCCTTTGACAAAATTCAACATCCATTTATGATAAAGAAACTCTCCAGAAAGCAGGAATAGAAGGAACTTTCATCAACATAATAAAAGCTATATATGACAAACACACAGCAAACATTATCCTCAATGGTAAAAAATTGAAAGCATTTCCTCTAAACTCAAGAACAAGACAAGGGTGCCCACTCTCACCACTACTATTCAACATAGTTCTGGAAGTATTGGCCACAGCAATCAGAGCAGAAAAAGAAATAAAAGGAATCCAAATTGGAAAAGAAGAAGAAAAACTGTCACTGTTTGCAGAGGACATGCTCCTCTACATAGAAAACCCTAAAGACTCCACCAGAAAATTACTAGAGCTAATCAATGAATATAGTAAAGTTGCAGGATATAAAATCAACACACAGAAATCCCTTGCATTCCTATACACTAACAATGAGAAAACAGAAAGAGAAATTAAGGAAACCATTTCATTCACCATTGCAATGAAAAGAATAAAATATTAGGAATATATATACCTAAAGAAACTAAAGCCCTATATATAGAAAACTATAAAACACTGGTGAAAGAAATCAAAGAGGACACTAATAGGTGGAGAAATATACCATGTTCATGGATTGGAAGAATCAATATAGTGAAAATGAGTATACCACCCAAAGCAATCTATAGATTCAATGCAATCCTTATCAAGCTACCAACATTATTTTTCACAGAGCTAGAACAAATAATTTCACAATTTGTATGGAAATACAAAAAACTTCGAATAGCCAACACAATCTTGAGAAAGAAGAATGGAACTGGAGGAATCAACCTGCCTGACTTCAGGCTCTACTACAAAGCCACAGTCATCAGGACAGTATGGTACTGGCACAAAGACAGAAATATAGATCAATGGAACAAAATAGAAAGCCCAGAGATAAATCCATGCACCTATGGACACCTATCTTTGACAAAGGAGGCAAGAATATACAATGGAGAAAAGACAATCTCTTTAACAAGTGGTGCTGGGAAAACTGGTCAACCACTTGTAAAAGAATGAAAGTAGAACACTTTCTAACACCATACACAAAAATAAACTCAAAATGGATTAAAGATCTAAATGTAAGACCAGAAACTATACAACTCCTAGAGGAGAACATAGGCAAAACCCTCTCCGACATAAATCACAGCAGGGTCCTCTATGATCCACCTCCCAGAATACTGCAAATAAAAGCAAAAATAAACAAATGGGGCCTAATTAAAATTAAAACCTTCTGCACAACAAAAGAACCTATAAGCAAGGTGAAAAGACAGCCTTCAGAATGGGAGAAAATAGTAGCAAATGAAGCAACTGACAAAGAACTAATCTCAAAAATATACACGCAACTCCTGCAGCTCAATACTAGAAAAATAAATGACCCAATCAGAATATGGACCAAAGAACTAAATAGACATTTCTCCAAAGAAGACATACAGATGGCTAACAAACACATGAAAAGATGCTCAACATCACTCATTATCAGAGAAATGCAAATCAATACCACAATGAGGTTCCATTTCAGGCCAATCAGAATGGCTGCTATCAAAAGTCTAGAAGCAATAAATGCTGAAGAGGGTGTGGAGAAAAGGGAACCCTCTTACACTGTTGGTGGGAATGCAAACTAGTTCAGCCACTATGGAGAACAGTGTAGAGAATCCTTAAAACACTGGAAATAGAAATGACTTATGACCCAGCAACCCCACTACTGGGCATACACACCGAGGAAACCAGAAATGAAAGAGACACGTGTACCCCAATGTTCATTGCAGCACTGTTTATAATAGCCAGGACATGGAAGCAACCTAGATGTCCATCAGCAGATGAATGGATAAGAAAGCAGTGGTACATATACACAGTGGAATATTACTCGGCCATTAAAAAGAACACATTTGAATCAGTTCTAATGAGGTGGATGAAACTGGAGCCGATTATACAGAGTGAAGTAAGCCAGAAAGAAAAACACCAATACAGTATACTATCACATATATATGGAATTTAGAAAGATGGTAACGATAACCCTGTATGTGAGACAGCAAAAGAGACACAGACTTATAGAACAGTCTTTTGGACTCTGTGGGAGAGGGAGAGGGTGGGATGATTTGGGAGAATGGCATTGAAACATGTATAATATCATATAAGAAACGAATCACCAGTCCAGGTTCGATGCATGATACTGGATGCTTGGGGCTGTTGCACTGGGATGACCCAGAGGGATGGTACGGGAATGGAGGTAAGAGGGGGCTTCAGGATGGGGAGCACGTGTATAACTGTGGGCGGATTCATTTTGATGTATGGCAAAACCAATACAATATTGTAAAGTAATTCAGTTCAGTTCAGTCGCTCAGTCGTGTCTGACTCTTTGTGACCCCATGAATCACAGCACACCAGGCCTCCCTGTCCATCACCAACTCCTGGAGTTCACTCAGACTTGCGTCCATCGAGTCAGTGATGCCATCCAGCCATCTCATCCTCTGTTGTCCCTTTGTCCTACGGCCCCCAATCCCTCCCAGCATCAAAGTCTTTTCCAATGAGTCAACTCTTCACATGAGGTGGCCAAAGAACTGGAGTTTCAGCTTTAGCATCATTCCTTCCAAAGAAATCCCAGGGCTGATCTCCTTCAGAATGGACTGGTTGGCTCTCCTTGCAGTCCAAGGGAATCTCAGGAGTCTTCTCCAACACCACAGTTCAAAAGCATCAATTCTTCGGCACTCAGCCTTCTTCACAGTCCAACTCTCACATCCATACATGAACACTGGAAAAACCATAGCCTTGACTAGATGGACCTTAGTTGGCAAAGTAATGTCTCTGCTTTTGAATATTCTCTCTAGGTTGGTCATAACTTTTCTTTCAAGGAGTAAGTGTCTTTTAATTTCATGGCTGCAGTCACCATCTACAGTGATTTTGGAGCCCCCCAAAATAAAGTCTGACACTGTTTCCACTGTTTCCCCATCTATTTCCCATGAAGTGATGGGACCGGATCCCATGATCTTCATTTTCTGAATATTGAGCTTTAAGCCAACTTTTTCACTCTCCTCATTCACTTTCATCAAGAGGCTTTTGAGTTCCTCTTCACTTTCTGCCATAAGGGTGGTGTCATCTGCATATCTGAGGTTATTGATATGCAGATGACACCACCCTTATGGCACAAAGTGAGGAGAAACTAAAAAGCCTGTTGATGAAAGTGAAAGAGGAGAGTGAAAAAGTTGGCTTAAAGCCTCCAATTAAAATAAATAAATATTTGTTTTTTAAAAAAAGAGAGAACGTGGGTCTATTTATTTTTTAGGAGCCAATGTATGATTTTTGGCTTCCTGTCTATTCTATTTTTTTGCCTGTGAAACACCAGGAAGATGGGGAGGTGGTGAGTGAGGAATCTTGGGATAGGAGAACCAGAGAATTCACTATCAGGGAGTGTGAGGAAAAGAAAAATAGAGGCAGTGGTGCAAACCAAGATGTGTGTAGACACATAGCCTGCAGTCTTGGACACATGGAGCCACAGCTGAGGGAAAGTGAAGAGGTTAGAGCATGGGTCTTAGATTCAGCAGTAGTGAGTGTGAGTCCTGGTTATACTTCTTACTATACCTATGTGACCTTCCAGATTTGTAAAAAATCGGGTGACAACAGGAATACCTCATAAGGTTGTTTTGAGGATGTTTAGAAAAAGCCTTTGACTGTGTGGATCACAATAAACTGGAAAATTCTGAAAGAGATGGGAATACCAGACCATCTGACCTGCCTCTTGAGAAATCTGTATGCAGGTCAGGAAGCAACAGTTAGAACTGGACATGGAACAACAGACTGGTTCCAAATAGGAAAAGGAGTACGTCAAGGCTGTATATTGTCACCCTGCTTATTTAACTTCTATGCAGAGTACATCATGAGAAATGCTGGACTGGAAAAAACACAAGCTGGAATCAAGATTGCCAGGAAAAATATCAATAACCTCAGATGTGCAGATGACACCACCCTTATGGCAGAAAGTGAAGAGGAACTCAAAAACCTCTTGATGAAAGTGAAAGAGGAGAGTGAAAAAGTTGGCTTAAAGCTCAACATTCAGAAAACGAAGATCATGGCATCTGGTCCCATCACTTCATGGGAAATAGATGGGGAAACAGTGGAAACAGTGTCAGACTTTGTTTTTTGGGGCTCCAAAATCACTGCAGATGGTGATTACAGCCATGAAATAAAGACGCTTACTCCTTGGAAGAAAAGTTATGACCAACCTAGATAGTATATTCAAAAGCAGGGACATTACTTTGCTGACTAAGGTCAGTCTAGTCAAGGCTATGGTTTTCCCTGTGGTCATGTATGGATGTGAGAACTGGACTGTGAAGAAGGCTGAGTGCCGAAGAATTGATGCTTTTGAACTGTGGTGTTGGAGAAGACTCCTGAGAATCCCTTGGATTGCAAGGAGATCCAACCAGTCCATTCTGAAGGAGATCAGCCCTGGGATTTCTTTGGAAGGAATGATGCTGAACTGAAACTCCAGTACTTTGGCCACCTCACGAGAAGAGTTGACTCACTGGGAAAGACTCTGATGCTGGGAGGGATGGGGGCAGGAGGAGAAGGGGACGACCGAGGATGAGATGGCTGGATGGCATCACAGACTCGATGGACGTGAGCCTGAGTGAACTCCGGGAGATGGTGATGGACAGGGAGGCCTGGCGTGCTGCGATTCATGGGGTCGCAAAGAGTCGGACACGACTGAGCGACTGAACTGAACTGAACTGAACTGAGAATACACGTACGTGCATCCATGTGCAGCAGAGGCTAAGTCGCTTCAGTCATGTCCGAGTCTTTGTGATGGCGTGGACTGTAGCCTGCTAGGCTCCTCTGTCCATAGGGATTCTCCAGACAAGAATACTGGTGTGGGTTGCCATGCCCTCCTCCAGGAGATCTTCCCAGCCTAGGGATTGAACCCACATCTCAGGTCTCCTGCAATTGCAGGTGAGTTCTTTACCACTAGCACCACCTGGGAAGCCCATGAATCTATGTAAGTCACTCAAAATGCATTTTGAATACATTCAAAAGAACACATGGAAAAGTATTGGGTTGGCCAAAATGTTCATTTGGGTTTTTCCATAAGATTTGGCCAACCAATGCCTAGCATCACACCTAAGACACAGTGAGTACCTGATAAATGGAAGGTAGGCCTCTGAATAGGCTTCTCTGGTGGCTCAGATGGTAAAGAATCTGCCTGCAGTGTGGGACACTTGGGTTCTATCCCTGGGTTTGGAAGATCCCCTGGAGAAGGGAATGGCAACCCACGCCAGTATTCTTGCCTGGAGAAGTCCATGGTTAAAGGAGCTTGGCAGGCTACAGTCCATGGGGTCACAAAGAGTTGGACATGACTGAGTGTCCTAATTATTAATTATGATGATTAATCCATAGAATTTCAAAGCCAGAAGGAACCCCAGAGATCACTTAACTCAGTCCTTTGATGATATAGATGAAGAAGCCAAGACCCAGAGAGATGAAGGGACATGTCTGAAGCAGACAGCTGATGACAGCACCAGGACTAGTTCTGGTCTTCTGATGTGGGTCTGTAAGACATTTTACCCCAAGGCACATACATAATTTGACAGCATCATGACTAGGTCACTTTGGTCCTTTATGTCCTTTCACCCATCCTTTCCCCATGCTGGTCTCAATCAAAAGCCCAGGTGATTCCTATCTAGGATATATTTCAGTCCCCTCAAAGCTGGCCTACACTTAAGGAAAATCATGGCTGAGGAGAGTGGCAAGAGCAGCTTCCTCAGCAGCTGGAATTCCCTGCTACCATGCACACTTCCTGCATACTCACTTGTACTAGATGCCATGCTCTCTACCCAGGGAGCTGGCAGCAATGCCAGTGCTCATGGCTTCAGGGCTGCCCTGTGGAATGAAACAGATTCTTGGTGTTTTTCTCATGAAGATTCTGAGGGGCTTTCCTCAGTATGTTTCTCCTCATCACCACCAGCAATGAAGGTATCACTTTGTGATATGCTTAGTTGTTGTTCATTCGCTAAAGTCGTGTCTGATTCTTTGCAACCCCATGGACTGCAGCATACCAGGCTTCCCTGTCATTTACCATCTCCCAGAGTTTGTTCAAATTTATGCCCATTGAGTCAGTGATGGCATCCAACCATCTTGTCCTCCGTCGTCCCCTTCTCCTCCTGCCTTCAATCTTTCCCAGCATCAGGGTCTTTTCCAGTGAGTCAATTCTTTGCATCAGGGTGGCAAAGGGATTGGAGCTTCAGCTTCAGCATCACTCCTTCTAATGAATGTTCAGGACTGATTTCCTTTAGGATGGACTGGTTGGATCTTCTTGCAGTCCAAGGGACTCTCAAGAGTCTTCTCCAACACCACAGTTCAAAAGCATTAATTCTTCTCATTCAGCCTTCTTCATGGTCCAACTCTCACATCCATATATGACTACTGGAAAAACCATAGCTTTGACTATATGGACCTTTGTCAGCAAAGTAATGTCTCTGCTTTTTAATACGCTGTCTAGGTTTGTCATGGCTTTTCTTCCAAGGAGCAAGCATCTTTTAATTTCATGGTTGCAGTCACCATCCACAGTGATTTTGGAGCCCAAGAAAATAAAGTCTGTCACTGTTTCCATTGTTTCCCCATCTATTTGCCATGAAGTGATGGGACAAAGTGATTTCCAAAATACTTACCTTCTGGTCCAGCTTGGGCAACAACCAACCAGAAAAGATGCTGGAGAACCATGGGTACAGGATACTAAAGGCCTTCTGCTGTGCCAGCCATTTACCCTTTAGCTATGGATCAAAGAGAATGCTCAAGGGTCCCAGAGAGGGGGCAGAAGCAGTGGAGTCTGCAGGGGACACTTGGGGAAGGCTGAGATAGCTGCACTTTACCCAGCGTCTAGGAAGTGCTATAACAATGGTACAACTACATAGGAGTATACTGCTTAGTCAGCCTGGATGTGGAGCTGACAGAAAACCAGTGAGAGTGGGTCTGGCACTCTGGAAGCTTCCATATTAGACAACTATTCCCATGCCGGGGCTCTAAGACAGCTGAGCAAAAGTGGAAACCCCCTACCTGCTGACAACTGAGCGTTTTATAGCCATGCCTTGTTCCCAAGCTTGAGAAGTCTCCTTGCTGCCATTGTCTCTGCCTTCAAGGGTGTTGCCTGGGAAACATTTCGGGAGTCTTCAGACATTGTACTTAATACTTTTTTTAAACAAGGAGTCTTTTTTTTTAACTGGAGGATAATTGCTTTACAGTGTTGTGTTGGTTTCTGCTATACTACCACACGAGTCAGTCATAACTATATAGATAGATAGATGATAGATAGATACATCCCCTCCTTCTTGAACCTCCCTCCCACTCCCCTATCCCACCCCCACACTAGGTTGTCACAGAGCACCAGGCTGGGCTCCCTATGCTATTAATATATAGCAGCTTCCCACTAGCTATCTATTTGATATTTGGTGATGTATGTGTGGAAATACTACTTTCTCAATTCATCCCACCCTCTCCTTTCCCCGCTGTGTCTACAAGTCTGTTTTCTACATCTGTGTCTCCACTCTTTCCCTGCAGATAGGTTCATCAGTACCATTTTTCTAGATTCCATATATACATGTGTGTGTTAATATGATATTTGTTTTTCTCTTGCTGAATTCACTCTGTATAACAGGCTCTAGGTACATCCACCTCACTACAACTGAGTCAAATTCATTTCTTTTTATGGCTGAGTAATATTCCATTGTGTATATGCACCATAACTTCTTTGATCTATTGATGGACATCTAGGTTGCTTTCGTGTTCTGACTATTGTAAATAGTGCTGCAGTGAACATTGGAATACATGTGCTTTTTGAATTATGGTTTTCTGAGGGTATACGCCCAGTAGTGGGATTGCTGGGTCATATGGTAGTTTATTCTTAGTGTTTTAAGTAATCTCCATACTGTTCTCGGTAGTGGCTGTATCAATTTACATTCCCACCATAGACAAGCAGTCTTTTTATTTTTATTTTTTATGTAGTATAGTTGATTTACAATACTGTGTTAGTTTCTGGTGTATAGCAAAGTGATTCCATTACATATACATTTATTACATATGTATATATATTCAGATTCTTTCCCATTGTACTTTATTACAAGATAGTGAATATAGTTCACTATGCTATACAGTAGGACATTGTTGTTTATCTATTTGATATGTAGTAAGGCAATGGCACCCCACTCCAGTACTCTTGCCTGGAAAATCCCATGGACAGAGGAGCCTGGTAGGCTGCAGTCCATGGGGTTGCACAGAGTCGGATACGACTGAGCGACTTCACTTTCACTTTTCACTTTCATGCATTGGAGAAGGAAATGGCAACCCACTCCAGTGTTCTTGCCTGGAGAATCCCAGGGACGGGGGAGCCTGATGGGCTGCCGTCTATGGGGTCGCACAGAGTTGGACACGACTGAAGCGACTTAGCAGCAGCAGCAGCAGTTTGTATCTGCTAATGCCTAACTTTTAACTCATCCCTGACCCCACCCCAGGAAATGAGGAGTGATTTTTTGCAGTGCATTGGTCTGGCATGGTTTTGAATAGGAACTGAGAAGGTACTGGTCTGTGGGAGACACCAATATCTTCTTATTTTTAATATTTATTTGGCTGCACTAGGTCTTAGTTGTGACATGAGGGAACCCTAGCTGGGGCATGCAGGGTCTCTAGTTGCACCATGGAAACTCTTAGTTGTGGCATGAAGGATCTAGTTCCCTGACCAGGGATCGAACCAGCCCCTCTCCACATTGGGAGTGGGGAGTCTTAGCCACTGGACCACAAGAGAAATCCCCAATATCTTTTTTGACCCCAACAATTTACCCTAGAGTCACTCTATTCCTCCTCTTTTGTGGTAAGGTGTCCCAAGAAACCACAGTAGTGCTGGCTCTCCAAGATGACTCTCCAAATGGGGGGCCTGAAGCCAAAATTAAATTAAATTAATCCCAAGCACTACCATTATGGGATTGGCTGATTCCATAGGTAGCTAAGACACACTGACTACCATTTTCCCTGCTGGACTCAGTGACATTTTGGTTAGGGATGAATAAGTAGTAAGAGCAGCACAACCCTGTGCACAGAAGGAGCTCTTCTTTATGTGTCGTGTAAATCAAGGGGCAGGACGGAGGCCCTGCATGTGCTCTGGCCTGCTGCCCCCTTCCCCCGCCCCGAATGCTCCTCGCTGTGCTGTGCCACAATTAATCAGGCTTTCTAGGTTTTAGTTAATTTCAGGACCCCAATAAATTGGTTTGTACTGGCATTCGTCCAGCCTTGATAATTTCACAGCCATGTGCTTAGGAACTGTGGCAAGTTTGCACAGGACTTAGCAAGCACAGAGCAGAGGGGAAGAAGGAATAAAAGGAACTCTTGTTTGGCTTAAGTTCCATTAATATTGGGGAAAGCTGAAATCTAAATGACAGAAAAGCATGGCTGAGCACGTGGGCTTTGCAGCTGGGAGAGGGGGTTTCTCTGTGTTTTTTCCACCCTTCCTCCCAACTCAGGGTGGATTTGAAAACACTAAAATTAAATAAACCCAAACCTTCGCTTGACATTTCTTTTTGTCTGATTGTTCTCAAGTTTTTGTCTCTGATTTCACAAGACTCCCCTGAGGAATAAGCACTGGAGCCCACAATCTAGTAAAAGGTTCATTTGGGTTTAGGCTTTTTTATTTTTAAAGATATAATTCTTGGAGAATTTTATTTTCGATTACGGGCAGCTTTTATGACTGAGAGGTTACCAGGAAAATTCAAAGGCAGTGAGAGGAGAGGTCTGTCATGAGTACAGACATTTGGGGCCTGTCTGTATAAATTAGCTGTGGAGAATAAGCCCAACAAGCAGAATTTCAGAGGCTCAGCCATATCTCTGGCACTTGGCTTCTAGAATGCGCTGTGGCCAAGAAACACAGGTTGGAAGAGGCCAACAGGCTGAGTGACTGGGCACCCAGAATATGATTTTACAATCAAAGAGCTTGAAGAAACAGATGGGGAAACTGAGGTCCACAGGAAGGTCGGGATATGACCCATCCAAAGCAAAATCACGACTGGAGCCCAGAATCCTGGTCTCAGTTCAAAGATCCATCCAGGTTCTGATGCTTCTTCTCTTGTAGCAAGAACATATTTTCTCTAATATGAAAAAGAAAAGAAAAAAAAAAAAAAAGACTTGGACACTTGGTTATAGGGCCAATGTGAGAGTGGCTGTTTAGATTTTCAGATTTTCTTGGCAAAACTCCCTGGACGTGCAGCTTCTCTGCTAGGTTTTAAAACCATCCAAACACAGGGAAAACTGGAGATGAGTGTTTGACTGTGTCTACATGATGCCTAAACAGACAGTTGATTCAGTCAAAAAATATTATTCATGTTGCTGGTTTGGCAACACCACCCATTTGTGGACTGAATCTTTCACTTTTTAACTCCTTGAGAGACAGTGTTTGGTAGAAAAAAAAGGTCTGAGCCTGGTTATCAGAAAACCAGGCTTCCAGACCCAGCTGAGCCACCTACCCACTCTCTGCCTCATCCCCCAGGCCTCAGTTTCTCCACGTGTAGGTTAATCAGATTTGGATTAAGTTGTCTCGAAGGTGTGTAGAGTTTTCACCTTCTAGAATACTGTTCTATGCACACTCAGTCATTTTCCAGCATGGGGTGTGAGAAGAGGATGTCCCTACTTGTGGTCTTTGCCCTCTGCATTTGAGGTCAGCAGCCCTTCAGTTCTGGCGTGAGAAGAGGTTTCTGGATGTAATTCACAGCCTATTTCCATTTCACTGCCAACTTGGCTTCTAAATGGGTAGCTCACTGCCCTCCCTGGTCCCCTCCCCTTCTCATAAGGAGAAAAGCAGTGTAATATTCAGCTGAAAAGAACGACTCAGTGGCACTGTCAGGGGGCCTGTATTTTGTCATCTGACCTCATCAAGCTAGTGCCAACCCTTCACAGTCTACACCTCCCTTGCATATCACCCATGCTCCCAAACTGGATAATTTGCCTGTGGGATTTTTACAAAGAGGTAGGGAACAAGGAAGTAGTGTTGACTTAATGATGCGTTCCATGTCAGATGTTGAATCTGACTTTTTATGGTTGATTTCTGACTCTTAGCCTGTGAATAAGAATTCCTAGCTCACACCCTGGTCATCCCATTTATTTTGCTGAAGCCTTTTTGAGTGAGTTCGAGCCAGTGGTGTTCTGATGCCAGCTCCCATCAGCTTGGGAGGGGCAATTGTGTGCACCTCTTAACCACTCTGTGTTAAATGACAACACATTGGTAGTTTGAAATTGGCCATATTGGGGATATTTATATAACAGAAATCAGAAATTGTCAGTTTTTCTCCCTAGAGAGTCACTTGTTAAACAGTTATCACTGTACACCATGGTTCAAGTTCGAATGACTGTTGGGCTTCCCTCATGGCCCATTGGTTAAGAATCCGCCTGCCAATGCAGGAGACACAGGTTTGATCCCTGGTCTGGGAAGAGGCCACATGCTGCAGAGCAACTAGGCCCATGTGTCACAAATACTGAAGCCCACATTCCCTAGAGCCCGTGCTCCACAACAAGACAGAAGCCACTGCAATGAGAAGCCTGCAGACTGCAAAGAAGAGTAGCCCCCACTCACTGCAACTAGAGAAAGCCCATGCAACAATAAAGACCCAAAGCAGCCAAAAATAAATAAATAAAATTTAAAAAACCCAAACAGCTCTAGAAACTAGAAAAGTAATCTGAATGAATAAAGCAGGCCTAAAGGTAACAAAGGGGACACAATAGAGATAGTTAGAGACTGTGGCAGTTGATGAGCACATATTCTATGTGAAAGTAGCAGCCACTCCCCTGTTCCAGAGCATGTAACTAGGCAGAGATATCGTCCCATGGTTGCCAGAAATTCTAATTTTTCAAGAGGAAGTTGAGATCAAGGTTTTATGTGAAATATCCTAATAATAAACACTAAAGATTGTTTGGAACCAATTCAAATTTTGAAAAAAAAAAAAATCCCTGTTCAGTCCAAACAAAACATGTGTGCAGGCTCTCGTCAGCCCTTGGGTCAGCATTTTGCCATCTTTGCTCTCTAGATCCTCTGTTTCCTGCTCTTATTCCCTGGGTTATAACTGATGCTGAGTTGTCAGCATCATTTCCTAATGAGAAACAAACTTTCTTTCCTTGAGAACTGGAAGAACAGGGAATTCGGATGTGAGGATATCCAGGTGGCTTCTCATGATTCTACTCTGGCTTGTGTCTTGTTTTCTAGTCCATGTGCCATGAAGCTGGAGAAAAGGATGTTAGGCCCCAATCTGCATCGAATATTTTGTGATGTTCTCCCAGCACCAGGACAATACCCAGTGCTGATGCACCTGTGTGTGAGGACAGAGTGACTTCCATTTTGGCATGTCTCTTGACTATTCCACTTGAAGGCATGTTGGCATTCTACTCCCCAACTCACTCCTTGCCTATAAGAAGAAGGTGGGAAATTGGACTAATTACTGGTGTATTCTTCCTGCTTTTATCCCCACTCTCTTCTACAGACAGGGAACTAAATCTTAAGTAGCTAATAAAGGACTTTACTTAGTGTGGAATAGCTCTCACATTCGGCCTAAGGAACGGGGGCAGGGAGGAAAAGTGGGGATGGAAAGAACTAACAGGCATTATGTAAGGCATTGTGCCAGGCCCTCCTCATACATTAGGCCACTGAACCTCCATAGCAGCAATATTATCATCTTCTTTTTACATAAAAGGAAACAGACTCAGAAAAGTTATATGACTTGTTGGGACTCAGACTCAGAAATGCTTGATTCTAAAGCCATGCGAAGATCTCCTGGAGAACAGGATGGCAACCCACTCCAGTATTCTTGCCTGGAGAATTCTGTGGACAGAGGATCCTGGTGGGCTACAGTCCATAGGGTCACAAAGAGTTGGACATGACTGAAGTGACTTAACACACAGAGTACCAAAGACAATGAAACAGTCACTTCTGTGGGTTCTACTGAAGAATAATAGTGGATCACTCTATCCATTATTTTCCATGGATTCTATCCACTAAATTCCATGGTTGGAGGAACCTCGTAGGCTACAGTCCATGGGGTCGCAAAGAGTTGGACATGACTGAGCGACTTGACTTTCTGCTCCCTAGCTTTGTAATAAACACAAATACTGTGAGAAGTTCATGACAGTTCTAAAGAACTGTGGATACCTTGAGATCCTATCGTGAGCTATTTAAGCAAAGACAATTTAAAGTGATTAAATGCTTTATAGCAATAAAGCTTCTAGGGAGGCAATTTTTATTCCACCAGATTGCAGTTTTCTATACACAGTATAACACTTGGACACACTAGATCTTCAGTTTGTTTTTATGACATCCCTAGTGAACAAAGTTTACATACCTTTGTGAGACTGCTTGAAAATGTAATTAAACTACGTGAAGAATCCTCAACCAGAAGGGAATGTATTTTATGTTCTACCCATTTGACTCACTCATGGTGATTGTGGGCATGCTATAATTTTGAATCAAGGAATACACACCCTTTCATCTTTTACATATTTACTATAATCCTGCACAGCGTGATGAGTTTAAAATACATATGTTCCTGAAATTTCCTATAAACCAAATCTTGCTTTTTCAGTAGCTTTATGATAAATCTGGAGATGTGCTTCTTTGGGGAGAGAATGATGTAAACTTCTCCCACAATTCTCTTAAAGTCAGTTAAAAGGAAAATCATTTCTATAAAATACTATTCAGGTATAACTCAAAGCACAAATCAAAAAAATTCCTTGGGTAATTTTTGTTTGATACAGTAAGTGAAAGGCATAAATGGAAAATGACAACTTAGCCAAAAAGAACACACGAAACCAAAAAATAATGACTTCTATTAACTCTGTTTCCAGGATTCTATAAGCTGCTCTGTTTAGTTCTTTGGTTTACACAAAATGCAAGGAAACAGAATTGTTTTTACTGGTGGTATCAGTCAGAATTGGGCAGATTACGCTGCAAAAAGAAGCACCCTCCAAATCTCAGAAGCTGTGCTGCACAAAGTTCCATGTATCACACACTTTTGATTTCCAAAATAATTCTGCTGGGATCTTTGCTCATCTTAGTCACTCTGAAACTCAGGCTTCATTTCCAAATATGCATTCATGATTCCTGTGGTAGTGGGAAGGGAATGGGACAAATCATGCACTAACTCTTTATTCCCACACATCACTTCTCCTAAGATTTCAATGACCAAAGCAAACCTATACCCAGTAGTCATGTACGGATGTAAGAGTTGGACCATAAAAAAGGTCTGAATAACTGATGCTTTTGAATTGTGCTCGAGAAGACTCTTGAGAGACCCTTGGACTGCAAGGAGATCAAACCAGTCAATCCTAAAGGAAATCAACCCTGAATATTCATTGGAAAAACTGATGCTGAAGCTCCAGTCCTTTGGGCACCTGATGCAAAGAGCCAACTTATTGGAAGATACCCTGATGCTGGGAAAGATTGAAGGCAAAAGGAGAAGGGGGCAGCAGAGGATGAGATGGTTAGATAGCATTATCAACTCAATGGGCATGAGTTTGAGCAAATTCCAGGAGATAGTGAAGGACAGGGAAGCTTGGCATGCTACAGTCGCAAAGAGCTGGACACAACTTAGTGACTGAACAACAAAGCAAATCAGATGGTGCTGCTCATAGTAGGAGGTGAGGGTAAAGTTCTACATGAACCTTAAAGAAAGAAAGATGGAAATATTAGGTGAACCACACTATTGACAGCCAATTCTGTGTTCTAGCACTTTTTAGAAATGACTAGCAAGAAGAAAATATAACAAAGACAAAAATTCAGTAACAAACATGAATACATACAAGTGATAAATGGGGTCACATTAAATGCAGCTTAAGGGTTCTCAAAGGTCAACTTCTAGATACTGAATCAAGTATTTGATTAATACAAACTTTAGTTTGGTCTGATTTTCTGTATAAAGAAGTAAACATATGCCATAATTTGCTGTATGCTGTGCTCAGTCACTCAGCCATGTCCAACCCTTTGTGATCCCTTGGATTATAGCCTGTCAGGCTCCTCTGTCTATTAAATTTTCCAGGCAAGAATACTGGAATGGATTGCCATTTCCTTCTTCAGGGCATCTTCCCAACCCAGGGATCAAACCTGCGTCTCTTGTGTCTCCTACATCAGCAGGCTGATTCTTCACTGTGCCACCTGGGAAGCCCCATGCCATAATACACTTCTCCTTAATCTCTATGTGCCCTGCTAGTTTTTGAAAGTTAATCAAATAACCAGATTTTCCAGGTTCAGATAGGATAAGAAGGATTTAAAATGCTAAAATCTATACTCTCAGGACACTGATCAATATTAATCATTCCATAATGCTTCCATTTTTACATTCACTTCTTCTACTTTTGACAACATTGACCTTGAAAGCATTATGCTAAGTGAAATCAGACAGAAAAAGACATATACCATATGATCTCATTTATCTGTGGTATCTTCAAAGAAAAAAAAGCCGAACTTTGGGACTTCCCTGGTGGTCCAGTGGCTAAGACTCTTGGCTTCCAATGCAGGAGGCCCAGGTTCGATCCCTGGTTAGGGAACTAGATCCCACATGCTACAACAAAGATCGTCCATGAGGCAATGAAGATCTCCAGCGCCACAACTGAGACATAGTGCAGCCAAATAAATTTTTTTTAAAGCCAAACTTTGAAACAGTAAAATGGTGACTGCCAAGAGCTGCAGGATGAGGGAAATGGGGAGATGTTGGTCACAGGGTACAAGCTTCTAGTTATAAAATAAATAAGTTCTGAGACTCTAAAGCACAGCATGGTGACTACAGTTAGCATATAATTAAATATATAATATAACCCTGTTATATACTTAAAAGTTGCTAAGAGTGTAGATCTTAAAAATGTTCTCACCATAGACCCAAAAAATGTAATTATGTGAGGCAACGTGAGGTGATGAACATGTTAACCAACATTATTGTAGCAATCATTTCACAATATATACATATGTCCGATCATCATGTTGTACATCTTAGACTTACACAATGTTCTAGGTCAATTAAATTGCAATAAAGCTGGGAAAAAAATAAAATGACTATATGTTCTACAGCACACTTTATACAAGATTAGCACACAACAATCAATTGCATTTATACATACTAGCAGTGAACACTGGAAATCAAAATTAAAGCCACAATAACATTTGCAATTGCTCCAAAGAAAATAAAATATGTAGGTATGAATCTAACAAAATGTGTACAAGATCTATATGCTGAAATATAAAAAGCATTGATCTATGAAATCAAGAAAGACCTACAGAAATGGAGAAACATACTGTATTCATGGATTGGAAGACAAGACACATGAAAGCTGTCAGTTCTTCCTAAACTGATCTACAGGTTTAATGCAATTCCTAGCCAAATCTGAGAAGGGTTTTTTGTAGACATAGATGAGCTTATTCTAGAATTTATACAGAAAGGTATGGGACCCAGAATAATTAAAACAATCTTGAAAAGGAAGAATAAAGTAGGGGAACCACTCTACTTGATATTAATCCTACTCTATGTCTATAACAATAAAAACTGGATGCTGATGATAGAGGGATAGACATAGAAATTGATATAAGGAAAGAGACAAACTAGAAACGGACCCATACAATACCCAACTGATGTTTGACCAAGGTGTAAAGGCAGTTCAATGGAGGAAAGATAGTTATTTTAAAAATGAGGCTGGAGCAACTGGACATCCACAGGCAAAAAGTGAACCTCAATCTATACCTCATACCTTATATAAAAATTAACTCAATGAATCACAGATTTAAATGTAAAACTTAAAACTACAATACCATAAAATACAGGGGAAAAATTGATCTAGGGATAAACAAAGCATAACTTATATGCAGAGTACATCATGAGAAATGCTGGGCTGGATGAAGCACAAGCTGGAATCAAGATCTCTGGGAGAAATATCAATAACCTCAGATATGCAGATGACACCATCCTTATGGCAGAAAGCAAAGAAGAGCTAAAGAGCCTCTTGATGAAAGTGAAAGAGGAGAGTTAAAAAAGTTGGCTTAAAATTCAACATTCAGAAAACTAAGATCATGGCATCTGGTCCCATCACTTCATGGTAAATTGATGGGGAAATAGTGGAAACAGTGTCAGACTTTATTTTTGGGGCTCCAAAATCACTGCAGATGGTGACTACAGACATGAAATTAAAAGACACTTGCTCCTTGGAACAAAAGTTATGACGAACCTAGATAGCATATTAAAAAGCAGAGACATTACTTTTCCAACATAGGTCTGTCTAGTCAAGGCTATGGTTTTTCCAGTAGTCTTGTATGGATGTGAGAGTTGGGCTATAAACAAAGCTGAGAGCTGAAGAATTGAAGCTTTTGAACTGTGGTGTTGGAGATGACTCTTGAGAGTCCCGTGGACTGCAAGGATATCCAACCAGTCCATCCTAAAGGAAATCAGTCCTGAATATTCATTGGAGGGACTGATGCTGAAGCTGAAACTCCAATACTTTGGCCACCTGATGCAAAGAGCTGACTCATTGGAAAAGACCCTGATACTGGGAAAGATTGAAGGCTCGAGGAGAAGGGGATGACATAGAGTGAGATGGTTGGATATCACCGACTCAGTGGACATGAGTTTGAGTAAACTCCGGGAGTTGGTGATGGACAGGGAGGCCTAGCGTGCTGAAGTCCATGGGGTCACAAAGAGTCAGACAGGGCTGAGCAACCGAATTGAACTGAACTGAAACAAAGCATTCTTAGACTTATTGTCAAAACACAATCCATAAGAGGAAAAACTGACTAATTTGACCTCATCAAAATTAAAAATGTTTGTTGTATAAATGCTTAGGGGAATAAGATGCAATCTGGGGGAAAATATTTGCAAACCATGTATGCAACAAAGGATCAGTATCTAAATAAAGAACTCTTAAAATTTGACTGTAAGAAACTATTCAATCTGAAGATGCCAAGATATAAGAAGAAACATTTCAGTGAAAAGGATATACATATGTAAATACACACATGAAAAGATAGTAGCTATCATTAGGCATTGGGGAAACGCAATTTAAAACCACAATGATATATCACTGTACTCCCATCAGAATGGCTAAAATGAAAAAATAATGACAACAACAAATGCCGACAAGGATGTAGAGAAACTGGATCTCCCATTCACTTCTGGTGGGAATATGAATAGTGTAGGCACTCTATAAAAGCATATGGCAGTCCTTACAAAACTAAACATGCATTTGCCATACAATCCAGGAACTGCACTATTGGGCATTTATTCAGGGGAAATGAAAATTTAGGTTATGCAAAATCTGTAGACAAATGTTCATAGCCCCTTTATTTGTAATTGCCAAAATTTGGAATCAATGGAATACTACTCAGCAGTAAAAAGAACAAACGCTTGATATTGGAACAACTTTAATAGATCTCCAGAGAATGATGTTGAGTGGAAAAAGCCAACTTCCAAAGGTAACCTATGTATGATTCCACGTAATATTCTTAAATGACAAAATTACAGAGATGGAGAACAGTTTAGTGGTTGTCAGGAAGAGAGGGAGACAAGATGAGTAACAGTGGAGACCCTTGTGGGGTTGGCACTGTTTAGTATCTTGACTATAGTGGTGATCACATCAACCTACACGTAATAACATTTCATAGAGCTAGACACACAGGCAGATGGGTGCATATAGAACTGTTGAAATTGGAATAAGGTGGATAGATGGTATTGATGTCAATTTCCCATTTGTAATATTGTACTATAGATATGTTCTGCCAGGTGGCCCTGTGGTAAAGAATCCACCTGCCAATGCAGGAGACATGGATTCGATTCCTGGGTTGGGAAGATCCCCTGGAGGAGGAAATGGCAACCCACTCCAGTATTCTTGCCTGGGAAATCTCATTGACAGAGGAATCTGCTGAGCTACATACAGTCCATGGGGTAACAAAAGAGTAGGACATGACAGTGACTAAACAACAACTATAGATATACATGATGTTATCTTTGGGAGTGAAAGGAATTTGAGATCCCTGTGAATTCTTTCTTACAATTGCATATAAATCTATGATTATCTCAAAGTAAAACTTCTTAAGAATGACTATGAGATGATCTATGCTTGATTCCCCATTTAATAAGTAGAGAAAAATAAAGCATAGAGATAATCATCAGTTTATCTTGAAAAAGACCTGGTATGAAGTCTAGGTTAAGACCCAAGTTGGAGTTCCCAATTCAGAAATCAAGACTGGAATGAATATAAGGACCACCAGCATTTACACTAATGAAGAACCTTTCAGAGCATTCCAGCACTCCCTTATACTGTTGCCAAGTGTACAAGATATCCTGAGCAAAAACTGCCCAGTTGAAAAGAACCATTTGATCATAATAAATCATTGGAAGCTTTTAAGCCACTAGGTTTGGGGATGGTTTGTTATGGAGTAGTCAGAATACTACATCAAGCAAGGGGAGCCAGTGGTTGTAACCAAATAGATGAGTTTTTAAATCTCAGTGAGTCTACTGATTTTTAATACTGGGATCTATGCTTGTCCCTGTCTGTTCCCTGACACCCATTTTCCTGAATACTCTCTAAGCACATTGGGAGTGATGATGGGGTTGGGGGATGCAGATACAAAGCAAATTAAACAACCAGTCCTTGGCCTTGAGGAACTCAGTGCAGTGAGACAAAACATCAGTGCCTTAAATGGCATGAGAATGGTTACGAGGCAACAAATCAGCAAGTTCAAACTAACATAGTACAGCACAAATTGAATGCATGTGGTAATGTGTGGCTACCTAGGTGGCAGGATGGAGCTAGACATTTTGGGCCCTGAAGGCAACATTTCAGAAAGGGCCAAGTTTTCTTTGTTAGCACTGAAATAAACATCCCCAGCAATTCAGGGCTAGTTGGATGATATTAACACTTGTGAAGAAAGAAAAAAAAAAGAGTTAACTTCCAGGGACAATTATTTTTGATTTTCATTCTCCTTTGTTCTCTCTTCGTGACATATGATATGGTTTTGGCAAGCACAATTGCTCTGAGCATCAGTTTCCTCATCTATAGACTGGCGATAACAGCCAGAGAGCAGTGGGTTGAAAGTGAGGAAATCTTAACTGGAAGGTCAAATCTATCTAGAGTGGCCTTCCATACATCATGCCTTCCGCTCCCTCCTCCATCAGTTTCTTCTGTGACAGGAAGAGATTGAGATGAATGGTCCAGAAGTTCCTCTCCAACTCCAACACTTGAGGCCACGGACAGATCATTCCGTTTGTTGTGAGAGTTTAAAAAGTAATGATGATGCATAGGAAAGTACTCTGTTAGCCATAAAGTGGCATGTTGATGTTAAGAGTATCAATGTAAGGCAGTTCCACCTTGAAAAAATCCTGCAGCTATCCTTTAAATTTAGGAGCTCAAAATATAAATGGGTACTGTCTGTCAAGGCACCGATTTCGGGCCCTTAGAGAATTCTGATAATTTGTAACTCTTGCTCATGGAATAAACTCAAATTTGGACTAGTCCATCTCGGGTTCACCAAAAGGTCGGCAGTGATATTGCGATTTCACGGATGGGTTCTTGGTGAGCCACTCCCAAGTTTTCTTCAAGACACCTAACAATTACTGGAGACCCTTTCCCTGGGTCTTAGGAACTCTCTTGGTGGACAAAAGCAGATTTCTAAGTCGTATCCTGTCCCTCCACAGACACACACTCATCGCCACCCTGCCTTGAAGGGCACCAACGTTTTGTCACTTTAGGAGCCGCGATGTGGATTTGGGATACACCCCGAAATGATCAGCAGCCTGCTATAGGGCATCATCTTCGAGGCCAATTCATCCCGCTTCCCGCGCGCCGGCTCGGGACCAGACCAGGTGCACGCAGAGCGGCCGTGGTGCCCGAAGAGAGGGGCTGAGGCTTCCAGCAGGGAAGTCGGAGGGTAGCCGGGGTCATCAGGCCATGAGCAAGCAGCGGGGAGCTCCTAGGCGCCTCCAGCGCGGAGCGGGAGGAGGGGCCGGAGGAGATGTGCGGTCCCTTTAAGACCCCAACGCTGGCTTAGCCAGAGGAGCGGGGGGGTGGGGGCGCTGCGTGATGGGAAAGTCGCCGGCTGAGCCTCACACTTTCTCCCGATTTCTTAACTTTCGGGTCGGGGGATAGGGGAGAAAGCGGCGGTGTCGGGGAGGCGAGGGGGTGCGGGCTTGCAGCGGCTTGCGTGGTCGCGGACTTCCCGCCCGCGCCGAGCCGCCGGCCTCGCGGGCCAAGTGGGGAGCGGGCGGCGGGCGGGCAGGTGGCCCCGGGCCGCCGCACCCGCGCCTTGGCTCTGCCCCCAGGACTCAAGCGAACCGCTGCTCCCTCGTGGTGTGAGGGCGGTGATGTTTTTCCTCCCACCCACTTTCGAGTCCCCCCTCCCCCCTCGCACGCACTCTAGCTCTCGCCACAACCTGCGAATCCCAGACCTCGGAGGAGCGCCCCAGGGAGCTCGGAGCGGCTGCACGCGTGGACCACGGAGGAGGCCGGTGGCCAGGTCAGTGAGCGGTGCCAGGCGCCTGCTTTCCCTCTCTTCCTTTCCAGCCTTTGCACAGGTGGGCCGTCTTCCCCCAGGGCACCCCAAACTTCCCCGAACCTGCCACCCCAGCCGACTCCCTGCTCCAGCTGCCCGCGGCCCGCCCGGCTGGAGGTGAGGCCCAGGGCGCTGGACTAAGGTAGGTGGGTGGGTGGGTTGAGGGGGGTCGTATTCCTCCGGATTCGAACTTCTACTCCCGCTTGGCCTGCGTAGTTCCAGGCTCTGGAGCTGCGGGGAGGCCCCTTGGGTAGCCATCTAACAGGTTCTGCGGTCCCCTTAGTGATCGCCCGAGTCTTTTTTGCTTGGTTGCCCAAGTGCCCTGGACCAGTAGGTGCTTCCCACATACTCAAGTTAACGAAACAGAGCAGAAGGGGCTGGAGGCTCCTCTGTCCTCCTTGTGGACATCTGCCTCATTTTCTGGCCCGGACCACTGGGGTCAGAGTTGGAGCCGCTAAGCTCGGGTGCTACGCGGTATTGCCAGAACTCAGGGCCTGGAAAGCCTGCCTTCTAGTTCCTGCCGGCCCTGCCACTAACTTTATGAGAATGGGCAGTTGAGTTCTCTGGGCTCCAGGATGCCCATTTTGAAGGTGGAGTTGTTGTGGGAAATCAAAAGGAAATGATAGATAGCACGGTGTTTTGCAAACCAAACTCCAGGCATTGTTTGCCCCTCAGAGCAGAGATGGAGGCATCTCAACTCAGACCAGAGACACCCTGGCCTGAAGCTGCCATTTTTCAGGGCCAGCCCACCGCCAGTGAATGGAGCTGTTCTTGTTGGGTGGTAGACTGGGGAGAGGATTTTAGCTGATGGACTCTGGCCTGCGACTCCAGTGTCTTCTTACTGTTTGTCCAAAAGAGAATTGTTACCCTGGGGGCTGTCCCACAGACAATAGTGAATGTAAGATTACAAGGGTAGTGAAGCCTCTAGGAAGGATTAAAGGAACACTGTGGGGCATGAAGAGCTGGCTGAGCTGCCCATCCTTTAGCCTTCCTTTGGGAATGTCTCTGATTCTCTTCTACCCAGGAGACCTCTTCTGAGAACGGACAGAGCCTTGACACTTGGCCGCCCAGATCCCTTGCAGTCACAGCCAGGCAAGGAGCCCTTGGTCCCCTCGCTTGTTGCAAATGAACTTGGGGAATGCTTGTTTCACGAAGGCACCTTAATGGGTACATTTCTTTAGGGTCTTACATGTTTCTTAGACTCCTGTAAAGCCCAATCAGCCTCCCCAGCTCGGCAGCGTTGGTCTCAGAATTTTTGTTTTCTTTGTTGTTTTCTTGTTGGGGCCTGGCTTTCCCCCAAATATGTCAATGGCTACATTTCTAAGTAACCTGTAAAAGAGTCAGTGCAAGTTCAATGGCACAACGGCCTGTGTGAAGCAGACAGAGAGTTAATGCCGAAATAACTCCAGTTAACTGGGTCAAAGTATAATTTGAAAAATTAAGGACAGTTTGGCTCTTTGCAAGTGTAAGAGTCGGCATGTTTGCTGAGCAATGCTCACTCGTGTTTATTGCTGCAGCCCCAACAAATGTCTTGAACTGTTCTCCTCCCCCAAAAAGAAAAAGTTAAAGGGATAAAGAGAAATTGAACAGAGACCTGGGGAGGGAACTCTTCTAGGTTTATAGCTCCATACAGTACATAAAGGCAGGACTTCAGGATCTTGTAAATCAAAAGTGATTATTTATAAAGAGATTCATTTTCTGATGTTCTTCATCCCAGCCAGGGAGGCCACACAGATGACAGGAACGCCAAAAGAGATTAATTGCTCTCTAGTCACCAACTTTTCTCTTTGCTCATACCATTAGTTGAGACCCAAGAAAAGCAAAAAAAAACAAAACAAAACAAAAACCAAAACCTAAGAGCCGTTTTCTTGCCAGCTTGAGTTATGAGGCAATGCTACTGTTCACCAAATCACCCAACCATTGTACAAGAAAAACAATCCAGTTGGTTCTTGCATGGGGAGACCCAAAAACCACGGCTTCAAAAATCCCCCCTGAGAGCCATATGTGATTATGATAAATTGGATTTCAGTGGTTTTAAAAAAAATCTTTCTCCTTTGGAGGCTTGGAGGATAAGCTTATTAAAGAAGGCTCGGGAAGAACCTCACTGGGGTGAGTTGCTGTGTTAAAGCTGTTCATGGAAATGATTTGCTTTGAGGGAACCTGGTAACTCTCAGAGGACGGAGCTGGACATTCTGAGTGATTGAAGGAGGGTCAGAAGCTCCCAGAAGGGATCTGGTCATAAGAACCCAGGTCTTTTGAAGGCCATGAACATGTCCCAGGAAAATTTAGTCGTCGTTTAAGGAACAGGAAGGAGATAGAGAGGCAAACCAGTGCTGCAAATCCTGGCTGATAGCATAAATTATTCTCTATGACCAGTTCTGCTTTGGCTACATACACTTAATTTGAAACCATGATTTTAAATTATCTGGCCAACTTCATAATATTTAAAGTAAGAGTGGTGGCATTCACATCATGGCCCAAAGACAATTCAGTTCTCCAGAATGATCATCTTGTATTCCATCCAGCTCTCTATACTCAATATTTAGGTTGGACCTGCTGAAAAGATTGTTGAACTCACTTCCCATCCAATGTTAATCCCAGACTGAAATATGGTGTTTCTTGAATTATTTAAATATTTTCAAATCCCCCATTGGAAGAGTTTTGCCAGCTCTAAAGTCGATGGAAATGACCTGTGGCTGGATATAATCTATAGCAAACCTTCTGTGTTCTAAGCCTCAGAAAGCTTTCCACTCTTGAGACTGGAAATGCAGTTCTCCTATTTTTAAGAATGGTAGGTGTTTTGGGGGTGGTCTTTTGCATGGTGATGCAATGTGAACATATTCCCTACTTAATTTTGCCCAATATTCCTTAAATGATCCATTTAAAATTTCCATTTCACAGGGGACTTCATGTGAGAGGAATATGTCTGAACCATTCAGGTGCTTACATCACATCCAGTGGCTAATCACATCTCTTTTCCAACATAAGTAGCCAAACTGAAAATCCTTATAGATCTCATAAGAGACACAGGCGAAACGCTGATCAATGCTTGCCCTATCCCCAAAGGAATAAAAATAATGGTAGTCTTGAAGCTAAGATCAGTTGACTTTCATTTCAGAAATTGTTTGGGTCACTGCCTATTATTTTTATCTTGTTTGCCAAAATGGCCATTTTGCAAACCCCAGTTTCCCTTTTCTCCCAAAGAAAAGCTCTTGAGAAATCAACTTTAATTCCCTTAGAAATGAGGATTTCAAAATTTATTTTTTCTTTCCTATGACTTGCCTGTAAGGATTTAGTCTTAGCGTTGGATAGGAATGTATGTTAGTCCACTTAAATTTTCCCCCACAGTCTTTGCGAGGCAGGAGAGGAAAGTTCTCTTTCTGTGCAGAAAAACAGTGCTTATTATACTTATGTAAATTCCCCCAGCCCTTCCGACCCCCCAGTAGGTTAGAAGCCTGAGATAAGAGGTCTCCATCAGTTCCAGTAGATCTATTCTAAGTCTTCTTGTCTGCTTTCTTCCCACCAGCTTGAGTACACTGGGCCCTGAAAGTTTCAAGCTGCCTTTTGCACTGGCCGGAATGAGAAAAAAGTGGAAGATGGGCGGCATGGGAGGCATGAGATACATCTTCTCCTTGTTGCTGTTCTTTCTTTTCCTAGAAGGAAGCAGAACAGAGCAAGTAAAACGTAAGTGTCTTGAGTTTTAAAAAAACAAGATACTTTCTTGTCATTTCTTTGAGAATATGCTTATAATCTGAAGAGATTGCGAGTTAGCCCAAATGTGGCCCTGCCACAAATCTAAGAAAGTGAATGTTACTGCTTTATGTGTGCGTTGATAAAAGAAGGAGAGCTTTGAATCAGGCCGATGAATTTGGGGCTGTTTTTCTGATTATCATATAGTTTTCATCTCATAGAACACGGGACACATTAGTTATTTTCCGATTCCTATTCTAAACTGAACAAATCTCATTCCATTTTACGTAATTCTAGAAATATCTGACAGATGAGCTGGATTTTTTCCCAAATTTCAGACTCTTCCACAAAGGTTTTCACTTTATGAAAAAGAATAACACAGAAAAGAAAAAGAAAAAAAAAAAAAAAGTAAAGCAGGCTCTGCCTATTCCCTTCTGCCGAAAAATGAAGAGGGAAAAAACCTTCACACGAACTGGATTGAGATGAAAAATCCTTTGAGGAAATTGAGATTCCAGGGACCGTGAGCAAATTGGATGCCATTTGTTGAACGGAACGTCCCTGCAAAGCCAGGGAATATTTCTAGAAAGTCAGCGATCCGTGTCATGGGCTGACACATTGGAGAAAGCTGAGTGGCAGGAAAAGGGGGGTAATTAACCCTCCTTGAGGCCACATTTGGGAGATTTATGAGTAACCATTGACATCTCTGCTCTTGTTAGGAGCTGTCTGCCTGCCTTCGCCCACTGTGAGCCTCGCCTTCTTTGGGCCATTTGCAGCCACCTCCAAGGTGGACCCTGGCTCTGCATTTGAAGGAAAAGCCCTCTCTCTAGTTCCCCTTTTTGGCTGCATCAAAAGAAGCACAAAGTGGAACTGGTCCAAGATGGGGCATTCTCTGCTCCACTGAACTTATTCATGAGAAGGAACTGTGTAAATATGCCTGGTAGGAGCTGAAACAGCATCTGAAGCCCATCACTTCAACACGTATCTCCTTTATCAGCTTAAGTTAAATATATTGGGCATGAGGCTGTTAGGGAGAACAGTGCCGAATCTGTTCCACTGTTACCTGTCTTTCTGCTTCACTGTGGTTTTCATAGTAAAGTGAGTCTCCTTTCTGAGAGAAATGGGGCTTTTGATTAGGCTTTTAAACATGAGTGATCCATGGTGATCTCTCATATGATCGAGACACAAAAGCGGAAGTTTGAGCAGGACACAGTAGGAGCAAGAGAGCTTAAATCAGCCTCTTCTCTTGTAGTCCTCAACCGACCTTCTTCTGCTTGAGTATGTAATCCACCTCAGAACCCTTGGCTTCCAGAAATTTGCCTTGGTTTCAGTGGATGTGAGAGAAAAGTCCAGTCCATTCTCAGCTAAGCTCACAAGCAGCTGGACTTGAAACTCCTTTGTTTCTTAGGGAAAAACTTCCCTTATGGCCTTGTGGCAGCATGGGGAAGCTTGTAACTCTTAGGAGACCATCTTCTCTGGGAAGCCTTCCATATTAATGAAAAATTGAGTAGCATTGTCCATAGAAATAGACAATTAGAGCTTAACTGACAGACCAAAGAAAAAATGTGATTGAAAAATGATTGACAGACCCCAGACTATCACTCTCTAACATTTCCTACTGCCTGTGAGTCTGTCCCAAGCCCTTTGGATACTCAACTGGTGTCAAAATGATTATGTAACAGATGGCCTAAGGGACCAGTTCTGGGCTAGTGTTTCCAGCTTATAGTCAGATAATGAGGCTTAGGTCATTGTCATTCCCTAAATGAGCCCTCAGCATCATTCTTTGGGGACTGACCCAAGCTAACTGTCTCAAAGATATGTGCCAAGTTATCTCTACTAAAAGGAAACTCTACAAGTCTATGCCTTAGGTGTGTTGCCTTGGCACACAAACACTCACACACACACATACACACACTGCATGCACCGAGATTTATATTGCAGCTCTACAAGACATTAGAAGCAGTAGGAAATGGTTGCATAAATGATCCTTGTAATGTACTCTCATGCTACCAAACACTCCTTATTGAAAATGATAGCCCTGGAAAATGCTTATATTAGCTTATTTTGAAATTTCCTAAATTATGAAATGAATACTACTCACTATACAAAATGATGTGAAAGTATCTGAACTTTATAAAGAACCTGTTTCTCTCAACTCCCATTCCCACACCACAGGGCTAACTGTTACTATTAATAATAATTTTCTATTATTCTGTTAGTAATAGTTTTCTGTTTCTTCCATGCTGTTTTCTCTCTGTGTTATCAAAACATACATATCTATAGGGATTTTTCTTTTACGAAAATTGGATATTATATATATATATTTTTTCCTTATGACTTGCTTTATTCAGCAGTGTGTCCAGGACATCCTTCCATGTCAGAACATTTTGGTGTAACAGTACCATATTCATTCTAATGCCTACGTAGTACCCAGCTATATGAGTGTGCTATGGTTTGTTTAGATAGTCCCTATTTGTAGATAGTTAGATTGTTTCCAGGTTTTGTTATTACTATAAGTAAGCCATTAATGAATCCCTGAAAGCACTTAAGCAAGTATTTGTGAGTAATTGTCAGGTCAAAGTGTATGTTCAGTTTTAATCTTGGCAAAAACTGTCAAATTGTCCTTCCAGAAAAAGTATCAGTTTATATTTCCACCATATATGTATGCATGTCCATTTCTAATTCCTTCACTAAAAGTATTATTAATCACTGTATTCATGGGCCAGTTTGCTAGAGGAAATCATGTTTCAGTTGTGCTGTGAGATTTTCCTGTTACTGGAGTATACTTTCAATTACTTCTAATTCAATTGTATTTCTCCAGTGAATTGGCTATTTTTCAGTAGGGTTCCTTGTCTTATTGATTTGCAAAAGCTTATTTATTAACATTTTGTTATTTCAAAGGTTATTATTGACCTTTTGTATTTCACATATTGTTTTCCCAGTCTGCCATTTCATTCAAACTTTGTATAAACCATATTTTCCCATATAGAAGTTTTAAAATTTTGTGTAGTCAGATCTGTCATTTATTTCCTTTATGGCTTGTGGATTTCTTCTTATTCCTAGGAAGATCTTTCCTACTCCATATGCTTATACTTTTATCTACTGCTTCCATAATTTGGGGTTTTACCCATAGTTCTCTCTTCTATCTGAAATTTATATTCATGCTTGGTGTGCAGTGGGGCTTCCCAGGTGGCTCAATGGTAAAGAACCCACCTGCCAATGAAGGAGAAAAAGGTTCGATCCCTGGGTCGGGAATATCCCCTGGAGAAGGGCATGGAAACCCCATTCCAGTATTCTTGCCTGGAAAATCCCATGGACAGAGGAGCCAGCCTGGCAGACTGCAGTCGATGGGGTCGCAAAGAGTCAGACGCAACTGAGCATGCAAGCACACACATGGTGTGCAAGAGGGAACTGATTTTTATCTCTGGGTAGTAGTTTCATGACTGTTATTTTGTTCATTTTTATACTTCTATTTATTCCAAAGATTTCACAATTGGCAAATATTACTTTGACAACAGGAAAAAGTCCTTTGAAGTAAAAGGAAATCAGGATTCCCATATTGTGCTGTTGAGTTCTAGAGAAGAGTAGGTATGGGACTGAAAGAAGCAAAATGAGGGGAAAAAATAACAAAAAAAAACTTCAAGAAGTGTGTAAGGATCATAGAGTTTCATGTCCGCTGCTTGCTGCCTGGTACTGTTTTACCCAAGGAAGCCAAGGTTTTTTCTCATTCATGGGCTGGTTTGAGTATAAGCATGTTGGTCAAGGCAGATGCTCTGTAGCCTGTTTGCTCTCCCATTTTAGGCATCAGGATGGAACGAAGGGCGATGCTATTATGGTCAAAGACACTCACTCAACTGGTGTAGAATCTGAGGAGGTCTGGAGGAAATGCTTTCATAGCAGAAAGCTATTTGCACAAGGAAAAGTGGAAGTGGGTGCTGCCACTTGCTAGTAGCTAATTAGCCAGAGTTACCTTGCTCTCACAGGAGGGAAAACCAGCTCAGGAACCCAGGAACTATGGACAGTGCCATCACAGTGGATGAATGAGCCATTTATGGCTTATATAAAAGTTTGTTACTGTCCAAAAGCAGCGAGGTTGGAGATCTTTAGCTGGGAAAATGTCTTTCTGTAATTCCATTATGCTCAGTTGTTAAAGTTGTAGTCAAAAGAGGCCAGGAAGTTCTTTTGAAATTCAAAGAAGCGTAACATTCAGTGCATAATATTCATGCAAATATAGGACAAAATGAGCTGAAGAGTTTGCCTCTTTTGGCACATCTGACTTAGGTAATGAACTATTGATCAAAGTGAGGTGGAAGAATTGAGTTGTTAAGAATATTTAATTATATATTTCAAATGAACCAGCCTGTGCCAAGGCTGGCAAAAGTCCTTGGGAGAGAAATGGTTGGTTCATTTCATGGCTTCTGTGCCCACTTTATAAGGTGGGTTAGCTGGATCTTCCAAGGGACTAGATTCTCGCTTGTTTTTCTCCTTTGGAGAAAAGCTTCTAACATTTGTATTTGGCTGAAAATGGGCCTCTGAACTTCCCAGGAAGGATGAGTCCCCAAAAGATTGAAGACAAGGAAGAAGATAGTGAAATTTTGAGACACAGGAAGCATGGTCTTACGGAGCCTACCCACAGCCTCTTTACTGTGAAAGTCAACCTGAAGGGCTTGAGTCCTCCACCTCCAGGTTATCACTTGGACATTCGAGGTGATTATTTGACAAGGCAAAGGAATGAGCAGAAGAATAGACCTATTCACATCTTAGAAGTTCAGATAGGTAGAAGTAGAGTAAATGAGAATGCTTTAAAATTAGCTTAATGCCTTTCAAGGTATATTCTTAATTATTTTTTGTGTTGGGAGGGACCAGTGGTGTTGGCTATGGAAACTCTGGAGTCCGCTTTGATCCAAACCCCAGATCCACGGCTTTCTAACTTACTTTGGGAATATTGCTTAATCTCTCCAGCTTTAGTGCTCTTATCAGTACAGTAGGGGAAGTAATAGTGTATTGATCGTAAACATGGTCATCTAAAGACTCAATGATATCGTGCACACAGAGGGCTTTGTGACAGTGGCTGGCACACGGTTTTTAATGAGTGGTAGCTTCCCTGGTGGCTCAGACAGTAAAGAATCTGCCTCTAGTGCAGGAGACTCAGGTTTCATACTCAGGTCAGGACGATTCCCTGGAGAAGGGAATGTCAACCCACTCCAGTGTTCTTGCTTGGAGAATTCCATGGACGGGGGAACCTGGCAGGCTACAGTCCATGGGGTTGCAGAGTCAGACACGACTGAGTGACTAACATATGCACACAGAGCAATTAGAGTAACTCTCTTACAGGCCAAATGATATTATCACCTTAAGTTTCAGATGCGAAACTTGAAACTGAGTGGGGTCAAGTGACTTTGTACAAAGCTGGACAGCAAATCCAGGGCAGCACCAGAATGAAAACCCAGGTCTCCAGATCCGCTGTTCTGTTCACAACACCAGTTTGTGTCTAGCAGTTCTTTGAGGAAGCCAGTGCCTTCTCTTGAATAGAAGCCCAGTGCTTTGCACATGTGGAGAAGGAAATAGCAACCTACTCCTGTATTCTTCCCTGGCGAATCCCATGGACAGAGGATCCTGACGGAATACAGTCCATGGGGTCCCAAAGAGTTGGACACAACTGAAGTGACTTAGCATGGCATGCACAGTTTTGCACATGGCAGCCACTCAACATGTGAGATGATCTGAGTAAATGAATAAAGAACTTTGTACTCAGAATTCCAAAGACAGGCAGTATACTCTTTGGGAGTTAAAAGATAGAGTCTAGGACTAAAGTTATTCTGGAACCTAAATAAGCTAAGCCAGAGGAAATTTGTGAGGAAGGTTAAAAATATGTGCCTTTATGTCTATGATTCTTAGATTTCCCTGACTTATCAGTAGGATTGAAATGCCCTCATAGTCTAATGGAGAGTGAACTGTGCTCTAAGTCAGGAGACCTGGCTTCTGGTCAGTTCTATTGCTCACTATGTGATGTTGGTTGAGTTATTCACGCTCTCTCTGAACTAAAGATCTCTACTCTCTGAGAGGAATTCTTCCCTTCTGGACAGCAAACTAAAGGATGGGAGAATAAGGGGTTGTGCAGGGGGAGGGCAAGGGAAACCAGAAAAATGAAAGTGAAAGTGTTAGTCGCTCAGTCATGTCCAACTCTTTGCGACCCCAGAAGAGTCTGCCAGGCTCTTCTGTCCATGGGATTCTCCAGGCACGAATACTGGAGTGGGTTGCCATTTCCTCCTCCAGGGGATCTTCCTGACCCAGGGATTGAACCTGTCTCCTGAATTGCAGGCACATTCGTTAGTGTCTGAGCCATCAGGGAAACCAAGGCTCTGTCTTTAGGTAATTGGAGCACACCGGGATTTTTATGATTGTCACAAAGGTCTTTGCAAAAGGTATTTTACTCATTTAAGATTTATAGCCTGCTACTTCTAAAAAGATTAGATATAGGTTCTATATGAAAGAATGGGATTCCCTGGTAGATCAGCTGGTAAGGAATGCACCTGCAATGCAGGAGACCCTGGTTCGATTCCTGGGTCGGGTAGATCCCCTGGGGAAGTGATAGGCTACCCACTCCAGTATTCTTGGGCTTCCCTGTTGACTCAGATGGTAAAGAATCCACCTGCAGTGTGAGAGACCTGGGTTCAATCACTGCGTTGGGAAGATCCCCTGGGGAAGTGATACGCTTCCCACTCCAGTATTCTTGGCCTTCCCTGTTGACTAAGATGGTAAAGAATCCACCTGCAGTGTGAGAGACCTGGGTTCAATCCCTGGGTTGGGAAGATCCCCTGGAGGAAGGCATGGGAACCTACTCCAGTATTCTTGCCTGGAGAATCCCCATGGACAAAGGCACCTGGCAGGCAACAGTCCATAGGGTCACAAAGAGTCGGACACCACTGAGTGACTAAGCTCAGCACATCACAGCATATAGGAAAGAATAGTTGCAAGATAACTTTTTAAAAGCTTAAACAAAACATAGAGGCCACCTGACCAAAGTAGAAAGGGTAGATATTTTTAACGCCTGATTTGGTATCATGGGGATTCCCAGGTGGCTCAGTGGTAAAGAATCCACCTGTCAATGCAGGAGATGCAAGAGATGTAGGTTCCATCCCTGGGTCAGGAAGATCCCCTAGAGAAGGGAATGGCAACACACTCCAGTGTTCTTGCCTGGAAAATTCCATCGACAGAGGGACCTGGTGGGCTATAGTTGATGGGGTCTCAGAGAGTCAGATACAATTGAGTGACTGAGCATGCACAAAGGTTGGTACATTACAGTATTCATGTTTCTAAGTTGGTATATGCTTCCTGAAAAGATAAAAAGAGCTTTCCATTGGCTGGCAAGAGAAAAGTACAGTTTCATCTGCCTCCCACTTAGTCAAATGGTATTAATGAAGGGATGTTTGCATAAAGTACATTTTGGGTGGTACAAAGACACCAACTGTAATCTTGGTTTCATAGAAGAAAGAAGAATCATATTTGGCATTTCTCTATTCAGTTCAGTTCAGTTCAGTTCAGTCGCTCAGTCATGTCCGAATCTTTGCGACCCCATGAATCACAGCACGCCAGGCCTCCCTGTCCATCACCACCTCCTGGAGTTCACTCAGACTCACGTCCATCAAGTCCGTGATGCCATCCAGCCATCTCATCCTCGGTCGTCCCCTTCTCCTCCTGCCCCCAATCCCTCCCAGCATCAGAGTCTTTTCCAATGAGACAACTCTTCGCATGAGGTGGCCAAAGTACTGGAGCTTCAGCTTTAGCATCATTCCTTTCAAAGAAACCCCAGGGTTGATCTCCTTCAGAATGGACTGGTTGGATCTCCTTGCAGTCCAAGGGACTCTCAAGAGTCTTCTCCAACACCACACTTCTAAAGCATCAATTCTTCGGTGCTCAGCCTTCTTCACAGTCCAACTCTCACATCCATACATGACCACAGGAAAAATCATAGCCTTGACTAGACGGACCTTAGTCGGCAAAGTAATGTCTCTGCTTTTGAATATACTATCTAGGTTGGTCATAACTTTTCTTCCAAGGAGTAAGCGTCTTTTAATTTCATGGCTGCAGTCACCATCTGCAGTGATTTTGGAGCCCCCCAAAAATAAAGTCTGACACTGTTTCCACTGTTTCCCCATCTATTTCCCATGAAGTGATGGGACCGGATGCCATGATCTTTGTTTTCTGAATGTTGAGCTTTAAGCCAACTTTTTCACTCTCCTCTTTCACTTTCATCAAGAGGCTTTTTAGCTCCTCTTCACTTTCTGCCATAAGGGTGGTGTCATCTGCATATCTGAGGTTATTGATATTTCTTCTGGCAATCTTGATTCCAGCTTGTGTTTCTTCCAGTCCAGCGTTCCTCATGATGTATTCTGCATAAAAGTTAAATAAGCAGGGTGACAATATACAACCTTGATGCACTCCTTTTCCTATTTGGAACCAGTCTGTTGTTCCATGTCCAGTTCTAACTGTTGCTTCCTGACCTGCATACAGATTTCTCAAGAGGCAGGTGAGGTGGTCTGGTATTCCCATCTCTTTCAGAATTTTCCACAGTTGATTGTGATCCACACAGTCAAAGGCTTTGGCATAGTCAATGAAGCAGAAATAGATGTTTTTCTGGAACTCTCTTGCTTTTTCCATGATCCAGCGGATGTTGGCAATTTGATCTCTGGTTCCTCTGCCTTTTCTAAAACCAGCATGAACATCAGGGAGTTCACGGTTCACGTATTGCTGAAGCCTGGCTTGGAGAATTTTGAGCATTACTTTACTAGCATGTGAGATGAGTGCAATTGTGCGGTAGTTGGAGCATTCTTTTGCATTGCCTTTCCTTGAAATTGGAATGAAAACTGACCTTTTCCAGTCCTGTGGCCACTGCTGAGTTTTCCAAATTTGCTGGCATATTGAGTGCAGCACTTTCACAGCATCATCTTTCAGGATTTGAAACAGCTCAACTGGAATTCCATCATCTCCACTAGCTTTGTTTGTAGTGATGCTTTCTAAGGCCCACTTGACTTCACATTCCAAGATGTCTGGCTCTAGATTAGTGATCACATCATCATGATTATCTGGGTCATGAAGATCTTTTTTGTACACTTCTTCCGTGTATTCTTGCCACCTTTTCTTAATATCTTCTGCTTCTGTTAGGTCCATACCATTTCTGTCCTTTATCGAGCCCATCTTTGCATGAAATGTTCCGTTGCTATCTCTAATTTTCTTGAAGAGATCCCTAGTCTTTCCCATTCTGTTGTTTTCCTTTATTTCTTTGCATTGATTGCTGAAGAAGGCTTTCTTATCTCTTCTTGCCATTCTTTGGAACTCTGCATTCAGATGCTTATATCTTTCCTTTTCTCCTTTGCTTTTCACCTCTCTTCTTTTCACAGCTATTTGTAAGGCCTCCCCAGACAGCCATTTTGGTTTTTTTGTGTTTCTTTGAAGAACCATGTTTGGCATTTCTCTATTAACCCTCTGTAAAGGAATAGGGCAAACATTAAATTATATCTCAATATAAGTTTTTTTATAAGTGCTAAGTTAATGTAGTCCAGATAGTTTAACTTTGAATGATATAAGCTAATCGAACGCTAGAACATGGAAATGTTATACATATGGTTGTTTAATATGTCTAGTAGACTGCATTGTCAATTATCAGATGCCCTAAGCAAAGTTTACATCAGTGTGATTTTTTTCTATTTAAAAATAGATGTCATTTTTCAACATTCAGCAGAAAATAAAAGTATTAGAGAAAGAAAAGTCATTAGTAATCTCAACATTTATGTTCAGTTCAGTCACTCAGTCATGTCTGACTCTTTGTGACCCCATGAATCGCAGCACGCCAGGCCTCCCTGTCCATCACCACCTCCTGGAGTTCACTCAGACTCACATCCATCAAGTCAGTGATGCCATACAGCCATCTCATCCTCTGTCGTCCCCTTCTCCTCCTGCCCCCAATCCCTCCCAGCATCAGAGTCTTTTCCAATGAGTCAACTCTTCGCCTGAGGTTGCCAAAGTACTGGAGTTTCAGCTTTAGCATCATTCCTTCCAAAGAACACCCAGGACTGATCTCTTTTAGAATAGACTGGTTCGATCTCCTTGCAGTCCAAGGGACTCTCAAGAGTCTTCTCCAACACCACACTTCAAAAGCATCAATTCTTCGGCACTCAGCCTTCTTCACAGTCCAACTCTCGCATCGAAACATGACTACTGGAAAACCATAGCGAATGGCGGCAGTAAGGAGATACCGCTGGTCCAAGGTAAGGAGCAGTGGCTGTGCTTTGCTGGAGCAGCCGTGAAGAGATAACCCACGCCCAAAGTAAGAGAAACCCAAGTAAGATGGTAGGTGTTGCAAGAGGGCATCAGAGGGCAGACACACTGAAACCATACTCACAGAAAACTAGTCAATCTAATCACACTAGGACCACAGCCTTTTCTAACTCAATGAAACCAAGCCATGCCTGCAGGGCAACCCAAGACTGGCGGGTCATGGTGGAGAGGTCTGACAGAATGTGGTCCACTGGAGAAGGGAATGGCAAGCCACTTCAATATTCTTACCTTGAGAACCCCATGAACAGTATGAAAAGGCAAAATGATAGGATACCAAAAGAGGAACTCCCCAGATCATTAGGTGCCCAATATGCTACTGGAGATCAGTGGAGAAATAACTCCAGAAAGAAAGAAGGGATGGAGCCAAAGCAAAAACAATACCCACTTGTGAATGTGACTGGTGATAGAAGCAAGATCCGATGCTGTAAAGAGCAATATTGCATAGGAACCTGGAATGTCAGGTCCATGAATCAAGGCAAATTGGAAGTGGTCAAACAAGAGATGGCAAGGGTGAACATCGACATTCTAGGAAACAGCAAACTAAAATGGACGGGAATGGGTGAATTTAACTCAGATGACCATTATATCTACTACTGTGGGCAGGAATCCCTCAGAAGAAATGGAGTAGCCATCATGGTCAACAAAAGAGTCTGAAATGCAGTACTTGGATGCAATCTCAAAAACGACAGAATGATCTCTGTTCGTCTCCAAGGCAAACCATTCAATATTACAGTTATCCAAGTCTATGCCCCAACCAGTAATGCTGAAGAAGCTGAAGTTGAACGGTTTTATGAAGACCTATAAGACCTTTTAGAACTAACACCCAAAAAATATGTCCTTTTCATTCTAGGGGACTGGAATGCAAAAGTAGGAAGTCAAGAAACACCTGGAGTAACAGGCAAATTTGGCCTTGGAATGCGGAATGAAGCAGGGCAAAGACTAATAGGGTTTTGCCAAGATAATGGACTGGTCATAGCAAACACCCTCTTCCAACAACACAAGAAAATACTCTACACGTGGACATCACCAGATGGTCAACACCGAAATCAGATTGATTCTATTCCTTGCAGCCAAAGATAGAGAAGCTCTATAGAGTCAACAAAAACAATACCAGGAACTGACTGTGGCTCAGATCATGAACTCCCTATTGCCAAATTCAGACTTAAATTGAAGAAAGTAGGGAAAACCACTAGACCATTCAAGTATGACCTAAATCAAATCCATTATGATTATACAGTGGAAGTGAGAAATAGATTTAAGGGCCTAGATTTGATAGATAGAGTGCCTGATGAACTATGGAATGAGGTTCGTGACATTGTACAGGAGACAGGGATCAAGACCATCCCCATGGAAAAGAAATGCAAAAAAGCAAAATGGCTGTCTGGGGAGGCCTTACAAATAGCTATGAAAATAAGAGAGATGAAAAGCAAAGGAGAAAAGGAAAGATATAAGCATCTGAATGCAGAGTTCCAAAGAATGGCAAGAAGAGATAAGAAAGCCTTCTTCAGTGATCAATGCAAAGAAATAAAGGAAAACAACAGAATGTGAAAGACTAGAGATCTCATCAAGAAAATTAGAGATAGCAACGGAACATTTCATGCAAAGATGGGCTCGATAAAGTACAGAAATGGTATGGACCTAACAGAAGCAGAAGATATTAAGAAGAGGTGGCAAGAATACACGGAAGAAGTGTACAAAAAAGATCTTCACGACCCAGATAATCATGATGATGTGATCACTAATCTAGAGCCAGACATCTTGGAATGTGAAGTCAAGTGGGCCTTAGAAAGCATCACTACAAACAAAGCTAGTGGAGATGATGGAATTCCAGTTGAGCTGTTTCAAATCCTGAAAGATGATGCTGTGAAAGTGCTGCACTCAATATGCCAGCAAATTTGGAAAACTCAGCAGTGGCCACAGGACTGGAAAAGGTCAGTTTTCATTCCAATTTCAAGGAAAGGCAATGCAAAAGAATGCTCCAACTACCGCACAATTGCACTCATCTCACATGCTAGTAAAGTAATGCTCAAAATTCTCCAAGCCAGGCTTCAGCAATACGTGAACCGTGAACTCCCTGATGTTCATGCTGGTTTTAGAAAAGGCAGAGGAACCAGAGATCAAATTGCCAACATCCGCTGGATCATGGAAAAAGCAAGAGAGTTCCAGAAAAACATCTATTTCTGCTTCATTGACTATGCCAAAGCCTTTGACTGTGTGGATCACAATCAACTGTGGAAAATTCTGAAAGAGATGGGAATACCAGACCACCTCACCTGCCTCTTGAGAAATCTGTATGCAGGTCAGGAAGCAACAGTTAGAACTGGACATGGAACAACAGACTGGTTCCAAATAGGAAAAGGAGTGCATCAAGGTTGTATATTGTCACCCTGCTTATTTAACTTTTATGCAGAATACATCATGAGGAACGCTGGACTGGAAGAAACACAAGCTGGAATCAAGATTGCCAGAAGAAATATCAATAACCTCAGATATGCAGATGACACCACCCTTATGGCAGAAAGTGAAGAGGAGCTAAAAAGCCTCTTGATGAAAGTGAAAGAGGAGAGTGAAAAAGTTGGCTTAAAGCTCAACATTCAGAAAACAAAGATCATGGCATCCGGTCCCATCACTTCATGGGAAATAGATGGGGAAACAGTGGAAACAGTGTCAGACTTTATTTTTGGGGGGCTCCAAAATCACTGCAGATGGTGACTGCAGCCATGAAAATTAAAAGACGCTTACTCCTTGGAGGAAAAGTTATGACCAACCTAGACAGTATATTCAAAAGCAGAGACATTACTTTGCCGACTAAGGTCCGTCTAGTCAAGGCTATGATTTTTCCTGTGGTCATGTATGGATGTGAGAGTTGGACTGTGAAGAAGGCTGAGCACCGAAGAATTGATGCTTTAGAAGTGTGGTGTTGGAGAAGACTCTTGAGAGTCCCTTGGACTGCAAGGAGATCCAACCAGTCCATTCTGAAGGAGATCAACCCTGGGGTTTCTTTGAAAGGAATGATGCTAAAGCTGAAGCTCCAGTACTTTGGCCACCTCATGCGAAGAGTTGTCTCATTGGAACAGACTCTGATGCTGGGAGGGATTGGGGGCAGGAGGAGAAGGGGACGACCGAGGATGAGATGGCTGGATGGCATCACGGACTTGATGGACGTGAGTCTGAGTGAACTCCAGGAGGTGGTGATGGACAGGGAGGCCTGGCGTGCTGCGATTCATGGGGTCGCAAAGAGTCAGACACGACTGAGCGACTGAACTGAACTGACTAGACAGACCTTTGTTGACAAAGTAATGTCTTTGCTTTTGAATATGCTATCTAGGTTGGTCATAACTTTCCTTCTAAGGAGTAAAATTCTTTTAATTTCATGGCTGCAATCATCATTTGCAGTGATTTTGGAGCCCCCCAAAAATAAAGTCTGACACTGTTTCCACTGTTTCCCCATCTATTTCCCATGAAGTGATGGGACCGGATGCCATGATCTTTGTTTTCTGAATGTTGAGCTTTAAGCCAACTTTTTCACTCTCCTCTTTCACTTTCATCAAGAGGCTTTTTAGTTCCTCTTCACTTTCTGCCATAAGGGTGGTGACATCTGCATGTTAATATTGGTTAATTGGTATATAGACTTAGAGTCTTTTTTTCTGTGCAGCTACACACACACAGACACACACGCACATATGTGTGAGCTTCCATGGTGGCTCAGATGGTAAAGAATCTGCCTGCAATGCCAGAGACCCAGGTTTGATCCCTGGTTGGGGAAGATCCCCTGGAGAAAGAAATGGCAACCCACTCCAGTATTCTTGCCTGGGAAATCCCACGGATAGAGGAGCCTTCAGGCTACAGTCTATGGGGGTCACAAAAGAGTTGGACATGACTTAGCAGCTAAATGACAACAACAACACATATATATTATTTTATAAAAATGAAGCACTCAGGCAGGGTATGTGCCCAGTAGTGGGATTACTGGGTCATATGCTAGTTTATTCCTAATATTTTGAGAAGAATCTCTATACTGTGGTCCACAGTGGCTGTGCCAGTTTACATTACCACTAACAATACAGGAGGGCTCCCTTTCCTCCACATCCTCTGCAGTATTTATTGTTTATAGATATTTTTTTATGATGGCCATTCTGATTGGAGTGAGATGATACATCACTGTAGTTTTGATTTGCATTTCTCTAATAATGAACAGTGTTAAGCATTTTTCCATGTGTTTATTGGCTATCTGGGTGTCTTCTTTGGAGAAGTATGTGTTTAGGTCTTCTGCCCACTTTTTGATTGGGTTGTTTGTTTTTCTGATATTGAGCTGCATGACCCATAATTCAAAAAGACACATGTACCCCAGTGTTCATTGCAGCACTATTTACAATTGCAATTGCCAGGACATGGAATCAACCTAGATGTACATTGACAGATGAATGGATAAAGAAGTTGTGGAACATATGTACAATGGACTATTACTCAGACATAAAAAGGAGCAAGCTTGATTCAGTTCTAGTGAGGTGGATGAACCTAGAGCCTGTTACAAAGAGTGAAGTAAATCAGAAAGAGAAAAAGAAATATCATATATTAATGCATATGTATAGAATCTACTATATAGTACTGATTAACCTATTTGCAGGGCAGGAATAGAGATGCAGACTTACAGAACATACTTGTGGACACAGCAGGGGAAGGAGAGGGTGGAATGCATTGATAAAATACTGTTGAATATATACATTACCATATATAAAATAAGCTAGCTAGTTGGAAGTTGCTGTATAACATGGGGAGCTCAACCAGTGCTCTGTGACAACTTAGAGGGGTGGGAGGGAGGCTCAAGAGGAGGGGATGTATGTATATTTATGGGTGATTCACATTGGTGAATGGCAGAAATCAACACAGCATTGTAAAGCAATTATCCTCCTATTAAAAATTTTTTTAAATGAAGCACTGATTCATCATGGATTCTCTAAAGTGCACCTGTAGTGGGGATTTAGCCTATGTTGTCTGAAGTGAAAACTGGATATGTGAGATACCAGTTGTAGGGCACACAAAGTTGATTCTGTTGTGAAAAGTTCAAGAACACAACTTAAATTCTTGACCAAATAGTAAGTAAACCTCCTTTAGCAGAGATTTGTGCAGCTGAGGTGCTGATAGAAAGAACAATTTGTTTTTTTCAGACAAGAGCTTTGATTTTTCCCCAAAGTCCTATGCCAGATGACAAGTAAGAGATGATTTTAGCCAGAAAAATTATTCAGATCAGGTTTCACCAGTTGAGCAGCCTTTCTGTGAAAGTATCTCCCATGGCCTTGAGAATACCATCAAGTCTCAGTTATCCATGTTAATGGGTGATAGAAGGGCACAATGAATTGAAATTTCATGGAAAATCTTCATTTCTCAACTTAGCCAATGATGTTGCCTTGCTCAACTCTCAAACCTCTTTGAAATATGGACCTTTTCTTCTCATTGAGTTTGCCCACCTGCTAGTAGAAAAGGCAGGTAGCGGCAAGCCCAGGCTGTGCATAGGCCACTCAATATATATTAAGTTGCATTAATTTTGGACAAATGATCCAACAAGTAGGAGTAAGATAATTAACTACCAGATAAAGAGAAATAAGCTATATACTCAAAAGTGAAGGACTTGGGTTTTTCTTGGCTTTCCACTTTCACTGGCTTCAATAGCGTGAAAATGAACTCTTAAAGCCCTGAGGAATTCTGAGTGAGACTTCAGTTCTAGAAACCCAATTTCCAGAGAAATAGGACATTTTTTTTTCTGTAGTGACTGCTACATCATGCCCTTCGTCCTGCTTCAAGTTAGATAGATGTCAGAAGAGAAGTACTTATGCTTTTAATTTTTTCCTTAACTATTATAGTAACCTTTAAAAAATATTCAAAAAGGAATTTGTTTACTTGATTTGTCCTCTCATATAATGAATAGCAAAGATTCATCTCTCCCTTTCCACTGACTGTATGTGTTATAATAAAATAAATATTATTGTAGTACTTAACATGATGATGTGTCTACAGTAATAGCTCTTATCGAAAACTGTTCATGGGAATGTTTTCTTGCCTTTAGACTGGTGATGAAGTTATTGAACTTTTGACCTGGTGCTGGGTGCTAGACAGTAATGGTTGGAGAAAACATTGATGGCATAGAAGCACATCTTTGTTGTTTACTTTTTGTCATTGTCTCTGTTAACAGGGGCCCTTAAAGTAGCAGGGATTACCATTTTTAATTAGGGCCACATGAACCCATTTGAAAAATAGCTATGATGATACAGGTTGAGGTCCATCTCAAATGTTCATTGAAATTCCCTTGGGACCAAGTTCTATTCAACAGAAATCACGAGTCAGTGGGAAGTCATGAAGTCTCTGGACTTCCCAGGTGGCTCAGTGGTAAAGAATCTGCCAGTGCAGGAGCCACAGAAGACAAGGATTCAATCCCTGGGTTGGTAAGATCCCTTGGAGATGGAATATGGCAACCCACTCCCGTATTCTTGCCTGGGAAATCCCATGGACAAAGGAACTCGGGAGGCTACAGTCCATGGAGTCACAAAGAGTTGGACATGACTGAGAGACTGAGCACTTGAAGTCTCCAGGTGGTATCACTCAGGTACTGGCAAGTGATAAGTTTACTTTGCTTGCCTGCATCTCCTTCAAGTTGGTGAGGTTTCACTGTTGCAATAAAATCAACTCACTTGTGCTTCTTGCCCAAGATGATATACTGGAACTTGAGGTGTGGTCAATGTTGCTGTGTCACTCATGAAAGTTTTCTAAAGTTCAGACTTACAAGAATGTGCTGAAATGAACTTTGTCATAGTTTCTGAAAATTGAGCATTGTTCCATCTACTCAAGGAAAAATCAGCTGTAATTCAGCTAAGCCCCCAATCTTGGACAACCATGGTAAAACCCGTCTTAAAGATTATAGTTTAAAAAAAAAGATTATAGTGTTTACTTTTGCTATGTAGTTGAAATCAGTGTCAGTAATTGCAGAAGTGTTGTTTTATAGCACGAGTGATATTACTGTTTGGCTCCTTTTCTCTGCCTTCAGTTCCTGAATTTGCTCCTTCCAGGAATTTGTGGATTTCTCTTTGGAGCATAATGACCCAAATCCCATGTTGCTGAGGTAATAGGACCAGAGTACTTGATGAAGACCACTATGTTTACATTTATGGTCAGGTTTTGATGCATAGTTAGTTTTTGAGTAAGATGTTTTCATCCTCAAGATGCATAGTTTGCAAGACACTAGTATGGCGCTAGTGGTAAAGAACCCACCTGCCAATGCAGGAGACATAAGAGAGGTAGGTTCAATCCCTCCCACTCCAGTATTCTTGCCTGGAGAATCCCATGGACAATGGAGCCTGGCGGGATATAGTCCACGGGGTCGCACAGAGTCGGACACGACTGAAGCAACTTAGACCTTGACCTAGTATTGTAATGTGAGGTAGATGCCATGTATTGTGAGAAAAATGCTGATGGGTATAAAGAGAATGAAAAAGAACTTTTAGCTGGGTTACTCTTCTCTTCCCAACTCTATTTCATAGCTCTTGGAAGCATAGGCACTATTTCATACTCTATAATTTGTCCTTGAGGTAAATACCAAAAAATGCAAATGAAGTCTTCCAGTTGTATCACTTCCTATAGTCATTTGAGTATGACTTGGCTTCACTACAGACAACACCTGATTCTTTAAAAGGTGAGCAAAGCTGTGTTTCCAGGTAGGGTGGGAAGGGTCGTTTGAGAAAAAGTTAGGCAAGAATGTGTGGAAGCCCTTTATTTTTTAAGTTCTAAAAGTGGGTGACATACAGTTTACACTCATGTAGCAGGACAGGCAAAATGCTACAGTGGTTTCAGTCCTTGGTTCTGAGGCCAGCCTTCTTAGATTTGAATCCCAGCTCCATACCTTGACTACTCATGTCAACTTAGGCAAGTTACCAAACCTCCCTGTTCCTCAGATTCCTCCTCTCTAAAATGGGGCTAATAATGGGATCTAGCTTGTAGGGTTGTGGTAAGAATTTATTGAATTCATGGGTGTAAAACCTTTAGCTTATAAGCCATGTTCAACAAATTTTGTTGTTATTTTTCTTAATGCTGTTATCATCATGCTCATCTGGCTCAGTGTTCTTCAGGACCTGGTTTCTTGGCCTCTTTTTACCTTTATCTTCTACCTCCTTAGCCTTGAGCCAAATTTGGAGCAGCCAAATTCAGATCAATCAGTTTCACACATTGTCTAACAATACTCTGTCTAGAGGCTGAATTTGGGGCAAACAGAATCTGTTGGCTGAAACAAGTTATTTGGATCATCTGTGGTTGTCATGAATAGTGGTGAGCTCAGATATATTGAAAGGATCCATTTAAGAGTTTCTGTGAAGAAATCTATCTTAAAGATTTTTAGAGAGGTGATAGCAACTTGCTTAACAGCTGTAGGTAAAGAATACCCTCCTTGTGGCACTGGTGTACACCGTTCCTTTGGAAATTGACTTGCCTGTAAGTTAGAATCTTAGCAATTTGGAAATGAGTTAAAAATATGTAAATGCACATGAATCCCACATTTTGATAGCTTCCCTTATTTTGGTGCTTGCTTAGTCTTTCAGGGGTGGGTCCTTATCTTTATTATCCTATCTCTTTACCATCCAGAAAGAAATAAATCACCCAACCATGCAGATCACATTGCTAATAATGAAAGTTCATCCAATTTCATATTTTAAGTAGGTAGATCTCATGTCAGCCTCTGAGTGAGCTGATTATTTCTGGCAAAATAACCCAGAATCAAATATGTAATACACAGGTTCCATCTTACTTTGTAATGTGAATTTAAATCAACAAAGTAATTTCCAGCTTACCTCATTCCAAGTATTAACAATTGAAGAACCATACAAGTAAGGCAATTTATGCCAGCCTAATAATACCACCTTCATGGATTTGCTTCTAAGTGTATACTCAGATTTTTCTGAAATGTCTAGGTAAATTGTTTATATGAAATGCAAATAACTTAGGTGTTTTAAAGATTATGAATTTATCAAATTTAGTTTAGAGAAATAGTCATTCTCTTCTCACCAGTAAGTGGAACTTTGCAAAAGGTGCCTCATTTATGTTTATCTTGGGAAATTCATGATTTGTCTCTCCTCGATTAAACATGCAGGGATTGTTAAAAAGATTTCCTACTTCATTCTATAACACTGTGGAGCAGAGGTCGAATTTGTGTATTTACCAATAAAATTGTATTCCTGAGACTTGGGTGAAAAGTATACAACTTTTGCCTACAAAGTAATTTTGATTTTTCTGAGTTCTTTTAATCAATAAATGGTCTTGAGCACTTACATTTAGTTCAGAATGTAGCTTAATATAATAATATTAACAATAATAATGGTAATATCATAAAAGGAGAAATTAAAAGTTACTGATAAAGAAAAAAAGTATTGTTTCCATCTTCCCTCACCAAATTTATGAAGTTTTAAGCAATTAAAATATCCAGTGTTGGACATTTTCACACACTGCAATTGGGAAGTAAATTAGTGCAGCTTTTCTGGAAGGCAGCTTGACAATGTAGATTGGGAATTTAAAAGCGTTCATTGCCTTTGACTCAATAAATCTACCTCTAAGATTTTATATTTAGAAAATAACCAGTATTACATACATTAGTGTATATGCAAGGATATTTATTTTTTGTTTATTTTTTGGCCATACCTAGAGGCAAATGGAATCTTAGTTTCTCAGCCATGGATCTTCTACTGCCTCCTGCAGTAGAAGCACAGTCTTAACTACTGGACAGCCAGGGAAGCCCCTATATACAGGGATATTTATCATGGAATTTTTTAAAACAAAGAAAAGGATACAATTTGAACCCTCAAATAGGGGATTGGTTAAGAAATTATGTTTCAACTGTGTTAATGAAAAATCATGTCACTAGTTATGTGGTATAGGGGGAATATTTAATGGCACAAAAATGTACACAATGTGTTAACTTTCAAAGCAGTTTATAAAATGTATATTGTATATGTTCTTAATTATATAAATAGAAAACTTTATACACCTTTATGCACAGAAGAGAGACTAGAAAGAGCTTCTAGTTTCTTGACATATAAAGAGTTTAGAAGTTGTCACTCCTCTTGTCACAAGAACAAAAGCTTAAGGAAATGAAAATCGGCAAGTCCTCTTAAAATCACAGAAAATTGAGGTCACAGGGCAAACTGCCTTGTGGTTTTTACTTTGAAAACTGGAAAGACAGGCGAATACAATCAACACTGCTGGATCCTGGTTGGAGCACTTAACGAGTAATCGGGTAGTCGACTAATTGCTGGAGAAGAAGCATGTTCTAGCTTGAGAGAAAAAACTCCTTTTTGTGAGTTTTTACCTCTAGGATCCCCACCAGGTTCTCAGGTTTGGTGAAAAATTTATAATTGTTATAGGTGGAGGAGGGGGAAAAGTAACCATTTTAAATAAGCCTAGAGTTCTTTATTCTCATTAACTAAGGCCTGGCATCAGTTCAGTTCAGTTCAGTCACTCAGTCGTGTCTGACTCTTTGCGACCCCATGAATCACAGCACGCCAGGCCTCCCTGTCCATCACCAACTCCCAGAATTTACTCAAGCTCATGTCCATTGAGTCTGTGATGCCATCCAACCATCTCATCCTCTGTTGTCCCCTTCTCCTCCTGCCCTCACTCTTTCCCAGCATCAGGGGCTTTTCCAATGAGTCAGCTCTTCGTATAAGGTGGCCAAATATTGGAGTTTCAGCTTCAACATCAGTCCTTCCAATGAACACCCAGGACTGATCTCCTTTAGGATGGATTGATTGGATCTCCTTGCAGTCCAAGGGACTCTCAAGAGTCTTCTCCAACACCACAGTTCAAAAGCATCAATTCTTCGGCACTCAGCTTTCTTTATAGTCCAACTCTCACATCCATACATGACTACTGGAAAAACCAAGGGAAATGATTTTATCTTAGACTAACTAATTTGAGTTTTATCAGGATCTAACCACCCTGAGACGTCTTCACTGGTGGCTCAGTCAGTAAAGAGTCTGCCTGCAATGCCAGAGATGTGGATTCAATCCCTGGGTCAGGAAGATCTCCTGGAGAAGGAAATGGCAACCAACTCCAGTATTCTTTCCTGGAGAATTCTGTGGACAGAGGAGCCTGGTGGGCTACAGTGGAATGGAACCACCCTGGAAGAAGGAACATATGCCCAACTCCACTAGCTTTCCTGTCTCACCTACACTGGTGGGCAGGAGCAAAGTTAATTAGTGCTTTTGAAGGGCACAACTCAGGGACATGGATCACTAAAAACTGAGAGCTAATTATATGATTATAGAACATTTCTCCTTCCCCTACAATTTGCTACACATCAATTGGGATCCTGTATAATAACAGGAGATTGAAAGACCTGCAAGCCTTAGACACTGTTTAAGAAGAAGAATCTAGGGAAACCCAATAACAATGGAGAAAATAAACAAAGACACTAGGCAGATTTTAGCCTCTGACACCACGGCTACAAAAAACAGTAAAACTAGCCTAACTCCTAGATAGATTAACATAAGACCTCACACTAACGCTCCATTTACCTCAGTTACTTTTACTCAGTACATCATGTCTGAGTTTCAACAAAAAATTACTGGGCATGCTAAAAGGCAAAAAAAAAAATCAATCTGAAGAGACAAATCAGGCATCAGAACCAGGCTCAGATATGGCAGATATTTTGAAATTATCAGACTTGGAATTTAAAATAAATAAGATTAATGTGTTGAGAACTCTAATGAAAAAAGGAGGCAAAATGTAAGCATATATGGGCAATGTAAAGAGAGATGAAAAATAAGAATCAAAAGGAAATGTGAGAAATCAAAAACACTGTAACAAAAATGAAGAATGCTTTTGATGAACTCATCAGCACACTGGACATGACTGAAGAAAGAATAAATCATCTAAAGATATGGCAAAGGGCTTCCCTGGTGGCTCAGTGGTAAAGAATCTGCCTGCCAATCCTGGAGACACAGGTTTGATCCTTGATCTGAGAAAATCCCACAGATTTTTTCCCCAGCATCTGGGAAAATGCTGCAGAGCAAGCAACTAAGCCCATGTGTCACAACTATTGGGCCTCTGTTCAGAGCCTGGAAACTGCAGCTACTGAGCCCATATGCCACAGCTACTGAAGCCCACATGCCCTAGGGCCCATGCTCTGCAGCGAGAGAAGCCGCAGCAATGAGAAGACCACGTATTGCAACAAAGAGTAGCTCCCTGCTTGTCACAACTAGAAAAAAGCCCAGGCAGCAACAAAGACCTAGCACAGCCATAAATAAATAAATAAATAAATATAATATAATATAATATAATATGCCAAGAGAAATGTCCCAAACTGAAAATGTGATTAAATTCAATAGAATATTCAAGAACTGTGGGAAAATTACAAAAAGTGTCACATGTATATAATAGGAATGACAGAAGGAGATGAGAGAAAGGAAAAAGAAATAATGAGTGAAATAATAATGGCTGAGAATTTTCCAAAAGCAATGGCAAACACCAAAGCACAAATCCAAGAAGCCCAGAGAACACAAAGCAGGATACTAGTGAGAAAACTTATACCTAGACATATCATATTTAAACTGCAGAAAACCAAAGGCAAAGAGAAGATCTTGAAAGAGGAAAAACACGTTACGTATAGAGGAACGAGGCCAGTACTCTTGCCTGGAAAATTCCATGGACAGAGGAGCCTGGTAGGATATAGTCCATGGGGTTGTGAAGAGTCGGACACGACTGAGCGACTTCACTTTCACTTTTTCTTCAGAAACCATGCAAGCAGTAAGAGAGTAGAATGAAGCACTTAAATTTTTGAAAGAAAAAATCCATCAACCTACATTTCTGTATCCAGCAAAACTATGCTTCAAAAGTGAATGAGAAATATTTTCTCAGACAAACAGAAATTGAAGGAATTTTTCACCAATTGACCTGCTCACAAGAAATGTTAAAATAAATTCCTTAAGAAAAATGAAAATAATGTCAGAAACTCAGATCTATATAAAGAAGGGAAGAGTGTTAAAGAAGGAATAAATGAAGGTAAAGTGAAATCTTTTATTTTTCTTATTCTTAACCTAACAGAATAAAGTTTGTTCAAAATAATAATAGCAACAGTATACTGAATAATTATAGTTTATGGAAAAGTGAAATGAATGACAGTGATTTTATAAAGGATGTACTCTACTACAAAGTACTTGCAGTGCCTGTGAAGCAATATAGTGTCATTTGAAAGTTGATTTAGATTTGTGTAAATGTGTATTGTAAACTCTATGACTACTACTAATTAAAAAGATGAGTATGATTGATATACTAAGAAAGAGAGAAAATAATAGGAAATGCTCAAATAAAGCCATAGAAAGCAGAGGAAGAGTGGAATACACACACATAAGGAAAAAATCAAGGAAAATGAATAGAAAATAATTATGGATATTGTCAGTATTAACCCAGCTGTATCAATAATCACTTTAAATGTGAATGGTCTATATACACTACTTAAAAGACAGAGTATCCAAGTGGATTATAAGAAAAATTAGACCCAACTATATGTTATCTACACACTTTAAATGTAAAGATATATATAGATTAAAAGTAAAAGGATGCTAAAAAATATCCTCCAATTAAAAATAAACAAATTTTGAAAAGTAAAAGGATGGAAAAAGATATAACATGCTAACACACTAATCAGATGAAAGTGGAAGTAACTATATTAGTTTTAGACAAAGCAGACTTCAGAGCAAGGAAAATTACGTGTATACCTAACAGAGCATCAAAATACATGGTGCTAAAATGGATAGTACTGCAAGAAGATACAGACAAGTCCACTATTTTAATTAGAGAGTTTAAACCCCTCTATTAGTAATCAACAGATCCAGCAGGCAGAAAGTCAATAATGGTATAGTTGAACTGAACCACACCATCAGTCAATGGAATCTAATTGTCATCTGAAGAGTATTTCATCCAACAACAGAAGAATACACATTCTTCTCCAGCTCAATGGAACATTCACCAAGATGGACCACACTTATGGGTCATAAAACAGATTCTAACAAAACTTATAAGAATATAAATTATATCAGTGTGCTCTCAGAACATAGTAGAATTAGACTAAAAAATCAATAGCAGAAAGATACCTGTAAAAATATCAAAATATTTAGAGATTAAACAATATACTTCCAAATAGCACATAGGCCAAAGAAGTCTCAAGTGAAGTTTAAACATATTTTGGATTATATGAAAATAAAAATATAATTTATACAAATTCTAAGCAGTACTTAGAGGAAAATTTATAGCATAGACAATATATTAGAAAAAAAGACCTGATATCAATAGTCTCAGCTTCCACCTTAGGAAACTAGAAAAAGAAGAGCAAATCAAACCCAAAGTAAGCAGAAGAAAAAAAAATCTTAAAACATTAAAGCAGAAATCAATGAAAGTTATACCAGGAAAACAAAAGAGTAAAACCAATGAAACCAAAGTCTGGTTCTTTGAAAAGATCAATAAAATAGATAAACCTCTAGTCAGATTAACTAAAAAAGAAGGCACAAATTACTAATTTCAGAAATGAAAAAAAGGCCATCACTACCACCAGAACGGTCATAAAATATGCACAATTCCATGCCAATAATATGATAACCTGGGCAATACCTTACCAATATCTGGGAAGATAGAACCAATCAAAACTCACATAAAACAAAATAGACAATCTGAATAGGCTTATGTCTGTTAAAGAAGTTAATACTCTTTCAAAACAGAAAGCACCATGCCCAGGTAATTAACTGGTGAATTCTCCCAAACATTTAAGGACATAATACCAGTACTCTACAATCAGTTTCAGAAGATGTAAGCAGAGAGAGAGAGAGCACTCCCTAATTTATTCTATGAGACCAATATTACCTTAATACCAAAACCAGACAAAGACATTGTAAGAAAGGAACTACAGATTAATATCTCCAATGCAAAAATCCTCAACAAAATATTAGCAAATTGAATCTAGCAATGTAGGAAAAATCTACTCAAGTGGGATTTTTTTCCAGGCTGTTTCATCATCCAAAAATCAATTAATATAATCCATCACATCAATAGGCTGAAAAAGAAAAACTACTCAATTATATCAATACATGCGGAAAAATCACTTGACAAAAGTGAACACCATACAGTGAATGAGAATAGAGGGAAGACTTCTTCAACTTCATAAAGAACATCTATAAAAAAAAAAATCTACCACTAATACAGTACTTAATGGAGAGAAGCTAAATGTTTTGGCCTAAGATCAAGAATAAGGCAAAGGTAGTGTTTCTCACCATTCCTACTCAGTGTTGTATTGGAAGTCCTAACTAATGCAGTAAGATGGGAAATGGAAATAAAGTGCATACATATTTGGAAGGAAGAAATAAAACTACCTTTGCTAGCAGATGACATGATTATTTTAAAATTCAAAAAAAAAGCCCTCCTAAAATTAATGAGCCATTAGAGTAAGGTTTAAGAATATGAACTTAATATATGAAAGTCAATTGCTTTCCTATATACCATTAATGAACAACTGGAATATATAATTAAAAACACAATACCATTTATGTTAGCACCAGAAAGTGAAATACTTTGATATAAATTTAGCAAAATGTATATAAAATCTATATGAAGAAAACTATAAAACTCTCAGGAAAGATATCAAATAACTGGAAAGAAACTCCATGTTCATGGACAGAAGGACTCAATATTGTTAAGATATTAGTAGTTCATGACTTGATCTATAGATTCAATAACATTCAAAATCCCAGCAGTTTACCTTGTGGACATCCAGGAATGTGAAATCAAGTGGGCCTTAGGAAGCATCATTACAAACAAGGCTAGTGGAGGTGATGGAATTCCAGTTGAGCTATTTCAAATCCTAAAAGATAATACTGTGAAAGTGCTGCACTCAATATGCCAGCAAATTTTGAAAACTCAGCAGTGGCCACAGGACTGGAAAAGGTCAGTTTTCATTCCAAACTCAAAGAAAGGCAATGCCAAAGAATGCTCAAACTACCACACAATTGCACTCATCTCACCCGCTAGCAAAGTAATGTTCAAAATTCTCCAAGCCAGGCTTCAGCAGTATGTGAACTGTGAACTTTCAGATGTTCATGCTGGATTTAGAAGAGGCAGAGGAACCAGAGATCAAATTGCCAACATCTGCTGGATCATTGAAAAACCAAGAGAGTTCCAGAAAAGCATCTATTTCTGCTTTATTGACTATGCCAAAGCCTTTGACTGTGTGTATCACAACAAACTGGAAAATTCTGAAAGAGATGGGAATACCAGACCACCTAACCTGCCTCCTGAGAAATCTGTATGTGGGTCAAGAAGCAACAGTGAGAACTGGGTCAAGAAGCAACAGTGAGAACTGGACATGGAACAACAGACTGGTTCCAAATCAGGAAAGGAGTACATCAAGGCTGTATATTGTCACCCTGCTTATTTAACTTATATGCAGAGTAGTACATCATGAAAAATGCTGGGCTGGATGAAGCACAAGCTGGAATCAAGATTGCCAGGAGAATATCAATAACCTCAGATATGCAGATGACACCACCCTTATGGCAGAAAGTGAACTAAAGAGCCTCTTGATGAAAGTGAAAGAGGAGAGTGAAAAAGTTGGCTTAAAACTCAACATTCAGAAAGCGAAGATCATGGTATCTGGTCCCATTGCTTCATGGAAAATTGGTAGGGAAATAGTGGAAACAATGACAGACTTTATTTTGGGGGGCTCCAAAATCACTGCAGATGGTGACTGCAGCCATGAAATTAAAAGACACTTGCTCCTTGGGAGAAAAGTTATGATGAACCTAGACAGCATATTAAAAAGCAGAAACATTATTTTGCCAACAAAGGTCTGTCTAGTCAAAGCTATGGTTTTTCTAGTAGTCATGTAGGGATGTGAGAGTTGGACTATAAAGAAAGCTGAACACCAAAGAATTAATGCTCTTAAACTATGGTGTTGGAGAAGACTCTTGAGAGTCCCTTCGATTGCAATGAAATCCAACTAATCCATCCTAAAGTAATCAGTCGTGAACATTTATTGGAAGGACTGATGCTGAAGCTGAAACTCCAATACTTTGGCCACCTGATGCAAAGAACTGACTCATTAGAAAAGCCCCTGATGCTAGGAAAGAGTGAGGGCAGGAGGAGAAGGGGATGGGAGAGGATGAGATGGTTGGATGGCACCACTGACTCAATCGACATGGGTTTGAGTAAACTCTGGGAGTTGGTGATGGACAGGGAGGCCTAGCATGCTGCCTTCCCTGGGGTCTCAAAGAGTGCGACAGGACTGAGTGACTGAGTTGAACTGAACTGAACTTACCTTGTGGAAATTAACGAAGTTAACTCTAAAGTTTATATGGAAAGGTCTGAATCAGAATTGCCAACACAATATTGAAGAACCTCAACAAAGTTAGAGAACTGATGCTACCCAACTTCAAGACTTGCTATAAAGCTATGGTACTTAACATAATGTGATGTTGTTGAAAGAATAGACAAATGGATCAGTGCAGCATAATAGAATGCCCAGAAATAGACCCACACAAATATAGTCAACTGATCTTTGACAAAAGGAGCAAGGACAATTCATTGGAAAAAAGATAATCTTTTCAAGAAATGGTGCTGAAACAACTAGACATCTCCATGTAAAAAAATGACCATTAAAAACACTTAAAAAATGGATTACAGATCTAAATGTAAAATGCAAAACTATAAAACTTCCAGAAAATAACAAAGGAGAAAACTCTAGGTGACCTTGGGTTTTGTAATGAGTTTTCAGATACACCAAAAGTACACTCCATGCAAGAAAAAAAGTTGATGAATTGGATTTCATTACAAGTAATAAATTTTGCTATGCAAAAGATACTGTTAAGAGAGTGAAAAGACAAGCCACAGACTGAAGGAAAATATTTGCAAAATGCATGTCTGATAGAGGACTTGTATTGAAATATACAAATAACTGTTAAAGCTCAACAGTAAGAAAATAAACAACCCAAGTAATAAATGGGCAAAAGAACTAAACAGATAGTGCACCAAAGAAGATACATGGGTGGCAAATAAGTATATGAAAAGATGCTCAATATTAAATATCATTAGGGGATTGGAATTAAAACAACAGATGAGATACCACTACACACCTGTTAGAATGGCTAATACCCAAAATAACAGCCAACAAGAGAATACCGATAAGAATGTGGAGCAATAGGAACTTTCATTCATTGCTGATGGGAATGCAAGATAGTATAGTCACTTTGGAAGACAGTTTGGCAGTTTCTTAAAGAGCTAGATATAGTCTTACTCTAAAACCCAGCAATCATATTTCCAGGTATCATGCAAATGAATTATCAATTCATTTCATTTTCAAAAGTTGGAAGCAACCAAGTTGTCCTTCTCTGGTGGCTCAAATGATAAAGAATCTGCCTGCAATGCAGGAGACCTGGGTTCAATCCCTGGGTTGAGAAGGTCCCCTGGAGAAAGGCATGGCAACCCACTCCGGTATTCTTGCCTGGCCATGGACAGAGGAGCCTGGCAGGCTATAATCCACGGGATCACAAAGCATCAGACATGATTGAGTGACTAAGCACAGAAGCAATATGTTCTTTAATAGGTGAGTTGATAAACAAGCTGTACATCCATACAGTGGGATATTATTCAATGATAAATGAACTGTCAAGCCTTGAAAAAGCTTAGAGGAATCTTAAATGTATATTGTTAGGTGAAAGAAGACGGTCTAAAAAGTCTGCATACCCTATGATTCCAACTATATGACATCTTGGAAAAGACAAAACTATAGAGACAGTAGAAAGTCAGTGGTTTTTATAAGTTGTGGGAATGGAGGCAGGGAAAGATGAATAGGCAGAGTATGGGCATGTTTAGGGCAGTGAAACTGTTCTGTATGATACTGTAATGGCAGATATATGTCATTTATACATTTGTCATAACACATAGAACTATACAGAATATGCTCTCATGTAAACTATGTAGTTAATATATCAAGTATCTGTTCATTAATTTTAACAAATGTATGACACTAATGCAAGATGTTAATGCCAGGAAAAAGAGGGGGTGATGTGAAGAGGGGAAATATGAGCACTTTATGTACTTTGATGCTGGGAGGGATTGGGGGCAGGAGGAGAAGGGGACGACAGAGGATGAGATGGCTGGATGGCATCACTGACTCAATAGACGTGAATCTGAGTGAACTCCGGGAGTTGGTGATGGACAGGGAGGCCTGGCATGCTGCGATTCATGGGGTCGCAAAGAGTCGGACACGACTGAGCAACTGAACTGAACTGATGTACTTTCTACTTATTTTTTTGATAAACCTAAAACTGCTCTAAGAAATAAAGTCTATTAATTTAAAAACAGGAAAATAAAGATTAGAGGACTATTACCAGAACATCAAAAGTGGTTGTTTTATGGGCTTTCCTGGTGGTCCAGTGGTTAAGAATCTGCCTTGCAGTGCAGGAGACATGGGTTTGACCCTTGGTCCAGGAAGATCCCACATCAGTTCAGTCAGTCAGTTCAGTCGCTCAGTCGTGTCTGACTCTTTGCGACCCCATGAATCGCAGCACGCCAGGCCTCCCTGTCCATCACCATCTCCCGGAGTTCACTCAGACTCACGTCCATCGAGTCAGTGATGCCATCCAGCCATCTCATCCTCAGTCGTCCCCTTCTCCTCCTGCCCCCAGTCCCTCCCAGCATCAGTCTCTTCTAATGAGTCAACTCTTCACATGAGGTGGCCAAAGTACTGGAGCTTCAGCTTTAGCATCATTCCTTTCAAAGAAACCCCAGGGTTGATCTCCTTCAGAATGGACTGGTTGGATCTCCTTGCAGTCCAAGGGACTCTCAAGAGTCTTCTCCAACACCACACTTCTAAAGCATCAATTCTTCGGCACTCAGCCTGCTTCACAGTCCAACTCTCACATCCATACATGACCACAGGAAAAATCATAGCCTTGACTAGACGGACCTTAGTCGGCAAAGTAATGTCTCTGCTTTTGAATATACTATCTAGGTTGGTCATAACTTTTCTTCCAAGGAGTAAGTGTCTTTTAATTTCATGGCTGCAGTCACCATCTGCAGTGATTTTGGAGCCCAAAAAAATAAAGTCTGACACTGTTTCTACTGTTTCCCCATCTATTTCCCACGAAGTGATGGGACCGGATGCCATGATCTTTGTTTTCTGAATGTTGAGCTTTAAGCCAACTTTTTCACTCTCCTCTTTCCCTTTCATCAAGAGGCTTTTTAGCTCCTCTTCACTTGACCCAGCAATCCCACTACTGGGCATACACACTGAGGAAACCAGAAATGAAAGAGACACGTGTACCCCAATGTTCATAGTCATTTACAATAGTCAGGACATGGAAGTGACCTAGATGTCCATCAGCAGATGAATGGATAAGAAAGCAGTGGTACACATACACAATGGAATATTACTCAGCCATTAAAAAGAACACATTTGAATCAGTTCTGATGAGGTGGATGAAACTGGAGCCTATTATACAGAGTGAAGTAAGCCAGAAAGAAAAACACCAATACAGTATGCTAAAGCATATATATGGAATTTAGAAAGATGGTAATGATAACCCTGTATGTGAGACAGCAAAAGAGACTCAGACTTATAGAACAGTCTTTTGGACTCTGTGGGAGAGGGAGAGGGTGGGATGATTTGGGAGAATGGCATTGAAACCTGTATATTATCATATATGAAAAAAATCGCCAGTCCAGGTTCGATGCATGATACAGGATGCTTGGGGCTGGTGCACTGGGATGACCCAGAGGATGGTATGGGGAGGGAGGTGGGAGGGGGTTTCGGGATAGGGAACACGTGTACACATGTGGCAGATTCATGTCAATGTATGGCAAAACCAATACAATATTGTAAAGTAATTAGCCTCCAAGTAAAATAAATAAATTTATATTTAAGAAAGAAAGAAAATATTCCAGATATTAATACTGTATTTATATTAATACTTTATATGTTAGAAATATCTCTTCCCTGTTTCTTGCTTATCTGTCTTTTCATTTCAATTTGATCATCAATGCCAACCTTACTGGGTCATTGTAAAATCAAATAAGGAAAGCATATAAAACACTGAGCCCTTTGTAGGGGTTCTGTAAATATCATCTATGCCTCTTTCCTTGATGTACACTAAAATGGATGGAACCTGTGATTGCTCTCGATTTTGTGATTGGGCTATGTTTTCTAACCAGCATATTCTCCATCTCCTTCCTCACAGATTCAGAGACATATTGTGTGTTTCAAGACAAGAAGTACAGAGTGGGTGAGAGATGGCATCCTTACCTGGAACCTTATGGGTTGGTTTACTGCGTCAACTGTATCTGCTCTGAGGTACAGTCCCCAATGGCATGTGATTTCTGCTTTGCTCTTCAGCAGGCAGACATACTCTCAAGTGCCTAGATGTCCTGGGAGCATTAGTGATTAAAAACCTAAAAGAAGTAAGGAGGCAGATTGCAAGGAAAAATACACATCTCTTGTCTTTTTCTTCTATTGCTTTTTAGCTTGATATTCATGGGATCTCACTGAGTATTTGCTGTAGATACTTAACCGGTCTCTTAGCCGAATGATGTAAGACATGGAAAAAGTAGAGTGCAGGAAAAAGCTCAATATAATGCCTGGATCATAAGACAACATTGTTTTTTAATATCATTTTCAAGACTGGCCATTATCTAGGAGATTAGGATAGATTATAAACTGGTTCACTGGAAGAGTATATTTTATGTGGTTTCAGTGAATGACTATAATTACTAATAGGATTGAGGTGCTGAAATCTTGGCCTGTACCTGGTGAGGATTAGAGTCCTCTTGGCTTTGCCTTGGCTCCTGTCCAGTCACTCAAAGAGGCATTTGGATAGCTTTGCAGTAGACAAAGCAGGTAGTCCCATGGCCATGACCCAGGACCAGAGCTACAGTCCATCTTTCTGAACAAGCCTTTTCTGTCATATGCTAAGCCAGGGTTTCTCAGCCTCTATACTCTTGATATTTAGGGACAGATAATTTCTTGTTGTGGGGAGCTGTCCTGTGTATTGTGAGATATTTAACAGCACCCCTGGCCTCTATCCACTAGAAGCCAGTAGAATCCACCCCAGTTGTGGCAACCAAAAACATCTCAGGACATGCCCAAGGTTACTTGGAGAGCAAAGTGGTTCCTGGTGGAGAACCAATGTACTAGGCCAACTGGGAAAAGAGACTTTATACTCAGCCTTGAGAATTGAGAATTCTGAACATATTAGAAAGAATTTTCAAGACCTGCCTCTCACTTGAGACCTCATGGAACAACTGAAACCCCTCACTAGTGCCCAGGAGTCCTCACTTGCAAGCCTAATTCTTTTGCCATTTGAACAGAAAATTGGGCTTTCAGAATTTTGAGCATATGGAAACCTAACCTTTAGGCAACATCAGGTAGTCTTAAGAAACTGCAGGGCTCTATAATCAAGACAGACCAAGTTTCCAACCCTGGCTCTGCCACTTCTGAGCTGTGTTATGTTAAGCAAGTTATTTAACCTCTCTGAGATTCCTCTAGCTTCTTCTTTAAAATGGTATAGTGGTATTACCTATTTCATAGGATTATGATATGGGTTAAATTTACTAATCTGTCTCAGTCAGTGCATTAAAACAATGCTTGGTCATAGTCAATATTTGAGACATGCTAACTGCTGTAACATTACCATCATTATGGTTATTATTTTTATTAATGTATTAGCTCTAGAACAGAAACCAATGTAAAGCATTAAGAAGGAATCAGTTTGACCTCAGCCAGGTGGAGTAGTTTCTGATGTGCTCTGGTGATCTTACTTCAAGATGATACCACCTGGCTCTGAGGAGTGTGACATATAAGGAGGCTCCATGGTGTTTCCAAATGTAGTGCTCCAAAAATGTATTCTAGGAAGTATGCAAGAAAAGAAAAAGAGTTGTGGTAAGGTTATTCAAATTTGGATAAAAGAAGCCTGCATCTTTAAATGGCTAAAGCAGTTATTAAACAGAGTATCTAGAGACTGAGTAAATGCCTGGTATGGTATGATTACGTCAGATTCTTGACCCAATGCATTGAAAATGGACAGCTAACCCTTGGGGACTGAGGCTTTGCTCTCTGCAGGGCAGTGAAAAATGTTAATATAATCCCAATGCCAATGGCTCAAGTGCTAGGCATCTTCTCCCTCCATCATCTTCATCATCCGCTTCCCTCACCAGAGCCTGATGGATATAACCCTTGCTTCAAATGAGTTATGAATGGAAAAGGTTAATGCAAAATTGGTTTCCAAGGTCTTCCTTTGTTCTAGCAATGGCTGAAAGCTGTCAGAGCTAGGGATCTTGTCAGTGTAAATCAGACAAGGACCCAGTCGCCCCCTCCCCTAGTCATACTAGCTAATCAGCTCAATTCTAAACTCTAGCTTCCTCTCAGAAAAATTTTAACTTGCAAAAGAAGTGAGGAGAAGAAGCACTCAGCTTACTGGATCAAGGCAGAGTTATATGGACTCCAGAATCCATGTGCTAGGGCTCTCTCCTTGCCTAGGGGTGGGTAACAGCTCAAGGGACCCATCACTCATTATCCCTTCCTTCCATGGCATTGGGCAGGTGATTATGAAATCTGACTAGGCTCTGGGAAGAGATGTGCAGAGCTAGGGAATGGTAGAAACATCACAGAGCCAAGTCAGAAGAAGCTTCCCAGTAATTGCAGGAGGCTTTTTAAACTTGGGTAGTAGTGACCCTTAGAAAAATACTCCAATAAACTTATCAGAAAAAAGAAATAAAATGGCTGATTTCATTCAGTTTCTCAGCAATGCATTATTCACTGTCTGAGTGAGTCCCTAAAGGACTGTTTCCCAAATTGGCATGATCCCACTGACCTCTGAAAGACACTTATTTTGTTGTCATTGTTGCCTCTCTCTTTCAGAATGGGAATGTGCTTTGCAGCAGAGTCAGATGTCCAAGCCTTCATTGCCTGTCTCCTGTGCACGTTCCTCATCTTTGCTGCCCTCGCTGCCCAGGTAAACCAGTTTGCCTCTTTCTTTCCCAGCTGTGGTTTTCCTTCCTCTTTCTTCCACCCAACCCACCCCTTCTCCCTAATTCCCCAGAAGCAGAAACTTCCAGACAGGAATAACAATAGGACATTTTCAGGCAGCCTGCACCAGGCCCTAAATACTATTTATAGCCCAATTGGGGCACATTCTAGGCTCTAATAAGTTATTCGACCAAGGATGAGATGGCTGGATGGCATCACGGACTAGATGGACGTGAGTCTGAGTGAACTCCGGGAGATGGTAATGGACAGGGAGGCCTGGCGTGCTGTGATTCATGGGGTCGCAAAGAGTCGGATACGACTGAGCGACTGAACTGAACTGAACTGAACAGGTTTTCATTGGGCTTTTAATCATTTGAAGGTGCCTATCAATTGAGGGAAGGGAATTTTGGCCCAGAGATTTTTCTGTGATAAACAGCTTCTTCCTGCCATGGGCAGCAGACACCAGGAGAGCTGTAGCATGGAGGCACGTGTCCTACGCAATTGTATTTGAGCATAGCTTCTAATTGAGGAGGGGCTGTTCATAAATCAAAGGAGCTGAACCAATGAGGTTTATGTCAGTATAAAGCTGCTTTCTGGCTGAATGGTCACCTCCTCCAGATTGTACAGTTATTATGTGTATATTATTCAGAGCAGCGCTAAGGAGACAGCAGGCAGATACTTTTTCACAAGGCTATTAGGACATCTACCTTCCTGGTTGGCAGCTAGGGTGTTTGTCTGAGGCAGGGGCTCTCTCAGTGATACTTTGTTCATATCTGACTGACACCAGGCTCCCACACCAGAGGAGTGCAAGCATGGAATGATTCAGAAAATGCCTGTGGGCCCACCAGCAATCCTAAGGAAAGCTAAGCGATTGTTTTAGCACCTGGGCAGTAGAAGCTTTGTAGTCCTATAAGTTGACTGTTTCCCTCAAGGACAGAGTTGGGGTCCATGGGTGGACTTTGAGAGGTTAGTAAACCTTTTTAAATTGTTGGCAGTTTTTGGTGTAACAGTGTATATGTGTAAATTCCTTTAGAGAAGATACATAGCTTTATTGGTATTCCTAAAGGAGTGTACATAACCATAAAAACATGAAGAACCATTAGTCTCCGTCATACATGGTGTTTTTTTTCAAGTAGTGAGGAACGTCCAGAACTTAGAAGAGAGAAACGAAAAGTGTCAGGGCAGAAATGGTATGACTGAGGCCAGCAATGAGGTTCAGTGACAACTCAGTTAACTGAAATGTTACAGGAACAGAAATTTTGTTGAATGGAGACCCTTTTCGTCCAATGGAGACCCAAACCCTTTTTGTCACCACTTTTATAACTTATGCTTTCTTACCTTGATAAATGGGCTTCCACAGTGGCTCAGCGGTAAAGAATCCACCTGCAGTGCAGGAATCACAAGAGATATGGGTTCAATCCCTGGGTCGGGAAGATCCCCTGGAGGAGGGCATGGAAACCCACTCCAGTATTCTTGCCTGGAGAATCCCATGGACAGAGGAACCTAGCGGGCTACAGTCCATGGCGTCTCAAAGAACTGGACATGACTGAAGCAACTTAGCATGCATGCACCTTGATAAATACACTCTGATGAACATCTGGGATTCTTTCTAGATGTCAGAAGATCATGCCGTGTCACAGGTTTATTATTCTTAGTATTGGTTTCAGTAGTATATGCTTTAATATATGAGAGACTGACTTGGCATGTGATCAATCTTAAAGTTATTCTTGAAATAAATCCCTAAGAGAGGTTTACTATTTTTGCGTGTGTTTATTTGCTTCTTGGGCTTCCCTGTTAGCTCTGTGGTAAAGAATCTGCCTGCAATGCTAGAGACCTGAGTTCAATTCCTGAGTCAGGAAGATCCCCTGAAGAAGGAAATGGCAACCCACACCAGTATTCTTGCCTGAGAAATCCCATGGACAAAGGAACCTGGTGGGCTACAGTCCATGGGGTTGTAAAGAGTTGGGCATGACTTACAACTGAACAACAACAACAACAACAACATTTGCTTCTTCTGTTTAAACTGGATTACAAGGGTATAGCATGGGAGGATTCTTTTTTTTTTTCATCTGCCAGGTTGCCTGTCAAATAGCCTTATAAAATCTTACCTCAGAAGTGTCTAAAAGTGGTCTAATGTCATAGGAATTGATCTAAATGGCTGTGGAGAAATTATTCTTCCCTAGGAAGGAAATTGGGGCAGGGCCCAGACACAGAGCATAGAGTGGAAGTTCACAGAATGGAAGATGGCTGTCCTCTACCCCAGCTGCATAAATGGAAGCAAGTCCTAAGAAAAAGGGAAAGTATAAGCTAGCAGTTCTTTTAAGAGAAAAAGAAAGTATTAAAAGAATTAAGATCATAAGTCCCAGAAATGAGAAAATGGAGAGAAATAAACATCATCATCTTTAAGACTTAAAAGATAGAAACAGCTGTTCATTTTCTTTGGCTTCTTGTTCTTACAGGTCACATCCTTGTGAGTTCATTTTTCTTTCTAACTGTAACCATTAACAGTTCTTTCTGTACGTAGTGGTCCTAAAATTCCCTAATCCTTATATGCAAAAATGTCTTTATTTTGCCCTCATTCTTGAGTGATAATTTGGCTGGGTATAAAATTATAGATTCATGTTTATTTTCCCTCAGCCCTTTGAAGATATTAATAAATAGTTTCATGACTTCTTTGTTTGTGGATAAGAAGTCTGCTTTGATTATAATTCTTCTATACATAATCTGTCTTCTTCTAGCTTTTAAGATTTTCTCTTTTTCCTTTGATGCAAACAAGGAGGTATTTTGATGTATGATTTATTTTTATTTAGCCTGCTTAGCACATGATTTTTTCCAGCCAATGGACTCACATTTTTCTTCAATTTCAAGTCATTATTTTTGTGAAAACAATATTTTCTTCTATTTTTTCTCATTCTTAGCCTTGTCTTTGGTGTATGTCATTGCATTTCATTTAATTTAAGCTCTGTGTCTCTTAATGTCTCCTTTATTTTTCCCCCTAATGATATATTGTTATACTCCCTGTAATGATATATAACTTCAACTTGGCCTTCCAATTCATGAGTTGTTTCTCCAGCTTTTTCATGCCTACTATTTAGGCTGTCTGTTGGGTCTTGTTGTTTTATTTTTAAAAACTGTATTTCCACCCATTTTTTAATTATATGTAAAAAATATCTACATATTGCCATTCTGTAAACCCCTGTTATTGTTTCTTAAGGTCTTGTTCTCTTATTTATTGCTTTAAGGTATTTAAATATTTAAAGTCTATTTCTGATTGTTTATGCATATTTTCAGGTGTGAATTCTCACTTTTGTTAGATTTCTTGATAGCTTTCCTTAGTTCCAAAGTTCCCCTTGTTTTCTAAAATTTTTGTCTAAAAGCTCATCATCCATGGGTTTTCTCTTGCATAAGTCCTTCCTTTTCAGGCCTTGTAGCTTCAGTTCAGTTCAGTTCAGTCGCTCAGTCATGTCCGACTCTTTGCAACCCCATGAATCGCAGCATGCCAGGCCTCCCTGTCCATCACCAACTCCTGGAGTTCACTCAGACTCACATCCATCGAGTCAGTGATGCCATCCAGCCATCTCATCCTCTGTCGTCCCCTTCTCTGCCTGCCCCCAATCCCTCCCAGCATCAGAGTCTTTTCCAATGAGTCAACTCTTCGCATGAGGTGGCCAAAGTACTGGAGTTTCAGCTTTAGCATCATTCCTTCCAAAGAAATCCCAGGGCTGATCTCCTTCAGAATGGACTGGTTGGATGTCCTTGCAGTCCAAGGGACTCTCAAGAGTCTTCTCCAACACCACACTTCAAAAGCATCAATTCTTTGGCACTCAGCCTTCACAGTCCAACTCTCACATCCGTACATGACCACAGGAAAAACCATAGCCTTGACTAGACGGACCTTAATCGGCAAAGTAATATCTCTGCTTTTGAATACACTATCTAGGTTGATCATAAATTTTCTTCCAAGGAGTAAGCATCTTTTAATTTCATGGCTGCAGTCACCATCTTCAGTGATTTTGGAGCCCAAAGAAATAAAGTCTGACACTGTTTCCACTGTTTCCCCATCTATTTCCCACGAAGTGATGGGACCGGATGCCATGATCTTCGTTTTCTGAATGTTGAGCTTTAAGCCAACTTTTTCACTCTCCTCTTTCCCTTTCATCAAGAGGCTTTTGAGTTCCTCTTCACTTTCTGCCATCAGGGTGGTGTCATCTGCATATCTGAGGTTATTGATATTTCTCCCAGCAATCTTGATTCCAGCTTGTGCTTCTTCCAGCCCATCGTTTCTCATGATTAAACCAAGTTGTATGTTGTTGTCCCACCTTGGACTCCATCATGTCTGGATAGTCTGCTTCTACCTCTGTTTTCTTGTGCAGGGCTACTCCTTGGATTGGGACCTCAGCTGCAGCTGCCTTTCTTGGGCAGTCAGTCGATGCAAGAGAATGAACTTGGGTGGGCAAACTATGTCAGCCCCTGTTTACCTGTGAAGAGTGTGACTCTAAGTCCTCAGACTTACACAGGAAGCCATTTGTAGGCCATAGTTCTTGCCCAGCTGCCTGGATATAGCTGTCTATATCTGGTCCAAATGGCCAGTGGAGCATATCGTGTTGGCCCTCATTTATTGCTGTACTTTCCTTTTGCCTGTGTTTTATTTAATAGAGTTTCCTTTTGTTTCTGAGGATGATTTTGCAGTTTTAAAGTTTTATTTATTTTTACTTTTATATTTCATCTCTTACTCTTCTTTGTTTGGAAAATAGCACAGCATTTTCTCATGTGCTCACTCTGCCATATTGACTTGGAATGCAAATCAGCAATTCTTTCTTTCTGTTGAAGATAAAACAAGAATAAACAACTTTAAACTATAGCAGAGAAGAATGGAGTTTGATAAAAGACAGAACTTTAGGACTCAGTGATTGTTAAATCCTAGAATAAATGACTAAGGAGAATTTTAGTCTCTTTACTGCATGTTTCTGGAAATAAAGAGATATCCATCCATCTGAGATAGAGTTGGCATAGTTTTGCTTTGAGACAGGGCAGTGGATGTGATGACTTCTCTGTATTCCTTCCACCCCAATTATTATTAGGCATGAGGAAACTCATGCCTTCAGGGCCACAGGAATGTTTGGTCAAAGGAAGGTGCTCTAGTTTTGTGTCTTAACCCAATGGAAAGCACTGTGATGAAAACATCTTCACTGAAAAATAGAATAGTTAAAGCCAAGGTAATGAGCAAGTTCTGTGTCAAAAAGGGAAATCAAATAAGGGAGCCATATATCCAAGGTTTTATATGTAATCTTACAGCCATATCAACTTCAGGGAGTGTTTACTGGGTAGTGATGGACTTGGTGGGAAGGTCCTATCTGCCATGCCTAGAGCCCATCTTCCACTGGAGGAGACAGAGGAGACTTTACCCCCCTGTCTGTTTCTGTGTATCCCATGGCTCTTGCTTTCTAAACTTCTTACCCCTTGAAATTTCCAAGGTTCTCACCTGAATTTGAGCTTATCTCATGTAGCTCCTGCTGAACCGTGGAAATCAGTGTATGCAGACTGCTTTTCCAGAATTACCAAAGAGAAATCTAAATCAATTCTCATGAAAAGCAAGTGAAAACTTTTTCTCCAGCACTTCCCTTGGTCTCCATGGTAGAGGTTAAGTCTTGATCACATACTACAGGGCTCTACTGGGGCCAAAGTGGCTGGTAGTACAGGAAGGGTAGAGCATTCTTAATAAGAAAGTCAAGACTGTATTGGAGTCAGAAAGGTCATTAAATTCATCCCAATCTCTAAGCAGGAGTCAATCTATTATCCCTAACGAGAGATTTGTTGGAAATGGAATTTCATATCTTCTCTTTTGAAGGGAGTTGAATGGTAAAGGGGAAAGGGGGAGAGAAAGAATATGACTTGTTTCCTTCTGTTCTTCGTGTATAATTTTATCACCAAGAAATGACTTTTGTAGTGATTAGGAGCCTAAATCATGAAATTATGTAACAGTTTTCTTAATTAGTCATTCCATTAAGAATTTGTTATTCAGAATGGATAAATTTTGGTTCCATTAGAAGTAGTCCAACATTCCCGGGTCATTAAAGAGCTGTTATAAATTTGCCAAAATATCTGACTTGATCTGTTACCAGAGACTTAATCTAGTGTTTCCTTTAGGCTAGATGTGAAGAGGTTTAGTTCTATGATATGGTTTTAGTAGAGAGAGTGACAGTGTGGTTTTGCCAAGAGAGGCACTCCTCACCCCAGTCTTCCACATTCCAGTTAGGTTAAGGAAACACCCTTTCCACAAATGCCCTGTGCTCCCATAAGGAGATACTGGAAGTCCTATGCCATTTCTCTCTCAACAGGAGAGCTAGTTAGCGAATATAGGCATTTCTGCTATAATGCAATATGTGCTTTTCTGAAAATCCTCCCATTCTGCAAAACTGTACACTGAAAAATAACAGGGCTTAAGGAAAAAAAAAATTGGAGCAGACAGTTCTGAACTTGTGCAACTTTATAACTAGAGTGCTAATAAAACAACTATACTAATAAAATACTAGTGTGGTTTAAAAGGCATCTTAGATTTCTAATAAAAAATATTACAGTAAGTAGAGACTTCATCCTTTAAAATGGTGACTTTAGCTTGAAGGAAGGAGGTATAAGAAAGGGTTGAAGCCATTGAGTTATAGAGACAAGAGAAAAATGCCCAAGATCAGAATCATGTGATAAGCATTTGGAGGACCAAGCATATGGCCAAACCAAGCCAAGAGGAAGAATGTGTGGTGAATAGCAATAGGATAGAGTACTGTGTCCTTTCGTGGTTTGCAGAATTTCAGTTGTGTTAGTGTATACTTGGCATCTAGTTACTGTCTCTTGACGGTGCAAAATATGAATTTGCTAAGAAAAATCATGTCTGAACCAATGCAATTTCTTTTTTTTTGCAATTGCTATTTTATATCAATATCATTTTCTTATCTACCACTTACATATGAACATGTTTGAAATACACAAGTCTATACTCTAGCAGAAACAAACTATGTAAGATAGGAGGTAGCTGTGTGGCATTTGGCCTTGGACAGTTTAGAGTGAGGGTTGCAAATCACTCAGCCACTCTGAATCTTTTCTTTTGGTCTGTAATCGCTGCCCTCTCTGCACTTTGTATTCTTGTACATTTGTATAAAAAGAGGAGTCTAATTGTAGGACTATGTCTGTTTCCATGTCTGTGACTTCCAGTGTTTCAGAAATCAAGTAGACAAGTCTTTTTAGCTCCCTCCAATTGTTTATTTTTTTTTTTAAGGGCAAAAGTTCAAAAGGGAGATGTATCTTTTTTTGTTGTTGTGGTAAAGTACACGTAACATAAAATTTATGACTTTGCAGTGTATAATTCATGACATTAAGAACATTCACAATGTTGTGCAACATCACCACTAACCTAATTCCTGAAATTTTTTACCACCTCAAAAAAGGAAACTCTGTGCCCATTAAATAGTCATTCCCCATTACTCTCCTGCCTTAGCCCCTGGCAACCACTGATTTGCTTTCTGTTTCCATGGATTTTATTATTCTGGACATTTCATATAAATGAAACCATCAAATATGTGACCTTTTGCATCTGGCTTCTTTCACTTAGCATAATGTTTTAAGATTTATCCATGTTGTAGCATTTATTCCTTTTAGTGATTGAGTAATATTTCATTGTATGGATATACCACATTTTGCTTATACATTCATCAGTTGATGGACATTTGAGTTGTTTTTACCTTCTGCCTATTGTTAATAGTGCTATGAACATTCAGGTGTAAGTTTTTGTGTGGCATATGTTTTCTGTTATTTTGAGTATATACCTAGAAGTGGAATTTCTAAGTCACAGGGTAATTCTGTGTTTAACTTATTGAGGAATCGCTTCCAAAATTTAAAACCATCTCATTTTTTTATGATTCATGTCTGCTGCCACCTCATGTCTGCTGCTGATTGCTACTGTTGCCATCATCCATGTTTGATCACCATTGTGCTCTTCTTGGTCTTTTTGCTCTTTTCTGAATTCTGTATTCACTTGCCTCCTGGATTTGATTGAAAATGATCAACTCCTTTTACAGAGTAACAGCTAATTAGCATATTATTTTCCTTCAGTAAGGGAACTACAAAAGTCATAGTATACAAGATGATCAATCAAGGGTCATTTCTTTTCATACAAAAGATTTGTTTTTTACGGCTTTGAGGGATCTTCATTCCCTGACCAGGGAGTGAACCCAGGCCCTTGGCAGTGAAAGCACCAAGTCCTAACCACTGGACTGCCAGAGAATTCTCAAAAGATTGGTATATTTTTAACAAAACTCTTTCTGAGTCCAGAGCTATCCAAAAGCTTGAGGATTCTGAAATGTTGGTCTCTGGGATAGCAGAGGTTATACTTTACTGTTGTTATTGTTATTATCATTGTTAGCATTCTTATACTGATTGTTGAGATGTGGCCACAGAGATACTCGCTATTGATCAGTAGGCCCTCCATATCTATACTGACTGCCCTGTTACCTCTTAGACCTCTTTCACTGTCTTCCATGCTTTATTTCCATTATTTTCCTCATACACTTGTTCCTTGAACACTGCAGAGTATAAAGGGCTAAAACTTCTCCAGGAAATTGGCACTTAGCTTGCCTTCTGCCAGGTCAAGTGATCTTTGTATCTGGTAAACCCTGGGGATTTAGTTGCTTTTTAAAAAAGAATATGATTTCCTATTTGTATTTGAGGAGCCCTTATGCCCCTGGAGAAGGAAATGGCAACCCACTCCAGTACTCTTGCCTGGAAAATCCCATGGACAGAGGAGCCTGGTAGGCTACAGTCCATAGGGTCGCAAAGAGTTGGACACAACTAAGCGACTTCACAAAATATGCCATATAAGAACAAGACATTTAGGACAGGTATGGCTTTCTGTCGTGGTAGAGCACAGCTCTTCTCTTTCTTTCTATGGATGTTAATCAAAATTGGCCCCATGCAGAGGTGAAGAAGGTGGCGCATTATTCAGGAATACTGAAAAGCCCCATTTGTCTGAAATAAAATCTTCTGTGTGCTTGTTATATTTTTAAAAACCTCCACCATTACAATCACTCTTCTGGGTTAAGACACTGTTTCCCAAAGTTTGCTGCAAGGAACATAATTTTATGGGATAATGATAGGGTTAACTAGAGAAAACATTTATATGGTCAAACAAACTCGAGAGTTTCTGGATTAGAGAAAGATAAATAGGTTTCTTTTTTTTTAAAGATAGGTTTCTTTTAATACAGGACTTCTCAGAGCCTTTAAAATATTAATATGCATTATGAATCTATAAGTGAGAGTATGGGATGCAGTATTTTCCAAACTTATTCAGCCATGGAACTTATTTTTGGCTGTGTGTGCCACATGGCTTGTGGGATCTTAGTTCCCCAACCAGGGATTGAACTCATGCCACCACAGTAAAACTGTTGAGTCCTAACCAGTGGACTTCCACAGAATTCCTCAGACCTTTTTTTTTTTGTAGAGCATTTTGAAAGATTAGTGTTCTTTAGTATATGTTTTAGGAAGTCTTTGGATTGTGCCATTCCATTTCTAGAAGTTATTTGTAGCAACAAGCTATTGAGAATTCCATGGACAGAGGAGTGTGGTGGGTTATGGTCCATGGGGTCACAAAGGAATTGGACACGACTGAGCAACTAACACTTATTGGTAAATATAGTATCTTAGTTTGGAGAAGTTCATTCAAGTAGCAAGCTGTTTTAGAACAGGACCTCAAATTCATGTTACCCAAACTTTAGCATGCTTAAAGGGATTTGATAAAATGCAGACTGCCCTACACTAAAATTTCTGATTCGTTTGGACTGTTGAGGGTATTCTGCATTTTAAAGAAGTACTGCATTTTAAACAAGTACTTGAATGGTGGACGACAGGGTAATAGGGCCCAGGGGAAAGCTTGATAAAGGAGGGCAGGAGCACAGCCTTCAGAGAGCAGTCCTGGGCAAGATCTTGGAGAAGAGGCCCCTGCACATCTGCAGAGGGCCGTGGGCAATTTGACAACATTGTTTCTCTGGTAATGCAGAGCACAAGCACACCGGAAACATACTTTGCCTGTGTGACACTCCTCTGAGATCAACCCTGCAGTGACATGTACTCACTGTTCCCTCTGGCTGGCCTCCATACTCTCCCAGAGTTCCCACCCAACGCTTTTCTCTTTTGCCATCGTCCACATTCAGAGCCCCTGGCTGACAGGTCCAGAAAGAAGGACCCTCCGTGGGGAGCTCACCCCTTTACCCCACCCACTGTCCATGACTTGTTGGCGAGAAATGAATGGCATTTCTCGGAATTAGCCCAGGAATTTCTGCTGATAAACAAATGAAACTCTCAAAGGGAAAAGCAATCAACATAGTTTGAAATAAAATCAGTGTTTTCAGCTTAGTCTGTTTTCAACTTAGTTTGAAATAAGAGTCACATCTAGGGTATTTTGAGGAAAGGATTAGTAAAATGTCCTTTAGGGAGATTTCTTCCTGGTTGCAGGGCTGATCGAGAGATTAGGGCCTGCTTTCTGAGTAAGCAGAACAGGAGATGCTCACCTGCATTTCCTATGACCTGTCCAGCTAGCATTGTGTCAGACTCCTCCTCTTCCACCCTTCTTCCCTGCTAAGTTACCTGGTACCTGAAATGCTGTTATTCTTAAAGCTTCATCTTTTTATTTCAGACTTTGATTCCTGATAAATTCATCTCTCTTTGGAGGTGATAACTCTTATTAATCACTTTTTAAAACTTTTTATTTTTATATTGGGGTATAGCTGATTAACAATATTGTAATAGTTTCAGGTGAACAGTGAAAGGACTCAGCCACACATATACATGTATCCATTCTCCCCCAAACTCCCCTCCTATCCAGGCTGCCACATAACATTGAGCAGAGATCCCTGTGCTATACAATAGGTCCTTGTTGGTTATCCATTTTAAATATAGCAGTGTACATGTCCATCCCAAACTCCCGTACTATCTTTTCCCTTCGGCAACTGTAAGTTCATTCCCTAAGTCTGTGAGTCTTACTAATCATTTTTCATTTGATCAGCACACAAAATTTAGAAAACAGAATCTGATGGTAGTGAGTGGTGGTGGTGAGGAGATCCTGAGGCCACTAACCACAGGGGCAGGAGCTGGGCGGATGTGGCGAGGGGTTGGATGGGGTGGGGGAGATATGAAGGAATAAGCCAAGGAAATCAGGCTTTCAGTTCAGTTCAGTCGCTCAGTCATGTCGGACTCTTTGCGACACCATGGACTGCAGCACGCCAGGCCTCCCTGTCCATCGCCAACTCCCAGAGTTTACTCAAATTCATGTCCATTGAGTCAGTGATGCTATCCAACCATCTCATCCTCTGTCGTCCCCTTCTCCTCCCGTCTTCAATCTTTCGCAGCATCAGGGTCTTTTCAAATGAGTCAGTTCTTCCCATCAGGCTTTACCTTTTGTATAGTCCTGCGGAGAACAAGCCTCTCTGTATTGTCAGAGATAAGTTCTTTATTCGTGGCAGAAGGCACAGTGATTTCTAGAATGAGTTGCCAGCTCTCAAGCTTTTCACTTTGGTGGTGTTAACTTAAAACCAATATGTTACAGAAGTAACCAAATATCCTTGCTATCTGTCACCTAGAGCCAAAGGGTTTCACTTCAGGGTTTTGGATGCAAAATGACTGTAATCCAAAATTTTACCAGATTATTTGCAGTCACTAAAATAAATAGCAGTCTTTATTAGAGTGATTTTCCTCTTGATTTTTGTATCTAGATTTTTACACTGTCAGCTATTCCCTCAAAGTGATTTTAGAAACTGGCGGACTGAGGGTGTCAGTTATTGAAATCTGTTCCAAAATCCACCTCCTCACAGGACTCCATTTTTTTGGCCATAAATGTAGTCTATTTTAGGAATATCTTGATGCGTTGTCTCTTGTCTTCGCCACATACACACTAAGACCCAGAGAGTGGGAAGTGATCCAGCAATAGGTGTGTGGCTGCTAAAACAGGGTTATATTTTTTTAGGGCTGCACTCCCTGAATTGGAGAGAGGTTATGAAGTATATATACTGTATCTTTAAAAGAAATGGATAAATCCAAATTGTCTGCAGGAGGGGGACGAAGAAGCTTGTTTGGATATTTTTTTTTAATTGAGTAGAAAGGGAAAGACATCAAACTTGGGAGTAGAGATTATTTTTAAAACAGAGAGATAACGTAAGTGTCCCTGCAAGTTTAGTTTTTCTCTCCTTTAGCAAATTCATGCAGCTTTGATGTCTTCACATTTATGAGATCATGCCCTCAGGGATCTAAGGTCAAATCAGAGTCCACACTCACCACCCTACCTTTTATAAGCTGTATTCCTTCATTATTTTAATAGGTGAAAAATGGGGGATTAGGGTTAGGGAGCAGAAGGAGCAGGGAAATGTGGCTTGCTTTCTTCCTCACTTTGTTTCTCTATTTCCCTTGCTCCCTCTTCCTTCCCTCTCTTTAAAAATCTTTTTATTTGTGAAAATTTTTATGGAATAAAGTATACATATATTGTAACAAAATTTCCAATTTTAATCACTTTCAATTGTATAGTTCTGTGCCAATAAATGCACTTATATTGTGTAACCCTCACCACCATCCATATCGGGAATTTTTTCATCTTCCCAAACTGAAATTCTATTCCTATAAACCACTCCCCATTTTTCCTCCCCCAGCTCCTGGCCACCACCATTCCACTCTCTGTATCTGTGAATTGACTCCTCTAGGCACCTCACAGAAGTGGAGTCATGCAGTATATTTCTGTGTATCACGTGTATGTGTGTATTTCTGTGTATCATGCAGTATATTTCTTTTGTGCCTGGCTCATTTCACTTAGCAGAATGTCTTCCAGGTTCATGTATGTTGTACCATGTCTCTTTTTTAAATGGAAATGACAATGGAAAAGAAATGTGAGAAGAGACTGGTGAAGAATCTAGCAAATGTTGGTTTTCTGAGCATATTTTTCATAGGATGAAGGAGACCACATCATCTTTGACAGTGATAGACATGACAAGCAATAAGTCCCAGTGATAACTGTGTGAAATGCTGGGTTTTGAAAGACAGACATATTCCTTATTAATGTTTCCCAGGGAATTTCAGAGAGCATCATGTATTAGGAGCTGATTTCCAGCAGGTTTTGTTATCTTTTGGAGAAGTCCTTAGGGGTAGAACTGTTTCCCTGTTTCCCTTTACCTGGCCTCCTCTCAGATTGCTATTTGAGGGCAATCATGTCTGGAGCTATTTGGTATGGTTTTATTAGAAAGATTACTAAGGGATTAACTAGAGTATGAAACCTATGAGGCAATGTTGAAAGGAAAGTGAAATTACTGAGCCTGGTGAAAGGAAGATCAAAGGAACTTCAACAAACTTCACAAAGATAAATGGATTTTAGAGCATGCAGATCAGCTTTCTCCTTCCATCTCCAAAGGGGAACAGTGGGCAAAAGTGAGCTTCAGCTGAAAAAGTTAGGTACAAGGAAGTACTTCCAGGCACAAATAAGGGGAGCAGAAGTCTTTTTAATATTTATTTTTAATTGGAGGATAATTGCTTTACAATTTTGAGTTGCTTTTTGCCATACATCAATATGAATCAGCCATAGGTATACACATATCCCCTCCCTCCTGAACCTCCCTCTCACCCTTCAAGGTTGTCACAGAGGACTAGGTTGAGGGGGAGCAGAAGTTTTTTGAAAGTCAATATATTATACCTCAAGCCTACTGCTGAGTAAGAGGAAGATGCACCTACGTGCACAAATACACATAATACAATTCAATTAACATGAGGGTCGAAATAGACAAAACTAAACTATATTGTAGAGGGAGGTGCATAAATGTAATACAACTATAATGAAAACCGAGGCAACAATTGTCCCAAAAGTCAGGATGGTGGTTACATCCAGTGGAGAAGGATGGAGCCTTCTGGGGTGTTGGCATTGCTGTCTTTCTTGATCTGTGTGGTAGTTACAGGGATGTTTGCTTGCTAATCATCAGTTCAAATGTACATTTATGTTTTAGGTGTGTCAGTTGTATTTCCCAGCATAGCATATATTTAAATGACACTACATTTTCATTTGTTTTGGGTAGTTATGATTGGAGGCAAAAGGTGACCAGAAGACCTTTAAGTGTTACAATCAAGCATAAGATTGTGTATATGCATATAGCTGTTTTGAGACTACTATTTTTGTTTGATGGGGTGCTCAGTTGCTTCAGTCATGTCCTACTTTTTTGAGATGCTGCTGACTGTAGCCCACCAGGCTCCTCTATCCCTGGGATTTTCCTGGCAGGAATACTGGAGTGGGTTGCCATGCTCTCCTTTGGGGGATCTTCCCAACCCAGGGACTGAACTCACGTCTCCTGCATTGCAGGCAAATTGCTTTGCTGCTGAGCCACCATGGACAGAGGAGCGTGACAGGCTGCAGACCACGGGGTCACAAAAAGTTGGATTATTTTTGTTTACTTGTTGATATTATTTTGGGCTTCTGAGGTGGCACTAGTGGTAAAGAATCCGCCTGCCAGTGCAGGAGATGTAAGAGATGTGGGTTCAATCCTTAAGTCAGGAATATCCTGTAGAGAAGGAAATGGCAAGCCACTCCAGTATTCTTGCCTGGAAAATCCCATGGACAGAGGAGCCTTATGGGCTATAGTTCATGGGGTTGCACAAGAGTACACGACTGAAGCAACTTAGCATGTATGCATGCATAATATTATTTTAGCCTTCTGGGTGTTTGGTTTCATCTGGTCTGGGTTTTGTTTGTTTGTTTTTACACAAGGCAGAACAATACCAAGGGCTTCCCTTGTGGCTCAGCTGGTAAAGAATCCGCTTGCAATGAGGGAGATGTGGGTTCGATCTCTGGGTTGGGAAGATCCTCTAGAGAAGGGAAAGGCTACCCACTCCAGTACTCTGACCTGGAGAATCCCATGGACTGTATAGTCCATGGAGCCACAAAGAGTCAGGCACGACTAAGCGACTTTCACTTTCAGAGCAATACCAAAGCCTGGAGAAGGGTATGCTCTCTGTTCTCCAGTTATGCCCTTGGAACTAGTAAGAAGGTATTTGGGGGCATTTGTGGAGCTTTGACTTCCAGGCTGCAGAGTGTATTGGCATCTGAATGAAGCCATCTGGCTTCAGGTCTGTATTACTGACCAGAGGCCCCATTTGGCATCCAGAATCAGGACCACATTTGAGATGGAGAGAGAGCTCCAGTCCTGTGGGTATGCATTCCCTCCCCCCAGGTGAGGGTGTGTTGTACTAGCAAGACAGGGTGGTGGCGAGGAAGGCACAGAGCCAGAAAAGACATGGGATCTAACCCTGCTGTTTCCCCAGTTCCCCATGGGACTTTCACAGAGCCAGCTAGCATCTTTGTGCCTGTTTTCTCAACTTGTAAAACAAGTGTGATGATATCTACCTTCTCTGAAGGTTGGCATTAACTGTGAAGACCAAGTTGATGTGGGAAATTGCTTTGAAAAGTCTAAAGGAATTGCTTTGAAAAGTCTAAAGATATATATATATATATATGGCAGTGTATAGCAAGGGAGAGAAAGAACATAAATCCCCAGTCCCCAGATTGTATCACTAAGAGAAAATGAAGGCAAAGCCTGAAACTCAGTACTTGTTCCCATAGAACCCAGTGACAGCCGCCGGGTGCTCAGACACAGACCATATTTCTCCAGCCTCAAGGAAAAGTTGTGTGGTGGGGGAGGGGTCTAAAGGAAACAGGTGACAAGTTCAGTGCATGTCAGGCAGAAGGATAAAATAAATGGCATCACCTGTACCTTTCTTTTCTATTTTCTTTCTGATTAGATTTTCAGAGGTGCCCTGAGTGAGGGTGATGCCTAGTGATGCTGATGTTTTCAAAGCAGAGCGATCTCTTGGCAGAAACATTGGGGTGATGCTGTGAATGCACTCAGAGACAAGGTCATAATCTCTGGGCTGCCTTGAAAGCTTCACAGAGATTTTTGGAGGCGAGGCCTTACCCCTCCCACTGCCCCCAGTCATAAAAATGTTGAGTGGGATTCTTTGTATTGTTGTGTGCTAGTTAGCTTGCCATGATTCCTGTTAACAGGCCAGGACTGCTTCACGCCTGACTTTCTTACTAACATTCTGATTGGAACCTGTCATCCAGTACCTCGTGCAGGGAAAAAGCCTGACCCTCCTGCAGGGGGCCTCTTAGACCACTGGGATCAGGGGAAAAAATGATGGCTATAGTGCTGTTTCCCAACCGGAAAAGATCACCACCACCTCCTCCCCACCATTTCTCCTAGGGCTTTGGAAATGTTGGGAAAAAGGAATGCTCAATGTTTCACATTGGGTAGGAACACAATGCTTCCTTGGTGGCTTCCCAGGTGGCTCAGTGGTAAAGACTCTGCCTGCTAATGCAGGAGACGTAGGTTTGATCTCTGGGTCAGGAAAATCCCCTGGAGAAGAAAATGGCAACCCATTCCAGTATTCCTGCCTGGGAAATCCCATGGACAGGGGAGCCTGGCAGGCTATAATCCATGGGGTCACAAAAGAGTTGGACATGACTTAGCACCTAAACAAAAACAAAGAAACAAAATGCAGTGAAGATGTGTTCTACTCCAGATTCCAGTGGTGACCCTTTTGAGAAACATTGCACAGACTCACCGAGAGGAACCCAGGAAAGGGAGTCTCCCAACCAGAGTTGATGGTGCACGTCCACTCATTCATTCATTCATGTACTCATTCATTCACTTCACAAGTGTTCACTGAGTACAAGCTTGCAGCCAGGTCCCATGTATGGTCCTGAGGTTTCAGAGTCTCTGCCTCAGAGAGCTCACAGTCTAGCAGGACAGGCATAATGAGATCATGACATCATAATGTGATGAGTACCCTGGTAGAGGTGTGGACAGAGGCCCAGCAGGCAGAGATGGGAGAGAGAGAGAGACTCTACGGAGACTAGGTGCCTCAGAGAAGAGCCCACATCTGACATCAGGGTGGGTTCTCAGAGATGAATAGGACTTTGCCAGTTGGAGAAGGGAAAAGGGGAGGGTATGCCCAGGGCCATGAGAGGCTGGTGTGACTGGAGTGAGTGTGGACCATGCAGGAGAGAAGAGGTTGAAAAGGTCAGGTTGATGAAGGCCTAATCTCAAAGGATCTCATATGCCCAAGAGTTTGACATTACTCTGTACATCTAGCCCACTGCAAACATGGGGTGGTGACGCTTGTGTTCACCCCTCAACATCTTTGTGCACCCCCTTTCCTCTCTCTCAGATCCCACAGCCTCCCCTCTTTCCCAGCCACTCAGCTCTCCCATTGTCACTGTCACGTGATGGGAAGGAGACTGAGTTAGCCCTTCCAGGGGGCTTCTCTCTTTATCAACAGATAAGGTGAACGCTTAACAACCAATGGCATTCTAGATGTCAGTGGAGAGTCTTTGGCGGGGAGACTTTGAAGAACTCAATGCTAAAGAGACAGCATCGAGGCTTCGTTCAGTGGACACGCACTTGGACACAGTGTGGGAGGAAGAGGATGGAACTAATCGAGAGAGTGGCATGGGAACATATACATTATCGTATTAAAATAAATAGCCAGTGGGAATTTGCTGTATGATGCAGGGAGCTCAACCTGTGTTGAGACAGTGCTCTGTGACAACATAGAGGGGTGGGATGTCGGGGAGAGGGGAGGGAGGTTCAACAGGGAGGAGACATATGGATACCTGTGGCTGATTCATGTTGATATATGGCAGAAACCAGCAAAATGTTGTAAAGCAAATAGATTGCAATGCCAGTGTGAGCGTGTTTGAGGTGCCTGTCTGAGTAGGTGAGATTGTATCTGTCTGTGAGCAGGTAGGTGAGGCAATATTAATAGTTCCTGCCTCAAAGACTGCTGTGAGAATGAAATGAATTAGTACAGGTAAGGTGCTTACCACAGGACCCAACCCCTAGTAAGCGCTCTGTAAATGCAAGCTCTCATCATTATTGTGGGCTTCCCTGGTGGCTGAGATGGTAAAGAATCCACCTGCAATGCAGGAGACCCATGTTCGGACCCTGGATCAGGAGGATCCCCTGGAGAAGAGAATGACTACCCACTCCAGTATTCTTGCTTGGAGAACTTAATGGACAGAGGAGCCTGGTGGGCTATGGTCCATGGGGTCTCAAAGAGTCAGACATGCCTGAGCAACTAATGCTTTCGTCATTATTTCAGAATCCAGGGCCAGGGTCCAGTCTGGGGAAGTGGGTACCCCCTGGCCAGGATGGAGATGAGGATTTTATACTAAGACTTAGTGACCATCTTTGGCAAGTTTCAAGTATGTGCCTAGACCACATCCTAAGCCTAGAACAATGGAATTTTTCAGCATGTGGCTTATCAAAATGTGAATTTTGGCAAGTGGAGCCATAATTTGGTGTCCATTTGGGTTTGCTTTTTCGGTCTCCACTTGGGGGCACATGGCAGGTGGGATGCTCTTGTTGTAGAGATGGGGCAGGACTTTTTGGAGGCCCGGGTCAGCAGGTCTGGCCTCCTGTGTGGGAACACGAAATAGAAGCAGCATAGCACTGAGGGCCAGAGCCAGGGAGATGCATTCGAAAGAAATGATCTTGGGAGCGGGGGCTGGATGAGGAAAGAAAAACTTCGCTGGAGAAGAAAGGAGAAAAGTGGAGGAAAAAAAAACTGGGAAGCACAAAACCCATAAAATCATCCAGCTGCCCCGAAACTGAACTTCCATTGTTTTCTGTGTTCTTTTGGGAAGAGGAGGGGTGGCTTGTCCAGCGTTCAGTGGAAACTTGTTGATTGACACTGAGTTGGGCACAAGTTCAGTGTGAGTGTGCCTTCAGCTATTTATTTGGTTTTTTTTTCTAAATTGCACCCTTTGCAGTTAAGACTGTTTAGTTTGTCCTGGCGCCCTGGGGGTAGTGAGTTTAGATTGTTAAAATAGCAACCATTAACACTCTCTGTGTTATGACACTGTCCTCCCTGCCCCCTTTCAGAGGAATTGGGCATGAGGTTGTTTGAGACAAGTGAAATTCTCCTCTCCCCGCTGAGAAGCAAGGGGAGAATCCTCTGAGTCAGAGCACGTTCACCTAGCCCTCAACCCACCCTGCTTCCAAGCCTCCTTACACTCCCACTCACACCCCTGTGACCCCCACGCGCACACTCCACCACACTCACTCAGTCACACCCATACCCATCCCACGAGCTGGAGCAACCCTGGAGAGCCCATATGCCTGTCTCACTGTTCTTTTGTTTTGCTTTCCTTTATTTGCTGTGTTTTGATTTGAAATCACTCTTTGGGATTAAATTGGATAATTATTTTTTCATGTTATTAATAGTGCTGTGGAGGGAGCATGTAAGGACTTTCTCCTCTGTGCTGGCCGTGCTTGCTTCTCCCGACTCATACATACAATACTGACTTTCACTGATCAATCACCCTGGTCTCTGTTAGACTTTGCATACCATACCTCTTGGGCAAAGAGCCCAGGGAGCTCTAAAAGATGCATGCATTGCAGAATTATCTAGATTATTCATAGGTCTGTTTAAAAGAGAATTTTTCATGAAAGGACCAGGAAGCTCTGACTTTCACAAAAGCCCTGGGGAAAGATCAAAGGAGCAGTCAGTATGTGTGGAGTGGCTGAGCTCCCTGAGCAGGCCAAAGCAGAGTTGCCTGCTGTCTGGGAAGGTCAGTATTGGTCACAGCTGGACAGCTGTGAGGAGCCTAGGCCTAGGAGGCATGGAGGATAAGTTTTGTGTTCTCTGCGACATCCTTGGGGCATTTTGTCTGTATCAGTGCTGTTAAACAGAACTTGTTGCAGTGATGGAGATACTCTACATTTGCACTGTCCAATAAGGCAGCCAGTGGCACATTTGGTTGTTGGACACTTGAAATGTGACTGCTATGACTGAGGAATTGGCTTTTACATTTTATTTAATGTCAGTGAGTTAAAATATCAGTAGACACGTGTAACCAGTGGCTTCTGTAGTAGATGGCATGACGCTGGACCATTTACGGGTTACTTTTCTGCTGCGCTAAATTTAAGTTTGTACCTTCCTAAATCTCTTGAGGGCAGGAATCATATTCTGTGACCATAGAAAATCATATCTTGAAGAATTTTTATTTCCAGGCCCCTCCCCTCACATTTGACAAATTGGAACACTAAGAAAGACTGTAAAACTTACCTGAAACCACAGCTCTCCTTATGATTAGGGGTGCCTGGAACCCTGCTGCATGGACTGTGTTTCGGCCCCATCTCCCTTGCAGAGAAATTTCAAAAGAACAAATGTTCTCTTCTTTTCCACTTTCTTCACTGCTTATAACTGAGATGAATCTGCTGATATTTGAAAATAATCTGGAGTATCTGGAAAAGGTCAATCCTCATCCCAGTTCCCAAGAAGAGTAGTACTAAAGAATGTGTTAACCATTGGACAGTTGTACTCATCTCCCATGCTAGTAAGGTCATGCTTAAAATCTTGGATGCTAGGCTTCAGCATTATATGAACCAAGAGCTTCCAGATGTCCAAGTTGGGTTTAGAAAAGGCAGAGGCACCAGAGCTCAAATTCCCAACATTCACTAGATTGTAGAGAAAGCTAGGGAATTCCAGAAAAACATCTACCTCTGTTTCATCTACTACACCAAAGCCTTTGACTGTGTGGATCATAATAAACTGTGGAAAGCTCTTAAAGCAATAGGAATACCAGACCATCTTGCCTGTCTCCTGAGAAACCTGTATGTGGGTCAAGAAGCAACAGTTAGAACTCTGTATGGAACAACTGATTGGTTCAAGATTGAGAAAGGAGTGTGACAGGGCTGTCTGCTGTCACCCTGTTTATTTAATCTATATGCTGAGTACATCAGGAGAAATGCTGGGCTGGATGAGTTACAAGCTGAAATTAAGATAGGCAGGAGAAACATCAACAACCTCAGATATGTAGATGGCAGAAAGTGAAGAAGAACTAAAATGTCTTTTGATGAGGGTGAAGGAGGAAAGTGAAAGAGCAGGCTTAAAACTAAATATTAATAAAACTAAGATCATGGCACCCAGCCCCATTACTTCATGGCAAATAGAAGGGGAAAAGGTGGAAGTCGTGACAGATTTCCTCTTCTTGGGCTCTAAAATCACTGCGGATGGTGACTGCAACCATGAAATCAGAAGGTGAAGGTAAAGGTGAAGTCGCTCAGTCATGTCCGACTCTTTGCGACCCCGTGGACTGTAGCCTACCAGGCTCCTCCGTCCATGGGATTCTCCAGGCAAGAATATGAAATCAGAAGACATTTATTTATTGGCAGGAAAGCTATGGCAAACCTAGACAGTGTGTTGAAAAGCAGAGACATTTCTCTGCTGACAAAGGTCTATATAGTCAAGGTTATGGTCTTCCCAGTGGTCACATATCGTTGTGAGAGTTGGACCATAAAGAAGACAGGACGCCAAAGAATTGATGCCTTTTGAACTGTACTGGAGAAGGCTCCTGAGAGTCCCTTGGACAGCAAGAAGATCAAACTAGTCAGTATTGAGGGAAATCAACCCTGAATATTCATTGGAAGGACTGATGCTGAAGCTGAAGCTCCAGCATTTTGGTCATCTGATGTGAACAGCTGACTCATTGGAAAAGTCCCTGATGTTGGGGAATATTGAGGGCAGAAGAAGGTGGCATCAGAGGATGAGATGGCTGGATGGCGTCACCAATGCAATGGACATGACCTTGGCCAAACTTTGGGAGATGGTGATGGACAGGTAGGTCTGGCGTGCTGCAGTCCACAGGGTCGCGAAGAGTCGGACATGCCTGGGCGACTGAACAATAACAACGACTGGAGTATCTTAATCTCCTCATGTGCCAAGGCACAGTGTAGGCTCTGGACAAATATTTGTGGAATGAATTAATCGTCTAAGTCTTTCCTGTTATGTATTGTCTTTTATATTTGCCAAGAAAATATGTTGGTCTCAGTTAGTGTATTTGAGTTAGCCAGTGCTCATGATGTCTCAGCCGAGGGAGAAGGGGCCTATGCTCTGTAGATGTGGCCCTGGCCTGTGCAGGTGTTCAAGTATAGACTAGAGAACCTTCTTGAAGCTGCCTGGCAGGCTGATGAAATGCTGTAGCTCTTGTGATCCAGGCCCCATCTGCATTCCGAATTCTCTAGACTTCATGGTAACCAGGAACTTCAGGCATGACTCCCCCGGTTCTCTACTTTTCTTCTGGCCAAACACAATCACCTAAAAACGAAAGGTTCCAAAAGTAGGACTTGGGCTCTGTAGCTCACTGGTCACATTAGAATGGAGAGAAGGCACCCCATCCAAACTAACTTCCAAATCAACTGCTGACAAGGAAATATTCAACTCATAGGTCCAAGCACAGTATCCATTCAACTCGCTTCTTCTCTCCCTGTTTCCCAGCCCAGGCCTTTGCCCCCAACCCAGAGCCACCAACAATAACTCAGCACTAGCTGAACTAAGGCAAAACCTGTTCATAGCCACCCAGTGCTGAGCTTCAGCCAAGAAGCTGGCTCCTCCAGGCAACATTTCCAAGAGCCAGGCCAAGGAAGGGAGCAAATGGCCCGTGTCCCATCTGCAGTGAAATGGTCAGCATGTTTGCTGGTACCACCTAAAGAAGGAGTGATCCAGTGCTGAGATAGAAGGCATCCAAGGGACCCGCCCAGCCCTAAAATCTTAAGCCCAAGTATAGTCATTGGATGCCAAGGACACTGCAGAAAGTCTTTGGAGCATGTAGAAAGAACACCAAGCCAGTTGGAGTGCTTGCTAAGCCAGCCCCGAATTCCTAGCATTCCAGCCACACCATATACACCCCCACCCCCAGAGGGCAGCCAGTGGCCACAGTGGAGGCTGCATCCACCAGGCTGAGACCCTCATCAGCCCCTCCAAGAGTCTGCTCCTTCACTTAGGGCCAGGCTGCTCACCCTGTGCTGCTGGGTTCAGGGAGGTGGACAAACCGTACCGCCCACTTTAGCCTAAGAATCTCACTTGCCATGGAATCTCCAGGCAGTGAATCATTTTGAGCCAGCACTTAAGCAGCTTTCCACTGAGTCATCCTGAGGACTGTCAGGTTCACTAATCCTGACATATACTGTGTATATCCTTTGTTCTGATCCTGTCCCCATCTCGATGCTGAGGGAGAGGGGCTGCTAAACAACAGAGCTGTAAAGATGTGCTTATTGGAAGTCATTTGTATCAGGGCTCCCTTTGCTTCTCTGTCTCCACAAAGGCCTGAAGCACTCAGTAAAATCCTGCCAGTACCAACTCTTGATCTGTGTGTGCCCTCAGCTACATAGCTACCAAGAGTATATATTCTTTACTCCCAGTGGCAGTGCATGTTGGATTTCTTTTCCAGACCCTCCATGGATCCGTTTCCATTTGACGTCTTATAGACCAGGGGTCTGGAGAAGGAAGTGGCAACCTACTCCAGTATTCTTGCCTAGAGAATCCCATGGACAGAGGAGCCTGGTGGGCTGCTGTCCATAGGGTCGCACAGAGTTGGACACGACTGAAGCGACTTAGCATGCATGCATGCATGCATTGGAGAAGGAAGTGGCAACCCACTCCAGTATTCTTGCCTGGAGAATCCCAGGGACAGAAGAGCCTGGTAGGCTACTGTCTATGGGGTCGCACAGAGTTCAACACGGCTGAAGAGACTTAGCAGCAGCAGCAGACCAGGGGTCAGGATTTTTTTTTTTCTGCAAAGAATCAGATAGTAAATATTTTAGCTTTGCAGACCTACAGTCTCTGTTGCAACAACTCTTCTGTAGTATGAAAGCAGGCACAGACTATGTAAATGAATGGGCATGGTCCACTAAAACTTTATTTACAAGATAAATTGCAGATCAAATTTGACCCATGACCCCTGCTCTAGACACAATGGACTAAGTCCAATTAGTCAGGGAGACCTGGTTTCAGCTGTTCAAGGGACTACAAGGAAGGGACCACTGTTTTATCCTCAATTCCTTGGAGGAAGAGATTAAAAAAAAAAAAATCAAGAGTATTTTTCATCTTTCCCAATTTGAATATGAAAATCTGTTCTTGGTCAGATGTTGGATACCCTATAACAATCAGAATAGACTAAATTATGATACAGTCACAACCTACAAATCTCAGTGGCTTGAACCAACAAAGGTTTATTCCTACTCACACTGCATGTCTGTCTCAGCTCAGCACATATCATTCTCATCCGGGGACCCTGACTGACAGGGCCTTGCCATATGGAGATTAGTGCCAGTGGCATGGGACAGGAACAGAGCAAGTTGTGTCCTGCCTCTTATGTACTTCTGCCCAGAAGTGACACAATTACTTCTGTTCATGTGCCATTGCCTGGAGCAAGTCATGTGGCCACACTTTGACTACTGGGGGACTGGGAAGTACAGTGCTGCTGTGAGCCCAGCAGGAATAGAGGTGGAATATTGATAACCAGCCCTAATGTCTACCATACACTCTAGGAACTGCTTCCCCAGTTTCATCTTCATGTCCTTCCTTGCCTAGCTCTTAGGTGATCTGGCCTAAGGTCTATTTTCCCAACCCTGCCTGGTTTCACCTCAGTCTTGCTGGTCATTGACATTGACACATGAAGAGATAGCTTAGGAACTAAAGGACTAGGATAGTAATCATTCCTTTAAATGTTGTGGCGACCAGCCATGAACATGAAGTCAGACCTCCCAGCCAATTTCTTCAGGCCATTGGATCCAAGGATTGATTGTCCTTGGGCAACAGGCTTGAGAACAATTGGGCTTCTCATTCCTCTGGGTTTGATTTTACTTTACTTAATGGGAATTATAGGATTCCCTAAATATAGGGAATATAGGAATTTCCTTATAGCTCAGATGGTAAGGAATCTCTCTCCAATTCAGGAGACCTGGGTTCAATCCCTGGGTCAGGAAGAATCCCCTGGAGAAGGAAATGGAAACTCACTCCTGTATTCTTGCCTGGAGAATTCCATAGACAGAGGAACCTAGTGGGCTATGGGGTCTAGGGGTCTCAAAGAGTCAGATATGACTAAGCAACTAATACACACACACAATGGGAATTTGAATCCAAGCAGAAGTTCTCTGCATATTGACTCTGGGCATTTCCTGCCCTTCAGGCTATTGGAGAGCAGTTGTCAAGATGGAAGAGGGAGAATGAATGGTAGGAAGTGGTATTGGGGTATATTAATGCATTATTATGGGCTACCTTTCATGCATTGGAGAAGGAAATGGCAACCCACTCCAGTGTTCTTGCCTGGAGAATCCCAGGGACAGGGAGTCTGGTGGGCTACCATCTATGGGGTTGCGCAGAGTCGGACATGACTGAAACGACTTAGCAGCAGCAGCAGCATGGGCTACCTTGAAACTTACAGTGAATGATTTCAGGGGAGGGAGTAAAGATGGAATAATTAGGATAAGCTAATTGCTCTGACAGTCCCAACATCTCAGTGGCTAAACACAACAAGGGCAATGCTGTGGGGAGGGAAGGGTCTGCTCCATGCAAGACCACCCTCCCCAACTCATGACAACGAAAATTGTCTCCCAACATTGCCAACCGTCCCTTGGGGGGAACATCAACCTCAGTTGAGAACCACTGCCATTGTCCCAAAGTATTTGCATACATACCTTCACTTCCCAGAATCCTCGTCTTGAGTTATATGTATTTCAACATTTCTTGTAGACGTGGGTGTTGGAGACAAAGATTATGGTTGGTAGGGAACACAGTTATAAGATCATTTGCATTTGTACCCCCATGGGACATAGATTGAGGCAATGTGGAACCAACACTGTTCACATACAGCCAGAACTGGAGTAAAAGGCCTTTTCAAGACCCATTAACCTTTGAGAAGCCAACTCAGTTCTAGGGCTATGGAAGGTTCTGAAGAAATGAGCTCTACCACCAGAAGCCCTAAAGCGGTGGTGCTTCTCAAACCTGAATGTACACACGAAGCCCTGGGAATTTGCAGATGCTGATTCAGGAGATCTGGATGGGGGAGGTGGTCTGAAATTCTGCATTTCTAACTAGTTCTCAGGTGACACTAATGCTGCTGGTTCCCATACAACATCTGAGTAGAGTGTTGGTGATCTGTGAGAAGAGAAGCTGACCATCCAACACCATTTGTAGTTCTATAGAGGGAATTGTTCTGTTCCAAGATGATTTCTTTGGCTGAGTAACTAATAAGGAAATCTGAAGTGTTTAAAACATCCCTTCCCTTTCCCATTCTCAAGAAGGTACAACCCAGTGTTATAGCTTCGTCCCCCACCCTTTCTCTCATTCTCCCCAACCATTTGAGGGTAACATGAGTTGAGGTATTCAGGTACTTCCTTTTGATCCACTACCTTCTTTTTTTTAGATCTTCTCTGTGGCTGTATGTGTGATGGACAGAGTGGTTTCCTTTTCAGAGGCAACAGTGAGAAGAACTTAGGAAAAGCAATTAGAGTGACAAAAAAAGATTTAGTGTTGGGGGCTATTTTATCCCAGCTGTAGATTCAGATAAGGCAACCTAGATCTTGGGAGCAGTGCCCTGGAGCTCCACGTCTTGGGCCTGAGACCTTGTCTCCAGTTCTGGTTTGATCACTTCCTAACCTTAGTTTCCTCAGCTGTAAAGGAAGATAATAACAATGTCTACCTCGAAAGGTGGCTATGGGAGGAGAAAAGAGCTAATGAACATGAATATACAACATAAATATGAGTCAGTAATGATCAGGCGCTAGTGTTATTGATGCTACTAATGCAGTTACTGTTAACTGTGGCTTTCAATTCTTTTCTGCCTCTAGATTATCTGCCTGTGCCTCACTCCCATCAGTGACGTTTCTCACTCTGCTCAGTGATTCCCAATCTAGGATGGGCCGATGAGGGGAGCCTGAAAACTGCTCCCATCGGAGAGTGTGGTCCACTTGAGAACTGAGGTCCTGTTTTGAGAATTGCTGGTCCAAAGCTGTGATTGAGCCTCATACTGCTTTTTCTAGCCTTGGCAAATCCAAAGATGGTAACAAACCTTGTGTACTTACTTAATCTTTGACCTCTTCAATCACCTTCCCCTCTCATAGCTTTATAATGAGGAGAGGGGCCATCGTATGAATGCCTGACTGCCAGAAGAAGAATCCCACTTTCAAACTGGAAATTTGCATGCATCGGTGACATGTCTTTAGTATTCATGCTTCCATTTTCTGAGGGACAGTCACCACCCCATGGCAATCAGCGATGGAGTCCTTTTAAATCTAACATGTCCTTTTGTTCTCTATATTGTGTACGCTCACCTTGTTCCTCTTTGCCTGGCAGGAACTTTGGCTTCAGTTCTTAAAGGATTTCCTAGGAGGAGAAACAGGATACTTTCTACTTTCCTCTAGTAGTTTGGTGACATGGCAGACAGATGTGCTGCCTCCTCGGGTCTCCAGGAGGAGGTGGACTGCGTCTTCCCAACAGCGCTGGACTGTTCCAGCAGCCCTGAGGCTTCATCTGCCACCGCCTCCCCTGTAGCCTCTGCCAATGGCCTCCAGGGACCAGTTTCTGAAGCCTGCTGCTAACACTTTTCCAAACACAACAAAAAGCCTGTTTGGGGATAAGTTTTCTCAATTAATCCTCAAGTACTGAATGCCTCTTTTCTTCCTTTAGTCTGTAATGTGATAGCAATAGGCTCTTTCACTAGCCTCCTGATAAGTCCTCCCTCCAAGCCCACGGCCTCTCCACTCATCCCAGCACAGTCTTCCAGAAATGTAAATCTCCATCAAACAACTGCTTTGCTCAGATCACTTTACTGGCTTCTCACCGTGTACAGGAACAATCCAAACTCCACGGCTGGACTTCTTTGTCCAGTGCCTAATGTCACTGGGCTGTAGTTGCAAGGCCCAGACTGTATGTTTCATTAATAATGCTCTAGAGTATTTCACAGGGGGTGTTTTCTCTTGCCTTGCAGAGGTTGCACATGAAAGAAAGAAAGAAAAGATTCAGAAGATGCTATGTAGCTGGGTTGGAGAAACATTCAGCTAGGTCTCAGCTGAAGGCTGAATGACCAGAAGTGGCAGCCGGGCCTCAATTCAGTACTTTAGAGTATCCATGAGATGGCAAACATCCACAGCCTCAAAATATCTAACTACTCTATGTGGTGTAGGGCAGGACTTCCCAAAGGGTGTTCCTGGGATATTCATAGCTGTTAAACAGAAGAGAGGGCCTTGCCAGGTGGCTCAGTGGTAAAGAATCTACCTGCAAAGCAGGAGATGCAGGAGACACGGATTTAATCCTTGGATCAGGAAGATCCCCTGGAGGAGGGCATGGCAACCTGCTCCAGTATTCTTGCCTGGAGAATCCCATGGACAGAGGAGTCTGGCAGGCTACAGCCCATGGTGTCGGAAAGAGTCGGACAGGACTTAGCGACTCAAAAACAACAGATGAGAAAAAAGAGGTCTGGTGGCTCAGGAAAGTCAGTTGGAGAAAATGCTGGGTTCTAGTTAAATGGGTTTCTTTACTCTGGGATTTCTGAGATCATCTTTAACACACCGAGAAGGATATTGTGAGCAGACTGTGGATCTTTTCCCAACTGTATCTGAAGCACAGAATTTTGTTTTCACAGAGCATCTTGTGGACTAGTAGTGCTCTGCACAGCAGACTTGGGAAATGCTGGTGTCGGCAATACAAAGGAATGCTTGACCGCACTCCCCGCTGTCTCGACCAGATGCCTCACATTGTTTCTGTAAATGCTGCTTGAGGGTACTGACTAATTTGTCCATTTCAAAGGGTCATTGACCTTCAAAAAAAAAAAAAAAGCCTGGTTCCCAAAGGTTTAGAACTAACCAAGTAACAGTAAAACTCATTGTTAATTTATTTAGGGAGAAGAGGAAGACAGTGAGTGACACACGTTACCACAAAACCTGTCATTAACAATTAGGTGTCATGCAGAAGAGTTGATTTAACATTTTCATCTCAACTGCAAGTCCACTTATTACAGCACTGGATAATTTAAAAATTAAAAAGAAAAACATCATATCATTAGCAAAAGAAAAAGAAGAACCTATCAGATCCACTGCATACGGGGTTGTTTGTGTTGGGCTACACACCCAAGTTCAGATGAACATTTGATAATTAGTCCCTGAAAACAAAGGGATTTGTGTTTTATCTTCTTCCTCAGTTGTTTGACTATCTTAGCAGGCTTCTCTTGCTCTCAGGTTTTGTGGCTCTGTGTAAAATTAGGAAACCTAAGTTTGAATCCTGGCTTTGGCACTAAATAATGGTGTCCCCTTGAAGGCTCTAGGTCTCATTTCCATCTCTGAAGAGAGAAGGCCATTTCCAGTTTCCTCTTGGAGATGTACATGGGAAACCCGAGAAGGGTAATGAGATTGGAATGGTCCATGGGCTGAATAATGGAGCTGACGATAAAGCTGTTCAGTAAAGTGGAAGAAGACACTTTGACAGGAAAGAGCGTAGAAGTTCCAGTAACAGCCCTCAGCAAACAGATTCGATTATGGGACAATTTCACCAGTAACAGCCCTCAGCAAACAGTGTGCTAGCCTCTCAGAAAATGAGTGTGCCTAGCCCTGAGGTGAAACCCACAGGCTCCTTGCTTTGTATTAAAATGGGGGGGGGGGGTTCAGCTCCTTTGGGTCATGGAATGCTTGGAGTATCTAATGGTACCTACAGACCATTCTTCCTGAAGACAGCATGTACACTCAGATGCTCAAAACTCACTTCAGAATCATTCTCTATAGTCCTATTTATTTACCTCCAAGTCTCTTAAGACTTAAAAACCACCTCACCCCTGGAGGTATACCCTTACCACTTAACAAAATTAGTAATAGACCCTCAACATTCGAAGACATGTCACTATTTGGATGTTTGTCCCTTTGTTCCAGTGCTAGAGATAGACAGGTCAAGACAGAAGCCCTGCCTCCTTTGCATTTGGTCATCACTCAGCAAGCAGTCCACTGTTAGCAAGTGCTAGACTGTAGGGTACAGACAGGCAGACCAGTAGAGTTACTGCCAGAAATCAGAGTCTGTTTGACAGATGGTGAGGGCTGGGTAGGATTTGAAGAGGCAGAGGACCGTCAGTGGTGGTAGTTGGGTCTAGCATGAGTCAGGGAAGAGCTGGCAAGAAACACAGTGGGGGCCAGGACTGGCTGCTCTGAGGTAGAGTGTTCTTTAGCCAAGGGGAGGCATCTCCAAGATGTGCTTTATCACCCTGGCTAGGCCATGCCGTGATGCTGCTCCATATCCAGCTTTAGCTCCGAGTGCTTGCCCACAGGCAGGTGACCGACACAGTGAAGCTAGAACTCCTACCTGAGAGGCAGCAAATCACAAGCTGAGGGGTCTCTCCTGGGTTGGCAGAACTCTCACGGGGTGTTTAAGCTCTGGACACCAGACTGCTGGAGCAGACTCAGTTATTCATCTTTTTTTGCCTTCAGATGGACTGCCCTTGGTAACCTGGAGATAATCAGAATTAACTGTCCATGTTGCATGTAGCTTCTTTTCTCCCTAGTAAGTGTTAGTCGCTCAGTCATGCCCGACTCTTTGCGACCCCATGGACTGCAGCCCTCTGTCCATGAGATTTTCCAGGCAAGGATACTGGAGTGGGTTGCCATTTCCTTCTCCCGGGGATCTTCCCAATCCAGGAATCGAAGCCCGGTCTCCTGCACTGCAGGCAGATTCTTTACCAACTGAGCTACAAGGGAAGCCCTTTTCTCCCTAAGCCTTTTCAAAAAGTAGAATGTGTTTGCTTCTCCTCTGTTCCTGTGAAGTAGAAGCAAGTGAACCGACTAACCCCAACCAACACATACATATTCACGAATGCAGAAAGTTCTTTAGGAACTGAGGCCTAGAGATGCAAAGTGACAGTGGTCCCATCACACAGCCAGTCAGTGGCCCAACCCAGCCAAAAATACCTGTGCTCTTCTTCTTTCCCAGATGGAGTGCCCGGCCTGCCAGCACCCTGCTTGCCTCCCAGAGGCAGACTCACCTCTTGCACAAAACCTTTCCTCCAGCCCTCCTTCTCTGCATCTGTCTGACAAGACAGCATTTTCAGGCAGGGTCAGCTACTGACTGACAGGAGCTGAAACATGAATGGAAGTGGGATGAAAAACAGCCCACAGATGGGTTCCGGATGAAAAGGGGTATGGGCAGATGACTGTTTCCTCTCACTCAACACCTTCTTGGTTGGGACAGAGTGTTGTGTCTGTCTATATAGCTGCAGAGTGATCTGCTGAATCTGCTGCAGGAATTTCCTGGCCCGGGACCCCATGAGGATTGCCCTGGGGGTCGGAGTAGGGAGGCCACTAGTTGTGCTAAAGAGCCTCCTTAAAGATTCCAAATGGGAAAGCCCTCCTCGCATTGGCCCCCTGCTTTAGCTCAGCTGTCTGGCAGACTTACCGCATCTCCCAAGGCAGATAACCCATGGACAAGATGATAACTGGGGATCCACCCCCACGACCCCTTTGAGCTTCTCCCTTGGCTTTTTCATTTACTTTTGCTATTCTTGACCTGCCTCCCTGTCACCAGGATATACGGCACCTTCATTTTGTCCAGGCTTGCCCGGTGTTGATACTCAGCCTTTGTGTCTGCATTGTAGGAAGTTTCATCTTTTAGGGTTTGGGGAAAAAGATTTATCTGAGATATAATTCACATACTATTTATCCTTTTAAAGAGTACAGTTAAGTTGGTTTTAGTGTATTTGCAAGATATTGCAACCACTGCCACTCTCTAATTCCAGAATATTTTCATCATCCCCAAAAGGAAGTCCCATACCCGCTAGCAGTCAGCAGTCCATTTTCCCCTCCCCTCAGCTCCTGGCATGCACTGAGCTTCTTTCTGTCTCTGTGGATTTGCCTATTGTGGATACTTCATAAATATGAAATCATACAGTATGTGACCTTTTGTGTCTGGCTTCTTTTACTAAGCATAATGTTTTCAAGGTTCATCCGTTCTAACTGAAATATATGTCATTGTATGATACACCACATTTTGTTTATCAATTCGTCCATTAATGAACACTGGGCAATTTCCACCTTTTGACTATTGTGAATAATGCTGCTCTAAACATTCATGTACAGGGATCTGTTTGAATCCCTCCTTTCAGTTCTCTTCAGTTTATACCTAGAAGTGGGATTACTGGTTCATATGGTAACTCTAGGTTTAACTTTGGAGGAATTGCCAAGCTTTCTGGCACAGCAGCTGTACCACTTGACATTTTTACATTCCCACCAGTAGTACAAAATTTCCATTTTTCTCCACGCCATCACCAACAATTTATTATTCTCTTTTTTATTGTAACCATCCTGGAGGGTGCAAAGTGGTGTCTTGCTGTGGTCTTTGTTCTCCCCACCATTACCACCTTGCTCTTTATTGGTTGTTCCAATCTTCAGTATTCATTACCATGAACTTATTAAGCCTTTGGGAAGGTCAGGGCCCTACCCTAACTAGTGCTTGAAGTTGGGCCATATTGAGCATTCTGGCAAAGCAGAAAAGAAGAAGAAGAGAGGTTAGGGACACAGTGAACTTGCCACCTTTGGAAGCTCTACCGTAGCAGGAGCAGTCTGCTCTACTAGTCCTTTTTCTTTCCTCCAAAGAGACCTTTGAATGCAAAAGTATTAGTAATACTTGGACAAGGCTTCCCTGAAGAGATGAGACCAGAGCTGGGCCATGGAGAGTGGATAGAAGCAAAATGGATGAAGGTTGAAAGGGGAGAGGCATTCTGAACTGAAAAATATGAACTACTTTCCAAAGAACAGCTCAGTTACTGAACCAGAGCAGAGATGAAAATCAAACCAGTTAACAGTGGCTTTTGTTTAGCATGCAGCAGGAGGGGAGACTGGAAATGATGGCCCGAATGCAGGGGGAGAATCAGTTTCTTTTCCCTTCAGGACCACTAAATCACAGACACACTGCTGACACTTCTGACCCATAGACCCACCTCTCTGAAACCCTCAGAAAATCCAACACAGAGACTATGAGTTTGATAGATGGCTCTGGCCAGAACTCAGGTACTCAGCTAAAGAAGTCTCTCCTGGTGGGCTTCCCACTGAAATGGGGGGGAGGGGCAGATAGGGCAGATGGGTTGGTTGGAAGCTGAGGCATAGAAGGATTCTTGGTGAACATGATGACAGAAGTGGTTCTAGTCACCACTCAGAATCTGGCAATATTTGAGAAGTCCTACAGGGCAGTGAAAGACAGTCATCTTAGTTTGGGCTGCTGTAATAAAAATATCAGAGACTAATGGCTTAAACAACAAACGTTTATTTCTCACAGTTCAAGGGGCTGGAAAGTCAAGGTGCCAGCAAATCTGTTGAGAGATCACTTCGTGGTTCAGAGATAGTCATCTTCATCCTGTACTCTCATAGCTGAGAGCAGAGATCATCTTCCCATTGTCTCTTATAAGGGCACAGTCCCATTCATGAAGGCCCCAACTCTCACAGACTTCACCTCACATTGGGGATTAGGTTTCCAACATAGGGATTTGGTGAAAAGGACACAAACATTCAGTCTATAACAGGCACTGTAAGGACTACACAGCCCCAGATTGTTTCCATTACCAACCTGCTTTCTGCCTTCCAGAAACCGTATCATTGCAGATAATAGTAATATAACAATAACAGCATTCAATGAGCACCTGTATGCACCTGGTACTGTGCTGAGCACATTATGTGTCTTACCTCATTTCATCTTTACAACAACCTATGAGATGGGTATTATCAGCCCCATTTTATAGATAGGTGAACTGAGGCTCAAGAATGTTAAATGATTTGCTCAGCTATTAAGTGGTAACTAGTAGTGGAGGTGGAATTTGAGCAGTTTGGACACTGGACAGCTCTCAGAGGCTGTGTTTTCAGTGATTGCCCTCACACTGAGCCTTAAATTCTGGAATGTTTCACATTACTTGCCTTGTTCTCTATAGCTTCATTATAAATAAAGCAGCAAGGGCCTAAGGTACAATTTAATTATCTAGAAAAAGAATCTATTTTCAGGATTTCCCTGGCAGTCCAGGTAAGACTCTCTGCTTCCACTGCAGGGGGTATGGGTTCAATCCCTGGTGGGGCAACTAACATCTCGTATGCCACAGGGCCAAAAAATAAAATAAAATAACCTATTTCCTATTTTCCAGTGTTGTCTTCCATTGGCACTGTGGTATGAATTAGTCAAAAAGTGCTAACCTTCTCCTACCCCCAGCAAGGCCTCAATGTGATAGGACACAGAACAGTTAAGTTTTTATGGAGGAGGAGATTTGGGGGAAGATCTTAAAATCATAGTCCTCTGCCTAAGGACAACAGGTCTTGATAAGTCAACACTTTGAGCAGCCCAAGGCAAAAGAAGTGATAATGTTTGGAGTGCTGAAAGGAAGAAATCTAAATGGTAGGCTTTAGCTGATGGACCTGTTTGAAGCAATACCTTTGATTTCAGTGAGCCTCCCAAGGAAAAACTCACCTGCATGCCCATGGCCTCAGAGGGTAAGCAAGTTCCTTTTTAGAAGGGAGCTATAGACACCCACTATTTGGGATGCATTAATTGTGCAAGATGAGTCACGTCCCTGCTGTAGGCTCTGACCTAGCCTAATCAGGATGAGGGCCCGGCTGTTCTTCCCTCCACTACAGTGGTGCTCCGTGGAGGAGCACCGGAGATTTCCCATCAGCACCCTTATTTAAAACTATCTGTTTCAGAAAGCAATGCAATAGCCCCCCACTCTCCCCAAAGGGGCTAAAGCCATCTCATTGTAGTCACACTGGGAACATGGAGTCCTAGCTAAGGTCTGTCCCAGTAGTAGGAATTGAGTTGGGTTTCTATGACCAGGATTGATTTTCTGTGGTTGCTTCTTTTTTAATTTTTCCATACGTTCTCTTGGTTTATTTATTTTTAAAAAAAATTTTACTGGAGTATAGTTGCTTTACAGCTAGTTTGTACTGTACAGCAAAGTGAATCAGCCACGTGGTGTGCATATGCACTAGTGCGTGAGGACTAAGTTGCTTCAGTTGTGTCTGACTCTTTTCAACCTGAAGAACTGTGGCCTGCCAGGCTCCTCTGTCCATCGGATCCTCCAGCAAGAATACTGAAGTGGAATGCTATGCCCTCCTCCAGGGGATCTTCTTGACCCAGGAATCAAACCTGCATCTCCTGTGTCTCCTGCATTTCGGTGAATTCTTTAACACTGAGCCATGGGCGAAGTCTGTGTATGCGTATATCCCCTCTTTTTTGAATTTCCTTCCCATTTAGGTCACCACAGGGTATTGAGTAGAGTTCCCTGTGCTATACAGCAGGTTCTCGTCAGTTACCTGTTTTGTACATCATGACATATATATGTCAATCCCAATCTCCCAGTTCATCCCACTTCCCTTCTTACTTACCCTCCTGATATCCATCCATTTGTTCTCTATATTGGAAGGGACCCAAAATGGTCATCAAGTCTAGCCCCTGGCCTTGAATTAGAATTTTTTTAAGTATAAACTCTTCAAATTTAGTTTTTCAATGCAAAATACATTTGTATCACTTAAGAATGTAAATGCTTAGGTATATATGTGTATATATGATCATATGTATTTATGTTCATAGCTGTGCTGTGCTTAGTCACTCAGTTGTGTCTGACTCTTTGTGACCTCATGGACTAGAGCCTACCAGGCTCCTCTGTCCATGGGGATTTTCCAACCAGGAATACTGGAGTGGGCTGCCATGCCCTCCTCCAGGGAATCTTCCCAACCCAGGGATCAAACCCAAGTCTCCCCCATTGCAGGCAGATTCTTTACCATCTGAGACACCAGGGAAGCCCAAGCCAACTACTGAAGTGGGTTGCCTATCCCTTCTCCAGGGGACCTTCCCAACCCAGAAATCGAACCAGGATCTCCTGCATTGCAGGCGGATTCTTTACCAGCTGAGCTACCAGGGAGGTCCTTATGTTCATAGAGTATGTGTAAAAGTATTCAGTAAGATGTCTAATTCACTCCTGTCCCACAATCCATCCAGTTCTTACCCTTCCTCTCAAAACGTAGCCCCCCCTTATAACTTTTAGTATTTTCCTATGTATCCTTCCAGATTTTCTTTATGAAAATATAAGTAAGTGTGAATATAAACTCTTTCAAAAATATATTCTTTTTACATAAAACACAGTGTATTATCTGAATCATTTTTCACTTTGCAGTTTTTTTATTTAATAATCTATTTTTTGTATTAGCACATAGAAAGCTTATTCATCCTTTTATACAGCTGCATACTATTCATTGTATTAATCAGCCATCATGTATTTAACCAGATGTCTACTGATGAACACAGAAGTTGTTTCCAACCTTTTGCCATCACAAACGATGGCGCAATGAATAACTTAGATTTTTCACACGTGTGTGAGTATATCTGTAGTGTGAATTCTTAAAAGTAGGATTGCTCGGTGAAAAATACGTATATTTTAAAACTGAATGATATTGCTAAATAGCCTCCATAGTATTTGTATAAATTCTCCACAGCTTTACCAAGAGAGTTTATTAATCAAACTTTTGAGTTTTTGCAAACCTCATAATTTAGTGTAGTTTTTTTCCATTGATGTGTGACATATTTATTTCAGGTGTGCAACATAATGATTCAATATCTGTTTATATTTCAAAAATGATCAACTCAGTAAGTTTAGTTAACATCTATATATTTAAAATTTTATATATAAAATTTTTTTTCTTATTTTGAGGACTTTTAAGATTTATTCTCTTAGCAACCTTAAAATATACAGTTCAGTTCAGTTCAGTCACTCAGTCGTGTCCAACTCTTTGCTACCCCATGAACCACAGCATGCCAGGCCTCCCTGTCCATCACCAACTCACGGAGTCCACCCAAGCCCATGTCCATTGAGTCAGTGATGCCATCCAACCATCTCATCCTCTGTCGTCTCCTTCTCCTGCCCTCAATCTTTCCCAGCATCAGGATCTTTTCAAATGAGTCAGTTCTTCGCATCAGGTGGCCAAAGTATTGGAGTTTCAGCTTCAACATCAGTCCTTCCAGTGAACACCCAGGACTGATCTCCTTTAGGATGGACTGGTTGAATCTCCTTGCAGTCCAAGGGACTCTCAAGAGTCTTCTCCAACACCACAGTTCAAAAGCATCAACTCTTCGGTGCTCAACTTTCTTTATAGTCCAACTCTCATATCCATATATGACCACTGGAAAAACCATAGCCTTGACTAGACGGACCTTTGTTGACAAAGTAATACACTCTTATTAACTACACTCACCATGAGGTACATCCCATCCCCATCAATTTTGTGAACCTCCTTTACCCATTTCACCCATCCCCCTAACCCCCTGCCTTTGGCAACCACCAGTCTGTTCTCTGTATCTACAGGCTTGGGGTTTATTTTTCAGATTCCATGTATAAATGAGATCATATAGTATTTGTCTTTCTCTGTCTGGCTTATTTCATTTAGCATAATGTCCTCAAGGTCCATTTATGTTGTTGCCAATGGCAAGATTTCGTTCTTTTTTATGGCTGAATATAATTCCATTGTGTATGTGTGTGTGTGTATGTGTGCCTGTGTCTCAAGGGAATTAAAGGGACCATAACATTTCAAGCCCTTTACCTTCATCTCCATATTCCCCGCTCCACCACCACCTCCGAAATGGCCTGTGGATGTGCTGGAACTACACCACTAGAATGAGACAGAACCAGACTAGAAACACTGTCTTCAGAATCAGCCATCAAAAATAAAATAGGAACCAGAGTAACAATAGCAATGGCAAAAAAGGGGAGGGCTCAGAGTCGAGGAGATTAGCGATCATGGTTAGGAGCTCCGGAGAGGTTTGCATTTATTTCATAAACACTGAGAGCTGATTTATCTCCTGACTTACAAGAGGCCTTTCTGACTAGCCAAGCACTGGCCTGCTAAGGAAGTAGAAATTTGAGGGTGGGGAGAGTGGAGAAGAGAGCCACCAGCATGAAGACTTTGGGTTTCAAAGGATAGGAAGAGGGGCAGTGCCAAGAGGGGAGAGAATGGTATACCAGAGGACATGGGAAAGGACCACAGACTTCTTGGTAAAAATTACCAGTCACTCTGAAGGGGGGAAAAAAAATATGTCATCAGGTTATTCACACTAAGATATTACTGACAATGTGTATCCTCTCAGAGAAGTTTTGGGATTATAATACCTGACTGGCAATAGACAGGGCTTCCCAGGTGGCACTAGTCGTAAAGAACCTGTCTGCCAATGCAGGAGACATAAGAGATGTGAGTTTGATTCCTGGGTCAGGAAGATCCTCTGGATGAGGGCGTGGCAACCCAATCCAGTGTTCTTGACTGGAGAATCCCATGGAAAGAGGAGCCTCGCTGGCTACAGTCCTTGGGGTTGCAAAGAGTTGGATGTGACTGAAGTGACTTAGCACGCACACATGGCAATAGACAGTCACTTAATCCAAAAGAATGGACTTCTAATGATGGCATTATAGGCATCAGTGAAAGAAAAAGTGGTTAGAAACATTGAATATAAGGGGATGTTTTCAGAGCACCACAGAAGTCAGAGTTCTACTTACATAGATCATCCCTCTTTTTGCAACACAACTGTAATCAGATGGCTGAATGCTTGTCTGCATACTGGCAGTATCCTTCTTCCACTCCTCCCCAGAGTGCTGTGTGCAATTTAACTGGGAATGGGAGGCTAGAAGCCATGGAGCCTGGTCACTTCTGTTGGAGCATTCCCCTGAGGGGCCCTGAAGCCAGTCTTGCTTCAGACTGATTTTCTGCCAGTTTTTGGCCAGGAACACAGGATGCATTCTAAGGATAGCTGGGTAGAAGCCCAACCACCTTGGAAAATCTAAAAAGCTGGAATGTACAGTCCAAGGTGGTTGTTCTTGCCTTTGCAGTTCCTTGCATGCTGTGTTGGCCTTCAGAGATGCCAGGAGAGATTTGAGTTCCATATTCTTAGATAGAAAAGCTGAGGCCCAAAGAGGTAAAGTGACTTGTGCAAGGTTATGGGAAGTGGTGCCCAAGATTGGATTATGACTCAATGATCCTGCCACCCTCTAGATTTTAAAAAAATTCCTTTAGTAAAAATCAAATGTATCTTAAGGTTACAGCATGCTGATCCTATAGACATGTTGAAATGGTTACCACAGTTAAGCTAATGAACATCATCTCATTTATTTTTTGATGAGAGCATCTGAAATCTACTTTCTTAGCAAATTTTCAGTATACAATACAGTATTATTAATTATAGCCAACATGCTGTACTTTAGATGTCTGGACTTACTCATCCTACATACCTGCAATTTTGTACCCTGTGACCAGTATCTCCCCATTTCTCACACCTCCCTGCCCCTGGTAACCACCATTCTAATCTCTGCTTCTATTTATTTCTAAGATTTCACATATAAGTGAGATTATGTCATTTTTTTCTTTCTGTAACTGGCTTACTTAGTAGGATGTCCTCCAGGTTAAACCATGTTGTTGCAAATGGCAGGATCTCCTTTTTAAGGCTGAATAATATTCCGTTGTGTGTGTATGTATATCTATATCTATATACATGTATAGGAAATATGTGTGTATATATATATATGAGAAATATATATATATATAAGAAATATATATATATGCATGTATATATACAGGATATATATATATATATATATAGGAAATAAATATATGTTTATAGGAAATGGCAATGCACTCCAGTATTCTTGCCTGGAGAATCCCATGGACAGAAGAGCCTGGCAGACTACAGTCTATGGGGTTGCAAAGAGTTGGACATGACTGAAGTGACTTGCACACAGACACATGTATATGCACTATAATTTCTTTATCCGTTCATCCAAGGATATGGGGTATAGGATGGACACCCTTAGGCTGTCTCCCTATCTTGGCTATTATGAATAATGCTGCAATAAACCTGAAAGTGCAGATATCTCTTCCAGGGACTGATTTTGTTTCCTTTCTGCTCCCCAGTTTTAACACACATGGTGTGAAAAGAGTACAAATTCAAGGCACGAAAACTGTATTTCCTTGTTGACTCTTCTGTTAACAGCAGTGTGACATGGACCAAATCTTTTGAGGTATCAGTAGCCTCATTCTCATAATTCTCACTCCCCCATTCTGTTAGGGATATTAGAAGAATGAAATCATAAAACATGAGAAGTTGTTAAGATAAATTTTTTGTGTAAAACTAGCATTAAGCATCACCACAACTGGTTTCTTTTGTTTGATTCTATTTTGTCTTCCTCGTTTTTGCTTTCTCCCCATCTCCTGTTGAGTAGATTAATAGACTCCATGCGGGATTTCTCTGAAGACTGTTACAAGAAAGACTCTCAAAATCAAGGCTCGCTGGAAAACCTCACCCTACACAGTTGCCTCCTCATTGATTCCTCAGTAGAAGACACAGTTCAGAACTCAGCCCACATTCTCTTGAGGCAAAAAAAAAAAAAAAAATCCCAAACTTTTTTATTTCTTTCAGTATTCCAAATACTCACCAGCTTCTGTAAGTCATGGTGAATATTGTTTTATAGGTCACCCTAGTTTTCCTTCACCACAAAATACAGAGACTTGGTATTATTAGGGCCCAGGGGGCAAATGGCCTGCTCCTGTACTCTCTCCATTGGGTTTCACTCATGTATGCCAGCTGCAGCTGTCTGGTTGTGTGTGTACTTTGGGCAGGAATAGAGAGTCAGCCCAGGCCAAAAGGTATGAGTTAGACTCTCGCTCAGATTTAAAACTTTTTCTTTTGAAACAAAATGAAGGAACTTTCTTTGTATCCTGTAAGGGGTCTTTAATAAGTACTTAACCACAAAGGAGAGATTTACTCAGAAATTGAAGTTAGATCAACTTATATAGCAAAGTATAGAATTGAGTTAGTTACTCTAATCACTGAAGCCAAAGAAAGTGTGATGTTTTCTGGGTATTTGAGGCCATACATTCTACAGGGATAACACAGCTTTCATGTTCTGTGGTTTGAGTTTTAAATTAAATGGTCCTTTCCTTGTGACATGTTTGAAGTGATTGGCACCCTAGGAGGTAAGACTCTTGAATCAGTCAGGTCCTGGTGCTACCATTAACAAGTTGTATGACCTTGGGAGTCAATTCATTTCTTAAGCCTTAGTTGCCTCATCAGCAAAATGGGCATACTTTAATGTCTACGTCAGAATGTTCTTATTAATAACCAGTGATGTAAAGCCTAGCATATTATTTGGGGCTCGATAAATGGTAACTCTTATTTTATGATGATGATGGATATTATTACTAGTCCTTGTAATTTTTAACTACATTCTGAGAACAATTTTATTTTTTTTAAGTTATATTAAGGCATCATTTACGCCCCCCCCATTAAATTGACTCATTTTCATTATAGTTTTGAGTCATGGGAAAGAAAGGATGGTCTCTTAAAAAAACATTTTTATTGAATTATAATTTACTGTATTGTGTGTTTTTCAGGCATACAGAAAATTGATTCAGTTATACATATATTTTTTCAGGTTATTTTCCACTATAGGTTATTATAAGACACTGAACACAGTTCCTTGTATTATATAGTAAATCCTTGTTGCTTATTTACTTTATGTATATTAGTTGGTATCTATTAACCCCATACTCCTAATTTATCCCTTTCGCCTCTCCCTTTTCTCTTTGGTAACTGTAAGTTCATTTTATATGTCTATGAGTCTGTTTCTGTTTTGTATATAAATTCATTTATATTATTTTTTTAGATTTCATATATAAGTGATAGCATACAGTATTTGTTTTTCTCTCCCTGACTTACTTCAGTTAGTATAATCTCTAGGCCTACCCATGTTGCTGCAAATGGCAATATTTCATTCTTTTATTATGGATTAGTAATATTCCATTGCATATTGTGTTGGCCAAAAAGTTCTTTAAGTTAGTGAATACTTTGTTCGATGAAGTTCTTAGTAAAAATGAAAAATGTGTCTTTTATTTTTACTTTAACCCAAATGAAATTTTGGCTTACTCAGTACCACATCTTATTTATCTTATTTATATTGATGGACATTTATGTTACCTGCATGTCTTGGCTATTGTAAATAGTGCTGCTATGAATATTGGAGTACAATGTTCTTTTTGAATTATAGTTTTCTCTGGATATATGCCCAGGAGTGGGGTTGCTGGATCATATGACAACTCTGTTTTTAGTTTTTAAGGAACCTCCATACTGTTCTCCATAGTGAGTGTACCAATTTACATTTCCACCAACAGTGTAGGAGAGTCCCAGGATGGTCTAACTCTCCAAGCTTCCTTGTCAGGAAACACACAACTCTCCTTATTTCTCTTCCCCACTATCCCGCAGCAAGTACTTTTCAAGCTCTGCTTGTATCTATTGTTAATCTGTACACTGATGATTAGTTTAATCTGGGCACTTGTTCAAGAAAAGGGAACTTTTGCTGGTCCTTCAAAATCAGACAGGACTTCAGTAGATGGAAAAGAGGAGGAGGAAGGGGGCCATCTTGGTGGAGGCACTGAAAACAAGCAGACTCCAGAGGCTGGAACAAGCACATGCCAAGTGTAATAAAACATGGGAGACGGTAAAGTTACCAGGGTAGTTATAATACGTGGTTCCTCATCTGAAAAGACTCCCTCCCTCGAGATAAGTTAATACCTTCTTTATCTAAGACTGGTAGCTCCATCATGGCAGGAGCCTTGTCTTTCTTCGCTAATTTCTGCCTAGTCCTATCACAGTGTCTGGTACATAGTGAAGTTGCTTAGTCATGTCTGACTCTTTGCGACCCCATGGACTGTAGCCTACCAGGCTTCTCCGTCCAAGGGATTCTCCAGGCAAGAATACTGGAATGGGTTACCATTTCCTTCTCCAGGGGATCTTCCCGACCCAGGGATTGAACCTGGGTCTCCCGCATCAGAGGCAGACGCTTTAACCTCTGAGCCACCAGGGATGCCCACATAGTAGGTGCTCAATAAATGCCAAACAAGTGAAGGGTTGGATGGTTGGTCATGTTAGTTGTTATTCCTGTCTGGCTGCTTTAATATTATCGAAGTCATCAGCCCCTGAATCAGGGACTATTTTTAACTCCTTCTGTGTGGTACAGCCCCACCTGCTGTTTGTTTGGGGATTTGTGAAATTCTTTGCAATGATGCCAATACTTGGTGTGGTTTTTTTCCACCCCGTCCCAGAAGACTCCTTACCCCCAGCGAACAATAAAATGACCAGCAAGTCGTGTGAATACAACGGGACCACTTACCAACACGGTGAACTGTTTATGGCTGAAGGGCTCTTTCAGAACCGGCAACCCAACCAGTGCACCCAGTGCAGCTGCTCGGTAAGACTCTGTATTTCAATGTCCTCTACCCACATAAGAGCTCTTCCATACACATACCCTTAGTTTGAGCCTACACTGTAGGGTACTTGATTGAAAGAGGATGAAGCACATCTAAATCCTAAGCCTTCCTTATTTTCATCAACCCTGATAATCTCTGTTGAAAAGGTTGGACCCAGCCATATCCTTGTCTTAAAACTTTAGGACAAAGATGAGCTGATGATCTTGATCTGTACTTCTGTTCACAATCATTATACCACCAGAGCCTTCATCTGAAGAACCCAGTTATTTGATGCCTTGGAAGTGCTATGGGTGGAAAAGCCACTGGCACCATCTAGCAGTATCAGTCCAATTCACAAGAAAATGTGATGTCTCTTGGTTCCCATCTCTGAAATATTCTGTTAACGAGATAGTTCTTTGCCCTGCAAAGAAAAATATATCGAAAAATGCTTGATCATAATGATTCCTGTGACATTACTTGTCAAAAGAATTGTATACTTCATGAATAAGGTATACTGATTACACCACCATCTAATTGTGCAGTCCAGAGAATGTAATAGATAGAACCTGATACTTTATTCTATCTTAGACCAGCGTGCCTGATGAGGATCACCATCTCTTCTCTTAGTCTCTGGCATGGAGAAATAATAAATGGAAAAAAAAATAAATGCATCATAAAATTTAAGAAGTGCATAGGACTGACTGTGGAAGAGCAGGGGGAAAGGATATATTATGTTTGAACCCCTACTCATCCCAGGTACTGAGCTAAAGCCTTTACATGTACTTCAGCTCCTTCTGACCTTAATTCTGTTTCTCCCCAGCAGGAGGGCAATGTGTACTGTGGTCTCAAGACTTGCCCCAAGTTAACCTGTGCTTTCCCAGTCTCTGTTCCAGATTCCTGCTGCCGGGTGTGCAGAGGTAGGTATCCTGTATTCCAAGACCCCAGGTACTACCATCCTGAGTAGCAGGATTTAGAAGAGGGAAATACCTATCCAGTGTTCTAGCAAAAGGGAATTTTCTATGCTAGCCTTAAATTTTAAGAGTGCTTTCAATCACAAAAGGAAAAAAATAAAAGCATTACTTTTAAGGGTCACTGCCTGAAAGAAACTGCACTGCGGCACAGCAAGGGGAGAGGGGTGAGATTCATCTAGCTTGGCCCCTCCATTATTGTATTGTAAAACATAGGGCTTTTCCATACACAGCCTTAACAGGAAGACTTGGCCTCCCAAAGCACTGATGTGACCATTTTGAAGATTATGCTGGGCAAAGGTAGGGGTATTTTTTAAATCCCACAGTAAAATGCTGACAAACTCAATAACAGCAAAATGGAAGGCATCATCTTCTCAAATTATATTCAAACTGGAATTGTCATCTTCTCCAAGCCAGTTTTTTCTTCTTTGAGTTTCATTTCTTTAATGATGGTGCTCTTTTTATTCTTTAGGTTTCCAAGATCAAACAGCATTACCTTTGATTTCTCCTTTATTACCCCTTCTCAGATTACCAAATCTATCAGCAGTCCTTTATATCCCCCCTTTTCCCACTTTCCCTCCTGATTTTGTCTTCTTCCCTTCCATCCAGTTAACATGCTCATTGAACATCTACTATATGCTCGGCACTGTGCTAGAAGCTGGATACATAATGGTAAACATAGTAGTCATACAGGGCGCTGTTAGACTGTATGGCATCTTCATGTGAATTACAGAAAGGATCACCTTACTTAAGATACTTGACTTGCTATTTGCCAGAAAATCCTTGTGAATATACCTCCTTAGCGGAGGCACCCTTATTCAGGACACAACCTATATAACCATATGTGGCATACATAGCAGCCAGGGTATGTTCTTTGCCCTTGTGGAACCCACATTTTACCAGAGAAGACAATAAACAAACAAGCAAACAAATATCTAAATATAAACAATGTATGTACTGTAAAGTAAATAAACAAGGGTTTGAGATAGAAAAGAAGAGGTGAAGGCATTTAGTTGAGTTGTTGGAAAGGCTTCTCTGAGATGACATTTAAGCTCAGCCTTGAAAGATGAAAAGGAGTCATCCATGCAAAGGTCCTGGGGGAAGAGTATACCAAGCAGAAAGAAAAGAAAGTTCAAAGGACCAGGCAAGGAAGAGCTTAGAGCATTCAAGGAGCTTGGGACCAGTGTGGCAGGAATATAGTGATTGTGGTCATAACTGACATTTGGTGAGACCGGAGAGGTGAACAGGAGTCAGATGACGCAGGACCTTCAAGGCCATGGTAACAAGTTTGGATTTCCATTTTTAAGTGCATTGGAAAGCCACTAGAAGGTTGTGCAGGAGATGTGATGTGATACAGTTGATGTCTTACAAGATCTCACTGGTTATTGTGTCCAGACTAGATGGCGGGAAGAAAGAAGACAAGTAGAGAGACCAAGAGGATGGATGTAGCAGTCTCTCTGGCATGAGAAGCCAAGATTCAGGGCAGGGGACACAGCATAGAGTAGTGGTTCAGACTGGGGTCTTCTGGAGCCAGGCTGCCTTGATTCTAATCCCAGTCCTGCTACTTTCAAGCTGGGTGATCATGAGCACCAACCTCCAAACTGTTGTTAAGTTTAAATGAGATAATGCAGGAAAAGGACCTAGGACACTGTCTTCCATAAAGTGAGGACTCAATAATGAATAATGAACAAATTTGAAATACAGCAAGTGCTGAGTCCTCAGATTTAACTAACCATGGTCTGAACATATTGGAGAAAAAATAAATCCAGAAAGTTCCAAAAAGCAAAACTTGAATTTGCTGTGGGCTGCCAACCATTCACATGGCATTTACATTGTATTACCAACTTCTAATACTTAGGTATTATAAGTAATCTAGATATATATATATATATATATATATATGCAAATACAATGCCACTTTATATAAGAGACTTGAGCATCCTTGCATTTTGGTATCTGCAAGGGTCCTTTGGAACGAATGTCCTGAGGATACCAAAGATGACTGTATATTTAGAACACTGGTTCTTGGCTGTGGGTACATGTTGGAATTACCTTGGTAAGGGGAAAGCGGGGTGAAGGAGGTGATTCCAATGTGCAGCCAAGGTTGAGAGCCTCTGAAATAGAGGGAAAATATGATAGGATTTGCTAGTAGCAAATGGGTGGTTGACTCCCATACGTTGAAAGTGAAAAGTCACTCAGTCATGTCTGACTCTTTGCAACCCCATGGACTATACAGTCCATGGAATTCTCCAGCCCAGAATATTGGAGTGGGTAACCTTTCCCTTCTCCATGGGATCTGTCCAAACCAGGGATCGAACCCAGGTCTCCTGCATTGCGGGTGGATTCTTTACCAGCTGAGCCACCAGGGTAGCCCAAGAATACTGGAGTGGGTAGCCTATCCCTTCTCCAGTGTATCTTCCCAACCCAGGAATTGAACCGGGGTCTCCTGCATTGCAAGAAGATTCTTTACCAGCTGAACTATCAGTAAGCCTTCCCATACATTACTGCCAGCTTAATCTTCCAAAGAGAGAGCCTTAACTATGTTACACCCCTACTCAGAAATCTTTATGCTGACACGCATTATACTTACTCAATGCCAGTCACAGTTCTATGCATTTTACAGATAAGAACTCATTTAATCATGACAACCCCAGGCGGAGGGAGGTTATGATTATTAACCTCAATTTACAGATGATGAAACTGAGGCAGAAAAAGGCTAAGATCCTTGTTCAAGGTTATGTAGCTAGTGAGTCAAAGAGCTAAGATCTGAACCGTGGAAGTCTGGCTCTGGACTCTAGGCTCCTAACCACCCTACTCTGCCACTGAAAGGAATGGCTCCCTGGTGCCTGCAGAATGTGTCCACCCCTGACTCTGACAGTGAAGGTCTTCTGAGTTACCTTTATAGGTCCACGTGCTTGCATTCTTGCACCTCAGGTTCTTCCCACATTGTTCTTGTGTTCTCTCACTTTTGTGCCTTTGCTCTCTCCTCAGCCCCTCAATATCTTTTGAACTTCAGTGTGCTTAGAATTACTGGAGAAATTGTTGAATTTCACCTCCCTGGACCACAACCACAGAGATTCTGTTTTGGTGGCCTTGGGGAGGGGCCCTGGGATGTGCTTTTAAACTGGCCTCATCATCTATTCTGATGCAGGTGGTCCATAGACTTTCGCTTTGAGAAACCATCCCTACAACAATTGTAGATGACTGAGGGTGGCCTGAAATGGTGGTTTTACATCTGAATTTGGCGCACTTAAATTGAACATCTTAAAAGTTTGAAACCTTAGTAAAACCAATAGAAGAGTAACCAATGTCAGTCTCTGATTGGTCAGAGCATCTAAACCCAGCCATATGGTAAGCCAGTTTGGGGTGAATGAGCAAGCAGCCATTTCACAATAAGGCTGGGAAGAAAAGGTGACAAAATGGCTTCCTTAGTTATATCTGTACAACATGTACAGTAAGACTTGAAAGGAGAGAATATTGCCTATCTCTAGAAAATCCTTTCCCTCGGATTTCACCTGTGAAAATCCTGCCTTCTCCTGAAGCCCTAGCTCAAATGCAGCCTCCTCAGATGCTAGCATAGGTAGTCCCCAGGTCACATTTGTCTTTTTTGTTTGTTTTGTTCTGTTTAATTTTTTATTTTATATTGGGGTAGAGTTGATTAAGTGGTGTGTTAGTTTCAGGTATACAGCAAAGACATTAAGTTATACATGTATCTATTCTTTTTCAAATTCTTTTCCCATTTAGGTCATTATGGAGTGTTGAGCAGAGTTCCCTGTGCTATGCAGTAGTCCTTTCGGTTATCCATTTTAAATATAGCAGTGTGTACCTATCAGTTGAAAACTTCTAATCTATTCATTCTCCCATCCTCCCCCCCCCAGTAACCATAAGTTTGTTCTCTGAGTTTGTTTCTGTTTTGTAAATAGTTCATTTGTATCATTTTTTTAGATTATGCATATAAGTGACATCATTTTTGTCTTTCTCTGTCTGACTTACTTCCCTCATAGATGATAATATCTAGGTCCATCCATGTTGCTGGCAACAGCATTATTTCATTCTTTTTTATGACTAATATTCCATTGTATATATGTCCCACATCTTCTTTATCCATTCCTCGATTGATGGATATTTGTATTGCTTCCATGTCTTGGCTCTTATAAACAGTACTGCTATGAACATTGGGGTGCATATATCTTTTGCAAATAGAGTTTTTCTCTTTTCTGGATATATACCCAGGAGTGGGATTGCTAGATCATATAACTCTATTTCTGGTTTTTTAAGGAAGCTTCGTACTGTTCTCTCCAGTGGCTGTACCAGTTTACATTCCCACCAACAGTGTAGGGCCATTCCCTTTTCTTGCCACGCTCTCCAACATTTATTAGACCTTTTTGATGATGGCCATTTTGACACATGTGAGTTGATACTTCACTGTGGTTTTGATTTGGATAAATACTAGTGGGAGGGTCTTTCTCTCTTCTTTGCCTTCCCACCTTCATTCCAGTTTCTCCACCCCTAAATCCTGCTTCTCCTTCAGAGGCTGGCTCAAACACTACCTCCTCCATGATTTTTTTTTTTATAATCCTATAAATTAGGACTAAACTCCCTCTACTCTAGGACTTTTCAGGACCTCACCTGTGCTTCTCCAGTGGCGTTTATAACCGAAGAGTTGACTCATTGGAAAAGACTCTGATGCTGGGAGGGATTGGGGGCAGGAGGAGAAGGGGACGACAGAGGATGAGATGGCTGGATGGCATCACGGACTCGATGGACGTGAGTCTGAGTGAACTCCGGGAGATGGTGATGGACAGGGAGGCCTGGTGTGCTGCGATTCGTGGGGTCGCAAAGAGTCGGACACGACTGAGCGACTGAACTGAACTGAACCTTTTGTCTTTTATTATATGTGCCCATGTCTTATCATTCCTACCAATATGTGTTCTTCAAGGCAGTAACTATTTTGGGCTCATCTTTCTTACCCCACTGTGCTAAGCACAGAGTAGGTGTTGTTTGAATGAACACACACTGGCATGGAAATATTTCTAGAAAGTTAATCATGGTTGGAATTAGATGCTACTAAAATAAGATGTTGGTCTTCCCTGGTGACTCAGTGATAAAGAATCTTGTCTGTTGATGAAGGAGATGCAGGTTCAATCCCTGGGTTGGGAAGATTCCCTGGAAAAGGAAATGGCAACCCACTCCACTATTCTTCCCTGAGAAATCCCCTAGACAGAGGAGCCTGGTGGGCTACAGTCCATGGGGTCGCAAAGAATCAGACATGACTTAGCAACTAAACAACAACAACAAAAATAGGATATTGCTTTTGTTTTTTCTTCCTCTGAATTACTGACTGACTGTGGTGATGGTACTGGCTTTACATTCATTCATGGTCAATAGGAAATTAGCTGATCCCTCATATTGTTTTTTATTCCCTACCTTACTTTAGCACACTATAACTAATATTTCTTTTAGAAAGAAATGACCTTGTTCTTAGTATCCATACAGGCTCATCTTTTTTTACTATGCTCTTTGCACCAGCCTTTACAGGTCAGCATGAATTTAGTTGCATCCTAATTTAATGTATGCTTCAATAAGGCGCTGGATCTTTCCATACCTGTTTCTCACAGTGTGTGTGCTGTCCCTCAGTACAGCTATGAACTTTAAGCCAGGAAAGACTCTTTTGTTCCTTACCTCCTTTCCCATCTTCGTCCCAGCTTGAGTCCACTCCAAAGAGAGAGAATCCATTTTTTAAAAATTGAAGTATAGTTTATTTACAGTATTGTGTTAGTTTCAGATGAACAATAAAATGATCTAGTTAATTATATATATATATGTGTGTGTATGCAATTTTCAGATTATTTTCCATCATAGGTTGTTATTAAAGATGCTGAATATAGTTTCCTATGCTATGTAGTAAACTCTTGTTTCTTATCTACTCTATGTATACTAGTTTGTATCTGTTAATCCCATAGTCTTAATTTATTCCTTCCCTACCTTTTTCCCCTTTGGTAACTATAAGTTTGTTTTCTGTTTTTGTGTCTGTTTCTGTTTTGTATATAGATTCATTTGTATTTTTAGGTTCCATGTATAAGTAATACCTCATAAAATTTGTTTTTGTTGGACTTACTTCACTTAGTATGATAATCTCTAGGTCCATCCACATTGCTGCAAATGGCAATATTTTATTCTTTCTTATGGTTGAGTAATATTCTATTATATATATGTATATATACATATATATGTGTATATATATCACATATTCTTAAACCAATCATCTGTCAATGGGCACTTGGGTTGCTTCCATGTCTTGGCTATTATAAATAGTGCTGCTGTGTACTTTGGGGTGTATGCATCTTTTCCAATTAGAGTTTTTCTCTTTTCTGGATATATGCCTGGGAATGGAATTTCTGGATCATATGGCAGCTCTACTTTTAGATTGTTTAAGGAACCTCCCTACTATTTTCCATGTTGGCTGTACAATTTGCATTTCCATCCATAGTACACAAGGGTTCCCTTTTCTGCACACCCAAGAGAGTCCATTTTTAGCAGAGGTGTACACGTGGTTACTAATATAACCAGCTAATTGCTATAATCCAGTTGTTAGGTTAAGGTGATTTTGTTTGGGGAAACTAATGTGAAATCTAAACTGAAGAACAATTGATAAAGGAAAGTGCAAAAAGATGTATTATTGCATCCAAGAGGCAATAGAGTGAAATACAGATAGGCTCTGAAGCCAGAGGACATAGTTTTGACCTGGCAGAGCTACAGTCAACTAGTAATTTTATCTTGGGCAAGACACAACCATTCAGGACCTCGAATCTCTCAGCTGTGTAAATGTTATTATAATATCTACAACCAACAGAAAGGTCGTAAAAATTAACTGAGATGACAGAAGGCTAAGAGAAAGTCCAGCAAAGAGTTATTGCTTAATAAGTGAAGTGTGAGTGCATTAGGACTATATTTATTACCCTGGGATTAAGTAGAATTGCACCTTAGCTATCTCCGATAGTCTTGCCTTTTATTTTCTTAATTTACATATACAGAAGTTTATTTCTAGTCCTTCTTATGGCAACAGATCCTGGGGTTAACTATCTTCTCAATGGTTTTCTTGTCATGATTAAAATTTCTTTTCTTTTTGTTATGTCCTCAGAAGCAACAGATAAAAGCTAGTTGTTACTGATCGTGTATTGCCCCTTCACACACAATTCATGAAGTTCTCTCTTTGCCATCTCTTCTCCAGCCTCAATAAACCATTCTCTTTCATCTTGCCCTCTCAAGACTAAATCTTACACTTTCATAAAATAGATGCTTTTTTCTCTGTCTTTAATGTCTTTACATCTTTCAGTTGTATATAATGTGATTGAATCTCCTTTGAAGTTCTAATTTTTGAAGCACCTAGTTATTTTTTTTCTGTTGAAATGATGTTTTTACAAAGGTATACCTTGTGTAAGCATATTACTCATTCAGCAGGGAACCCAGACACATTTCTCTTCTATGCTGGCTGCCCTAATTGCAGGCAAAATACTGCAGAAGAAATAACCTTTTGAGCGCTGAACTTGCAAGCCTTAATATAAAAGACCCCATTGAAATAGTCTCTACACTGTCACCAAACACTAATGTGTGCCTTTCTTCCTGGGTCAGACAGCAATCTTAGCCATGAATTGAATCTCAACCCCAGTCTCAGTTGTTTAGACTTGTCTTTGAGGCTAGGACGGTCAGGAGAGTATTGGCAGGGTGTGTCATTGCTGGCACTTCAGCAAACCTCATCTAGACTGGAAGCGTAGTGCACACAGCCACTGGAACTGTATGGAAAACTTTATCAGCAGAAAAAAAAAAACAAACCTCTTCAGAGATTGTACTATGGCCACATTCTGGGCAGGCAGGCCTTAAACCCAAACCCAGTCCCAGCTTCTTTCCACCATTTATCATTTCTGCTTCCTGTCTTCTGCCTGTCTTGCCAAAGCAAAGGGGAAGGCTATGTTCTTGGATGTTAAGGGAGACATATTTGGGGTAAGCTATCAGCATTTTGAGAGCCAAGCCTACATTTGGTAGATGGTGTACATACATAGCACTTGCATGCATGCATGCTAAGTCCCTTCAGTCATGTCTGACTCTATGTGACCCTATGGACTGTAGCCCACCAGGCTTCTCTGTTCATGGGATTCTCTAGGCAAGAATACCGGAGTGGATTGCTGTGCCCTTCTCCAACGGGATCTTCCAGACCCAGGGATCAAACCCACGTCTCATGTCTCCTGCACTGGCAGGCAGGCTCTTTACCACTAGCACCACTTGGGAAGGCCCTTTCTAGGCTTAGAGTAGCCCAAGTATAAATATCTACCTTCTTTCATTCAACAAACATTTGTTTTGCAACCACTAAGTACCTGGCACTGTGTGGGTACTGGAGATACCATGGTGAACAAAACAGGCATGGAACCAGCCCTCGTAGAATTTAATGAGGAAGATAGACATATATCAGATATTGAGACAAATAAATATGAAATCATAATCATGCCACATGCTATGAAGGAAAGGTGTTATAAAAACCAATAATTGACAGAGGCTGATCTATTCAGGGAGGTGAAGGAAGACTCAAGACCATCTCTCTGGCCTCAACTCACACCATATTCCTCTTCGCTCTCTGTACCCCCAGGGTTTGGGAGAATTGACTCAAAAGTTCTGGGTATAACTGGCGGCAGTCCTGTCCTCCTAGAATCCATGACTTCTGATCCCACCATGAAACCAGCCACCCTATTTACCCTATTTTATAGAAGTATCTATACTGTCCGTCTTGCATTGTACCTACTGCATATACTCAAGTTCAGACTTCACTTCTTAAGGAACTACTTGATCATGTTGTTCCATGTTTACCATTTCTTACCATATTATCTAATCTGAGTTCAGCAGCTTATCTTTAAAGGTCCTCTATCAAACAGTTGGACTCTTCCTTAACTCACTGCTGCTGCTGCTGCTGCTAAGTCACTTCAGTCGTGTCCAACTCTGTGCGACCCCATAGACGGCAGCCCACCAGGCTCCCCCGTCCCAGGGATTCTCCAGGCAAGAACACTGGAGTGGGTTGCTATTTCCTTCTCCAATGCATGAAAGTGAAAAGTGAAAGGGAAGTCGCTCAGTAGTGTCTGACTCTTAGCGACCCCATGGACTGCAGCCCACCAGGCTCCTCCGTCCTTGGGACTTTCCAGGCAAGAGTACTGGAGTGGGTCGCCAGTGCCTTCTCCTACCCATCCTTATTTCTCCAACACCAACACACACACTTTCTCCTCTAGACTGGCACTTCTCTTTTTATAATATGCCATGTCCTCCCCACCTTCAGCCCTGTTATATGCCTCTCTTTTTTATATGCAATATTATATTTGTTTCTAAGTGTTCAATATTCATATACATTATGCATTGATCACCAAAACAGTAACCATCTATCACCATGCAAAGTTATTACAATATTATTGACTGTATTCCCTATGCGGTACATTATATCTCTGTGACTTATTCTGTAACTGAAAGCTTGTACCCCTTCATTCCCTTTGCCTATTTCACTCATACCCCACCAGGAAGACCCTTGCCTAATGAGACTGATCCAAAAAATATTGCTAAGACTAATGTCAAACATGCTGCCTATGTTTTCTTCTACAAGTTTTATGGTATCAGGTCTTATATTTAAGTATTTAACACATTTTGAGTTTAATGCTGTGGGTACACTGGTGTGTAGGGCAGGCCCCAGGCATGGCTGGTTGTGGGACCTGGTGGCTCACGACTGCTATGGGTACACTGGTAGATTGGGCAGTCCCCAGTGGTAATAGGCTAGAGGGAGGATTCCAGAATGGTGCCTACCAGTGCCAGTGTCAGCATAGTAGAGTGAGTTTACAAAAATGGCTGCCACCAGCATCTGTGTTCCCAGTGGAGTCCCAGTTGCCTCCTGCCTCTCTGCTACTCTCAGAGTGGATGAGTTTTTGAACACACCTTCAGCCCTCCAGCTCTCCTGAATGTAAACTCCACTGGTTTTCAAAACCAGCTGGTTTGCTCTTCTTCCTGGTGCACAACTCCTGGGCTGAGGGGTCCAATGTGGAGCTTGGACCCCTCGCTCCTCGGGAAAGACATTCATGTTTATATCCCTCTCACCTTGCCAGGAGTGTGGGTCCTGACTAGATGGCAGTCTCCACCCCTTTACCTGTCTCATCGTGGTTCCTTGTTTATATCTGCAGTTGTGGAAAATATCTTCTGCTAGTCTTCGGGTCACTCTCAGAGGTAGTTGCTCTGTAAGTAGTTGAAGTTTTGGTATGCCCATGGGAGGTGAGTTCAGGATCTTCCTCTGCTGCCATCGTGACCCTACCTCCTGTTATGTGCCTCTCTTAACTCTTACTCCCCACAAGCTTGGAAGAATTTCCTACCCCTCTTTTGTCAATTAGGATCCTGCCCATCTTTCAAGACTCTAGCTAAAGTTGCGGCTCTTTTATTATTATTATTATTTTAATTTTTACAATGTTGTGTTAGTTTCTGCCATACAACAATGTGAATGGGCCATAATTATACATATGTCCCTTCTCTCTTGAGCTTCCCTCCCCTCCTCCCACACCCCTCTAGGTCATCACAGAGCACCAGGATGGGCTCCCTGTGTTATACAGCAACTTCTCACCAGCTATGATATGATATGATAGTGTATATATGTTGATTCTAATTTATCCATTCATCCCGCTCTCTCCCTCCCCCTCTTGTGTGGGGGACTTGTGTCCACAAGTCTGTTCTGTACATCTGTGTCTCCATTCCTTCCCTGCATCAATACTATTTTTCTAGATTCTGTATATATGCATTAATATATGATATTTATTTTTCTCTTTCTAACTTATTTCACTCTGTATAACAGGGTCTAGGTTCATCCATCTCACTAGAACTGACTGAAATTCATTTCTTTTTATGGCTGAGTAATATTCCATTGTATATCTGTACCACATCTTCTTTATTCATTCGTCTATTGATAGACATCTGGGTTTCTTCTGTGTTCTGGCTATAGTAAATAGTGCTGCATGCATCTCATTTAAATAGCCTTACCTGATCATTCTAGTCCTCATTGGTCTCCTTGTTTGACCACTTCCAGGGCTTGGTCAGGTTTTAGGAGCAGCAGCAGGAGACCCAGGTTTGATCCCTGGGTCAGGAAGATCCCCTGGAGAAGGAAATGGAAACCCACTCCAGTATTCGTGCCTGGAGAATTCCGTGGACAGAGGAGCCTGGTGGGCTATAGTCTGTGGAGTCACAAAGAGTTGGACACGACTGAGTGACTAACACTTTGACATTTTCACATTATTATATTCACTGTTTTATGAGTCTTGGCTCCTCAACTGGGAAGTTCTATGAGGAAAGGACCATCTTCTTCCTCTTTTGCCCCTAGCATAATACTAAGCATATAACTTATGATGGATTTGCTAAGAGGAAAGAGAGCCACAGTTATGTAAAGCTTTTGGCAAGCACTCAAAACTGTAGTCCTGCCTAGGGAGGCCGGAGAAATGACTGACCTTACAACTTACTCAACCCAAGCTCATTTATCCAACACATCTCCAGTTAGCCCAGGTGAAAATTTAATGTCTTTTTGTGAAATTGAGATATTTTTGCTAACTCCTTCATGGTAACTGAAACTGGAACCAATTATTTAAAAGCAATTTGTCAGTGTTCAAGACATCTGCCATTTTACCTAAGACTCTTGATTTCCATTTCCAAAAAAGCAGCAAAATTACACCTCAGACGCCATCTTTGCTGAACCCAGAGATCTTGAGGGAAGTGGTATGTGAGCTATTTCATTTTTTTAACATCATAAAAATCTACCAAATTTTCAAAGTTTTCAAAATCAAGGGAAATGAGAGAAAATAACAACTCTAAATATAGATCCTTACATATCAGTCAGGATCTCATTTTCTTTTTGCCCACATTTTCTGCAGAAACACTCCCATCTCCTGGTCATAATGGTAGGAAGGAAACACTGCTAATGCAAAACACTCCTTTAAAAAAATTAAAAATAACTCAATAATTTTTGAGATTGTATGTTCTTGCCTGAACAAAATGTATTGAAACACTCGATCTTTTCATAGCTGTAGAAGAGTTTGACCACCACTAGCAATTCCTTTTCAAAAGTGAATCATTCATGTTCATGAACATGGGACTATCTTAGAGATTTTCTATCCTTGTCTACTGCTCCTCTTCTAAACACCAACTGGAAGCTCTCTTCTTCCATGGAAACTTTCAGGTGGTTTTTGTTCTCTTTCCATCCCCTGTGGTCAGAATTCATCTTCACATCCTTGCTGACAATCCCAGGGCTCCCAGTCCTCTGAAGTCGTCATGTTCCTTCTTGGCATGTCTTTTATGTCTAGAATGTTTCCTTTGGACAGAAAGCCCTCAGACAGTGGATGGGACAGCACTGACTTTCATACTGAGTTTAACAAATTAATAGTGATGATTCCTAATTGGCCATCTGGGGTATCCTGTCAAGGTCAATAATGCCCCATCCCGTTGCTGGGCTGGAGGGTTTTTCATGTGTTTTATGAGTCTGGTTCTACAATAAAAATAAGAAATTCCCAGTGAAGCATTTCAGAGCAATTATTTCTTCATGGGTGGTTAAAGCCACTCTTCTTTCAGCCTTGTCCTTCTGACTACTTCAAGGGATATACCATGACTGCTCAGAAACACATTACTGGGTATGCCCACTACTCCCATTAGAATAGACTTCATGAACACTTAGACTTCAACGTTTGTGGAAGTTAATCTGATTTGTTAACTGACACTATAAACAGAGGAAAAAGAAACATCAGAAAGAAGAGTGATGGTAGGCAGAGGAATCATATTCGAACACTACCTATACTGTAAGAATTTCTAAAGTCCAGGTCTCCATGGCCCAGGCAAAGTGAACGTTTGATATAATTACCCAGTTGGTTTAAGCTAATTGTTGGAATGACTCCATCCACTTTTTCCTTGTTTTTGGCTATTAAAATCAGACCCACGTCTTCTGCTCCCACCAGGTAGTCCAGTCCTCTTTGGATGGGGCCAGGAAGCCAAAGTGGTATTCATGGAAAGAAGAAGGACCCTAAACTGATTGCTTTTCGTTTCCACGTTGACCAGGCAGTAAACAATGGTAGATCACTAAGTTTCCTTTTTCCATCCTGCTTGTTATTTTCCATTTTTGAAGGTGGTAGCACAGGACTCTATTTGGGTACTTGAATTTTTACCACTCAACTTTATGACTATGTAATTTGCACTGCCTCCCATAGGAGCAGTTATCTGTCCTCTCATGCATTACTTTAAGCAAAGAGAGAAAAAGAGGTTTAATTAAAATGCAGACTCCTTTTCTAAATAAAAATGAAAAGGGAGAAGGTACTAGCATAATGATGAGAGAATCTAATCATTAGTTTAGAAGGAATGAGCTGAAGGAATCTGTCTGCAGCCATTTTTATTTTTTGGTGTCTCCAGGACCCTGGCTTTGAAAATGAAATTATTCCCTTTCTATGTGTGGACATAAATTTTCTCTGTTAGGCTTCATTTTTTTAAAAATACAGGTGGTTTCTTTTGTTAAATGTATTGCACACTTGTGCGTGTGTGCTTAGTCACTCAGTCGTGTCTGACTCTTTGCAACCCCATAGACTGTAGCCCACCAGGCTCCTCTGTCCATGGGATTCTCCAGGCAATAATACTAGAGTGGGTAGCCATGCTTTCCTCCAGGGAATCTTCCTGACCCAAGGATCAAACCCATGTCTCCTGTGTCTCCTGCATCGCAGCTGGATTCTTTACCCTCTGAGCCATTGGGAAGCACACTTGTGAAGGTTCCTTAAGTTGGGTTTTCCCCACGTGTGGGCTACTCTTGAGAAGAAGAAAGAAGAAATGGAGGGAAAGGATAGGAAGAAGAGGGAGGGTGGATAATAGCTAACACATAATAACACAGTGTGCTAGGCACTGTCCTAAGCTCTTTGCATATACTAATTCATTTCATCCTTACCACCATATGGGTAGGTATTATTGTCTCCATTTTATAAAGAAGGAAACTGAAGCACAGATGGGTTCATTCATGTGCTCAAAGTCACACAGGTGAGAAGGGGCAGAGTCAGGATTTGGACCAGGCGGTCTGACTCCAGGCTGTTTTCTTTGCCATTATTACTATGCTGCCTCTCAGGTTGAGGGTGTGAAGCAACTTCAGGGACTCTTAAGTCTGAGGCCACTGAGAGTAGCAGACTTCGTGATTTCTCTGTTCCCAAGGGCCAAATATACTAACACTTCCAGAAGAGTCATTGGGACTACCCTGGGATGTAAAGACCCCATTTCTAACCATAAACGTTGATCTGTTTAATCACATCTCCATTGAAAGAGCAGAATGTGGGTCATGGGCCATGTCTAACTAAGTTTCATTATTCCCTCTTTTATGATGCCTTCCTGCAAACACATGCACATTCTCACAGTACATTAAAAAAAAAAAAACAGACATTTCTGATTTTTCTGGGTAATACTTTTGTACTCCCCTTCTGATTTGGCTTGCCACTGGTGGCAGGAGTTCCCTCCTTGTCTGTGTCTTAGTATTTCTCGAGCAGGTATTTTGTTTAAAGTGCTAAGAGCTTAAAATTGACAGCTCAAACAATTAAGTGCTTTATTTGACAGCAAGGTATTTTCTTAAAAAAAAAAAAAAGGGCTGTCCAGGAGTAATGGATAAAGAAGACGTGGTACATGTACAGTGGAATATTACTCAGCCATTACAAAGAATGAAATAATGCCATTTGATGCAACATCGATGGATTTAGAGATTGTCATACTGAGTGAAGTAAGTCAAAGAAAGATATATGACATCCCTCATATGTGGAATCTAAAAAGAAATGATGCAAATGAACATTTACAAAATAGAAACAGACTCCCAGACGTAGAGAATGGGCTTGTGCTTCCCAGCGGGGAAGGGTAGGGGGAAGGTATGGTTAGGGAGTTTAGGATGGGCATGTGCACACTGCTATATTTAAAATGGATAACCAACAAGGACCTACTGTATAGCACAGGGAACTCTGCTCAATGTTATGTCTCAGCCTGGATGGGAGTGGGGTTTGGGGGAGAATAAATATATGTATATGTATGGCTGAGTCCCTTCACTGTTCATCTGAAACTGTCACACCATTGTTTGTTAATGGGCTATACCCCAATACAAAATAAGTTTTTAAAAAAATGACTGTCCACCTTATGAGATACTAGAGCACACTTGCTCCCTCACCAGCGAATTTATAGAATTAGATATTTGGCAGTAGCTCCCCACCCCGCTCCCCAACCAAGTCTTCTGCTTCCATTCTGTTTTGCATCTCCAGCTTGGGTGTTGAGCACTGGTTATAAAGTGGCCCACCAAGGAACCTGGTACATAGTTACCTGGAGATTTCACGATCAGTTTTTTCCCTCTACTTACTCCCACTTTTCCTCAAAAACCCTTAGTTATTGCCTTGATTCTGCTGATTTCAACGTGTTCCTCGGAAAATACAGAGATCAGTTTTCCTTGTCATGGAGATCATTTCCCCTTGTCTTGGAAATTCATTTACAATTTCTATTTGCCTTATGATTAGAGTAACCATGGAATTTATCATCCCAACCAAGACACTTTTGAAAGTGAAAGAAGCAATCTTAACAATTATGCCTGCCAGCAAAACAGACATAAAACTGAGCTGTCCCAGATAAATGACAATCTATGGGCACCCTATTTGTGATGAGTGTGGTTCAGAAGTGGCCACATGCTGGCGTAGTTTTGCTGTCTGAGGTTTATCTTCATGGGTATCTCATAATCTCATTGTACACTTAGTCCTTTTGAGAATACAAGGTTTACTTCTGTGACCTGCTCTGACCAATCAGAGATTAATAGGAGCAATGAGAGTTATAAACAGTCTGAATTTTAGCCTAGCTCTTGACCATTTTTCAAATGCTTGTTCTCCATTTCTCTCATTACCAGAAAGCCAAGCCATTCCATCTCCATAGGGTACCACTCAGAGTATAATTGAGGTTTGAATAAACAACACATGTGGCTTTTAAGGTTAAATGAATATTGTTTGACATACAGTACACTAGAGTTGTTTTTCATTTTGGTTTTAAAAATTGGTTAAAATTACATCTTGGTGCTTCTCGGAATTAACTAGGATCCATCTGTCTCCATTAGAATCACTGGTTGTTTTTTTTCTAAGCCTTGGCTGAAAAAAGAAGCTTCCTCTTACTCAAGATAATATGTCCAGTGAATTAAGGAAAAAGGCAAAGGAATAGGTTTTGGGGGGCTTTGGTGCCTACTTTTTTCTTTTATGTCCTTGTCTCTTAGATACATCTGAGGTGAAATATTTAAGATTGTAAATGGACAAACCTATTTTCAGCTCTCTAGATAGACCCCACCCCAGTCTAAAACACCACTGATGTGAACATCTAAGAAGATAGTTCAAATTTAACTATTTAGCTTTGTTTTATATATAGAATAATTAAAATGTTGAAACCTTTAGGGGCTACTTATAGAATATTCTGGGCTTCCCAAGTAGCTAAAGAATCTGCCTGCCAAGTAGGAGACGAGGGTTGATTCCTGGGTTAGGAAGATTGCTTGGAGAAAGGAATGGTAACCCACTCCAGTGTTGTTGACCTGGAGAATCCCATGGATAGAGTAGCCTGGTGGGCTTCAGTCCATGGGGTTGCAAAAGAGTCAGACATGACTGAGCGACTAAACAGCAGCAACAGTAGAGCATTCTAGCATAGAGAATGCCATTTTGAAGATTTTGAAAGCCCAAAGGCAACAAAAATACCAGTAGTTTGTAGTTCCTAGTTGAGAATACAGACATGAACACACACACACACACACACACACACACACACACACACACCACAAGTAATGGCTCCAGTAGTTTTAAATGAAGAGAAATCGTTCAAATTTAGGTACATATAACTGTCTGCAAATGCTTAGGTGGTTATGCCACATTCATCTGAACTTGGATTAAGCATATTTAATAGTCTGCATGATAATTGACTTGTCTCATTGCTTTGCCATCTTGCCTCTCTGCTTATTTAACAGGGACTGTATGCTTCTATATTGCTTTAAGATTCTGTCTGGACTATTAAGTATTTAAAGACACTCTTTAAAAGCCTTTTTAAGACTCTAGGGTCTAAGTGTAATAACTTGAACTTCTTAGAAGGTCATACTGAATAAACATTTCATGTCAATACCAATCATTAAATCTACATTTAAAAAGGGCATATGATGAGGAGAGCTACTCTCTCATTTTTCTTTTGTAATTTGTTCTCTTTTGGCTGCTTCAGTTCGGCTTGAAACCACCTACTGTAGCATTTACATTTTGTTTTGCCATTTTGCTGGCAAATCTTTCCTGGTTTCAAATCTTCTCTCTGGTCCCATATTTTCATTTGGCTCAGGACATGACTTTGACCCAGCACTGCCAGCCAAAATGTAACAAGTAAATCCAAGTGCATCCCCACTCAGTCACTGTCAAGAGCAGTGTCATACCCCAGCTTTCCTGACTTGCAACCCAAGAATCATTTTATACTTTCTCCTTTGCCTTCCTCTTCCATTATCAAATCTTCCCTCAGGGTCTTATCATTTACATGTTATCTGCAGTAGTATGATTCACCCCTTCTTTGCTGTTTTCTCAATTCTCATGGCCTATTACATATTACTACAACAGCCTCCTGGTTGGCCTCCCAGATTCTACTTGCTCCCCAACCGGTCAACACCCCCTTGCCAGGATAAGCTTCCACAAATATTACTTTTACCATCGGCACCTCTACATAAAAATTGGTAACACGATCAAATGTGAATGCTTTAGTCTCTTTTTGAAGTTTCACGAGAATTATTTACAACCCTGTTATCTCAAAAGCCCATCCCCCTCTCTCCCTCCTTTTTTCTCTCTCCACCAGCCCCATTTCTCCTGTTTCAATTCTGAAGCTTCCACTCAAGCCACACCTTGCTTGCTGTGTCCACTGTGTGACTTTCTATTTCCAAAACTCCAATCCTTTGCAAATGCCATTTCCTCCAGTTGGCGATCCCTTCTGCCCATGTGACTGTCTGTTTATAACCTGCAGTTGTCGTGTTTAGTTGCTCAGCCATGTCCAACTCTTTTGTGACCCCATGGACTGTAGCCTGCCAGGCTCCTCTACCCATGGGATTCCCAGCTAAGAATACGGGAGTGGGTTGCCCTTTTCTTCTCCAGGGGATCTTCCTGACCCAGGGATTGAACCCTGCGTTGCAGGTGGATTCTTTACTTCTAAGCCACCAGGGAAGCCCTTATACCCTGCAATATCTACTTCTAAAAACATGACTTAACAATTCTTTGGGAATGGTTTCCATGATTACATCTGACTGTCCACTCCACACAGTTGAGCAGAAAGTGAAGAGGAACTCAAAAGCCTCTTGACGAAAGTGAAAGAGGAGAGTGAAAAAGTTGCCTTAAAGCTCAACATTCAGAAAACTAAGATCATGGCATCCGGTCCCATCACTTCATGGGAAATAGATGGGGAAACAGTGGAAACAGTGTCAGACTATTTTGGGGGGCTCCAAAATCACTGCAGATGGTGACTGCAGCCATGAAATTAAAAGACGCTTACTCCTTGGAAGAAAAGTTATGACCAACCTAGATAGCATATTCAAAAGCAGAGACATTACTTTGCCGACTAAGGTCCGTCTAGTCAAGGCTATGGTTTTTCCTGTGGTCATGTACGGATGTGAGAGTTGGACTGTGAAGAAGGCTGAGCACCAAAGAATTGATGCTTTTGAACTGTGGTGTTGGAGAAGACTCTTGAGAGTCCCTTGGACTGCAAGGACATCCAACCAGTCCATTCTGAAGGAGATCAGCCCTGGGATTTCTTTGGAAGGAATGATGCTAAAGCTGAAGCTCCAGTACTTTGGCCACCTCATGCGAAGAGTTGACTCATTGGAAAAGACTGTGATGCTGGGAGGGATTGGGGGCAGGAGAAGAAGGGGACGACCGAGGATGAGATGGCTGGATGGCATCACTGACTCGATGGGCGTGAGTCTGAGTGAACTCCAGGAGTTGGTGATGGACAGGGAGGCCTGGTGTGCTGTGATTCATGGGGTCGCAAAGAGTCGGACACGACTGAGCAACTGAACTGAACTGAACTGAAGCATATATATTCCATTTCCCTTTCCAGTTGTTACTCTGTTTGTGTGTTTAGGTTCATCTTATTTCCATATTGGTTACCTGTCACCTCCAAACATGTTGTAAATGTCTTAAGGGAAGGGTCCAGCCCTGATTTCCCTTCTCCTTATGACTTAGTATCAAGTTCTCTACCCAAGAAGCATTCGATATATGTTAACTGACTTTGGGGAGTTACTTTTTTCTTTTTAAAAATGTTATTGAAGGTGATTTACAGTCGATTTACAATGTTGTGCTAATTTTTGCTATACAGCAAAGTGATTCAGTTATAGTCATGGCTCAGATGGTAAAGAATCCACCTGCAATGCAGGAGACCTGGGTTCAATCCCTGAGTTTGGAAGATCCACTGGAAGAGGAACCCATTCCAGTGTTCTTGCCTGGAGAATCCCATGGACAGAGGAGTCTGGCAGGCTACAGTCCATAGGGTCACAGAGTCGGACATAACTGAGCAACTAAGCACAGCACAGCACATATTCCTTTTCATATTCTTTTCATGGTTTATCTTAAGATATTGGATATAGTCCCCCATGATATACAGTAAAACTTTTTTTGTTTATCCACCCTATATATACTGTTTGTATCTGCTAATCTCAAAATCCCAATCTTTCTGTCCCCTAGCCCCCTCTGCCTTGGCAACCACAAGTCTGTTCCCTGTCTGTGAATCTCTTTCTGTTTCATAAATATGTTTATTTGTGTTGCATTTTATATTCCACATAACAGTGATATCGTATGGTATCTGTCTTCCTCTTTCTGACTTATTTTGCTTACTGATAATCTCTAGGTCCATCCATGTTGCCACAAATGGCATGATTTCATTCTTACTTTATGACTGAGTAATATTCCACTGTATATGTGTACCTCATCTCCTTTATCCATTCATCTGTTGATGGACATTTAGGTTGTTTCCATGTCTTGACTATTGTAAATAGTGCTGCTATGAACATAGGGTTTCATGTATATTCTCAAATTATAGCTTTATCTAGGTAAATGCCCAAGAGTAAGATTGCTGGATCATATGGCAACTATATTTTTAGTTTTTTGAGGAACCTCCATACTGGTTTTTATAGTGGCTGCACCAATTTACATTCCCATCAACTGTATAAGAGGGTTCCCTTTTCTCCACATCCTCTCCAACATTTAATATTTGTAGACTTTTTAATGATGGCCATTGTGACTTAGACATTATTTTTTGATATAAACAAAGGTGAAAGCAACTTCACTTTTACAAGGTTAGTTATGGTTTCCAAAGAGTCTGCATGTGGTCTTTGTCTGCCATCTTTACTCAGACATGGAATAACCAGGAAGAGATAAGTATGCTATTGGCTAAGCACTTAATTCTGTATGTTTGAAGTTCAATTCAGTGCATAAACTGAGCATCTGATGTGTACCAGATCACTGACCCCCACCCCAGAGCTTCTGACTTACTAGGTATGGGGTGGGATCCAAAATTTTGCATTTCTAACAAGTTCCAAATTTATACTGATGTTGCTGATCTGGAGACCACACTTTGAGAACCAGTGATGTAGGCAACACAGAGGGAAGTCTAAGACATGGTCTCTAAGGATTTGCATTCTCTTTAGGGAAACGAGGTAGGCTCAGGAAACATTTAATAGCAGAAAATATTGTAAAGTGTTTTAGTATTCATTCATTCAGAAATTGAGTAAGTATAACTACATGCCCAGCCCTGGTCTAGGTGCTGGGGTTGGTTACATCAGGGAACATGATAGACAAAAACCCTTGTTCTCATAGGAGAATTTTAGTGGGAGAAAGCGACAAGAAATAAAATACATATACCACAAGATACTCTTGAGTCTTAGAATGGAAAATCAAAGATGGTGGTAAGAAGTATCAGAGCGTATTTGAAATTTTAAATAGGTGGTCAGAGAAGATCTCCTAATTCCATCATTTGATGAGTATTTATTGAGTGACTGTTATGTATCAGGTACTGTTATAGATCATGGTGATACATCCATGAATAATAAACAGGACAGGTCCTTATAGAATGAATACACTTATTTGGGAGCAGGGAAATCTGGAATTCGGGGTGTTAGCTCTCGTCAACTGATTATGTGAGTGAATGGCTCCTTGCCCTCTCTGAGCCTTGGTTTCTCCACTTGTTAAATGGAACTATTGGACAAAATTTCAAAATAGATGAAGTCCTATACATCTCTAAGGCTACAGGATGCTAAGTCCTTTATTGTGCAGTCGCTAAGTCATGTTTGACTCTTTGCAACCCCCTGTCCTCCATCATCTCCTGGAGTTTGCTCAAGTTCAAGTTCAAGTTGGTAATGCTATCTAACCATCTCATCCTGTGCCTCTACTCCTTTTGCCTTCAATCTTTCCCAGGATCAAGGTCTTTTCCAATTAGTCGGCACTTCACATCAGGTGGCCAAAGTACTGGAGCTTCAGCTTCAGCATCAGTCCTTCCAATGAATATTCAGGACTGACCTCCTTTAGGATTTACTGATTTGGATCTCCTTGCAGTCCAAGGGACTCTCAAGAGGATTCTCCAGCATCACAATTCAAAAATACCAATTCTTTGGCACTCAGCCTTCTTTATTGTCCAACTCTCACATCTGTACATAACTACTAGAAAAACCTCAGTTTTGATTATAAGGACCTAAGTCCTTTAGGCAGTAAGAAATATGTAAGAGTATTGGAAGAAGGCTTTGTAGAAGAGGAAAAACTGAAGGTTTTTCATAGTCATACAGGAGTTCTGAGGTGTGGGAGATGGGAAGGTAATTTCAGAAGAATAATATGAGCAGAACCATGGAAGCAAGAATGGGAGCCACAGGTTCACTGAAGAGTAAGGAGGTCAAAGAGATTTCATTGTAGAGTAGCTAAGATAATTGGATAGGAGGTAGATGCTCAGTAAAGATGAGGTGGGGGCTGATTATAGAGAGTCTTACATGGGAACCTACTGAGGATATTTTTTTGATCAGAAAACAATACCATTATATAGTCAAAGTAGTGTTTTAGGAAGATAAACCTAGAAATCACAGTTAGGTCTTCAACATTCATAATTTTTTTCCAAGAGATGATCTTTAAATCATGGAGGGTTAAAGCCATGCTTTGTTTTATGTTACTGCTCAATGATAATATTGGTATCAAATGAATTTTGAGGTCTTTTTCCAGCCCTAAACCAGTAAAATACTTGAACCAGTAACATGTTACTCATTAGAGTTAGGTTTTGAAAGTTTGGGAGATTAATTAGAATAGAAAATTCTTAATGTTTATATATTTTTGTATTCCTTGTTATCCCATGAGATATATGATTGAATAGATATTGGGTTTATTTTCAACCAGGTACTCTCTCTCTCTCTCTCTCTCACACACACACACACACACAAATAGTACTCATTTAGAGTGATGCAAATATCTCTAAGCTCTTCCCATCTGCTTATTTGGACGTAGATAACACAAGGCAATATTTTTGGAGATTATTCTCTTATTTTTTTATATTTAATTAGCTGAGGAATATCAATATCTGTTGTGCATTTGTCTTTCTCAAGGCTGAAAGTAGAATCTTTATCCTAAAAGCAATTAGTCTAGAAGGAACTAAAATGATAAGGGTTCACTGTTCAAAACTTGGGTCGTGGAGACTCAGAGAAAGGTGTCTCAGGCAAAAATAGAAGATATGGGTTGTGTAAACACTCTGACCACAGCAAGTTTTACGTTAACTTTCGGATCAAGTTATACCTTCTTAGAGACATAATGGTGAATTTAACAAATCATGACAGACCAAATTCACAAAACTCTCATTCTTTAAGGATAGTTTAAACACAAGTTGAATATGACCTGTAAAATACTTAACTGTCTTTGGAATAAAATAAGCAGAAGTGACAATGATGGCTATATTACAGTGGAAAGTGATGATTTTCCCTTTCATTTTCCAAATTCTGTGTAATATTGCTGGATGGTCTATTTTAGAAAGTGGCAACTTTCTTTGAAGTTGTCTTGAAAAATGAGGCACACCCTGGCAGAAGTCTTTCAGCGTTGCTGTTCAAAGAACAGCCATAATGGCTACAATGTCTAAAGAACTTTGGGATCATAGAACCAAAAGGGTTACTGGGTCACAAGGATGATATTTTTCCCTTCTATGTATATATGATTCTTTATTTCTTTTTAATAAACAGGGGATGGAGAATTGTCATGGGAACATTCTGATGGTGATATCTTCAGGCAACCTGCCAACAGAGAAGCAGTAAGTGTGAATAGCTCAAATAATTCAAGACTTCACAGCATCAGGCCAGACTGCCCTCCCTCCAGGACCTATCTCTAACACCATTTTTCATCCCTGTCCTCGGAAATTTGAATGCCATCATCACCAACCTGGAACCATTTAAGTGTGTTATGTAATTGGTAACCGAGGCCAGGACATGAATACAAAAAAATCATAGCCCAGCCTTTAGGCACTCTTCATCTAAATTAGAAGTCATCCTTTTGGGATGACTTGCCAAATATTTGTCTTCTATAAGGAAGGCAAATCACTACCCCTAGCTCAACAGTGAGGACCTTCTGTGGGATTGCAAGCTAGGTCAGCCCATCCTTTGGGCATAGGTACCTTGGACATGTTCACATAAACCCTTCCCTAAGTTGTAGGCTCTCAGTCATACAGCTGGAAGAGAGGAAGGGTAGCAGCCAGATTCCCTTTCTCTACCTGCAGCATCTTCTCTTTTCCCCTCTTGGTGCTAATCTCAGAATAACTCTTAGGAGTGGTCATCTCTATGTATAGTCGTATCATCTCTTATTCCTTTTTATTTTGAAATAATTAACAAGAAAGAAACCCTCCAATAAATATATGTTTAAGTACAGTGACACTCCAGTTCTCTGAAAATCAGAAAAGGAGATGGTCCAGTTCGAATGATCTATCATATTTTGGGGCTTTATATATAGAGAGTCCACATGGGATTGTATGAAATCATGAGTGTGCAACTTTTGAAAATGGTAAAGCATTATAGAATTTAAAGAATCTTTAATTTAATAAAAAATGTACAAAAAGTACAAAATGAACCAAGGCATTCATTGCACATAAATGGGCATTCATCATACCCTTGTACAATAGAGGTATGTGTGCTCAGTCACTTCAATCGTGTCTGACTCTTTGCGGCCCCATGGACTGTAGCCCACCAGGCTCCTCTGTTCATGAGATTTCCCAGGCAAGAATACTGGAGTGGCTTGCGATTTCCTCCTCCAGGGGATCTTCCTGACCCAGGGATCAAACCCACATCTCCTGTGTCTTCTGCATTGGCAGGCGGATTCTTTACTGCTAGCGCTACCTGGGAAGCCCACAATAGAAGTAAACAGAGCAGTCAATGTAGAATTATTTTCATAAAAGCAAGACAAAAGGAGACAACCTACAGGCTATCTCTAGAGGCTTGGTTAAATAAACCCAGCCTATGGGACATCACGGAGAAGGCGATGGCGCCCCACTCCAGTGTTCTTGCCTGGAAAATCCCATGGACCGAGAAGCCTGGTGGGCTGCAGTCCATGGGGTCGCTAAGAGTTGGACACGACTGAGCAACTTCACTTTCACTTTTCACTTTCCTGCATTGCAGAAGGAAATGGCAACCCACTCCAGTGTTCTTGCCTGGAGAATCCCAGGGATGGGGGAGCCTGGTGGGCTGCCATCTATGGGGTCGCACAGAGTCGGACATGACTGAAGCGACTTAGCAGCAGCAGCATGGAACATCATACATTTGTTAAAAAGAATGTGGTACTGAACATCAAAATGCAGTAAAGTGGAGGGAGTGCCAAGATATAGTCTGAAAACAAACAACATTCAGGATACAATGTATACTGTCATTTACTTCTGTAAAAATTGTCAGTGCATATATGTAAATGCATACTAAAAAATCTAGAAGATCATATACCAAGGGGTTAAGAGTGATATTCTCAAAGGGGTGCAAGTGGGCAGGAGGAAAGGTGCGTGCGTGCTCTATGCTCAGTCATTTCAGTTGTGTCCAACTCTTTGAGATTCCATGGACTATAGCCCACCAGGCTTCTCTGTCCTTGGGATTCTTGAGGCAAGGATACTGGAGTGGGTTGCCATGCCCTCCTCCAGGGGCTCTTCCCAATGCAGGGATCGAACCAGTGCCTCTTAGGTCTCCTTCATTGGCAAGTGGGTTCTTTAACACTAGCGCCACCTTTGTGTTGTATCTTCTGTATTATTTGATATATTTCAATGAGCATGAATTAGTTTTGTAATAAATTTAAATGATTTTGAAAACTTTAGGAATTAGTTCTCAACAGACATTGTATATAAGGTAAGGAATTACAGGTCAGGCCCAAGAATCGTGAGGGTACAGAGAAGGTGTTGATCCAGGACCTAATAAAATAATGAGTACCAACACAACATCTCAGTGTGGCTAAGGCCACCACATGTGCCACTTCTGACTTCATGTCCCCAGCTTGCCAACGCCCTCAGCAGTGAGATTAAAGGATTTGCATTTATTTTATTGCCTAATCATATTCTTTTCAAGACACTCCTGTTTCCGAATGAGTGGAGAAGGATTTGTGGGTGGAGTGGAGAATACTCTGGATGTTTCGAAAAAACAGCACTCCTGCAAGAGAGTGGGCTTTTCAGCTTGCAGTTTCCTATAGACCCCAAGGAAGAATTTTCTCCATCCAGAGATAATACCAGCTTTATACTAAGTGAGATTCCTTCCAGATCCTGATAGGAGAGGATATCAGTCTCCCTGTTCTGTGTTGTGAACTTCACTTTTTTCTCAGCCCCAATTTTTTTTTTTATCATGGTATGAAATTGAGAGTGGCTAAGTTAGTCACTGCCAACCAGATGCCATTCTAAGCCAAATTTAGGTCTCAGTCACCTTAAGCTGGGTGCCTTAGCCCCCAACACTAAGCACTGTGGCCCACTTGGTGGTTTTGCTGGTAATCCCATTAATTTTCATTTCTTCTTGACTTCATCACAGGCTAGCCCCGCCTCCATCGTTGTATTTCAGCCTCGTTTCATTGTTCTTCTTAAACTGCTAGTCACAGGACTGGACTTAATCCGATACTTCCCATAGCAAAAAAGGTCAGATATATAAGGCAGGACCTTGAAAGAGTTATAAATTTTCAAAGGAGGTCAAGACCTATCTTTAGAAACAAATATTTGGGCCTGGTAGGCCAGAATGTCCAGATGGTTCCACTTTATTATAAATAAATATTTTCCTTTGTTCTACAAGGGATAGATACTGTGGGATATGATTTAAATAATAAATAGCATCTGTGGTAACAGAAAAGTATGTACCTGGCACATAGTAGGCACCCAATAAATATATCTTGAATAAATGGGCATGGAAGGTGGAGTGAAATGTATGTGTGCATGTTGTAAAGATGGAGGGCGGACCATTCCTTAATGTTGATTCATAAGAGTTTCTCCCAAATCAGAGAGAAATTCTTCAAACTTATTAGAAGGTAAGAGAATCCCTTCTGAATACCTTTTGCAGGCCCATGGGAGGGAAAGAAGGGCAACCATAACAACACATTTCCTTCTTTGTGGATTTTGGGTTCTTTTTTTTTTTTTTTTTTTTTTTGGCATTGCACTGTGTGGCTTGTGGGATCTTAGTTCTCTGACAAGGCATGGAACCCGTGCCCCTTGCATTGGAAGCTTGGAGTCCTAACCACTGGACTGTCAGGGAAGTCCCAACAACACATTTCTGATTCAGTAGACGGTGCTCTTTAGTAGACTGTTCCTATTCCCAGGGAACCATCACAACCTTGGGTCAACAGAAACAGAGCTGATTGGTTTATTTTGCCAAGTGGGCTGAAAACCCTCAGTTTACCAAGTTTTACAAAATGCACAAGTAGGAGAACCTGCGATTCAGTGATGACTCCTTTGTAAAAACAGTTTCCCCAGTGGTGCATGGGCATGCACCCTCAGTCGTGTCTGATTCTTTGTGGTTCCATGGACTGTAGCCTGCCAGGCTCCTCTCTCCATAGAATTTCCCAGGCAAGAATACCCCAAGAGTGGGTTGCCATTTCCTGCATTTTCATACAAAGTTGCTTCAGTTGTACCCAATTCTCTGCAACCCCATGGACTGGAGCTTGCTAGGCTCCTCTGTCCATGGGATTCTCTAGGCAAAAAATACTGGAGTGGGTTGCTGTGTCCTCCTCCAGGGGATCTTCCCGACCCAGGGATTGAACCTGCAGGCGGATTCTTTAGCACACACAGTGAGTGCGCTTGCAAAACTGTAGCACAGACACAGAAACAGGAAGGCATTTCCCAGGCCATTTCTACACTTTCATGTTTTCCTATCTCTGCCAAAAAAAGCCCATATATCTTAGACACTGGAACAAGCCAAGAAGAAATTCCCGGGTAGCTTCTACCATGGCAGGGTATTTTTCCAACACCCGGAAAAACTGTGTAACAGCCAGCTCAGAAGCCTGAGATATTTGTCAGTCCTGCAAGTCAGTAAATCAAATAATACCAAAATATTGAGCAGAAGAAAACAAAGCCTTGCTATGTGATCGTTTCTACCTAACTGGTTTTGACCTGCTTCCTCAAGCAGCCTATTATTCAAGGCTGGTTTTAAAGATAAGCTCCAATTTCACTTATAACTCCAAGGTGTTAATGCCTCTTTCTCCTTCCTGGTAAGTTCTGAGGTCAGACAGGCCTCTGGTAAGCCTCTTTCCTTTGTTCAAGGGAACACTCTTAAAGAGCCATTACTCCTAAATCAAAATCACACATCACCACCCCTACCCTGGGGCCAAAACAGAAGATCCTTTCTGTCAGTGATTCTCAACCTGGGCTTCACATTATGGTTCCCTGAGGAGTGTCTAAAAATCTCGTTGCCCAGGCCTTACCCCAGACCAATTCAATCACAATCCCTGGGGGTGGGATCAGTATTTTTACGGCTCCCCAGGTGATTCTCTGTGCAGCCAAGGTGGAGACCAGTGGCGTGTGTGGTTGTGAATGCTGTAGCAGACTTCTGTATAGGAGAGAATTTTTCTTTGCAGCAGCTTTTAAGCAAATATTTGTGGACTCCTGAGCTTAACCAGATATGATCTCTCTCATGTCCCCCTCCTGTTAGCCTTCCTCTCTCCTGCCCTGCTCTCCCACTCTTCTGCCATCTCCCAAAACTCGGCCTTCACTGTCACCCCAAATTAAGTCCCCCTTCTTCTTGGCCTCAGTTTCTCTGTCTGTAAAACAAGTCTTAAGTGAAATGAGGTTTGGAGAGGGCTGGGCTGGCCTCTGATCAAAACCCCTGAGGTTTTTTTGTGTGTGTGTCATGAATCATTTTTCTACCCTTATCATATGTCCAGGCTCTGAGTCCCTGGTACCGAGCTTTTCATTTTGTGTTTGCCCGCATGAATCAGAGAACTCCTTGTACTTGCAGCTTATCCTGGGTCAGCAATCTTCTCTCCCAAATTCTAGCTCCATCGAACCTCCTCCTTTCGGCATCTGTAGGACACCCACCAGCCAAACTGTCCTCTCTTTGGCAACTGTATTCCTTTGGCAAAACTTTACCAAACTCTAGAAAGGACAGAACAGTCTGTAATGGCCTTTGTGGAATGTGAGTTGATTGTGGCAGAAAAAGACATATGAGCCATTGTGGGAATGAAAAATATTCGCACTGAGAATACTGTCTGTGTGCATGATAATAAATTGATGTAAATTCTTATTGTGTGAGTTTTTATAGCAATGTACCAGCGTGGGCTTTTCTTAGATATAGAATTAATGTTTTCTTTCTCTTACTCCAGCTCCTATTCACTCTCTCCTTCTCCCACCAAGGCCTTCCCACCCCCTAACCAGGAGAGTAATAATAATTCCCAAAGCTAAATTTTCTACATGTGTATCTATAGAGCATAACTATAATAAATGTTTTATGGGATGGTGGGGTCAGGGGACCCCATAACTACCATCTCAATGTTCCCTGCTATTTCTGTCATTGAATATAAGGATCTTCCTTTTCAATTGCCTGGTTCTTTCAGGGGATCCCCCTTCTCTTACCCCTGACAGTTAGCCCTAAAACACACTATTATTTGGTTTTAAGCCTTAAGGTTGTAGCCTCTGTCCACTCCATTCTCTTCTACCCCTATTCTACTTCATCTCCTGGATGAGGGTTGCATAGCAGAATATGGACTTATCATGTGTCTTGAACACTTGCTGAAAGAGCAGTGATGGAGTCATCTGTACTTACAAGACTCTAAGCTTTCATGAGGGACTGTGGCTTTCCTTGATCCATTCAACAAGGCTTTGATGAGCGCCTTCTAGAGGATGGAGACTATTTTCAGGCACTGGAGATACAGCGGTGGATACAGCAGTCTTCGCCTCTGGAGCTGACATTCTAGTGTCATCCTACACAATCAGTGCTTCTGTCCACAAAATGTCTGGGGTATCTGTGCCCTGCTGTGTGACTTAACCTCATTGCCTGCATCTGCGTGCATGTCAGTACCTCTTATCCAGATGAGACTTGTCTCCTGCCTCTTCTTCCTATCCAGTTCACCCTACACATTATCAGGACTCAGTGTTTTGAAACACAGCTTTTTTTTTCCCCCATACTTAAAAAAAAAAGAAATCCCTGAAAGACTTCTACACTCTCACTTCTATTGCCTACCAAATAAAGTTCTCGCCCCTTAGCCTGTCATTTCAAGTCCTCCATGATCTGGCTCTAACCCACTTTTGGAATGTTATCCTCCAACTGTTCCCTTTTATGGATTCTGTGTTCTCTGCTACACCTTCTCAACTTGGAAATCTCTGCCTGAAATATTCCTCACCAAGTCTGCCTGTAAAAAGTCTACTTACCCTTCATGGCCCAGGTTGCAAACTCTCCCCGACTACAAGCTCTCTGTCTTGGTCTTAATTTGCACAGCATTTTATCCTTCTCCTTTGGCCTCTCTCACACTCTGCCTTGTATTGCAGGCAACAATCTAACTTCCTAAACCCAAAGGTGAGATTCTTGGGAACAGGAAAGATACTTTACCCTGGGGGATTATTTCTCCCTCGAGGCTAGTCTGTGAATCTAGTCTGGTCTCCTACCAGGAGAGAGACATCTCAGCATGCTACCTGTGCTATTGGTCCTACACGCCCCAATGTCTCTATTGGATTTGGGTGGACATGGAGTTAAGATTAGAGCTCATCACCAAAACTCGTCACACAGCCTCTAAGGTAGCTAGATCCGTCTTAGTCTCCTCATGCGCAGAATCGGACGGGGCTGAGTTTGTCCTTTTGTCATTTCACAGAGGCATTCTTATCACCGCTCACACTATGATCCTCCACCGAGCCGACAGGCTGGAGGTCTGCCCCGCTTTCCCGGGGCCAGAAGTCACCGGGGAGCACTCATGGATTCGCAGCAAGCCTCAGGGACCATCGTGCAGATCGTCATCAATAACAAACACAAGCATGGACAAGGTAAGGGACAGGCTTCTGTGGTACCACACCCAGTTGGGGCCTCAGCAGCCCCAGCCTCTGGAGGGCTGGAGCTGGGAAAGGACCCTTTATCCCGTGCATATCAGACATTCCCACATGGATCACTTACCATCCAGTCTACCATGCCAGCGTGGACAAGCAGCTCCAGGGGACTGTCAGTCCAAAGGCCATAGTTTATATTTCAGGCATATATGTCCTTACTGAAGGACAAAAGGTGAGAAAGCAGTGAATCTAATGCACCATCAAGCATTTTATCCCTTGCCCCTGGAGGTTGAAAGTCATTTGGGAAGGTTCACTGGGGCTTTAACAAGATGAAAGGTGGTTTGTTTTCCAGCCGGACACCCGATCTTCAAAGGTACTCAGCTCTGAACACTTCTAAATTTCTCATCCGAACCTTAGAAATAGCAATTCTTACCCCTCGTTGCCCCAGCTTCTCCTGGGACTCTCATTGAAGGTACTTATTCCAGGCTCCATACACAGGGATTCTAATTCATACGAGGAGATTATGCTTAGAAATGAGTAATCCAGTGAGAAATCCAGAAACCTCCTGGCTGAGCCACAGGCAGACTGATTAGGTTAGTACCACCGTGTAGCCCACTCAGAAAACCAGCTGACTACAGCAGGTACCCACACGAATCCATGGCCCCATTCCCTCCTGCACATAGTTCTCCACCGAGACCCTGCACCACACCTCCCTACCCCACAAGTAGTGGGGTGGGGGGAGAAATTCAATCAAATAATTGACTGCTTCTTACTTTTCTAGGCATCCTGTCAACCAGCTCATCAGAGCACAAGCTCAGCTGGTTCCTTATTATGAAACCACAAACATGTTTTGTTTCCTTTAAAAGAAAAACAAATCAAAGGCAGTTCTCTGAATGGGTTAAAAGTAATAAATTATTAAACCGAATGATTGAATAACATGGGTGAAAAACAATCCGTTAAAAGAACTCCTACTATAAATCTCAACAAAGCTAGTCAGGCCAAAGCTAGTTGATCACATCTGTTACTAGTTAGATGTAAATTTCAGATTACAGATTTTAAAAAATTAATTGCTTTTGAAACTAAGAGGCTTAAAAGAAGAACATTCAAAATAAAACTCTTAATAAAAAATGGTGATGTATTAGCAGAATTGGAAATATTTACTATTGATCTGGGTTTGATTTGAAATTTATTATTTTGAAATTCCAAGGCATTCTGATATGAATTTACTAAAGGAGGAGTTTAGGTAAAGATGCAGTTTGATTTTCAATCTTAAATTGCCTTGAATAGATTCCATTTGCTCTGAAAGAATTTCAAAGTCTTAAAAAACAGGAGGGGAAATGGACTTTGAAAAATCCTAAATCCCATAATTTCCACAGACCTCTTCATTTTCAGGGCAGAGGCTCATCCCTTCATTTCTCCGTGTCCTACAAAAGCCCCAGCTGGTTTACATTTATTCGCTACCCCCATTAATTTGGACTCAGCCATTCTCTCCTGACCTTTTTCTGTTATAGTTCACTGGAGAGTCACTTGTGCTCACCTCCAACTCCCAACACCCCAGTTGGATGACTCAAAATCATCTTGAGAATTTGTTGGTGAGGAGAAGGCTGCATTTTACCCTAGAGAATCGATCTCACTGTATCACCCTTCAAAGTGTAGGCTCTCACCTAGTCTGGATGATTCCCCTAGTCCAGATGTTTAGGGGAGAGGTAACCTGGCTCTCCATCACTGTGGGTCCTGCCTGCCGTGCTTCTATCCCTCCTGCTGACAGCATACTCCTCTGAGATACATCTCCTCTGTCCCTTGCTAGACCCCAAGAGGAGAAACAATAAGACCCCATCATTCTTGAGTCCAGCCTAAGTTTTCCTGAAGCAGAATCTGCACCCACGTGATCACATTGTCCAGAAGGAAATGCCACTGTCTGGCGAGGAGAGAGAAGAGGGATGGACAAGAGAGAGAACAACACATCTGGTCCATCTTGTCCTGTGATTCCATCCTCACTTTATCTTTCTGTAATTTGGTTCCTCTCTGGTTTAGGGTCTTTGAGATCTTTACATAGATTGACCTGTTAGAGTGCCTAGTACTAGAGCAGCTCTTACAGAGGATAAGAAAAGGCAGCCAACATCGTCCGTATTTCCTAATGTGACCCAGTGGACTTGAAGAGAAAGAAATAGCCCAGTGAGTCATCCTTCTGAGGCCATTGTCTTGCAGCCAAATCATTCAGTTCCTAGAAACGCCCCAAGCGGGGCTCCTTCTCCCACCCTTGCCCCTCCTTAAGTGATAGGACCCACCCTAGAGATGTTGTTGATTTCAGTGCCTACAGGTCTCCCCGGGTATGATGAGATGATGGGAATAATGAGAAACACACCCAGTCCCTGTCATGGCTGGAAAACTCCAGAATGTCTCAGCACTTTCCAAAAGGAGAGAACTCATTCTCAGACCTCCCTGTTTGCAGCATGGGCAGGTCTTACACCAGAGCCTAGCTCTGTGCCTTACCTTAGGAGTCAGATATGTTTTGGTTGGTTTGCACTGAAGGTTATTCCTCTGACCCTTTCCCTTCATAGGCCCTACGGCCTGCAGCCCAAATGCTTGTTCTTGCAAGCTCCACCCCCCCCCACCAAAAAAAAACCCTGGAAGCTGGTGACTTCTCTTCCAGTCAATAAATGTAAGACCACCAAAGGGTAGCTGGAGGGCAGGCAGTGATTCACTGTAGCCAAATCTCTACAGCCGCTATGAAGAGATGGGATATTACCAGAAGATTAGAGGCAAAAAAGGCTTACCTTCCACCATTTACCCAGGAGGGGTGGGTCCTTTTCCTCTCAATCTTGTCTCAGCACTTTCTTTCCCATGTCAGAGAGTAAGCTAGCACTATTAATCTCCATACCCACCTGTGTTACTAGATCAGATTCTCATAGCATTTGACCTGAAGGGATTTGCTTCAGGATCTGGAAAAACTCAGCACTTTGAGAAAAGCAGTAGTGTTTGCTTCTAGCCCCCCTGGGCAACAAACCTTCCTGGGAGATTTTCATGCCTAGAAGCACATCCACCTGGGCCATCCCAATCCTCTATGGAACTGCAGGTCTGAATGCATCATTCTAGCCGAGGTTCCTTATCAGACACCCAGGACACACAGAACTCTGCTTTCATACATCCATTCATTCCTCCATTTAGAAGATATTTATTGATGGCCTACTGTGTGTCAGGCCCTTGTGGGCATCCAGAGGCCTGTTGAAGATCTGGAATAATTGCTGACAGTGGAACAAGGCCCACGCTCTTTTTGGTTACAGAAGCCGCTCAGTGAACCTATCTCTATGGCCACGACAAGAATGAAGGATGCTTGATGTCTTAAGGGGTTCAGGGCTTGGGCTCTGAGTACAGGGGCCCATTTCAGCTCGCTAGCCTTTAATTTCCAGTCCTGCGTTCTCTTCCAGTGTGTGTTTCCAATGGAAAGACCTATTCCCATGGCGAGTCCTGGCACCCAAACCTCCGGGCATTTGGCATTGTGGAGTGTGTGCTGTGCACTTGTAATGTCACCAAGCAAGAGTGCAAGAAAATCCACTGCCCCAATCGATACCCCTGCAAGTATCCTCAAAAAATAGACGGAAAGTGCTGCAAGGTGTGTCCAGGTAAAAAGGCAAAAGGTGCGTTGGTTGGAAGCCCTGCCTTTGGTTGACCAAGATTCCTCACATAGTCATCCTCAATGTTCTTTGAGCATCAGAAACCTGCCATGTAATTGTAACCGTAATAGTTCTACCAATAGCTAATAAGGAGCTACATCCGCTCCCCTTTTGAAGGGCTGATAAGGTGGTTGCTTGGAAGACACTGACTTACCAGAAATTGGCTAGGGATTTGCTTGTGTCTACCACACCTCTGAACCCATGTAGCCATAAGGACTGAACTTAAACCTTGCTTTTCTAAATCCTAGAGAAGTTAGGTTGTTGTGATTATTAGGAAGGACAATAGCCTCCTTCGTTAATATCACCATTTAACTTGTCAAAGCACAATTACCTCCATTTTCTCTTGCAGACAGGACTAGAAATGGGTGAGGTACAGTGGAAGGAGAGTGGGTTCCAGTCCTAAGCTGCTGTGTGACTTTGGAAATGTGCCGGATCAGTTGATATCCAAGCTTCCTTCCAATACTAAAATCCTATGATATTATCATTTCCCTATTAAAGAAAAGAAAATTAAGGTGTATAAAGTGAAGTGACTTGCCCAGAGTCACAGAAATAGATAATAAAACCAAGGCTTGGAACCCAGGTCGCTTCCAGCCCATTGTTTTTTCCAGGCCAGTAGAAGATGTGAAGTGTTTGTTTGTTTGTTTTAGTAAAGGCAATCGATTAGTTAAATGGTGGTTTTGACACATGAGCTAGAGAAAAACACAGTCCATAGTATTGGGGTTTACAGAGTACTGGATTGGTAATCAAGCATTCTGGCCCTGGCTCTGCCACTGCTTTCCTATGTGACCTATAATGAGTCACTTCACCTCTCTGAGCCTCAGTTTTTTTCTCTATAAAATGAGAGAGTTAGAACAGATATCTTATGGCTTTTCCAGCTCTAACCTTCTAAGACTGAATGAATTAGTCACTTCCAGGCACATGAATTTATCATTTCTTATGTTTACCTGCAAAGCATTATTGTAAACATAGATTCAAAAAAAAAGAACAAATGTTTTAAAATGTAGGCAAAGTTAAATCATTTATTCAATTTAGACAATTCCTCATGAGTAGCAGGCAAACACGAACTTAGTCAATGTATATATGTATTTTGAGTATCTTCATGTAGGCCAATGGTTCCCAAACTTCTCTGCACATTGGAATCCCCGAGAGAGCTTCTAAAAATACCTATGTCTCATCCCCAGCTATTATGATTTAAGTCATTTGAGGTGTAGCCTGAGGTTTGGAATTTTAGAAGACCCCCAGGCCTTCTTGTCTGTAATTTGCAGACAACTTTGGGAACCACTGCTGGAGGCTCAGGTTGGTTTATAGTCTTGCTAATCAAAGTATGGTTTCTGGACCAGCAGTGCCTGGGAGCTAGTTAGAAAGGCAGATTCTCAAGTCCCACCCCAGACCAACTGCATTTTAACAAGGTTTCCCAGGTGATTCCAATGCACATTAAAGTTTGAGAAGCACTGATTTATAGCACAAACAAAATCTTTCTTAATGTAACAACCTTCATCTTCCAAAGTAAACGGGGCAACATGTGGGTAGGAAGGCCAGGAGCTATCTGATATGAAGTGGAGGATTGGAGCATTAAGGTTGATGATGAGAGATACTTAGTAGGGACAGGGAGAGAGCACATTCTGTGGATATGAACATGGCGGCCACCCAGCCACGATGACCTTATAACTTCCAAGTTTGCAATCTCACTGGAACCGCCAAGCCTTTTAGTGTCACTTAGAAGTAGGTCCACCAATACGGTGTTCTCTCCTGTCAAGGGTCTAACACCTAGAATCGTAAAAGTAATAGAACAAGATAATTTCAGACACAAATTAATATTTACCTAGACTATGCAGGTAAGTTAAACCCTCCTGCTATATAATATTCCAATTTGAATCTCACACCTTCAAACCAAATCCCATTTCTTTGTATGGTTAGGATTGGATGGGTGTAGGTGATTCAAATAAGAGGGAAGGACACAGAACAAGTGCTGCCTTTCAGACTAGTGGCATTTATTCAAATCTTTATGCTTATCTTTTTCTAAAAAAATTATTTATTTTAATTGGAGGCTAATTACAATATTGTGGTGGTTTTTGCCATACATCAACATGAATCAGCCATGGGTGTACATGTGTCCCACCTTACACTCTTTGGCTAAGCAGTGCTACTAGAAATCCAAAGAAAGTGATCAGAGACATACAGATATATACAAACAAGGATTTTTACTGCAGTGCTGTTTACCATAGTGAAATGTTAGAGACAACCTGAAAGTCCACCAGTATGGAAATGGTTAAATAAATTGCGGTACATCTGCACTGTGGTGTATTATACAGCCATTAAAAATCACCATAGAACAAGATTTAATGGCACAGAAATATGCTTGCAGTACATCTATTAAGTACAAAGAACAAGCTACAAAAGAATATGTGGTTATGATCCCACTACTTGTGTTTATGAATAGCACTGATAATATGCTTAGACCAAAAAAAAACGAAAACTGGAAGGACATATGGCAGAATGTAACAGTGGCCATCTTAGGGTTACTGGATGATGGGCAATTCTTATTTTCTTCTTTTTGTTTATCTGCATTTTCTAAATTTTCAGCCGTAAATGTGTATGACTTTTATAACTAGAAAAAGAAATAGAGGCTTTTATTTTTTAAAACTGCTCTCAGAATCCCAATTGGCAATATCTTAAAGAGTCTCATTGACTAAACCTGTTTCTCTGGAAGAGTGGCTTTTCCCACTTTCCTGCACTGCTCAGACATGTAGAGATGGCAGACTTACTGGGCAACATGGAGGAGAGAATGTCTTGTCCCATTCAGTCACCTGCCCTCAGTAGGCCACACACAGGTGTCTGTGAATTGTAAGTTTCCTCTGATAGTCATGTTTCCCTCCAAGAGTCACTAGCCACGGAGGTGACTTCAGAGCCTCAGGGGGCATGCACTTGTTCATGCAGCATGCAATCTGGAAACACATATTCTGTGCCTACTGTGTGCAAGACATGGTTCCAGGCACTGAGAATAGGGAGATAAAGCAGACAGATGCAGGCTACTTGCCAGCAATGCTCCTTACATCCTGGCAGGAGAAGAAAGACAATGAACACAGAACAATAAGGTAATTTTCTGTGGTGCTGAGTACTGGGAAGAAAAAAAAAAACACAGAGAGATCAGGTGAATGGGACAGGCAGGGTGGAGCATTTTCAAAAGACTGGTAAGGGTCAGCTTCTATGAAGAATGATGTTGAGGAGAGTCCTGAATGATGTGAAGGGGTGAAAAAGTGAAGTCATGACATCCTCAGCCTCTTAGACAATGACACAGAACACAGAAGAAAAGGAATAAAGGAGTGAGCAGGGAAGAGATTGACAGAAGAAAGAAGAGTAAATTCAGTTATTCATGCTGAGAACAGAAAAGAGAGAAAATTTGCAAATGATTCAGTCAAAAATTTTCTTAGAACAAGCTATTGCAGGGCCCTCCAGTAACAAAGCAAGGCCAAAATGTAGGATGTGAGTTTCACCTCTCTCTTGTCTTTGTTCTGGTGGAGGCTGGCCTTGCTTTATATATCAGTGGCCATCTTTGGAGTTGTGTTGGACTTCTACTGCCTGAAGTTTCCCCAACTCACTCTCAACCCCACCGTACTACCCCAATACCCAGAATTCCCATAATGACACATTCCTTTTGGGTTACAGCAGGAAAAGGTTAAGACTTCAAGCTTGTTTCTCGGGCTGGGATAATACTGATACGTCTCCTGTGTCAGTCATCCCCACTTCCGTAAGGAATGGTTTCTCAGTTTCCTAGTTCTGGAGAGCTCAGGACATGAACGTTTCTCTTGGAAAGTGGTAATGGCCAGAAATGACTTCAGGCATGTCATGCTTCCCTGGAAGGAAATGAAAGTAGGTGAACACGCAGTGATCAGAAAGCACCTGGAAGTGAAGGGTGTGGAATGAAGAGGTTGCCGAGGAGGTAGCTCAAAAGACACACTCTGTTTATTTACTCTTAATATTTTCACTTGCCAGCCTGGATGAGTCACTAATGGATTTTGTTGTTTGTCGATCCCTTGTAGTGAGAAAATTAAGCTCTTGGAGGAGAGGGGTTGTGGGACAGGCTGACTTTTTAGGACACTGGGAGAAATTTTTAGCATATCATAGGTACTTGCAGTCCCTTCATGGATTTCTTATGGCAGTTATAGCTATAGCTGGCGAGCAGGATTTAACACATGAACCAGACTCTCATTCTAAAGCTGGTAATTAATACACAGAGGTTCCTGTATACTCCGTGACCTCTTTCCCCCTCCACTCATTTGGAAAGTGCTAGCACACATCCCTTAATTACCTAGCATTTCACCAAAAAAGACCAGCCCACCAAGTAATTAAATTACTGAAAAGAAAGACAAAAGGGAAAGTAAACTTGACTCTAGGATAATCTGCAAATTGTGTAATACAACCTGAAATCACCCAGAGAAGACTAGGATTTTGTCCTTCTAGTGCCTAACGGTGGTGGGAATGGGAGAGGTAATCAGGTCAGCAGGAGACATGCAATAGCAATTTGAATACAAACTCTAGTCCAGATGCGTGTGACTGGGTAAGAGTGAATCCCCCTAATTAAAGTCATGGGTCCAAAGCACTCAACACCCAATGCTTTCATCAGATATTCTTACAGATGGCTTCTGCACATATTCAAAATCTGTCAGGGTGTCCTCGGCTTTTCTTTGTTGTTCTGATTTGAGCATTACGCTTTAAATACACAGCTGAAGAGGGTGTTCATTACGAGGCCAGTAAGAACTTAACTCACTGATAACCAAGCAAGGGCAACTTTTGGTAGGGGGCTGAGGAAAGAGGAGCATAGAGCAGGAGGAGTAAGGGGGCTGGTATCCCTATGCCTGGAAGTGGAAATCCAACAATTTAGTGTATACTTTAAATGATCCATAGTTGAGGGATTTGACCAACTTTTTTGTGTCTTCCAACCATTCGATTGGCACAGTGTACATATGACTAATCTGACATCTAGGTTTTGGCACTGGTGTTGATCTGGTATTAGCATTCCCCTTGAAAACAAATCAAAGAGCGTTCAGAAATGTCAGCCCAATTTGGATAGATCCTTTGGGCAAGTATATGCACATAAATGAGTGTCATAAATGTTTTCTAAGTCTACCTAAACGACGTTAGGGACGTTAAGTGAGGCCTTCCATCAGCCCATTCCTTGGGTCTCTGTTGGCAACACTGAGCTAGGCCAACCATGATCCTGACCCAGCATGGAAAATCCTCTGTTCCCTTAAGTGCCCAGCACCTTTGTATCTGGTCACATTCTTCCTCTTCGTGAAGCTCCACTTTTCAAGTGATGGTGGATCCATTGTGGGTTTGGGGCCAGTGTTCTGTCATCACGTGGACTTAAAGGTCATGTGCTCTTTTGTGATCTGGCAGTGAAATGTTGGTGGAATTTCTATCTCTGTAGGAATGTCCTTGTAGATTGTCCACTTTTGATGCTTGTGCAGCGCTGTGAATGCTGAGACTACATAAATGCAGAGGTTTGCTTTGACTTTTGGAAAACCATGACAAATCTCTACTCACTTCCTGATTCCAGAAGAACTTCCAGGGCAAAGCTTTGACAGCAAAGGCTACTTTTGTGGAGAAGAAACAATGCCCGTATATGAGTCTGTGTTCATGGAGGATGGGGAGACCACCAGAAAAATAGCACTGGAGACAGAGAGACCGCCTCAGGTAGAGGTCCATGTTTGGACCATTCGAAAAGGTGAGCCAGACGACATTAATCTCTTGTTATTATTATTATTTTTTTGTAAGGGGGACACAGGGAAGGAGGGGAAGAGTCATCGTTTTTCTTCAGCCTGTTCCCCTGTTTCAGTCAGAAGATTTCCCATTTGCTTAGAAATGAACACATGACTCACGCAGTTGCTATTGTGCCCTTTAACTGTGACCTGGGCTAAAAAGTAAGTATTGACCATAGGGTCTGTTGTCTTTCTCACACAACCAAGGCTGGAGGAGTGGTTCTTAACCCTGGCTGCACATCAGACTCATCTGGGAAGGTTTTTATATACCAAATGCCTGATCCTACCCACAGAGAGTCTGACTAATTGTCCAGGAGTGGGGCTTGGGCTTAAGGGTTTGTTCAGAAAGCTCCACAGGTGATTCTGGTGTACAGCCGGGATTGTAAACTTCCCAAATGTAATCTACTGTTGTTTCCAAGATGAAGCTCAACAAACATGAAAATGCATTCATTCAGTGCCAAGCAGAGTCTCGAATCATACTGAGACCTCTTGCCTCAAGAAAATTATAGTCTCACTGGAGGGACAATCCCAGGCATGAGGTCCCATTCCTTTGCTGATTACTCCCATTAACTACCCAAGCAAGCTACATTCTGTTCATTGTGAACCTACATCTATTCAAATCATCCCATAGCTAAAAGACTAAGCTGATCTAGTCTGGTCAAGTTTTCAAGGAATCCAAGTGTAGAGGTGACATTTCAATTTGGAAACAGTGCACATCCTTTTGCAACTGGATCCCACCTAAGGCTCAAGGGTGCTCAAACTCAAGTAAGTTTTGGCATCACGCAAGGTACTAGGGTGAGACACAGCTACCTTGCCCCATCCAAGATATTTGAGTGCAGTCAGCCAAGGGGAGTATCTAAACACTTGTGTTTCTAACAAATAGTCGGATGATGCTGCTATAGGCAGTACTTGGACCCATCTTTTGAGGAACAACTGCACTAGTATTTGTGGGCCTTTTTTTGTCTCCTTTCTTTCTCAAAAGAACAGGAACTTCTCTGTACCCCTTTAAAAATATGCTAGAACACACATATAAGGCTCAGCACTGTTTATTTTTGCTTTTGACCTAGGCATGTTGGTTTGCCATCTCTTAACTCCTTAGCTCCTTAGTCACCAGGACTAAGCACTGTTCTGTTGGCTTCCCTACTGGCATTGCCCCACAGAGGGGTGTGGATGCTTTTCAACTGGTTACTATCACCTCTAAAGAGCCTGTTGTACACAACACTGGGTCACCAAAGATCTATGCATGCTGGACAGAGGAAAACCCAGGTTCCATGTCCACTGCTCCCTGTAGACCTCTGGAGGTTTATTTAAGTGGGCTGGTAACATTGCTCCTAAACTGCAAGGCAGTTTTCTATTGTTCACATGTTATTCTGATGAAAGCTATTTGGGCAAGGTTGAGACTGGGAGCCCAGTTATTTTTACTCTGCCCATTTTTATAAGGGAAAGCAAAAGGAGCTATGATTGTTTCCCAAAGGAAAATATGCTTTCTGGGGAGTTTAGGAAGTGGGATGGCTTCTCCATTTACACAAATGACCCATGTGCCAAGCCCACTTCAAGTTCTCACTGCTGAGCCAGGGGAGCAGCCCAGTGGCTTGGCAGGGACATAGCCAACTCAGATGGGGGGCAAGGGCAGAATGTCTAATACTGCCTTTGGCTACAGAAACTCCAACCAGCGCCCATGCTTGATTCCCCGTGGCTTTCCCCAGGAATGGGTCCCACGGTCAGCAGCTCTGTCTCCCTTATCTCCATCCTCTGGAGAACCAGGGGGAAGGTCAGTGAGCCAAGAAAACAAAAGCAGTCAATTGTAACCCTCGAGTCAACCAAGTTCCTGGTTAAGCACATTACACAGCCCAGCTCAAGACTCCTAAGCCCCAATAATAAGATGATATGCTTAGCTCAAGCAGAAAACAGCATTGCTGGTTCCAGACAGCACCTGACCACCTGCCTGATTTTTTGCTTGGCCCCAGGCATCCTCCAGCACTTCCATATTGAGAAGATCTCTAAAAGGATGTTTGAGGAACTCCATCACTTCAAGCTGGTGACCAGGACAACGCTGAGTAAGTGACAACTGTCTTCTCTCCTCCTTGGAAAACACATCTGTTTTCCACATCTTGTCTCCCCAACTGAAGTACCGGCTGTGTTCTCACTGAACAGGAGCAATGCTCCTCATCAATTTTAGAGAGACTATTCTCTCTCTCTCCTCTGGGTGATGAAACCCAGAGTCTTAAGAGGTTCCGAGGTCTGGTCTACCCAGATGTGGAGATCTCACATCTGGAAAGCTATGACCTCACTGGTGGGGCTGAGAGAGACAGAGAGAAGATGACTGCATATCAATTCTTGGATTGTCTCAAAGTTCTGTTTGACTCCTTGGAACTGCCCTGGGTGGTCATGTTTCTTTAAAGGCACTCAAGCCTGCTAGCAACTCTCCCTAGGTTTTCTAGGCTAGGTGGAGCCTGGGACTAGATCCTGCTAGGCACCGAGGGAGGGAGCGAGGTGGGGGGAGGGGTGAGAGGACTTCTAAAGGAATAAAAGGCACAGAATTTCTATCCACTGGGAATTCTAATGGGTGAGACAGAACATGAAAGTGTGTTCATTATGAATTAATATATTTCTGAAGAGTTAAATACCTAAGTGTTCAGGGAAATCTGTGAAAAACAATGAGATGAGAGCCACGTGGGCTTAGTTGGGGAGGAGGTGGGTTTTGAAAGAGAAGGATGTGATTGGGCAACAGGTCAGGAAATCAGTCCAAGGAGAGGGTACATCGTAAGAGAAGACTCAGACAGGAGCAAACAAGAAATGTGGGTGTGGGTGACAAAGAATCACAAAGGCCACATAGGTTGCACAAAAAGGTGAGACAAGTTGGAGGCAGGAAGTAGAGGGCCTGGAAGAAGCCAGTGAGAAGTTGAGATAGCAGGCAAGGAGCATGGGTAGTTGATGCAAACTTATACACAGTGTATCAAGTGTATGAAGATGGTGCCTTGGAAAGATGTTTCTTGCCTCTCAGATGCATTTATTAAGCATGTATGACTTTGAGAAGCCATATTCTAAAGAAGCCAGTTGTTCCATCGCTCAGTCACATCTGACTCTTCATGAGCCCATTGACTGCAGGACGCCAGGCTTCCCTGTCTTTCCTTGCTTAGATTCATGCCCACTGAGTCAGTGATGCCACCCAACCATCTCATCCTCTGTTGCCCCCTTCTCCTGCCCTCAGTCTTTCCCAGCATCAGGGTCTTTTCCAATGAGTCAGCTCTTCACAGCAGGTGGCCACAGGATTGGAGCGTCAGCTTCAGCATCAGTCCTTTCAATAAATATTCAGGATTGATTTCCTTTAGGATTGACTGGTTTTATCTCCTTAGAGTCCAAGGGACTGTCAAGAGTCTTTTCCAGCACCACAGGTCAAACGCGTTAATTCTTTGGTGCTCAGCCTTCTTTATGGTCCAACTCTCACATCCATACATGACTACTGGAAAAACCATAGCTTTGACTAGATGGATCTTTGTTGGCAAAGTGATATATGCCACACTAAGAAGTTGTGATTGATCTCCAGACAAGAGAACTCCAGTGGGGGTTTTTAAGCAAGTGAATGATGCATTCATATCTGGATTTTAGAAAGTGGTACTTGCTATATGGGGTGGAAAGTGGGTTTCTAGTGAGAGAGCTGGTGATCGTCTGTAGGAAGCTGTTAGACTGTATTAAGTCAGTTAGACAGAGGAGGAGGTGTCCCTGTGAGGGGCGGAAGTTACACCATCAAGATCAGGAGCAAAGAGAGAAATGAGTTTAGAATGACTCCAAATTAGCAACTTTATAGATTGAGTGAAGAGTAATACTATTCACCAGTAGGAAACTGGAGAATGAGAATTGGAGAAAAAAATGAGTTTTATTTGGAACATGTTTGAAGTCCATCTGAGCAGAGTTATCCAGTAGGCAGCTGGACATAAGATTGGTAAGGTCAAGTGTTTATTCTGTAGGAGATGAGTAGACAACTAACTGGACGGTAGGAGAATTCAAACGGAGTTGGAAGCTCCTATGAGTAGGGAATAAAGGAGGCAGAATCTAGGATCCCACGATCAATAATGTGACTTTTGAAATTGCCGATTAATTTCAGAGAACATATTTTTGTTCATACTGTGAGCCAGGCATTGTGCTAGGCACTGGGGCACTTGGAAGATGATTTAAGCAAACTCTTCCCATCACAGTTAGCATTGGGGGTGCATAATGGAGGTAGATGATGTGTTCCTCTGTGTGTAGCTGAAGGCAGTGAGTGATGAGATGATCCTGCAGAGTCACCTGGGGACAGAGAAGTGCAAGCCTGACCCTGTGTATAATGTGCCTGTCAGATCCTGGTGCACTGCAGGGCTTCGATGGAAGCTGCTTTTTTGCATGACCCATCTCCCCTTTCCCATAAAATCTAAGAGACTAGAGAGAAGTGAAGAATCCAAGTGAGAGAGGAGCAGCAAGATGGGAGGCTGTAAGGAAGGGGGGACATGATCTCCTCTGGTGAGAGAAAGAAAAGAGGTTCAATGTCAGTTCTGGATTAAGACGAGCTTGCTGATCTTGGACAAGAGGTTCTCCAAGTGGCAACCTTATGGGGATGAAAGGAAGACTGAAGAGGGTATGCAGGTGGGCATTTTGTTAGGAAGCCTATTTGCCAGAGCAGGATGATAGCAGGGGAAGGAAAATCATGCCATGGAGGGACCAGGAAAGTTAGAAAAGGGATGGTTCAGAGACATCTGGTGGTTTCCAGCGCTCAGCACAGGGTACACGCTCAAAACTGCTTGCTCAGTTAGCATGACTGGAGGGAGAATAGAGAAGTTGGTAGGGACACATTGGAAATGTGGACAGTTCTGGGGGAGGGGGGAGAAAACAGGGACTGGAAGGGGACCGGAATAAAGATGACAGGAAACGGAAGGGATGCAGTTGTGTTCACTCAGAGCAGAGAGGGGTCCCCTGGTGGATGTGATACTGGAACTCTCAGCATGTGGGCATAAGACAAAGCAGAGGGGAGAGTTGTTGTTGTTGTTTTTTAATATACTAATCAAGTTTAATGACAAGTCAATTAAAAAAAGATTGACTCAGTCTAAAATATATCAATAGACAAAGCAAGCACTATTTTACCAGTTCTTTGTGAAGAGCCTTCAAGTTTTTATGTTCTCATTCTTAGCATTTAGTATACATTTAAATATATCTAGAATGCTTTTATTTTAATTTAATATATTTTTTACTTGGAGGAAAATTGCTTTACAATGTTGTGATGGTTTCTGCCATACAACAATGCAAATCAGCCATAATTATACATAAGTCTCCTCCCTCTTGAGCTTCCCTCCCTTCCCCCTCTCCCACCCCGCTAGGTCATCACAGAGCACCAGGATGGGCTCCCTGCGTTATACAGCGACTTCTCACCAGCTATGTATTTTATACATCATAGTGTATATATGTCGATGCTACTTTCTCCATTTGTCCCACTCTCTCCTGTTACTGTGTCCACAAGTCTGTTCCGTCTGCATCTCCATTCCTTCCTTGCAAATAGGTTCATCAGTACCATCTTTCTAGATTATATATATATATATATATATATATATATATATATATATATACACACACTTTAATATACGATATTTGTTTTTCTCTTTCTGACTTACATCACTTTGTATAACAAGCTCTAGGTTCATCCACTTCACTGGAACTGAGAGGGGAGAGTTTTTGACAAAGGGTGGCAGGAATAAAGAAACGAGCAATAAATAATCAAGTAACCCAAACTAATATTCAGGCCTCAGAGAGTAAGCCAAGCCCCAGGAATGCACCAGGTACAAGTCCCCAAAGTGCCTTATTTGACCTACTGCCACCTAAGAGCTAACGAACTGATGGTGAAGCAAGTCCTAAGTGCTACCTAAGTAGACTGTAAAAATCCCAAGAATAACACTTAGATTTTACTCTTGGGATTCTGACAAATGCTGTGTGTTGAAACGAAGACCCTGTGACCCATGTTCCATATCTGTCCCCAGGAAAGTGTTTCAGGAGAGGTCTGTTTTGCTGAAAGTTCATGACGCCTGTCTTTGAGCTCCCCTGGCGGATCTGTGAGCATTCAGGGAAGCCTTGGGTGTGTATGTTCTGCTCCTCGTTGGCTCTGCCTGCCTCTCACATCTCTGGGCCACTTTGTGTTTGCCTTTTAGGCCAGTGGAAGATCTTCACTGAAGGAGAAGCCCAGATCAGCCAGATGTGTTCAAGTCGTGTGTGCCGAACGGAGCTTGAAGATTTGGTCAAAGTGTTGTACCTGGAAAGGTCTGAAAAGGGCCACTGTTAGACAAGACAGACAGTATTGGATAGAGTAAAGCAAGAAAACTCAAGCTGCAGCTGGACTGCAGGCTTACTTTGCTTAGGTCAACAGTGTCCTAAAACCCCAAACTCAAATGCAGTCAATTATTCACGCCATGCACAGCATAACTTGCTCCTTTATTGGAGTGGTATGTCAGCCCTTAAACATCTCCTCCAAAGAGACTAGAAGAATTTTGAATTCTCTGTGGGAGGAAGAGGGCTAGGACGCCACAACACTGCTCTAGTGTCTGGGAGAATCACATTTCTTTACAGGTTAAAGAGTAAACAAAACCTCTAGAAAGTTATTCCAGTGAAAGAAAGAGAAGGGAATTGCTTAGTAGGAGTTCTTTAGTACAGAGAAAATATTAGTATGAGATTCTTCTCTTTAAAATTTAGAATGTCTTGTGTTTAAATAACTTGCTATATTCACACACACACAGGTACACATACACATGTGCATGCGCACACATACATACTGAACTACAGCCTTCATTCTGAGGCAAGGCTAGTGTAGACTCTCCCCTTCTTTCCCTTGCCTGACTCCCAGGTAACTTGGAGGCAGTTGGCACCCAGGAGGATAAATAAGGAGTTGTGAGTAGAAGGCTCTGCACTTGGGTCTATGATGTGGTTGTTGATGGCACCGATTCTGGGAAAGAATAAAAACACCATTTCATGGCTGCCTTCACTCTGAAGTGGAAAAGAACTTTTACCTTATGACACCACTTCTCTTTTCTCCCTAAACCTCCATAAAGAAGTTAGAATTGAGTAAAACTTCTAGAAACTGAGTCTACATAAAAGAAAATAATTATTTAAGGAAAGAGTTGCTAGAAGTCAGCAAGGTCAGCCATGTGTTTTCAAGTCAATAAAACTCACCAATTAACAGCTCAATCCTCACTTACTGTCCTGAAGTCATAGTTCTCTAGTCCAAAAATTTTAGTTAAATGATGAAATTCTAGAAGCTTCTTAAAAGGGCAGTTTCTTTTCTCCAATTACAGGAGTTGGTTTTTACTTGGCAAAGGGACTCCGTCCTCCCAAGCTTCAGTTAGGAGAATTATCGCTCACTGGGGGAAATGGGGATTCTGATAACAATCCTTATCCTAAGGCTTCCTGCTGTTCTCCTCTCATGCACCAAGCATGAACCTGAATCATGGATCCCAGTGAGGGCTGCTCCAAAAATGTCTCTTTGCAGCCTAATACCAGAGCCCAAGTGATCCATTCTGAGGGAAAACTATAAATTCTCCACAGCAGGAATCTCAAACTTGCTTTCTAGATTTATCTCCTCAGGGGGGCCTGGATGAACTCTAGTGAATACTTAAATATTAAGGACCGAGAAATCCCATTTTTCCTACTCTGTGACCATAAGTAAGATGAACATTTTTTTGTTATTTGACACCAATAGGGAAAAATGTAAAAGGTCCAGTCTTTATGGCAACCTGACATAAAAGAGTCTGTTCTCATCACAGAGACGGAGGCCTGGTGGCCAGGCCTTCAGGGGACCACCTCTCAGACACATTGTTCTTGAGGAGGGGAGGGGAAGGAAGGAGGACATCCAGAATATTAGTGGTGGGGTGGCGGGGTTGAACATTAAACAGCTGCTGTCTCCCGCCCAGAGGTGGCAGTATTTCCATAGCGTGGAAACAAGTCATTGGATCCTGAGTCAGTGGTGATTCCCCTTCTGATGACTCAGCCCCAAAACCTTCCAACCCAGGTGTTCTCTGAAAGCTCAACCTGAAGGGAACACCCAGGGAGCTTCCCTAGATAGACTGTTGCCCGCAGGGGCCGGGACACGCCTTGGCCAGGCGCAGTGTGAAGCAGGAGCTGGGGTGCTGGGCGAGGCCAACGTAGAAACCCTCCAATGTTCGGTGTTGCAGAGAGAGAGAAGAGGCCGAGCCGCCTGTACTTAGTAGAGAGGAATGGATGTGGTTCTTCTTGTGTATTTATTTGTACCATAAACACTTGGAACAAGCAAAGCCCATAAGTACCACTTAGCAGCTGTAGCCATTTTCTAGTTAACTCATGTAAACAACTAAGAATAACATAACAGTATTACCCTTTCACTCTTCTCACAGGACATGTACCTAAATAGGGTACTTATTTATGTAGTCACTGTATTTCTGGATTTTTAAATTAATAAAAAGTTCATTTGGAAAAATCCTGTGCAGGAATGTCATGTGACTGACTCTGGGCAGCACGGACCTTGGGCTGGGTAACTGGTGATGGAAGGGCCTGGCTTTTGCACACTCAGCCTGACACCCCTCTCACACTACAGCCTCATGGTTAGGAGTGAGAACTTTGCAGTCAGATGACCTGGGTTTTTAATCCCAGTTCCACACTTAGCAGCTGTGTCAGTCACCCCAGCTATAAAATGGGGATGATAGTGGTATCATCGACCTTTGCCTGCAATCTTGCAGTGAAATTTAATTCCATCAGTTCATGTTAGGTGATTAAACTAGTGTCTGGTGCATAATGAGCATTTACTCATGGCCATGAAAGTTCAAAAATGGCATGGCACTGAAAATGGCCATTGATTTATGGCTTCTATTTAGGCCAAGACATTTAAGAGCCTGGGGACAGAAGGCCATTGACATGGGTTTCAAGAGGGCCTTAATTTTGGTCTGCTGCTCAGTGGCAAATTTGCATAGGGAACAAAGTAAAAGTATTGTCACATATTTCAATCCAGACTAAATTCCCTCAAACTCTTAATACCAGCTAAATTAGTGCTATCACAGAAGTCAAAATACAAGAGATCTGCAATGTCAAATTATGTAAGGTCTGAAAAGGAGACTGTGTTTAGTTGCTCAGTCCTGTCTGACTCTTTGCAACTTTTTGGGCTGTAGCCTACCAGGCTCCTCTGTCCTTGAAACTTTCCAGGCAAGAACACTTGAGTAGGTTGCCATTTCCTTCTCCAGAGGATCTTCCCAACCCAGGGATTGAACCCTCATCTCCTGTGTCTCCTGCATTGCAGGCAGATTCTTTACCCTCTGATCTATTGGGGAAGCCCCTTAAAAAGGCTATGTGTGACATGGTTAGATAGCATCAATGGACATGAATTTGAGTAAGCTCCAGGAGATAGTGGAGGACAGAGGAGCCTGATGTGCTATAGTCTATGGGGTTGAAAAGAGTTGGACATGACTTAGTGACTGAACAACAGCAACAGTAAAGGACACACTGGTGTTAGCAACACAGAGGTCAGTGGTGGTGAAATGCTGGGGAAGTGATAGGAGTAGAGGCCAGAAGTGAGTAGGGAGATAAGCAACTGGAGGCAGCAGCTTGAGGCAACCCTTGGTATGCTGTGTTTAGTCGCTCATTTGTGTCTGACTCTTTCCAACCCTATGGGCAGTAGCCGGCCAGGCTCCTCAGTCCATTGGATTTTCCAGGCAAGAATACTGGAGTGGGTTGCCATGCCCTCCTCCAGAGGATCTTCCTGACACAGAGATTGAACCTGTGTTTTCTGCATTGCAGGCAGATTTTTTTTTTCACTCACTGAGCCATCAGAAGGTAAAAGAAGTAGCAGAAGAAGGATATGAGGTCAAGGGAAAATTTTTGTCTTAAACATGGGAGATGTTTGGCCATGTCTGAATATTGAAGGGAGGGATCCTATAGAGAAGAAAAAATGGAAAGTGATGGGAAAGTCAGGTTAACTTGCTGTTTGGGTTACCCCACACAGAGCCCTTGCCCACAACCCAGACAAATTTTTGGCCTTTGGTTTCCATCCCCTTACTGTGAATTAGCTACTCCTAGTTCCCATCATCTCTCTTAGCTTGGTCCCACTTTATACCTGACATATTTTCTTCTGGAATGATGGGCTATAAATCCCAATAAATGCCTCCATTGGGGGAACCACATAAACCAGACACCTTGGCTTCACCTGGCACGCTATCATTTCCCTGATCACCCACATCCAAATTTCACCAAGTCCTACCCATTTGATCCCCTAAATATAGCCCATGTTTATTGCTTTTTGCCCTTATCTTCCTCTTGCAGGGTCTTTTCCTTCCTATAGTTTTTACTCTCCTCCTCTAAGGGAGTCTCAGGAATCTCCTAAGATCCTCTCATATGGGTTCAAGGACAAGTCCTGCCTGCCACCACATTACCCACCCTTTTAGTTTTTTCTTGCTTTGGCACTCCTCTGCGAGGGGCACTGCTGGAAAAAAGATGGCTGTCTACTGCCTCCATAAGCACATCTGTCCTAACATTCACCATGGCCACCAGCTGTAACATTACAGGTGGGTATGCCTTCTGCTGGCCTGGAGGAGCCCTCGGTGTTCTACAGTGCCACGGTATCCTGTGCACAAGTGGGGAGAAGGCCCTCCTCCCTCCCCCTGCACTGTTATACCTTGTCACCTTATGCTAAAACAGCTTACATGGAGTTGGTGCGTATGTATTGTGTGGACCAAAGCACAGTCTGCTTGTGCTTGAGTCTCCTGGAGTTTTTAAGGAAACAAGCCTTTAACAAGCCCTTTAGTTTCTACTTTGAGCTTTCCTCAGGGCTCAGTTGCCAATATGGAGAGGTTCTGCTGAATACAGGCACCCTCATTCTATCAGGCTCCAAGGCTATGGCATACTTTATAAATTAAAGGTTTGTGTCCACCCTGCCTCCAGCATGTCTCTCAGTGCCATTTTTCCAACAGCATTTGTTCATGCCTTGCCTTTGAGTCACATTTTGGTAATTGTCACGATATTTCAAGCCGTTTCATTGTTCTTACATTTGTGATGGTGATCTGTGGTCAGTGATCTTTGATGTTACCATTGTAAAAAGATTGCGTGTGTGTGCGCTCAGTCATATCCAAATCTTTTGCGACCCTGTGCACTGTAGCCTGTCAGGCTTTTCTGTCCATGGGATTTCACAGGCAAGAATACTGGAGTGGGTTGCCATTTCTTTCTCTAGGGTATCTTCCTGACCCAGGGATGGAACCCACATCTCCTGTATCGCCTGCACAGGCGGGTGGATTCTTTACCAGTGTGCCACCAGGGAAGCCCATTGTAAAATGGTTACAACTCACCAAAGGCTCAGATGGTCGTTAGACATTTTTACCAATAAGGCCTTTTTAAAGATTAAGGTATGCACATTGTTTTTTTAGACATAATGCTGTTGCACACTTAAGAGAATACACTAGAGTGTAAACATAACTTTTATGTGTACTCTGGAACCAAAACAATTTGTGTGCTCTGCTTTATTTGCATATTTGCTTTATTGTGGTAGTCTGGAACTGAACCTGCAATGTCTCTGAGATCTGCCTGTGTAAGCCTGTAAGACAGATGTGAGTCTGTTCCCCTCATCCCTCTTTCCTTTGGTGCGCATGCACTGCTTTTATTCCCCAATGAATCCCTCATGCAAACTGACTTCAGGGGGCCTATCCCACCAATCTGCCAAACAGTGTCTGATATCTCTGAATCCTCTAAGCAGAGGAGAGAAGTCCTTGAATGCAGAGCCCTGGCCATAACATGCAGTCTCCCAAATAGTTCATATACATTTATAACTTTGTGCCTTTGTGTATGTGTTCCCACCACTAGTATAATCTTTCTTCTTCTTTGCCTGGCAAACTCCTACTCATCCTTCAAGACCCAGTCCAAATGTCACCTCCTCCCTGGAGCTTTGCCTGCCCCCCAGTAGTTTACCACCATTTTCCATTTCTCCCTATGTACTCTATCCTCCAACATGCCAAAACCATTTTCCAGATACTTACTGGGTCCTTACTACTTCTGTGTCTTTGCACACAGCTCCATTTGCCTGGAACATTCATCCTCTGATGCTTCTACTTCACAAACACCTACACATTTTTTAAAACTACTATTGCTCATCTTCTATCTTGTCCACCTCTTTCAGGCACAGATAATTGTTGCCCTAAGAAATAACAACCAAAACACTTGCGAGCCACGGTAGTCATCAATTGACATGCGTGTTTTCCCAGTTAATCCTCAGCACAGCCTTATACGATAGTTCCTATTACTGACCTTATTTTAGAGATAAGGACAGTGAGTGCCTTCACCTTTTACATGCCTTCATGTGTTAAAATGTGAAGCATTTGCCCAGCTGCAGTCTCCCTGATGAGTCTGGAGAACTCCAAGAGGGTAAGGACCCAGTGCTCAGCACTTCAAGACATTCAATAAATATTTGCCAAGTGGATAGTCAATGTGATGAGATACTTTCTCCAGCTGGGAAAGAAAGCAGTCTGGAGACTAAATATCCAGGGGCAAGGCCAGACTTCGGGACATTTTCTCTGTACCTAAGGAAAATGATGGAAGTAAAGTCCAATGCTGTAACGAGCAACGTTACATAGGAACCTAGAATGTTAGGTCCATGAATCAAGGAAAATTGGAAGTGGTCAAACAGGAGAGGGCAAGAGTGAACATCGACATTTTAGGAATCAGCGAACTAAAATGGACTGGAATGGGTGAATTTAACTCAGATGACCATTATATCTACTACTGTGGGCAAGAATCCCTTAGAAGAAATGGAGTAGCCCTCATAGTCAACAAAAGAGTCCAACATGCACTACTTGGGTATATTCTCAAAAATTACAGAATGATCTCTGTTCGTCTACAAGGCAAACCATTGAATATCACAGTAGTCCAAGTCTATTCCCCAACCACTAATTCAAAGAAGCTGAAGCTGAATGGTTCTATGAAGACCTACAACACCTTCTAGAACTAACACCCAAAAACGATGTCCTTTTCATTATAGGGGACTGGAATGCAAATGTAGGAAGTCAAGAAACACCTGCAGTAACAGGCAAATTTGGCCTTAGAGTACAGAAGGAAGCAGGGCAAAGGCTAATAGAGTTTTGCCAAGAGAATGCCCTGGTCAGAGCAAACACCCTCTTCCAACAACACAAGAAAAGACTCTACACATGGACATCACCAGATAATCAATGCTGAAATCAAATTGATTATATTTTCTGCAGCCAAAGATGGAGAAGCTCTATGCAGTCAGTGAAAACAAGACCAGGAGTTGACTGTGGCACAGACCATGAACTCCCTATTGACAAACTCAGACTTAAATTGAAGAAAGTAGGGAAAACCACTAGACCATTCAGGTATGACCTAAATCAAATCCCTTATGATTACACAGTGGAAGTGAGAAATAGATTTAAGGGACTAGATCTGATAGAGTGCCTGAAGAACTGTGGGTGGAGGTTCGTGACACTGGACAGCAGACAGGGATCAAGACCATCCCCAAGAAAAAGAAATGCAAAAAGGCAAAATGGTTCTCTGAGGAGGCCTTACAAATAGCTGTGAATAGAAGAGAAGCAAAAGGCAAAGGAGAAACGGAAAAATATACTCATTTGAATGCAAAGTTCCAAAGAATAGCAAGGAGAGATAAGAAAGACTTCCTCAGTGATCAGTGCAAAGAAATAGAGGAAAACAATAGAATAGGAAAGTCTAGAGATCTCTTCAAAAAAATTAGAGACACCAAGGGAATATTTCATGCAAAGATGGGCACAATAAAGGACAGAAATGGTATGGACCTAACAGAAGCAGAAGATATATTAAGAAGAGGTGGCAAGAATACACAGAAAAACTATACAAAAAAAGATCTTCATGACCCAGATAAACACGATGGTTGTGATCACCAACATAGAGCCAGACATCCTGGAATGCAAAAATCAAGTGGGCCTTAGGAAGCATCACTATGAACAAAGCTAGTGGAGTGATGGAATTCCAGTTGAGCTATTTCAAATTCTAAAAGATGATGCTGTGAAAGTGCTGCACTCAATATGCCAGCAAATTTGGAAAACTTGGCAATGGCCACAGGACTGGAAAAGGTAAGTTTTCATTCCAATCCCAAAGAAAAGCAATGCCAAAGAATGCTCAAACTACCACACAATTCCACTCATCTCACACGCTAGCAAAGTAATGCTCAAAATTCTCCAAGCCAGGCTTCAACAGTACATGAACTGTGAACTTCCAGATGTTCAAGCTGTTTTTAGAAAAGGCAGAGGAACCATAGATCAAATTGCCAACATCTGCTGGATCATAGAAAAAGCAAGAAAGTTTCAGAAAAATATCTACTTCTGCTTTATTGACTATGCCAAAGGCTTTGACAGTGTGAGTCACAACAAACTGTGGAAAATTCTGAAAGAGATGGGAATACCAGACCAGCTGACCTGCCTCTTGAGAAATCTGTATACAGGTTAGGAGGCAACAGTTAGAACTGGACATGGAACAACAGACTGGTTCCAAATCTCAAAAGGAGTACGTCAAGGCTGTGTATTGTCACCCTGCTTATTTAACTTATAGGCAGAGTACATCATGAGAAATGCTGGACTGGATGAAGCACAAACTGGAATCAAGATTGCCAGGAAAAGTATCAATAACCTCCGATATGCAGATGACACCACACTTACGGCAGAAAGCAAAGAACTAAAAGCCTCTTGATGAAAGTGAAAGAGGAGAGTGAAAAAGTTGGCCTAAAACTCAACATTCGGAAAACTAAGATCATGGCATCCGGTCCCATCACTTCATGGCAAGTAGATGGGCAAACAGTAGAAACAGTGACAGACTCTATTTTGGGGGCTCAAAAATCACTGCAGATGGTGACTGGAGTCATGAAATTAAAAGACGCTTGCTCCTTGGAAGAAAAGTTATGACCAACATAGACAGCATATTAAAAAGCAGAGACATTACTTTGCCAACAAATGTCCGTCTAGTCAAAGCTATGATTTTCCCAGTAGACACGTATGGATGTGAGAGTTGGACTATAAAGAAAGCTGAGCACTGAAGAAATGATGCTTTTGAACTGTGATGTTGGAGAAGATTCTTGAGAGTCCCTTGGACTGCAAGGAGATCCAACCAGTCCATCCTAAAGGAGATCAGTCCTGGGTGTTCATTGGAAGGACTGATGCTAAAGCTGAAACTCCAATACTTTGGCCACCTCATGCGAAGAGTTTACTCATTGGAAAAGACTCTGATGCTGGGAGGGATTAGGGGAAGGAGGAGGAGGGGATGACAGAGGATGAGATGGCTGGATGGCATCACCAACTCAATGGACGTGAGTCTGAGTGAATTCCGGGAGTTGGTGATGGACAGGGAGGCCTGGTGTGCTGCGATTCATGGGGTCACAAAGAGTCGGACACGACTGAGCAACTGAAAGACTCCCACATGGTGTATATGAAGGCTTCACAAAATGAACGGTACAACAGACCCAAGGTGTTGCTTCAAGTTAATGTAGACAAGAGGAGTTCCAAGTCAGCTCCAATTGTAAGCAGTCCCCAATCTAAGAATGAAATATTGGCCCCAAAATTAGACTCCAGCATGCATTTTCTTTTAGAAACATCATTCTGTTTGATGCTCATATCTCCAGGCCAGTCAACATGAGCGTCTTGTACCTTGAATAGAGCCAAATTATACAGAGTGCTAATTAGTACATGCTTAAGCTTGGTCCTAGGGGCAAGGGCAGGGGGTATGAGAGAGGAGCAAGCGGGGAGTTTCCTTTCACTCTTCGGGGTGGGGCAGATGAGAAAGGGGTGAAGAGCAGGCTCCAGGCAAAATCTCAAAGAAGGCGAAGGTTGTGCTTGCCAGCCTCCTCTCTTTCTGGGTCCCTGTGCTGTTATCCCCTCTTCACATTCCACCATACCATCCCAGACCTACCTTGCTCCTCAAAGAAACTTTGGGTTCCACCATTAATGACCTCACTCAAAAAGCAGAACCTGAGTTCCTTCAGGGCAGGAGTTCCTTCAGGGTGGAAGTTCCTTCAGAACAGCTGCCTAGGCCTCCGGAAGGAAGCAGGTTCAGTGAAGTGAAGAAGAACTGCTTAATCCTCAGATACCTTTTCAGTTTTGAAGATTTTATTACCCTTGATTACCCTCAAAATGAATTTCTCCCACTACAAAATGACAGGCAGAGGGTTGGGATGGCTGAAAACTTTTTAGCAACAGAGGCCATAGGAACAAGGGGTTATGTGTATTGGGTGTGGGGGCTGATATTTGGGGGGGCTGGAGGAAGTAGACAGCACCAAGTAAGCAAGCCATTCCTACCTTTCCCATCCGAGTGTCTGCCTGATGAAACACTGCAGAAGGGCCTTTGGCCATTTTCAGTCCAGCGATCAAGATAGACACCTCATGTCTAAGACTCTGCAGAAGACCAGGTAGTATGCTTGTTTCTGAGCTCTCAACAGTGAACAAAAGAAACCTGGCATTTGCACACACCGAGGTTGTGGTCTACCAGAGAATGCAGGCACTGAACACGTGATTCCAAGTGTGATGGGTGGGATGAAAGAATCAGTCCAAGGTGCACTACGAGAGTGCAGGTCATGGTGGTTTGTCCTCATCATGGAGGAGCAAAGAAGAAATGACATTAAAGGACAAGCTTAATGAAGACTTAGGAGTTGGAGTTACACACCGTTTTCATTTGCAGACAAGGTTTCACTGCTTTCAAAGAATTTCAACAAGCATTGGACTTAAGCATTGATTCTTGTGGTGACTCCTGTTACAATGTAGGTGCTCCTTACAGTAGGGAGAGTGGGGTAGCCACTGCAAGTCCTCCCCTATAAAGAAATTCCACCAAGGAAAATAGATAGCAGAGCCCTAGAGAGATAGAACACAAGACAGGGAAATTTTGAAAGAATAGATGTAAATCTGAAGTATTATCTGAAAAGTCAGCATTAAGTACACCTCTCCACGGGGGAGGAGGGGACTGCTTAGGTTCTGGAGTGGGGGAAGTGACATAACAAAGTGAGAAGTATTTTATCCCTGACATTATTTAGGATTGCTGGTGCACAGTGATAACAAGTCTAATTTTTAGTCAATTCTATTTTTATTTTCCAGTTCTCCAGAAAACACACCCACTTATTGACTGCACCCCATGGACCACTCCCACTCCCAACCCCACCCCACCTTCCCATGCCATTAGGTGGCAGTCAGACAAAGGTTGGAGTAAGGCAGACACAAAGTTTTCAACCCAGTTTTCAGGAGCCTTTTACTCTGCAATTCTAAGAAAATAAGTTCTCTGGAGTACCTCTTGGGATATGGTCTCCTCTCAAGCAACTAACATTATTGTACACTTGCTTTGCTAATGCCATTTATGGCTCCGAGGTTATTGATGTGAAAGGAGAATTGAGGCAATCGGTTGTCAGGCAACCCAAAAAACCCTTCTGCAGGGACTGACCAATTGTTTCCCCCAAATGTCTCTTTTGCTTTGGCTAGTGGAGACCCAGCCTGAGTATGATTACCCTCCTGGATCTGAAACAAAGACACAATCACATGGGGTGGGATTGGAAAGGACAGATATTAACCCCAAGCCACAGGCAGAGGGATGCCTGGAGCAGGACAACAGGCTTGAGGAAGCTCTGATGCAATTGGGGAAGGAGGAGGATGTTTGGTTGAAAGGAAAAGGTCAGTGTGTATTTGAAGTCAGAGCTGTGGCTATGGGACGCCCCGAAGTTTTGGAAAACTGAGGACACACTCCAAGAATATTGAGACATTCTGGCAATGCTAAAGAGGGAACCCCTCCAGAAAAACACAAGACAATTCGAGCTGATTAAATAGCTTTGGATAGAAAGTGGGACTCTGGGTTGGATGGGGTGGGAAAGATTTGCAAGCAAGTATAGGGGAAGGAGATTCTGAAAGAAAATGGAAAGAAGCTCAAAAGAAGTCTCAGGTAGCCTGCAAAAGTTTCAGGGTAGACACCACTCTCCTCCTTGCCCTTCCAACAAACTAAGTGGGCAGATTTGGTCTTGGTCACGGCTCCCTCCTCCCTTTTAGCATCCACCCTTGGTGCTCAGCATTCTCTTGTTTCCATCTGTGTGTCTTCCAAAACTGGAAGAAGCTGGAGAACACTTGGAGTTATACCAGCCAAACAATAATCCATCAATGTTACTGTCATAAATACAAAAAGAATAAATTTCCTCAAGCACATATGGCTCCTGAAAAGCTGACCTTTTTAGCACACTAGAATTGCTTGGGACCATTTTTGATCCCCTCCCTGCTTCCAGGGTAGAATTGTTCAGTTGCCTACTCTGAAGCAATCCAATGAATTCACACTACTGTATTAATGACTGCAGATAAGTTGATGCCCTACTAAATGAAAATTTTGTACCCAATGAAGTAGGGTCATTATTTAACTTGGCCATTCCTCAACTCTTTTGAGTTCACATGACTTCTTTTGTGACTCAAAAGTCTCTGATTATCCTATGATGGTAGTTGTGCTTTCATATCTGCTGATTGAGAAACTCTGTAATGAAAAGTTACTAGGAATTCAGCTACATGGTTAGAAGGTTTTTGTGCTTGATTAGGGCTTCCCTGGTAGCTCAGTGGTAAAGAGCTCACCTGCAATGTGGGAGACGCAGTTTCAATCCCTGGGTCGGGAATATGCCCTGGAGAAGGGCATGGCAACTCGCTCCAGTATTCTTGCCTGGAGAATGCCATGGACAGAGGAGCCTCGCGGGCTACAGTCCATAGCATAACACAGAGTGGGGCACAACTGAAGCCGCTGAGCATACACACATGCACATCTTGATTAATCACAACAGCAAACCTGCATGGTTTATAAACAAGTAGTAAATATATGTGTAAGACATATTTATCCAAAATAAAAACAATGCCTCATCCACAGGTAGACTTGCAGGTCCTTCATGATAACTCCCTGGTTCAGTTAACAGTTGTGGCCTCAGATTAAGAACCAGTGTCTGAACCAGAAGAAATGATTGAAACAGTAAGTTTAACCACTTTGAAAGTTTCATCCCAAGTGCCAGTAGGGTAGGGTGGTGTTTCTCCCATCTACCTCACAGATGTATTTTCCGTAGGAGGTCTGGGTAGGTCTAGTTAATAACTTACAAAAGAAAAAGAATTTCAAATGCTCATATTTCAGGGAGTCACCCTAAATGCTCATTTGGATGATTTCCACAAAGACCAATGCTTGAGGAACCTGGTGGAACATCCAAGGTTTGACTTTTGGGAGCAAAGATGGCCAAACAATAGGCTATCAGTCAAAGTTTGACTATTGTCACAAACACCAAAATATTAAATTCCCCTAACAGCTAATAGACAGGAACCACACAACTCAGGATACACTAGAAACTATTTAATTGTATACTTTAAAAGGGTGAATTTTATAGTATGTGAATTATGTTTCAGTAAAGGTGTCATCTTGGAAAAAACTCAATCACAAGTGTCATCAGGAAAATTGAGGTCAATATAGTTGCCATATTAACCTTCTCATATCTGAGTTCCTTGTATCTCTAATACCCAGAACCTATGAATTTAAACTGTCCTTAGCTCTATAGAAGGCTGACTTCTACTGATATCATTTACCTGATTCTGTATATTCTTAAAAGATGATGATAAAAAAAATCAGGTGGTGAAAGGGAATGAAGAGCTTAAAACACTAGCACTAAAATCAGAGAGCCTGGTCTCTAGACTTGCTTAGGTAAATAATTTCATCTTTCTGAATCTCATCTTACTGTTTTATCATATCATTTGCTTCTGTCTCCTAACATTGCTTTGAGAAATAAATGAGTTCATGAACACAAAATGGTTAGCATACTACCTAGCTGATGCAGAGTGACCTACATCACCTGGTAATGCACAACTATTATATGGTAAATAATAATGGCCAGCAAAGAAGTTTGATGCAGGGAAGTCTAATTACTCCTCTTTGCTCTCCGTACAGGATTATAATAAAACAAGGGCTTAGATAAATCTCCGCCTCATAAAGACATTATTTATTAGCACACTATGCCCAACACATCATGAAACCTGTTCCATAAACTTGATGAAGCCCCAGATCTCTGTCCTTTCAAGTGCTCCAAGAGCATCCTTTTGAAAGACACAGCACATATCCTCTAGCTGACATCATGCAGTTAAAAATCCTCCTCGATTAATGGCTGAGCACAGGACCCATTTGAGATCAAGTCATTCATGTCAGCCTATAGAGATTTTGATAGGGTAAAAGCCCTAGTGGATTCTTATATTTTGTTTGTGCAAAGATAGGGAGTGTCTTCAATTTACTATAGCTAATCCACGTATATTGAATACCTTTCACTCTACAAAGAAGAGCCCATTTCTAACATTCATTGTACTAGGACATTAGTTTCATGCAATCTGCTAGTTAGGAGGGAAGATACTCTGGACAAGGGCACGGCAACCCACTCCAGTGTTCTTGCCTGGAGAATCCCATGGACAGAGGAGCCTGGTGGCTACAATCCATAGGACCACAGAGTCGGACATGACTGAAGTGACCTAGCAAGCACACATGCCCTGCTAGTTAGGAAAATGTCAGTTCTTGAGTGATATATCTATCAATAGCAGAAGGACTTAGAGATGCCACCTCTGTAGTGTTAATTCTTTCCAATAAATTATCTATGGCCACCCTCATCTATCCACTCTTAACTGTATGTTGTTGTTGTTCAGTCGCCAAGTCGTGTCTGACTCTTCGTGACTCTTAACTGTATTCTCAATTATTTAATGCAAATAGAACACTTCAGGATCCATTATCTCTATATCACAGAATTATGGGCAGAGTTCTTTGTGGTATTCCTTTATCTGTTTCATGTCTGTGAGTTCTGTAGTGATATCCACTCTCTCATTACTGATATTGGTAATTTATATCTTCTTTGGTATTGGTCAGCCTGTACAGAGTTTTGTCAATTTTATTCATCTTTTAAAAGAACCAACTTTTGGCTTCACTGATTTTTTTCTTGCTTTTCTAGTTTTAATTTCACTGATTTAAGCTCTTGTTTTCATTATTTCCTTCTGCTTGTTTTGGTTTAATTTGCTCTTCTTTCTCTAGTTTCACAAAGAAGAAATTTAGATTACTGATTTTAAATCTGGTCTATTTCTAATATAAGCATTAATTGCTATAAATTTCCTTCTAACTGTTGCTCTAATTGCATCCCACAACTGTGCCATGATGTGTTTTATTTTCTTTCATTCAATTCAGAATATTTTAAAATTTTTTCCTAGAAACTATCTCTTTGACCCATGGGTTATGTAGAAGTGAAGTGAAGTTGCTCAGTCGTGTCCGACTCTTTGTGACCCCATGGACTGTAGCCTACCAGGCTCCTCAGTCCATGGAATTTTCCAGGCAAGAGTACTGGAGTGGGTTGCCATTTCCTTCTCCGGGGGATCTTCCCAACCCAGGGATGGAACCCGGGTCTTCCGCATTGCAGTCAGCCGCTTTACCATCTGAGCCAAATATTTGGAGATTTTCCAGATATCTTTGTATTGAATTTTAGATTGGTCTTGTTAGGATCATTGCACTATTTCTATTCTTTTAAAAGTCTTAAGGTGTGTGTTGTATCCCAGAATATGCTCTCTTTAGGTCTATGTTCTTTCTGCATTTGAAAAGAATGTTTATTCCCCTGTTGTTGGTTAAAGTGTTTTATAAGTGGAGATTAGGTCAAGTTGTTGACAACATTATTCTGGTCTTCTGTGTCCTTAATGGTTGTCTATATACTTGTTCTATCTGTTGCTGACAGAAGAGCATTGAAGTCTCCAACAATAATTGTTGGTTCATTTTTTCTCATTACTTCTATCAATTTTTGCTCAGATATTTGAAGCTCTGTTGTTAGATGCATACATATTTTAAAATATAGTATATTTAGGGAGAATTGACTCCTTTATAATTATGGAACATCTTTCAGTATCTCTGGTAATATTTCTTGCTCTGAAGTCTACTTTATCTGATATTAATATAGCTATTCCAGCTTTCTTTTATTTAGTGTTTTCATGGCATACCATTTCCCATCCTTTAACTCTTTAACCTATGTGTGTCTTTATACTTAAAATGGGTTTCATATAGACAGCATATAGTTGATGTATTAGTCAGGCTTCTCTAGAGAAGTAGAACCAATAGGATATAGAGATGATAGATAGGCCATTATTATATAAAATAATATATATTTATTTGGAAGAACTGAGCTTCCCTGGTGTCTCAGATGGTAAAGAATCTGCCTGCAATGCAGGAGACCCAGGTTGGATACCTGAGTCCTGGAATTGGATACCTGATCCCCTGGAATTGGCTCATGAAATTATGAGGCATATGGAATTATTGGCTCATAAAATTATGGGATTGGCTCATGAGAAATTGGATCATGAAATTATGGAGACTCAAATTAATTTTAAAGATTGCAGCAAAAAATTATGGAGACTGAGAATTCCCACAGTCTGCATCTGCAAACTGAAGATCGAAGAAAGCTAGTGATATAATTCAATCTGATCTTGAAGGCCTGAGAATCAGGCCTTTAAATTAACAAAATTTAAAGAAGAAAAAAAAATTTAAACTTAAAAGAATGTCAAAAGTCACAAAGAGGACTATATCATCTTGTCATAAGTGAAATAGAAGTTTAATATATATGAGTTGTAGATCAACATGTGATTATTAGGCCAATTTTTGGGGGTGCCTAACTTAGGACTACAAAAGACAAGATCCATTGATTCATCCAACAAATGTTCATCGAGCTATATGAGTCAGGCATTGCACTAAGTACTGGAAATGAGCAAAATAGCTATAGCATAATGGTTAACAACACTGACTCCAGAACCTGCCTCCCTAGGTTTGAATCCTGGCTCTGTGCATTTCTTAGTTTTCTGAGCTTTGACAAGCTTTGCTGCCTCTCTGGATCTCAGTTTCCTCTGTATGTATAACAATAATAATGCTTCATGGAGTTAATATGAGAATTAAGTAAATTAATATTTGTAAACTATCAAGAGAATTGCCTGACATATCATCAAAGTTTCATACGTGCTTGTTAAGCAACCAAGACTTAGACCATCTCTGCCCTTACAGAACTAGTGAGAGAGATTGAATTTAATCTAAAAAAAGCAAATGTAAAAACAAGTAATTATAAAATGTAAGTGTAATTGGTGTGACAAAGGAGATTTATATCCAGCTCTGAGAGTTAGTGGGCTTCTTTTGTGTCTCAGCTGGTAAAGAATCCGCCTGCAATGTGGGAGGCCTGGGTTCAATCCCTGGGTTGGGAAGATCCCCTGGAGAAGGGAAAGGCTACCCACTCCAGTATTCTGGCCTGGAGAATTCTATGGACTGTATAGTACATGGGGTCACAAAGAGTTGAACACAACTGAGCGACTTTCACTTTTCACTTTCATGAGAGTTTGTACTATAGGGATTTGACCAGAGAAAGCATCTCTGAGGAAGTGATATTTGAGCTGAGGATAAGTTAGGAGTAAATTAGGCAAAAAAAAAAAAAAATCTGTGTTTTTAGAAGGAACATGATTAGTGAGTGATTCTGTATTTCCTGTCTTGCTAACTAAGCACTCTGTTGAATAAGGGTATGACCCGGGTCTCAAACTTCCATATTCTCCATCATGCCCAGTAAGCACAATAGGCCTCCTGGACAAGTCTGATGATATGTGTGACAAGCAAGAGCTACAATTCTGGAGGCTTATTCTTCCCTTTTCCTGCCTGGCTACCCCAAATCTGAGAAACCAATTGTACAAAGAATGTTTGCTGCTGCTGCTGCTAAGTCGCTTCAGTCGTGTCCGACTCTGTGCGACCCCATAGACAGCAGCCCACCAGGCTCCGCCATCCCTGGGATTCTCCAGGCAAGAACACTGGAGTGGGTTGACATTTCCTTCTCCAATGCATAAAAGTGAAAAGTGAAAGTGAAGTCACTGAGTCGTGTCCAACTCTCAGCGACCCCATGGACTGCAGCCTACAAGGCTCCTCCGTCCATGGAATTTTCCAGGCAAGAGTACTGGAGTGGGGTGCCATTGCCTTCTCCAAGGGGTGTTAAAGTCCTCTATCTAGAAGGCAAGGCCACTGAAGGGAAGAAGCAGTTTGGATGATGAATGTGACACTCTTTGTTAGCATTTTGGCTGCTGTATCATTTCAACAGCATTTGCTCTGCAGACTCAGCCTTGAGAATCTAAAGAGCTGTGCTGAGCAGAGGACACCCTGGACTGAGGCTCTTCGTGCTCCCTTGTGGAGCTCAATTCTGAAGTCCACGATCCTCTAGAGGGACATCCTTTACAAACCAAGGTCTCCATTTCATCACATGTGGTGAAAGGATTGGAATCATCAGGCACCTGCAACAATTTTATTTCCAGGATTCTTTCTCTCGTCAACAATAGATCAGCAAACAAATGTAGGAAAGTGGATATCTTTTTTCCTCATTCAAAGTAGGAGCAGCTGACATCATTTGCAGTGTGGAACTGCTGAAAACCTTGAACAATCCATTTCAGGGCACTTTCTGGAGAACATTTCCATCTGGTGTAGAGATATGTATCAATCCAACCTCAGGAACCACCCATTTTTCTTTGTGCTTTGCAGTATTTTAAGAAGTTTCGTGCCCAAGCTGCTACTTCCAGAGCCACATACCACCCCATTCATGTCAAACAAGGAAGACACCCAGTATTCCCAAAGTCTTCAGATACTATTGGATTTCAATAGCTTGGGTCAAATGCCCATCCCAAATCAATCACTGTGACCAGGGGATGGAATGAGACACTGCTTATAACAGCCATGTGTTCCACCTGAGAATAGAGTCAGCTGCCTCAAAACTACATGTATCCCCAAATAGGAATCAGAATTGGTAGGAAGGAACAAAGTAGAAATGCCTGGTAGGAAAGCAAACAGCAAATGCTCGTTCTGTGCAACAATGATTATTGTTTGTGCTAGGTAAGTGTGTTTGTTCGCTTTAAACTTCTTTAAGTCCCTTCCTGTCCATTAACAAACTAATCTTGCGACAACCCTGAAAGTTAACTTAGACTGGTAATAGTATTCCCATATAGCTGAGGAAATAAAAGCTCAGATGAGGCAAGTGAATTAGACTCTTGACTCTCAGCTTGCAGAAACTGAGGTTTTCTAAACACCAAATCAATGTGTTGTTGTGTTCATTTTATCTTATTTTTAAACCCTATAATCCATTCTCATTTCCATTTCCTTTTTCTCCTCATCCCCATAGCCATTCTAACGTGTTTAATCTGTAACTTTTTTGTTTGAATGTGTTCTTTCAAACTGTGTATTGTGTGCATGGATCTTAATATACATAAGTGGTTCTATGTTACATATCTCATCCTGTTTCTTACTTTTTTTCATTCAGTATCATGTTTTAGATCAATCTTTGTGGCCTTGGAGGAGGGCATGCCCAGCAACCCACTCCAGTATTCTTGCCTAGAGAATCCCATGGACAGAGGAGCCTGGAGGGTCCCCATCCATAGGGTCACAAAGAGTTGGACACATCCGAAGTGACTTAGCATGCATGCATGCATGTTGCCATGTGTATTCATCCTGTTACTTAAACTATTGCATAATACTCCATGGCATGCCTCCACCATATTCTACCTAGCCACTCTCTCTGTCAAGGGCTTCCATTAGGATTCTGCTAAACTTCCACCATCACAAATAACACTTCCACAAACATCTTCATATATATCCCACTATGGCTTTGTGTGGGGATATTCCTAGATATATATATATATTCAGAAGCAGAATTTCTGGGTAATACTATACATGTATATATAATATGACTAAGTTAGCTATAGAATCGCCCAAACCAATGAGGCATTTATTGGCCACTATTTCTTCGATTTCAACCCCATGTAGCATTTCGTATCCTTCTTTCCTGCTTTAACTTCTCTACTTAGCACTTACAACTATCTAATAAATTAAATGTATGTATTATTTTATTATCTTATTATAATAAATTATATCATAAAATTTTAATAGATTTCGTCAGTTTTGTTCACTGCTAATATCCCAAGAACCTGGAACAGTGCTTGACTCAGGGATGGTGCTCAATAAATAATTCATGGAGCAAGTAGAGTAGTACCAAATTGTTCTCCAGAATAGCCAAATCAATCTACATTATGTAGGATGTAAAGGTTCTTATATCCCCATATCTTCATCAGCACATTATCACCTTTTAAATTTTTGCCAGTCTGAGAGCTGCTTAGTTAAACTTGTTTTTCTGTAATTACAAATGAGCTTGAGCACTTCTTCAAAGATTTTACTTTATCTAAGTGCTGCCCTTGGAGATGAGCTCTTTGTTACTAAAAAGACCAATCAAATTCTAGTAAATATTTTCAAACAAATGACCTGAGCTACACACCCGTATCCCTAGCTAAGAGCAAGCACAGTCAGGATGTCTAATGTTTAATTTGCAAAAAAAACATTAAAACCCAAACAACAAGAGTTCAGCACATCAGCTTCAACTATACCCCCCCAAATCATGTATCATTTGGCTACTAGAAACTCCTTAACAGAGCCTGTTGTAGAAGTCTAAATTCCATGGTACTCTTCACTTAGTGAACATAAAATGGTCTGAATAGCCATTTTTTCCTCATTAACCCCAATTAACACACCCAAGAAAGTATGTGTCCCAGGATTAGCTCATTAATGAAGCTCAAGTTTCAAATGACATACTCTTACTTTCTAGGCCTGTTCCAGATTCTCTCAGCTCAGGGTGGAAAGCAGATTTCAGCTTCATCTCCTCCTCTGACCCACACAGCTTGATGTGACAAAAAGGCAAAGGCTTAGGATCAAGGAGATAAAGCTCTAAACATTAATTCATTCCACCTTTATTGTGAACCTACAATGTGCCAGAAAGCACTCTAGGCACTGGGGATACAGTCCTTGACACCAGGGAATACAGTCTTGTGGGTAAAAGAGAACCATTATATAAGCAATCACTTTCAGAGAATATGATAAAATTTATGCTGGAAGGAAACAAGGAGTGTTGGAGAGCACAACCAAAGGGCACTTGACCTGGACTGGGAAGGGAGAAACAGAAGCAGATAAGACAGAAAAATGACTCCCCAGAGGCATATTGCTTCAACTGAAACTACAAATCAAGTTGAATCTTCCCAGAAGTATTGAGGGAGGAGGTCAAAAGAACAACATGTCCACATTCTAAAAACAAATTATCCCACTGTGACTTAAAGTAAGAGTATGAAGGTGTGATAGACATTGGTGCTTTTAACCAAATAATACGGTTGTATCCTACCCTATTGTCATGAGTACATGGTAAGATAACACTTCCTAGACCTCCTTGTGTCCAGGGATAGCCAATGAATTGTAAGCAGAAGTGATGCCTGCCATTTCCAGGCTGAACATTTCATTGCCAGAGTAAGAGGCACCAGGCTATCTTCCCTCTTCCATGGTGACAGGCAATGCTCCAGGTGGTGGAGTCTTCATCAGCCTTTGTCCCAGAATAACAGATGAAGTGGAACAGACCCTGAGGACTTGCAACAAAGGCCCTAATGACTTGCAACAGATAAGTAGCATGAGTGAGAAGAGAAACTTTTGTTATTTTATACCATTAACATTTGGGGTTTGTTACTGCCACATAACCTAACTTATCCTAACTAATACATAAGGAAAGAGTAGCAAGAATGAGGAATGAAACTAGACAATGACTAGTTGTCATTGACTAGGTAAAGAATGACTTCATCTGATGAACTTCTTTATTCCGTAGAATTAGCAGCTTTGTTGTTGTTATCTCCTTCTCAGCAGAATTCTTGGTGCCTCAGGGAAGGTAAGAGACACAAAATATTCTGGGATCCAGACCTTTGACCTTCATTTTAATAAGGTACACACACACAAACATATGGGCTTATTTAAATATTTCTTTTTTAAAAGGCTTCGCTGCCAGCAATAACAAAAATGAAAAAAAAAGTCCAGATGAATCACAATCAAACTTGATTTGAGAAAGATTGCTCTGCATACTCGCATTGTAAAGAGGCAAGGCTGAAGGCAAGGAGCTCATTTAGGAAGCTATTGCAGGAGTCCAGATGAGAGAAAATGGTGAAATGGACTAGGAACGTGACAGTGGAGTGGGGGGAGACTAAATACATTTTTTAAAATTGTTTAGGAGATAGAACTCACAGACTTGGGGCAGATTGACTGTGGGGTGAGGTAAAGGAAGATATCACTGATGACTTGGACAGAATGGTGGTGCCATTCACTAAGATGGGAAGCACAAGAGGAGAAGCAGGTTGGAGGAAGAGCTGACGAACTCAGTTTTGACCATGTTGCCACATGCCTGTAAGACAGTCAAAGAGAAAGGAGTCTCATGAGAGGGGTGTGGGTTCAAGAACTGGTAGAACCCAGTTCTACCACTTAGTAGCTATGAGAATTTGAACAAGTCAAGATGGATTTATCAAATGTAAGTTTATGTGAGAAGGGAGAATATAAATTTTAAAATGCCACATAAATAGTAATAATGAATATTTTAATGGGGAACAAAATGTATGTAGGGACAAGGGGAGATTTGTCCAGGGTTATTGAGGATTTATTTGGCCTGCAGAACAACTACAGAGCTCTGTCTGATTCACAGTGGCATCACTAGGGACATTCCAATCTCTGGGAAACTTAGCCCAACAAAGAAATTATTTCCAGTGTGTTGGTGTCATGGCAATTTAGCTGATTTGGGCCAGGGGTGGGGTATTTGGAGGAAAACTGTTTAATCCTGGGCAGTGGGAAATTGGGATGAAGCCAATGTAAATGTAGCAGGCTGGGAAACATTTTTGTAGACAGAAAGCATTTTAAATTGTTTTTTTTTTATTGTGGAAGAAAGATATATAACATAAAATTTACCATTTTAAGCATTTTAAATGCACAGTTGAGTGGCATTAAGTACACTCACATTGCTATGGAACCATCACCAATAGCCATCTCCAGAACGACTTCATCATCCTAAACTGAAACTCTGTATCCATTAAACAATAACTCCTCATTATCCCTCCCCCTAGCCCCTGGCCACCTCATGCGAAGAGTTGACTCATTGGAAAAGACTTTGACGCTGGGAGGGATTTGGGGCAGGAGGAGAAGGGGAAGACAGAGGATGAGATGGCTGGATCGCATCACTGACTCGATGGACATGAGTCTGAGTGAACTCCGGGAGTTGGTGATGGACAGGGAGGCCTGGTGTGCTGCGATTCATGGGGTCGCAAAGAATCGGACACGACTGAGCAACTGAACTGAACTGAACTAGCCCCTGGCACCCAGTATTCTTTCTGTCTCTATGAATTTGACTATTCTAGGACACAACTGAAGCAACTTTGCAGCAGCAGCAGCAGCAGCAGCAGGAATCCTATAAAAGTGAAATCACACATTTGTTCTCTGGTGCTTGGTTTATTTCACTTACAAAATGTGTTCAAGGTTCATCCATGTTGTAGCATTATCAGACTTTCATTCATTTTTAAGATTGAATAATACTTCATTGTATGTATATACTACATTTTGTTTAGCCGTTCACCTATTGATGGACATTTAGGCAGCTTCCACATTTTGGCTATTGTGAATAATGATGCTAAGAACCTTAATGTACAAATATCTGTCCGAGTCCTTGCTTTCAATTATTTTAGGTATATACTTAGAAGTGTAATCATATGGTAATTCTAGATTTAAGTTTTTTGAGGAGCCACTATACTATTTTCCACAATGGCTGTACCATTTTGTATCCCTATCAGCAAGGCACAATGGTTCCAATTTCTTCACATACTTGCCCACACCTGTTTGTTTGTTTTTTTCCTATTTTTCTTTCTTTTTAAAGAACCACTCTAATCAGTGTGAAGTGGAAAGTCATGATTTAGTTTCCATTACTCTAATAATTAGGGGCATTGTGCAAATTTTCATGTGTTCATTGACCATCTTTATAACTTCTTTAGAGAAATATCCATTGTAATTCTTTGCTCATTTTTGAAATGGCTTGTTTTTGTTGTTAAGTTGTAGGAGATCTTTATATATTCTGAACCCTTTATCAGATATATGATTTGCAAATATTTTCTATTTCATGGGCTGCCCTTTCACTTTTTCTATGTAGTAAAAAAAAAAATTTTTATTTTGATGAAGTCAAATTCATTTTTTATTTGTTTCTTGTGCTTTTGCTGCTATATTTAAGAAAATATTGCCGAATCCAAAGTCATGAAGCTTTTCTTATGTTTTCTTCCAAGAGCTTTATATTTTTAGCTCATATTTTAGGTCTTTTAAGTTAATTTTTGCATATTTTATGTGGTAAGACTCCATCTTCATTCTTTTGCATATGAGTATCCAGTTTTCCTAGCACCACTAGTTAAGGAGATTGTCCTTTCTCCGTTAAATGGTCTCAGCACCTTTGTCAAATATCATTTGATCATAAATACTAGGGTTTATTTTGGGGTTCTCTTTAATATGCCATTGGTTTATACATCTTTTTTTGTACCAGTACCACACTATTTTGTAACAAACTTTGAAATAAGGAAGTATAGGACATCCAACTGTGTTCTTTTTCAATATTATTTTGACTAGAGTCTCTTGAGACTCCAAATGAATTTTAGGATGAATTTCTCTATGCAAAAAAAAAAAAAAAAAACCATTTTTGGGATTGCATTGAAGCCATAGATTGCTTTGAGAGAAAGCATTTTTTTAAAATCATTTTAATAGGTAATTTTGTATTTGTGTTATATGTGCTTTTGATAAAAGATAAACTCTTGAGTAAAGAATTTAGAAGATGTCAATGTATGGCAAAACCAAAAAAAAAAAAAAAGAATTTAGAAGAGGCAAAGATAATAATGATAAAAATCTAAAGAACAATGCTCTGGTTAGGGAGTCAGAGATCTTGGCCCCTGCTGTATAGTTATGGCTGCAGCCTGTGTCCTTTTGCAGTTATTTGCATGTACTGTGACTTGGTTTCCATCTGCTCTGTGACCAAAAGACTTGAATTACCTCAAAATGGCCTGAAAATCAGCAATTTTGATATTAGATGTAGATTTATACAGCTATAAGAAGAGACTTCATAGAAAAGCTTTATTAATGGCTCATAATTTTTGTTAAATCAATCATTCTATTTAACTGAAACCAAAGGAAATGAAATGATCATATATTTATTGACATGATGCTATGTCTGCCTTACCTGATGAAGTAATCTACAAAGTCTTGAAGACTATCCAGAAGGAATATTAATAGTTTAGAAGACTGAGAACTTAGAAAAAATATTTGTTGTTGTTCAGTTGCTCAGTTATATCTGACTGTTTGTGACCCCATGGACTGCAGCACATCAGGCTTCCCTACTCTTCACTATCTCCTGGTGTTTGCTTGAATTCATATCCATTGAGTCGGTGATGCTGCTGCCCCCCAAAACCCAACACACTAATTCCAAACTTCCAGAGCCTGAAGCTATCTCCTCTTGACCATATTACTTCCTAGTGGTACTATGAACATTTATAACGACAACCTAAAGTCAAGTGGAGTCAGAAGGCTGATGATACCCCCATCCTACTATCAGCCAAGTTTGCATCTTTCCTACTGAACAAGAGGCAGTATTATAACCTCATATCTAGAGAATTTGTCCTTATTGTTACCTATAACTCCTTACTTGTTCAACTCCTGAATTAGTAATTCATTGCTAGATAACAAATTACCTCAAAGCTTTATGGCTGTAAACAACAAACTTCTCAAAATCCAAGAGAGAACCTTATCTGTGTGGTTCTGGTTAAAGTTCTCTCCTGAGGCTGCAATCAAGGTGCTTGTAGGAATTGCAGTCATCTCAAGGTTCAGCTGGGGAAAGAGCCACTTTCAAATTCACTGTTATATGATTATCATCCAACAGTGTTCAGAGTTCAGGCTTTTAGCTAAGATATTTACACTTAGACCAATGCAATAGAATCAAGAGCCCAGAAATAAATTCATGAATATACTGTCAACTAATATTTAACAAGGGAGTCAAGAATACTCAATGGAATAAAGATAATCTCTTCTTAATATGTAGTGTTGGGAAAAGTGGATACTCACATGCAAAAGAATGAAAGTAGATCCTTCTCTTACACTACTCACAAAAATTAACTCGAAATATTTTAAAGACTTAAATGTAAGACATGAAACAATAAAACTCCTAAAAGAAAACATGGAAAAAAGCTCCTTGACATTGGTCTTGGCAATGATATTTTTTCATATGATGATTAAAGCAAAAGCAAAAATAAACAAGTGGAACTACATCGAACTAAAAAGCTGCATAGCAAAAGAAATGATCAACAAAATGAAAAGCCCAAGGGGTGAGATAAAATATTTGCAAATCACATATTTTTTTAATTTATTTATTTATTTTAATTGGAGGATGATTACTTTACAAAATTGTGGTGGTTTTTGCCATACATCGACATGAATCAGCCACAGGGGCACATGTGTCCCCTCATCCTGAACCCCACTCCAACCTCCCTCCCCATCCCATCCCTCTGAGTTGTCCCAGAGCACCCATTCTGAGTGCCATTCTTTGTGCATCAAACTTGCACTGGTCACCTATTTTACATATAGTAATATACATGTTTCAATGCTATTCTCTCAAATCATCACACCCTTGCCTTCTCCCATATAGTCCAAAAGTCTGTTCTTTACATCTGTGTCTCTTTTGCTGCCTTGCATATAGGATCATCATTACTGTCTTTCTAAATTCCATATATATATGTGTTAATGTACTATACTGGTGTTTCTCTTTCTGACTTACTTCACTCTGTATAATAGGTTCCAGTTTCATCCACCTCATTAGAATTGACTCAAATGTGTTCTTTTTTTATAGCTGAGTAATATTCCATTGTTTGTATGTACCACAACTTCCTTATCCATTCGTCTGCTGATGGACATCTAGGTTGCTTCCATGTCCTAGCTATTGTAAACAGTGCTGCAATGAACACTGGGGTACATGTGCCTCTTTCAATTCTGGTTTCCTTGGTGTGTATGCCCAACAGTGCGATTGTTAGGTCATATTGCAATTCTATTTCCAGTTTTTTAAGGAATCTCTGCATCGTTCTCCATAGTGGCTGTACCAGTTTGCATTCCCACTAACAGTGGAAGAAAGTTTTCTCCACAATCTCTCCAGCATTCATTGTTTGTAGACTTTTTGATGATGGCCATTCTGACTGGTGTGAGATGATACTTGATTGTGGTTTTGATTGCAAATCACATATATGATAAGGTGTTAATACACAAAATATATAAAGACCAGATACAGTTCAATAGCAAAAGCCAAAAAATCCAATTAAAAGTGGGCAAAGGACTTGAATAGACATTTTTCCAAAGAAGATATTCAATGGCCAACAAGTACATGTAAAGGTGCTCAACATCACTAATCATCGCAAAGCAAGTCAAAACCACAATGAGATATCATCTCAGACCTGTTAAAATAGCTGTTAACACAAAAGGTCAGATCTGCTAACCCTGGATCAGACCAGTTAACAGGAACCAAGACATTCCTTTAAAAGTCAAATAAGGGGAGAGCATATGAAGATGGCAGAGGAGTAGGTGGACATGGAGTACATCTCTCTTCATGGATACATCAGGAATACACCTTCAGACACAGAAGTGCATGCAGAACACCAGCTGAGAGTGGACAAGAGTACCTGACCAGTGGAAAAGAATATATAGACCCATGCAAAACTCAGTATGGCAAAGGAACTACAGAGGAAAGCAGGAGTGTTAGTAGGACTGGACCTGCAGGGGTCCGATCGACCGGGGCAATTGTCTGAGTCAGAGGAGAAACATTTAAGGCTGAGAGTGAAACAGCTGATCTGTGGCAGCCTAAATGGAATGAGAATCAGACAGTCCTTGCCACAGCCATACATACCCCAGACAGGAACACTGGTCCCCTGGAAGGCACAGCAGCTGGAAGCTGGAGTTTAGGGATTGTGGAGCAACTCCAGGATGAGGGCTGCTGTTGACTGTGAAGAGAGGGATTGAGGGGATGTAAGGGAAGAGATCGAGGTGGGAAATGCCAGTGGAGGAAAGCCAGGCAGACACGGAAGCAAGGCAATACTGCTGAGTCACACGTAGAGTGTGGAGCCATCATCATAGCTTCTCTCTCCCCACATGCCAGCATCAGCAGCTGAACAATAGAGGCTGGCCCATCAAATGCCTGACGCACTAAAGTACAGAGTAGGACCCCACCCAGGGTGCCCCTTTAAGTGCCTGATGCCCTGATATACAGAGTATGACCCCAGCCAAGGGGGCCCACTCTATGTGCCTGATGCACCAGAACAACAGAGAAGGACCCCAGGCAAAGGAGCCCTCTAAGTGCCTGAACAGGCAGAGGTATGGAGAAAGACTGGCCAAAGAGGCCTTCTGATTTCCAGCTACAAAAGGCTTGAAAAAAGACTCTGATAGGGCCATAACTCTTGTGGCAGAGACAACCCGTGTCCCTGCACACTTGGCGTCACCAGGGTCCCTGCAAGCCAAGCAGCTGCACCACCTTTATGCTCAATTCTCACTGGGGCAGAGCTGCCACAGGTAAAAAACAGTCTTGTGTCTGTGCGTGTGGGGTCACTTCCATCGTGTACAACTCTCTGTGACCCTGTAGACTGTGGCCTGCCAGGCTTCTCTGTCAGGGAGGGGGATTCTCCAAGCAAGAATACTGGAGCATATTGGCCAATACTTGTTGCCATACTCTGCTAGATCACTATATTTCTTGCTTCCCTAGCCACCAACTCCCCTGAATACCTGGTGTTGCCAGAACCCCTGTGACCCAAATAGCTGCACCACCTCCGAGGCAAACCCAAGGGGCAAACCCAAGTCCTCCAGGATAGCCTCAGGAGCAAACCCCTGTGGATGACCCACATGCAGAGGTGGAAATAAAACCACAGTTGAAACCCAGGGTAAGTGAGTCTAAGGAAGAGGACCCAAAACCTTCCCACCAGCTGTACAAGCTTCAGATTAAATCCACATGATCAACTAGGCAGACTCTGTATCTAAGGAATATATAAAAGGCCATTGACAGCTCCCACAAAAGAAGACACAGTAGATCTGATAGCTGTGGACATTGGAGGCAAGAACACATAGGAATAAGACCAAGTTAGAATCTGAGCTGCCCCCACAGCAGGTCCAGAGATCAACACAGTGTTGGAGGGCATCCTAGGAAGGTAAGATGGACTGTGACTCCCAGTGAGGGAAAGCACTCTGACAGCAGTGACTCAAGAAAAACATTTATTATTCTTATTTTTTGACTTGGTCCGTAGATTCTTTTGGGTTTTCTTTTCCTTTTTCCCCCCTCTGTTGCAGTTGTTGACTTCATTGGCACTAAGAAATCCAATTGAGCTTTTGAGCTTTTTCTTTTTTCTCAGTCACATTTTTTTGTTGTTGTTATAAACCTCTGCCTCTACGTTGGGCTTTTGCAGTTCTGTGGAGTTTTCCTTTTTTTTTTTCCCTCTCTCTCTTTTTAAATTTTAAATTTTTTAGCTTATTATTATTTTTCTTACATTTATCCCCTTGTTTTCTTTTCCTACTGTTTTTCCCCCTTGCAGTTAATCTTTGATGTATATAAATCTTCTTTATCTACCTCTATTTAACTTTGCATATTTATTCTTTCTTTTCTTTCTCTCCTTTCCTCTCAACATATTTGTTAGTTTTATTTTCATTGCTTTATTCCCCAATTGGCACCTTGCTTTAATTTTGTTTTCCAGTTTGTGCTTTAGTTAGTTTTGTTCTGGTAGATATAATTTTTGGTTTCCATTGTTCACCAGGTCAGGCTATTGTACTTATTTTTGTTGGACTGTTTTGATTTTGTTTATGGGTGTATATGTATATGTGTATATTCAGTCACGATTTTTATTGTTGTTATAAACCTCTGCCTCTACGTTGGGCTTTTGCAGTTCTGTAGAGTTTTCCTTATTTTTTCCTTTTTTCTTTCTTTTTCTGTTTTGTTTCTTTCCTCTTCATCATTTTAATTTTAATTTTTTTAAACCTATTATATTTTTCTACATTTATTCTTTTGTTTGCTTTTTCTACTGTTCTTTTCCCCATGCAGTATATCTTTAATGTATAAAAATCTTCATCTACCTCTACTTATCTTTGCATATCTATTCTTTCTCTCTTTTCTTTCTCTCCTTTCTTCTCAACATATTTGCTAATTTTGTTTTCATTGCTTTATTCCACACTTGGCACCTTGCTTTAGTTTTGTTTTCCAGTTTGTGCTTTTGTTAGTTTTGTTAACTGGTAAATATGACTTTTTATTACCTTTGTTCACCAGGTCAATCAACTGTATTTTAATTTTGTTGGACTGTTTTGACTTTGCTCATGGGTATATATGTATATGTGTACATTCCACTATTTTAATTATCATTAGCCTGATTTTGTGGACCACGCTCTGTCAGACCTCTCCACCATGACCTGCCCATCTTGGGTTGCCCCTCAGGCATGGCTTGGTTTCATTGAGTTAGACAAGGCTGTGGTCCTAGTGTGATTAGATTGACTAATTTTCTGTGAGTATGGTTTCAGTGTGTCTGCCCTCTGATGCCCTCTTGCAACACCTACCATCTTACTTGGGTTTCTCTTACCTTGGGTGTGGGGTATCTCTTCACGGCTGCTCCAGCAAAGCACAGCCACTGCTCCTTACCTTGGATGAGGGGTATCTCCTTACCGCCGCCGTTCCTGACCTTCAATGTGGGATAGCTCCTCTAGGCCCTCCTGCACCTGTGCAGCCACCACTCCTCGGGATGCTCCTCCTGGCCGCCGGCCCTGGCCTCGGGTGCAAGGTGGCTTCTCCCGGCCGCCCCTGACCTTGGACGCGGGGTGTCTCCTCCCGGCCGCCACTGACCTCAGACGCCGAGTAGCTCCTCTCGGCGATTCCTGCACCATCGAAGCCTGGCACTTTAGCCGCTGCCCTTGACCTTGGACGTGGGGTAGCTCCTCTCTGCCACGCTTAGTGAGCCAGCTCTCGCAGCCGTCCGCACTTAGTGCGCCGGCTCTCGCAGCCGCCCGCGCTTAGTGTGCCGGCTCTCACAGTCGCCAGCGCATCTTGGAAAGTAAGTCAAGTGGGCCTTAGAAAGCATCACTAAGAACAAAGCTACTGGAGGTGATGAAATTCCAGTTGAGCTGTTTCAAATCCTGAAAGATGATGCTGTGAAAGTGCTGCACTCAATATGCCAGCAAACTTGGAAAACTCAGCAGTGGCCACAGGACTGGAAAAGCTCAGTTTTCATTCCAATCCCAAAGAAAGGCAATGCAAAAGAATGCTCAAACTACCGCACAATTGCACTCATCTCACATGCTAGTAAAGTAATGCTCAAAATTCTCCAAGTCAGGCTTCAGCAATATGTGAACCGTGAACTCCCTGATGTTCAAGCTGGTTTTAGAAAAGGCAGAGGAACCAGAGATCAAATTGCCAACATCTGCTGGATCATGGAAAAAGCAATAGAGTTCCAGAAAAAGATCTATTTCTGCTTTATTGACTATGCCAAAGCCTTTGACTGTGTGGATCACAATCAACTGTGGAAAATTCTGAAAGAGATGGAAATACCAGACCACCTGACCTGCCTCTTGAGAAACCTGTATGCAGGTCAGGAAGCAACAGTTAGAACTGGACATGGAACAACAGACTGGTTCCAAATAGGAAAAGGAGTACGTCAAGGCTGTATATTGTCACCCTGCTTATTTAACTTCTATGCAGAGTACATCATGAGAAACGCTGGACTGGAAGAAGCATAAGCTGGAATCAAGATTGCCAGGAGAAATATCAATAACCTCAGATATGCAGATGACACCACCTTTATAGCAGAAAGTGAAGAGCTAAAAAGCCTCTTGATGAAAGTGAAAGAGGAGAGCGAAAAAGTTGGCTTAAAGCTCAACATTCAGAAAACTAAGATCATGGCATCTGGTCCCATCACTTCATGGGAAATAGATGGGGAAACAGTGGAAACAGTGTCAGACTTTACTTTGGGGGCTCCAAAATCACTGCAGATGGTGACTGCAGCCATGAAATTAAAAGACGCTTACTCCTTGGAAGAAAAGTTATGAACAACCTAGATAGCATATTCAAAAGCAGAGACATTACTTTGCCGACTAAGGTCCATCTAGTCAAGGCTATGGTTTTTCCTGTGGTCATGTATGGATGTGAGAGTTGGACTGTGAAGAAGGCTGAGTGCCGAAGAACTGATGCTTTTGAACTGTGGTGTTGGAGAAGACTCTTGAGAGTCCCTTGGACTGCAAGGAGATCCAACCAGTCCATTCTGAAGGAGATCAACCCTGGGATTTCTTTGGAAGGAATGATGCTAAAGCTGAAACTCCAGTACTTTGGCCACCTCATGTGAAGAGCTGACTCATTGGAAAAGACTCTGATGCTGGGAGGGATTGAGGGCAGGAGGAGAAGGGGACAACAGAGGATGAGATGGCTGGATGGCATCACGGACTCGATGCACGTGAGTCTGAGTGAACTCCAGGAGATGGTGATGAACAGGGAGGCCTGGCGTGCTGTGATTCATGGGGTCGCAAAGAGTTGGACACGACTGAGTGACTGAACTGAACTGAACTGAGCCTGATTTTGTAAATGCCACTTGTCTGGGGTTCTTCTTTGGTTTCTTGTTTTTGGGTATTTGTTTTAATCTCACTTAATGCCATAACAAACCACTTCTGGAATCTTTGTTTCTGATCAGAGATCAAGCCCTGAGCCTTTGGAGTGAGAGCACTGACTCCAAGACCCTAGACTGCCAGAGAACTAACCCTGCTGCTGCTGCTGCTAAGTCGCTTCAGTTGTATCCGACTCTGTGCGATGCCATATATGGCAGCCCAGCAGGCTCTGCCGTCCCTGGGATTCTCCAGGCAAGAATACTTGAGTGGGTTGCCATTTCCTTCTCCAATGCATGAAAGTAAAAAACGAAAGTGAAGTCACTCAGTCCTTAGAGACCCCAGGGAGTATCAAATAGAACTCACACGAAAGAAACTACTTGAATACAAGACCCAGCATCACCCAACTGTGCAGGACGCCTCATCTAAACAACAAACAAAACAAAAATACAAACCTAGTCAAAAGCAGACAGGATTACCATCTCACTCAGCCTTGCCCTTCAGAGGAAAAACAAACAAAAACTCAGCACAAATCCCACCCTATACAATCTTACACAAGTGACTGGACCAACCTTAATAGAGAAGAAACCAAAAAGAAGAAAGAATTCAACCTTGAAGCTTGGGAAAAGGAGACCTCAAACATAATAAGTTAAAAAAATAATGAAAAGGCAGAGAATTCCTACACAAATGAAGGAACAGACTAGAAACACAGAGTTCAAATAAATGAAGAGGAAATAGGCAAAGTACCTGGAAAAGAATTTAGAATAATGAGAGTAAAGATGATCAAAAACCTTGAAAACAAAATGGAGAAAATGCAAGAATCAATTAACAAAGGCCTAGAAGAATTAAACAATAAACATACAGAGACAAACAGCACAATTAGTGAAATTAAAAATACTCTAGAAGGAATCAATAGCAGAATATGTGAATCAGTGAGCTGGAAGATAAAATGGTGGAAATAACTTATGAAGAGAAGAATAAAGTAAAAAGAATGAAAAGAGCTGAGGATAGTCTCAGAGACCTCTGGGACAATATCGAACACACCAACATTTGAATTATAGGGGTTCCAGAAGAAGAAGAGAAACAGAAAGGCTATGAGAAATTTTTTGAAGAGATTATAATTGAAAATTGTTGCAACATGGAAAAGGAAATATTCAATCAGGTCCAAGAGGCACAAAGAGTCCCATACAGGATAAACCCAAGGAGAAACACACCAAGACACAAACTAATCAAACTAACAAAGACTAAACACAAGGAAAGAATATTAACAGCAGCAAGGGACAGGAGACAAGCAACCTACAAGGGAAACTCCATATGCTTAACAGCTGATCTTTCAGCAGAAATTCTACAGGCCATAAGGGAATTTAAAATACCGAAAGGGAAAAATCTACAATCAAGATTACTGTACCTGGCAAGGACTTCACTCAAAATTGATGAAGAAATAAAAAGTTTTTCAGACAAGCAAAAGTTAAGAGAATTCAGTACTACCAAACCAGATTTACAACAAATGTTAAAGGAACTTACATAGTCAAGAAATACAAAAGAAGAAAAAAGATCTACAAAGTCAACCCCAAACATTTTAAAAAATGGCAGTAGGAACATATATATTAATAATTACTTTAAATGTAAATGGATTAAATTCCCCAACCAAAAGACACAGACTGGTTGAATGGATACAAAAACATATATGCTATCTAGAAGAAACCCACCTCAGACCTAAAGACACATATAGACTGAAAGTGAGAGGATGTAAAAATATATTCTATGCAAATGGGAAGCAAAAGAAAGCTGGAGTAGCAATCCTCATATCAGACAAAATAGATTTTAAAATAAAAAGGATTACAAGAGATAAGGAAAAACACAACATAATGATCAAGGGATCAGTCCAAGAGAAAGATGTAACAACTGCATCCAACACAGGAGCACTTCAATACATAAGACAAACACTAACAGACATGTAAGAAGAAATTGACAGTAACACAATAATAGTAGGAGACTTTAACACCCCCCTCACACCAATGGACAGATCATCAAAACAGAAAGTTAATAAGGAAACACAAGTCTTAAATAATACATTAGATGAGATGGATCTCATTGATATCTTCAGGACATTCCATCCAAATACAGAAGAATACACCTTCTTCTCACACACACACATGCACATGGAACATTTTCCAGGATAGACCACATCTTGAGTCACAAATCAAGCCTCAGTAAATTTAAGAAACTTGGAATCATATCAAGCATCTTCTCTGACTGCAATGCTGTGAGACTAAATATCAATTACAAGAAAAAAAAACTGTAAGGAACACAAACACATGGAGATTAAGCAACACATTTCTAAATAACCAACAGATTACTAAAGAAATCAAAAGGGAAATAAAAAAATTTCTAGAAACAAATGACAATGGAAACACGACAACTCAAAGGCTATGGGATGTAGCAAAAGCAGTTTAAGAGGGAAGTTTATAGCAATACAATCCTACCTCAAGAAAAAAGAAAAACATCGAATAGACAACCTAACTTTACACATAAAACAACTGGAAAAAGAAGAACAAAAACCTGCAAAATTAGTAAAAGGAAAGAAATCATAAAGATCTGAACAGAAATAAATGAAAAAGAAATGAAAGAAACAATAGTAAAGATTAATAAAACTAAAAGCTGGTTCTTTGAGAAGCTAAACAAAATGGACACACCTTTAGCCGACTCATCAAGAAAAAAAGAGAGAAGAATCAAATCAACAAAATTAGAAATGAAAAAGGAGAGGTTACAACAGACAATGCAGAAATACAAAGGATTAAAAGAGACTATTATGAGCAACTATATGGCAATAAAATGGATAACCTGGAAGAAATGGACAGAAAAGTTCAGTCTTCCAAGGCTGGACAGGAAGAAATAGAAATTATGAACAACCCAATTACAAGCACTGAAATTGAAGCTGTGATCAAAAATCTCCCCAAAAGACAAAAGCCCAGGACCAGATGGCTTCACAGGAGAATTCTATCAAACATCTAGAGAAGAGCTAATACCTAAACTCTTTCAAAAAATTGCAGAGGAAGGAACACTTCCAAACTCATTCCACGAAGCCACCATCATCCTGATACCAAAACCAGACAGAGGAAACACAAAAAAAGAAAACTACAAGCCAATATCCCTAATGAACATAGATGCAAAAATCCTCAACAAAAATTTTAGCAAACAGAATTTAGCAACACATGAGAAACCTCATACAACATTATCAAGTTGGGTTTATTCCAGGAATGCAAGGATTCTTCATTATAGGCAAATCAACCAATGTGATCCACTATATTAACAAATTAAAATATAAAAACTATATGATCATCTCAATAGATGCAGAAAAAGTCTTTGACAAAATTCAGCACCCATTTATGATTAAAACTCTTCAAAAAATTGGTATAGAAGGAATTTAACTCAACATAGTAAAGGCTATATATGATGAGCCTATATATGATGCTGTGAAAGTGCTACACTCAATATGCCAGCAAATTTGGAAAACTCAGCAGTGGCCACAGGACTGGGAAAGGTCAGTTTTCATTCCAGTTCCAAAGAAAGACAATGCCAAAGAATGCTCAAACTACTGCACAATTGCACTCATCTCACATGCTAGTAAAGTAATGCTCAAAATTCTCCAAGCCAGGCTTCAGTAATACGTGAACCGTGAAATTCCTAATGTTCAAGCTGGTTTTAGAAAAGGCAGAGGAACCAGAGATCAAATTTCCAACATCCGCTGGATCATGGAAAAAGAAAGAGAGTTCCAGAAAAACATCTATTTCTGCTTTATTGACTATCCCAAAGCCTTTGACTCTGTGGATGACAGTAAACTGTGGAAAATTCTGAAAGAGATGGGAATACCAGACCACCTGACCTGCCTCTTGAGAAATCTGTATACAGGTCAGGAAGCAACAGTTAGAACTGGACATGGAACAACAGACTGGTTCCAAATAGGAAAAGGAGTACATCAAGGCTGTATATTGTCACCCTGCTTATTTAACTTCTATGCAGAGTACATCATGAGAAACGCTGGACTGGAAGAAACACAAGCTGGAATCAAGATTGCCGGGAGAAATATCAGTAACCTCAGACATGCAGATGACACCACCCTTACGGCAGAAAGTGAAGAGGAACTCAAAAGCCTCTTGATGAAAGTGAAAGTGGAGAGTAAAAAAGTTGGCCTAAAGCTCAACATTCAGAAAACAAAGATCATGGCATCTGGTCCCATCACTTCATGGGAAATAGATGAGGAAAGAGTGGAAACAGTGTCAGACTTTATTTTTCTGGGCTCCCAAATCACTGCAGATGGTGACTGCAGCCATGAAATTAAAAGACGCTTACTCTTTGGAAGAAAAGTTATGACCAACCTAGATAGTATATTCAAAAGCAGAGACATTACTTTGCCGACTAAGGTCCATCTAGTCAAGGCTATGGTTTTTCCTGTGGTCATGTACGGATATGAGAGTTGGACTGTGAAGAAGGCTGAGCGCCGAAGAATTGATGCTTTTGAACTGTGATGTTGGAGAAGACTCTTGAGAGTCCCTTGGACTGCAAGGAGATCCAACCAGTCCATTCTGAAGGAGATCAGCCCTGGGATTTCTTTGGGAGGAATGATGCTAAAGCTGAAACTCCAATACTTTGGCGACCTCATGCGAAGAGTTGACTCATTGTAAAAGACTATGATGCTGGGAGGGATTGAGGGCAGGAGGAGAAGGGGACAACAGAGGATGAGATGGCTGGATGGCATCACTGACTCCATGGATGTGAGTCTGAATGAACTCTGGGATTTGGTGATGGACAGGGAGGCCTGGCGCACTGCGATTCATGGGGTCACAAAGAGTCGGACACAACTGAGCAACTGAACTGAACTGATGATAAGCCTACAGCAAACATTATTCTCAATGGTGAAAAAATGAAATCATTCCCTCTAAGATCAGGAACAAGACAAGTGTATCACTTTCACCACTATTACTCAACATTGCTTTGGAAGTCCTAGCTACAGCAATCAGAGAAGAAAAAAGAAATAAAGGAATTCGATCAGAAAAGAAGTAAAGCTGTCACTGTTTGCAGATGATATGATACTGTACATAGAAAACCCTAAAGATAGTATCAGAAAAGTACTAGAACTAATCAGTGAATTTAGCAAAGTTTCAAAATACAAAATCAATACACAGAGATCACTTACATATCTATATACTAACAATGAAAAATCAGAAGGAGAAATTAAGGAATCAATCCCATTCACCATTACAACAAAAATAATTAAATATCTAGGAATAAATTTACCTAAGGAAACAAAAGAAATGTACACAGAAAATTATAAGATACTAATGAAAGAAATGAAAGACAACATAAACAGATAGAGAGATATTCCATGTCCCTGGGTAGGAAGAATCAATATTGTCAAAATGACTATACCACCAAACACAATCTACAGACTCAATGCAATCCCTATCAAATTACCAATGGCATTTTTCACAGAACTAGAACAAAAATTTTCACAATTCATAAGGAAACACAAAAGGCCCCAAATAGCTAAAGCAGTCTTAAGAAGAATGGAGCTGGAGCAATCAACCTTCCTGACTTCAGATTCTACTGCAAAGCTACAGTCATCAAGACAGTATGGTACTGGCACAAAAATAGAAATATAGACCCATGGAACAAGATAGAAAGCCCAGAAATAAGCCCATGCATCTATGGGTACCTTATTTTTGACAAAGGAGGCAAGAATATACAATGGGGCAATGATAGCCTCTTCAATAAATGGTGCTGGGAAAACTGGACAGCTACATGTAAAAGAATGAATTAGAACACTTCCTAACACCATACACAAAGAGAAACTCGAATAGGATTAAAGACCTGTATGTAAGACCAGAAACTATAAAACTCTTAAAGGAAAACATAGGCAGAACATTCGATGACATAAATCAAAGCAAGATCGTCTGTGATCCACCTCCTAGAATGATAGAAATAAAAACAAAAGTAAACAAGGGGGACCTGATTAAACTTAAAACTTTTGCACAGCAAAGAAAATTATAAGCAAGGTGAAAAAACAACCCTCAGACTGGGAGAAAATAATAGCAAATGAAACAACTGACAAAGGATTCATTTCCAAAATATACAAGCAGCTCATACAACTCAATGCCAGAAAAACAAACAACTGGATCAAAAAGTGGTAGAAAGACCTAAACAGGCATTTCTCCAAAGAAGACATGCAGATGGCTAACAAACACATGAAAAGATTCTCACCATCGCTCATTATTAGAGAAATGCAAATCAAAACCACAATGAGATGTCACGTCACACCAGTCAGAATGGCTATCATCAAAAAGTCTACAAAAAATAAATGCTGGAGAGGGTGGGGAGAAAAGGGAACATTCTTGCACTGTTGCTGAGAATGCAAATTGATACAGCCACTATGGAAGACAGTATGGAGATTCCTTAAAAAAACAGGAATAAAACCACCGTATGACCCAGCAATCCCACTCTTAGGCATATTAGAAAGGGATCTGTGGGTAGTTTTTCCTCAACATGGCTGGATATTAATATTCTTGTGGCAGAGCCAGTGCTCTCATTGGCATTGTTTTATTCTACAAAGTGAATAATTCAAGTCAAACTCAATAAAGTTCTTCTTGTTTCAAATAAGTGGAAACAATAGTGGCCCATAACATTTTAAATTTTCCTGAATTTACTCTCATTTTAAAAAAATCTACTGGTCACTGCTCTAGAACTCTCTTTGTCCTCTCTAAGCCAACCAGCATATCTCAGGTCTTATCCCTCATGGGGCCCTGCCAGGTGACTGCTTAGTCCATTTTGATGGCTTCTACCTCCCAGAAAGTTACAGTCCAAAGCCCACTTTTGAGGAAGCAGCACCAAATAGCCTGTCTTTTCTGGGATCTGCACAAGTTTATTGGCATAGTTTTCCAGCTCTAAGTACATAGAACAGTTCAGCTCACATGAATGATCCTTAGACCTTGATGGATCTCTCAGACATGCTGTTGCAATGAGCATACATGAAAGATGGTTTTTGTTTATGAAAACATTAGATGTATTTTTAAAAGTATAGAAAATGTAATGAACACCCTATTTACTCACTACCTAGCTTAATAAACAAAATATTATAGATCTATTCAAAGCCCTTTGTATACTCTTCCTGGATCTCATTTTCTTCCCTTTCTTCCCCAAAATAATCTTTATCTTGAAGATGATGTGTTCTTTCTTTGTACTTTTACTACATATGAATGTATTTTTATGAACATATTCCTAAACAATATATAACATTGCTTTGCATGTTGATATCCTTTGTATCAAAGATATAATATGATAATTTTTTTCAAGTTGAATCCATAGTTGACGCATGTACTGCAAGTTCATTCACTTGCACTATTTATATTCTTCCATTGGGTTTCTTTGGTGGCTCAGAGGGTAAAGAATCTGCCTGCAATGCAGGAGACCCAGGTTCAATCCCTGGGTTGGGAAGTTCCCCTGGAGAAGGGAATGGCTACCCTCTCCAGTATTCTGCCCTAGAGAATTCCATGGACAGAGGAGCCTGGTGGGCTACAGTCCATGGGGTTGCAAAGAGTCGGACACAGTGGAGCAATTAACACTTTCACTTCATTGTAAGAATATACCACACTTTATTTATCCATTCACCAATTAATAATTTCTTAGGCTGATTCCAATTTTACACCGTTTCAAACGGTATTAGTTCATTCTCCTGGTGCTATGTGTAAGAGATTTAATACTGTTGTTTTGCTGACCTCCTAGGCCAATGTTCATGGAACTCCACTCTATATAAGAAAGGCACATGTAGAAAAACAAAGTCCCCTCCTAGAAGACCCAGTGAGCAAAACACTAAAAGATTGCAGTGTCATTCCATCAAGTATCACATGTGGCAGGAGACTTCCAGATGGTGGAGTCAAAGCCAGGCTGTCTTGCAGTGCAAAAGAAGGTAATCAAAAAGCTAGCCAACGCATGGATTTCCAAGTTGTTTCCCAGGTGTTTCCTGCTGTTGCTCTGTTATAGAGCTGGACAAAAGAGCATCTGATGTTTATGAGTTTCTACTGGGGAGGACTCAGTGTGAAACTTGACAGTTTGGACATTAATGTGGACCATTTTGTTTATTTTCTTTCAGAACATTTCCCAAAGATTTTCTGTTTCTCAGTGTGTTCACATTTGCCCTCTTTATACAGCTGCCCTTCAATACTGTTAATGGTCAGGGTTTGAAGCAGGCAAAAAAAGTCTTGAAGCATCATTACATATCATCAGTGAAGTCAATTTGTAACAGAGATACTTTCTACTTTCGATCTCTATTCATTACATCTTCTATTTCAAATGTATCTGATGCTACTGTCCTTAAAAACCCAAGGAACCAATGCAACTCTTTTATCTACACTTGGAATCCATGCATTGTGGCTAGTCTTACAAAAAACTATAGTAAAAATTCTTACAGACATGTTTACTTTCTTAGATTAAGTCCTTTACTGCTACTACATACTTTGTTTGTGAATTTCTTTTAGATGTATAGCCTAAATATTAGTAGGCATCCTTCTGTTACCCTAACAATTATCGTGCTCCATTCCACACACAAAATCTGTTTCCCTGGTTCTTTTTACACTCTGGTCATGGGAAAAGCAAGAGAGTTCCAGAAAAACATCTATTTGTGCTTTATTGACTATGCCAAAGCATTTGACTGTGTGGATCACAGTAAACTGTGGAAAATTCTGAAAGAGATGGGAATACCAGACCACCTGACCTGCCTCTTGAGAAACCTGTATGCAGGTCAGGAAGCAACAGTGAGAACTGGACATGGAACAACAGACTGGTTCCAAATAGGAAAAGGAGTACGTCAAGGCTGTATATTGTCACCCTGCTTATTTAACTTCTATGCAGAGTACATCATGAGAAATGCTGGACTGGAAGAAACACAAGCTGGAATCAAAATTGCCGGGAGAAATATCAATAACCTCAGACATGCAGATGACACCACCCTTACGGCAGAAAGTGAATAGGAACTAAAAAACCTCTTGATGAAAGTGAAAGTGGAGAGTAAAAAAGTTGGCCTAAAGCTCAACATTCAGAAAACAAAGATCATGGCATCCGGTCCCATCACTCCATGGGAAATAGATGGGGAAACAGTGTCAGACTTTATTTTTCTGGGCTCCAAAATCACTGCAGATGGTGACTGCAGCCATGAAATTAAAAGACGCTTACTCCTTGGAAGAAAAGTTATGACCAACCTAGATAGTATATTCAAAAGCAGAGACATTACTTTGCCGACTAAGGTCCGTCTGGTCAAGGCTCTGGTTTTTCCAGTAGTCATGTATGGATGTGAGAGCTGTACTGTGAAGAAGGCTGAGCACCAAAGAATTGATGCTTTTGAACTGTGATGTTGGAGAAGACTCTTGAGAGTCCCTTGGACTGCAAGGAGATCCAACCAGTCCATTCTGAAGGAGATCAGCCCTGGGATTTCTTTGGAAGGAATGATGCTAAAGCTGAAACTCCAGTACTCTGGCCACCTCATGCAAATAGTTGACTCATTGGAAAAGACTTTGATCCTGGGAGGGATTGGGGGCAGGAGAAGAAGGGGACGACAGAGGATGAGATGGCTGGATGGCATCGCTGACTCAATGGATGCAAGTCTGAGTGAACTCTGGGAGTTGGTGATGGACAGGGAGGCCTGGCGTGCTGCGATTCATGGAGTCTCAAAGAGTCCAGACACGACTGAGTGACTGAACTGAACTGAACTGAACTGAAAACTGATTCTGCACTGTAATTCTTTTTTCAGGATAATTTCAAATGAATTATAACATAGGTTGTTTTTATGTGATAATACATCAAAATGTAAATCAAAATAATCAGAATTATTTTAAAAAATTATCACAAAATCATATGGAAAGAACACAGTTAAATAAATTGCTTTAGATTGTGGTTAATATTTCTGTAAGTGTAGTATTTATTGTCAATAGCTAATGCAACATAAAAGCTGGTAAACAGACTCACTTATTTCAAATTTGTATGTTTTTTATACGTTTGAAAAATAAAAACATTATATTAGACTCTTTATTTCAGAAATATTATTGCTTAAGATGAGGCCATGCCTCATCTTTTTATAAAGTGAGTCAATTTCATGAAAGATATTAAGTAAATAATAGGACAAGTGATTTATGGATATAGCAAAAATAGTGAAGGTGGTGTATAATTGGTTGGCCAAAAAGATCATTTGAGCTTTTCTGTAAAATGGTATGGAAAAATCCAAGCAAATTTTTTGTCCAACCCAATAAATGAGTGATGCTTGGAAAATACTGATGTATTAATAGGTAAGAAAAGCTATTACCAACCTTGACAGCACATTAAAAAGCAGAGGCATTACTTTGCCAACAAAGGTCCATCTAGTCAAAGCTATAGTTTTTCCAGTAGTCATGTATGGATGTGAGAGCTGACCATAAAGAAAGCTGAGCACCAAAAAATTGATGCTTTTGAACTGTGGTGTTAGAGAAGACTCTTGAGAGTGCCTTGGACTGCAAGGCGATCAAACCAGTCAATCCTAAAGGAAATCAGCCCTGAATATTCATTGGAAGGACTGATGCTGAAGCTCCAATACTTTGGCCACCTAATGCAAAGAACTGACTCACTGGAAAAGACCCTGATGCTGGGAAAGACTGAAGGCAGGAGGAGAGGGGACAACAGAAGATGAGATGGTTGGATGGCATCACTGACTCAATGGATATAAGTTTGAGCAAGCTCCAGGAGTTGGTGATGAACAGGGAAGCCTGGCGTGCTGCAGTCCATGGGGTCACAAAGAGTCAGACATGACTGAGTGACTGAACTGAACTGATTAACAAGTAAATATTTTTGATTCCTTCCAAGGATTCTGAATAAATAACGCAAGAATTCTAAAATCAATCTGAATATCATTTAAAGATATTTATGGACAGCTTAAAATTTATATCTAAAAAACTAACTAAAAACAATGCACACATTAAAAATTTTAAGATGTTGAGAACAATAGTGCCTTAACTTGAACTGCTGGGTAGATTCATTTTTGTGCAGAGCTCAAAATAGACTTCATTTACCATCCAATTTAATCAAAGAGTATAAATCCATAGCATGCTTTTGAATGAGGGAATACAAACTACCATTTGCAAATACTCATCTTAAATGGTCAGAATATTCTTACTACTGTACAACCAAAACAAATTCATTTGTATGAACGAATTGATACAACTGCATCATAATTTCCTATTTCAAATGTTTGTATTTATCAAAATAGTCATATTTATTACTGTTTTCTTTATGATAAGTGAATATGTATTTGGGTTATTAGGCTTCCCAGGTGGTGTTAGTGGTAAAGAACCTGCCTGCCAATGCAGGAGACGTAAGAGATGTGGTTTCGATGCTTGGGTTGGGAAGATCCACTGGAGGAGGGCACGGCAATGCACTTCAGTATTCTTGTCTGGAGAATCTCATGGACACAGGAGCCTGGTAGACTATGGTCCATAGGGTCGCAAAGAGTTGGACATGACTGAAGTGACTTAGCACATTTGGGTTATCAAATTTATATTAATAAACTATTGCTTTTATCTGTTTTATATATTGAAGTCCTATATAGAATTTTAATTGAAAAATGGGCTTCATTAATAAGCAGAAAACTATTGGTAGAGATAAAGCAACCAGTTGAATTACCAGGTGATAATTTTTACTATCATGATGAATTGGGATTTCATGTAAAATGAGAAAGAGGGAGATTCTGCTTAAGAAGAAGAATTAACATTTACTCAGCACTTGTTATATCAGTCAGAATAAGTGAGGTTATGTTGCAGTAACAAATAATTCCAAAATCTCTACTTGTGACCACAAAGGACTATTTTCCACTCATACTATGTGTACATCATGGCTTGGTTGAACCTCTAGTCCATATTATCTTCACTCCAGAGTCTGGGCTAATAGATCAGCCACTATCTGGAACACTGCCATTGATGTAGCAGAAGGAAAGGGAATATGACAAACCTCACACTGGTTGTTAAAACCTCCATCTGAATGTGACACGTTCAAACTTCATTGGTCAAACCAAGTTGCGTGGCAATGCCTGAGTTCAACAGGGCAGGTAAGAGTACTAAAACAGAGACACTCATTGGGCAGACTCCAACTAAACAAGGACCCACAAACCTTAGGGACAAAAGATCCCTATTCTTGAGAAAAATACCACTGATGTTGTAGTTTCTGGATGGAGCCAGGATCTGAGTATTTGTATAGACACAATGGTCATGAGCATCAAAATCAATTAGAAAACAAACAACTAACTGTGCTGGAATTTCATCAGTTCAGAAAGCAGCTGGAATTGTGAAATTCAGGCCCGCTAACAAACTGGAGCAGTAAATCCCTGGCCACAATCTGACCACATTCATAGGTTGATATCTAGAGGCAAATCCTTATGGAAAGATTCTATAGCCATAGTAATAATCCCTGGACATCTCCTGCCTCATTTCCTCATATTCATGTTTTTCCTGGAATATTTATTAATATGATTTATTGGTGGCTCAGATGGTAAAGAATCCATCTGCAATGCAGGAGACCCAGGTTTGATCCTAGGCTCAGGAAGATCCTCTGGAGAAAAGAATGGCAACCCATGGCAGTACTGCCTGGAGAATCCCATGGACAGAGAAGCCTGGTGAGCTACAGTTCAGTTCAGTCACTCAGTCATATCCAGCTTGCTCAAACTCAAGTCCATCAAGTCGGTGATCCCATCCAACCATCTCATCCTCTTTCATCCCCTTCTCCTTCTGCCTTCAATCTTTCCCAGCATCAGGCTCTTTTCCAATGAGTCAGTTCTTTGCATCAGGTGGCCAAAGTATTGGAGCTTCAGCTTCAGCATCAGTCCTTCCAATGAATATTCAAGGATGATTTCCTTTAGGATTGACTGGTTTGATCGCCTTGCAGTCCATGGGACTCCCAAGAGTCTTCTCCAACACACGGTGAGCTACTGTCCATGTTTAAGCTGATAAGTGAGTAGAGAAAAATCTATTCTTCATATAAAATCTGTAAAATATTTCAGTCAATCATACCTGGGCTTTAACTCAGGTTGTTAACTTGTTAACAACCCCATGAGGGAGCTACTCAGATAAACCTGACTTTTTAAATGAACAAGCTAAAATTTACAGAGCTATGATAACTTTTCCATGCTCCAACAAGGTAGACTATTCCCATGTCTTTTTATTTCCAGCACCTTACACAGTACCTGACACATAATTGATTCTCAGGAAATAGTTGAATGAATGAGCAAGCAATTACTTCTTTTTCTACTATGTGCTAACCATTGTGCCTCAGCCCTATTATATCCTTACCCATATTTATCCCTCACCACTCAGACTGGGCCACCATCACTGTCTGACTTTTTCCAAGGCTTACTCACTTTAGGGTGAGATGGTCATGGAAGAAGGCAGTTGCTTAACCAATCAAATTCAGATTCTTTGTTTCCACATTTGCCCTTAAGAACAAATGAAGTAATGCAGGCTTTGAGAAGGCAGCTCTTGGAGAAAAAGTTTTCCCACCATGTGCCTCATGTTTCCAAACACAGTCTCCACAGGCTCCTTTTTTTTCCCTGCCAATTTGTACTCCCCATCTAAAGAAGACAGTCTCAAAAGGACACCATCCTGCATTAAAATTTTTGGTCTTGACTTCCAGCCATCAATGGAATTAACCACATTTTGGCCTTAGTGAGGTTGCATTCCTGATTCTTTCTGCCGTCTCACTTGTAAAGGCAGAGAAGTGAAGAGGGGTGCCAGGAAGAAGGCATCAGCTTGGCGTCTGTGGCATGACCACTCTGGAAATTCGATTCTCTGCAAAATCCACATCTCCTTCCTGCATGTCCTGTGGCTGGGGCCCATGACTAGGGACAGAGGCCATACAGTTGCTCTCCTTGAATTGTGGGGTAGCCCTTTCTTCTACCCTTGTCAAAGGCAGATAAGTTCTGATGCCTACATATCCAAGGGGACAGGGACATTGTCTTCTAGAATCTCCTTCCCTGAAGACTTTTAGGATGAAAGGAGCTTTTCTTTGTTTGGGTTAAATTCTGTAAACCACAAGTTCTTCCTTTATCATTTCAAGAAGGTAGCTTTTCAGAGATTGAGCCTCAAATCTCTGCTAGTGCCAAGGTCTTCCACTAGGGCAGTGGTTTTCAAACATTTCTTAGCTATGAAACTCTCAAAAAATGAAACTCGTTATATAAAATAGACAAAACGTGTAGCTACTCTGGATGAAGTAGGGAAGGGGACCTAGACCTCTGACAGTTTTGTCTCCCAATATCATCCTCTGAGGACACTCCATGAAGCCAATGAGGTACAGAACACAATTCAAATGTCATTGCCGTTGACTGTAAACTCCAAGATGGAGGAGCGTGGACCATGTCTAGCTTACTTGCCTCTGTATCCTCAGCTCTGTATTCTGAGCTTGGCACACAGTAACAGCATCATAATCATGTCTTGAATGGATAGGAAGTACCAGTGTTTTGTGGTGGTTAGCAGTTGGATTGTGAAGAGGAGCTGAATGGTAAATAATGAATGGCTCAACACACTTCTAGGTCCTGCTGATTTGCTGGCAAAGCTGGTTGATTTGTTCATTCATATATTAGACAGTTATTGACCTCCTGCCATGTATCAGGCTAGCTCCTAAGAGACAAAGATGACACAATCCCTGTCCTCAAGGACTAGTGTCCTGTCTAATGAAGGAGACAGATAAGAAAACAAATCAGTGCCAATAAATAATGTAATGGCTATAAGCACTTTTAAACTATTATGTGAGTGGATCTTTCTTTCCCTGTAAATCTTGATGCCCTGGGGTTCACCGAATCTGTAGGTTTCCACTCTTCACGGGAGAGTGGATGCAGCTACAATAATACTGGAAGTCATTGCTGAGCTTTGGCTGTCAGATTACATTTTATTATTTTATTTTATTTTATTAGTCTATATATGAGTTGTATGTGTATGTGTATTAAAAAAAAACACATGGGATTCACAGTTAAGAAAACTACACAAAGGACAAAATGCATCTTAACTTTCATTCATCTCTCACCAAAAATCAACATTAACTTCCATTTTGACAGTAGGCAACAAACCACAGTAATTTTAGCCACATCTGTGACATTGTGATCAACAGAAATCACATTTTCATGTCAAATTAATATTGCTGTAGCTATCTCAAAGATATATTTTCCCTCATCATGACTTCAAAATTGTGGTGGTTTCTAGACCTGTAATTAGATCTTATTGTTTAATGTATTGATAAAGAAGCACAAATATCATTCTATCATGATTTTCTAATATTTTATAACTACATTTCAATATAATTAGCTTCTTTGGTAATCCTGTGTAGTTTATTTACCCTATTTAAACATATAATTCTGAGAAGGGAACTCTTAGGCACCATCAGATTGCTATAGAAGGTCACCATGTGAGAAAATGATTAAGAGCCTTTGTTAGACAACAGTCCTCTTTACAGCCTAAATGTCCACTGACAGAGTAGTGGATAAAAAAAAGATGTGGTACATATATAAAATGGAATATTACCAGCCATTGAAAAATGAAAGAATGTTATTTGCAGAAAAATGGATGAGCCTGGAGATCATCATACTAAGTGAAGTCAGACAGAGAAAGACAAATATCATAAGATACCATTTATATGTGGAATCTAAAAAATGTTACAAATAAACTTATTTACAAAACAGAAGCAGACTCACAGATTTCAAAAACAAATTTAGGGTTACCAAAGGAGAAAGGTGGGAGAGAGGCAAATTAGGAGTTTAAGATTAACATATAAACACACTATGATATACAAAATAGATAATCAATAAGGGCCTTCTGTATAGTACAGAGAACTCTACTCAATATTTTATAATAACCTACATGGGAAAAGAATCTGAAAAATAATGGATATATGTATATGTATCACTGAATTACTTTCCTGTACATCTGAAATTAATATAATATTATAAATCAACTATTTACTTGCTAAGTCATGTCTGACTCTTACAAACCCATGGCCTGTAGCCCACCAGGCTCCTTTGTCCACGGGATTCTCCAGGCAAGAATACTGGAGTGGGTTGCCATTTCCTTCTCCAGGGGATCTTCCCAACCTAGGAATTGAACCCGGGTCTCAATTTTTTACTGAATGAACTATGAGGGAAGCCCCAAATCAACTATACTCCAATATAAAATAAAAATTCAATTAAAAAATTAAAAGTCACAGAAATGAAGCTTTATCAGAGAAGAAAGCGTTTTGAAACACCAGAAGCTCCTTTTATATATTCAAAGCAAAACATGGGGTTTTACCATGGGCCATGAGTAAAACGAACTCAGTATAGGATATAAAGAATGTTCCCATCAAGGAGAGGAGCAAGCGGACAGATAACAGAGGAGCCTGGTAGACACTACCAAAACAGTGAGGGCTCTTCCTTGCCCGGAGCAGAATGGGAAGATATGAAGCCCCCTTGGAGAAAACCTGCATTCACCTTGTTGCTGGAACAGTCTGACATCCAGGTGATAGGGGAGGGAGATCTCAAAGCTTATGAATCTAATGTAGCACTTCTGTTTCTTCACAACTGGCCTGGCATGCAGAAAACCTAAAATGAAAGGGGTAGAGAGGACCAGTGGGCCACCAGAGACCTGTTGTTTAGAATGAAGAGGATACAAAATTCTGGTGGGTGGCAGGGGAGCTTTGCAATCAGAAAAAAAAAAAAATAGCTAGGACTGTGGCTCCCAACAACAGGTACAACCAATGAGGTCCTTAAAAGACCAGAAGGGACCCACTGCACTTCAACATCCAGCAACACAGAAGTGGAAGGATTATTCCAGGCCAGCCACTCCTTAGCAAAAAATAGTGAGCAATCGGGAGAATGAGCACAGACAGATCCAAGGCTCTACTGTCTCCAACCTGACAGCTCCTAGACACCTCCCATGTAAGGGGGGGGGGGGGTGGGTGGGGGAAGAAGTTAAAACATGCAAGACTCAGCATTTATCCAAAGAGGCAGATCTCTTTCCATTGGCACCATGAATTGTGTGTCTGCATACCCTCCCCCCACTACCCAGCAGGATGGGAAGTTCCTAGGGATTAGTTTAGTCCAATTCTAGAGAACATTTTTGCACATCTGAGTTGCTGGGTATACATTCCAACTGTCCTGTATGTGTTTTGGCAACATAACATAGAAATCAGTGTTGAGAAGAGGACAAAGGGAGAAGTGTTTAGCTCCCTGAGGATGTGCATGGTGGGATAGGTGGGTCAGGAAAGGTTATGCTGAGAAGAGAATGTTTGAGCTGTGCCTTAAAAGATGCGCCATCAGAAACTTCACTTGAAAAATCAGCTTTGCTCATGGAGAAAGTAACAGTCTACATGGTATGATTTGAAGGATACCAGGAAGGGCCTCTCACAGCCCCCAAATAGCTCCCAGAATGCCGCCATTAAAGATCAGTCTTTTGGTGTTGAATGTCATTTGGACCAGTGCTTCTCAAGCTGAAATACACATGTGAATCACCAGCAGATCTTGTTAAGCTGCAGATTCTAGTGCTGTAGGTCTGCAGTGGGGCCTGAGATTCTGCATTTCTAATATGCTCTCAGGAGATGCTGGTAGTGTTGGCCCAGAGCACCTTAATAAATACAGCGAAGAATTGTTAACATTTACCATGTCCTTATTAGAGATACCAAGGGAACATTTCATGCAAAGATGGGCTCAATAAAGGACAGAAATGGTATGGACCTAACAGAAGCAGAAGACATTAAGAAGAGGTGGCAAGAATACACAGAAGAACTGTATAAAAAAGATCTTCATGACCCAGATAATTACGATGGTGTGATCACTCATCTAGAGCCAGATATTCTGGAATGTGAAGTCAAGTGGGCCTTAGAAAGTATCACTACAAACAAAGCTAGTGGAGATGATGGAATGCCTATTGAGCTATTCCAAATCCTGAAAGATGATGCTGTGAAAGTGCTGCACTCAATATGCCAGCAAATTTGGAAAACTCAGCAGTGGCCACAGGACTGGAAAAGCTCAGTTTTCATTCGAATCCCAAAGAAAGGCAATGCCACAGAATGCTCAAACTACCTCACAATTGCACTCATCTCACATGCTAGTAAAGTAATGCTCAAAATTCTCCAAGCCAGGCTTCAGCAATACGTGAACCGTGAACTTCCTGATGTTCAAGCTGGTTTTAGAAAAGGCAGAGGAACCAGAGATCAAATTGCCAACATCCGCTGGATCATGGAAAAAGCAAGAGAGTTCCAGAAAAACATCTATTTCTGCTTTATTGACTATGCCAAAGCCTTTGACTATGTGGATCACAATCAACTGTGGAAAATTCTGAAAGAGATGGGAATACCAGACCACCTGACCTGCCTCTTGAGAAACCTGTATGCAGGTCAGGAAGCAACAGTGAGAACTGGACATGGAACAACAGACTGGTTCCAAATAGGAAAAGGAGTACGTCAAGGCTGTATATTGTCATCCTGCTTATTTAACTTCTATGCAGAGTACATCATGAGAAATGCTGGACTGGAAGAAACACAAGCTGGAATCAAGATTGCCGGGAGAAATATCAATAACCTCAGATATGCAGATGACACCACCCTTATGGCAGAGAGTGAAGAGGAACTGAAAAGCCTCTAGATGAAAGTGAAAGAGGAGAGTGAAAAAGTTGGCTTAAAGCTCAACATTCAGAAAACGAAGATCATGGCATCTGGTCCCATCACTTCATGGGAAATAGATGGGGAAACAGTGAAAACAGTGTCAGACTTTATTTTTTAGGGGCTCCAAAATCACTGCTGATGGTGACTGCAGCCATGAAATTAAAAGATGCTTACTCCTTGGAAGAAAAGTTATGACCAACCTAGAGAGAATATTCAAAAGCAGAGACATTACTTTGCCAACTAAGGTCCGTCTAGTCAAGGCTATGGTTTTTCCTGTGGTCATGTATGGATGTGAGAGCTGGACTGTGAAGAAGGCTGAGTGCCGAAGAATTGGTGCTTTTGAACTGTGGTGTTGGAGAAGACTCTTGAGAGTCCCTTGGACTGCAAGGAGACCCAACCAGTCCATTCTGAAGGAGATCAGCCCTGGGATTTCTTTGGAAGGAATGATGCTAAAGCTGAAACTCCAGTACTTTGGCCACCTCATGCAAAGAGTTGACTCATTGGGAAAGACTCTGATGCTGGGAGGGATTGGGGGCAGGAGAAGAAGGGGACGACAGAGGATGAGATGGCTGGATGGCATCACTGACTCCATGGACGTGAATCTGAGTGAACTCTGGGAGTTGGTGATGGACAGGGAGGCCTGGCGTGCTGCGATTCATGGGGTTGCAAAGAGTTGGACATGACTGAGAGACTGAACTGAACTGAACTATAATGTGGTATTGTGCAATGCTCTCCTTACACTCTCTTTGATCCTCCTGACAACCTTATGATGAAACTAACAGCTTCCAGTAATTTGAGAATTACTGAAATCAGATCGAATGCAGGTTGCCTTAACCTGGACCCTGACTCTTAACTATTAGACTCTACTTGCCGCCCAGAAGAAGTAACGCCTTAAGGTGACAGCTTTTGTTTGGGGGATTTAAAAAAAAATTTGGACCTTTTAATAGCAGCCTGTGTGTATAACAGATACAAATATTTGTTTGGGGACTGGGGACCCCAAAGCCCACATGCTCAGTCAACTCCTGCTCATTTCCCACAGTGACCCCCAAAGCACTGCCTCAGGACCCTGGGGCTCTGGGATACTTAGTTTATAACCCAGTGCTTAGAGATGTTCCAAGTTACTCTTTCTAGGGAGATTAGTGGGCAGTTAATTGAGAACAAACTCAGCATCTGGATGGAAGTCGAATCAGAGATACTGGAAGCAGAGAGGCGGTATCAAAAGGAAAGACGGGAGGTTACAAACACAGCCACCGCTGGCATCCTTGTTCACTCAGGGTTAGTACTGCCTAACTGCCTTGGTATTGCCTTGGTACACTGTCTTCCCTGAAGCTCAACTGTGTTTATCTGCTTTCTCTCCCTTTCTCCCCACCATTGCTTCAACTATCTGCTCAAATGTCACCTCCTCAGAGAAGCCTTCCCTGACCATCCCATCTAAAACAGCACTCCCATATCCTTTCTTTTCTTCATGGCACTTACCATTGCCTGACTTTATATTATTTATTTATTGCCTCTCTCCCTACTAGAATGTAAGTTGCAGCTCACTATCATTACCTGCAGAATCTAGATCATTGCCTGGGATGTAATGGATGATCAATAAATACTTGTTCGATGGATGGATAGAAGGATAGATGAATGAATCTAATTCATACTGAACCACAGACTTACTCATGAAATCTGTGGAGCTTCTCTTTTCATGAGAAGGTATATAACATGACTTTGCACATTCCCTGGAACATGGTAGTGACTCAATAATAACTGAATGAAAGAGAGAGATGGCTATGGGGAGGGAGGCTTGGCTTAAACCGATGATTCTTGCTATGTGTGAGGGCATTGTGGACAAACCCATCTTTCCCCTACCCCTGGTAGAATATCAAAATCAGAATCTCTTAAAAAGCACTCTTATCATATGCAGTTCAACTTTAAAAATTATTTATGAATTGTTAAAAATTACAAAGAGAAAATATTTTAAAAAGCAAGATTGCTTTCATGATACAAAATACAAAAAGAACACGAGCCTTTTGTTTCTTGTAAGGTCAGCATGGACATAAGTTGGTTGCAGGCAGCACTGGACTGACAGTCCCCAGGGCACCTCGCTTTTGAAAATTCTGTGATTCTAAGCCCATGCACATCCCATGGCATGTGATCTGGCTGTACAAGATCTCTTCCCTAAGGAGGGCCTCTCACGAAAGAAAATGCTGCTCAAATTGTTTTCCCCATTTAAAAAAAAAAGAAAAGAAAACATGGAAATTACCAAACCACAACTGAGTTGTGGTTAAAACAGTCTTGAATGAACATTAACAAGAAGAGGGTGCCATGAAACAAAGGCGAATTTCCCCTTTCCTTCCCTCCCCCATGCTGATCACTTTCCATTTTTCAAGACAATGGCAGCTATCCAGCAGGCGTTTAATTTATGCAAATCCACAGCAACTCCTAGGTGGAATTGACACAGCAAGGGGCCACAGAAGCCAGACCTTGATGTTCTAATTGAGACTCTGTTCCCCATGGCTGTGGAGAATGTAAAGTACCTCCTATGCGGCCTGGGCTGCATCTATTAACTGTCCAAACCCATGGCTGGGTGAGGCAGGTCAGACACTGCAGACTTCGACTTTTTAAGATGGTTGTTTAAAATTACAGAGATACCTGTTCATTGAGGAAAAAATGAGTAAAGTATAGATAGCCAGGAGGACACAGAAATGGCCAACCACCCAAGGATAGCTACTGTTTAATGTATTGATATTCAGACCTTTCTCCAAGCATGTATATAGATATTTTTCAAAATAAGGATTTATAATGTACTCTTTTATGGACTGATTTTTCGTTCATTAATATCTTGTAAAGATTATTCCTTGTTAAGGCATGAAAGTCTACATTATTAATAGATGATTTCCAGGTTTCCACTACATAAACATGTTTGTGGTGAACATACTTGCAATTGAATATGCAATTATTTATCTAGGATAATCTTCTAAAACTGAGATCTCAGGGTTTTTACAATTTAAGGTTTATGATATTGTCTTTTTCTGTTAACATACAACAATTATAATTATTATTATCACTCTTATATAAGCAATAAACACTTAATGTGGAGAAAGAAATGGCAACCCACTCCATTTTTCTTGCCTGGGAAGTCCCATGGACAGAGGAGCCTGGTGGTCTACAGTCTATGGGGTCGCAAAAGAGTCAGACATGACTTAGCAACTAAAAGCTAAACAAAAACACTTAATGAGATCTTACTGTATGCCTGAAACTGTTCTAAGCATTTTACATGTATTAACCCATTTAATCATCTTCATAATTTTAGGTGATAGGGGCTATGATGCCCATTTCACAGGTGGAGAAAGCAAGGCAGAGAGAAGTTAAGTAATTTGATTAAACTTACATGTGAGGCAAGTGGCAGGGTCCAGAATAGAACTCAGAAGGACGGTAGGCTATAATCCTCACCACCACACAGCCTTTGTCAATTCGATAAAGCAGTCAACACTACTGAGGCTTTTAAGTTCTAGCTCACAGCTGGAATTACAGGTATTTCCCATTTTTTTCCAAATTTTTCCTCACCAAGACATCCCCCACTTTTCATTCATCAAAATAAGTACCTTAATCCAAGGAGTCTGCCACTGATTTCTTACCTGGAAAGACAAAAAACTAAATATGAAACTGTTAACTTTTTTAAAAGAAAAGTGCAATTGAAAACCATTCTAAAAGATAGCTAGTGCTTCTCCTTTGGTAACTGCCCATGACAATCCAGTGGCAATGCATTCTTAATTGAACAATATTCCTCTTCCTTACCACAAAAGGTCCCCATGTCACAGAGTTTCACCTGAACCTCTCAGCTAATTTTCCATTCACTTTTTAGTTGCAAATATTTGCAAACAGGTCTCATTGAAAATTCAGTAGGATTAAAGTGATTCTGTTTCATGTGGTTTTTACCCCTAATAGTGGGAACTGCTGATAGGTATTGTTTTCCCTTCCACTCTTGCCACTGAAACTCTTTGAGCTCTAACCTTGTTTCAAAGAGCAGAAGGGCTGAGCATGCCTGACCTGGGTTTGCATCTTCGTTTCACACACAAAAGCCACGTGACCTTGAGTAACCTCTCTATGATGTAGATACTTCATATATAAGATGGTGTTGATACAATAGAATTTTGTGAGGTGAGATGAGAAAATGTGTATAAAACACTTAGAATGCGAGTATTTTTGTTAGAGAAACAGTATTACTTATTTGTCAAAAGCACAGGTTTTAAAGTCAGACTTCCTAAATTCAAATATTGGCCCTAAAACATTTTAGTTTTGTGAACTTGGGCAATTTAATATTGAATCTTCTCTGTGCCTCATCTGAAAAAACAGTACTATGTCATAAGGTTCTCATGAAGATTCAATGAGTTAATTTATGTAAAGTGCTTAGAAAAGTACCTGACACAAAGTAAGGGTTGGCTATTAATATTGTTATCATTAATATTAATCAGTTCAGTTGTTCAGTCATGTCTGACTTTTTGTGACCCCACTGACTGCAGCACACCAGGCCTCCCTGTCTATCACCAACTCCCGGAGCTTGCTCAAACGCATGTCCATTGAGTCGGTGATAACATCCAACCATCTCATCCTCTGTCGTCCCCTTCTCCTCCTGCCTTCAATCTTTCCCAGCCTCAGGGTCTTTTCCAATGAGTCAGTTCTTTGCATCAGGTGGCTAAAGTATTGGAGTTTCAGCTTCAGCATCAGTCCTTCCAATGAATACTCAAGACTGATTTCCTTTAGGATTGATTGGTTTGATCTTCTTGCAGTCTAAGGGATTCTCAAGAGTCTTCTCCAACACCACAGTTCAAAAGCATCAATTCTTTGGCGCTCAGCTTTCTTTATAGTCCAACTCTCACATATGAATATCAAAGTGCTACATGGTCTACTTTAAAGAGGTTTTTAAAACACTGACAGGGATTCAGAGAAACAAGAACTTTCATATATTGTTGATGGGAATGTAAAATGATGCAGCCCCTGTTAAAAATTTTTTGTTAGTTCCTCAATATTTTAAGCATTAAAAATTACCATATGTGAGTGTGTGCTCAGTCGCTTCAGTCTTGTCTGACTCTTTGTGACCCTATGAACTGTGCCCGCCAGTATCCTCTGTCCATGGGACTCTCCAAGCAAGAATTGTGGAGCAGGTAGCCATGTGCTTCCCCAGGGAGTCCTCCCGATCCAGGGATTGAACTTGGGTCTCCTGCATTACAGGCAGATTCTTCACTGCTGAGCCACTGGGGAAGCCCAAAAATTACCATAGAACTCAGCAATTCCACTCCTAACATATACTCAAAAGAACTGAAAATGGATGCCTAAACAAAACTTGTACACAAATATTGACAGAAACAGTTTACTAGGTGTAAACAACCAAATGTCAATCAACTAATGAATGGATAAATAAAATGTAGTATAACCTAACAATAGTATTTTATTTGTCCAAAGAACAGAATGAAACACTGATACAGCTAAAACATGGATAAACCTTGAAAACATTATGCTAAGTAAAAGAAGCCAGTCATAAAGCATCATACATTACATAACTCCATTTATGTGAAATGTCCAAAATAGGAAAATCCATAGAGACAGAAAGTAGATTAGTGGTTTCCTGAGGCTGGAGCAGAGAGGGAGGGACAGAAGGAATGGGAGATGATTGGTAATGTTTATGTGATTTCTTTTTTGAGGTGATAAAAGTGTTCTAAAATTAGATTGTGGTGATAGCTGTATAATTCTGTAAATATACTAAAAACCATTGGATTATATACTTAAAATGGGTGAATTATATATATATATATATATATATATATATAGTTGATTTTTTTTTTCAGAGGCTTGCATACATAAGAAGGATTAAGTTCCCTTCATACAACTTGACATCTGTTTTTGGTCAAATGTGACGGGGTGTTTAGGGGGTTCCAATAAGGGGATGATCAGATCAAAATTGGTCCCTCTTCTGACCGTGTTAACCAAATCTCACCATGGCCCTCCAGGATCTTTGCAATCAAGTCATCTGTTTTGAATATTTCTGTAGCCATGGGGATGGTCACTGTCTTGTGATCTACTGTATTCAAAATAATTTCATGCTGTAAATGAACTCTGATGGAGAGCAAGAGCAAGAACCTTGTCTTATTCTCTACTGTATTCACGGTGCCTATCTGGCACATAATAGGTACTCAATAAATATATGATAAATGATTGAATTGATGGATAGACAGGAAGCATGAGTTGTGGAAAGACTTTGAAACTAGAACTTGGATTCAAATCTCACTTCTGCTAATCATTAGTATGCAATGTTGAACAAGTTGATTAAATTCTCTCAAACTTCTTATAAAATCGGTGAAATAGAACCTTCTTCATAGGCAGTAAGTTTTAACTGAAATAATACATGCTATGTGATAACTCAATAAATGTTAGTTTCCTTCCCTTTTTCCCCATTGTTAGAAAATCTCTGGGACTCTGGAGAGTTCTCTACTACAAATAGCTTTGTGATAAGTCCTGTTTTAGCAATAAACATGAGCATTGACACTTTCTAAAGCACAAACTTAATGTCATGTGATATCTGTTCTCAATCATGGTAGTTGGCAATGAAATTTGAGCCCATAAAATGCCAGAATTGGGAGGGCTGTTAGTAATAGATCATCTAGCCCTCTATTTGAGGATAGAGAATCCTCAAATGCCACAACATTTGGAGACCCTGGCTTAATTTTAAGAAGTGGGCAATGAAATAACAGGTAAGGTGGATGGCAGACATCTGGGGGCCATCAGTGAGAAATTCCAGGAGTGATTCACTGTCCTCACCCCCGAAAAAGTCCCATGATATCTGACAGCTTAATCACCCTGGGTATTTATACCGGGTGAGGCAAATGTCACTGTACAAGAGAGAACTACTGGGGGAACAGGTGTTGATCTTCAATCTTCTAAATATATTAGTCAAACCAGAATGTGTGCAATGGGAAAAAAAACAGTCAGCATACACCTCACTTCCATGAACCAATTTTTAGTTTCTTCATTAAACTTTAGACCTTGCTTTCACAAGAAGGAACTATCTTTCTGAAGTTGGTTCCCTGGTATACAGTGAAATGTGGTATACAAAGAAATCAGGCTAATAAGATTTTCATTTATTAAGGTCCTGAGTCAAAGCTAAACTGTTAGCTAATGAAGGGAATAATTGGTTCATGTGGAAGGTAAACAAAGGATAATTAATTTGCTAACTTGTTTTTTGTGCTTGATAAACTCAACTGTGACAGATATATCTATTTATATTGTATAAAGAAAGTGCATGTCATAAATTCTGTCTCCTTATTTATAAAATGCATGGAAGCATCAAGAGTAATATTGACAGCCTAAAGGGAAAAACAACACTGGGAGGCGGTAGAGCCTAGTGGTTAAAAGCACAAGCTTGTTTTTAGACAATATCAAAGCCTAGGTTAATGTAGGAAGTAATCCAACATCCCATGAACACACACACACACACATGCACACACACACACCACAAACTCATACATTCCAGATGTGTAGAAGTGCCATATTTTAAAGTGTAACTGTAGACTTGATGTTGAAAGGAAGAAAACAAATATCCAGGTGACAAAAACAAAGAAAATACCCAAAGTGTTGAGTAAGATTTGAAGACTTGTGGCTCAAAGGGATAAATGAACCAGATATAGTTCTTAGGATTTAGAATTTTAGAATTAGACTCAAGGCTGCAAGTTCCATGTGTATCAGAGTTAAAACTGGTATACCTGGTGAAGAAGGAAAGCAGAGAAATGAAAAGGCTCTTTTCTTTGAAAAAATCTAATCAATGGCCTGAAGACAACAATTATGTGGTCCCTGCCTCAAGTCATAGGTGTAAAAAAATGCACTCTGGAAAAAACCCATGCCCCTAGACAATGTGACATGACAAGAAAAGGGAAAAAAATAACAATAACTTATCAAAAATTATAATAATATATCAATAGTTACAATAAATGTAAATGGGTTAGAAACACCTATTTGAAAACAGAGACACTCAGATTAAATATTTAAAATCCAGCCATATACTGTCTATAGAAACCATACTTAAGATAAAATGAATGAAACCATTTAAAAGAAAAATAGGGTGGAAAAGATAGAATGGGCAAAATGGAATTGAAGGTTGAAGGCATTAATAAAGACAAAGAGACACATTACAATGATTAATAAATGAGCATCTACTTAAAAATTGTATGTGTGTAAAAATATAGCTTCAAATGTATAAAAAGTGAAAGTTGACAGAGTTAAAATGAAGGATAATCAAATCCATCATCATAGTGAGATATTTTAACACATCTGATTCAGGAATGGATGGATGAGTAGACAAATTTACTAGGAATACATAAGGTATGAATGAAACAATAAAATAGATTTAATAAATAGATATATAAAGAACACTGACCAATCTGACAAAGCTACATACAGATCTTTAGGAAAAAGCTTTCATTCTTTCCCTATTGACTATGATGTTGCTCAGTCACTCAGTCGTGTCCGACTCTTAGTGACCCCATTGAGTGGAGCACACCAGGCTTCCCTGTCCTTCACCATTTCCCAAAGCTTGCTCAAACTCATGTCCATTGAGTCGGTGATGCCATCCAACCATCTCATCCTCTGTCGTCCCCTTCTCCTCCTGCCTTCAATCTTTCCCAGCATCAGGGTCTTTTCTAACGAGTTAGCTCTTTGCAGCAGGTGGCCAAAGTATTCGAGCTTCAGCTTCAGCATCAGTGCTTCCAATGAATATTCAGGGCTGATCTCCTTCAGAATGGACAGGTTGGATCTTCTTGCAGTCCAAGGGACTCTCAAGAGTCTTCCCCAACACCACAGTTCAAAAGGGTCAATTCTTTGGAGCTCAGATTTCTTCACAGTCCAACTCTCACATACATCCATACTGGAAAAACCAGAGCCTTGACTAGACGGACCTTTATTGGCAAAGTACTGTCCTGCTTTTCAACATGCTGTTTAGGTTGGTCATAACTTTTCTTCCAAAGAGTAAGCATCTTTTAATTTCATGGCTGCAGTCACCATCTGCAGTGATTTTGGAGCCCCCAAAAATAAAGTCTGACACTGTTTCCACTGTTTCCCCATCTATTTCCCATGAAGTGATGGGACCAGATGCCATGATCTTCGTTTTCTGAATGTTGAGCTTTAAGTCAACTTTTTCACTCTCCACTTTCACTTTCATCGAGAGGCTTTTGAGTTCCTCTTCACTTTCTGCCATAAGGGTGGTGTCATCTGCATATCTGAGGTTATTGATATTTCTCCTGGCAATCTTGATTCCAGCTTGTGCTTCTTCCAGCCCAGTATTTCTCATGATGTACTCTGCATAGAAGTTAAATAAGCAGGGTGACAATACTTCTTTTCCTATTTGGAACCAGTCTGTTGTTCCATGTCCAGTTCTAACTGTTGCTTCCTGACCTGTATACAGATTTCTCAAGAGGCAGGTGAGGTGGTCTGGTATTCCCACCTCTTTCAGAATTTTCCACAGTTTATTGTGATCCACACAGTCAAAGGCTTTGGCATAGTCAATAAAGCAGAAATAGATGTTTTTCTGGAACTCTCTTGCTTTTTCCATGATCCAGCAGATGTTGGAAATTTGATCTCTGGTCCCTCTGCCTTTTCTAAAGCCAGCTTGAACATCTGGAAGTTCATGGTTCACATATTGCTGAAGCCTGACTTGGAGAATGTTGAGCATTACTTCACTAGCATGTGAGATGAGTGCAATTGTGAGGTAGTTTGAGCATTCTTTTGCATTGCCTTTCTTTGGGATTGGAATGAAAACTGACCTTTTCCAGTCCTGTGGCCACTGCTGAGTTTTCCAAATTTGCTGGCATATTGAGTGCAGCACTTTCACAGCATCATCTTTCAGGATTTGAAATAGCTCAATAGGCATTCCATCATCTCCACTAGCTTTGTTCGTAGTGATGCTTTCTAAGGCCCACTTGACTTCACATTCCAGGATGTCTGGCTCTAGGTAAGTGATCACACCACTGTGATTATCTGGGTTGTGAAGACCTTTTTTTACAGTTCTTCTGTGTATTCTTGCCACCTCTTCTTAATGTCTTCTGCTTCTGTTAGGTCCATACCATTTCTGTCCTTTATTGAGTACATCTTTGCATTAAATGTTCCCTTGGTATCTCTAATTTTCTTGGAGAGATCTCTAGTCTTTCCCATTCTGTTGTTTTCCTTTATTTCTTTGCATTGATCGCTGAAGAAGGCTTTCTTATCTCTCCTTGCTATTTTTGGAACTCTTCATTCAGATGTTATATCTTTCCTTTTCTCCTTTCCTTTTCACTTCTCTTCTTTTCACAGCTATTTGTAAGGTCTCCCCAGACAGCCATTGTTCTTTTTTGCATTTCTTTTCAATGGGGATGGTCTTGATCCTTGTCTCCTGTACAAGGTCCTGAACCTCCATCCATAGTTCATCAGGCACTCTATCAGATCTAGTCCCTTAGATCTATTTTTCACTTCCACTGTATAATCATAAGGGATTTGATTTAGGTCATACCTGAATGGTCTAGTGGTTTTCCCTACTTTCTTCAATTTAAGTCTGAATTTAGCAATAAAGAGTTCATGATCTGAGCCACAGTCAGCTCCTGGTCTTGTTTTCACTGACTTGTAGAGCTTCTCCATTTTTGGCTGCAAAGAATATAATCAATCTGATTTTGGTGTTGACCATCTGGTGATGTCCATGTGTAGAATCTTCTCTTGTGTTGTTGGAAGAGGGTGTTTGCTATGACCAGTGCATTTTCTTGGCAAAACTCTATTAGTCTTTGCCCTGCTTCATTCCGCATTCCAAGGCCAAATTTGCCTGTTACCCCAGGTGTTTCTGGGACTTTCTACTTTTGCATTCCAGTCCCCTATAATGAAAAAGACATCTTTTTTGGAGTGTTAGTTCTAAAAGGTCTTGGAGGTCTTTATAGAACCGTTCAACTTCAGCTTCTTCAGCATTACTGGTTGGGGCATAGACTTGCATTATTGTGATATTGAATGGTTTGCCTTGGAAACAAACAGAGATCATTCTGTCGTTTTTGAGATTGCATCCAAGTACTGCAGTTCGGACTCTTTTGTTGACCATGATGGCTACTCCATTCCTTCTAAGGGATTCCTGCCTGCAGTAGTAGATATAATGGTCATCTGAGTTAAATTCACCAATTCCAGTCCATTTTAGTTCGCTGATTCCTAGAATGTCAATGTTCACCCTTGCCATCTCCTGTTTGACTACTTCCAATTTGCTTTGATTCATGGATCTAACATTCCAGGTTCCTATGCAATATTGCTCTTTACAGCATCGGACCTTGCTTCTATCACCAGTCACATCCACAACTGGGTATTGTTTTTGCTTTGGCTCCATCCCTTCATTCTTTCTGGAGTTATTTCTCCACTGATCTCCAGTAGCATATTGGGCACCTACCAATCTGGGGAGTTCCTCTTTCAGTATCCTATCATTTTGCCTTTTCATACTGTTCATGGGGTTTTTTTTTTTTATTTTTTTTTTTTACGAAAACATCTATTTTATTATCCAAGTAATTCTTACATGCCTATGGAATAAAGATTATGTTGCATATCTTATTCTGTCATAATTGGGAAATTTTATTTTATTTTATTTTATTTTTATTATTATTTTTTTGTCAAGCTTTCTTTTTTTTTTTAATTAAATTTTAAAATCTTTAATTCTTACATGTGTTCCCAAACATGAAACCCCCTCCCACCTCCCTCCCCATAACATCTCTGTGGGTGATCCCCTGTTCATGGGGTTTTAACATTGTCCTTGTTACCAAGAAGCTTAAAGTCTAATAAAGAGAAAAACATGAAAAATATATGTGTTATAGCATGCTAAGTATTTTGGGACAGATATAGATAGATGCTATGGTAATATAGATGAATACAAGATTTATTCCAAATGATGCTATGAAAGGCTTCACAGAGAATGTGGCATTATTGCTGAACTTTGAAGGATAAATAGGAAATTTCCAGATGGAGAAAAGGAGAGAATTTGGCAGAGGGAATCAGCACAAGTAAATTCATGGAGGCATAGAATCACATGGCATGGCGTGGTGAGGACGATACTTATGCATGATGAAATAAAGCAAATGATGTAAACAAGGTAGTGAATTATATTTGGAAAATGTTGACTTTAAGGTGCTGATGGAACCTCCGTCTGGATGTTATAAACCAATGGGAACATAGATATTGAGAGATTCAGAAATCATCATTATGTAAGTATTTGCTATATGTGATGAGGGAGAGGAAGTGATCTTGAATAACATTTGTGTTTCTTGTTTGCACAGCTTGGTAGACAATGGTACCTTCATTAATGTAAAGGACATATAAGAGGAGAAGCATAGGTGGTAAGAGATCATATGGTCCTTTGGACATGCTGATTTTCAGATACTCATGAGACATCCAAATAAAGATGTTCAGTAGCATTTGAAAGTATAAATATGATGTTCTAGAAAGAGAATTTAGTTGGTAATATAGAGATGGCTGCTGAAGTAAAGGAAATAGGTGAAATTTATCAGGAATAGTGTGTAGAATAAGAATAGGTGCTAAGACAGAGCCATGGTGAATACCAACGTTTAGTGACTAGTAGAAGTAGAGGTCCAGCAAAAGAGATCAATGAAGAACTAGGGAGATACAATAAGTGTCATAGAAGCCAAAAGAAGAGCATATTTTACGGGGGAGAAGTCAACTGTGTGAATTGTTAAAGGTTGAGAGATCAAGTAATTTTTACTAAAGAAGACAAATGCCCATTGAATATTTATTGAATATTTATTTTGATTTTCACTTGCAATTTTCTGGACACAAAGGACTCTAAAAATACCAAAGTTGAAAGCTAGAAAAAGCACTGAAAGTCAGTGCCTTGTTTCCTCCCTTCTGGTCACTAACACATCTTCCCTCGAGTTCACCAATTACTCTGTGTGCTCCGACACCTTGTTTTCCTCCTTGCCCCTGAGCTGCCCAGACAAGGAAACCACCTGGCTACTTGTTGGAACACTTGCAATCAATTCAAGCAAAGGAAAAAAAAATCCCAAAGCTTAGTGTCCTAATGGAACTTATCATATAGGCCTCCCCAGGGTGCAGAGGTTTATGCGCTGTGCCTGGACTATGTTAAGAAAATTAAAACTGGGTTTGTAACAAAAGAGCCAAAGTGTCAAGTCACTAAAAGCAGAAAATTCCACTTGCAGCACAGATGCCCACTCTCACCCTGGTTTATGATGAGAGAAAGTGAAGATTTATAATATGCTTTCTATAAAGTCATGACAACCGTTGAACTGGGACCTCTGGGACTGACTAGAGGTTCTATTTCATTATGCAGGGAGAGAGGCCAAAGTGCTAAGTCACAGAACAGGCTTTGTCTTTAAAAGGGCCACCTCTAACACCTGGCCTTTTTCAATATTTATACTAGAATTGTAGCAAGAAGTTGGCTCCTCAGTCCAAGTTCAAGCAACATTTGTCATGTACCAATGGCAAATGACTTGTTTATATTCACTCTTCTGACATTCTTGAATGTTATACAAGCTAGTATAAGCTAGGTTATGCTGCAATAAGGAGCAATCTCAAAATTCTAGTAACTTATAATAAACATGTGTTTCTTGCTCATACTATATGTCCAAAATAGGCTGGTGGGAGGGCAGTGGGGAGAGCTCTATTCTTAAGTAGATCTTAGTAGTCCTCACTTTAGGATCCTGGCTAATAGGTAAGGAGCCATATGGGATGTTGCCAGGTAACACACCATATGGAAAAGGGAAAGCAGAAAGGCAAGCACTCATTCTTTCCACCTAGAAATGACACATGCCACTTCTATTCATATTTCACTGGCCAAAGCAAGTCATATGTCACAGCCTGATTTTAGAAGGGTGGAAAAATATCATCTTTCTATAGGTAGAGATAGTACAGGGAGGGACACCAAATGAGATTGAAAAATATATAGTCTACCAGAGAAGACACAAAAATATATGCTAAACCTTGAATACATTACATAATAGGTACTCTCTGAACACAAAAATTTAGGTAGTGGTTATGAGACTATTCACTGCCAACTATCTGGCTACTGTTTCAGAATCCACCATTGAAGATTCCTGCCATGGAGTTAAAACAATAAAGACTACCAGAAGTCACTGGTTGCCAAAGAGAAAAAGCCTCAGGTGAGAGAGCACACTAAACTATACCAAATTAATATAGTATACAGAGTAGTTGTCCTACAGCAGGCTAATATTATCAGAAGCAGGGAGCACAACCCTGATATTTTATTTAATACCTAGTATATACCAGGCACTATGTTAGGCTCTTTTACATACTATATAACACTTTCTCCATGTGTCAATTGCAGTTTAAAGATAATGCAAAAGGTCATGAGTTGCCCTTGGTCTCAAACCTAGTCCAGGAAGTCATAATGAACGCCAGGGAGAAGTCCAGGACTTAGGGTACCAACTGGAGAAAGCAATTAAGGGGGACAGCAGAAGGACACCAGGTACTTGGGGTAAGGAAATGATTTGCATCCCAGGAGGCAGAAGAAATCAGCCTAGGGGAAATCCCAACAACAGGCTTGCCAGAGCCAACTCTCTGAATCTGCACCTGGGATTAGATGGTGTTCTTTTAGATGAGGGAGAAAATCAATCTGATTCCCCAGAGTCATCTCCAAGGACCTGGAGAAATTTCTCCTAGAAAACACCCATTAGCAGAATCTGACCTGCCAATCAATCAGGCTTCTGCTGATGGCTACTGGTACCCTTGTCTGATTATGGGATTAATGAATTATTAAATGTACCAGATAGATTACACTGACTTTTACCTCAATCTGCTGAATAGTGGATAACTCAACAGGAAAATGATATTTAAAAGCCATAATGGGTAGTATATATCTTATAGTTTTTACAGTACATGTCTTTCAACCTCCTTGGTTTAAATTATTTCATTCTTTTTTATGCAATTTAAATGGGATTTTTTATTTCTCTTTCTATTTCTTCATTATTAGTACATGGAAATGCAATTGCTTTATGTATATTAATTTTGTATCCTATAACTTTACTGAGTCATCAGTTCTAATAGTTTTTTGTTGGAGTCTTTGGGGTTTTCATATATAATATGATGTTATCTGCAAATAGTGACAGTTTTACTTCTTCCTTTTGAACTTGGATGTCTTTTATTTCTTTTTATTATCTGGTTTCTGTGGATAGGACTAATACTATGTTGAATAAAAGAGGTGAGACTAGACATAGTTGTCTTATTCCTGATCTACAAGAAAAGCTTTCAGCTTTTCATTATTGATTATGATGTTAGCTGTGGGTTTGTCATACATGGTCTTTATTACACTAAGGTATGTTCCCACTCTTGGGTTTTATCCCTGGGTTGGGAAGATCCCCTGAAGGAGGGCATGGCAACCCACTCCAGTATTCCTGCCTGGAGAATCCCTATGGACAGAGGTGTCTGGCGGGCTACAGTCCACGGGGTCACAAAGAGCTGGACACGACTGAGTGACTTAACACTGCACAGCATGTTCTCTCTATACCCACTTTGTTCAGAGTTTTTGTCATAAATGGATGTTGAATATTGTCAAATGATTTTCCTGCATCTATTGAGATCTTCAAATGATTTTTATCCTTTTGTTAATGTAGTGTATCACATCAATTGATTTATAGATGTTAAACCATCCTTGCATCCTTTAAATGAATCCCACTTGATCATGGTGTATGATCCTTCTAACGTATTGTTGAATGTGGTTTGTTAATATTTTGTTGAGGATTTTTGTATGTTTGTATTTATGTTAATATTATGTTAATATTTATGATATTGACCTTTAATTTTCTCTTTTTGTGGTGTCCAATTTTGAGATCACAGTAATGCTAGTCTCATAAAACAAGTTTGGATGTGTTCCTTCATCTTCTATTTTTGGAATAATTTGAGAAAGATAGGTATTAATTCTTCTTTAAATGTTTAATAGATTTCACCTGTGAAGTCACCTGGACCTGGACTTTTGGGTTGCTTTTTGTTTGTTTGTTTGACTCAATTTTATTACTAGTCATTGGTATTGAGATTTTCTATTTCTTCATGATTCAGTCTTAGAAGATTGCATGTTTCTAGGAATTTATCTATTTCTTCTATATGTTCTAATTTGTCAGCATACAGTTATTCACAGTATCCTCTTATAGTCTTTTGTATTCCTGTGGTGTTGGTTGTAATTTCACCTCTTTCATTTCTGATTTTTACTAATTTTGGCTTTCTCTCTCTTTTTTTCTTGATGAGTCTGGTTAAGGTTTGTCCACTTGTTTATCTTTTCAAAGAAGTAGCTATTAATTTCATTGATCCATCTCTTTTTTAGTCTCTATTTCCACTCTGACCTTTATTATTTCCCTCCTTCTACTAATTTTGAGCTTTGCTTGTTCTTCCTTTTCTATTCCCTTTCAATGTACATTTAGATTATTTGAGATTGTTCTTATTTCTTGATGTAGGCCTGAATCGCTATGAACTGCTTTTGCTGTGTCCCATAGATTTTGCTACATTGTATTTCCATTTTCATTTGCCTCAAGGTAATTTTTATTTCCTCTTTGATTTCTTTGATTACCCATTGTTTAAACATTTAGTAACATGTTGTTTAGCCTCCACATGTTTGTGCTTTTTCCAATTTTCTTCTTCCAAGTTTCACACCATTTCAGCTGGAAAAGATGCTTAATATAATTTCAGTCTTCTTAAATTTCTTGGGACTTGTTTCGTAGTCTTACATGTAATCTATCTTAGAAAATGTTCCATGTGCACTTGTAAAGAATGTATATCCTGCTACTTTGGGATGAAATGTCCTATATATAACATTAGTTCTTCTGGTCTAATATGTCATTCAAAGCCAATATTTCCTTATTAATTTTGTCTCTAGATAATCTATCCATTGATGTAAGTGAAGTATTAAAGTCCCCTGATACTATTGCATTGCTGTTTATTTCTCCCTTTTGTCTGTTAATATTTGCTTTACATATTTAGGTGGTCTTATGTTGGGTGTATAAATGTTTATAAATATTATATCATCTTATTGAACTGACTCCTTTATCATTATGTAATGGCCTTTTATGCTTTGGTTACAGTCTTCATTTTAAAATCCATTCTGTCTGTTATGTGTATTGCTACCCCAACTCTTTTCTTTTGCATGGAGTACCTTTTTCTATCTCTTCACTTTCAGTCTGTGTGTCTTCAGATCTGTGGAGAGTCTCTTGTAGGCAGCAGATAGATGAGTCTTGTTTATTTATTCATTCCCCACTCTATGTCTTTTGATTGGAGCATTTAATCCATTTTCATTTAAAGTAATTATTGACAGGTGTATCAGTATCAGTTCAGTCACTCAGTTGTGTCCAACTCTTTGTGACCCCATGGACTGCAGCATGCCAGTCTTCCCTGTCCATCACCAACTCCTGGAGTTTACTCAAAATCATGTCCACTGAGTCGGTGATGCCATCCAACCATCTCATCCTTTGTCGTCCCCTTCTCCTCCTGCCTTCAAATCTTTCCCAGCATCAGGGTCTTTTCCAATGAATCAGTTCTTCACATCAGGTGGCCAAAGTATTGGAGTTTCAGCTTCAACATCAGTCCTTCCAATGAATATTCAGGGTTGATTTCCTTTAGGATTGACTGGTTTGATCTCCTTGTAGTCCAAGGAACTCTCAAGAGTCTTCTCCAACACCACAGTTCAAAAGCATCAATTCTTCAGTGCTCAGCTTTCTTTATAGTCCAACTCTCACATCCATATATGGCTACGGGAAAAACCACAGCCTAGACTAGATGAACCTTTCTTGGCAAGGTAATGCCTCTGCTTTTTAATATGCTGTTTGTGTTGGTCATAGCTTTTCTTCCAAGGAGTAAGCGTCTTTTAATTTCATGGCTGCAATCACCATCTGCAGTGATTTTGGAGCCCCCAAATTAAAGTCTGACAGTTTCCATTCTTTCCCCATCTATTTGCCATGAGGTGATGGGACCAGATGCCATGATCTTAGTTTTCTGAATGTTGAGTTTTAGGCCAACTTTTTCACTCTCCTCTTTCACTTTCATCAAGAGACTCTTCAGTTCCTCTTCACTCTCTGCCATAAGGATGGTGTCATCTGCATATCTGAGGCTATTGATATTTCCCCTGGCAATCTTGATTCCAGCTTGTGCTTCATCCAGCCAAGCATTTCTCATGATGTACTCTGCATATGAGTTAAATAAGCAGGGTGACAATATACAGCCTTGACGTACTCCTTTTCCTATTTGGAACCAATCTGTTGTTCCATGTCCAGTTCTCACTGTTGCTTCCCGACCTGCATACAGATTTTTCAAGAGGCAGGTCAGGTGGTCTGGTATTCCCATCTCTTGAAGAACTTCCCACAGGTTGTGGTGATCCACACAGTCAAAAGCCTTTGGCATATTCAATAAAGCAGAAATAGATGTTTTTCTAGAACTCTCTTGCTTTTTCGATGATCCAGCGGATGTTGGCAATTTGATCTCTGGTCCCTCTGCCTTTTCTAAAACCAGCTTTATGTATACTCATTGCCATTTTGTTCATTGTTTTCTGGTTGTTTTTGTAATTCGTCTCTGTTCCTGTTTTCATCTTTTGACTTTTTCCCTTGTGGTTTGATGGATTCCTTTAGTGTTGTGTTTGGATTCTTTTCTTTTTGCTTTTTGTATATCCGTTAGAGATTTTTGGTTTGTTAGTTACCATAAGGTTCATATATACGGATCTCTCTCTATGTATATATATATCTCTCTCTGTCATAAATTTAAGCTGAAAGTAACTTAAGTTTGAAAGTGAAAGTGAAAGTGAAAGTTACTCAGTCCTGTCCAACTCTTTGTGACCCCGTGGACTATACAGTCCATGGAACTCTCCAGGACAGAATACTGGAGTGGGTAGCCTTTCCCTTCTCCAGGGGATCTTCCCAACCCAGGAATCAAACCCAGGTCTCCCATATTGCATAAGTTTGAAGGCATTCTAAATTCACAAACAAGTTTTTTGTCCCTTTCTCTTTCTTTTCTCCTTCTGGGACCCTTACAATGCAAGTGTTACTATACTTGATAATTAGTGCTTACTCTCCCCATCTGCTTTTTTTTGACATCATATTTTACATCTTTTTATTTTTTGTATCACTTAACTACTTACTGTGGCTATGGTTGATCATGCTACTTTAGTAGTAGCTTTGTACTAGCTCTTAAGTGGATGATCCACTTTACTATATATTTGCCTTTACCAGTGGGATTTTTCTTTCGTATATTTTATTTCTAGTTGTGGCCTTTTCTTTTCCATTTAACTACCCTTTGAAATTTCTTGTAAGGCCAGTTTAATGGTGATAAACTCCTTTAGTTTTTTCTTACCTGGAAAAATCTTTACCTCTCTTTCAATACTGAATGATAACCTGGATGGGAAAAGTATTATAGGTTATAAATTTTTCCCTTTCAACCCTCTGTATATATCTTGCCACTCCCTTCTGGCTTTCTACTTAAAAAAATCAACTGATTGTATATGAGGTTTTCCTTGTGTGTGACCAGTTTTTTTCTTTTGTCGCATTTAAGATTCTCTTAAACTCTGCTACTTTAATTATATGTCTTGATGTGAATCTTCTTGGGTTCTTCTTCCTTGAGAGTCTGCTTCCTGGACATGAATGTCTGTTTCCTTCCCCGGGTTAAGAAGGTTTTTCATCCATTATTTCTTCAAATAAGTTTTCCCCCTTTCTCTCTCTTTTCTCCTTCTGGGACCCCTATAATGCAACTGTTAGTATGCTTGATATTGTCCCAGAAGCTGCTTAAACTCTCTTGAATTTTAAAAAATTTCTTTCTTCTTTTTGTTCTTCTAATTGAGTGATTTTCTACTATTCTGCCTTCCAGATCATTTATCCATTCTCCTGTATCATCTAATCTGCTGTTGACACCCTCTAGTCTATTTTTTATTTCAATTGTTATATTCTTCATCTCTGATTCGGTCTTTCTTAAATTTTCTAAGTCTTTGTTGAAGTTCTCACTGTGTTTTTTCATTCTTCACCCTGGTTCAATGCGGAATTTCATGACCATTTCTTTGCATTCTATCAGGTAAATTACTTGGATATAAATGAATATAAGTATCCATTTCATTAGGAGTTTTTCTCTGCTGTTTTATTTTGTTCTTTCATTTGGGGCATTGTCCTCTGCCTCCTCATTTTATTTTACTTTGAGTTTTTGTTTCTATGAATTAGGTGTAATAGCTACCTTTCCTGGTTTTTTGGAGGAGTGGCATTCTGTGGAACTATTTCCTGTATAGACTGTTTAGGCTTGGTGTCTTTGGCAAGCTGGCTGAAGCTGAAGTGGATTCACACCAGGGGAAGTCCATGGGAAGCACTGAACCTTAGGCCACTTTAGTGGAATGGCTGGAGCCGGAAGAAGCAGGGGCCAGGGGGTGGGGGCAGAGTGCCTCCAACCTTGGTGAGAACTCCAACAGTTCCCTGTCCTTTTAGCAGAAGCTCTAGCATCACTTCATCGCAAACAGATGGGAAAACAATGGAAACAGTGACAGACTTTGTTTTATTGGGCTCCAAAATCACTGCAGATGGTGACTGCAGCCATGAAATTAAAAGATGCTTGCTCCTTGGAAGAAAAGCTTTGACAAACCTAGACAGCATATTAAAATGCAGAGACATTACTTTGCCAGCAAAGGTCTGTCTAGTCAAGGCTATTGTTCTTCCATTAGTCATGTATGGATATGAGAGTTGAACCATAAAGAAGGCTGAGCACAGAAGAATTGATGCTTTTGAACTGTGGTATTGGAGAAGACTCTTGAGAGTCCCTTTGATAGCAAGGAGATCAAACCAGTCAATCCTAAAGGAAATCAACCCTGAATATTCATTGGAAGGACTAGTGGTGAAGTTGAAGCTCCAATACTTTGGCCACCTGATGTGAAGAGCTGACTCATTAGAAAATACCCTGATGCTAGGAAAGATTGAAGGCAGAAAGAGAAGGGGAAGACAGAAGATGAGATGGTTTGTTGGCATTACTGACTTGTTGAACCTGAGTTTGAGCAAGCTCCAGGAGATGGTTGAAGAACAGGGAAGCCTGACGTGCTGCAGTCCATGGGGTCAGACATGACTGAGTGACTGAACAACAGCCAGCATTAGTAAATGGGCTTCTTCCCATATAATATAGGTACCCTTTAAACTTCTGGGGGTTTTATTGCTGTGTCCCAGGACAGGCAAGTCTGCACTCAGGCCCCTCAGCAATATCTATTCTTATTGCAGGTCACTGAGGCAGGGCTAAGCTTCCCATGGATACCATGTCTCTATCTTTCCTAATCATTTCTATATGGTCCTTCTATGTATAGTAGCTGTTCAATCAGCCCTCATGTCTTCTTCAGGAAGAATTGTTCTATATGTAGGTTAGATTCAATGTGTCCATGTGAAAAGGTGAGCTTAGGGTCTTCCTATGATGCCATCTTGGATCCCTCTCTGCATTTGTAGTCTTAAAAGATGCTCTGTCACAAAGAGAAAAGAAATAAGAAACACTAACTTTTTGAAAGAATTGTAGGTTAACCTTTCCCATCCAAGAATCACAGATATTTCTAAGCCAATGAATAGTATACAGAAGATATAAAAGGGAGCTTCAGCTATTAATGCAACAAAACATCTTAATGGCAACTATGTGTATACAGATAAGTAATGCATCTTAACTGTCCAGAATATTCCTTAAAGATTTCCTCAATCTTAACCTCTTATTATCTATACTTTGTTGGGCTTTGCAATTTGAAAAACTGTAAATACTAAACAATCATAATAAAGTTCCAATCGAAATGCTAAACAACAACAAAAGGCACTGAGCAAAGTACTAGTTTACCTGTTCAGAGGCTATTAATGGTCAAGGTAAGATAAAGATTGGTGACTTGGGTTAGGGTGGAGAAAAAAGAGATGGAGAGGAAGAGTAGGAAAAGGAGGAGCTTCAGAGTGATTTTGAAAATGTATTTGTTGTACACTTAGATATATTTCCTTTCCTGCAGTGCAGCCAAGAAGTTTGATAGCATCTGAGGCTACAAGGAGAGAGAGGTTGGGTTGACTGGAGCAGAGATCTCTTTAAAAGCCCTCTTTCTTTCCTTCAACCTATAGAATTTCTAGTATATATTTTCTCTGGTTTGAAAGAGATAAATAATTATTTTGGCTGGATTGCAGGCCTAATGAGGGACTAAAAAGAAGGAGAAACTAGTAAACAGAACTCATGAAACGCTTTGTTGTCTACTAATGTGTCTAATTATTTCTGTAATTTGAAAACTTCACCTGAGGATAACAGAGTTGACTGTACCTGCAAAGAATACATTAACTCAATAATGTGGTGAAGAGTTCTGTGTAGCCCTGCAATCCTTAGCCATGTAGTCTATAAAATGCATAGGAAAAATAGTCTTCCCTTTGCCCTCCTCTTTTATCTCACAGGGTGGCTAGGCTTGTGTCAGGCTGACATGAAATTACCCCTTCATTCCCACAATTAGGGTCCTAGTGAAACTGAGCCCATCCAAATGGATCTTTGAGAACGGGGCTGAATGCCTAGTTGCTCTGGCACAATTTGTTGAGAGATTATCCTTCTTCCATTGAATTGCTTTTGAACATTTGTGAACAGTATATTGAGCATAATTGTGTGGGTTGCCTATTGTGTTCCTTTTATCTATATTCCACCTATCTATGTATTGACACTACACTGTTTTGATTACTATAGCCAAATAGAAGGCCTTAATATTGGTTAGAGTAATTCCTCCCATTTTTTTGTCTTTTTCAAAATTATTTTAACTATTCTAGGGCCTTTGCCTTTCCATAAAAATTTTAAGATAAATTTGTCTGTGTCTACAAAAAAACTCTTGCTGGAATTTTGATAAGAATTGTGTTAATCTATGCACACAGTTGAGGAGAGTTGACATTTTTACTTTGTTGTCTTCTAACCCAGAGGAACCAGAGATCAAATTGCCAACATCCGCTGGATCATGGAAAAAGCAAGAGAGTTCCAGAAAAACATCTATTTCTGCTTTATTGACTATGCCAAACCCTTTGACTGTGTGGATCACAAGAAACTGTGGAAAGTTCTGAAAGAGATGGGAATACCAGACCACCTGACCTGCCTCTTGAGAAACCTGTATGCAGGTCAGGAAGCAACAGTGAGAACTGGACATGGAACAACAGACTGGTTCCAAATAGGAAAAGGAGTATGTCAAGGCTGTATATTGTCACCCTGCTTATTTAACTTCTATGCAGAGTACATCATGAGAAATGCTAGACTGGAAGAAACACAAGCTGGAATCAAGATTGCTGGGAGAAATATCAATAACCTCAGATATGCAGATGACACCACCTTTATGGCAGAAAATGAAGAGGAACTGAAAAGCCTCTAGATGAAAGTGAAAGAGGAGAGTGAACAAGTTGGCTTAAAGCTCAACATTCAGAAAATGAAGATCATGGCATCTGGTCCCATCACTCCATGGGAAACAGATGGGGAAACAGTGGAAACAGTGTCAGACTTTATTTTGGGGGGGGGGGCTCCAAAATCACTGCAGATGGTGACTGCAGCCATGAAATTAAAAGACGCTTACTCCTTGGAAGAAAAGTTATGACCAACCTAGAGAGACTATTCAAAAGCAGAGACATTACTTTGCCAACTAAGGTCCGTCTAGTCAAGGCTATGGTTTTTCCTGTGGTCATGTATGGATGTGAGAGTTGGACTGTGAAGAAGGCTGAGCACTGAAGAATTGATGCTTTTGAACTGTGGTGTTGGAGAAGACTCTTGAGAGTCCCTTGGACTGCAAGGAGATCCAACCAGTCCATTCTGAAGGAGATCAGCACTGGGATTTCTTTGGAAGGAATGATACTAAAGCTCAAACTCCAGTACTTTGGCCACCTCATGCGAAGAGTTGACTCATTAGAAAAGACTGATGCTGGGAGGGATTGGGGGCAGGAGGAGAAGGGGACGACCGAGGATGAGATGGCTGGATGGCATCACTGACTCGATGAATGCAAGTCTGAGTGAACTCCTGGAGTTGGTGATGGACAGGGAGGCCTGGTGTGCTGCAATTCATGGGGTTGCAAAGAGTCAGACACGACTGAGTGACTGAACTGAACTGAACTGAACCCATGAACACCAAAGAAGACAATGGCACCCCACTCCAGTTCTCTTGCCTGGGAAACCCCATGAACGGAGGAGCCTGGTGGGCTGCCATCCATGGGGTCGCTAAGAGTCAGACACGACTGAGCGACTTCACTTTCACTTTTCACTTTCCTGCATTGGAGAAGGAAATGGCAACCCACTCCAGTATTCTTGCCTCGAGAATCCCAGGGACGGGGGAGCCTGGTGGGCTGCCGTCTGTGGGGTCACACAGAGTCGGACACGACTGAAGCAACTTAGTAGCAGCAGCAGCAGCAACCCATGAACACAGAGTGTCTCTCCATCTATTTAGGTCTTCTTTTTTCTTTCATCAGTGTCTTATAATTTCAGCATACAGATCCTGTGCATGTTTTAGTAAATCTATGCCTTAGTATTACATTTTCTTTGGAGTGATTGTAAGTAGCTTGTACTTTTAATTTCATTTTCTCTGTGTTCATTTGTTAGTATTAATATATAGAAATGCAACTGATTTGTGGGTGTTTATTTTGTTTCCTGTAATCTTGCCAAATTCACTTATTAGTTCTAAGGAGTTCTTTGTAGATTACTTCTGTCATCTGTAAATCAAAGCAATTTTATTTCTTTCCAATGTGTATGCTAATTTGCTTCAGTGTGTCCAACTCTGTGTGACCCTACGGACTGCAGCCTGCCAGGCTCCTCTGTCCATGGGATTCTCCAGGCAAGAATACTGGAGTGGGATGCCATGCTCTTCTCCAGGGGATCTTCCTGACCCAGGGGTCAAACCCATGTCTCCTGCATTTCAGGTGGATCCTTTACTCTGAGCCACCTGGGATACCCCAACATATACCATGCATGCTATGTGCATACTTGGTTGCTTCAGTCTTGTCTGATTCTTTGTGACCCTATGGACTGTAGCCACCAGGCTCCTCTGTCCATGGGATTCTCCAGGCAAGAATACTGGAGTGGGTTTCTATGCCATCCTCCAAAGGATCTTCCTGACCCAGGGATCAAACCTGCATCTGTCACATCTCTTGCATTGTCAGGCAGGTTCTTTACCACTAGCACCACCTGGCAAGCCCCTTCTTTCCAATATATATGCCTTTTATTTCTTTTTCTTGTTTTGTTACAGAAGCTAGTACTTCTGTTATAACGGTGAATAAGAGTGGTGGGTGTAGAAATCTTTACTTTGTTCCCAATCTTAGGGGAAAATAATTCAATTTTTCACTATTAAGTATAATGTTAGCTGGAGTTTTGGGGATATGGTTTCATATATATATATATGCTCCTTTTCAGTTTGAGGCAACTCTCTTTTATTCCTACCTTACTGAGAGCTTTTACTAGAATTAAGGTTGGATTTTGTCAAATGCTTTTTTTGCATTGATATGATCATATGATTTTCTTCTGTACTCTGCTGACATGACAGATTACATAGATTGATTTTTGAATGTATTTATTTTATAATAATTATATCTAATGGCTACTGGACACTTACATTTATTTCTCATTTAATTCTTGCAAAGTCTACGTTAAATGTATATTGTTATTATCAGCCTGATTGTACAAATGAAAAAGAACAAGCTCAGAGAGATTAAGTGACTTGCCTAAAGTCACAGTCTGTATGGGGCAAATTTGAGAATTGAACCTTGGACTGCTTCACACCATTTCTCATGTCTTTTCAAGTCTGCTACCCTCCCTTCAAGTGCTAACCAGAAATTCCTTAGCATAGGAGCTTCTATCATTGTATAAATAAATAAGGGAACCTGACTATAACAAGTAGACTTTTAGCAAAGATTAGGATTCTCTCTCTCCTGTCCTTGTACTTGAACAACAGTCCTTTCCTGGAAGTTGATTGTTGAATCAGAGCCAAAATCGATTGTTGAATCAGGGCCAAAACTCTTGAAAATGCCTTGGAAACCATTTGGTGGGTGGAGGTAGCAGAAGGTGTAATAATCCCTATTATTCTAAGTTCTAAAATCAACATTCTAAGGTGGCTATTGTCCCAGAAATGATACTGCCCATCAAGCTGTCCTGAAAAGGACTCATGTGTGTAAAATCCACCTAACATTCTCCTTTAGTAACACACTGGAATTATGGACTCTCTGGTGACTAAGAAGGGTCTTTCACACCCGAGTAAGAAAAGCCACTTCATGCAAATGTTTTGCACAAATGATTCAATATCTTTTCCTGTTATTGAGTTTCTTTTTCACTTTTTAAAATAAACAGTCCCAGGACTTTTTTTATTCTCTGGTCTCCTTATTACTATACCACAGACAAGGGAGACCTTTGACACAAACACTTTGGGAGTAGAATTTAGTGTTGATTAGATTTCCCTTTGTTTTATAGGTTAATCCAAATAATCATTTCCCTCCTATTTTAAAGGAAAAAAGTATCTGGGGCCAACTTTTTCAGATTTCCTCTTTCTCTCCTCCCAAACCCTTTATCCTTACCTCCTGCATCTACCTCATGATATCTCTTCCTCCACAAGCTCCCCTAACTCAGTGCTGTTTTTGTTTTGCTTTGTTTTTACTTTCAAATAGACATTTCAAGCATAGACATATATTACACTATCATGTTTAAAATAAATAGCTAATGGGAAGCTGCTGTATAACAGAGGGAGCTCTGCTCGGTGCTCTGTGATGACCTAGAGGGGTTCGGATGGGAGGGGGGTGGGAGGGAGGCTCAAGAGGAAGGGGATATATGTATACTTATAGATGATTCATGTTGTTGCACAGGAGAAACTAACATAACATTTTAAAGCAATTATCCTCTAATTAAAATAAATAAATAAAAATAGAAATTTCAGGGAAAGGCATGTGTTCCATATTCTCTAGCTCTTATTTCTCCAAAAATGGCTCCACTGACTATACCTTGTGCTATCTTGCTCAGTAGAGTCAAGTTTTGTACTTATCTCTGTTCCCCTCAAAACCTACGACCACTACCTCCAACCAGTCTGTAGCAGTATGAGGCTATTTGCTCCACAAGGTAAGAGAGAAGGGGGTCATTTCTTGGCTTTTTCCTCCAATGCCTTTCCTCCAAAGCCTGAGATATTTCCTTTATTTGATTTCTTGGGCTCCCTTGAGCTATCTCCTCAATTTGCATTCACCTCTGTATCTGAGAGCCTGGGTCAGCTATACAAAATCTTACACATTCCTCTAAAGCAGAAGTAAGAAAAATAAATAAATCAGGGCCCTATGTCCAGTTGTCTGTGATACAAATTCTGTGGAGGTGAAGGGACTCCTTTCTAGAAAATAATTGGGTCAGGCCAGAGCTGCCATACAGCGAAGAGCTGCCTTCCAGGCACTAATAACCACTTCCTCTTCTACTCAGTCAGACTTTTACATCCCTTTCTTTCCCAATCACAAGATCATGACAAGGAGACTATGGAGAAGGGGGGGGTGTATATATAGTTTTACACATGATAGTGTACACATGTCTACTGTACCTTTCCTAGGGACGGAAATAACCTGAATAGGTGTAGCCAAGAGTAGCAGGGGAGAGCACCTAGGGGAACAGGGCTCTGGGTCCCTGTAAGGGGTGGGTGAAGATTGAGGCTGCTACAGACTACTGTGATTATATTACAGAATTGTTCCAGGCTCACTCTAGGAAGACTCTAATCCCAAATCTCATGTCTGCCTTGACCAAATATTTATCTCTGTCATATCCAGGTGTTTCTACATACCTGTTGAGAAGTATTAAGAAGTGCAGCAAAGAGGTCCCTAAGCAACAGCAACATGTGGCTGAGTAAACCTTTTGCTGATAGGACATTCTATAAGACAAGAACACATTTCCCAGTCACCATTAGTCAATGTCTTCTTTATGGCTCCAGAAACATATCTTCAAGTCACTAAACATGCTTATTGGTTAAACCACAATAGCCAGGGAGGTCCATGGGGATTCAAGCACTGATGAGAAATGAAAAAACTGCCAAGCCACTCTGTGTCTATGTGTTCTCAGGCATCAGTATATTCGGAAACATATGGAGCTTTGGGGTGGAATAGCATGAGACAGTCTCCTTCATGATGTCAATCCAAGCCAGTTCCCAGACAAGACGAGGGGCCAAAAACTGAGGATTGTGACTCAATGCTTGCTGTTTGTAAGTCTGGATTCTCTGACTCCTATCCTGTACCCCAGCCCTCAACATCCTCACCACTATCCACTAGGGCAAAAAATAGCCCAATGATTGGTCTTCTCCTCACCACCCCCACCCCCACTTGCAGAAGTTCAGTTGAGTTCAGTTCAGTCGCTGAGTCGTGTCCGACTCTTTGCGACCCCATGAACTGCAGCACGCCAGAAGTTACTCTTTTACAAATAATCCACAGGCTGTGTTCTGCAGCTGCAGCCTGTGAACACCTTCCAGGAGGCAAGATCCCAAGAGCTAGGAGCTGAAGGGAAAGAGCAACCACCTGCATGTTTTGTTGCATCTGATTAATTTCAAACAAATACTACAATGCTTCATATGTTTTTGGACAGCTCTCCAACATCCTGCAATTAGCCATAAATGGATACATTCCACACAGGAAGAGGGAATGAGGGTGATTCTGATCTGAGGGTGTAGAAAAACAAGTAAAGCTATAGGCTGAACAGGAAGGGAACTTTTAGATCACCCAGTTCAAATGCTTTGTGCCACAGATGAGAAAACAGTTTCAAGGAGGGGTCATCATTTGCCTTACGTCACAGAGTTAGTCGGTAGCACAGACAGGACTTCTAGGTCTCAACTTCCAGTTCAGTGTTCGTTTAACTACACTCATCAAGCATCTAGACCAGTTGGAAGAAGCATGCTGAAAGTTACTGATGAAGGAAATGGTGGGTGGTTCCAAGGCAGTGAAGCCTAACATCTGACCAAAATGTTGCAGTCAAGGGTCAGTCACACACTTTCCTTTGTATAGTCTTTCCATTGGGTTGCATGTATCTGGAAATAATAGACAGAGGGAAAATTAAGTTGAACCTGTGTCTGGTTCACTTTGAGGAGGAAGGAGACAGTCACCACTGTGATCTGGTTTCAGGAGTGCTGGAGAGGCTATCCTGCCCCCGGTGATCTTCCCCATCAGCCTGCTATTCCAGGTAAGAATTACCTTTCTTAAAGGTTGCCTTTAAAAGATACTTGGAGAGAAAACACTAAAGACTGTTTCCAGTTGCTAAAATCTTAGTATGAATTAGGCTTATATTTGATTTCTGGAGATTTTATCAATTCACATTGCAGACAGCAAATAAAGTAAACCAGGGACCTGACCAGTGGATCATGGGATGTCTGGACTTCTTTAGAATTCTCCCATTGATCAAGAGAAATTACCCATGTTGGAGATTAATTGCAGTAAGAAAATGGCCTAGAGACCTGGGTGGGGCATAGAAATCTTGCATCGTACTACAAGCTCCAGGGAGCTCTGGTGTGCGCATGCTTTAATCCTAATCACTGCCATCCAGAGATCTCATTGGTCATTCCCTTGAAACTGTCACTCAAAGAGTACTCTCTTTACCTCTTTCTGCACCTGGATTCACAGCAATTACTCCTGCTCCTGGTCCCTGGAGTTAGTGTAGCGGGATACAGCTTACAAAGCTCTCTCCCTGTACCTTGTAAGACATGTAGAAGAGTTTTATGCTTCTCATTTTATAAGTAGAAAATCTGTGGCCCAGAAAGATAAAGTGACTGGCCCAAAGTTACAGAAACAATAGAGGTAACTGTCAAATCAAACTGGAATCCAAGGACTCTGTCTCCAAATCCTGTCTTCCTTCTCTACCTTGGTATTTCCCAAAGTGTCCTTCACAAAGCACAAGTTCATTGAGAATCACGTTGGTAGAAAGAAGAGTTCCACAATCCGACATTCATTTTCTTCTTTTACTACTCTCCTTGTGGTGATACACTAAGCACATAAACATACTAGAGGCTCTGAGATGTAACCTGTATAATTCAGAGTTTCCAAAAAGTATTTATGAATGAGAAGAGTTCACATTAATTGAATACTGTTCCAGGCCTGTGCTAAGGATTTTACATATCTTATTATGTAAAATAGTAGCTTATTCTACCCACCAAACATTTTTATGATCTTTGTGCTGTGCTTATTTTCATTTTACCAATGATGAAATCAAGGCCCAAAGAGATAAGGTGACTTGCCCAAGTTCACAGAGTAGGAGCATGACCAGGAAGGTTCTTAAATTGGGCCAGCTGATTTCATTCAATATCTGGCCACAAAAAATTTTCTGCCCACAAACCCTCTTTATATCCCACAGAATCAGCCTCTCATAGAATCAATTTTGGGAAAGTATTGTGTTGGCCAAAAAGTTCATGTGGGTTTTTCTGAAAGCTGTTATGGAAAAACCAGAACCAATGTTTTGGCCAACCCAATAGTTCCCCCATTCACCAACCTCTTTATTTATGTATTTTTTTGGCTGCCCTTGCAGTGCAGGCTCTTCCTTCTAGTTCACAAGCTCTCTAGTTGCAGCACACAGGGTTCTATTGCTGTGGAACGTGGGCTCTAGAGCATACAAGCTCAGTAAGTGCAAACTTAGTTGCCCCTCCCCTGGCATGTAGGATCTAATTCCCCAACCAAGGATCAAATCTGCATCCCCTGGATTAGAAGGTGGATTCCTAACCACTGGACCACCAACCTCTTAAGAATAACCTTGCCTTGTTCTCACTGATTCATCTTTCAACACCCTGAATCACCCAGAAAAAGGGTTATTTTCAACCACTGAACAAAGAACTTACATGTTGAAAGATAAGACAGATATTTGGCCACAGGAGGAGAGAGAAATATGTAGAGAATATCAGCACTGTGCCAGGAAGGTGACCAGAAAGATGAGACATCACCAACCACACAGGCCTGTTTCACACTTTGCTCTACACACTCAGAGGCAGAATCAGAACAGAATTGTCACTTGAATCAATCAAACTTGTCTTCTTTCCAGCCAACAGGGCAACTGAAATGATATAGATCCACTGTGGGGCTGCTGCTGATTGCAATGCCAGATAAATGGACCCAATTGGGTCAGTTTAACTGAAAGAAGTATTGGAAACCACTGGGTAGTGGTTCTGCCACTGGGTGTGCATGCACACACATGTGTACACACACAGATGTACCATGCCAAAAGACTGACTAATGAGGTCAATTCAGTCAAACAACCAGTCACTTTAATGGAGAGGGGGAAAAAAGTAAGTCAAAGGAGATGCTTGACTTAACTGGTCAGTCAATTCAATCTAGTCACTCAGTCCATCGAAAAGCTCCAATAGACACAGCTCGATAGTCTTAAGGGTTGTAGAAAGCAATATTGAGGCCCAGGACCCAGGAAAAGAGAGGTGAATCACAACACAAAGAATTTAGGTTAAAGGTCAGAGAAAGTTTTTTGACAGTAAAGGAATGTCTAAACAGCTCTTTGAAAGGAATTTCACAAGCAAAAAAACAATGGAAAATTTTCAATGGATAAACAAAGCAGGAGGAAATATGTACAACAGTAAGACAGATTAAGAGTTGATATCCCTCATATTTAAAAGGCTCTTACAATCTAATATGAAAAAGACAACCCATGCAATAGAAAAACAAGATGATGAACAAGTGAACCGTTGCTGAAAATCTACCTGCGACAAAGCAGTGTCTCAAAATGCAAATGGTAAAGCCATTTGATAATATGAAATACTCAAGCTTACTATCAGTCAGGGTAATTCACATTAATATAACAAGGAAATACTTTTTATCCTTCAGATTGCAAAAGTGAAGAATTAAAAGATTGTTAGTATTTCATATTGGTAAGTACCTTCTTACACAGCTGGTGAGAATGTGAATTATTTCAGCTATTTTCTGTTCTGGCAGTAGTTATAAAAGTCTTAAAGACACATACAGTTTGATCCAGCATTCTCACTTTGGGAAATATAGTCTGTAGAATTAAAAGCATAAGTACATATTGAATGTAAAACAGCATTAAGTATACATATGTCCAATAGCAAAAAAAAATTGAAGCAAGACAATATCCATCAATAATGGGATGGTAAACTAAATTAGAGCCAGACATCTTGGAATGTGAAGTCAAGTGGGCCTTAGAAAGCATCACTACGAACAAAACTAGTGGAGGTGATGGAATTCCAGTTGAGCTATTTCAAATCCTGAAAGATGATGCTGTGAAAGTGCTGCACTCAATATACCAACAATTTTGGAAAACTCAGCAGTGGCCACAGGACTGGAAAAGGTCAGTTTTCATTCCAATCCGAAAAAAAGGCCATGCCAAAGAATGCTTAAACTAACACACAATTGCACTCATCTCATGCTAGTAAGTTGAGTTGCTCAGTCGTGTCCAACGCTTTGCAACCCCATGAATTGCAGCACGCCAGGCCTCCCTGTCCATCACCAACTCCCGCAGTTCACTCAGATTCACGTCCACGGAGTCAGTGATGCCATCCATCCATCTCATCCTCTGTCGTCCCCTTCTCTTCCTGTTCCCAATCCCTCCCAGCATCACAGTCTTTTCCAGTGAGTCAACTCTTCGCATGAGGTGGCCAAAGTACTGGAGTTTCAGCTTTAGCATCATTCCTTCCAAAGAAATCCCAGGGTTGATCTCCTTCAGAATGGACTGGAGGGATCTCCTTGCAGTCCAAGGGACTCTCAAGAGTCTTCTCCAACACCACAGTTCAAAAGCATCAATTCTTCAGCGCTCAGCCTTCTTCACAGTCCAACTCTCACATCCATACATGACCACAGGAAGAACCATAGCCTTGACTAGACGGACCTTAGTCGGCAAAGTAATGTCTCTGCTTTTGAATATTCTCTCTAGGTTGGTCATTACTTTTCTTCCAAGGAGTAAGCGTCTTTTAATTTCATGGCTGCAATCACCATCTGCAGTGATTTTGGAGCCCAAAAAAATAAAGTCTGACACTGTTTTCACTGTTTCCCCATCTATTTCCCATGAAGTGATGGGACCGGATGCCATGATCTTCGTTTTCTGAATGTTGAGCTTTAGGCCAACTTGTTCACTCTCCTCTTTCACTTTCATCAAGAGGCTTTTGAGTTCCTCTTCACTCTGCCATAAGGGTGGTTGTCATCTGCATATCTGAGGTTATTGATATTTCTCCCAGCAACTTTGATTTCAGCTTGTGTTTCTTCCAGTCCAGCATTTCTCATGATGTACTCTGCATAGAAGTTAAATAAGCAGGGTGACAATATACAGCCTTGACGTACTCCTTTTCCTATTTGGAACCAGTCTGTTGTTCCATGTCCAGTTCTCACTGTTGCTTCCTGACCTGCATACAGGTTTCTCAAGAGGCAGGTCAGGTGGTCTGGTATTCCCATCTCTTTCAGAATTTTCCACAGTTTCTTGTGATCCACCCAGTCAAAGGCTTTGGCATAGTCAATAAAGCAGAAATAGATGTTTTTCTGGAACTCTCTTGCATTTTCCATGATCCAGCAGATGTTGGCAATTTGATCTCTGGTCCCTCTGCCTTTCCTAAAACCAGTTTGAACATCAGGGAGTTCACGGTTCACGTATTGCTGAAGCCTGGCTTGGAGAATTTTGAGCATTACTTTACTAGCATGTGAGATGAGTGCAATTGTGTGGTAGTTTGAGCATTCTTTGGCATTGCCTTTCTTTGGGATTGGAATGAAAACTGACCTTTTCCAGTCCTGTGGCCACTGCTGAGTTTTCCAAATTTGCTGGCATATTGAGTGTAGCACTTTCACAGCATCATCTTTCAGGATTTGAAACAGCTCAACTGGAACTCCATCACCTCCACTAGCTTTGTTCATAGTGATGCTTTCTAAGGCCCACTTGACTTCACATTCCAGGATGTCTGCCTCTAGATGAGTGATCACACCATCATGATTATCTGGGTTGTGAAGATCTTTTTTGTACAGTTCTTCCGTGCATTCTTGCCACCTCTTCTTAATATCTTCTGCTTCTGTTAGGTCCCTACCATTACTGTCCTTTATCGAGCTCATCTTTGCATGAAATGTTCCCTTGGTATCTCTAATTTTCTTGAAGAGCTCTCTAGTCTTTCCCATTCTGTTCTTCTCCTCTATTTCTTTGCATTGATTGCTGAAGAAGGCTTTCTTATCTCACCTTGATATTCTTTGGAACTCTGCATTCAGATGCTTATATCTTTCCTTTTCTCCTTTGTTTTTCGCTTCTCTTCTTTTCACAGCTATTTGTAAGGCCTCCCCAGACAGCCATTTTGCTTTTTTGCATTTCTTTTCCATGAGGATGGTCTTGATTCCTGTCTCCTGTACAATGTCATGAACCTCATTCCATAGTTCATCAGGCACTCTATCTATCAGATCTAGGCCCTTAAATCTTTTTCTCACCTCCACTGTATAATCCATAAGGGATTTGATTTAGATCATACCTGAATGGTCTAACGGTTTTCCCTACTTTCTTCAATTTAAGTCTGAATTTGGTAATAAGGAGTTCATGATCTGAGCCACAGTCAGCTCCAGGTCTTGTTTTTGTTGACTGTATAGAGCTTCTCCATCTTTGGCTGCAAAGAATACATGCTAGTAAAGTAACGCTCAAAATTCTCCAAGCCAGGCTTCAGCATTACGTGAACCGTGAACTTCCAGATGTTCAAGCTGGTTTTAGAAAAGGCAGAGGGACATCAAATTGCCAACATCTGCTGGATCATGGAAAAAGCAAGAGAGTTCCAGAAAAACATCTATTTCTGCTTTATTGACTATGCCAAAGCCTTTGACTGGGTGGATCACAAGAAACTGTGGAAAATTCTGAAAGAGATGGGAATACCAGACCACCTGACCTGCCTCTTGAGAAACCTGTATGCAGGTCAGGAAGCAACAGTGAGAACTGGACATGGAACAACAGACTGGTTCCAAATAGGAAAAGGAGTACGTCAAGGCTGTATATTGTCACCCTGCTTATTTAACTTCTATGCAGAGTACATCATGAGAAATGCTGGACTGGAAGAAACACAAGCTGGAATCAAAGTTGCTGGGAGAAATATCAATAACCTCAGATATGCAGATGACAACCACCCTTATGGCAGAGTGAAGAGGAACTCAAAAGCCTCTTGATGAAAGTGAAAGAGGAGAGTGAACAAGTTGGCCTAAAGCTCAACATTCAGAAAACAAAGATCATGGCATCCGGTCCCATCACTTCATGGGAAATAGATGGGGAAACAGTGAAAACAGTGTCACACTTTATTTTTTTGGGCTCCAAAATCACTGCAGATGGTGATTGCAGCCATGAAATTAAAAGACGCTTACTCCTTGGAAGAAAAGTTATGATCAACCTAGATAGCATATTCAAAAGCAGAGACATTACTTTGCCGACTAAGGTCCGTCTAGTCAAGGCTACGTTTTTTCCTGTGGTCATGTATGGATGTGAGAGTTGGACTGTGAAGAAGGCTGAGCACCAAAGAATTGATGCTTTTGAACTGTGGTGTTGGAGAAGACTCTTGTGAGTCCCTTGGACTGCAAGGAGATCCAACCAGGCCATTCTGAAGGAGATCAGCCCTGGGATTTCTTTGGAAGGAATGATGCTAAAGCTGAAACTCCAGTACTTTGGCCACCTCGTGCAAAGAGTTGACTCATTGGAAAAGACTCTGATTCTGGGAGCGATTGGGGGCAGGAGGAGAAGGGGATGACAGAGGATGAGATGGCTGGATGGCATCACTGACTTGATGGACGTGAGTCTGAGTGAACTCCAGGAGTTGGTGATGGACAGGGAGGCCTGGTGTGCTGCGATTCATGGTGTTGCAAAGAGTCAGACACGACTGAGCGACTCTACTGAAAACTAAACTAAGGTAAATTCATTTAACAGAATATTCTTTGGGTATTTTTAATCAGTTAGATCTATAATAATGACCACATCTCCATGACATGTTGGTAAATAAAAATAGTTTATAGAATAAAGTATATTCACACTATTATATATAAAATAGATAAAACAACAAGGACCTATTGTATAGCATAGAGAACTATACTCAATATTTTATATACATATATATCATATGTATTAATATATGATAATGTGTATATATTATATATATAACTGAATCACTGTTGTACACCTGAGACTAACACAACATTGCAAATCAACTATATTTCTATTTAAATGTTTCTTATTAAATTAAATTTACAAAAGAATAACCAGGAAAAAATAGAAATTATTAACAACCTAATTACAATCACTGAAATTGAAACAGTGATTTAAAATCTCCCCAAAAACAAAAGTCCAGGGCCAGATGGCTTCACAGGGGAATTCTATCAAACATGTAGCGAAGAGCTAATGCTTATTTTTCTGAAGCTCTTCCAAAAAATTGCAGAAGAAGGAGCACTTCCAAACTCATTCTACAAGCCCACAATCACCCTGATACCAATACCAGGGAAAGACAATACAAAAAAAGAAAATTACAAGCCAATATCACTGATGAACATAGATGCAAAAATCCTTAACAAAATTCTGGCAAACAGAATCCAACAACACATTAAAAAGCTCGTATATCATGATCAAATTGGGTTTATTCCAGGGATACAAGGATTCTTCAATATATGCAAATCAACCAACGTGATACACCATATCAACAAATTCAAAGATAAAAACCATATGATCATCTCAATAGATGCAGAAAAAGCCTTTGACAAAATCCAGCATCCATTTATGATAAAAAGAAAATATTTCCAAAAATGGGCATAGAAGGAACCTACCTCAACATAGTAAAGGACATATATGAAAAGCCCACAGCAAACATTGTTCTCAATGGTGAAAAGCTAAAAGCTTTCCTTCAAAGATCAAGAACAAGACGAGGTGTCCACTCTCACCACTATTATTCAACATAGTTTTGGAAGTCCTAGCTACAGTAATTAGGGAATGAAAAAGAAATGAAAGGAATCCAGATCAGAAAAGAAGAAGCAAAACTCTCACTGCAAATGACATGATACTATAAATAGAAAACCCAAAAGAAACTATCAGAAAATTACTAGAGCCAATCAGCAAATTCAGCTAAGTCTGAGGATACAAAGTCAATACACAGAAATCACTTGCATTCCTATATACTAACAATGAAAAATCAGAAAGAAAAATTAAGGAATCAATACCATTCACTGTTGCAACAAAAATAGTTAAATATCTAGGAATAATCCTACCTAAGGAAACAAAAGGCCTGTATACAGAAAACTATAAAACACTGATGAAAGAAATCAAAGACAACATAAACAGATGGAGAGAAATAGTCCATGTTCCTGGGTGGGAAGAATCAATATTGTGAAAATGACTATACTACCAAATGCAATCTACAGATTCAATGTGATCCTTATCAAATTACCAATGGCTTTTTTTTTTTTCACAGAACTAGAACAAAAAATTTCACACTTCATATGGAAATATAAAAGACCCTGAATAGCCAAAGCAGTCTTGAGAAAGAAGACTGGAGCTGAAGGAATCAACCTTCCTGACTTCAGACTATACTACAAAGCTCCAGTCATCAAGATAGTATGGTACTGGCACAAAAATGTAAATATAGACCAATGGAACAAGATAGAGAACACAAAGATAAACCCACACACCTATGGGTACCTTATTTTTGAAAAAGGAGGCAAGAATATATAATGGGGCAAAGATAGCCTCTTCAATAAGTCATGCTGGGAAAACTGGACAGCTACATGCAAAAGAATGAAATTAGATCACTACTTAACACCATACACAAATATAAACTAAAAATGGATTAAAGACTTAAATGTAAGACCAGAAACTATTAAACTCAGAGGAGAACATTGGCAGAACACTCGGTGGCAAAAATCAAGGCAAGATTTTCTATGACCCACCTCCTAGAGTAATTGAAATAAAAACAAAAATAAACATGCGGAACCTAATTAAACTTAAAAGCTTTTGCACAGCAAATGAAACTACAAAGTGAAAAGACAACCCTCAGAATGAGAGAAAATAATAGCAAGGGAAACAACTGATAAAGAATTAATTCCCAAAATATACAAGCAGCTTACACAACTCAATAACAGAAAAGCAAACAACCCAATCAAAAAGTGCGAAAGGGACCTGATGAGACATTTCTTCAGGTCATACAGATGGCTAACAAACACATGAAAAGATGCTCAACATCCCTCATTATCAGAGAAATACAAATCCAAACTACAATGAGATACCACCTCACACCAGTCAGAATGGCCATCATCAAAAAGTCTACAAACAATAGATGCTGGAGAGGGTGTGGAGAAAAGTCAAGGATTGCTGGTGGGAATGTAAACTGATACAGCCACTATGGAAGACGGTATGGAGACTCCTTAAAAAGCTAGGAATAAAACCACCATATGACCCAGCAATCCCACTCCTAGGCATATACCCTGAGGAAATGAAAACCGAAAAAGAGACATGTACCCCAATGTTCACTGCAGCACTATTTACAATAGCTAGAACATGGAAGCAACCTAGATGTCCATCGACAGATGGCTGGATAAAGAAGCTGTGGTACCTGCTGGGCATAACACCAAGGAAACCAGAACTGAAAGAGACACGTGTATCCCAGTGTTCATCACAGCACTGTTTACAATAGCCAGGACATGGAAGCAACCTAGATGTCCATTGGCAAATGACTGGATAAAAAGCTATGCTACATATACACAACGGAATATTACTCAGCTATTAAAAAATGCATTTGAATCAGTTCTAATGAGGTGGATGAAACTGGAGCCTATTATACAGAGTGAAGTAAGTCAGAAAGAAAAACACCAATGCAGTATACTAACACATATATATGAATTTAGAAAGATGGTAATGATGACCCTATATGTGAGACAGCAAAAGAGACACAGATGTAAAGAACAGACTTTTGGACTCTGTGGGAGAAGGCGAGGGTGGGATGATTTGAGAGAATAGCATTGAAACATGTATATTACCATATGTGAAATAGATCGCCAGTCCGGGTTCAATGAAAGATGTTCAGGGCCAGTGCACTGGGATGACATTGAGGGATGGGATGGGGAAGGAGGTGGGAGGGGGGACACACGTACACCTGTGGCTGATTCGTGTCAATGTATGGCAAAAACCACTACAATATTATAAATTAGCCTCCAATTTAAATTAATTCATTAATTAAAAAAAAGGAAGAAGCTGTGGTACATATATACAATGGAATACTACTCAGCCATAAAAAAGAATGCATTTGAATCTGTTCTAATGAGATGGATGAAACTAGAGCCCATTATACAGAGTGAAGGAAGTCAGAAAGAGAAATATAAATATTGTATACTGACACACATATGTGGAACCTGAAGAGATGACACTGATAAATTTATTTTCAGGGCATTAATGGAGAAACATACATAGAGAAAAGACCTATGGAGATTGGGGAAGGAGAGGAGGGAGAAGGGGAGATTTATGGAAAGAGTAACATAGAAATTTACAACACCATGTGTAAAACAGATAGCCAATGGGAATTTGCTGTATGACTCAGGGAACTCAAACGGGGGCTCTGTGACAGGCTGAAGGTTGAGATGGGGATGGAGATGGGAGGGTGGTCTGGGAGGAAGGTTTGGGAGGGAGGGGACATGAATGTACCTACGGCTGATTCTTGTTGATATATGACAGAAAACCACAAAATTCTGTAAAGCAATTATCCTTCAATTTAAAAATTTTTTAAAAAGAATAATGATTAATATATAGTATGGTTTCATTTTTGCAAACCAAAAAAGAGGAGAAGCCTATGTATTTATGTGTGCCTTACATACAGAAAAGTATGGAAATACACACATTAAACTGATAATACATATTTCATTAGGAAGATAGAACTGGAGAAAGAAGAGAGGAAACATATTTTTCCCCTCATACACTACTTCACTTTTTGTTACAATGGAATATATTACATTTTTTAAGTAGAAAATATTAGCATCTGTATTTAATATGGAGGAAATATCACCTTTTTTAGTTAGCAAAATTTAAAGTGAAAATACTTAAGGCATTTGTGACTTATAAATTACTTTATCCCAATACTCCAAGGTCTAGTAGGAAACAACAGATGACTTTCCCACTCCTATGAGTGGAGTGAAATCCATTCTGTGAAAATCCGAGAGAAAGAATCCTTTCTCCCCACTGATTAGAAGGTCTGTCACAGTGGAAGCTGGGCTCTTGGGAAACTATGTTGTGGGATAAGAGCCAGAGGCCAGTGCTGACGCCCGATGTCAAACGACAGAGTGTATGGTCATTGCACAGGATGTGTGACTACAACTAAAATACGAAAAACCCAACTTTTTATATGCCTCATAGAACAGTTCTAAAGGCATTAGCCCAAAAAGAAGTCTAAAATATTTGGAAGGACAGCACTCAACCACTTTCAAGTGATCCTCATCTGTTAGCATAAAATGTTCTGGTCTGTTGATTAAAAAATAATAATAATAACACCTTGTCTTGTTTGATGGCTCCACCAATTCTGCTAAGTGCAATACCTACCTAACCCTGGATATATGCACCACTTAATTCAACCTTTATGGGAATTGCTGCATTAGTTTCACATGACATATCAGAGCTATTCTGTTGTCACAGCACCCTCGGGATCCTGGGCCCTGCACAGTGAAAGCCTACCTCAAGTGGAAAACCCAAAGGTTGTGATGGTTACTACTTCTACAACTACCACTTTTGAGAGAGGTTACCATTTTTTTTAAGAGAGAGAGTTATTCTTTAATTACATAGCATAAATCTCTTACTAGATGATCCTAAAAAAAAGTTAAAAGAATATTCTTTAATCTTTATTTTGGAGGAAGAGTATAAAATTGGAGAAGCTACCATTTTTGAGTGCCTATTTACCATGCGCCAGGCATTCTGTCAAGTGACAAAGAAACTGAGTCACCAGGGATGTTAAGTAACTTACCTAAGCCCACACAGCTAGTATAACTTGGAGCTAGAGAATGAAACCAGTCTGATTCAAAAGCCCTTTGCCCTCATGCTCTTCATTATATGCCTTAAAGGGTCACAGGGCTCCTCCAGCTTCAGCTTTTAGTCCTATTCAGTCATTCATTCACTGAATAAGTCTACCAAATTTACTAAGCGTCTACTATATGTAAGCCACTGTGCTGGGAATATACAGAAAACTAAGATATCATTTCTACTCTTGCAAAACTTGCATTCTGGTGGAAGATGTAAGTAAATGGCCATAGTATAACGTAGTATGACAATGTAATATACATCAGGAGCCAAAAGTGCCAAGGAGCATTTATGAGGAGCCCCCAGTCCTGCCTGGGGAAGACAACTGTTTTAGGTCCAGAAAAGGCTTGATTGGAAAGAGATCACTTCAACATGTATAAAGGTCAAGTCATGGATCCTGACTTTTAGTCTTTTTGTTAGCATCTAAAAATTGTAAGGTATAAGAAAGCATCTAAAAAGGAAAAGGTACAAAGAGCTATGTGAAAAGAACACAATCTTACCTTTAAAAAAGTTGAGAAACATTGAAGTACCTGAAACTAGTATGATGTGGTTACTCATTACTTTCCCTAACACAGTTAAAAACAAAGGCAAAGCTCTTATTTGAATCCATTCTAATGAGGTGGCTGAACCCAAAGCCTATTATACAGAGTGAAGTAAGTCAGAAAGAGAAATATAAATACCGTATGCTACTGCTAAGTCACTTCAGTCGTGTCTGACTCTGTGCGACCCCATAGACAGCAGCCCACCAGGCTCCCCCATCCCTGGGATTCTCCAGGCAAGAACACTGGAGTGGGTTGCCATTTCCTTCTCCAATGCATGAAAGTGAAAAGTGAAAGGGAAGTCGCTCAGTGGTGTCCTGCACTCTTAGTGACCCCATGGACTGCAGCCTACCAGGCTCTTCCATCTATGGGATTTTCCAGGCAAGAGTACTGGAGTGGGGTGCCATTGCCTTCTCTGAAATATCGTATACTGACACATATATATGGAATCTAAAGAGATGGCTCTGATAAACTTATTTTCAGGGCAGCAGTGGAGAAACAGACATAGAGAACAGACCTATGGACATGGGGGAAGGGAGGAGGGAGAAGGGGAGATGTATGGAGAGAGTAACATAGAAATTTAAAATGGCATATGTAAACTAGATACCCAATGGGAATTTGCTGTATGACTCAGGGAACTCAAACAAGGGCTCTCTGACAATCTAGAAGGGTGGGGTGGGGAGGGAGATGGGAGGGAGGGGACATGGGTGTACTTATGGCTGATTCTTGTTTATGTATGACAGAAAACCACAAAATTCTGTTAAGTAGTTATCCTTCAGTTAAAAAAAAAAGAAAAACAAAGCTCTTGATGAATTGCAAACAGAGCAAAGCTATTAGAGCTTGAAAGTTGCTTGAACTGCTTGAAATACACAAACAGGTAACTGTGGGTCAACTTTCTGACATCTAATGTGTGTGAGGAAGATTCTCCATGGGAGTAAATACTATCTGGAATAGATTATTTGAACTTTATTCTGAGAAAGGGAACTAGGCATATGTCAGAATTTATGTTTTAAAAAATTATTTTATCTTATTTTTTCTTAAAAAGAATATTTAGAGTTAATAATTGATGCTGTTATTTTAATGAGGGTTTTTCTCATAGGATAAAGAGGTATTGGGTTATGTTAATCTAGCTTCTCCTATTTTCACATAAGAAAATGACCATGGAGTTAGCAGACAAGACCCAAATGTTCACCTAGGCCAAAAAAACTTGTCATTACTGTGTATCTAAGCAGACAAAGGCATCAAGTTTGTTCAGGAGGTTGAGTGCTACGGAGGAGACCAAGGATGTGAGTATGGGCTTATTAGATTGACCCATGTTTAGAAGAAAAAGAAAAAGGAACCAGCTACACTCTGCCAGCAATGTCAGTGAACACCAGCCTTGTGAAGAATAGCGTGCTATCCACCTCTAGAATAGGGACTTCCCTGGTAGCTCAGCTGGTAAAGAATCCACCTGCAATGCAGGAGACCCCAGTTCGATTCCTAAATTGGAAAGATCCCCTGGAGAAGGAAATGGCAACCCACTCCAGTATTCATGCCTGGAGAATTCCATGAACAGAGGAGCCTAGTGGGCTACAGTCGATGGGGTCGCAAAGAGTTGGACATGACTGAGCACAGTGAAGAAAGTGAAGTCGCTCAGTCGTGTCCGACTCTTCGCGACCCCTAAATCTCTACTTGGTGAGAACCCTGACCAGGACATCTCCAATACTCCTACAGGGCACACACCAAGAAAGAAATTAGGGGTTCTAGCCATGACAATTCCTCCTCTGGGAGAGGTGTAGAATCCTTATTTCAGAAGAAAAGTAACCTTAATTTCTATCCCTAAATACATGAACACCATTTTGCCATTGGATGTAAGCACTACTTCTGTTTAAAACTCAACTACTCTCCAAATCTGCCTCTATTAAGATAACAAAAGAAATGTTGCCATTTTCCTCATTGGTAATGGATAGAATTTTGCAAATAACCCAATAAAATATCTGGACATTTACTAATCTTTTTAACCTCATCTCTTATTTAGCTAACCCACTGCTGTTGTATCTGGAATTGGGAGCTTGACAGAACCAACCACATTGCCCCAAATCTGTCTTGTACCAACTCTGTGGCCATGTTGACAGTGAGAAAAGATTCTTTATTCTTGTCTTGGGAACTCTTGAAGAGAAGAAGTCTGAAGAGCAAGTTCCTTGCCTGCTAGGAATTTCCAAACACCAACAACACTGATGTGTGTAATCAGGAGGATGAAGGAACAATGGTTGGATGACTGTGGAATCAAGCACTTTAGATGGTATATAAGCCTGTCCTAAAACAAGCCTTTTGGAGCAACTGTCAAAGATACCAAGGCTTGTTCTGCAAAGTGTCAGCAGTCTCAATCACTCATGCTTCCCTGGAAATCATTCCAGACAAAAAGGATCTGAAAGGTTCATTTTCATTTGGTGGAACCAGAGAGCACATTATTCACTGATGAGATGAGCTGACTGTATTTTATCCATTTACAGTTATTCCCCAGGCAGATCCTCAAAATGCAGCTGTTGGGGTAATTATGGGAAATGTACTTAAATACACGTGAGATGGGTCTTCTTCAGATGAACGGCCAGGCAACTGAGCTGGGGCTGCTTTGTGAATACATTGTTTGAAGAAAACTCCCAAACTGTTGGCTTAACCAGGAATCTGAAGCAGTAAGGGGAGCACCAAGGGAAAGAATGTCTCAGACCTCACACTGCACACAGCTTGCCCAAGATGTAGATCAATTCCATCAAGAGCCAGCTCAATTCTCCAAAAATTAGGTCTTTCCCTGCCGTTATTTAGGAGGAACTTTTCTCTTTCACCAAATCTTAATTGTAAATGAGAAGGATAAATAGGCTCTTTTGAAACTGAAGGCAATTAATTCCAACATCCAACATTTCCAAAACTGTTTCCATGACCTTCCCTATGATCCCTAACAACAGTCCTCATTTTAGGACAAAACATTCATTTAAGGAGCAGTGTTCTACATTTGCTTTTTGGATACTCACACTGATTTAATAGGCTTTGGTGGAGTTACCTCTTAATTTTTGAAATGCAATTGGTTTTGGTCCCAGCTGGGTGTGGAGGAAGGTGACACCACCAAGACATTAGATTTTATCGGGATAATGATCCTCTAGCCTGTCCTTTGGAAAGAAGAAAAGTCATTGGATTGTAACTTGATTACACAAGGACAGATAATGTTGGGTTTGAATACTAAGCAGGGGAGTTTGGGCTGAGCTTTCCCATGGGCTTCCCTTGTGGCTCAGCTGGTAAAAAATCTGCCTGCAATGTGGGAGACCTGGGTTTGATCCCTGGGTTGGGAAGATCTCCTGGAGAAGGGAAAGGCTGCCCACTCCGGTATTCTGGCCTGGAGAATTCCATGGACTGTATAGTCCACAGGGTTGCAAAGAGTCAGACACGACTGAGCGACTTTAACTTTATCCCTCCCAGAGTGCTCTCTGTTCCATTTATACTGATTATCTCATTGTCATCCTAACTTCTATGTTTCTTGCTCCTATATTTCTTATGCTGTTTCTCTACCTGGAAATACTTTTCTCTGATTCCTTTGCCTATTAAAACCTTAGTAGGTTTTTGAAGCCTAGATCAAATCCCATATCTTCTGAAAAGTCTTCCTTGAATGTTCCCAGACTAAGGACCTCTCTCCCTTTTCATAATCAGTAACACCTACGCTAGCACTTGACTGTGTACCTCTTGTATTTTATTATGTACCTGTTTCATAAGTATTAGCCCTTTCTCCCTAAATGGAGTCTAAGATCCTAAAAGCAGGAACTTTATATGCTATGTTGCTCACTAAATGCTATCTTTCTACATATGCACAGTGTCTATAAGAGCATCTCGGATGAAACAAACAATAAATATTTGTTAATTATCTGTGTGTCAGTGGGAGGTCAATAAAGAGTCTTGGATAAGTCTTTTAGTGAAAGCAAAGTTCCTCAGAATTGTTCTGAAGCAAATTTAAAGAAACAAAATATACCAGATTGTCTCCCTGGCTTATATATCATATTCCAACACAATTAGCTAAGTTGATTTGCCCTACATGGAGAATTTATGGAGCAGTGGCTACTTGGAGGAAGAGTGACAACTTGTTTTTCTACGTGTACATGTAGTCATTTTGGTTGAATAATGAGTTAAGTGACTGGGGTTCATGAACTATTATTTTCTACTTTTCAGTGAATAGCTAAAATGTCAGATAGATATAATCTCAGTGGTGAGACAGTCATAGAGCCCATCTAGCCCAGTGAGAATGAGCAATGTCACCACCACCAGGATGGCAGCATTGGAACATCAAAAGAAACCTGAACCAGGGAATCAGAAAAGCCAAGTTAAAGTTTAGTTCCACATTTAGCTGGGTGCTTTATGGATTGGTCTTTTACCTCTTCAAGTTTCCTCATCTATAAAAAAATGACAGCTCCAAAGGACAGTTAGAAGATAAAAGAGTTACTGCATCTTAAAACTGGCTGAAACAAGATCTGGGACAGACAATAAGATACTTTCTTTACCATTTCTGGGCTGCACCACAGCTACAGCCCACTAGGTGTAGCTGATAGGCATGAGGAATAGTCTGCTGCTGTATAGTTCATCCATCAGACAAGGCCAGGCTTACTCTGCCTTATGAACTCAGGCTGTGTTGAAACCCAAGACAGTGCTGAGCTTACCACAATCTCAGTTCACCCGCCTGTTATCCAAGTCTCTCATGGAAGGGGATGTTCTTTTCAAGCAAGAAAATTTACTGAATGCCATAAATATAAGCTGTCACCCCACCTCAAAGTTCTCAGGTTTGGTGTTGCTTAAAACACTTCTTTTTTAGGGAGAAGTCCAACTGCTCTTCAATTATGTAGGCTGTGCTTTATCACTGTTTATTGGAGGAACAGAGGGATAAAGATCAATTACTTGGTTGGACAAGAGTATTGAGGCAAAAAAAAAAAGACGCTTCTAACAACTTACAGATAATGTTAACAGAATAAGTGGGTTAAGGCAGCATTTTAAAAAATTCACACAGCTGTTCATTTAACAAACATTTTCATGAGTAAATATTCTGTCAGGAATTGTGCTACGTGCTGCTTCAGGAAAAGACAAAGTAGCGTTCTCTTTCTCCATCCAGAATTCTGTCTCTCATTCTGACTGCCTCTTCTTGATGTCATGGTTAACATGCTGGGGAGATTAGGGCTGTAGTTTGACTTCCTTGGACCACTAAGTCAAAACCCCGCATCTCACACTAGGATAAGTCATCCTAGAGGGTAAGCCATTCTAGAGGGTAAACATTCACACTGCAGTCTTCCTCAGCTTTCTCAGCCATCAGAGGCAAGGTGCAGAAATATGAAAATGAGACACATTAAAAAGAAAATAAGAAAAGCAAGCAAAAATGATACTGGGAATGTAAATGGGAAACAAAAAAATAGCATGAAAATCAGATTAGTCAGCTTTAAGATGCTCAGATGAGTGAAATTTTCCATGAACTTTCATAGACTATATGATACGTCTTTCCTCAGCCAAGGCTGGTGTTCTTGGACCGCAAAGGCTTTAATCCATTTTGGGAAGGCCCAGAAGTAACCATTAGGGATCTGGAAACCCCTAAATTGAATCAATGTTAGTCTCTAAAAACAGGGGAAAAAAATCTTCTGCAGGGACTAAGTAATCACTTGTTTAAGGGCCCAGTTACAGGCACTTGGGCATCTAAAATGAGATCATGGGTACCGCACAGCTGGAAAGAATATTAAAAACTGGTTATCCAGAGGTAGGGCTTCCAAGGTGGTGCTAGTGGTAAAGAACCTGCCTGCCAATGCAGGAAATATAAGAGATGTGGCTTCGATCCCTGAATGGGGAAGATTCCCTGGAGGAGGGCATGGCAACCCACTCCAGTATTCTTCCCTGGAGAATCCCATGGATGGAGGAGCCTAGTGGGCTATGGTCCATGGGGTTGCAAAGAGTCGAACACAACTGAAGTGACTCAGCATGCATGCACACACCAGAGGTGAGGGGCACTTGGAAATTCAGGTTGAAAATCAATATCCAGGAAATATGTTGGGCTCCAACCACTGGGTTAGGGGTTTATGACAGGATTCCTGTTCCAAGAACACATAGACAGAGTAGAACTGGAAGTACTAGATAGTTAAACAAGACAAAATGAGTAATCAGTAAATAAGGCTACAGGGCAGTTAGAGCTGGGACACGGAGTCAGGTCTCACCTAAAACAAGGTTAATCTAATGCCCTCTCCCATAGTACCAGAGTAGGAAGCTGTTAATCTTTCCTGACCAAGGGTGGGCTTGGTCCTTGAGCATAGATGGAGCCTAAGTCTATAAAAGGAAATCAAGTAGCCCCAGCTCTGGGAAAAGGAGACTACAGTCTCCAAAGCAGGGAACTTTTGATGCTCAAAGTCCTGCCATCTGATAGGAAGCTAATAAAAAGAATCCAACCAAGGTTTATTGGCTAACTGTGTCATCCTTTTCCAGAGCACATTTATATTTTAATCCAAGATAAGAAATAACTCAGAATGCCCTTGTAAATATAGTTCTGGACGGAGTTGGTGGTAGAGAGTGTAGTGTTCAGGAAGAAACCTAGTGTACCTAAATGTCACATGGTCTAGGTGTCCCAGAAATACAAATTGCCTATTTTCTATAAGGAGCCATCTGAAATTTTTGCCTTGATTGCATCTTGAGACTGTACGCCAGGAACATGGACCTTTATAGAGTTGAGTCCACTTGCCCATTCCTACATCCAAGAGAAAAAGAAGGCATGGAGCCAAGGGTAAGGTCCACCCACAGAACTGAAAGCAACCACCTGCCATCCATCTGGACTTGGGTTTTCCATTTTAGCAGTCAGAAACAGTTGACCGGAAACTATTACATAAGAACTTGCAAATTTTACAACTTGGCTCCATGTTTGCTATTTGTGCTTGTTCTCCTGTAGTGATTAGCCTGCAAACCTGTCAAGCAGCAAACTTTTTCTGTAAATTATCAGATAGTAAATAGCTCAGGCCTTGTGGTCCACATGTAGTCTCTTGTTACTCTCTTCTCAAAACTTTTCACAGAGATCATTGTAGTGCAGAAGCAGTCATAGCCAATACAGAAACCAATGGGCATGGTTATGTTCCAATAAAACTTTATCTACAGAATGCTCAGATTTGGATAGAGGACTATACCTGCCAACCACAGCTCTAGACCCTCAAATGGCCTGTTAAGTTTATCATTAGAAGCATCAGCAGAGGTGAGAGGCCAGGGTGATTGACATCAACTCTGCAACAAGGTTTATGGGCAAACAAGTTGGGCAGCTATGGAAAAAAGGGAAATAAACAGAGACTTCAGGTCCTGCTGCTACAAGGAAAGAAAGGATTTCAGGTCTGACTCTTAAAAGAGACACTGAGTTTAAGCAGTGGAAGTTCTTGTGTGGTGCTCTCTGGTGATGTCTCTGAAGGCAGTACACAACTGCCTCTTCTGTGTGTCCACGTGGCCAATTCTGGAACGGACAAAATATAGATGAAAGAAAAGTGAAAGAGGAAAATAAACTCAAGGGAGCTTGGGAAAAAAGAAGCCTGACTTCTTCTTATTGAAACAACTTGGGCAAGAAAAAGTCTGAGAGTGTCTTGGACCCTGGCATAGAGCCGTGAGATCTGTGTGGAGATTTGAAAACGCAGATCATAGCTATAGCAGATAAAGGAGGAATTAGCAGTCAATCTACTTGAGGTCTGAATTGGACTGTTGGGTTTCTTGCACACTCATTGCCTTGAGTGTACAAATGCTACACTTTGTCTTCCAGGGCTCTCCAGAACTAACAAGTGTGCAAACCAACTCCAAACTACACTTAAAATGCAAAATAGATTTACTAGGGTGAAGCAACATGTACATATGCCTCAAGATACTCTATTGGGACATTTTTTTCAACCGTGCCCTGCAAATAACAACTGGATCGCAGACACATAGCCAAATTTTGTAGAATCCAACAATAGCCCCCATGGGAACAAAAACTTCTGTTTCACACTATGTCTTCTGACATTTCAACAGACACTCAAAGGTGAGGACACTTAAGAGACAAAAGTTTTGCTATCCCAAAGACAGAGGGTTACAATGGAATAACAACCCCAACTTTAGTCTGCTCCAAGTCAAAATGATCTGATCCTGCTTCTTCTGAACTCTTTCCAGAATGAGAAAGGCACACCCAGGAGGACTGTTCCAACTTAGTCACAACTATGGGGTAAGCCAACTAAGTAACTTAGGAGGATGGGGAAGGAAGGTTTACAAAAACACACCCTCAAGCATGTGCGTTCACTCTGGAGCCAAAATGAATCTGAAGAAGAAACAACTCTTCATTTTCCACTTAGTTCTCATTAAGTTTTCTCTCTTTTGTTGTGTGAGCAGAAGACAGTCTCCCTGGTGAATAAGAAATGCTTTAAACAGAATCTAGACAGAGCTCATGAATCAGACATGATGGAAAATCAGTGACTCCAATTCATTAACCCAGGACCATGACCTCTCAATGGCAGAGAAATAGAAATTCTACTCTCTTGGTTTATAGGCCATTGGAATAAGCTAAGACAACTTAGAAACACTGAGCCTCTTTCAAACACACTCAGCTCAGTCATGTGTCTGTAGATGTGGCCTGAGTTGAAAGAGACTCCATCTATTGTAAACTTGTTTGCACAGTTAGAGTCATGCTTGTATATGTTACGAACCAGGTTTCATTCAAATATGGCTCTCCTTCCACCAAGACCATGTCCACAGAAATAGTCAACTATTTTGGTTGAATTAACCAGAAACAATTTCAATCTATTCTACCTGCTAGGTGAGATTGAACTAGTAGTACTGTTTCCACATTTAATTGACCTAAATGAAAATGTATTCAATGATAATAGCAACAATTTACTATAGAGTCTGCATCTTAAACCAAAACACACGTCCCTTCCTTCTTCTTCTTCCTCTTCTCCCTGCCAAAAAAAAAAAAAACTAACAAATTTGAATGGCTAAGCAGTTTTTTAAACATTAATGTTGATAAATTAACAATTTTGATGCCAATTACCAAACTGTGTTTTTATCAACGTGTGGTCTAGTTCATTAGTGGAAATTATGTTAAGAGTTGTGATTTCACTTTGTCAGGTTAGCTTAGCATCAGAATTGGGTGTGACCTGTAACATATAGGTAGAAAAAGCAGGCAAATGTCTATCTCTTGGTTGATATATGTCTCTATATACTCCTATGTATATCATATGTTTTGATATACTCCTCAAATCACAGCTAGTGTCCTGGTTTCCCCAAGGAGATTCAACCCTTTAGTGACCCATGTCTATCTTTTAGATTGACTGGTCAGGAACCATTTTCTCATCATTATCCATTCAATAACCATCTTCAGGGCTGTTCTGGTGGCAGAATCTATGGCAGTCTCCAATTGGCTTTGTCCCTTTTACTGACTTTGGAGTCTCAGCCTAAATTTTAGATCATGGCTTAATAACTCTGACTCCTGACTGGGCGGGGCCCTGGACTGATTCCTCCTGGAACTTCATTGAGTGTCCTAATTTCTAACCTTAAACTAAGTTTCTGAAATTGGCTCACACATGTCTGTCTTGTTCCTGATACCTTCATTTGGGGAAAAGATTGATCTTCTGAGAAAAGCGTTTGATTCTATCTAGAAATGTGATCAATATGTTAATTTCATGTTTTCTTGAGCAGAAAAGAAAGAATGCTTTCAATTGCTAAAAAATGTATAAAGTGTTATTCTAGAAGAGAAAGCAAGTATAATTTGTGGCAAGAGCAAGTTGATTTTGACAACAAAAATTCTTTCTGCTATAGTCTGTAGCTCTCACCTATAAAGTAGGGATAGTAATGTCTATTTTGCTTGGTTGTGATGAGGATTAACAAGGTCATTGCATAGATTGAGGCTGAATACATGTTTCAGTTGAAGCAATGTTTACTGACAGCCTACCATGTGCCAGCCACTGAGAGTTACAAAGATATAGAGAAGAGCTCTTGGGTTAGTGGGTGAAGTGTCTACACATACAATGTGATTAACAGAGTGCTATAAGAGCCCAGAGGAGAAAGAACAACTGACTACTGTCTGGGAAAGTTTGAGGTGGGCAGACAGTAAAGCGTCTGTCTACAATGCGGGAGACCCAGGTTCAATCCCTGGGTTGGGAAGATCCCCTGAAGGAAATGGCAACCCATTCCAGTACTATTACCTGGAAAATCCCATGGACAGAGGAGCCTGGTAGGCTACAGTCCATAGGGTCACAAAGAGGCTGACACGACTGAGCGACTTCACTTCACGATGAACATAGGGCTTCCCAGGTGGTTCAGTGGTTAAAAAAAAAAAAAAAAACCCACCTGCCAATGCAGAAGACATAAGAGATGCAGGTTCAATCCCTGGGTCAGGAAGATCCCCTGGAGGAGGGCATGGCAACCCACTCCAGTATTCTTGCCTGGAGAATCCCATGGACAGAGGAGCCCGGGATTGCAAAGAGTCAGACACGACTGAAGTGACTTAGCATGCACTCATGCATGATGAATATAATTTGCCAGGTAGAGAGGAAGGAAGTGGAGTGCAGTTACCTAGGGAGTATATTCCAAACAAAAGAAACAACTCAAAGAAAAACAAGGCTGGATTAAAATTTTAACAACACTAAGCACTTGAAAGGTATTAGTGCCTCTTTCCATATGTCATTCAAAAGCTAGATTATATATAAGGAAATATAACTAAGTTCTGAAATCTCCTAAGAAATAATACATAATAAACACTTCAATAGTTCTTAGTGTGTCCCAGGCACTCTTGTAAATATTTTACGTTTGTTAATGCATTTAATCATTATAACAATCTTATGAGACAGATATAATTTTTTTTCCATTTTACAGATGCAAAAACTGGGACTCACAGAGGTTAAGTAACTTGCTCAAGGTCATACTGCTGATAAGTAACAGAGTCAGGATTTTTACTTCAATTTATGTTCTTAATTACTATGCTATAAAGCCTCTTCAAGATGATGCTTCTCTCTCTGTCTCTTGCTTCCTCCCTCCTTCTTCTTTTTTCTTTCTTCTGAGAAGTCAAATATCAGGAAATTAGCCCTTTATTTTTCCTAAACATACCTTTAGACTTTATGTAATTGTATGAATGCTTCTCATGTTGAAATATGTGTCATTATATACACAGGGTATATGAAGTTAGAGGATAAGCAAGGTTCATCTTTTTGGAGCATCAATCTTATTCAAGCATATCTGGTTATATGGGGCTAAAATTTACTGAACACTTAATATGAGTCAGGGATTTAGTCCTCAAAATAACCACATGAAGTGGATGGATAATATTATTATTCTCATTTTAGTTTTGAGGAAACAGACTTATAGAGACTGAGTAACTTGTCCAAGGTAATAGCTAATCATATAGCTAATAATCAGTGGACACAACTTGAAGGCTAACTTGAAGCCTAGCCTCACTGATGCCAAGTACTCATAACTACTATGCTCCTTTTCTTTAAAACACAAGGATTTGGTGGAAAGTAAAATTCAAGGCATAACACTTTGAAGAAACATCAAACCTGTAGCCAGCTACTTCAGGCTATGAGCTCAGATCCCACTGATAGGGTAAAAATTCACCGTCTATAGCCACTAGAGGGAAATGGCAACCCACTCCAGTGTTCTTGCCTGGAGAATCCCATGGATGGAGGAGCTTGGTGGGCTACAGTCCATGGGGTCACAAAGAGTCGGACACAACTGAGTGAGTTCACTTCTTCACTTCTATAGCCACTATGGCTACCTTTATAGGGGAAAATGAGAAGCCCTTCTAAAAGTGTACATACCCAGAATTGGAAAAAACTGGTGGATTCAATGGGCCCCATTCATACTGACTAACGAAGATTGTCTTGTGAGCATCTAATTCTGCTTCCCTGTACCATTGTGGTTGGGGGGGGGGGTGCGGAGGATCTCAACAAGAAACAGATGACACATTCAAAATAGGAGAATTCAAGAAATGCTGAAAAGGGGCCTATTTTTTTCCTCCAGCTTCATTAAGACATAACTGACACATAACTGACACATAAAAGGGGCTATTTATATAAAAGTGGAGGGGATATACAGGACATGTCATGGGTAGTACAGTCACTCAGAGCTAGTAGCAGCAAAGCTACTACCAGCCCTAAGCCCAAAGATTCAAAGTGAAGGATGGTTGCTGGAAGCCAGAGGGGAGAGTGGCGTAGAGAAGGCTGCCTTGAGAGGAGCAGTGGCCTATGGTTGAGAGACACAGCCACCCCAACCTCACAGTGAGAGAGCTAAGGGAATCAATACTCTGACCTCCCTCTCCTTCTTGCCTCTGACCTCCTGTGGGAGCTTCCTATTAGCCAAACTCAGCCAGATGCCAGAGGGCAAGAGAGCTGGGTGATGTAATCCCACACAGTTCAGATTACAGAGGGCAGAGATCAGGGAAGAAAGGGGCGGAGAGGGGATTTGGAAAGAGCAAATAGAAGACATCCCACACAGCTCCCTTGTGACAGCGCTGTGGCAATGGCAACCTACAAGAATGTCCTATTACCCTTTTCTGCTGATACCAGGCAGTATCAATAGTAGCGACTTCCAAGAGCTCATTCTAACACTTAGATACTAAAGTTCACAGTATATGAATTAAGATATTGCTACTTAGATACTAAAGTTCACAGTATATGAATTAAGATATTGCTAGCTGCTCTAATACATAAACTTTAAATTCTCAGTGACACAACACAGTAAAAGCAGTTCCCAGTCCAATGTGAGTGTTCCTAATTGTGGAGGGTTCACATGGACAACAAAGATCCAGATCCTTCCATCTCATCTTTTTGTCCTTCCCTGAGCCCCTGGAGCTCTCTCCATTCAGCAAGTAGATAGGGAGATGGACCAAAGTTACTGCTCCTTAACTACTTTGGCTTAAAAACTGACACAAAGCAATTCCTCTAAAATTCAATTAAACATGAGGTGTCCTCATCTAGCTGTGAGATGGGGCTGGGAAGTGCAGTTCCCAGTCATGTAGTCCATCTAGATATGATTGAGGCTGGAAATGCCGTCCCTGGCTGGATAGCCCACTACCCAACAGCACCCCCTACAGCATGGAATGGAAGCAGGAAGCTTTGGGAATCATTTAGACATCTTTGCCACAGATAGCTCTGCAGAATGATATAAACTTAAGTTCTTCATACAGACTGACAGATACCCTATCAATCATTTAATCAAGCAGTTATTTTTGGCTGTTCTATGGTAGCCAGTATGTGGGAGAAAAGGGAAGTATCAGGAATGGTAACGACCCTTAAACAACTTATAGATTTTGCAGAAGCATCTAACTAGAAAAGTTAAAATTCAATAATTATTCAACTGTTCTCCCATTTCTTGTGCTTGGTACTGTAGAAGCCTAAACATATGAATGATTGATTGAAGTTATTCCTGTTTTTCATCTAGATATTTGCAGTCTCTCCACACAGACTCAAATAATTCTATCACTCCGATTAAAATTGGCTCATCAGTTTTGTTAAACTGCCAGTAAGTAAACTGTTTGGTTATTCAGAAAATACAGTCACATTTTTTTGTCTGGAACTGGAGCAAGAGCCTTGGGTTCCCTAATCACTACGGACTAGCCCCCCTCATCACCCACCCTCAGTATCCTCAGGCCATTCATTTAATCCCAAGGAATAGTTATTAAGGTCCCTAATTTTATTATCTCAGGAAAAGAAAAGAATTCCAATTAGTTATATGTAATTTTACCCCAAGGTTCCAACCTCTTATTCAATTTCTATTGATTTAGGCTTTTCCTTTTTCTTCCTCTCTTCCATACAGCCTTTCAGAGTACCTTCTTCACGTTATTCTTTGAGATTGAATTTTGTCAAGAAGGGCAGTGACACACAGGTCAGGTTTGTTTTGTAAAAGTCAAAAACCGCCTGGCAGAACAATTAGCAAGGGGACTGTGAGAAAGGCTGGAATCCACAGATACAGACAAACAGTTGCATTCCTGACATGCCAATCTCATGTTTTGCTGGGGGAAAAAAGTTACACTTCTAATGATGTGAATATGTGAAATTTTCCTTTCTCCTTTAAATCAAGAAAAAGCTGAAATAGGATTTAAAATAAATAAAGCACCAGCTACTGCAAGGCCTGCCAATGAAGACATGGAGAAATCTACATAAAGAGCCTGGATAATTGAAATTCACAGTTATTTTAAAACCTTAAAAAATTACCCTGCCAATTTTTCAACCTCCTCCCTCAGCCAAGAACTGTGCATCGGAAGCAAGACCAAATCCTTAAATTGCACCTCCTTTTCCTGGCCTTTCAGGCTATGGATTTATGACAGAAAGGAGAGCTTGGAGCTGACTAGAAGCCCTAGATTATGAAGACACTACCATTGTTACAGCTGTATAGTGCTGATCAGATAGAATCAAAATAAACTTCTTACAGAACTCACTGGACATGGTTCCGTGACATGGCTCTTCCTCTAGTTCAACCTTAAACTACAACGTGATAGGGAAGAAGGGATTCACACCAGTCCAGCAGCCAGTCTTGTGCTGATGTAGAACAGGTGGCCATTTATAGAATATTCTTTCAGTGTTCCAGCAAGGTCCTTTAGTCCAAACTAACTAATCTTCCCTATTTCTGTGCCTAAATTTCTCTTAACAAAGCCTAGATCTTCCTTTCACAAATAGAAGTAAAATGAGAATACTAACCCCATGAGAGACCAGATATCTGAATGACAAGATTAAGAGAAAAAGAAAACCTGGAAGCTCAGAGACCATACTCTTCAGATTTCCCGTGCAAGCTCATCAATTTGTCTAGGAGGAAAGAGAAAAAGAAGATTCAGGTAGTCAGAAAGCAACCAAGACAAGAATCAGCAAGAACTTAAAATCCTAAAGGGTTGCTATAGCCAACTCTGATGTTTTCAAGTTCCCTATATAGCGGAGAATGGATTCATTTATATTTTTCCTGCTTGAGTTTCAGTGGGCATTTTCACTCGTGTCTCTGTTCCATTCTGGAAAATTCTCAATCATTAAAACCAGGCCTCTTCATTTAGGATTAACAGATACACATTACTGTATAGTATATAAAATAGACAAGGACCTACTGTACAGCCCAGGGAACTATATTCAACATCTTGTAATATAACCTATAATGGAAAAAAATCCGAAAAAGAACATATGTGGATCACTTTGCTGTACACCTGGAACTAACACATTATAAAGCAACTATATTTCAATTAAAAATAATAAAATAAAATCAGCCCTCCTCATTATCCTTACTTTTTTATTCCTGGAACTCCTATTAAATAAATATTGTAACTTCTTTTTCTATCCTTCATATTTTTTTCATATTTTCTCTCTCTTTAACTCTCTGTAGTGCATTCTCAGTCATCTACTCATTGAGAGATCTCATTGAATGTATCCCTCATTCAATTCAGTAATTCTCCCTTCAGAGATGTCCAGTCTCTTACTACATGGATCTACTAAAGTCTTGTGTTCAGTAACATATTTTATAAGTTGACTTTATTGAGGTATAAAGTACATGCAATAAAATATACCCATTTAAATGTGTGATTTGATGACAAATATATATATAGATTCATGTAACAGTCACTCCAATCAAGACATAGAACATTTCCATCACACTAGGAAGTTCCCTCATGCTCCTTTGCAGTTCACCTTTCTCAAGTCTAAAGCAACCACTAACATTAATCATATATCATAGATTACTTTTGGCTGATCTAGAATATGATGAGTATGCATGCTCAGTCGTGTCCGAATCTTTTGCAACCCATGGACCATAGCTCACCAGGCTCCTTCCTTTGTCCATGGGATTTCCCAGCAAAGAATACTGGAGTGGATTGCCATTTCCTTTTCCAGGGGATCTTCCTGACACAAGGATATGGAAGCATAAATATGTAATCTTTTGTGTCTGATTTCTTTTGTTCAGCTTACTGTCTTTTGAAATTCACACATGTTATTGACAGTATCAAAAATTTATCCCTTTTACTGCCAAGTAGTATTCCATATATGGCTATGCCACAGTTTATCTGTCAACTAGTTTATGAACATTTAGATTGCTTCACACTTTAGCTCTTACAAATAAAGCTAGTATGAATATTTGTATGCAAGTCTTTGTGTGGACATATGTTTTCATTTCTATTGAGTGAATACCTCCAAATGGAATTGCTGAATCTTGACTAAGTATATGTGTAACATCAAAGGAAAGTGCCAAACTATTTTAAAAAGTGAAAAGAAGAGAAGCAAAAAGCAACAGAGAGAAGGAAAGATATACCCATTTGAATGCAGAGTTCCAAAGAATATCAAAGAAAGATAAGAAAGCCTTCCTTAGTGATCAATGCAAAGAAATAGATGAAAATAATAGAATGAGAAACACTAGAGATCTCTTCAAGATAATTAGACATACCAAGGGAATATTTCATGCAAAGATGGGTTCAATAAAGGACAGAAATGGTATGGATGTAACAGAAGCAGAAGATATTAAGAAGAGGTGGCAAAAATACACAGAAGAACTGTACAAAAAAAAATCTTCATAACCCAGATGATCACGATGGTGTGATCAATCACCTAGAGCCAGACATCCTAGAATGTGAAGTCAAGTGGGCCTTAGGAAGCATCACTATGAACAAAGCTAGTGGAGGTGATGGAATTCCAGCTGAGCTATTTCAAATCCTAAAAGATGATGCTGTGAAAGTGTTGCACTCAATATGCCAGCAAATTTGGAAAACTCAGCAGTGGCCACAGGACTGGAAAAGCTCAGTTTTCATTCCAATCCCAAAGAAAGGCAATGCCAAAGAATGCTCAAACTACTGCACAATTGCACTCGTCTCACACGCTAGTAGAGTAATGCTCAAAATTCTCCAAGCCAGGCTTCAACAATATGTGAACCGTGAACTTCCTGATGTTCAGGCTGGTTTTAGAAAAGCAGAGGGATCAGAGATCAAATTGCCAACATCCACTGGATCATGGAAAAAGCAAGAGAGTTCCAGAAAAACATCTACTTCTGCTTTATCAGCTATGCCAAAGCCTTTGACTGTGTGGATCACAATAAACTGTGGAAAATTCTCAAAGAGATGGGAATACCAAACCACCTGACCTGCCTCTTGAGAAACCTATATGCAGGTCAGGAAGCAACAGTTAGAACTGGACATGGAGCAACAGACTGGTTCCAAATAGGAAAAGGAGTACATCAAGGCTGTATATTGTCACCCTGCTTATTTAACTTATATGCATCTTGAGAAAGGCTGGGGTGGAAGAAGCACAAGCTGGAATCAAGATTGCCAGCAGAAATATCAATAACCTCACATATGCAGATGACACCACCCTGATGGCAGAAAGTGAAGAGGAACTAAACAGCCTCTTGATAAAAATGAAAGAGGAGAGTGAAAAAGTTGGCTTAAATCTCAACATTCAGAAAATTAAGATCATGGCATCTCGTCCCATCACTTCATGGGAAATAGATGGGGAAAGAGTGGAAACAGTGTCAGACTATTTGGGGGGGGGCTCCAAAATCACTGCAGATGGTGATTGTAGCCATGAAATTAAAAGACACTTACTCCTTGGAAGAAAAGTTATGATCAACCTAGATAGTATTTTCAAAAGCAGAGACATTACTTTGCCAACAAAGGTCCGTCTAGTCAAGGCTATGGTTTTTCCAGTGGTCATGTATGGATGTGAGAGTTGAACTGTGAAGAAAGCTGATTGATGCTTTTGAACTGTTGTGCTGGAGATGACTCTTGAGAGTCCCTTGGACTGCAAGGAGATCCAATCAGTCCATCCTAAAGGAGACCAGTCCTGGGTGTTCACTGGAAGGACTGATGCTGAGGCTGAAACTCCAATACTTTGGCCACTTCATGTGAAGAGTTGACTCATTGGAAAAGACCCTGATGCTGAGAGGGATTGGGGGCAGGAGGAGAAGGGGACGACAGAGGATGAGATGGCTGGATGGCATCACTGACTCGATGCACATGAGTTTGGGTGAACTCTGGGAGTTGGTGATGGACAGGGAGGCCTGGCATGCTGCAATTCATGGGGTCTCAAAGAGTTGGACGTGACTGAATGACTGAACTGGACTGAACTGAACTAGATTTCACTTTGTGAAAGGGCTCCTCCAACTGAAAGATCATAAAAAAGGAACTGGCAGTCCTCTAGTCTATTTGATCAGTGTAGGCAATCACCCCAGATAGACTGATGCATCCAAATAGATTTTAAGAGGCCAGTTATTGGCTTTGCTTGTCTTCATATTAGATGCTTACAAATTCAGCACACTAATTGCAAATCATCCCCTAGTGTTAAGTAGGCCCAAGTCTAATGACTTTTCTCATAACTCTGTCAGACCCCCAGCTTCTAAAACCCCAAAAAGAGTATTTGAGTTTGGGGAATAGGACAAAAGTGGCACATGAATAGTTCAAAAACTACTCAACTGAATTGGCTAGACATATACTTGAAAGGGGTCTTGTGCAAATTAAATGAGCTGCATTACTCTCAAAACATGCAATAAATTGTCCCCAGTAACCAGATTGTATGTTTTTATTTTCTGGTGTATCAAATTTTCTATGAAACAGGCACTCAAGAAAATGAAAGTTCAGCATTTCCTGAGCCTTCTCAAGCTAAGAAGTCTTACATAAGGACGCTGTATGAGTATGATCTTAAACACTAGCTGCTTTTGAAAAGTCCCAAAGATACTTGCAATTTTGCTTGTCATTCCTCCTGACTAAAAGCTTGAATTACAAGCATGATCATAAAATTGTCTTGATACCCAACTGCTAAGTATTTTATTTGACTCTCTGGGTTTCAGCTAATTCACTTTCGTTTCTCTGAGTTTCAGTGGCCTCAAAAACATAGCATAATTGAACTTACTCGGGTCTCTCTCCTTGATTGCATTTGGTTTCCTGGAAAACCAGGTCTTTTTCAAAACTGAGGTCTAAAATTGTTTTTATATTCTACTATCATAATGCCAGAACATGGTGGGATTTTTCAAAAGTCATGCAAATAATTGAACTTATTTTAAATCATATCCAAAGAAGAAAAGCAGGCTTCCTTTTTAATTTTCATTTTCAAATTGATTCCACCTATTCAAATTTTTACTAAATTAATGTTTAATATTAAATTGAAGCTGTTGCCCAAGTTACAACATAAGGGCAATCTTGCTCATTTCCTTCCCACTGTATAGATCCTTCAAACTGCTCCTGTCCTCTCCCCAACTTGATCAAGGTGACACAATAATAATCTTTCTTTGGTGGTCCTGTCTCAGTGTCTTTTCTGGGTCCTAAATAGACATTCTTGTTATCTAGACTATATAACCAAAACATTTGAAAGAGAAGAGTGGAGAAAAGCTAAACACAAGATGTTATCAATGTTAAGATTATATATAATAGTGGGTCATGGGTATGATTGGAGGAGCAGAAATTGGGAACACTGAGGTGGGAAGCAGGACTGGGAACTAGTGTGAAAGATGAGCTGGTATCAGGAGGCAGGTGTGCAAATACATGTCACGCAGGTCAGTGTATAGAATCTGTCTTAGTCTTTTTGAGTGTCTATAACAAAGTGTCAGAGACGGAGTAGCTTACAAAAAACATAAATTTGTTTCTCATAATTCTAGTGTTCAAGACCAGGGTGCCAACATCACTGAGTGAGGACCCTCTTCCAGGTAACAGACTTTTCAGTGTACCTTCACATGGTGAAGAGCGATATGGAGCCTTTGTGTGGTATTTTTATAAGGGCTCTAATTTCATTCATAAGGGCTCCACTCTCATGACCTAAGAACCTCCCAAAGATCCCACTTCCTAATAATATCACATTGGGCCTTAGGATTTCAACACATGAATTTTGAGGAGACACATGCATTCAGACATACGCATTTCAGACATCATTCACAAACTGTTTATTGAGCACCTACTATGTGCCAAGGACTATTCTAAGTGCCTGGGATATAGCAATAAACAAGACAGACAAAAAGCTCCTGCTCGTTTGGAGTTTGAATTCTAGTGCCAATCAGATATCATTTTATCATTTAACTGCTTTTGCTTTGTCTTTTCATGTCTACTTCCACTGCCCTAGTTTAGTCCCAAATACTAACCACCTGTCGAGGTAGTAACAACTATCTTTTAACTAGTTTCCCTGTCTCCAGGTTAATATCCTTGAAACCCACCCTCCTTATTATAAACAAGTCAATCTTTCTAAGGCATATCTCTAAGCATGTTTTTCTCTGCTCTAAAACTTTCAATAGTGTCTCACTATTTTGAATTAATTCTGCAACTCTTCAGCTTAGTGTTTAAGACCATTCACAACGTGTTCCCAGTTTGCCTTTCTAGCCTTGTCCCATACCACTCACCTCTACTACCTTAACATTTCAGCCACTCTTTGCTTTCTTAACTCCATTTCTTTGCCTGCCTTAGTCCCTTTGACTTGAATGCCTTTCTTCCCGCAAACAATCCCACATGTCCAAATGATACCTTCAAGGTTTAACTGGCACTAACTTGGATACTCACAGATAACCTGCATACTCTTCTCCTCCAGCCTCTCTTGTTTTTGCTCAGCTTTCTCTCCAGAATCAGATCTCAGAGCAGGGGCTGGGGCCTCCACTCCAGCTGCACGTGCAGCACTCCATGGTGACCTAGCTGACTTTCAGGCACCACTTTCCCTGGTTCCCTGCACCGTCCTAGTGAACAGACTTTGTCCTGGGTTCCTACTCCCTCTCCTCCTCTGCCATATGTGGTCACCAACAAACTTCATATCTTATATCTGAGACTCAAAATGACTATGATAGCCTTGGCTTCATGTACCAACTCCACCACTTTCCTTGCCTCTGTCTTGTTTGATTGGTCAATTGCTAAAACAGTTAGGTATGGGGAATTATACTCAGGCATTTGGCATTTGTCTATATAAAAAAGTAGAAGCAGTGTATGTATAGAACTGACCCTCAGTGCCAAAACTTTAAAACGTCAGATAGCTCACCTTCCTCTACCCAAATCTGGCCATTGTCCCAGGCTGTCCAGAATCTAGGAAGTTCTCCAGAATCCACCACATCCTGTAGTTACTGGTGTCAGCATTTAGATGGTGATTCATGCTTGCTGCCCTGTGGATAGATATTTTCAACCATAGCTCTTGGTTTGGTGGATCCCTAAAAGCCACAACAGTTTTGACTTGTAAAATACTCATAATAAAAAACCATGTGAGAAGACTCTTAAATGATGATGATGATGGTGATAGGTAACATTCATTGAATGTTTATTGCATGCCAGGAATTGTGTCAAGCACTTTCTCTGTGTTATCTCAATTCTTACAACAACATTGTAAGGCAGGAACTGCACTATTTTTGTCCTCATTTTACAGATGAGAAAACTGAAGCACATAGAAATATAGTATTTGGTTGGCCAATAAGTTCATTCGGGTTTTTCCATTTAACGTAATGGAAAAATCCAAACAAACATTTCGGCCAACCCAATAATTCTGGGAGAAAAAAATCACATAGCCAATAAACAGCAGAAAACCTGACATCTGTGGATTGTGTTCCTACAGTTATCACCCCCTAAGGTATTAACTCCAAATGCCTTTATCTAGCTAGATTTCAGAGCTCTTGGCTTACATTTCCTCTCACTCTAATTTCTGATTACTATTGGACAAGAACGTTTCCCTTTAACTGATCTAATCATTCCCATCTGGAGAATAGTATGTCTTCAATTTGGGAGGTCCTTCTTTTATTCTCCACTATTCTTTGTCCTTCACTCTTTTAAAAACACACTTCCAAATTCACCTTTCTGGGAAGCCTTACCTGAGCTACTCCAGCTCCATTATTTAGCCCAGAAAATCTATAAAGAAACTCAGAAGTATCAAAATATCAGTAACCAGTGTACAATATTGTTCAAAGAGCTGTCCTTCTAGAAGCCAAGGAGCATTTAAAATTTTTTTTTCACCCAACAAATATTTATTAGGAGCCTACTATGTATGAGACACAATTTTAGACTTTGAGAATACTATAGTGAGCAATTCTTGCCTCTGGCAAGCTAATATTATGGGTGAGGAAACAATGAACAAAATAAACAGGTGGATGTTATAGTATGCTAGATGGCAGTGTGTATTAAGGAGAACAATAAAGCAAGGAAAAGGAATATGGAGTATTCAAGGTCAGAAAACATTGCAGTTATTAATAGAGTGGGCAAGAGAGATTTCACTGAGAAGAGCGTTTGATGCAATTCTGATAAAGACCTGAATTGACTCACCTGACATTCACCTCTAGATACTTGCTAGTTGAGTAGCAAAGGGGATCAAATAAAAGCTTTCTAACCAATTTGACTTTTAATCTCAATCATAAACAGAGAAAATATTTAATACGTCTTCATCACAGCCTCCACCATATTTTCTCCTTTTCAAAACTATTTGGACTGTCTACAGCACAGCCTCACTTGAAGAGGTAATACAGCAGCATGGGCCTTCTGGTTAGACCAACTTGTGTTCCTGTCTCTTACTTGCTGTGTGACTTTGAGACAAATCACTTAGATCAGCATATCCTGCAAAATGGGGATATAATAGTCATCTCAGAGGATTGTTGGCATGATTCAAGAGGATGAGGCAAGGCATGTGACATATTTAACATGGTGTTCACAGAAGTTGGGTGGCTGGGGAAATTGTTGGGCTCTGTCAGCAATATATAAATGTACTGGTGGCCACAAAACCCTAAAACAGACATTAGATCCTGGTTTCTCAGCCTCCACCAGGAAAAGTAACTCAGTCATGGTTCCATGTTGAAACTAGATTTTATAATGGTTATTAGGTTCAACTGTTTATACGAAAGTGAAAAGTGAAAGTCACTCAGTCATGTGTGACTCTTTGTGACTCTATGCAGTATATAGTCCGTGGAATTCTCCGGGCCAGAATACTGGAGTGGGTAGCCTTTTCCCTTCTCCAGGGGATCTTTCCAATCCAGGGATCAAACCCAGGTCTCCCACATTGCAGGCAGATTTGTTACCAGCTGAGCCACCAGAGAAGCCCAAGAATACTGGAGTGTGTAGCCTATCTCTTCTCCAGTGGATCTTCCCGACCCAGGAATTGAACCGGAGTCTCCTGCATTGCAGGTGGATTCTTTACCAATGGAGCTGAGGGGAAAGCAATTGTAGACAACAAATCAACCAAAGAGCTGAGGGGAAAACAATAACACTAGCGAAAAATGGTTACTTCAATGGCTATCTGGAGATGTGGACAGAAATTCTCTTTAGAAGGAAGGCCTTCAACAAAGCTGGAAAGTGAGTTATTTTGGTACGTGACTCAATGCCAGAAATATTTACTTTAATAAGGATGCACTTCTTGCTTAATTTGGGTGGGTATTTTTCTATTTTAATGACAATTATTTGTGAGTGGAAAATACATCAAAAATATGCATCAATCTAGGGAAAATGAACCTTACTTTTGAACATCTAAACAAACTTGTTTTGAATCTCAGTGAAAACAAATTTTTTATGGAGTTGACACCTAATATGCTATATTACAGCCTCAAGTCTAGTTTTTTAGACAAATAATAAGCCCATTAAACAGAAGTACAGAAGAGATACATTGACATACTCTTCACTTCACATTGAGTAAGTACATGATCCAAAATTAGTGCTATTTGAGTCCTGAGTTTCCATAAATCTTTTACAGGTTTTCAAAGCTACTGAAAAGTTTTTCAAGAGGATTTAAAAAATAAAGTGACTCAGAGAGAAAAAGAAAGAGATCTAGAAATTAGATCTCTGTTCCAGCCAACTTGGCTGGTCTTCACCAAAGACCTGTATATATAAATACACCAGATTACATCCTAATTGCTGCATTCTACTAGCAAACAAGTAGAAAAAAAAAAGCCAGTAAAATGACTTGTCCTTTAGAATTTCCTTCATGGGGCTTAATCATTTCATTTTTTTTCCTCATACCATTTGGATCCTCTCTTCTTCTAAGATACTTATGGTACTGTATTTCCAGCAGAATCTCAATTTCTCTTGCCATGCCTCAGACCCAGGTGCCCACAAAAGAATAGCTGGAGGGCACTGATACTTTGAAGGAAAAGAATATACTCTTTGTGGTTTTGTGGTTTTCTTTCTTTGATAGGCTCTTATCTACACTATCACTATAGGTGCTTCGCTACCCATATTCTTTTCCCCAATCTGCCTACTCTTAGACTCTACATACTCTTCTCTGCCTACTTTTAGAATCTGCATGCTCTTCTCTTCTTCTCCCAACTTTCTATCACCTTATCATGGTCCTCCTCAGCCCTAGGCTTTTCTTATCTCCATAATAACCCACGCACATGACTCTCAACTCTGGCTTTAGCAAAAATCTCAACAACAGTCTTCTAAGTCAAAAGTCTTTGTCCAACCACCAACTCTACGTCACCCATGTCAGTGGTCCTCAGTCATCTCAAAATCAAGCTTATCTATTATCATTTCCTCTAATCTATGCCCTTTTTCTACTGTCTCCCCAGTGGTCCAAGCTTGATCTTGGAATAAGTTGATTTTTACTCTTACCTTCAGCTTCTTGTGCCATAATCAATTAGTTTTCAAGTCCTCTAATCTTAATGCCTACATTTGATCATTTAGCTTAAAAGAACTGCCTTCTCCCCTCCCCCATATCTCATTTTAAGAAATCTATCCCTATGATCTCATTTAGCTTCACCCAGACCACCTGACCTGTCTCTTGAGAAACCTGTATGCAGGTCAGGAAGCAACAGTGAGAACTGGACATGGAACAACAGACTGGCTCCAAATAGGAAAAGGAGTATATCAAGGCTGTATATTGTCACCCTGCTTATTTAACTTATATGCAGAGTACATCATGAGAAACGCTGAGCTGGAGGAAGCACAAGCTGGAATCAAGATTGCCGGGAGAAATATCAATAACCTCAGATATTCAGATGACACCACCCTGATGGCAGAAAGCAAAGAGGAACTAAAAAGCCTCTTGATGAAAGTGAAAGTGGAGAGTGAAAAAGTTGGCTTAAAGCTCAACATTCAGAAAACAAAGATCATGGCATCCGGTCCCATGACCTCATGGGAAATAGACGGGGAAACAGTGGAAACAGTGTCAGACTATTTTTGGGGGGGGGGGCTCCAAAATCACTGCAGATGGTGATTGCAGCCATGAAATTAAAAGACACTTACTCCTTGGAAGAAAAATTGTGATCAAACTAGATAGCATATTCAAAAGCAGAGACATTACTTTGCCAACAAAGGTCCATCTAGTCAAGGCTATGGTTTTTCCAGTGGTCATGTATGGATGTGAGAGTTGAACTGTGAAGAAGGCTGAGCGCCAAAGAATTGATGCTTTTGAACTGTGGTGTTGGAGAAGACTCTTGAGAGTCCCTTGGACTGCAAGGAGATCCAACCAGTCCATCCTAAAGGAGATCAGTCCTGGGTGTTCATTGGAAGGACTGATGTTGAAGCTGAAACTCCAATACTTGGACCACCTAATGCGAAGAGTTGACCCATTGGAAAAGACCCTGATACTGGGAGGGATTGGGGGCAGGAGGAGAAGGGGATGACAGAGAATGAGAAGGCTGGATGGCATTAGTGTTATACAAAATTTAATCAAAAAAGGGGGGCTTCCCTGGTAGCTCAGCTGGTAAAGAATCCACCTGCAATGCAGGTGACTCCAGTTCATTCCTGGGTCAGGAGAATGGATAGGTTACCCTCTCCAGTATTCCTGGGTGTTTCCCTGGTGGCTCAGCTGGTAATGAATCTGCCTGCAATACGGGAGACCCATGTGGGAGACCTGGGTTCGATCCCTGGGTTGGGAAGATCCCCTGGAGAAGGGAATAGCTGCCCACTCCAGTATTCTAACCTGGAGAATTCCATGGAGTATACAGTCCATGGGGTCACAAAAGAGTTGGACACGACTTGAGTGACTTTCACTTTTACTTTCACAATGGCCAAGAACTTCCTAAATTTGAGCAAAGACATGGATATCCAAATAGAAGATCAATGAACTTCAAGAAGACTAAACTCAAAGAGACCCAAAATGTCTTACAATCAATTGTCAAAAGACAAAGAGAGAATTTTAAAAGCAGCAAAAGAAAAAGTGACTTATTATGTACAAGAGATCCTCAATAAGAGTATAGGTAGATTTTCCAGCAGAAACCATGGAGGCAGAAGGTAGCAACATGACATATTTAAAATATTGAAAGGAAAAACATAGTCAGCTGAGCATTCTATTCAGTGCTTCACAGGTGGTGCCATTGGTAAAGAACCTGCCTGCCAATGCAGGAGACATAAGAGACACAGGTTCAATCCATGGGCAGGGAAGATCCCCTGGAGGAGGGCCTGGCTATCCACTTGAGTATTCTTGCCTGGAGAATCCCATGGACAGAGGAGTCTGGCGGGCTACAGTCCATGAGATTGCAAACAGTCAGACACGATTGAAGAGACTTGGAAGGCAGGCAGAGCATTCATACCCAACAAAACTCTTCTTCTAAAAAGAAGGCATGGGATTTCCCTGGCAGTCCAGTGGTTAAGACTCCAGGTTTCCACTGCAGGGGGTATGGGTTTGATCCCTGGCTGGGGAACTAAGATACTGCACGCCATGCAGATGATGAAAAAAATAAAGAAGGCAGAGAAATTAAGACACTCCCAGATTTAAAAAAAAAACAAAAAACAAAAAACTGAGGGAGTTCATTACCACTAGATTTGTCCTGCAAGAAATGTTAAAGGAAATCCTTCAAATTGAAATGAACAAATACTTAAGAATAATTTGAAATCATATGAAAATATAAACATCTTTGGTAAAGGCAAGCATGTGGACAAATATAAAAACGAGTATTTTTGTAATTTTGGTTTGTAACTCCACTCTTCTTATTTTCTGTAAGATTTAAAGATTTAAATGCATTAAAAGTGATAAATCTATGTTAATTGGCATATATTAATTATAATTTTGACCCCAATAATATAAAGTGGAAAAGGGCAGAGTTGTAATGGAGTAGTTTTTGTATGTGATTAAAGTTAAGTTGGTAACAATTTAAAATAGGTATCTCTAACTTTAGGTTATTTATTATATGTAATCCCTACGGTAACCACAAAGAGTATATCTATTGAATATAAACAAAAGAAAATGAAAAGAGAATCAAAATGTGCCCTTACAAAGAAATAACAAAGCACGAAAGAAGGCAGGAAGGAAAGAGATGAGGACCAAAAAGAGGCATAAGTAAGTTCTTACTATCAGTAACTACTTTAAATGATTAGAATGGTTAAAAGTACATATATATATATATATATATATATATATATATATGTGCTATGTATATTTTACCACAATTTTTAAAAATTGGGAGACAAAAAAATCACATCCAAGAGAGAGTGATAAACTGAACTGAAATCAATCAATACAGGAGTGACAGGAATCAAAGTTTATGAAATAGAACAAGAGATGAATATAACACAAAATCAGATTGGTGGAGGTAGTTGGACACTAGGCGGGGAATTTGGATTTTCACTGCAGGTAAATAGGAATCAAATAGAAGTTTTTATGCAAAGGAATAACCTGATGGAATCAGTGTTTTAGGAACATGGAGATACCGTACAATAGCAGGGGCCTGGTAAGGGGTGCTGTAGTGATGGCAGTTGAAGTCATGAAGGTAAGTGAAAGTGAAAGTGTTAGACACTCAGTCGTGTCTGACTCTGCAACCCCGTGGACTCTGTGCATGGGATTCTCCAAGCAAGAATATTGGAGTGGGTTGCCATTTCCTTCTCCAGGGAATCTTCCCAACCCAGGGATCAAAGCCAGGTCTCCCACAATGCAGGCAGATTCTTTACCATTTGAGTCCCCAGTGCTGTGCTGTGCTTAATCAGCTGCGTCCGTCTCTTTGTGACCCCATGGACTGTAGCCGGCCAGGCTTTTTTGTCCATGGAGATTCTCCAGGCAAGAATACTGGAGTGGGTTGCCATGCCACCAGGGAAGCCCCAGTAAGTAAAGACAGAGGGGAGAAAAATTGTAATCAAGATATCTTCTACTCCTGAAAGAAACCGAGCATGCTCCTACTTCAGGATCTTTGTACTTGCTATTACTCCAGCATAGACCTGGATTCAATCCCTGGGTTGTGAAGATCTCCTGGAGAAGAAAATGGCAACTCACTCCAATATTCTTGCCGGAAAATCTTATGGCCAGAGGAGCCTGGTGGACTACAGTCCATGGGGTCTCAAGAGTCGGACAAAACATAGCGACTAAACCATCACCACCATTATTTCACTTGGGTGGCTGTACAAATATCACCTAATAAATGAAGACATACACAAACACCCCACCAAACATATCATTTGTCCTGCCTCCAGAACTCTCTTTCACCAATGATTCTTTTTTAATGCCTGAGGGAAAAGACTGTTCACATTGAGTGAGCCTTGAGTCAGGTCAAATGAAGTCAAGCTCTGCATGTGGGAATTTCCAGAAAGCTGCCAGGCAGCTCAAATAATAATTACAATTCTCTAAAAATAGGGCTTTATGGGGAACTTTTAAGCCTATTTTGCTTCCTCCAGTGGCTGCCAGATTGCCAGTTTTTGCAACTACCATAATTGTGAAGCTATTAGTTTTTAAAGCTACCACTGAGCTGGGAAGAGAGCAAGTTAAAATACCATAAAGCTCATGGTTCTTACTGAGATTCAGCCATTTTTCTTGAATAAATAGTTCTTGGATTGTTGAAAGACTTAGGTTAATCTCCAGAGTTCTGAAAAAGTTGATTTTGAATATTTTTCTTGTGTTCTTGTCACAATAAGAACTAGGGATTAGATTTGCGAACATTCTTACTCTAACAATCCAAAAGTGCTTTCTTATAGCTGCTTTAATCCTAAACTATTTGTCATTCCAAACAAGGACCATGTATCACCAAACCCATTACACTTATATACTACTCACAGCCATGTATATCACTTTATTAGTTATACACACACGCAGAATTTTCACTTCATTCTATCAACAGTCGAGCGGATTGGGGAAAAAAGAGCGGGACTTGAAAATTTAGCTGACTTCCTACCTGGGACTATCTTGAACATCCCATGCAGGTTGATAACTATCCAAACCATGAAAACCAGTGCTGGCGCGCGTGCCTCAGGGCTTAAAGGTCATGATTGGCTTAATGAAAATAGACTACAAACTAAAGAGAGTCATGAGGAGCTGCTTTAAAAAAATGACATTCTATATACTAAAATCCTATTTTTTTATGTTTATTTTTTCATAATTTGATTCAACATGATTTTATAGAATATAGTTTCAAACAATGGAAACATGTAACTACTCTTCTCACTGTAGTAGGGTTGTTTCCAACGCCTGCTTGATTTACTGTGAAGATGCTTTCTCCTGGCTTGAGTAAAATGTTCCTTTTAATTCACTCTAGGGACACATTTTTGGGGAATGCATTTGAACCTTCAGAGGAACTTGACCAAAAAAAAAAAATCTATATCTGTATCTACATTTATATATCTTTCAGACTTTCTTCTAAGATACAATTAGGCAACTGATCAGAGGAATGACTCTCTTTAACAATGTCCATCTATAGTAGAGAAAAGGGGTCTTGAAGACCCTCATGCTCTGTTCCCATAAGCTACTGCCTTGAGGAAGAATAAATTCATCCAATTAGGAGGGAAATAGTATGAGCAAAATGAAAAGTGTTCTTTGAGCTCTTACAAGTGATTTGCCTTCATACTGGTTTTGAACTCCTAGCAATGCAAGACCTCTTTAAGTCCTTCAAAATTTATAAATTACTTTTCCAAAAAATCAAAAGTACCTGGAATTGGAAGAAACATTAGTGATCATATAGTCTTATCCAGTTTACTGCCCAATACTTGAAATTCCTCTATGTCTGCCTACTGATTTTTAAATCTCTGCTCATTTCTAGTGATGCGGAAGCTCACTATCTCCTGAGACAAATTTTTCTCACTTTGAATGGTACTGAGCATTGATAAATTGTCTTTTTTATATTGAGTTGAATCCAGTTTCCATGAAACCTACACACATACACATACAGATGTGCACAGTGATTCTGGTTTACTCTTTAGAAAAATAAAGAAGGTATCTGAGCTCTCTTTCCATAGTTATAATTCACCAAAGTCCTATCTTCTGCAAACAAAACATTACTCATTCTATTTTAAAAAAATATTAATTAATTTTAACTGGAGGATAATTACTTTACAAAATTGTGGTTGTTTTTGCCATACATGGACATGAATCAGCAATGGGTGTACATGTGTCTCCCCATCCTCAATCCCCCTGCCACCTCCCCCCCACTCCATCCCTCTGGGTTGCCCTAGAGCACCAGCTTTGAATGCCATGCTTCATGCATCAAACTTGCACTGGTCATCTATTTCACATATGGTAATATACACAATACATTCTTTAACCATATCTCTCAAGCCCAGCCTGTTTCACTGTACTGTAAGTCCAAGTGTGTTGGTAGATGTTTAACCAGCTCTCTAGGGGAAGGAGTTTGGCATGGGAGACAGATTTGTACATTTACCAATTTCTGTGGTAAAAAATATTCCCATCGTGACCTATCATCATGATGATACTGGATGGCAGAGATATACATAATCACTGCTAGTGAACTGATGCAAGTCACCTCCAGCACACCACTGGCCTTGGCCCCCTTCTTCCCTGCTGAGGCCCTTGGAGTTAGCTCTGAATCAGGGAATATGGTATCATGGCGGTCATATGTACATATCCCACCTTCTTGTACAAAAGTAGGCTTTCTGCATTCTCCATCTTTCCCTCTCTGTAAATGTGTATAAATCCTTCAGTCCCTTGCTAGATCAGAAAACAGTTGGAAAGTTACAATGTCTTCATCAGAAGATTGGCAATTAAGTAGTGTTCTCTAGTGATCAGAAAGATTTAATGTGGCTCTCTGAACTAACATCACCTATATGTCACGGACAATCTGCCACAAGAAATTTTGCCTGAGTCTGTAGGAGGAAGTAGATGTGAGGTATATATAATTCATTTTTGCTAAAGACATAGTTAATTTCATATGCATCCTGTTCTTTAGTCCTCATTCTTCAGAAAGCAACTCTAAGCTTTTCATCATCTAGGCTCAGAACTCCAAACTCCAGCTTTCTGGTGCCAGTAAGACAAATCTGGCTCACATTACTGTCTGGGAAGTAACAATTCTATTTGGTCAGGTATGCAACTGACTCTACTCTCTTACATGAAAGTCTTGATAGATCACCTTTTAAGACAATAACATGTTTCTGTCTTCCAGTGACTTGAGGTGCCTTACTAAAGGTGGCTCAGTCAGTAAAGAATTCGCCTGCAATGCAGGAGACTTCAGTTCAGGAGACCAGGGTTCGATCCCTGTGGGGAAGATCCCTTGGAGAACGAAATGGTAACCCACTGTAGTAGTCTTACCTGGGAAATCCCATAGACAGAGAAGCCTGGTGGCCTACAGTTTATGGGGTCACAAGAGTTGGACATGACTTAGTGACTAAGCCACCACCACCACTGAAAATACAAATGGGATTTTATAAATAAATACACATCCAGGTGTTCAGAGGAGAACTGTTGCTGTTGCTGTTCAGTCGTTAAGTCGTGTCTGACTCTTTGTGACCCCAATGTACTGCAGCATGCCAGGCTTCCCTGTCATTCACTATCTCCCAGATTTTGCCCATACTCTCATGTCCATTGAGTCGGTGATGCCATCCAACCATCTCATCCTCTGTCACCACCTTCCCCCCCTGCCCTCAGTCTTTCCCAGCACCAGGGTCTTTTCCAATAAGTGGGCTCTTCACATCAAGTAGCCAAAGTATCGGACCTTCAGCTTCAGCATCAGTCCTTCCAAACCAGGATTGATTTCCTTTAGGGTTGACTGGTTTGATCCATCCATTCAGAGGACAATGGATCTGCCAAAACAGAACCTAGAGGCAAGGTGCACCCATGGTTTAACCTTTTATTCCAGCTGCTTGGGAAATTGTGTTAATGCTCTTCTCATCTAGCCTCATGGCCCAGGGATCCTTGGGATTCATTTCTTTTGACTTCCTTGTCCTGCTGAGAAACAAACTGGTAGAATTAGGTAAAAAGAGATTGTTCTCAGTCAAGTAAGATTTTCAGAGTTAAAATAGTGATACACAAATTTATTTACATCAGTGGTTCTCAGTCTTGCTCTATGTTGAAATCAGCTGCAGAGCTTTAAAAAATATCGATGCCTGAACCTCACCCCCAGGATTTCTGATTGGTTTAGGACATGACCTGAGTATTAGGATTTTTAAATATCTATAAGTGATTCTATAGAGGACTTTCCTGGTGGCTCAGAGGTTAAAGCGTCTGCCTGCAATGTGGGAGACCTGGGTTCTATCCCTGGGTCGGGAAGATTCCCCTGGAGAAGGAAATGGCAACCCACTCCAGTATTCTTGCCTGGAGAATCTCATGGATGGAGGAGCTTGGTGGGCTACAGTCCATGGGGTCGCAAAGAGTTGGACACGACTGAGTGACATCACTTTCACTTTTCACTTTCACGTTTCACTTTCATAAGTAATTGTATTATGTAATCAAGGTTGAGAACTACTAATTTAGATAGTTCCTGAGTGTATTAGTTTTCCTATTGCTGCTGTAAGAAATTATCACCAACTTAGTGATTTAAAATAACACAAAGTTATCTTGCAGTGTTGGAGGTCAAAAGCCTATCATGGGTCTCACTGGGCTAAAATCAAGGGATTGGCAGAACTGCATTCCTTCTGGAGGCTCCAGGGCTCATCTGCTTCCTTGCCAATCCAGTTTCTGTGGTTCCCTGTATTCTCTGGCTTGTGGCCCCTGTTCTCCATCTTCAGGGCCAGCAACATTGGACCAAGTCCTTCTCACACTACATCACTCTACTTCTCTCTCTTCTGACTCCCTCCTTCTCATATAAATATCCTTGTGGTTACATTTTCATACCCAGATGATCCATATAAATTTCCTCATTTCAAGGCCACTAAGTAGCAAATAATTCCATTTGTGATCTTAATACTCTTTTGCCGTGTAACCTAACATATTCACAGTTTCCAGAGGGTAGGATACAGACAGCTTTGAGGAGCCTTTCGTGTGCCTACCAGAACTGAGTCTCTCCTGGATCATCTATAATAATTCTGCATGGAAGGTGGAGGGGTTAGGTGGAGGAAGAGAAATATATACCAAAAGGAAATTACCCAAATCCTTTTTTGTCTGTCTTTGGAGTATCTGAAGAGAGACACTGTCACGCATTTATGTTCAGGTGCTCATTTGGCTACATATGTAGTCAATGAGCACTTTGGACAGAGCCTCATACATACTGGTCACTCACAATAAATGTTCAATGAATGAATGAATGAATGGGTAACTGATAATGTTTTTGAACGTGCATCGTCTCAAGTTTTCTATACTCCTCTGTCTTGAGTTATCTGTGCCCCAGTTTAAAAAAACAAAAAAAAGATCACTCTCCTATCAAGCTCAAACTTTTGCTGTGACACAGTTTGAGTAAAGAGAGAAATTTAGAAGTTGGGTATCAAGAGTTAAATAGAAGTAGAATCCTCAGAGTTAAGGCCAAGTGAGAGAAATAGCTGCAGCAAAAAAAAAAAAAAAAAAAAAAAAACAAGGCTCATGCCTACTGGGCCTCATCAGAGAAGAACTGTATTCAGGGACGCACCTGACACCCTCTTCTACTGGTGTCCAAAGTGAAGATAGTACTGGATGTTCTATAGTGTCCTGAGGTTTAATATATCAAGAAGTGGAATGCTATACCACAAAATTCCTGAAAAATAATAACATGAAGCAGTTTTTTGTTGGTTTCTGTTTGTTTCTTTGTGGATTAAGCCATCCCCACTGGACTCCATTTGAGAATTGCAGTTCCAAGTCCTTGCAAAGCCATTGCTACCTGGGTCAATTTTCATCTCACATTTATCTTTCTAGCTTAAAGAATGTGGTTTTCCCACATGATTCATATGGCCACATTCTTTCGATAATGAGAATATAGCCATTTTAATGGGGTTAGACCCTAATGATAATGCAAATGACAGTGAATGACCTCTGCTTCTGTCAGGGTTGCTAATTGTGTGCTCATTTCAAGACTTGGGGTTGGGGCAGTGTCTGCAAAAGCTTACTGCAATGCTAAGGGGAAAAAAATTTCAGACACCAAATGGTTTCTGACTGTAACTTTGTGCATGCCTGTGAGCTATCCTCCAGAGCTCTCAGGGAAAACCTCTGCAGAGATTAGGGACCACAGTCAGCAAAATAGGGGATTCCTTTTGACATTGACAGCTCACTTTGCCAGTCTGAGATTTGACTCCATTGCTTTCATAACAGGGTTTTACTGGGTACTGCTGCATCTGCTGCCACTGTTGACTCTGCCAAGCACTGTTCTGTTTGCACCAGGATTGCCACTTGAGTCCTCAGATCATCAAAGCTGAATGAAATTCTGTGGTGAAGAGGAGGGAATGATTTTCTCTTTTTATTTACACTCCGTTGAATGGATGCTGAGTTAGGGACACAGCCAAATGACAGATATCACAGTGCTCGTCATATCAGCTCTCCTGTAACACACTAAGGATAGACAACTGGACCCTCTCCAGTTGGGATGAATCCTTTCCCAGGAAATTTTCCAGTCCCTCATACACGTAGACTTACATACAATGGTATATCTGAATCCTAGTCATGGTCATAGTTTAAACTCAGAATGGGACCTTTTGCTATACAAGGTTGATCGTTAGGCCCTTCCCAGTATTCACTCATCAGCGAACAATCTCTCCAGAGGGAAGATAAACACCTAAATGAAAGCCATGAGGGGAATTGAGATCTTGACTTTGCTCACACTTGGGCCCCATCCCTTGTTAAAGCCTATACATTTTCTTCAACTGTCACTAGTAGATTCAAGGGTTCTTAGCAAAGATCACATATCTCAACTATTTCAATGTATCCAGGGGATTTTTTTAAGTCCAAGATTCTGGGAAAGGAGTCTTGAATAAGTAGAGGAAGGACATGGATACATAGAAATGCAAATACTTCTTTTTGCTCCATCTACAGTTGGATCTAGAGTCCCGAAGTACTACTGAGGAGAGAAGAAGTTGGTGACAGGTCAAATACTTGGTTTTAAAGTTTAAAACAGTCAGTTAATTATTTTGCAATTAGCCAGTTAACATTGAATTGCTTGCTTTTAAAACATCTATCTGATTGAATAAATTAAACTGTCATTTGTGCTTCCCCCCACAAACTTGTTGGAATACATGTGAAAACAAAGAGTAAATCATTTTCCTAAAAAGTAAGAAAAAACAGTGGATTCAGAGTAGTTGGGCTTCCCTTGTGGCTCAGCTGGTAAAGAATCAGTTTGCAATGAGGGAGACCTGGGTTCGATCCCTGGGTTGGGAAGATCCCCTGGAGAAGGAAATGACAACCCACTCCAGTATTCTTGCCTGGAAAGTCCCATGGACAGAGGAGCCTGGTGGGCTACAGTCCACGGGGTCGCAAAGAGTCAGACATGACTGAGCAATTTCACTTTCTTTCAGAGTAGTTGACTATAATATGAAAATATTGGGAAAGGATTATGCAGAAGGAGAGGATCGGGATCAAAAGCCATCATTTTAAAATTTGTGAATATGAACCTCATATACAAAAGTGAAGTTCGAAGCATGGCATTACCATCAGATTTCCTGGTACTTCTATTTTGCAGTGCCTGATTGAATGCCTTATAAGATTGATGAGCTGAGTTTTTATTTTTTATAGAAGAAAATGACTTTTTAATAAAAGGCAGAAAGTATAGTAATTTAGAGGCCTAATTGGATTCAAATAGATCTGGTTTCAAATCCCTTTTCCACCATTTACAATGTTGACTTTGCAACATTTCTGGGCATATGTTATATGGAAGGCTGGTGGTGGTTTAGTCACAAAGTCGTGTCTGGCTCTTGGACTGTGGCCCGCCAGGCTCCTCTGCCCATGGGATTCTCCAGGCGAGAATACTGTAGTGGGTTACTATTTCCTTCTCCAGGGGATCTTCCCAACCCAGGAATCGAGCACCGGTCTCCTGCACTGCAGGCAGATTCTTTACTGACTGAGCTATGAGGGAAGCAGGCAAGGCTAAGTAAGTGTTAGTCGCTCAGTCATGCCCAATTCTTTGCGACCCACCAATTCTTTGCAGCCCACCAAGCTCCTCTATCCATGAGATTTTCCAGGCAAGGATACTGGAGTGGGCTGCCATTTCCTTCTCCAAGGGAACTTCCCAACACAGGGATTAAACCCCAGTCTCCTGTACTGTAGGCAGATCCTTTACCAACTGAGCTACAATGGAAGCCCAGGGAAGGCTAGTGGCCCACTAAAAGTTGGGCCTTTCCTTAGAGTAAAATTGTTCCAGGGAACCACCAGTAAGCAACCATATTTTCCTGCCCCTCTTGCATCTAAATGAGGCCACATTACTAATTTTCATCAAAGTAATGGAATCTGAGACTCTAGACATAGCCAAGGCACAATATGGAAGGAGCCAGGGTTCCTGAAACATCTCATGGAAGAAAGCTACTGACTAACCAAGAATACCCACCCTGGGCTGTCACATGAGTCAGAAATAAAATTCTACTGTGTTAAGCTACTGAAATTTTCAGGTTCATTTGCTGCAGTGGCTTTAGCTCCCCTATGCAGGGTCTGATGCCCCTTCTCTAAAATGACGCTACGTATATGTGCATGCCACTGGATTTCTTACCTAAAGTCATGCAAGGGAGTGATGTCAGTAGAATGGTGGGGACAGAGGTGTATATAGAGGATTTTGGTATGTTGGCAAGGGCTAGTAGACAGGCAGGGGTTAGGAAGATTTGGCTGTGAAAGAAGTGGGAAGAGCTGCTTAGGGAAAAGACTAAATCAGTAAGCAGACTGAAATAGTGGTTCAAAGTGAAAGTGAAAGTCTCTCAGTTGTGTCCAACAGTTTGCAACCCCATGGACTGTAGCTCGCCAGTCTCATCTCTCCATGGGAATTCTCCAGGTAAGAAGACTGGAGTGGATTGCCATTCCCTTCTCCCGGGGATCTTCCCGATCCAGGGATCAAACCTGGGTCTCCTGCATTGCAGGCATATTCTTTACCATCTGAGCCACAAGAGAATTTACTACATCCAAATCTAAGCTTTAACACTACCACCTGTGACTTTGGACAAATCGCTTCACTTCTGTGTGCCTCAGTTTTATCATTATAATTATTACCATTATCACAATGTACATGTATAGAAATGGAGATGGCAAGAAGACAGAAAAGAAGATGAGGCTAAGAGCCAAATGGTCTAATCACAGCCAGACTCTGCCCCTGGTCAGTTCTGTCATCACAACTAGGTCGTTTGGCATCTCTGGGTCTCAGTTTCCACACCTCTAAGTTGGGAATAATACCTACCCCATCTATAAGGTTTTTAGCTACATTCAAGAGAAGCAGCTTTTATAAGAAAAGGTTTTTTAAAATGTAAAGTGTTATTTTATTTTAGAGTTTGGACCACCCAGTAGTCAGACTGTTTTTTAATGTACATCCCAAAGCAACAGTTGAATGCCTCCACATGCCAATGAACACGGTACATGGGATCAGTCAATGCTGGAGACTACCCACTTAGTCTAACAAAGGATGCTACTGCAGTAAACACTTCTGGATCCTCTCTTGGGGATATAATAAAACTACTATCATTGCTTTACATCCATGCATCTTTACTCTTGCCTGGAAAATTGCATGGGCAGAGGAGCCTGGAAGGCTGCAGTCCATGGGGTCGCTAAGAGTCGGACACAACTGAGCGACTTCACTTTCACTTTTCACTTTCATGCATTGGAGAAGGAAATGGCAACCCACTCCAGTGCTCTTGCCTGGAAAATCCCAGGGACGGGGGAGCCTGGTGGGCTGCCGTCAATGGGGTCGCACAGAGTCAGACACGACTGAAGTGACTTAGCAGTAGCAGTAGCAGTAGCAGTATTACCCAGCTTAAACATACATCTTACTCACTAGACTTGACCTTCAGTGATTTCTGGCCATTTCCAAAATAAAATCTACCTTCAAAGAAAGAAGAGTTCTTGTTGAATGTGTCCCTGCAACAAAGGCAATTCTAAAGGAGGTCCTGCTCCACTGTTTTTTGCAGTTTAGTCCAATCCCTAAAATCATACTTTGCATATTAAAGGAGTCTCACAATGTTTTTTTCCTGACTATCACCAAAGTATATCACTACTTCTGAGGAGAGAAGAAATTGGTGACAGATCAAATAATTGGTCTTAGAGTTTAAAACAGTCAGTTAATTATATTGCAATTAGCCAGTTAGCATTGAATTGCTTGCTTTTAAAATATCTGTCTGATTGAATAAACTAAACTGTCATTCGTGCCTCCCCTCCACAAACATTGGAGTACATGTGAAAACAAAGAATAAATCATTTTCCTAAAAAGTAAGAAAAAAGAGTGGATTCAAAGTGGTTGATTATAATATGGAAATATTGGGAAAGGATCATTCAGAAAGAGAGGATGGTTCAAAAGCCATCATTTTAGAATTTCTGAATATGAACCACATATACAAAAGTATATCACATATCATGGAAAGTAGAGTTCATACCAGTCCACATTCCCTTGGACAGCAAGGAGATCAAACCTGTCAATCCTAAAGGAAATCAACCCTGAATATTCATTGGAAGTACTGATGCTGAAGCTGAAGCTCCAATACTTTGGCCACTGATGCAAACAGCCAACTCATTAGAAAAGACCCTGATGCTGGGAAAGGTTCAGGGCAGGAGGAGAAGAGGTGACAGAGGATAAGATGATTGGATGGCATCACCAACTCAATGAACATGAGTTTGAGCAAGCTCCAGGAGATGGTGAAGGACAGGTAAGCCTGGCATGCTGCAGTCCATGGGGGCGCAAAGAGTTGGACACGACTGAGTGACTGAACAACAACATTCAGTGATGTGCACAATGAGTCCCAGAGAAGCTCAGTGACTTCAGCCTGGTCACATGTATGATGAGCAGAAGCTGGATGTAACTTAAACCTTTTTGCTTGGAAATAAATATGTGTCTTCCCAAATGCTTAACTTGAGGGAAGAAACATGCTTTTGGTTGTATATGATGCTTATTTAAAGGTCATTTGCCAGTGACAGCCTTACACCAGCTGAAATGACAGTGACTGAACTAAGAGATCATGAAAAAGCAAGAGAGTTCCAGAAAAACATCTATTTCTGCTTTACTGACTATGCCAAAGCATTTGACTGTGTGGATCACAGTAAACTGTGGAAAATTCTGAAAGAGATGGGAATACCAGACCACCTAACCTGCCTCTTGAGAAATCTGTATGCAGGTCAGGAAGCAACAGTTAGAACTGGACATGGAACAACAGACTGGTTCCAAATAGGAAAAGGAGTACATCAAGGCTGTATATTGTCACCCTGCTTATTTAACTTCTATGCAGAGTACATCATGAGAAATGCTGGACTGGAAGAAACACAAGCTGGAATCAAGATTGCCGGGAGAAATATCAATAACCTCAGATATGCAGATGACACCACCCTGATGGCAGAAAGTGAAGAGGAGCTAAAAAGCCTCTTGATGAAAGTGAAAGAGGAGAGTGAAAAAGTTGGCTTAAAGCTCAACATTCAGAAAACGAAGATCATGGCATCCAGTCCCATCACTTCATGGGAAATAGATGGGGAAACAGTAGAAACAGTGTCAGACTTTATTTTGGGGGGGGGCTCCAAAATCACTGCAGATGGTGACTGCAGCCATGAAATTAAAAGACGCTTACTCCTTGGAAGAAAAGTTATGACCAACCTAGATAGTATATTCAAAAGCAGAGACATTACTTTGCTGACTAAGGTCTGTCTAGTCAAGGCTATGGTTTTTTCCTGTGGTCATGTGTGGATGTGAGAGTTGGACTGTGAAGAAGGCTGAGCACTGAAGAATTGATGCTTTTGAACTCTGGTGTTGGAGAAGACTCTTGAGAGAACCCTTGGACTGCAAGGAGATCCAACCAGTCCATTCTGAAGGAGATCAACCCTGGGATTTCTTTGGAAGGAATGATGCTAAAGCTGAAACTCCAGTACTTTGGCCACCTCATGTGAAGAGTTGACTCATTGGAAAAGACTCTGATGCTGGGAGGGATTGGGGGCAGGAGGAGAAGGGGAGGACAGAGGATGAGATGGCTGGATGGCATCACAGACTCAGTGGACGTGAGTCTGAGTGAACTCCAGGAGATGGTGATGGACAGGGAGGCCTGGAGTGCTGCGACTCATGGGGTTGCAAAGAGTCGGACACAACTGAGCAACTGAACTGAACTGAACTAAGAGAAGGATACCTTAAGGAGGGAGAAAAGTGGATGGAGGTAGAAGCAGTGGAATTTGCTACACAATTGACTGTGAGAACTAGATGGTTTTTATTAAAAAGGCATTTAAGATGATCCCAGATTGGAAGATATCTGCTCCTTCCTTAATCCAGTAGCCCCCTCTGTGCTTCTGAGAATTGTCTCTCAAGATACCCCAAATTTGCATCCCATCTGGAGCTGCTGTGTTCTCATGCGACTCCCCCTCAGTCCACATAGGAATGTTCTAGGGGCGGACCTCTGGTCCACACCAGTAAGTACCCTTTATATCATTTTTTGTGCTTTGTTCAAAGAATTCAATCACTCCCCGAGTAGCTATATAAGTTGTAATGCTGTAAAACAGAGGGGTCCAATAAAAAGATGGTGTGAGCCAAGTATGTATTTTCAATGTTCTAATTGCCACATTAAGAGAGGAAACAGGTGGAATTAATTTTAATAATATATTTTATTGAACACAATAAATCCAATATGTTATCATTTAAACATGAAATCTATGTTTTTTTAATTAATAGCATATTTTACATTCTTTTTTCCCCTAGTACTCTGTGTTCAAAATCCAGTTGTGTGTTTTACACTTATAAACCATCACATCTCAATTTAGACTAGCCACACTATAAAGAAAGCTGAGCGCCAAAGAATTGATGCTTTTGAACTGTGGTGTTGGAGAAGACTCTTGAGAGTCCCTTGGACTGCAAGGAGATCCATCCAGTCCATCCTAGAGGAGATCAGTCCTGAGTGTTCATTGGAAGAACTGATGTTGAAGCTGAAACTCCAATACTTTGGCCACCTAATGCGAAGAGATGACTCATTTGAAAGGACCCTGATGCTGGGAAAGATTGAGGGCAGGAGAAGGGGACGACAGAAGATGGGATGGTTGGATGGCATCACCGACTCAATGGACATGGGTTTGGGTAGATTCCAGCAGTTGGTGATGGACAGGGAAGCCTGACATGCTGCAGTTCAAGGGGTCGCAAGGAGTCGGACATGACTGAGCGACTGAACTGAGCTGAACTGAATACTTTGAGTGCTCAATAGCCACACGTGATTGATAGCTGACAAACTGGACAGAATAACTCTAGAGGCCTAGATCACCCACTATGTGGAAAAAGATAGCCTATAGAGAAGAAAGAAGTAAGTCAATATGCCAAGAGATGCAGACATGAAAAGCAAAGAGAAACAAGAATACTAGTGGCATTCAAGTCCCTGACTTTAAGGGTTCTTGAGGATCAATTATACCCTCTCAACCAGGACAAGCCATAGCTTGGATGTTTTTGAGATATCCCAGTTACCTTTCAATAATATGCTCTGTCCATGGGATTTTCCAGTCAAGAATACTGCAGTGAGTAGCCATTCCCTTCTTCAGGGTATCTTCACGACCCAGGGATCAAACCTGGGTCTCCTGCATTGCAGGCAGATTCTGTACCATCTGAGCCACCAGAAAAGTCCAATAATATAATACTTTGCTATTAAAAATATTATTTTCCTCATTATTAAGAATAAAGTGGAGTCATTTGCTTGAATTACCTTAAGTATGGTGATTTTTCTCGATTTATATGCCCTCACCCCTTAGCAGACATTACTAATGAATTGCTCATTTTCCCTCTTTCTTATGGATTCTAAATATAGGCGGGAAGGATGGTCAAGAGGAAGAGGACATACGTATACCTATGGCTGATTCGTGTTGATATATGGCAGAAACCAACACAATATTGTAAAGCTCCAGTTAAAAATAAATAACTTTAAAAAAGAAACTAATGAACTAATGCAGCACCTCAAGAATAGAACCAACTGATAAAATGATGTATAAGCCAAATGATTCTGACCATTATGAATGTCAATAAAAAAAGATGGTATCTAAAAAAAAAGAATCTTTCTCAACAATGCTCTAAGCAGTTACTATCAAATAATTGGAGTAACCATGTAAATGGAAATGTATGTACCACCACTGCTATAGAGTTGCAATGTGTCCATTTCTTCTTTCCCTTAATGAATGATGAGCTATCTTTATGGGCATGTCACACAGGAGACAATCCCTGATGCTCCTAGACAAATGTGTGTGCATATTGAGGTTAGAAGAGGAACATGATCTCATAGGGGCTTCCCTTGTGGCTCAGCTCGTAAAGAATCCACTTGCAGTGTGGGATCCCTGGGTTGGGAAGATCCCCTGGGAAGGGAAAGGCTACCCACTCCAGTATTCTGGCCTGCAGAATTCCATGGACTCCATAGTTCATGGGGTCACCAAGAGTCAGACACAAATGAGTGACTTTCACTTCATAACTCAAAGGAAAACTGAGGAAGCCACACTAACTGAAGGATACACAGCTAGAAATACATGGTTTGAACAGTTCTTGCAGCCATATAGTTTTTTGCCTCAGACAGGTGATTTGGGAATGTCAGCTAGACATTCAGAAACTTAGCCATTGTAAAATGTAGCAAGTAATCAAAAGATTTAGTGGAGAAATTGTGGATAATTCTTTGTAACAAATCCATTTTCTAAGTATTCCATTTGGGGGTTGTCATAAATATCAGCCAAGGAAGGAAGAGATGCCATAGTAAGACGTCCTACTAAGAAATTCTGTCACTGAATCCATGAATCAAACCACTGGAAGAAGTTTCAAATAAATCTGAATACTTTCCTTGTAGTACTGGTGGAGTCTTCAAAGAGGAAAAGATATTTGTGCAACTGTATTCAAATAAGACCAAAAGTAAACAGGCTTAATTTAAAGTTAATCTTTAAATTTAAAGCACAATCTTTCTTTTCAATCTTATTTTGTTTTGTTTTAACAATAAAACTTGCAGAAAGCAGGACTTTCTTCTCTAATATTCTTCTCTCTCTGCAGATTTCCAGAAATTTGCTTCCTTTTGTAAGAATGCCATTTCTGGGAAAGTAAAAGACTACATTTTTGGATTAAAGAATTCTGAGGCAACCACACCTCAGCTAGCGTCATTAGAATAATTGCTGATACAATGCTGCCCTCTAGCAATGGTTCAGATTGGGCTTCTGCCCCAGTAGTCCTCTCCCCAGACCACTGAGACATCTTCCTACTTCCAGAGCACATCCAAATAGGAGGGGAGTTATCATTTTGTCTGGTTCCCTAATGAGAATTGAACAATCACTAAGATGAGGTTACTGAGGCCCAGAATGATCAAGTGACTTGCCCACGGTCACACAACTTGTCACGGACTGGCATAGCTGGAACTGCAATTTAGATTTTCATTTTGTTTTATTCTCTGTCTCTTTCTCTCTCTCTCCCTCTCTCCTTTTTTTAATCAGGGTAGAGGATAGTAACTTGGTTATGGAGAAACTCTGAGTGGTATCAGAATGAGAGTCTTAGCCCAATGAATGACCACAAAGATGATTTATCTGTTTAGGTTATTTTAGTTTGGGATTGAAAGAGGAAGAATTCACAGGAAAGAGGCCATATTTCTCCAGGAATTTTCTTTTGAGTCATGGCTCCTGGGCCTCCAGAAAACCCCAAAATACAACCTCATATTCATCTTTATTCTGAAATAATCTTTGTTATGGAAGGCAGCAGTTGAAAGAAAGCTATTATGGATCTGGGAAGGACCATGAGTATTTGCCTTTCTAATCCCACCCCACCTCCTAAATCCTGAAAAGATTTAGGGCAATAGCATAGTTAGGGTGGACTGGAGAGCAAGGGGAGCAGTAGCTTCTCCCAGAATACTCTTGAAAAGTGAAGTCTCGAACAATACTTACAGTAATATGTTGTAAGATAGTTGAGTTTGTAATAAAAATATGTTAGAGGGAAACTCAGTATCTTTAGCCATCAGGGAAATACAATTCAAAACCACAATGAGATATCTACTAGAATGGCCATAATCAAAATAGACAATAACAAATGTTGGTGAGGATGTGGAGAACTTGGATTCCTCATATACTGCTAATGGGGATGTAAAATGGTGCAGCCACTTTGGAAGATAGTTTGGCTTTCCTCACATGTTTAAACATAGAATTATATGCTCCAGTAATTTTAATCCTGTGTGTACCCAACAGAAATGAAAATGTACATTCACACAAAACTTGTACAAGACTATTCATAGCAGCAGTATTCATAATAGTGAAAAGGTGGAAACAAATTGTCCACCAACTGAAGAACATATAAGCAAAATGTTGTGTATCCATACAATGGAATATTATTCAGCTAGAAAAAGAAATAAGTACTGACACATGTGACAACATGGATGAATCTTGAAAACATTATTCTAAGTGAAAGAAGCCAGACACAAAAGGGCACATGTAATAGGTAAAGCTGTAGACAGAAAGTAGATTAGTGGTTTCCAGGAGCTGGGGGACAGGGAGAATGAGGAGTAACTGCTTAATGGGTACAGAATTTCTTTTTGAGGTGATGAGAATGTTCTTAAACTAGATTGTGGTAAAAAATAAAATTAGACTGTGGTTATGGTTGCACAACTGTGTGTGTGCATACACTGAAAAAATTGAATTGTATGCTTTAAATGGGTGAATTATATGGCATGTGAATCATAACTCAATAAAGCTCAGACCAAAAAACACATAAATTTTTAAAAGATATTAGGGATATTGTAAGAAAGCCATGGTTAGTCTGTCTAGCACCCATTTATACATCAATGCTTAGACCAGTAAAATTCTCAGCAAAGGTTGTCAAAGGGTAGGAGTTGTTTTCTTTTTAAATCTTGCCAGATTTCCCAAGACCAACCCAGCTTTAAGGGTCTTGGTGAATGGTGAATTGACTCAGTCTTTTCATATGAATGGTGAATTGACTCAGTCTTTGTTGGAAAATGTCTACATTTCGTACTGGCTCTTGAGTGATAGTTGAGCAGTGTATAGAATTAGAAGTTCAAGTGCTGTATAAATATTCTATTGTCAGCTAGTCTATATCTCTTCTAGGTCCATCACATCCCCCTGGAGGGCTCAAAAGTTAAGGGGTCTGCCATGAAGATGCCTTCTTGCTATTTGCTCCTGGAGATTTCCCTTTCTTTATTTCAGGCCCAGCTGTGAGTTCCCGCCCCCACACTTTATTCAGCATTTCTTTGCGTTTACAATGGGAGAAGCCACTCAAATTGTCTCTATTAAGCTGCTTAAACCAGAAGTATCTGGTGCCTTTTTTTAATGTGAATACTTTTTTATCAACAATGCCTCTAGATTACTTTAAATATACTCTGATTCATATATACCCTTTTAAAAATTGAGATAAAAATGGTATATAACATTATATAAGTTTCAGGTGTACATTACAGGTTTCAGTTGTATAACATTATAAATCAACATCTGTATGCACTACGAAGAGATTACCACCAAAGGTCTAGTTACCATCCATTACCATACAACTGACCTCCTTCACTCATTAAGGAAGAGGGTTGAAAGGTGGACTAAATGATGTCTTTTAATGTGTACACTCATCCCAATGTTAGAACTATTAATAGGATCACTTTCCAAGGTGTGGTGGGAGAAGGCAGAAGAGGATGACATTGGAAGACAAGGGCATAGAATATCCAAATGATTGATCATCTTCCTTACTTATCCATTTCCCCCCATCCCCCTTTCTTGAGACAGGAGTGGGAAAGAGGGGAAAATAACAGCTCCTGCTGTAACCACAAAAATTCCTTCCACTTTCAGAGTGCTATACCCTTCCATATAGGCTGCGGTCCAAAATGCATTTTTTTTTCCTCTGTGGGGTGATGCACAGGGGAGAATCTTACCTTCCTTCTGTGACCAGAGCCCAGAACAGAGGCTGTTCTACTTTGGGGCTGCAACTAGCCCCTGGGCAGAACCTCCTGAATTCAGTACCATCCCTCAATGATTGATTCTTTTCCTTGAATATGAAAGACTTTTCTCAAATACCCCGGGAGAATTCACATCTGGATCTAAGATGGGGAAGGAAGAAAGCAGGGCCACTTTTGCTCAGGCCTCAGACTTTATGAACTTCAAATGTTGGCTACTGTTGGGTGGCAAAATTGCCCCGGGTGACAGGGTAAGCCTTCACAGTGACCATCTGGCTCTAAATAATGAAGCCGTGCCCATATCGTGGAGTGGTCGCGTGTGGGGCTCTGTGGTCAGACTCCATGTGCTCAAATCCCAGCTCTGCTCCTTTTTAGCCTGGGGCCACTTACTCAACCTCTTTGTGCCAGAGATTCTTGGTAAAAGAATAAAATAAAATAGGACTAATGAGGGCACCCTCTTCACATGGTTGTTTTGAAGATGACATAGGATGATACAGATAAAGCGGGTAGTCCAGAATTTGGACCCCTGATAAATGCTCCACAGATGTCTCCATTAAAGTGTGTCTTATGCCAGTCTTCAGCCAAGGGTTTACTTTTAGATCTTTCCCCGCAGTTTAGACAGCATCTCTGAAGAGACTAGATGCTGATTATGTCCCAGCTAGCCCTATCCTACCCACTCCCCAACTTCCTCAGGACTGAGCTTAAGTGTAAGGGTAATAAAAAGATCTTATATTTTTATATCTTGCATTTGATTTTTCCAAACACTTTCACAACATTTGTCCCATGATGCTGTGAGGTTAGCAGGATGGTGATGATTAACCCCATTTTGGAGAAGAGGAAACGGAAGCTCTGAGAGGTAATGAGGCCTGTCTAGAACTACCTAGTTTGGTAGAGGGAGAGACAGAGGTATTCAAAGTCAAGTCTCCTCCTCCAGTGGTCATTTCAACCTCCTACAATACAATGTCTATTTTCCTATAAATCCCCCATTAAATCACAAAGGATTGAACTGATTGCTTCCCCCTCCCATCTGTTTGAAATTTGCAGAGCTTTCAGACCAGGTGTAAAGGAAGGAAACATATGTCCAGAAGAAAAATTTTCTCTATATCTCTGAAGTAGGGCCAGTTATTTTACCTGTAATATTCTGGTTGGAGAATAAGGTTGAGAATGCCTCAAGCTTATTAGAAAGAGTGAGGGGAAGGCAACCTATATCTGATCTAAGGAAACTCGTCTAGTGTTGTGGGATCTCAGGCAATCTCAAAGTGGGATACAGAAATGTTTAGAAACTGTCTGAGGCATAGCCATTCAATGTCAGCCCAACCCTATACTTTCACAGCAGAAATGATCTTCAGGAGAAGGTTCTATATACTGTTGGTCCCTGAGGGGCAAAGACAGGGACCAGGTTGTGGGGGAGAGGATGACAGAAGGGTAGAGGACCAAGCCAAGGTGACATTTGCTCTGCACTTGGGCCCCAGAACTGGAAGTTTGGAGACAGTCCCTAGGATCTATTCACCTGGAAGATAATGGTTTTGAAGAGATCTGTGGACTTGGATTATGGTGAGCCACACCCCAACCCTGCAGGAGCCTCCATATTCTCATTAGCCAGAGGCTCCCTCCACCAGGTGGGGTTGGGCAGAGCGACTGCTCTGGCATGACCATGTGGGCAGCAGATGTCCACGAGGTAGGGTAGGAATGGAAGAACAGGAGAGGACTATCAGAGTATGGGAAAACTGCCAGGCTCTTCCACAAATTAGAGGAGGAAACCTTCAAAGGATTGAGGTTCTGTAACACACAGGTAGGCACAGGCATCAGTGACAGTGAGTTTTTACTGCTTGTGCTCAGTGGCTCAGTCATGTCCAACTCTTTGCAACCCCATGGACTGCAGTCCACCAGACTCCTCTGTCCATGGGATTCTCCAGGCAAGAATACTAGAGTGGGTTGCCATGCCCTCCTCAAGGGGGTCTTCCAACTCAGGGATCAAACCCGAGTCTCCTGCGTTGGCAGGCAGATTCTTTACCACTGAGCCACCTGGGAAGCCCTTTTACTGCTTATGGGACCTTATGTTTACCCATGGGCCAGCAGCACCTGGAGAAACTTGAACTGCCATCTTACAGCAGACAAAATCGTCTTAAGTACTTGGGCATATGATAGCCCAGCTCGATGTAGATGGTGAGTGACTCTTTAAACATCTCTGCTTATAAGTTTGAGGTGGGGAAAGGAACAGGGACTGGGCTCTGGCAGATTATGATCAGTTCAGTTCAGCTCAGTTCAGTCGCTCAGTCATGTCTGACCCTTTCTGACCCCATGGACTGCAGCCCTCCAGGCCTCCCTGTACATCACCAACTCACACAGTTTACTCAAACTCAAGTCCACTGAGTCGGTGATGCCATCCAACCATCTCATCCTCTATTGTTCCCTTCTCCCACCTTCATTCTCTCCCAGCATCAGGTTCTTTTCTAATGAGTCAGTTCTTCGCATCAGGTGGGCAAAGTATTGGAGTTTCAGCTTCAGCATCAGTCATTCCAATCAATATTCAGGACTGATTTCCTTCAGGATGGATAGGTTGGATCTCCTTGCTGTCCAAGGGACTCTCTAGAATCTTCTCCAACACCACACTTCCATACATGACTACTGGAAAAACTGTAGCTTTCACTAGATGGACCTTTGTTAGTAAAGTAATGTCTTTGCTTTTTAATATGCTGGCTAGGTTGCTCATAACTTTTCTTCCAAAGAGCAAGCATTTAATTTCATGGCTCCAGTCATCATCTGCAGTGATTTTGGAGCCCCCAAAAATAAAGTCTGTCACTGTTCCCCCATCTATTTGCCATGAAGTGATGGGACCAGATGCCATGATCTTAGTTTTCTGAATGTTGAGTTTTAGGCCAACTTTTTCACCCTCCTCTTTCACTTTCATCAAGAGGCTCTTTAGTTCTTCTTCGTTTTCTGCCAGAAGGGTGATGTCATCTGCATATCTGAGGTTATTGATATTTCTCCCAGCAATCTTGATTCCAGCTTGTGCTTCATCCAGCCCAGCATTTCTCATGATGTACTCTGCATAAAAGTTAAATAAGCAGGATGACAATATACAACCTTGACGTACTCCTTTTGAGATTTGGAAGTAGTCTGTTGTTCCATGTCCAGCTCTAACTGTTGCCTCCTGAACTGTATACAGATTTCTCAACAAGCAGGTCAGTTGGTCTGGTATTCCGATCTCTTGAAGAATTTTCCACAATTTGTTGTGGACCACACAGTCAAATGCTTTGGCATAGTCAATAAAGCAGAAATAGATACTTTTATGAAATTCCTGCTTTTTCGATGATCCAGCAGATGTTGGCAATTTGACCTCTGGTTCCTCTGCCTTTTCTAAAACCACCTTGAACATCTGGAAGTTCATGGTTCAAGTACTATTAAAGCCTAACTTGGAGAATTTTGAGCCTTACTTTACTAGCGTGTAAGATGAGTGCAATTGTGCGGTAGTTTGAGCATTCTTTGGCACTACCTTTCTTTGGGATTGGAATGAAAACTGACCTTTTCCAGTCCTGTGGCCACTGCTGAGTTTTCCAAATTTGCTGGCATATTGACTGCAGTACTTTCACAGCATCATCTTTTAGGATTTGAAATAACTCAACTGGAGTTCCACCACCTCCTCTAGCTTTGTTCATAGTGATGCTTCCTAAGGCCCACTTGACTTCACATTCCAGGATGTCTGGCTCTAGGGGAGTGATCACACCATCGTGATTATCTGCGTCATGAAGATCTTTTTTATATAGTTATCAGTATTCTTGCCACTTCCTCTTAATATCTTCTGCTTCTGTTAAGTCCATACCATTTCTGTCCTTTATTGTGCCCATCTTTGCATGAAATGTTCCCTTGGTATCTCTAATTTTCTTGAAGAGATCTCTAGTCTTTCCCATTCTATTGTTTTCCTCTATTTCTTCGCATTGATCGCTGAGGAAGGCTTTCTTATCTTTCCTTGCTATTCTTTGGAACTCTGCATTCAGATGGGTGTATCTTTCCTTTTCTCCTTTTCCTTTCACTTCTCTTCTTTTCACAGCTATTTTTAAAGCCTCCTCAGACAGCCATTTTGCTTTTTTGCATTCATGGTTAGAATCAAACTCCATTCCCACCAGAGATGCTCAGAGGGCTCAAACAAACCTTGTGTGCACCAGGACCCAGAGATCCCACAGAGACTGAGACAAAACTGTGTTTGAGCGTCTCCTGTGGAGGTACAGGTCAGCAGTGAACTGCCGTAGGAGCAGGGGCTCTGGGAGCAGCAGACTAGGGTATGGCATAAGCCCTCTTGGAGGAGGTCACCATTAATCCCACCATAGAGCTGCCAGAACTTACACAGGACTAGGAAATAAACTCTTGGAGGACACAAACAGAACATTGTGTGCACCATGACCCAGGAAAAAGGAGCAGTGACCCCCACAAGAGACCAACCCAGACTTGTCTGGGAGTGTCCAGGAGTCTCCAGCAGAGGTGTGGGTTGGTGGTGGCCTGCTGCAGGGTTGGGGGCACTGAGTGTAGCAGTGCATGCATGGGGCCTTTTGAAGGAGGTCACCATTATCTTCATTACCTCCACCACAGTTTCAGTTCAGTTCAGTTCAGTTCATTTGCTCAGTTGTGTCCAACTCTTTGTTGGACCCCATGAATTACAGCACGCCAGGCCTCCCTGTCCATCACCAACTCCTGGAGTTCACTCAAACTCATGTTCATCGAGTCAGTGATGCTATCCAGTCATCTCATCCTCTGTCATCCCCTTCTCCTCCTGCCCCCAATCCCTCCCAGCATCAGGGTCTTTTCCAATGAGTCAACTCTTCACATGAGGTGGCCAAAGTATTGGAGTTTCAGCTTCAGCATCAGTCCTTCCAATGAACACCCAGGACTGATCTCCTCTAGGATGGACTGGTTGGATCTCCTTGCAGTCCAAGGGACTCTCAAGAGTCTTCTCCAACACCACAGTTCAAATTCTTCAGCATCAATTCTTCAGCGCTCAGCCTTCTTCACAGTCCAACTCTCACATCCATATGTGGCCACTGGAAAAACCAGAGCCTTGACTAGATGGACATTTGTTTGACAAAGTAATGTCTCTGCTTTTTAATATGCTGTCTAGGTTGGTCATAACTTTTCTTCCAAGGAGTAAGCATCTTTTAATTTCATGGCTGCAATCACCATCTGCAGTGATTTTGGAGCCCCGTAAAATAAAGTCTGACACTGTTTCTACTGTTTCCCCATCTATTTCCCATGAAGTGATGGGACCAGATGCCATGATCTTCGTTTTCTGAATGTTGTTTCAAGCCAACTTTTTCAGTCTCCTCTTTCACTTTCATCAAGAGGCTCTTACTTCCTTTTCATTTTCTGCCATAAGGATGGTGTCATCTGCATATCTGAGTTCACTGATATTTCTCCCAGCTTGATTCCAGCTTGTGCTTCATCTAGTCCAGCATTTTGCATGATGTACTCTGCATATAAGTTAAATAAGCAGGGTGACAATACACAGCCTTGATATACTCCTTTCCCGATTTGGAATCTGTCTGTTGTTCCATGTCCATTTCTATCTGTTGCTTCTTCACCTGCATACAGATTTCTCAGGAGGCAGACAAGGAGGTCTGGTATTTCCATCTCTTGAAGAATTCTCCACAGTCTGCTGTGATCCACACAGTTAAAGGCTTTGGCATACTCAATAAAGCAAAATTAGATATTTTTCTGGACCTGTCTTACTTTTTTGATGATCCAGCAGATGTTGGCAATTTGATCTCTGGTTCCTCTGCCTTTTCTAAATCCAGCTTGGTAATGCATTTCTGATTCATAGGAAGAAAAACTGATGTTTTGAAGCAGCAACTATTAGCAACATAGACATTAAGGCATTTTCTGAAGTCACTCTTTTCAAAGTGTGACTTGAAAAGTTCACACTTTTGAACCTGAAAATTTCACACTTGTTTCTCCTAGAAGTCACCTGTACCTGCGCAGAGTTTCCACTTCTGAATTTTTTTTCCAGCAGATACTCCAATTTCTAATTGCTGCAACAATAAGGTATGCACTGGATTTCATGGTTGATTTTAATTTAGGTTGCAGTGTAAGATCTTTTTTCCCTTCAAATTCCTTCATTTTAATTTTCAATAGTACAGAATAATACTAAGAAATGAACTTCTTGAGGGGGCTTATTGCCAAATTCTTTTTTTTAATTTATTTATTTTAATTGGAGGCTAATTACAATATTGTAGTGCATTTTGCCATACATTGACATGAATCAGCCATGGCTGTACATGTGTTCCCCATCCTGAACCCCTCTCCCTCCTCCCTCCCCATCCCATCCCTCTGGGTCATCCCAGTGCACCAGCCCCGAGCACCCTGTCTCATGCATTGAACCTGGACTGGCAATCTGTTTCACACATAATAATATACATGTTTCAATGCTAGTCTCTCAAATCATCCCACCCTGGCCTTCTCCCACAGAGTCCAAAAGACTGTTCGATACATCTGTGTCTCTTTTGCTATCTCGCATATAGGGTCATCATTACCATGTTTCTAAATTCCATATATATGCATTAGTATACTGTATTGGTGTTTTTCGTTCTGACTTACTTCACTCTGTATAATAGGCTCCAGTTTCATCCACTTCATTAGAACTGATTCAAATACATTCTTTTCAATGGCTGAGTAATTGTGTATACGTACCACAGCTTTCTTATCCATTCATCTGCCAATGGACATCTAGTTTTTTTCCATGTCCTGGCTATTGTAAACAGTGCTGTGATGAACACTGAGGTACACATGTCTCGTTCAATTCTGGCTTCCTCAGTGTGTATGCCCAGCAATGGGATTTCTGGGTCATATGGCAGTTCTATTTTCAGTTTTTTAAGGAACCTCCACACTGTTCTCCATAGTGGCTGTACTAGTTTGCATTCCCACCAACAGTGTAAGAGGGTTCCCTTTTCTCCACACCCTCTCCAGCATTTATTGCTTGTAGACTTTTGGATAGCAGCCACTCTGACTGGCGTGAAATGAGGACCTCAATTCTTTTTCTTTATCTCATGAGGTTTCGCCAGTTTAAAGAAAGTCTTCTGTTTTTCTGTCCTATAGAGCCCTGTCCCTTTCCTGAAGGGCTCAGGAAAAGTTTGATTTCATGGATTATCAGGATTTTATCTCAATGTTTGGCTGAGAGTGGTGTACTTTACAGGCTCTTATATCCTACAAAATAGGAAATAATTACAACTGTAGGTGTAAAGAATATTTTGTAACAATTGAGAATGACAAATTATCTTCTCCCTCACAGAGGAAAGAAGAAACAAAATACTAAAATGAAATTACTGAACATTCACAGAATTGTGAAAATGACTGTGGTGGGGCCATCTTGTTTCTCCTAAGTGGTCACCACTGTTCTCTTAATAAGATGGAAGAGGCAGGAGATATGCTCACAATTAGTTCAAAATGCATATCTCCTATGGGTTGATTTTGTGCCTCTAAAATTAATGTATCTGTGCCATAAACACTCATACTCATATGTGATCATATTTGGAGATAGAGTATTTACCAAGTAACCAAGTTAAAATATGTTCATTAGAATAGGTCTTAATCCAAATGAGCTATATCCATATAAAAAGGGAAAGAGCCTCTTGATGAAAGTGAAAGAGGAGAGTGAAAAAGTTGGCTTAAAGCTCAACATTCATAAAACAAAGATCATGGCATCCGGTCCCATCACTTCATGGTAAATAGATGAGGAAACAGAGGAAACAGTGGAAACAGTGGCTGACTTTACTTTTCTGAGCTCCAAAATCACTGCAGATGGTGACTAAAGCAATGAAATTAAAAGACGCTTGCTCCTTGGAAGGAAAGTTATGATCAAACTAGATAGCATATTCAAAAGCAGAGACATTACTTTGTCAAACAAATGTCCGTCTAGTCAAGGCTATGGTTTTTCCAGTAGTCATGTATGGATGTGAGATTTGGACCATAAAGAAAGCTGAGTGCTGAAGAATTGATGCTTTTGAACTGTGGTGTTGGAGAAGACTCTTGAGAGTCCCTTGGACTGCAAGGAGATCCAACCAGTCCGTCCTAAAGGAGATCAGTCCTGGGTGTTCATTGGAAGGACTGATGTTGAAGCTGAAACTCCAATACTTTGGCCACCTGATGCGAAGAGCTGACTCACTGGAAAAGACCCTGATGTTGGGAAAGATTAAGGGCGGGGGGAGAAGAGGACGACAGAGGATGAGATGATTGGATGGCATCACCAACACAATGGACATGGGTTTGGATGGACTCTGGGAGTTGGTGATGGACAGGGAGGCTTGGCGTGCTGTGATTCATGGGGTTGCAAAGAGTCGGACACAACTGAGCAACTGAAATGAACTGAGCTGAACTGGAAAAGGTAAAATCAGACACAGATACATACATATAGGGAAGAAAATGTGGGGAGATATAGGGAGATTTCAGCTATTTACAAGCCAAGGAAAGTGGCCAGGAATGGAGGCCCCCTTATGCATTCACACCTTGTGTAAGATCCAACTCAGATGAAACCTTGATTTGGACTTAGAGCCTCCACAAGTATGAGACAATAAATGAATGTGTTTAATTGACCCAATCACTAGCATTTTGTACAGGAGCTCTAGAATACTTGAAAGTGTTGAAAGCATTAGTCGCTCAGTCGTGTCTGACTCTTTGTGACTCCATGGACTGTAGCCTGCCTCACTCTTCTGTCCATGGAATTTTCCAGGCAAGAACACTGGAGTGGAATTCCATTGCCTACTTCAGGGGATTTTCTGGACCCAGGGATTGAACCTGAGTCTCCTGCATTGCAAGTGGATTCTTTACTATTTGACCATTTTCTAATACTTATATACTATTTAAATGATATTAGTTTTATAAAATGAACAATAAAGTCGATAAATAATCATACTTCTTACACTACTGTCTCCAGACCCGAACACCCCAGGAAGACTATTATTGGTTTAGTCAAGATAACCTCACTGTAGGGTGGCCCAGTAACTGTGGCTACCAGTTTGAGTCCCTCCTTGGCTGACATGGAGTCAACGTGAAATTTTTAGCTTCTCTGACTGAATGCCCTCACCATCCCTGTGATGTTAAGCTGAAAATCATGAAGGTTTTCCACTTCAAAAACAAGAGAATAAGGGCTGGAAAATAATGACATTAGATCATCTGAATGAGTTAGGGTAGAAACTTCTGATTCTAGGCAGTGTGAAATGAGTTTTTCTCCTGAATTTTTTGTTGCACTTAACTTCTATGCTGTGTTGGGGTCCTCTTTATAAGTGAATCCATAAACAATGGTAATGTTGAAAAGGTTTCTGAATGAGGTATGCCTATCCTATCAACACCATCATCCGTGAGTTGAGATTTGCAATTGTTAACACAGCCGTGAAGCCATTCCCCTTATTTTGCCTTTACAGTGAACCACAACATTGCACGGTGATTGCTCACTAGGCTCTCTTACTTCCTCAATAATCAACTGAAGTGAATAAGTACTGGTGTTACTCCCCCTTCCAGTCTTCAACATCAGACTGCTTTTCCCTTCTCCATCCTAGATTTCCTCTGTATCAGAGACCTTTGCGGTCCCAATTATCTCTTTAAAACCCAATTGTTTTGTATTTTTAATGTTTTTTTTATAACTGATATGTTCATTGAATTTCTGAATTTACAAATGTGAAAGAAACACAGCTCATTAACATATCTAATGAATTCTGTTTCTTAAAATGACTTCCTACATAATATATGTATTATATTTAGGTCTTTAGTCCATTTTGAGTTTATTTTTGTATATGCTGTTAGAGAATGTTCTCATTTTACTTTGCTATCCAAAATGTAGCTATCCAGTTACCCCAGCACCACTTACTGAAGAGATTGTCTTCTCTCCACTGTATATTCTTGTCTTTTTTATTATAGATTAATTGACCATAAGCACACAGGTTTATTTCTGGGCTCTCTCTTCTGTTCCACACGTCTGTTTTTGTGCCAGTGCTATACTGATTGGATTAATGTAGTTTTCTGATATAGTTCAAAGTCAGGGAACCTGATTCCTCCAGTTCTGATCTTCTTCCTTAAGATGGTTTTGGCGATTCAGGGTCTTTCATCTTTCCATACAAAATTTAAAATTGTCTGTTCTAGTTTTGTGGAAAATGCCCTGGTATTTTCATAGCAATTACATTGAGTATGTAGATTGCCTTGGATATAATGTTTATTTTAACAATATGAATTCTTCCAATCCATAAACAAGGTAAACCTTTCCCTCTGTTTGTATTATCTTCACTTTCTTTGATCAGGGTCTTATTTTTTCTAAGTACAGGTCTTTCACCACCTTAAGTACGTTTATTTCTAGGTGTCTTATTTCTCTCTTTTTTTATTCATTTTCTCTCACCCTAGTGGCTTTTCAGCAATAAGAGTGATTGTTTTTTGAGAAATAACCACTATAAATCATTAATCAATTCCAGTATGTGTGGTATTTGGGGGGCCTAAATAATGTTTAAGAAAACAATTTATAATTTGCAAAATGTTAAATATTTTTAGTGTCTATGTGTAAGGATTCCTATTTCTGTTTGTGTTCTGTATTTGGAGAATGGGATTCTGTCATTCTCTTCATACTGATCACTGGTTTTGATAAATTTTGGAGATAATAGCTGTTCATTTCATTCCTATGCTTTTCAGGAGCACTCTGCTGGGGAAGCCAGGACATTCTGCTCATGCCACTGTAGGTCAACCAGGAGAAGATTTTGTGTTGGAGTAAAATGTCCACCAAGTGTTCTGAGTCACTCTGATGCCTGAAAGAGCTGGAGCTCTGGAGGTCTGTCATACTCTCTCAGGAAGCTTTAACTGATTATTTCATTTTTAATTTAGGTGACTTTCACTGAGTTTGGCTGAAAGTGAAAGTGAAGTCACTCAGTCGTGTCCGACTCTTTGTGACCCCATGGACACCAGGCTCCTCCGCCCATGGGCTTTTCTAGGCAAGAGTACTGGAGTGGGTTGCCATTTCCTTCTCCATGGAATCTTCCTGACCCAGGGATTGAACCCAGGTATCCCGCCTTGTAGACAGACACTTTACCATCAGAGCCACCAGGGGAGTTTAGATGACTGGGGGTTAAACACAGGGGAGGGGCATGGCAGGAGTTGGGAGGCGGGACGTCCGGTGTCACGTGACATGGGCTGCCATAGTAACAGGCCCCCCTGCCTTGCATCCAATCAGATATGGACAGTGTCTGTGACGTCAGGGAAAGCCAGGCCTATAAATTCGACCAACGGCCTTCAACGGCCTCACTGTTCTTCTGGGCTGCGCTATGGAGAATGGTGGCTCTACCGTGTCTGCACCATCCTCTGACAGCCATGAGGAAGACGTGATCACCATAGAAACCAGCACCTCCGAAATTGAGCCCTCTGAAATGGAGATGGCGAAAGCAGAGACCTCCAAACCAGAGCCGTATGATGCGGAACCAAGAAAGGCAAAGCAGAAGATAGCTAAGGGCCGCCGTTGCCGTCGCCGCCGCTGCCGTCAGGGCAATTTCTCAAGCTTTGCTACCTATTTCCCTAGAGTGCTGAAGCAAGTACATACAGGCCTGAGTCTTTCCCGTGAGTCCGTGAACATCCTGGATTCGTTTGTGAAAGATATGTTCGAGCGGATTGCCGAAGAGGCCGGGCGCCTGGCCCACAGCAACAAGCGCTGCACCATCATGACCGAAGACATCCAGACAGCTGTGCGTCTTCTGTTGCCTGGGGAGCTCGGCAAGTATGCCACGTCCGAGGCCACCAAGTCGGTCATCAGATACCACACCTGCAGATGAACTGCCTCAGGACTGTCTGACCATTGCAAACCAGACTTAAGGGTTCTCCCCTTAGGCCCTACATTTAATCTTTAAAACATTTCTACCCCAAAGAAAACATTAAAAACCTCATTAACTTTGCTTCAATATGTGTCGGTTGTGTCATTTGTTCGATGGAAAATTGTGTCCTTTTTTCTTAACATATTGCAACTCATCACTTTCCTAAATGGTTATTTCTATTCGAGGTTTCTCAGTGATTTTAGGGATCTTTATGGTCAAAATTCTTTCCCTAAAAGTTTCATTGGCCTTTTCCATTTTCATCCTCCCATCTATATTTAGGTATCATCCAGAGATTTTTATATGGGTATAGCAACTGATAAAAAACAGTGTGGTCTTCCCAGGTGGCTCACCAGTAAAGAATCTGCCTGCAATGCAGGAGTCGCAGGAGAGGCAGGTTCCATCCCTGGGTCATAAAGATCCCCAGGAGGAGGGCATGGCAACCCTCTCCAGTATTCTTTCCTGGAGAATCCCATGGAGAGAGGACCCTGGTGGGCTACAGTCCATAGGGTCTGTGAAGAGTGGAGCACCACTGAAGCAAGGTAGCACACAGGCTCACAAAGAGCAGTGTGTGTGTGTGTGTGTGTGTGTGTGTGTGTGTGTGCGTGCGCGCGCGCACTCAGTCACTCAGTCATGTCCAACTCCTTCTGACCCCATGGACAGGAGCCCGCCAGGCTCCTATCTCTTTGAAAGTTTCCAAGCAAGAATACTGAACTGGGTTGTCATTTCCTACTCCAGGGTATCTTTCTGACCAAGGGATAGAAGCTGTGTCTCTTTTGTCTCCTGCATTGCAGATTTTTGACCACTGCACCAGCAGTAGCAGATATAAAAATCACATTTCCCCATTCTATTCTTTCAATCCCAGTTCACTTCCATGTGTAAAATAGGACTCAAACACAGTGTAAAATAAGAAAATTGTAAATTTCTGGAATCAAGCACCATATCTTCTGAAATTACCTTATCCAGATTTCTCTGATCCTATTTTTTGTTTGCAACCTAGAACATTTTGCTTTAAAAAAAAAAAAAGAAACAAAAATCCTGACTGAATTGCAAACTTGCAGGGATGATGGGATAGTCCAGTGACAGAGAATGTAGCCACAGTCTCCACAGTAGCAGCCAATGAGGGACTGGCAGCCCGTGAGCCAAAGCATTTGGCCAAACGTATGGTGGAGTGAGGAGAGATGAACAAATAACACCCTTCCTGTGACACTCAGCCTAGAGATGGAGTGGGAACTTGGGGTGATAGTTTCCCTGATGTTTTTCCATTCAAGCACCTGCTTTTAACCATGGCGATTTAAGTACAGGCATCCATTTCTTGGGGCTTCCCAGGTGGTGCTAGTGGTAAAGAACCTGCCTTCTTATGTGGGAAACGTAAGAGCCATGGATTCAGTCCCTGGAGTGGGAAGATGCCCTGGAGAAAGGCATGGCAACCCACTCCAGTATTCTTGCTGGAAAGTCTCATGGACAGAGGAGCCTAGCGGGTTACAATCCATAGGGTCTCAAAGAGTCAGACACGACTGAAGCGGCTTAGCATGCACACATCCATTTCTTGAGTCTTCCCAGGTGGTGCCGGTAGTAAAGAACCTGCCTGCAATGCAGGAGACACAGGAGACCCAGGTTCTGTCCCTAGATAGGGAAGGTTCACTGGAGGGGGGCATGGAAACCCACTCCAGTATTCTTTCCTGGATAATTCCCAGGGACAGAGGAGCCTGGTGGGCCACAGTTCATAGGGCCACGAAGAGTGGGACACAACTGAAGAGACTTAGCGCACATGCATGCACCCATTTCTTGGTGTGGGAGATGCCTCTAGCTCCTTGCATCAAAGTAAGAAGGAAGAGGATGTTCAGCAGTTAAGAGAAATGAGATGACTTCTTCTTCTACCTCAAGTATTTGGCTGCTATTGCTTATGATAGTATTTACTGAATTTAATGTCCATGTGTTTTCTTCTTGGTGCACTGACATTTTTATTTCTATAAGTATATTGCTGAATTTCAAACTAGTTGGTGATTTTCCTATTCCTTTTATTTTTGTTTGTTTGAGATATTTTTTATTTTTTTAATTAATTAATTTTTTATTGAAGGATTATTGCTTTACGGAAATTTGCTGTTTTCTGTCAAACCTCAACATGAATCAGCCTAGGGTATACATATATCCCCTCCCTTTTGGAACCCTGTCCCCATCCCACCCCTCTAGGTTGATACATAGCCCCTGTTTGAGTTTCCTGAGCCATACAGCAAATTCCCATTGGCTATTTTACATATGGTAATATAAATTTCCATGTTACTCTTTCCTTGCATCTCACCCTCTCCTCCCCTTTCCCTCTGTCCATAATTCTATTCTCCTATTTCTTTTTTAAAAGATTGATTTCAAGGTTACTACATCCTTGGAGAGAGAGAAAGTACTCTGCGATTTCAGTCCTTTTTAATTTAGAACTTAATATTTCATTATATTTTAAACCATTCATTTTGAACTTTAAGCAACAAGGATATGCTGTACAGCACAGAGAAATATACTAATTATCTAATAATAAATGTAAACAGAGTATAATATATAAAACAACTGAAGCACTATGTTGTAAACCTGAACAAATATAATATTGCAACTCATGAATATATCCATAAAAAATTTTAAAGTTAAAAAAGAATTTATCAGTACCACTGTTATTGGATGTAGAAATCTGTGAAGGATTTGACTCTCTGCAAAACAATGAGAGATAAGCTAAGAGGATCTACAAAATTCCAACCTCTTGACCCCAACTATAGTGTTTTCTTTAGGTCAGTCATGACAGAGTTTGGTAAGTTCTAAATTGTTTTCCTAGCAATTTCATTTCCCAGTTTATCCTCATTCTCCCAAAGTGTACTATGGAGTGCTTCAGAAGCAGTGTGTGTGTGCTATGCAATAGATAGAGTGAAAGTGTACTATGGAGTGCTTCAGAAGCAGTGTGTGTGTGCTATGCAATAGATAGAGTGAAAGTGTACTATGGAGTGCTTCAGGAGCAGTGTGTGTGTGCTATGCAATAGATAGAGTGAAAGTGTACTATGGAGTGCTTCAGGAGCAGTGTGTGTGTGCTATGCAATAGATAGAGTGAAAGTGTACTATGGAGTGCTTCAGGAGCAGTGTGTGTGTGCTATGCAATAGATAGAGTGAAAGTGTACTATGGAGTGCTTCAGGAGCAGTGTGTGTGTGCTATGCAATAGACAGAGTGAAAGTGTACTATGGAGTGCTTCAGGAGCAGTGTGTGTGTGCTATGCAATAGACAGAGTGAAAGTGTACTATGGAGTGCTTCAGGAGCAGTGTGTGTGTGCTATGCAATAGACAGAGTGAAAGTGTACTATGGAGTGCTTCAGAAGCAGTGTGTGTGTGCTATGCAATAGACAGAGTGAAGTGTACTATGGAGTGCTTCAGGAGCAGTGTGTGTGTGCTATGCAATAGACAGAGTGAAAGTGTACTATGGAGTGCTTCAGAAGCAGTGTGTGTGTGCTATGCAATAGATAGAGTGAAAGTGTACTATGGAGTGCTTCAGAAGCAGTGTGTGTGTGCTATGCAATAGACAGAGTGAAAGTGTACTATGGAGTGCTTCAGAAGCAGTGTGTGTGTGCTATGCAATAGATAGAGTGAAAGTGTACTATGGAGTGCTTCAGAAGCAGTGTGTGTGTGCTATGCAATAGACAGAGTGAAAGTGTACTATGGAGTGCTTCAGGAGCAGTGTGTGTGTGCTATGCAATAGACAGAGTGAAAGTGTACTATGGAGTGCTTCAGAAGCAGTGTGTGTGTGCTATGCAATAGATAGAGTGAAGGTGTACTATGGAGTGCTTCAGGAGCAGTGTGTGTGTGCTATGCAATAGACAGAGTGAAAGTGTACTATGGAGTGCTTCAGAAGCAGTGTGTGTGTGCTATGCAATAGATAGAGTGAAAGTGTACTATGGAGTGCTTCAGGAGCAGTGTGTGTGTGCTATGCAATAGACAGAGTGAAAGTGTACTATGGAGTGCTTCAGGAGCAGTGTGTGTGTGCTATGCAATAGACAGAGTGAAAGTGTACTATGGAGTGCTTCAGGAGCAGTGTGTGTGTGCTATGCAATAGATAGAGTGAAAGTGTACTATGGAGTGCTTCAGGAGCAGTGTGTGTGTGCTATGCAATAGATAGAGTGAAGGTGTACTATGGAGTGCTTCAGGAGCAGTGTGTGTGTGCTATGCAATAGACAGAGTGAAAGTGTACTATGGAGTGCTTCAGAAGCAGTGTGTGTGTGCTATGCAATAGATAGAGTGAAAGTGTACTATGGAGTGCTTCAGAAGCAGTGTGTGTGTGCTATGCAATAGATAGAGTGAAAGTGTACTATGGAGTGCTTCAGAAGCAGTGTGTGTGTGCTATGCAATAGACAGAGTGAAAGTGTACTATGGAGTGCTTCAGGAGCAGTGTGTGTGTGCTATGCAATAGACAGAGTGAAAGTGTACTATGGAGTGCTTCAGAAGCAGTGTGTGTGTGCTATGCAATAGATAGAGTGAAGGTGTACTATGGAGTGCTTCAGGAGCAGTGTGTGTGTGCTATGCAATAGACAGAGTGAAAGTGTACTATGGAGTGCTTCAGGAGCAGTGTGTGTGTGCTATGCAATAGACAGAGTGAAAGTGTACTATGGAGTGCTTCAGGAGCAGTGTGTGTGTGCTATGCAATAGATAGAGTGAAAGTGTACTATGGAGTGCTTCAGAAGCAGTGTGTGTGTGCTATGCAATAGACAGAGTGAAAGTGTACTATGGAGTGCTTCAGGAGCAGTGTGTGTGTGCTATGCAATAGATAGAGTGAAAGTGTACTATGGAGTGCTTCAGAAGCAGTGTGTGTGTGCTATGCAATAGACAGAGTGAAAGTGTACTATGGAGTGCTTCAGAAGCAGTGTGTGTGTGCTATGCAATAGACAGAGTGAAAGTGTACTATGGAGTGCTTCAGAAGCAGTGTGTGTGCTATGCAATAGACAGAGTGAAAGTGTACTATGGAGTGCTTCAGAAGCAGTGTGTGTGTGCTATGCAATAGACAGAGTGAAAGTGTACTATGGAGTGCTTCAGGAGCAGTGTGTGTGTGCTATGCAATAGACAGAGTGAAAGTGTACTATGGAGTGCTTCAGAAGCAGTGTGTGTGTGCTATGCAATAGACAGAGTGAAAGTGTACTATGGAGTGCTTCAGAAGCAGTGTGTGTGTGCTATGCAATAGATAGAGTGAAAGTGTACTATGGAGTGCTTCAGAAGCAGTGTGTGTGTGCTATGCAATAGACAGAGTGAAAGTGTACTATGGAGTGCTTCAGGAGCAGTGTGTGTGTGCTATGCAATAGACAGAGTGAAAGTGTACTATGGAGTGCTTCAGAAGCAGTGTGTGTGTGCTATGCAATAGATAGAGTGAAGGTGTACTATGGAGTGCTTCAGGAGCAGTGTGTGTGTGCTATGCAATAGACAGAGTGAAAGTGTACTATGGAGTGCTTCAGAAGCAGTGTGTGTGTGCTATGCAATAGATAGAGTGAAAGTGTACTATGGAGTGCTTCAGAAGCAGTGTGTGTGTGCTATGCAATAGACAGAGTGAAAGTGTACTATGGAGTGCTTCAGAAGCAGTGTGTGTGTGCTAGCAATAGACAGAGTGAAAGTGTACTATGGAGTGCTTCAGAAGCAGTGTGTGTGTGCTATGCAATAGACAGAGTGAAAGTGTACTATGGAGTGCTTCAGAAGCAGTGTGTGTGCTATGCAATAGACAGAGTGAAAGTGTACTATGGAGTGCTTCAGAAGCAGTGTGTGTGTGCTATGCAATAGATAGAGTGAAAGTGTACTATGGAGTGCTTCAGGAGCAGTGTGTGTGTGCTATGCAATAGATAGAGTGAAGAAACCGATACACCCATCCTCTACCTCTAGTACACTTTCCCCACATATCCCAGTTCATTTACATATTTTCCACATATCCTAGTTAATCAAACATTTAAACATATAAATGAGGACTGATACATAGTACAGAACCGGCAAAACAAAAATTTCACACACATTTCAATTTTCTAATTTCCTGTTTTTTTTAACTTTTAAAAAATTCATATAGGAGAAGAAGATGGCAGAGGAATAGGTGGACGTGGAGTACATCTCTCTCCATGGATACATCAGGAATACACCTTCAGACACAGAAGTGCATGCAGAACACCAGCTGAGAGTGGACAGGAGTCATTGACCAGCGAAAAATAATATATAGACCCACCCAAACCTTGGTAGGATGAAGGAACTAGGGGGGAAAACAGGAGTGTGAGTAGGACTGGACCTGCCCTCAGCAGGTGGGGGAACTGAAGCAGGGGTCCGATCCCCACATCAGGGCAATTGTCTGAGTCAGAGGAGAAGCATTTAAGGCTGAGAGTGAAACAGCTGATCTGTAGCAGCCGAAATGGAAGGAGAATCAGACAGTCCTTGCAACCATACATACCCAAGACGGGGATGCAGATCCCCTGGAAGGTGCAGCGGCTGGTAGCTGGAGTTTAGGGATTGTGGAGCAATCCCAAAGTGAGGGCTGCTGCAACTGTGGAGAGACTTATCAAGGGGATGTGAGGGAGGAGACTGTGGTGGGAAATGCCTGTGGAGGAAAGCCAGGCAGCCATGGAAGCTAGGCGATACTGCTGAGTCACGTTTGGGGATGGAGCCATCACCATAGCCTCTCTCTCCCCACAGTGCCAGCATTGGCAGCTGAACAATAGAGAGGCTGGCCCAGCAAGCACCTGGCGCACTGAACTACAGAGTAGGACCCCACCCAGGGTGCCCCTTTAAGTGCCTGATGTGCCAATGTAGAGTAGAACTCCAGCCAGGGGGGCCCCTATATGTGCCTGATGTGCCAAACAACAGAGAAGGTCCCCAGGCAAGGAAGCCCTCTACATGCCTGAATGGGTGGAGCTACAGAGAAAGACAGGCCAAAGAGGCCTTCTGATCGCCAGCTACAAGAGGCTCGAAAAAAGACTCTGATGGGGCCATAACTCCTGCGGTGGAGGCAGTCCGTGTCCCTGCACATTTGGTGCTGCCAGGGTCCCCGCAAGCCAAGCAGCTGTGCCAGCTTCACCCTCAACTCTCACTGGGGCAGAGCTGCCACAGGCAAAAAAAGTCTTGTGCCTCTGCATGCAGGGTCGCTTTGGTAGTGTCCTACTCTTTCCGACCCTGGAGACTGTGGCCTGCCAGGCTTCTCTGTCAGGGAGCAGGGTTCTCCAGGCAAGAATACAGGAGCATGTTGGCCAATACAGGTTTCCATGACTGTGCAGCACAGGAGCGGCCCTGAGGAGATACCCCATGTCCAAGGGCAGAGAAGCCCCAGCAAGATGGTAGGAGGGGCGAATTCACGTTTAGAATCACACTCCATCTCCACCAGAGACACTCAGAGGGCTCAAACAAACCTTGTGTGCACCAGGACCCAGAGACCCCACATAGACTGAGACAGAACTGGGTTTGAGTGTCTCCTGTGGAGGTACGGGTCAGCAATGGACTGCCGCAGGGGCAGGGGCCCTGGGTGCAGCAGACTAGGGTATGGCATAAGCCCTCTTGGAGGAGGTCACCATTAATCCCACCACAGAGCTGCCAGAACTTACACAGGACTAGGAAATAAACTCTTGGAGGACACAAACAGAACGTTGTGTGCACCATGACCCAGGAAAAAGGGGCAGTGACCCCCACAAGAGACCAACCCAGACTTGTCTGGGAGTGTCCAGAAGTCTCCAGCAGAGGTGTGGGTTGGTGGTGGCCTGCTGCAGGGTTGGGGGCACTGAGTGTAGCAGGGCATGCATGAGGCCTTTTGAAGGAGGACGCCATTATCTTCATTACCTCCACCACAGTTTCAGTTCAGTTCAGTCACTCAGTTGTGTCCAACTCTTTGTGACCCCATGAATCAGAGCATGCCAGGCCTCCCTGTCCATCACCAACTCCCGGAGTTCACTCAGACTCATGTCCATCAAGTCAGTGATGCCATCCAGCCATCTCATCCTCTGTCATCCCCTTCTCCTCCTGCCCCCAATCCCTCCCAGCATCAGAGTCTTTTCCAATGAGTCAACTCTTCACATGAGGTGGCCAAAGTATTGGAGTTTCAGCTTCAGCATCAGTCCTTCCAATGAACACCCAGGACTGATCTCCTCTAGGATGGACTGGTTGGATCTCCTTGCAGTCCAAGGGACTCTCAAGAGTCTTCTCCAACACCACAGTTCAAAAGCATCAATTCTTCAGTGCTCAGCTTTCTGCACAGTCCAACTCTCACATCCATACATGACCAGTGGAAAAACTAAAGCCTTGACTAGATGGACCTTTGTTGGCAGGGTAATATCTCTGCTTTTGAATATGCTATCTAGGTTGGTCATAACTTTCCTTCCAAGGAGTAAGCATCTTTTAATTTCATGGCTGCAATCACCATCTGCAGTAATTTTGGAGCCCCCCAAAATAAAAGTCTGCTACTGTTTCCACTGTTTCCCCGTCTATTTCCCATGAAATGATGGGACCAAATGCCATAAATAACAGGGAGGGAACACAGCTCCACCCATCAACAGAAAATTGGATTAAAGATTTACTGAGCATGGCTCCTCCCATCAGAACAAGACCCAGTTTCCCCCTCAGTCAGTCTCTCCCATCAGGAAGCTTCCATAAGTCTCTTATCCTTCTCCATCAGAGGGCAGACAGACTGAAAACCACAATCACAGGAAACTAACCAATCTGATCAAATGGACCACAGCCTTGTCTAACTCAATGAAACTATGAGCCATGCTGTGTAGGACCATCCAAGACGGGCAGGTCATGGTGGAGAGTTCTGACAAAATGTGACCCACTGGAGAATGGAATAGCAAACCACTTCAGTATTCTTGCCTTGAGAACCCCATGAACAGTATGAAAAGGCAAAAAGATAGGACACTGAAAGATGAACTCCCCAGGTCAGTAGGTGCCCAATATGCACTGGAGATCAGTGGAGAAATAACTCCAGAAAGAATGAAGGGATGGAGCCAGAGCAAAAACAACACCCAGTTGTGGATGTGACTGGTGATAGACGCAAGGTCCAATGCTGTAAAGAGCAATATCACATAGGAACCTGAAATGTTAGGTCCATGAATCAAGGCAAATTGGAAGTGGTCAAACAGGAGATGGCAAGAGTGAACATAGACATTTTAGGAATCAGCAAACTAAGATGGACTGGAATGGGTGAATTTAACTCAGATGACCATTATATCTACTACTGTGGGCAGGAATCCCTTAGAAGAAATGGAGTAGCCCTCATAGTTAACAAAAGAGTCCGAAATGCAGTACTTGAAAGCAGTCTCAAAAACAACAGAATGATCTCTGTTTGTTTCCAAGGCAAACCATTCATGGTAATCCAAGTCTATGCCCTGACCAGTAATGCTGAAGAAACTAACACCCAAAAAAGATATCCTTTTCATTATAGGGGACTGAAATGCAAAAGTAGGAAGTCAAGAGACACCTGGAGTAACAGGCAAATTTGGCACTGGAGTACAGAATGAAGCAGGGCAAAGGCTAATAGAGTTTTGCCAAGAGAATGCACTGGTCATAGCAAACACCCTCTTCCAACAACACAAGAGAAGACATGGACATCACCAGATGGTCAATACCGCAATCAGATTATTATATTCTTTGCAGCCAAAGATGGAGAAGCTCTATACAGTCAACAAAAACAAGACCGGGAGCTGACTGTGGCTCAGATCATGAACTTCTTATTGCCAAATTCAGACTTGAAGAAAGTAGGGAAAACCAGTAGACCATTCAGGTATGACCTATATCAAATCCCTTACGATTATACAGGGTATGATCAGGCTTCATTTATTCCATTTATCTCTAGTGACATTAGCTTAAAGGACAGGAGAGGCAAAAGCCAAGGGGAAAAGAATGACTGGGGCGAGAAATGTAGCAGAGACTTGTGATCGTTCTGCATTATCATGGTGATCAGAAAATTAGTTTTCATTGTTAAGACATTTGCCTTCCCCTATATAGGTTCCAGACACAAATTGTGATTCTGCATCATCAATTTCTTTTTCAGGAAAGTCAACAGCCCTTTCCCTGAACTGAGAGCAACTCTGGCTGAACATGGAGATCCAAAAATCCACTCTGGCCTGGACTGGACCAGGTGTGAGCCAACAGGGTCAGATAAGAGAGGAAAACTGGGTCCCCAGAGCCCCACTACCTAGAATTCTGGTTTCCCAACCAGCTGAACCCTCTTCCTCCCCTACCGCCCCCCGCCCCACCCAGGCCCGAGGAAACAGCACTGGTGATTGATGCATCCACAGGCAGCCCACAGGGCCAGATTCTTCTCTATGTCACCATGGGGCTGCCAATTTGTCTGCTAATCTTTGTTTTTTCTGAGAATCATTTTCCTCTTCCTGGAATCAGATCCAATGTTTAGGGTAATGGAGCAGCAGACTTGAACCCTCAGAGAAGATTTGGTCTCTGTGCCTCTTTTCATCCCCACTGCCCTGACCGTAGATTGAGTCATCTGAAGAGTCAGTCACCTGTATTATTGCAGTGCTTGCTGCCATGCTCAGGCACTCAGTCATGTCCAACTCTTTGCGACCCCATGGACTGTAGCCTGCCAGGCTCCTCTGTCCAAGTTAATTTTCTAAAATGTGTTTCTAATCATGTCACTCTTACTGTTTTTAAAAGATCTTTGAGTAACCCAATTACATGGACTATTATTGAATAAATAAATTTGCTCTGTTAGTATCAAATTCCCCATTATCCTTATTTCCTGTCTTTATAGCCTTCACCACGATTTCAACCTATCTTACTTATGTGTTTTCTTACTTATTGTCTGTCTCCCTCTTCCATTGGAATGAAGTTTCCATTTGATCAATGTTCTTATCTGTCTGTCCCCAAAACAGTGGCTGACACATGTTAGATAATAAATATTGACTGAATGAAGGACTCAATAAATCAAATTCTGTTAGCCACAGTTAATTCTTTTTTTCGTAAATGAACTTTATTTACTTTAACGATTACAAATGTACTACATGCTTACTGTAGAGAATCTGGAAAGTACAGAGAAGTAAAAAGAAGAACATTAGAACACCCATAATCCCACCACATTAAGGCAAACACTGCTCACATTATGTTCTATCTATGCCTGTTTAAAGACCAAGATCTTTATCAAGAGTGCTGGCCACAAAGCACAATAGCCAAGGGGAGTGAGGGCAATTAACAACTGAGGAGGTCACCCAAAGGTCAGAGCTAGAAATTTCACACTGAGGGACAAGACAATGGCCACTGACAATAGATCAAGACTTCAAAAGTTGAAACAGAAGAACAAGTTGGGTTACGGTAAGAATGTAGTGAGATGATGCTTGTCAAGAGTTTAGCCCACTACCTGTCACATAGTACATAAACAATAAACATTAGCTATTACTAAGATTATTACTATGGGTCAAAACAAATGGTTCAGGATGGAGACTATAAACAGGACAAGGGCCTTGGAGACCAAATTTAAGTGCTGTGAGTTGGGGCATATAGGGACAAGTATACTGGATGAAAAGGATGGTATTGGAGTGGGCATCACTCTCCTTATGGGCTCCCTTGCCAGGTGAAATGGGACCAGGGCTTCCTCAAGTTTGCCTGATGACATGTGGCAAGACACTCTAAGGTGTTTTTGAGGTAGGACATAGTTTCTCCTGCCTAGACTTCTCCCTGGACCAAGAACTAGCACTGTCCTTGTTGGTAATGGGAGTTCGGAACTTCATACACTGAACATTCTTGAAGTCCACGTTCTGATTGTTGGGGCAGGTTAAAGGCATGTGGGGTGAAAGAGAAGGTCAAGTCAACCAAGTGGGGGATAGGGTGGGATGCACCTGGAGAGGGTGCTGCAGGGGGAAAGGCCACAAGTTTTAATGATGTAATTGCATGAAATGAATCTAGGAACCAGTCCTCAAGTTAGCAGCCAACTTGGATATCACAGGAAAAGAGTCCAGGTAGCATTACTTGTTAGTGGGGGCCTTCTGATGGCCTGTGCTCTTTCGAAGGTGGTCGTGCAGACCCTCTTGAGGGTCTTCATGCTCTTTCAGGTAGTAACAGCGTTTGGGAACATGCTGGTGCTGGGAGTGAGAAAAAAAACAAAAACAGCAAATGTAAGAGCCATGCTTACTATAACAAGTGGGGTTCTACCTGGATAATTTCAATCACTTAGCATGTCAAGGAACTTGGCCAATGTACCTTATTTGTATAAAAAGTGTGACCAAGGACTAAACTGGTCAAATTCCCTAGTGACCTGGGTCTACAACACATGTAGCTGTAGGTGGGACCCAGCCTCCAAAACATGACCTCTCTTTTAGAACTGGACCTGGAATCAGTAGTAGCGAATTGGGACTGAGCCCACCCAGTTCCCTCAGAAGATTTAGACCTTTAATCACCCCCACGCCCTGAGTATCTTGGGTGGGGCAAGCTCCACAAAGTTAATGGAGTTTGGGTTAATATGCCCAAAATAAGGGCCTAATCAGGCCCGCTGATGAAATCCCAGGTTGGGGTTTATGGTCTAGGAGCTCAATGCCTCTCCCAGCCTCTTCCTTAGTCTACACAAAGGAGCAGAATGCCTTCAATTTTCTATTCAGAAACCTTGAGTGTATTTCCCCATCATTACCTCCTCGGTCTGCTGCTGGGGGTTCAGTTCATTCTCCATTGCCTCCTCGCTATTCCGCTTACAGGGTGATGTCAGAACCTGGCTGGAGCTGCCTCGGGAATTCTTCTCTCCGGCCAGCTGGCACTCGGTATAGAGAGACCTATCTATCAGCTCCTTTAGGCTGCCAGCCACCTTCAGGAAGATCCGGCCCATTTTGGTGGCAATAGCTTCAGAGAGCCCTTCCAGGAACCTGGTCCGCAGAATGGCATCGGACCAAGACAAATGTCGGGCCAGCAGAAGGAAGTCAGTGGCATACTGCCTGACCGACTTCTGGCCCTGCTTGGGATGGCAGAGAACCGCACTGAGGATGTCAATTTCAGACAGGGAGTCATATAAGCCCTGAGATCTTCTCAGGAAAGATTTATCTTCACGGGTGAGGGGGTTTCCTACCTCCATCTGCAAGATGGACCACCTCTCTGCTGCCCCCAGATGAAGAGACACCAGAAAAGCCATTTTCTCTGAATCATTCAAAAATCCCTTCATTTGCTTCTCCTCATCAATCTCCACCTCCTCTTCCACAGGGCGTGAACCCCGGGCTGCTTCTTGTTCTTCTAAGAGGTAACAGAGTGCTGGGGTCAGCATGCCAAAAGATGGGACTTCCTCTGATGGTGGCTTTACTGTTTTGGGGGGGGTGGTCGTCACGTGTGGTGTGGACTTTGATCCAGAGGCTGTGACATTGATGCGAGGGGCAGATGTTTCCCCAGAGTCTGTGGCTTTGATTCCCAGGGTGGACATCATTCCAGGGGCTGGGGCTGCCATCTGGGATGCAGACATGGCTGCTGGGACTGTGGCCCTCATTAGTGGCATGGACATCCCCCCAGAGGATATGGGTCTCAGAAGTGGCATGGACATCATTCCAGAAGCTGAGGCTCTCATAAGTGGTGTGGATGTGGCTCCGGAAGCTGAGGCTCTCATAAGTGGTGTGGATGTGGCTCCAGAAGCTGAGGCTCTCATAAGTGGTGTGGATGTGGCTCCAGAAGCCGAGGCTCTCATTGGCGGTGTGGACATCTTTCCTGAGGTTGCGTATGTCGTTTGTGGCAAGGACGTTGATCCAGAACTCACAACTCTTGTTTGCAGTGTGGACATTGCCCCAGATGACAGGCTTTTCATTAGTGGCATGGATGTCTCTCCAGAAGCCATGGCAGACATCAGTGGCATGGGTGTTACTCCAGAGGCCACGGCTCTTATGAATGGCTTGGACATCCCTCCCGAGGCCATGGCTGTGGTTTGTGCAGTGGCCATCTTTCCAGAGGCTGGAGCTCTCATGAACTCTGTGGACACATCTTCAGAGACTGAGGGTCTCCTCGGGGGTGTGCACATAATTCCAGAGACTGGAGCCCTTAATAATGGCGGGGACATCACTGCCAAGCTGGGGGCTCGCATGGATAGCATGCACACCTCTGCAGATGCTGCTGTGGGCATCTGTGGTGCAGATGTTGCTCCAGAGGCTGGGGCCCTCAACAATGGCATGGACACCCCTCCAGAGGCCACGGCTGTCATTTGAGGCATGGACATCACTCCAGAGGCCGTGGATCTCATGAGTGGTGTGGACATCGGCCCAGAGATTGGAGCCCTCATTTGTGGCATGGACATCATGCCAGAGGCTGTGGCTGTTCTCTGCGGAGTAGACATTGCTCCATAAGCTGGGGCTCTCAAAGGGGTGGTGGCTATCTCCCCAGAAGTTGGGGGTCTTGTTAGTGCTGAGGACATTTCTCCAGAGGGTGAAGCTCTTGTGAGAAGTGTGGATGCCTCTCCAGGGTTTGAGGCTCTCATCAGGGGTGTGGATGCTGCCCCAAAGCTTGGGGCTCTAATTTTTGGTGTGGACATCACTTCAGAGGCTGGGGCTCGCATCTGCAGTGTGGACATCCCTCCAGAGGTCATGAATCTTTTGAATGACATGGACATCCCCCCAAAGTCTTGAGTGCCTACTGGCTGACTTGGCATCTTTCCAGAGACTGTGGATCTCATTAGCACTGTGGGCATGGTTCCAGGGCCCGGGGCTCTCGTTAGGGGCATGGACATGCTTCCAGAGGCTGCGGCTGTCATTTGTGGTGTGGACACGTCTCCAGAGGCTGGGGCTCTCATTAGTGGTGTGGACATCCCGGCAGAGGCAGCGTCTGTCATCTGTGGCATGGACATGGCTCCAGAAACTATGTCTCTCATTAGCATTGTGGAGATCTCTCCAGAAGCTGCGGTTGTCATTTGCTGCATGAACATTGCTTCTGAGGCTTTGGATGTTGTTAGTGGCTTGGATAATGCTCCTGAGGCTGTAGCTTTCATCGGTGGCACGGACATCACTCCCGGGGCTGTGTCTCTCATCAATAGTGAGGACGTGGATCCAGAGGCTTTGGCTGTCATCTGTGGGGTGGACATGGCTCCAGAGGCTCTCATTTGTGGTCCAGCTGTCACTCTCGAGGCTGTGGCTCTCCTTTGTGACCTAGATGTTGCTCCAGAGACAGGCGCTTTTATTTGCAGTGTGGATACTGACCCAGAGGCTGGGGTGGTCATTTGTAGCATAGATACTGTTTCAGAGATGGGGGCTGTGCTGGGTGGGATGGACATTGCCCCCAAGGCTGGAGCTCTCATTCTTGGTCTGGACTTTGCCCCACTGGCTGGGACTTTCATAAAGCCCGTGGATGTGGTTCCAGAAATTTGAGCCGTTGTTAAGTGTGTGGACATTCCTCTAGAGGTTGCAGTTGGCACTGGCTCTGCGGACATGGTTCCAGAGGTTGTGGCTGTCATCAGTGGGGTGGACAGTGCTGCAGAGTCTGGGACTGTCTTTAGCAGTGTGGACATATTGCCAGAGGCTGGGGTTCTCATTTGCAGTGTCGACCTTGCTCCAGAATCTGAGGCTCTTGCTGACGATGCAGACATCTCCCCGGGGGCTGTTGCTCTCGTTGGTGGAGTAGACACAATCTGAGAATCTAGACTTTGTGTTAACTGTGAGGACATAGCTCCAGAGCTTTGGGCTGGCATCAGCTGGGTGGGCATCCCTCCAGAGGTCAGAGCCATCATTAGCTGTGGGGACACTGCCTCAGCATCTGGGGCTGGCTTTGACAAGGTGGGCATTTCTCCAGCTTCGGGGACTGACATCAGCGGTGAGGATATGGCTCCGGAGCCTGGAGCTGTCATTAGTGGTAAAGACTCTACTCCAGAGTTTGGGCCTGACATTAGCTGGGTGGACATTTCCCCAGAATCTTGGGTGCTCGTTAGTTGGGTGGACATTGCTTCAGAAGTTAGGGCTGACATTATCAGTGAGGAGATCGCTTCAGAGTCTGTGTCTGACATGAGCAGTGAAGAGATCTCTCCAGAGACCAGGGCAGTCATTAGCACTTTGGACATTGCTTCAGTGTCTTCATCTGTAATTTGCAATGGTGACATTCCTTCAAAGCTTGGAGCCGGCATTGGCTGTGTGGACATCTCTCCAGGGTTAATATCTGGCATTAGCAGAGGGGAGAGCTCTCCAGAATCTGGGGCTAGCATCAATGGTGTGGCCATTGCTTCAGAGGATGAGGCTGACATTGCCAGTGGTGATATATCTTCAGAATCTGGTGTTGCCGTTAGTGCTGTGGACATTGTTCCAAAGTCAGGAATCGTCATCAGCCCTGGGGACATTAATCCATACTCTGAAGTGGACAGCAATGGAGACAATGTTCCAGAATCTGAGGCTGGCATTAGCAATGGGGACAGCATCCCAGAGTCTGAGGTTGGCATTAACAATGGGGACAGAGCCTCTGAATCCGAAGTTGGCATTAACAATGGGGACAGTGCCCCAGAGTCTGACAAGAGCGGTGAGGACACAGCTCCAGAGTTTGCTGTTCCCATTAGAGGTGCAGCCATGGTGTCAAAGGCTGGGGATGTCATCAGCTGTGTGGACATCCCTCCAGGGTCTGATGCTGAAGTTGAGACCATAGGCTGGACACTAGAAGGCAGAATTTGGCCCTCTGCTCTGCTTTCTAGCATTGGTCCAGAAAAGGTCGTCTCCCTATTTAGGGTGTCGTCATTTTCCTCCCTCGGCACATTGCTGAACTGCAGTGAATTTAAGGGTATTGATGTATCGGCCATGGCCAAAGGACAGTGTGTAGAGAACCTCTAAAACAATTATATCAGGGGTCCTGCTGAAGCCCAAGTGGCAAGAAAATCTGTAAACAGGAAACAAGTTTAGCAGTCAAAAGGCAATATCAAAAAGATGAGGAAATAGACAATGATTCGTGATGGAGACCTCTTATGTGTTTGCTGGCTCTGTGGCATCAGAGATGGGCCTCTCAGGTTAAGGAAGCTGTATGGCATTAAACAAATTCAAAGCTGGAGCAACTCTCCTTTCCACCTCTATCTTTTTCAAACCAACCGGCTCAGTCACACAGCACACACTCAGTTTATAAAAGCTATCAGCACTGGCAACTTCAGCAGCCCAGAGCCTGGGAGGTCCTGGTTGAAATGAAACAGCAGCACCACCTTCTGGAAAATTGTGAGAAGTGCAGGTTCCTGAGCCATGCTCTCCCACCACAGCACTAGCAAGCCAGCCAAGGGCCTGGATGAGAACACCCTTCACCCCAGGATAACAATTAGTTCCTAGTGCTCACTGAGTCCTGCTAGGGCTTTAATTCCCATTTTACTACTCTAATGGACCTAAATGTCTTCCTCAGGAAAAGGAAGGCATTTAACTGATCAATGAGAGTAGCATTGCACAAACTGAAATTCCTGTTTATTAACATTTTGATTTTTAATAACAAAAATTACCACTACTACTACCACCTAGTGCTCACCTAGTGTGTTCAAGGCAGTACACTTTAGCGTCTGCAGTGTACCAGGATGTATAAGCATTACACATTGGAATCTTACAATAATAGTATTATTCCCATTTTACCAGTGTGCTCAGATTAGTTGGGGATGGGGTTAGAATAAGACCACTGAAACACTAGGAACTGTTTGTCTTTGACTATCACTTACTCATTGGGGTTGCCTAGCCTTTGGCATTCCTAAGGCTACATTCAGTTATCTCTCTGATGTCCTAGATCATGGTTCACTTGAAGCTCAGTCTATAGGAAGTACCAACTTCAAGCTTCTCTGACAACTGGGTAAGAGTGAGTGGATAAGCCCAGAGCCTCACCCCTCTGGCCCACTCCCATAAGCAGCCTCCAATGAGGATTCTTGGCACAGAACTTGGAAACTAACACACACATTACACAATGTTGACATGTCCCCTCAGCCTGCTCATGCCCCCAGTGGAACACTTGCTCATTTGGGACAATGTCATAAAACTCATCAATCTGGTGCAGCATGCCTCCGTAATAATATTCAGAATGCTAGCAACAGAAGTGCCAAATGCTCAACATTTCTTGAGCATATGATGACTGGCAAGTATCCGACTGGGCACTTTACATGCACTGTCTTACTTGGTCACCACAGCAACACTGAGAGATTTTGGTCTTCCTCAGTGACGGTCATCCTCAAAATCCTCATCTTACAAAGGAGAAAACTAAGGTCCAGAGAGGCTTCATAATTTGCCTGCAGTCACTTGGATTCCTAGGCCCACCCAGCTCCAGAGACCCCTACTCTTCTCTGCTGTGCTATAATGACCCACCCTATCTGAAATTCTGGCCTCATGCTAGGACCATGGTTACTCTAATAATTGGTGCAATGGGAAAGACGGGTCAAAAGCGCAGCTGTAGATAACCACCCCCACCTACCATATCTTCAGAAAAATCCCTGAACATGCCAGTTTCCCACCAGGCAAAACCCGGAAAGATCTTACCTTGCCAGTCAGGGAGAAGAGAGGGAGTATGTCCTTTGCGCCCCTAGTTGTTTTGGTCTGGCCAATTCACTTATGCCCCATGCCCAGCCAGTTCATTAAAGTAAGACCCAGTACCAGCAGCTGTTCTCTGCAATCTCCCTTAGCTAGCCCCTGCCACGCCCCCCTCCTGCCCGCCAGCCAGCCAGCCTGCCCACCCGCCCACCCGCCCCACTGCTCCTGACTTGCTAGTGCTTGCTCTGTCTCTCTGGTCCCAGATTCCTGCCTCTATATAGGCTCTGACATTTGCCTCTGGCCGCATTTCACTTGACAGCCCTCCAGAAGCTCCGCTTTAGCACTTGGCCTATGCAACTCCACCCTTCTTCCCCTAGCCCCCAGTAGCTGCACCAGGCCACTCTGCCCACCTCTGGCCATCCCAAAGAAAGAGGAGTCACACAAGTAAAGAGATGAGACCGAAAGGGTCTTGGCTCAGGAAATGAGACGTTCTCTCTGTGGCTGAGCGGACACCAGGGTCATGGGAGCCAGGCGCTACCACCAGTGGGCCGTGGAAGAGCAGGCAGGGGATAGAGGGAACAGGGCTGAAGGCTGAGTGGAGCAGTGGAGAAGAGTGGGTTCAGGTGCAGGGTTTGGAAGGATGGGCCACGGGGCTTAAGAGAGCCCAGCAATAGTGACAACTAAAAAGCCAACTGGCCCTAGTGTCAGAGACTTGGAGGGAAATCTGGCAACCAGCTACCCCGCCATAGGGTTAGAATTCAACGATGAGGCTCCACAGCATCCAGACAGCTGGCAAGAAAAGCATGCCAATCTTAAGCGTGCCAGGTGAGAACTTGCTCATAGAAGCAGGACTTCAGCCTTCTTTCTAGAACTAGGGCACAAGATCAGGGTAGAATTAACAAAAAGGTTTGCCAGAGCCTTCTGAATCAGGAGCCCTCCAACCCTTATACTAAGGGCAGAAATGGTCCCTGAGCCCCGAATATGGCAAAGCCTTTAGGTGAAGTTGAAGTACCCCAGGGACTCAGAATCTAGGGGCTGGGGGGAGACATTCAACTCGTTATAAACCTCCCCATGCTCCAACAACCAAAGATAATTATCACCCAACAATACGTGGGCACTCAGGCTAAGCACTACACTTGTTTTATACCCTTCACACCTCGTGGCCATTCCCATTTATTTTATGCTTTAGAAGTTTTTTCCTTCATTTTCTTTTTTTTCAATTTTATTTTTTATTGAAATACAATTGATTTATAATGTTATGTTAATTTCAGGTGTTCAGCAGTGATTCAGTTTTATCATATATATGTGCGTGTGTATAATATATTCTTTTACAAATGGTGAGAGGTGCTTGGAGAAATTGTAACCAATATCATAGACCCAGCACATGGTAAAGCCCTCATATAAGCCCAAGTTAGTCTGATTCCAGAATCAGACTAATTTCCTCTCTTGGTAAACAGACAAATGATAAGAAACACTCCCCAAGTACCACCATGCTCTTCCTACCCCCCACTAATGGCTGAATCATCATCGTGATAATAATAGTAATAATAATAATACCAACTGACTTGGAACTCTTGCTACATGCGAAGAACTACACTGAGGGTTTTACATGCATTCTCTCATTTGATCCCAACATCTATCCTGTAAGCTAGGTGTTTTTAATTCTCAGTTTACAGATAAGAAAACTGAGTCTTGACGAAGTGAACTGACATGACCAAAACCATACAGCTCCGTTTGACTCCAGAACTCACTGTAGTATACTACTCAAAGAGAAAACTTCCAGTCACTCTCTCCCTACCCTAAACCAAAAAGTATTCACAGGGAACCCAACAGCAACAATTATTATTATTATTATACTTAATAATAACAGCTAACGTTTACTGTGCCAGGCACTGTGCCAGGCACTGTGCTAAGCACTATACATGCAAAATTTCATTTGCTGCTCACAGCAGCCCTATGAGGTAGGTATTATCACTCTCATTTTCAGATGAGGCACAGAGATTAGTTAGCTTTCCCAAAGTCACATGGCTAGAAAGCACTGTTGTTTATGATCATAAAAACTTGGAAATTACCTAAATGCCAGTGTTAGAACCCAATCCACTGAATGATTAAACAAATCATTGTACATCTGCAGTGTCCAGTGAAAATGATTATCTGATTTTTATAAAATAAATATGTATACAGTTTGGAAAGATGTATACCAAAACGTTAACAGTGCTGAGTGACTGGATTAAAGAGAATTTTAACTTTTGTTTTTCTTAGCTGTATTCTCTCATCTGTCCATATAAATACTATTGTGTTAGAAGAAAAAAATATTTTTCTTTCTTTTAAAAGGTATGTTCCTCTACAGTTCTATCTCTAACCCTCTCCTCTCCTCTCTCTAAGGGCCCCAAACATCTCCCCACCCAAGTAACCTTTCTCCTCCAATAGGCTTAATTCCTGTATCACTGAGGTCCTTGGTCAGTAGTGACCTCTGAAAACTGTCTCTAATGGCTTACTTTTATTTTTTATTATTACTTTTTAAAAATCTAATTTCTTATTTTTCTACTTTTATTTATGCCTAAGAATTACACAAGTAATCTAGGAATATATTCTCAGGATAAAAACTTGAAATCCTACCTACAGATAAAGCCAGTACAGATAAAGCCAGTCCTGCACCTACCCCACCCCACCCCATCCCCTCAAGTTCCATTCCTCTGTCTGTTCACAGTTGGGTGTGTCTCCTTCCAAACTTTTTCTAGCTGCAATGGCATTTGGAGTTCATATCATGCAATTGCTTGCAAAACCCAGGGTGTGCAAAGAGCTCCTGTTAGAAAACCACTCTGACTCTGGACACTCAAGGAGTTCAAGTTCTGGTTCATTGTGACCATTAATCATCAGCCGTCTTCTAAGGTGGCTACCTAGCAAGACTGCTTGCAGGCTCAGGCCATTTGGGTCCCAGATTTTCATTTTGTTCGTGCTGGTGTCTCTATAGACACAGAGAGGGGAGGCCTACTAAGGAAGGAAAAGCCCAGAAACTGCTGCTTAGCATCTCAGATCTCTCACGTCTGGCCCAGTCTACACTGATCAATACAGCTAGTAGGAAGTGTCACACACCTGCTGCCTCACAAAAGTTAATTGAGTTTGGGTTAGCTGCTCAGGGAAATAAGAATAAACAAGAGACAGTTCAATATGTCAACAAATAGCTCTCCAGCTCTCGAAAATAAACCTTTCCTGAGATTCTGCATGATAGCCTCTCCACTCCCCTCCCCTTCACCCCGGCACTAGCAAGCAAGCATCAAGATAACAGAAAAGAGACAACCTCAGGGTAGAGAAAGACCTGATCTACTTGAGGGTCTGCCGCCTCCCTCACCCCATTGTTCACCCCACTTCTCCAATAGCCCTGATGCTTAAAATGCCCAGCTGGCTCTTTATAAATCAAAGGGGCAAAGAGCTTGCATTCACAGAATCCTCACTCTGCCAGGCACTGGGTTAAGCTCTTTACATATATCACATTATTTATCACACAACGAACCAATGAAGTGGGTTTTTTTACCCTCATTTTATAAATCAGCTTAAAAAAAAAAAAACCAAGTGGAGAGAAAATAAAATCAAGTAACTCACCTGGGCTCCCACAGCCAAGAGTGGGTGAAGCTGGGCTTGTCACTCGCGACTGTCTGACTCAGCTGGTGCTCTTAACTCAAAGGAGAGTCACACACTGTCTTCGAGTCTCTGAAGGGCTGTCATATGGAAGAGAGGGTAGGTGTGTTCTGGGTAGCTCCAAAGAGAAGGATTTGACTGTTAGTTGGGAATTACACTTTCATTGGATGCTGCAAATTCCCCAAACAACATGTATATGCATGTCCAACTCTATAGGGAAAAAAACATTATAAGAAGAGCAAACGGAACTGCCTTGCATTAGCTGCTGTCCTGTGCAATCAGAGAGAACAGGAGGGATATCAAAGGACTGCACATGGGCAGCATCCCAATTTTCTTAAAGAAGGAAACTACAGACCAGTATACTGTAAACTCCAGAGCTGTAAGCTTGATGTCAATTCTTGGAGAGATTCTGCCGCAGATTATGAAGCAGGTAATTTATAAGCACTTAGAATGGAAGTGGTGATAGAAGGTACCTAGAGGTTCTAGCAGAACTGAAACCAATTAAACCAGGTTCCCAAGACTGGCAGCTATCACAAACCAAAAATCTAGGGAGACTGACAGTAGGTTGCCAGGTTTTTATTTCTCCAAGTAAAGGAACAAGCAAGACAAAACAACCTCAAATTATCATTTCCTAGAAAGGGTTTTCTTTAAACACAAAAAGAGAAGCAAACAATCTCAGAATAAAGGACAGTTCTTTCAATGAAATAGGTTTTGCTTTACAAAACACTGGCTACATCGTCCTCAGGCTTTCTCACTGCACCCGAGGACTGCAATAATTTTCCTAGAGGATGGGCACTTATCCAAGGACCTTCTTTAGGGAATCCCTCACAGCAAAAATATCAACAAAGATAAGATCAGATACCTGTAAGACAGGAAATATTTCTGGCCAGAACTAGGAAGAACAGAGTTTGACCTTAGCCTAAGTGAGGATATTAACATACATAAATAAAGTGTCCACATAAAGGAGCATGAGAGAAATAGAACTTGCCAAGTGCAAATTCAAGCCCTGCTGGGCAGGACTTGGCCAGTGCATTTGACTTTTGCCATCCCTTGGACCACCCGACTGTCGTGTAGGAATATTTGCCTGATGCCATTAAGCATTTGGCTCACAAACCAGCTTCTGACTTGAGACACTCCAAGCAGCCTTCAGACTATCTCTTGTCTCTCCAGGGAGAGTTCCTAAAGGCAAATGAATTCTCAATTGGCTCAATACTATAGCCAGACTGGGGTTCTACAACAATCTAGAAAGCAGCTTCTAGCCTTGGTCCCATCCTGTTCAACCCTTTCATCAATGGTGTGAAGAAGAGCACAGATGGATCTTTTACACAAGTATTCTAGTGCTGCGGAGAATCTCTATGTTTGGGCTAGGAAGTAGATTTACATTTTTAAATCCCATGATTTATAATCTATGTCTCTGCCTTTGGGCATTTTCTCTCCTGTTCTTCGCTGCCAATACAGGAAGTCTCTGCAATGTATGCTCTTCGTGGAAAATGCTTAGTGACGGTATGGCTGCTATGAGCTCTGCCTGCGAAGAACAGGTAGGTTTTTCTCTGCAAAGTGCTGAGCCTTCATCTTAGGCCTGACATCTTTCCTCAGGTAACTGGTGTCAGTGGATACTTCTGGAATTAGAAGAGAGGACAGACTGATGTCCTCATATTCGTAGAATCGGCCCCATTTCCAAAAGAGTGTCAATGGGACTTTGACCTTATCTGTTGACCTTGACCTTATTTCTGAAGGTGAAGGCAGAGCAGTTTACAGTACCTGCCATACTCCCTCAAACTGCATTTCTCTAAGTGTGGTTGGGAAGCCCTTTGCATCAGCCATTCCTCTGTGAGGACTGTTAAAATGCAGATGCAGAGTTGGGAGGTGGGGCTCCACATTCAGAGAGTCAGACTCAGTAGGTCCGGAGTGAGGCTGAGGAATCTGCATTTTGACCCAAGTGATTCTGAAACCCTCTAGAGTTTAAGAACAGCTGGCTTAGGGGTCTGGACACCCTGGATATTATTTTTAATTAATTTATTTATTTATTTTAATTGGAGGATAATTGTTTCACAATATTGTGATGGTTTCTGCCATACATCAATATGAATCAGCCACAGGTATACATGTATCCCCTCCATCCTGAATTTAATATCAGATAAACCAGGATTCCAACTCCCAGCACTGGCCTGTTATCTTTTCTGTAAAACAGGGATAATAATGGTACCTACCTCACAGGATCTTTGAATATTTTAAACACAAAACGTGTGTCAAATGTCTGGCACCTAGTTGAAGCTCAGTCATCTCTCCTGGGCCTGCTTATTTGTGAGCCCTGCTGCCTGTATTCTGCCCCTGTTGCCAACTGCTCACTCTTTCTAGGTCTGGTATTCAAGCTCTCCAAGCCAGAGACTCTCATTGGTCCAAATTTAGTCACCACTGTGCTTGTTGGGCAAAGTTCTCATCCCACGTTCCCTCCTAGGCAACTTGCCAGCCTATAGAGTGACTGCTCTTGGATCAGATGCCCTCTCCTGGCTCAGTCGGCTATTGGCAGGGGGAAGCAGGGTCACGTGGGTACCAAACATAGCCACCTATTCATAAGAAACTGCTTCTTCCCTCAGCTAGGGTCTGCGGATGGAAACTCTTTAGAAGGGGCCTGTGGGTGTGGCAGGAATTCTGAGGCTTAGCCCATCCAGTACACCTAGGCTTCTCATTTATCCAGCCTGCCAAAGGAATGAAGCATTCAAGTTCACTGAAGTCTCTATTTAATTCCTACTTTTCATCTCCATCAGGCCAGGAATACCAGTTTTCAAAAAACTAGACACAGTGAAGGAAAAAAAAAAAAAAAAACCTTAACCCTAAGAATGAGACTGTGTCTGGAACACATTCTTCAGTTTTCAAAGCTCTTTCACATCTATTTCCTCATCACAGAGTCTGTAAACTAGGAGCCACAGGCTGGATTCAGCCTGTAGACGGATTTTATTTGACCCCTACAATGTTTTTGCCATTTTTTAAAGTATTGCTAACATTTGAAAGTCAGGAGATTTCACCTATATAATGCAGGAAAAACAGAAAACTCAGATCCTGGTTCTGAGATGGGAACAGTCAGGCGGAGCTGGGCAAGCTGCTCCTTGTACATGGACCACTGGCTCACCGTTTTGCCTGAGTACTCACCAGCCACTGACTTTTTCACAGTGACTTGCTTGGCCCCTGTGGGCCTTTGAAGCCTCATTTTAACCCCATCGAGTTTGTACAGAAGATGGTTAAGAGCACAGATTCTTAGGCTGAACTGTCTGGGTTAGAATCCCAGTTTTGCCCCTCACTGGCTTTGGGACTCTGCTTAGGTGATTTAACCTCTCTGAGCCTCAGTTTCTTCATCTGTAAAATGGGCAAGATAGTGATAATAATAATGCTCACCTCATAGGGTTATTGGCCCAACTAAATCAGTTAATGTGTACAAACTACTTAGAACCATACCTCGCACAAGGCACACATTAAAGAAACGTTGTTTAGTAGCTAAGTCATGCCAACTCTTTGTAACCCCATGGACTATAGCCTGCCAGGCTCCTCTGTCCATGGGATTTCCCAGGCAAGAACACTGGAGTCAGTTGCCATTTCCTTCTCAAGGAGATCTTCCTGACCCAGGGATTGAACTCAGGTTTCCTGCACTGACAGGTGGATTCTTTACTGCTGAGCCACCAGGGAAACCCAAAGAAACATTAGCTTCTTTCATTGTCCACAATTTCTTACCTGGCTTTTTGACATCCAAAGGATTCTGAAAACTGAAATTTTGTGGCAAGCTCATATGGTAGCCAAACTGGGCCTGAATTGTTTTTTGTGTTATTCGCTTAATCAGTCATGTCCTAATTTTTGCAACCCCATAGACTGTAGTCCACCAGGCTCCTCTGTCCATGGAGTTCTCCAGGCAAGAATCCTGGAGTGGGTTGCCATTCCCTTCTCCAGAGAATCTTCCCAACCCAAGTATTGAACCTGGGTCTCCTGCATTGCAGGCAGATTCTTTACTGTCTGAGCCACCAGGGAAGCCTAGGTTATTCATTTATCCCATTGAGAAATATTAGTGTGATTGATGACAGAATACCTGCCCCAGATTCCACAAAGGGTATTATATATGTTACATGTACCATACTGCTTTACTAAAATCTAAAAAAAACTCGTGAAATCCAGAACATAGGTAGTCTCAATGGTTTCAGATAAAGGATTGTAGACCTATATTATTAATTTGTATACTCACTTGACAGATGGGAAAACTGAACTCCTGGGCACTAAGCAACTGATCAAAAGTCCTACAGCTTGGAACTGGACATAACCTTGACCCCTATGCCTGAAGCCCCTAGTGCCTAGTGCTGTGGGCTCACTGGGCTCACTGTAGGCGTGTTGATACAGGCTACCAGTCAGGGTCCCCTAAGGAACTGAAGCCTGCCATCAAATACGGAGAGAGACAAACCCTCCCCCTAGTAGCATTCTTGTGACCCTTGGCGTTAATCTTCACTATTGATACCATTAGGGCTTCCCCAGTGTGCTAGTGGTAAAGCACCCGCCTGCCATTGCAGGAAACACAAGAGACATGAATTTGATCCCTGGGTCGGGAAGATCCCATGGATGAGGTCATGGCAACCCACTCCAGTATTCTTGCCTGGAAAATTCCATCAACAGAGGAGTCTGGTGGGCTACAGTCCAGAGAGTTGCAGAGTTCCATTGGGTTAGGATTAGAATGGGAATTACTGTTTTCATTTTACCCTGAGATCCAGCAAAGAGAAGTGACTTGTCCCAGATCACTCAGCAAAAGACAGGCAGATCTAGAGCCAGAAACCAAATGCTCCGCTTTTTTCTTCTTAAACCCAAGGCTGATCCAAGGGAGATGTGTGCTATACTTTTCACATACTGACCCACACTCTCTGCAGACAATCCTAAAATTTCAACACACCTGATTAAAGGAGAATGTCCCAAGATTTGGCAAATATCAAAATGAGACCGTGTGTCTGAGTGGACCTCAGCCTTCCCAGTACCATAGGCAGCACTGTATAAACACCAGCCAGTCAGAAGCCAGGGAGGAGAGATTTCTCAAATCCCAAGAAAATCACAGAGACCCTACTGTTTGCCCTTCTCTGTTGATTTTTTAGGCGCTGACATTTATTTTGCCAAAGGTCAAAAGCAATGAAAAATCTACTGGAAGGGGAATTTCATCAGTTATGGAGCAGCATCTTAAAGAAACCTTTGCACAGTATCAGTTCCCATGTTGGAAATGCAGAAAATAGAGCACTGCTATTTCATACTGTCGGTGCATCAGAGACCTGGGAATGAGAACAGCGTCCCCAGAAACTCCTGCCAGCCCCCAGCTCTGCACAGGGGAGCTTTCTGACACCACCAGCCACTTAACCAAGTTGGAAGAAGGAAGGCAGGCCATGCCCCAGGTGACCTCGTGTCTCTCCTAAGCTCATGGCTCGAGTTCCTCCTACCAACAAATCCGCACTTTGATCACACACCCACAGCGACCCAGATCTTTGAATTCAGCAATTCTTTCTCAGGTTTCAGCGAGGCATTGGCAGCCTGAGCTATTTTGGGACACTTTCTCTGCTGTGGATGCCACTTTCGGAATACGCCAGAAACACTCTCAGCACTAGGAGCTCTCCATCCTGGACCTGTTTTCGGGTTTGCTTGCGCTCTCTCTTTCCCTGGGCTGATCATTTGGAGGACAGTCATTCTTGCCAGCCTAATCCCAGGAGCCTGGCTACCTTGCTGGGCCAGAGGCTCCAAGAGGCAGTGTGGCTGCCAGCACCCTCACGAGAAGGGGCATGGAGGCGCCAGGCAGCCAGGGAAGGCAGATGTCCTGGGGAGGTAGAGGGGGTGGTCTGAGTTTGGATATGGACTGAAAAAACAAGAGGAGAGGGCGACAAAATTTTCCAAACATCTTGTTTTTACAATCATCACTTCCTAAGCTGATGCAACTGACTCAGCAGGCATTCAGGAACCCGCTTTCTCCATTTTCCTGTCCGAAAATCCTCTGCACCTGTAAGTACTGGGGCTCGTTGTCACTCATACTGTCTTTTATTTGGGGAAGGGGAGGGAAGGGCCTGGGGAAGGTCATCAGTATCTGAGTCAGGTGTGGGCAGGCCCATGACTTTGGAAGAATTCCTGACACCCTCCCCCACCCCCTAAAGTGCTTCGAGTTCGGAAAATGAAAATGCCTTTTCGTTCTTTCCCAAACCCCCAGCATACCAGAAATGCCACACAGCCTTCAGGGGTCTTCTGCTGAGCAGTGCTGTGCACATCCAATGGCTCGAGTTGGACTTAATGGGAGAAGTGCGCCCTGAGCATTTGAATTTCTTAAATGTGACCTCAGCTACTGTTATGGGTATAGTCACTGCTGGCTTCTCCATCTTTTACAAAGCAAATTGCTGAAATGGGGAAAGATGTAAGCAGGAGAGTTGAAATAGAATTTAGCAACTCCTCTGTGTTGAAAAGGGCAGTGGGGCTTGGGCTGATAGTCAGCCCAGTTAGAAACACAGCCACCACACTGCATGCTCCCTGCTCTGCAGCGAGATGGCCCTTTTCAACATCTTCCCAGTTTGATGTAAGGAGAGGCCAAAATAGACATGGGCTTCCCAGGAAAGGAGGAGCTTTTATGTACTGCTTTCCTGAGACACTGCACATAGTCTATGGCCAGTTTGTCAGTCCCTGAAGCAGCTCAAATGAGGGCTCCAAAGAGTCCCGGATGACAGAGCCCAGCCCTGTTACCTGCCCCAACACCAAGACCAAATCATTCTTAGGGGACAGGACATGTTTGGAGGCAACTGTGAGGGATGCTTTTGATAGGAAATTATCTGGATAAACTTACCAGGATCCATACTAAAAACAGTGTCCTCTAGGCTTTCATAATGACTTGATGGGTCATGAATAAGAACACAACAAGGTCAGAAGGTCTTGCCCTTTTTTCCCTATATAGCAGCACAGAAGGAACACTGTCTTTGGCAGAGAAAAAGCAAAACTGGTTACTTTCAATTTCTCAGCCTGGCAAAATCAGCAGCTTCTTATTTGTATTCTGCTAAGAGTCTGAGGAAGATTAGAGGAGAAGAGGGCTCATATCAGTGCCAGAGAAATGAAAAGAGGAAAATCACCCTGTCTAGGGTGGAGATTGGATTTGTTCTCAGGTTATAGAAAGAAACTAGTCTTGGGAGGAATTTGGCTTTGCTTTGACAACTACTGTTTGTGTGGTCTTTGGTAACTCATGGAGCTTGGCAGTCCTTCCAACAGAGCTCTGAGAAAATGATGCTTGCATCATAGAAGTTCATTATCTGGAAGACTTTTTAGTCAAAACCTTGAGTGGTGACTGAGAGGAGGGAGTTCATTCGATGTGATGAATTCTAAAAAAAAATAAGCCAACTTCTGGCCTGGTGGTAGCCTGAATTTGATGTCTACTTCATGGCATTCCAGGAGTATTAAGAACATTCCCTTGCCCTTCCAAATCTCTCCCTATCCCCTCCCAAGGCCTTGAAAATTCTTAAGTCCATAATTCCTTTGACATGGGGCTTTGACGCCAGTTAAAATGCCAACTTCTTGGGAGGGTCAATCTGTTAAGACTCACCTGGATGTATCCCATCCTGAGGGCAACTCTGACAGCAGGGAGAAGAGAGTGCAGGAACGTGAGATTATTGTAGGTACAGAGACAAACCTCAGAGCAGGAGTCTGGAAGCAGGACCTAGGTCAAGGCCAAAGGGACCAAGAAAGTCCATTGGCAAAAAAGGGAAAGTTCTCATAAAAGTGAAGTACAAGACAACTTAGTAAGGTGAGACTCAGAATTTGGTAACAGGACAAAGATGCATTTAATCAACCTGGGGACAGGCAAGAGGAAGGAGCTCATCTGCTAGAGTGGGATAAGAGACAGAAGGGTTCCCTGCACGGGCACCCCCGGGCTCAGTTGCCTGAGCCACTGAACTAGGCACTCTCAAAAATGTGAAGAGGCCTTGGTACAAAGAATCAAACAGATCAAATACTCTGGGACCCCTCAGCCCCGGCATTTCTCCAGCCCAAGAGGGTGGATCAAAGGAGCGGATTGCATAGGGACTTAGCCTTGGAGCCTCTGCCCCACCTGTTCCTTCGATTGGGAACTCATACCCAAGGGAATTCATGACAGATACAGTCACTCATCTTGTTCACCAGAAGCTATCAGATGCAAAGAGAGGTTGCCCATGCAGAACCACAGGCCCAGGGGAAGGCATCCCCATATCCCTACACCCTTCCTAGGCCCTAATAAACAGGGTTTGGGAGTGAGACTACCTGGGCTGAAATCCTGGCTCTGCCACTCCCTAGCTGCATGGCCTTGGGCAAGTCATGTAACCTCTCTCAGCCTCATCTGTAAAATGGGCACAATATTAGTAGGATCTATCAAAGAGTGTCGTGAAATGAGGTGATGCGTGTAAGGCCCAGCACAGTGCCAGGTACAAAGTAAATATTTCACAAAAATAAGCCATGATTAAGATTTCCAGCTCTCTGCTATATGAACCATCATCTGAGAATGGGTTACAGCAGCAGGTCGTCCTGTCCAGGGCAGATCTACCACCATCAGGGTTACCATTTCCTTGAAGTAGCCCTCTTCTCCTTTGCTTCCCAGTCCCACCAGATGAGAGCATTCCCAAGTCTTTCCTCTCACTGATTTTATATCCACCCCATCCCCCAGCTAGCTAACTAGACAGATTCAGCATTAGGGATCCATGCAATCATTTTCTTGGCTTTCCTCAACCACAGACTGAGCTTTGCTACTCCTTTCCTAGTGGTGAGATGGAGTTATTTCTGGGAGGGTGGGGTCCAGAAGGGTGAAGCTCTCTAGAGAGTACAGAGGCTCAGTCATGTCCAACTCTTAGCAACCCCATGGACTGCAGCCCACCAGGCTCTTTTGCCTATGGGGATTCTCCAGGCAAGAATACTGGAGTGGGTTGCCATTCCCTTCTCCAGGGGACCTTGCCGACCCAGGGATCAAACCCAGGTTTCTTGCATTGCAGGAAGATTCTTTACCATCCGAGCCACTCCAAGCACTCAACAAAAGGAAAGGAGTCCCACCTAAAATTTCAAATCTCTGGTTCCTGTAAAGCTGACTGCAACTGCAGCATCAATACCTAGCCAATGGCCACTCCCGCTGTGGCTCTCTGATCCTGTGGCTACTGACCCACCAGCGTGCACCCCGACACCCTGTCTCCCATCCTCCCTCCCCCTTCAGGACCTCCCCTTGTCTGGGCCCCAGGGTGCTTCAGCTTCAAGAGGATTTCCTTCACTTCCTCTCTTCCCCCTCCCCACCCTCTCCTGAGGATTCACTCTCTTTCAAGGGGTGTGGTGGCAAAAAAGAGCTCTGCTTTCTGTGCAGGCATGCCCTCAGCGTGCTCTCTGCATTCAAGCCCTCCCTGATTCTGCTTGGCAAGGGGGCTGCAGAGGAAGCCCCCGCTAGGCACACTTTGGGTACCTGTAGAATTAGCAGACAGGCTTCCATCATCTCAAAGACCTAAGTGAGACCAGTTGTGGAACTACTTCAGTCCAGGAGTTGGCTCAAATACATATTCCAGCTATAATCTACATAGAGATACAGAGTGTCTGGGTTTGGGGTTCATCCCTGGAATCTGCATATTATAAAAAGCGTTCCTTGAGCCACACCTTAAGAAACGTGGCACTCCATCTTGTGAAATGAGGGCAGGGGATGGGGAAGAAGATCACTGGAATCTGATTCCTATAACCAGTCCCAGCCTGAATCCTGACTCTCTTACCCAGGAGAGCATGTGTAAATGTCTTCTGAATCCTGACTTCTCATTCAGGCAGCAGCTCCTAGGTTTTGTTTTTGGTTTTGTTTTCTCACAAAGACCCGGAGCGGTTTTAAATATCTGAACTGCAGATCAAAATCATTGATGCTACCAATCTGAAGTGCTAAATGGACAGAGAACTCTTAACTAGAGGTGTTCTGAGCTACTAGAGGCTCTAGAAGGCCTGGTGCTTCCCAGGTGGCACTAGTGGTAAAGAATCTGCCTGCAGTGCAGGAGATGCAGGTTGGATCCCTAGGTGGGGAAGATCCCCTGGAGGAGGACATGAAAACCCACTCCAGTATTCTTGCCTGGAGAATCCCATGGACAGAGGAGCCTGGTGGGCTACAGTCCATAGGGTCGCAAAGAGTTGGACACAACTGAAGCAACTGCACACAAAAGGCCTGGGTGGTTAATAGCATGCTAAAGCCACATTGGTGGACTTAGACTCACAACCCAGGCCTCCTATAAGCTGTATGACCTTGAGCAACTTTATCTTTCTGTGATTTGTTTCTTTACCTATAAAATGGAGATAGTAATAACACCCCCCTCACAGTATTGTGCATGTGAAATTAGGAATTATTTCATCTAACGTGTTTAGAACCATGCTCGGCCTACATTAAGTTCTCAGGAAACATGATATGCTATGATTGTTACTATTAATATTATATATATATTGTTACTATTAATTATATATATGTATATACTTATATAAGTATACATATATACTTCCCTGGTGGTTCAGACGGTAAAGAATCCACCTGCAATGCAAGAGATGTCGGTTTGATCCCTGGCTTGGGAAGATCCCCTGGAGGAAAGGGCACCCCATTCCTGCCTGGAGAATTCCATGGACAGAAGAGGCTGGAGCGCTACAGTCCATGAGGTCACAAAGAGTCAGACACAACTGAGCTACTAACACACACACACACACACACACACACACACACACACACACACACACACACAAACAGGGTCTATACTATTCATGAGGAATAAGTGAGTTCATGTGAGTAAAGTGTTCAGAACCACTACTGATACGGTTCCAGGAACGTAACAACAAATCAAATAGCTCTCAAGATAGCAGTTTGGGGTCTCTTACATTCAGAGTGTAACTGAAACTTTCGTGGCTAACTTGGGGCTTTAGATGTATAGTATTATGGGATTTGGTTAGAGGACCCGCTAGGTCTAACTGAAGCTTTAGGGCTCCTACAAGACCCATGGTAGTTTGCAGAGTAGATCTTTAGAAATGCCCTTGTGAATGTGCTTCCAGTTTCGCAGCACTGAAGACTCGGCTGTTTGCACTGAATGCTCCAGCTGTCATCATGTAGCCCTTGTACTTGTCCTTTCTGTCCCAAATCCCTGGTGGTTCATTTATTGGATTTCATCAGAAGACACGCCCCCACCAAAGAAGCCAACAGCTGAAGTGATTGTCCTTTCCATGGCTCGCCCCCGTGTGACGTGAGTTCTGCACACAGAGCACCTCCCTTCACTGGTGGGAGCATAGTCTCGAGGGACACTGGTCTCGAGGAGAAGGGACAGGGTTTCTGGAAGGGGCTGTGTCTTCTCACCGTGGGCCAGCATCCCTGCCATCACACCCCATGCCTGGCTCTGTCCCCAGCCCTTATCCTGTAGGAGTAAATGGGACAAGAGCTACTTCATCTGGTCCCACAGGGTCAACTAATGCTGCTTGGACCCTGGTGGGTTCTCAGCCCTCGGCTCTCACCCCACTTCCTGCTGGATGTGCCCACCAAGTCCCACTGGCATCCCACACCCTACGAGTCCCACTGAACTTGTCGCCTGTCCCCACTCATGGCCCTGCCAACCCTGTCTCTGTTAACAGCAACACCAGGGGCCCGAGCTGGAAGCTCAGGGTCATTGTCACCTTTCTCTCTCCTCAACACTCCCCAACACTAGCCCTGTGGTTTCTGTGACATGGCCCTGGAATGGCCTCCTGCTCCCACTGCACACTCCTGGGCCAGAGCTCCTGCCACTTCATGCCTTGAGATGGCCTCCCAATCAGTCTAACCCGCGTTGAGCCCCTTTGCTCACAGAACAAGGTGCAAAACTCAGCCTGGCCAACAAAGCCTGGTATAAGCTGCTCCCAAGCACCTTTCCGCCCCCTCTGCTGCCGCCAATCGCACACCACCCCCACCCCAACCACCCCTGCCACCACGCCCCCACGCCGCCCCAACCAGCCTCCTGCCCTCTGGAACAGGCTCTTTCATGCAAATACTGCTCCCTCTGCCCAAATGTCCTTCCCCTCCCTCCACTGCTCCTCCTGGCCAAACCCTCCATCCCTCAAAATTCAGCTCAAATGTTCTTCATCTGAAAAGCCCACCTAACTTCTGGATATCAGATCACTTACCATCAGTGCCCGGGTAACACTGCTCCATTCGACCGCAGCACAGCTGGACCATGAGTATTTATGCGCGCCCCATTAGTTCTGCGAGATGGAGAGGTCCCCAAAGGCTACCAATACGAAGGTATTGGGTTCTCATTTGCATTCTCAGTACCCGCCCCCCAGGGTTGAATACAATAAACTCTTGGCTTCCCTATTTTTATGTCCAGCATGAAAAGAATAGTTGCTACCTCCCAGAGTTAGAAGGATTAACTGAGATAATGTAGATGATAAAGAAGATGGCAATGATATGAAGGAAGAATAGTTAGCATCCTGTTGGTGCTTTCTGTTAATACCTACCAGACACTGTCTTAAATTCTTTATATGGATGAGAGTCAGGTTAGGTATGCATGTGTTTATGTATAAAGATATAGATGTCATTTAGATGACATATTTATAACATGTATCAGGCACACTGTGCCTGACACCTAGCAGGAACCCTAGTTTTTCCCTTCTTCCCCCATCTTCCCTATCCTTCACCCTTAGCCCTTGCTACCCATCATTACACAGGGCTGGCTCAGGAGGGAGGTGAATGCAGGGATCTCTGAGTCATGGTCCCTGGTAACAGACTGGTTAGCAGAAAAAAGGGAAGCCCTTGCGATTCCTTTGGACTTAGTATCTAAACTCAGTCTCTCCATTCAGGTTGTCATTTCTTTAAGGGCAGAGGCTATGCTGGACCCCTGTTTCAGGCCACCATAAGCACTGGCTCAGTGGTGGGCACGCAGCAGGCTCTAAATAAGCTCTTAGTCTGGACTCAGCCTCAGAAGTCCTAGATTTCATCAGTTGCTGAGGCAGGTCTTGGAGTTGTGATTTCCAGATTCTCGGGAGCACAGAGAGCAAAGCCAGCACCACCCGGTATCATCCCTCTTAGCAGCACCCTGCTGGGGACCAGCCACCTGCATCCCAGACACAGCTCTGCCACCAACTGGCCAGGTGACCCTGCGCCAATCTCCCTGCTTGCCTGGGTCTCGGGGTCCTCACCTGTAAAATGCTGCCCCTCTGGCTGTCTGAGGAGGCACAGGCTGCCAGCTGTGAAAGCTCTTTGCCAGAAGTTAAGGTGTTGTTAATTTCAAGTGCTGGGCTTCAGTCAGTAGGAAACATTCAGGAAGCGGGGGTGGAGGGAGAGAGCAAGAGCTCGTGTATCCAGGACATATGGGGGCCTAGATTTGTTGTCCTTCTGCTTAGCAGCGTTAGTGATTCAAGCTGGTGCTGCCTGTGGAACACTCTGTCCTTTGGGACCTTCGGGAACAGGAGAGGTTGCAGAGCTGCGAGGCTGAAGCCAGCGCACAAGACGGTGAAAAATAGTGATAGCAATGAGGAGCCACGCACGCGGGTTCATCCGCATGCATTCACACTCCCGACGCCCCCAGCGCTGCCGCGCAACAGCAGCTGGAGCTAATTACAGACAGACAGACAGCTCCTTCTCCATCCGGCTCTTTTTTTCCAAACTGTCATCCCTCCCCGCACCGCCCCCACCAACCCGCCCCTGGGGATTGCCTGAGCTCTCAGTAGGGGTGCTGCTGGCGCCACAGTTAAGTGCCTAGAAAGAACGTGGAAGGGGTACAGGGCAGTAGAAAGCCGCCATGTGGCTTGTGCGGATGAGTAGACAGGAGGAGGTGCGGGGGTGGGGGAGCAGGCTGGGAGGCAGATGCAGCTTTGTGTTAACAGACCTGCTCTCCTAGCAGGAGTCAGTCAGTTCAGTCGCTCGTGTCCAACTCTTTGCGACCCCATGAATCACAGCACAGAGAGCCCAGCAGCTCCGCACCTCCCTTCTCCTTCATGTGAATCCACCCAGGGATCCCCTCTTAACCCTTCTCCCTCTTGAATCCCCAACTTCTTCTTCAATCTTGGTATCTGGCACAAAGCTCAGTAAACATTGAATGAATGGATGGATGGATGAATGAAGGCTATTCAAACCTATGACTCGCATGTCCTGTTCCCACTTCACAGACCGTAATACCTCCGCAAGCCCATTCCTCTGCTTTTCTTTCTATGTACTCCCTTTGGGCAGTTTCAACTCTCACCTACATGCTCCTAACTTCCATATCTCTTTCCAGCCAAGACCCTGCAAGCTGCCTGAATGTTGCTCGTGCTCCTCAGATCCAACGGGCTCCATATTACATTCTGTGGCAATGACGTCCCCAAGGGTTTTCTAGCAGTGAGTCCTGGTCTGTCCAGGGAGTAGGAGAGGGAAGGGCTTGCTGTGTGTCCACTAGGAGAATAGAGGCAATGAATATATCAGCACAGTCATGGGGCAAACTCCTATTCCCAGAGCCTCTCTTCACCCTCTTAATCATCACCCCCACACACACAACCATAAGGAAAGTCAAGCTGGGAACCTGGGTGGCTAACTGCCTCAATCTGAGCTTCTAACATGGGGATCAGGCAAGTTGTTTCAGCAAGGGGAAGTCCTGGGAAGGGAACCAGTATGTATTAAGGAGTTATTTCTTCTCCAACACTCTCTGTCCAGATCTCACTCTCATTGCCTTGCAACCTGGTACCACCCACCCCACGCCTACCATTCCTCACACAGTACACACACACACACACACACACACACACACACACACACCCCTCCCCTCACTCCCCAACTCCATTCCTCTTCATTCAGGAACCCTGTCCCCAGGCTCACTGCAAACCCCCAGGTAAATATTGAACCAAGATTGGTAGAGACTGGGGATTTCATTACATCAGACCAGTGCTGGAGGGAAGACCCAGAATGTTTACTGAGAGTTCACACTCAAATTCTTTCCTAGCCTTGGCAAGGACAAGAGAAAATAAAGCCCCTCTTTCCTTCAGGCCCTCCTAGATCTGGATAGCGGCCAAAGGGATGGGTTACAAATACAGTGTCCTTTGGTTCCTGACAGCCTCAGGGCCTATGAAGGCAGAATCCAAGTTTCTTCCTTCTTTCCCAAAGGGTCCTAAGTGGCATGCACTGAGACAAATGTAAGGTGTGACTGTACCAGACTGTGTTATGATCACATCTAGGCATTTTCAAATTTTAAAGTAAAGTGAAATCTTTATCGCCAGTTTGTCTGACATGCAACATGTGATATACTTTATTTAAAGGATTCATGTGTTTACTCTTAAATGAATTTTAAATTCATTTGTTCGTTCAGCAAATATTTTTGAAACATTTCAATGAGTTGTAAACCATGGTTCCTGCCTTCAAACTGCTCCTATTCTAGCTGGGGCGGGGAAGCCTACATACAAGGGTTAACTGACAATAGAAGATTATGCCATGTTTCCCTCCATGCCTGGTGTGGCCTGGGTGACTCCTGAGTTCCCTCCAACAGTATGGAAATTTTCTACTCTTACTGCTACCATCATGACTATTCCTCTCTCCTTCAATATAAGATGGTGGTTAAATGTTTCTCCAGGGTGGGATATATCTCTGGGATCATATCTGAGCTCCGCCATTCACTAGCTGTGTGACCTTGGCCAAGTTACTCAGCCTGTCTGATCCTCCTCTGTAAAATGAAGACAACAATAGTACCTACCTCACAGTGTTATAGTGAGAATCAAATGAATTAATACACACGGTGCATTAAGAATGATACCTGGCACATAATTACTCAATAAATGTTAGTAATTATTTTCCTAATGCACCTACTGTCCTTTGTTACCACCAGAGGTTATAGTTCTTATTGGGCTTCCAAAAAACTCATAGAGGTCTTATTCATTCATCCATTCAATCAACAAATCCACATTGAACATCTACAAGCTAAGCTTGGATCATATAGACAAATAAGGCACAGCTCTTGTGTTTGGGAATAAACAGTTCACTCAAAGTATTGCTGGGTTAACAATGCCCTGAAGCACCTGGAAGAAGCAAACACATATTCTTACTGGAGGAACACACCTTCCATCTGATTCCAGATTCCCATCAATAGAGTCTGGCTGAACATGAACTCATAATCCAAAATTACAAAGCACACCATGAAGCCAGAAAAAGCAGAATCAGATCCTCAAGATTCAGATATTGCAATTATGTGATATAAAATATGTATTTTTAAAATTTATGTGCATTAAAAAACAAAAGAGGATTTTGAAAACATTAGCAGAGGACAAGATACTAGCAGAAAATAATGGTAGAAACTACTGTGGTCTGAAATGGTAGGAGGTCCCCAAAGGACAAGGAAGAGGCAGATGTGTGGGGAAGAGGAGCTTTGGAGTGGTGACAGCAGTAGAGGAGATGGGAACAGCCTGACCAACATTATGGAGAAAATGAGCCCACACGGCAGTTCAGGGAACAGTGAATTCATCTGGCTAGCACACTGGCTATATGCAGGGGCAGGCCTGTGCCCAAGCATAGGACCTAGCACTCACAAGGGCCCCCGCCATGCTTGGTTGAATGTGCTGCTGTTGCTGTCTTGAACATCTGAATACATTTTTTACAATGGGACTCTACATTTTCATTTTGCCCCAGACCCCACCCACAAATGCTATAGCCAGTCCTATATATAGGGCAATGAGGAGAGGTATGGCAGGGAAGACGGGCACTGTTGGGAAGGACCTTGAATGCCACTCCGATATCTGCTCTGCAGACAATGAGGAATCACTGTAAGTGTTTGAGTCCAAGAGGGATGCAGTGACTGTGGTTTTAGAAAGCCACGTGGGGAATTGGGTGGGTGGTGGGGCGGGGGGGAGGCAGGTAACAGACGGACTGGAGAAAGCAGAGATGAGGATTAGTCAGGGGACTATTGCAATAAAACAACCATGGTCTGGACAGGAATAGTGACAGCAGACATGGAGAAGGAAAAGGTCTTCACTTTACTCAGTTATCCATTCTTCAGATGTTTACTGAGCGCATGAGATGCACTAGGCACGGTGCTGGAGGCTGAGATTTGGGGTTGCACATGGCCCCACCCCTGACCTCAAGCTGCTCCCAGCAAGGAGTAAACAGACCATGACCACCCCATGTGCTAAGGACCAGGACCAGATTAAGGTGAGAGTATTGTGGGAACCCAGAGAAAAAGTCCCTAACCCAGACAGGGGATTCAGAGATTTCTACCAAGATGCGATATCTGAGCTGTATGTTGAAGGTGGTGTAGAAATTCACCCCATGGACAAGGCACAGGAAAGCAACCCAGGAAGAGGGCACAGAATGTGTAGGATCCTGCCACGTCTACTATGTGCCAGGCACTGTCCTTGAGAGTCCCTGTTCTCAGGCTGCTAGAGGAAGCAGACAACTAAGCAGAGAATAATGACACAATGGGGAAAGTGCTGTAATGTGGATGCTATGGGTGTTCAGAGGAGAGGCATCTCACCCAGATGGGGAGCGGGGGATCAGGGAAGGCTCTTCTGTAGAGGTGTCTTCTGATCTCTGTGTTGTAGACAAGAAGGCATCAGGGGGGAGAGGGAGGGGCGGGAAGTGGGGAGATGTGTGCAGATGCTCAGAGGTAAGAGACTGTGGCCTCAGAGAACTGTAAATGATTCCCTATGATTCTAGAAGGAAGATAGAAGGAGCATGGGGAGACAGGACTGAAGAGTTGGGACTTCATCTTGAAGAACAGTAGTCATCAGCCTTGACTGCAAACCGAAATCACCTGGGGAACTCCTAAAAAACACGTATGAATAGCTCCCACTCCCAGGGACTCAGATTTAATAAGCCCATGGGGGAGGTGTTGGAATGTTTAAAAGCTCCCCAGGTTTATACTAATGTGCAAGCAGAATTGTGAACCAGGGTTTTAGGGTGAGAGGTCTAAATCTGAGCACTCATCAGAATCACCCAGAGGGCTTGTCAGATCCAAATGAGGGGTGGTGTACCCCGAGTTTCTCATTCAGTAGGTCTCTAAGAAGTACCTACTCTAACAGGTTTTCAGAGATGCTGTGGCTGCTGGCCCCATGACCACACTTTGAGAGCTTCTGGTCTCAGGTATTGTAAAGTGAGTTACACTTCAGTGGAGGAAAGAAAAGAAAGAGTCATGTCTGACTCTTTGCGACCCCATGGACTGAAGCCCACCAGGCTCCTCTGTCCATGGGATTCTCCAGGCAAGAATACTGGAGTGGGTTGCCATTCCCTTCTCCAGAGGCTCTTCCCTACCCAGGGACTGAACCCTGGTCTCCCACATTGCAGGCAGATTCTTTACCGCCTGAATGGAGGAGGGGGTGGGAAATGGTCTGATCTGCCTCTTGGAAAGATACCTCAGGCCACTTTGAGGAGAATTATCGCTGAGGGGAAAATGAGAGGTGAGGAAACAAGAAGCTACTGAGGGAATCAAGGCAAGAAAAGACTGTGAGGAAGTCATGAACTAAAGCACTGGCAGGAGAAATGGAGAAAATGGGTCAGATTTGAGGAAGGCTTAGGAAGTAAGCTTGGCAGGGCTTATTGATTAGCTGAACATAAAGGTGAGAAATAAGGATGTAGGAAAAACAACTCTAGGCTTTTTGCCTTGGGCAACTGGTGAGTCTGATTGCACTGGGCATGTTGGTTACTGCAATCAAAAGTTAGAGGTATTACCAGACTTGAGTTGGGCATTTCTATCCTCAAATCTCATAGTAATCGTTTCAGAGAATTTAACAGGCATTTCTCACTGTCCACTTAACCCCTGCTTTCAGCATCATGAGATATTACCTCGACCCTAATCAACTTGGGATTCTCTTCAAAATGCCTGGAAAAGAAAAGAAAGACAGTGATCACCCTGACGTGACTGACTAGCTGCCCAAGCCTGAGGTACAGGGTGTGCACCTCTGCTATAACCCCAGGTGTGTTTCATTCATTCGTTATTTTAATATTTATAGGGTTGCTCCCTAGAGAGGTTTTGAAATGTTCACAGTGGCCACCTTTCACAAACAGGTAAAGAATTCATAACCTGCTCTTATATAACCAGGGAAACAAATGTAGCTTAAAGGGCAGCCTGCAAAAACATCCATTCTGCGCGGATTTGAAATGTGTAAAAATGAGCAATTTTCCAGTGCATCATCAGTCGTGACTACTTATAACTCCCTTCCGTGGGCAAGTAGAGTGCCAGCAATCAGCAGGACCAGGAGATGATGGATGGGATAATTGTCCATTAGAGTACAGATAATTTTTGTACCGTGGGAGGGTTCGACAGCATATAGACATGATAGATGGAAGAAGAGTTAGTTAATGTGATCAGAGTTGTAGCTCCATTTCTGATAGTAACCATTCTCTGGCTGAATCGATGATTAATCAAAGACACTTTCTCATTTGAAACTCTTCGCTAACCAGTGCACAACGCCTGCTTTGGGTTAAATTTAATAGCACCATTAAAAACTGCTGTTCAAGAAACTCGAATTACTTTTCCCCAGAAGAAATCATGCCACATTAGAGAGCTCTTTTGTGAGCTCGTGCACAGGGGCCATGGAGTGGGTGTGCCTATGTTTAAATGTTTAACATTAGAATCCTCAATGCCCAGCCTAGGGGCTGACACAGAGCACTCAATAAATGTTTGTTAAAGTAAAGTGAAATGAATTAATACATTTGTCCATTCATTCATCTGTTTATTCCTTTAGCAGACATTTATTAAATACAGGAATTAAGAGCTCTAGCTCCCAAACCAGATGCTGCAGGCTTCAAATTCTAGCTCCCACTTGCTATGAACTTGAGCAAGTCACTTAGCCTCTATGAGCCTGACGCCTCCTATAGAAAATGAGAGAAACCATAACATTTGTTTTCATAGGGCTACTTAAGGGTTAAATGAGTTAGTGTCTGGAAGTGTTCAGCAAGGGCCTGGCCCATAGTAAATGCTCACTAAAGGGCAACTGTTATATCATTATCGTTGTTATATATACTATGGCAGGGCCTTTCTCAAGTAACTAGGTCCATAGACGAGGTCCAGAATCTCTTAAGAAATGACAGGGCTCTTGGCCAAAGCTGCCTTTCATTAAAGTTGTTATTTATGGTTTCCAGCCCAGAGCCCAACTGCCCTAGGCCTGCCAATCCTGGCCTGGTGCCCTCCTGTGGTGGCTCTGGCTACCCCTAGGTGGGGTGTGCTCTCTAGAGAAACGTGAGAAATTACGGAGCAGGAAGGTGAAAAAGGAAGGTAAGGGCTGGCAGGGATCCAATTAAACATCAACGTGCAACCGCCGCCACGCCCCCGACATTGTTAACTCCCTTGGGTGTCTTTCTGTGCTTTTGTATAGCTCTTCCTGGCAACATTTCTACCTACTAATTGCTATTTCGAATGTTTATCCTCTTGGCTCAGCTGAACAAGACTCTCCTTGATTTTAATTTTCATTTAAAGGCAACAGAGTAGAGCACACTTGCCTTGGAGTTCACTCAGGAGGTAAGGGAGGCGATGCAAGCAAGTGGCCTGAGATGATTCTAGAGATAGACACGATCAGTCACTGCAGAGCTATGTGACCTAAGGCATATTGCCTACAGTCTCTGAGCCTGAGCTCCAGAGAAGGGAACGTGAGAATAATGGTCTTCAAGACTACATGGAGACCACTTAGGACGGTGCCTGGTGCACAGTAAAGTACCTAATAAATGGTAGCTATGACTATTATTTTGGGGCCCTGCCTGGGGAAACAGAAGCCCAGAGAGGTTAAAGGCACAGGTAGCTAGTTAGTTTCGGAGTCTTCCTGTTCCTTATTCTTACTATTAAACTAGTCCAGTCTCTTTCAAGCCCTTTACAGTTCCCATTTACACAGAGTCTAGCATATGAATTACAGATCATGCTTGTTTTCTACCACAGGTAAATTTAATACATTTAAATGAGTGCTTCCCATATCTGTCTACCTAGAAGGTCTTACAAGCAACTCAAGGGCAAGAGCTATATATCATTCATCTGGCATGCTCACTAACAATTGGGGGAATGCTGGTAGTTGAGCCAGCAGTCAGTAACCTACCTGAGGAGTGTATGTCTTCCATCTTCTGGGTGTTATTCCAAGCAGGGCAAAAAGGTGGAATGGCGGGGACTTCCTTGGCTGTCCAGTGGTTAAGAACCCACCTTCCAATGCAGGGGATGCATGTTCAGTCCCTGGTTGGGTAACTAAGATCCCACATGCAGTGGGGCACCTAAGCCTGCATGCTGCCACTACTGAGCCTGTGAGCCACAACTAGAGAGCCCGAGCACTGATGTGGCCAAATAAATAAATTTAAAAAACAAAAAGTGGGGTGGGTGTGCTGGACTCATATGAGCCTAGGCTTGAACTCTACAACTGGCAGCTAGGTATAAAGCACATGCCTGTGCTGGGAAAATGATAATAGCACCAGTAACCATAGCAGCAGTGGCAGTAGTAATAGCAGTAGTAATTGTAACGATTAGTGAAATGTAGAGTAGGGCATTTTCGTCAAGGATTCATTTTGTTCTCAAGGGCTGTGAGAGGCCTGAAATATGCTATGTGGAGGCAGTATAGTGCTGTTGCATCAGATAAGCCTGGGTTTGAATCCCACCTCCCCACATATAGATTGTGTGATCTTGCATTATGTTCCCTGAGCCTGTCTCTTTGTTTGTCAAATTAAGATAATGACAGTACTTCCCTTACTGCTTTGTGGTGAGGATGAAATAAGATAAGGGATATAAAGCATATCATAGTACAGTACCTCACATATAACGACTTAAAAAATTTGTTTGAATTAGTGAATATGAATTTTCAATAAAATGGCATGAAAGAAACTCCAAACACCTTTTAGCATCTACAAGAGATCTGAAGGAGGAAGAGAGAATTCCCAGTAAAAGCTGGTTAAACACTTAACCACCTGTCTCTTCTGATGTAATATCTCATGTTGGAAACAGTGGGAATTTAACATTATCTGAATAAACCATTCCCATTGAATACAGAGAAAGAAGCCGGTTTCACAGCACAACCTTGCAGTTGCAGGAACTGAGAGGGTCTCTGAGAATGTGATAAAATGTTGAAAAGTACAAATTTGACACCTACACACAGAATAGTCGGTCATGTCACCCCTCCCAAATGCATAGAAGCACATACACCAATAACCACTGAAGCCAAAGCAGAAAAAGAAAAAAAAGTCTAAGCAGTTGAAACCCAATCATGGCAGAGAACCCACTGGATAGACCTTTTACTCTTGGCCCTGAGGTGACCTGCCAGACTGGAAAACCTCTTGGGCTGAGTGGCTGACTCTGGCAGGGGAGTCTGCTGTCATGACATCACCATCATGTCCTCTTTATGAGTCCAGGAGAGACCGGACATGATGGGGGGCCGAGGGGGGTACAGGCAGAGATCAGCTCCCAGCCTAGGATGCAAAAACTACCTATTCTTCACTTTCTGTGGTGCCCACACCCCCTGCCCTCTTCTTGTTTGGGCTTGCACCAAGTATGGCATTCAGGATTCCTGCATTCTCTCTCTCTCTTTTTTTTTTTTAGTGTTTGGATTGGCTGTTCGCCAAGGCACTGAAGAGAATTTCCAAAAAGCAGGTGAGCCTGGGGAAGATCTCATTATCTTCTCTGATATTTTAACTCCCTGACAATGAAAGTAATCAGGCACCCCTTTGTAAAGAACATAAGCACTCCCAGTGCTTCCAAATTAAAATTCCTACAAGACGCCCAACAAGGTGGTCATTTTCAAGGGAAAGGTACCCAGGTGTGGTAGCTGGTTTAAGAAATTTGAGAAGTGACACACAGGTTATGTTTCTGATGGTGAAAACCACTCTGTGTTAGCATCCGTTTGGGTGGTATTGCAGTCATGGGTTGTGAAACATCTGGTTGTAACCAGAATGTGGGTGACTGGCTCACAACTGGGAGAGGCAAGTAAATATGACTTGGCCTCCTGGTCTTGTATCTGGCCCCAGCGTGCAAATTCCTGTCAGGAAACTAATTCTTCCCTGTCAGAATTCAACAGGTTAATGACAGCAGCTGGCAGAGGTCTGCCCGTGGTTACACTGAGTGCCGCATGGCGACAGGTTAAGGACTACAGAAAGCCACCAGAAAAGGGGGCTTGGATTGTCTGAGGAGTGGAGGACCTGGCTTGCCAGTCAGGGGAGGGAACAGGCCGTGGTCCAGGGCCAATATCAGAGGTACAGCAAACAGAACCAGAAGAAGCCAGGAGAGGGAAAAGGAGATGGCAAGGACTATCGCTTGAGCACTTACTCTCTCCCCATCAGGCACTGTGCCAGCTCTGGGTAACTTCTCTCATTTGATCACAGCAAGAGCCCCATTTTACAGAAAGGGAAACTGCAGTATAAGATCAAAAGCAGGAACCAGGAAGAGTACAAATACCAAAGCGCCCAGAGGCACTTGGAATCAGCTGCCAAGAAAAATTTAGGAACCTGAGTTCTTTATAGTCATGGCGAAGGGGATTAGGAGATTTGCATGTAAGCCACTGTATCTCTTCAGCTGGCTACCTTATTGGGCTGCCTGTATCTCTCACACCTCGAGGTGGCTGGGAAGGACCGGCTTGGCAAGGACAGGGACCAGAAGAGGGATGGACAGGTGTCAATAACAGATTCCTTTGAAGAGTACGTTAATGGCCACACACCATAAAACTCCAGCTAGAACACTAGTGGGGAAAAAAGATCAGTGAGTTGCAGTAGCAGAATCGGCACATGAATTCGGGCTCTGTGTATACGTCTATAATCAGTGCTAGTCATTTCCTTGTTTGCAACTGAGATGCTCTGCCATCATTAATACCTGTTGATAAGTGCAAATAGGCTTGAATGACGCTCACAGAGACCCACATTTAAGCACACTGACAACTGCAAGCAAAGCACGGGTCCTACTGAAAGGAACACACAATAGACATCACCACAAAACTCTGAGTCATAAATTGTCTAAATAGTCCTCCCCCACAGACAACGTTAGCCATCATTTGTTCTCTGGCCAAAACTGTCCTTGGCTCCAATCAGCAGTCAGTGAACAAATGACATTGTATTACAGCATCCCGCCACTAGAGTATACACTTCCACACGCAGGAAAAGCAGGCATCTCTCACCTTCAGCCCTCTGTGCGTGCGTACAAGCCAAAAAGTCCAAGTGCCTGAAAAGAGTTAGATCCTGCTTAGTCTTTTGAATGGCGAGAAAACCCCTGGAAGGTGACAGACATCAGGGCGATCCATTGACACTTGTTGGGCTGTGACACGAAATCAGAGGGGTTGGATGAGAACTTCACACAATAGCAACAGAGTTGCATTCCCAGCTGTGTGAAATGACCAGCATATCATGATTGCCTTTTCACGCAAATGTCAATGACATAATCCTAACAGACTCGCAGCTCTCTCACTGGTGTAATAAAACAATGACCCAATTATTTTGCAGGGCTGAAGCAGCAGATGTGATGACTAGGTAGGCTGTGAAGGGCACTGTGTGTGATTTTCGGGGCACAGTAGGGCAGCAAACTGTTTGCCGAGGGTTTGAAATTTGCCTCCCAAGCCAAAACTTCTACCATTCATCTGGTCAGAAAAAAAAAAATAAAGCCATTCACTATGAAAGTTCCCACTTGTTCTCATAATGGAGGCCAGTTGGGAAAATGTGGCGCAGCGCTGATTGAAGCAAATTCTGTTTAAAAAACCAGCCGTTTTGTGGGTATTTGTTTATTTATAACTCTCCCCTGCTCCTCCCCCTCACTCTGCCTCCTTCTGCAAAGGATTTGAGATCGGACTGGAAAACTGAAAGTTTGCTTAAGTCCTAAACAGGTCCAGCTACTTTTTAGATGGACAACAAAATGAAACTCTTACAATCAAGTGCCTTGCTCTAGAAACGCTGCCGAGGTTGCTCAGTCAGCGCCAGTCCCCACTGTATCCCCCAGGGAGAGGGACCTCTCACATCAGAACACACCTTGTCGCCAGTGCTACATTTTAATGCAAGCCAGGGAAATAAACATGAACCCATAAGCCTGTGCCTGAGAAAATAAAAGAACAGGGATTCACCACCTCCCTTATTCATTTACTCAACAAATATTCACTGGTACCTGTTTTGGAACAGGCTCTATTCTACACACAGGGGAAGAAAAAATAAAGAAGACAGAGTCCTTGAACTTGAGAAGCTCCCAGTCTAGTGGGAATGATAGTCGATCAGAGCTATGGCCGGGTAGCTTGGGGGCTGCACCAGGGCATGCATGATTCAGTTCCCAGCCTCAGATGGCCTTGGGTTCAACTTTTGGTTCTCTCACTAGATACATGACCTTGGGCACTTTGCTTAACATCTCAGGGCCTCAACTCCCTCATCTGTAAAATGGGGTGGCTAATAATAGAATTGACATCATTGGGTTATTATGAGGATTAAATGAGATAATCTCTCTAGAACACTTAGAACAGCTCCTGGCGCACAGTAAGCCCCCAGTAAAAAGATAGCTTCCTGTGCTTTCTGTTCCTTTTGTTTAACTTTCGTAAGACTGTGTCTGGTGATGAGACTCCAAGGACCGGTTTCTAAAACAAAACTGCTTTCAACAAACTCCTCCCTTTAGCCTGATTTTTTTTTTTTCATTTGGAATGACACAGTTCTGTCATGATTTTTTTCCTCAGCAACCATATGTCTGGCAAAAACCTCAGGGAGAAAATATTTCCCAGATGGTTTTGTTTATGTCAGCCTACTATGTGCCAAGCACCCATTTAGATGAGAAGCACACATTGCCAAGTGATAAACACAAGGTCCCTGTCCTCCTGGAGTTTACATTCTAACAGGAAAGACAGATTCTAAATAGATACATAGAAACAGAATTACCCAGAGAGGTAAGTGGGATTAAGGAGCTATAGCCAATAAGAGGAATATTGGGAGGGAATTAACTGGAGGTGGTTGGAGAAGGCACATCTCACGAGGTGACACTTGAGCCGAGACCGAAAGGTTAAGATGAAGCCTCCCATGTCAAAAGCAAGAGCAAGGCAGTCCAGGCAGAAGCAATAGCATGCACAAAGGCCCTGGGGCAGCAAAAGACCTTGGGAATGTTCCAGAAATCAAAAGAACAGCATGGCTGAGACATGCAGCCCCAGTAGGGAGGTAAAGCAGACAGAATTAGTCAATGCATTCTGAATAAGGGCATGGAAAGCCCAGAGAGATTAACAGACTTACCCACAATGCCTTGCACACAGTAGGCGCTCCATATGTTGTAGAATAGTCAGTCTGCAGGGCGGGGCTGAGGCCCACTGCCTTCCAAAATCAGACTGAGATTTCCCACCACAACTAGGAATCAGCTACCCAGCAAGACTGAAACATATAGTCTTTTTCGTTGGTGAGTCATAGGCAACACGCATTAGAGTGTAGGGTCGAGTGGCCCCAGCTGCCGCCTGAGTGTAAGGGGCGGGGGTGGGCTCAGGCCGTGGCTGAAGCTTTTTAGCATGTTTATGATGAGCTGAAAGCACTCACTGCTTAATTTAAAATACCGCTCACACATACACACACAATTCAGCAGCTGGGGGAGCTGCCAGGAATTGAGGCTAAGTGTAGAAAATTAGAGGATCAGAAATATCGGGTGCCCGGCCTTGTTTCCCAGCCCCCACGGGGTTGTCTCTGACCCAGTACAGTCCCATCTTCCCTAATAAACTCCTGGAGGTCAAGACAGAGATGGAGGCAGCCGTGTTTGAGGAAGGGAGGCCTACACAGAGCCCTCCATGCCAGCAACACTAGCAGCTCTACCTGGTCTTAAGTTCGCCAGGCTTCCTCTCCATCCAGCCTATTAACATACCTCTCAAAGCCCAAACTCACTTTCCTCATGAAGCCTCCCTTTGCGCTCCCCCCTGCCCCGCCCCCGTCCTCAACTCCCCGCAACCTTCATGTTATTCAAAATTTGACAGTTGGGAAGACTCATTTGACCCTGATCACAAATTGCCTGGGCTGGCTGCTGCTTTTTCTGGTGTGCATATCTTGACTCTCCAACCACACTGGGTCCCTTGGCACACATTGGACGAGCCACGTTGCTTTCCTCAGTCTTCTTCCCCACTCTCAGCCCAGGAGTATATACACAGTGAGAGTCTCGTGTGCCTTTGCTCACTGGTTACATGATAGTATTGTTTGAAAAGCCTTTTGGGTAGAAGAGCTGCTCTTAATTGAAAAATAAGAAGTTCAACTTGACAAAATTTGAACACCCTCAAGGGTATTCAGTTTCCCACTGCTCCCCTATACCCAGGGTATGCTGCCCACAAACTGGATGAACCTGCAGCCTTCATGATCAAAATGCCCCACAGTTCATCTCTTTGTTCATAATATCCCCTCTGACCATGAGGCACTCTCTCCCAATCCTACCTTTCAAAACCCCAACTCACCCTTCAAGGTCAAATCTAAATGCCATCCCTGCCTCGTCCCTGAGCCCCCATGACAGCCCGTGTCTACCTCTTTCAGGCGATAGGTTGGCAGACTGGAATAACCTAGGTTCAAAGCCCAAATCCATCACTTCCCTAAGAACCTGTTTTCTCTTATGGAAAAGGGGTATATTGGAAGGTGCCAATAAAATAATAATATCTGCAGCCCAGTCAGTACAAGATTTGGTCAAGGGAGCTCAGTGAGAGCTACTCATCATCATCTTCATCATCTCTGGGAAGCCAGGGTGAAATCATGGTTAAGAATGTGTGAGCTTGGGAACCAGATTCACCTAAGTTCCAGGCCCGGTTCCATCACTTTCTAACTGTGTGACCTTTGGCCAGTCACTTCCTTTCTGAGGCCCAGTTTCCTTATGTGTGCAACAAAGTAAGCACAGTCTCTCTGCCCATCACAGAACCTGTTGGGGAGGTTCAAAGATGTGCTGTATGCAGGTAAACCCCTTAGTACAGGGCCCATCACAGAAACATGGCTCATTCAGGTCTGTGCTCTGCTACAACCTAGAAAACTCCTTTAAGGGCACAGATAATATTTGACTTATCTTTGCATCTCTCCCTGCCTAGCCTAGCCCAGAACCTCTGCAGCTGGCAGGCCCACAATAAATCATTGTTGAAATGAATTGAAAACCCAAACCAGATGTGCCTCCTCCCCTGTCAAATGAAGCTTTCAAGCTGGTGGGTTGGGCTTGCTGCCCCTTCGACTCCCCCTCCCTTCAAGCCGAGCTGCCACCATTGTCTCGCAGGGTTCTGGGCACTGAATCAGGGTGGCTGGGTGGGAAGTGGGACGAGCCTGGCAGAACAAGTCAGGTAGGGAAGAGCCCGCTGTCTGCTCTCCGAGCAAACTGCCTTGGAAAGATGCTCTCCTGAAGTCTCTGCTGAATGAGAAGAGATGGCTTGGACTCCTGAGGGGACACCTCAAAAGTCCCTCACCCATCCAGGGTCTAAGAAGGAAACCCCCTTCCTCCCCCGAGACGCTGAGAAATGGACGGAAGTGAAGGTGTTAGGGAAAAGAGATGGTGCAACTGAGGTTCAAAGAGGTTAGCTTCTGAAATCACAATAGTGGGCTTCAAAGAAGAGTTTAACTGGTGTCACAGAAAAACTCTAACCATTTCACTACCTTGCCGCTAGGTGAGTCTTGCTCCAAAAGGACAGAAGTATGTATTTATCCCTCCCACCTCAAGATCCCTGGGAAGAAAACACAGCTTCACTGAGGAAAAATACTGCAAAAAAATGAATAAATACAAATCTGCTTTCAAACTACAAGAGGCCCATGTCTTCAGTGTTTCTGAGCCAGAGCTTTATAGACAGGGCCCAGGGAATACCATGCTGCCCAGCACAGGGTCAAAGTGAAACCAGAACATGGTTGCGCACACTGTATCTCTGACCCTAGGCAAGTGATTTAACCTCGCGGCGTTTCTGTTTTCTCATCTGTCTCAAGCTGCCAGTAATAGTACCTCCTCACAGAGCTGTCAGCTAAAGTCAAATGAGCTAATCTTTGTAAGTTGTGTTAGCTGCTCAGTCACGTCCAGTTCTTTGTGACCCTATGGACTGTAGCCCACCAGGGTCCTCTGTCCATGAGATTCTCCAGGCAGGAATACTGGAGTGGGTTGCTATTTCCTTCTCCAGGGGATCTTTCTGACCCAGGGGTCAAACCCTGCAATTGCAGGCATTTCAGGCAGATTCTTTACCATCTGAGCCACCAGGGAAGCCCAGTCTTTGTAAAGCACTTGCCATGTGCCCTGTATATGGAAACACCATACAACTATTTGTTAAATAAAAATGAATGGGTATCTCTGTCCCTCTGTAGCAAGATCAGCCCAGAGGGAGGGTGTTCAAGTGTTAGAGCCTATCTGTGGAACTAGCTGAACCCGGCTTCCAAGCCCAGTCTCATGACTGACTCTCTTTGAACCTCAGTTTCATCACCTCTAACGTGGGGATACTAATAGTCCCCACCCCAAAGGCTGTTTCTACTTTTAAATGAGATAGCACCAAAGTCCTGAACACCCGGCATGACCCAGCAGAGGGAGTTAGCACCCAACAAAGGTAGAGTGCTCATCATCTGAATCTTGGAGAGTGCTACTTCCCAATTATTTTTTTGCCTCTTCTGCGTTAACACACAATATATAGTTTTGGAAATCCTGCCGCGGTAAAGGAACAATTTCATTGTTTCGCCAATGAAACTCCTAAACATTTTCTTTCAAGAGCCAGAAAAGGGAAACATTTTTGGTCATTTCCAAACCACGAACATGGCAATTCGTTTCCCCATTCAGTAAACCTGACCCCCCTCACCCAAAGTTGCAGAAGTCACCTTGCAGGACAAAAACAATAATTGAAGGAATGAGTATTTTACTGCAAACAAACACCATCTTTGTTTGCTGCCCAGCTTTGGGTGGAAAAATACCTTAACCCAGGAGCTCGGAAAATTCTTGAAAGTTCTCATTTTATTCCAACAAATCCAACCAATCTGGCAAGACTCCTGGCCGTGTGAACCTGAATCAGAATGAATCAAAACTCACCGAAAGCAGCACTAAAGAACATTTTGAAAACAGGAGGGAAAAAAAAAAAAAAAAGCATCCATCAACTCACCACTCTAACACAACTCTTAATTTTGGAAAGTTCTCTTCCAGTCTTTATCCACGTGCAGACATATTTTTACAGCACTGTAGTCATAGGGAAAAACTGCAGTAGCTTCAGCCAAGAACCAGATACCACACAGCTCATGTCACTAAACTTTCCAAGTGAGGGCCTTTGCCTCCCTCATGCACTCCATTCATTCTGTCAGTCAGCCATTCGACAAACCTGGATTGAACCAGGCTCTGGTGGTACGCCCTGGGGAGCGTGGAGACCAGATGACTAAATCACAGTCCCCACCCTCAAGCAGCTCCCAGTTTAGCGGGAGAAACAGACCAGTCAGCAGGAAACTAGAGTGCACCGTGATCAATGCATAAATGCTGTGAACTGCACAGAAGAAAAGCATTAAAGGTGGGCAGGAAGGGGAGGGGGAGTGGGGATGGGAGAGACCAGACAGAACATATGCAAAGACATGAAGTTAGGAGAAAACAAAGTGTCATCAGGTAGCCAAAAATAGTACAGAATGACTGGCTCCTAGGCAGATGGCAGTGGACGCGAGAAAAGAAAGGGGTGGGGGGCAACTCATTAAGAGTCTCAAGGTTTCGGTTTCGTTGTGAAAACCATGGGGAAAGCTTGGGAAAGATAGAATTTAAGCAGGGTAGTAGCACAGTCGGATACACAACTGAGGAAGACTGTCCCAGCAACAGAATGGAGGCTAGATGACAGGATATGAGCTAAGGAAGAACAGGGGGACAGGTTAGCAGGCTATCAGAGTCATCGATCAAGATAAGGAGGGTCTAAATGACTGAGATGGCTTCTCCACTTACACTCTGTGTCACCTTAGTAGGTGACTTAACCTCTCTGTGCCTTAGGTTCTATTGTAAAGCAAGGATAAAAATATCTCCCCCGTGGAGCTGCTGGGAGGACTAGATGAGATACTGCATGCAAAGCACCTGGCACAGGGCCCGGTGCCCAGAAGACACTCAAGACGTGTTTCTTCCCCTTCCCCTCATTCCCTTGTCTTCCACCTCACCCTTCCTTAAAGGCTGGCACGGTATGGAGCATGAAAGTGGCCGAAACAGGATTCTAACCCAGATCAGTCTGACTCCAAAGGGCAGTGGAGAAAGTTTGAAAGTGCCGTTGTCAGGACAGTTACTTAGAAGGATTGTTTAGCCAAGTCGAGGGCCCAGCTGAGGTTGGAAACTATGAGTTTTGAGTGGGACTAATCAACAAAGTGATGGGATTTTCTCCAGCAGTGTTCCTCCATCTGGGTGTAAGCACAGAGGAGGAGGCTGTCAGTTAAATTTATCCAGGCTTGGGTTTTTGCCTAGTGGATGTGTCAGAAAGACACAGGGCAAGGGAGTTCAGGATATAGGCAAGATCCTGAAGTCTACATTCCAGGAGTTAGGCAAACAGAGTTGGCTTCAAATCTCATCTCTGTCCTGAACTAGCTGGGGGACTTTGGGAAAGTCACTCAACCTCTCTGAGCCCCAGTCACCTCATTAAAAATAATAATAATAACAACAGTCCCAGTCTCATAAAGTTACTGTGAGGATTACATGAGGTTATTGAAATGATGTAAGATGCCTAGTATGTGCCTGCCACATACATATTCAATTATTATTTTTAACATCATCATCATTTTCAGGGATGGAGAGAGGAAGAAGGAAAGCTAGAAGGGCTAATGGGGTGGGGGAGTGAAGTGAATCAAGAACCTGGAGATCCTCTTGAGGCAAGGGATGAGCTTTGAGGTCGGTGGGCAGGAGGGAGATGATGGGGGCTCTGAGATGGAGCAATTCTGACGGATGATGAAGGATGAAGCATGGTATGGCTAGAATGGAGGTGTGTCCTGCACATGGATCATGGATGTCAACTCACCCAGGATGATGTCAGGACTTGGGGTGGAGAAGAAGACAGTGAGCCAGATGTCGAACTCTTCCTTGAATGGGTGAGGGGGATGGGTGGCTAAAAAAGAAGAGTCGATGAGGAGAGGAGAAAAGAGAAGAGGGTGCTGTAGCCAGATGGCTTCAGAAGGAGGAGTTCTTGGCTGAAGCGGAGGAGTAGCGATCTGGACGCAAACAGGGGAAGCCAGAGCACAGACCCCACCTCCCAGCCCTAGGGTGTCTGTGGTATAGAAGTGTGAGAAGTGTCCACCAGAGGGCGCTGCAGGCAAAGCCGTGAGCCTCTCCGTGGAGACTCAGGTTTCAGCACTTGCAGGCGCAGAGGTAGAGAACAGTGTTCTGCGGAGCTTATTTAGAGTGAAGGGGAAATCGTTTCCCGCGGGGTGGGCTTTCCAGGGGGTACAGAGAAGAGTGGGAGAGGGCAGTGGTAGTAAGATGGAGGAGTCAGGGGTGGCGGGCAACGGGAGTGCAGAGCAGGATGGGGACGGTATGGGAGAGGACAAACGATGGGCAGGGAGACTCACGTTTGGGCTGTAGCCAAGGAAGGGGGGCTGTGAGGCTTGGTGGGATTAACTGTCCTCAGACTTTCAAATGAAGCTTTTTTCCCTTTACATCTTTTGTTTATTATAAAAGTAACACATGCTTGTTTCAGGCAATTCTAATCATTACTGAAGTGAAAATCCACCTCCCCATTCCTTTCCCCAGAGGTAACCACTGTTAACAATCTGTCTATCCTTCCAGATTTTTTCCTATGAATAACAAATAATATCCTTAACGAAAATCAGATCCTATTATACTGATTTTCCTGCAACTTGCTTTTATCACAATATTATATTGGAGACATCAATCATATGTAACATATCTGTATATAAAGATCTAGCTATAGATATCAATATCTAAAGACCTCAGTTGTCCTTATTTATGGCTTCATTGTCACTGTCATCATTACAGTAGTAGTAGGGGTAATAATAGGTAGGTAATTATTGAATGCTCTGTGCCAGGTACTAAATATTTCATAAGCCATCATAGGGGTTATCTCATTTACTCTTCACAATGTTGTGAAGGAGGTAATATTTTCATTATTATCATTTCCATGCTATAGATGAGACCATTGAGGCACAGAGAAGTTTAGGAACTTGGGCAAGGTCACACAGCTCACAAGGACTAGAAGAGGAAGTCAGACCTAGGTCATCTGACCACAGAGCCCAAATTCTTAATCATTAGCATAATGAAGCTTAGTCTGCCACTATTTGGACATGCTGTAAATTCTTTACAAATTATAAATTATGACACCAGCTCTCCACAGACATCATTTAGGTTATTTCCAAATTTTCGCTACTTACAAATAATGTTTAAATGAAGATCCTATTCATGGAGTATTTCAAATGGCTAAACTCCTAAAAGAACTCTTGCTGGGTCAAATAATATTTCAAGCTGCTCCCCAGGAATTGTGCTAATTTAGATGCATGTCAAGAATGAATACGGGTGCCCATTTCACCATAGCCCCACAAACGCTGGATTTTAGCAACCTCTTAAATTTCTGCCAGTCTGAAAGGTGAGGAACATTTCAGCTCTCTCAACATTGTTGTAATTTGCATTATTATTACTTAATTATTACTGAGGTTGTGAACCTTTTCATATGGCATAAACCATTTGTGTTTCCTCTGTGGATTCCCTGTTCATTATTCTTTGACTATTTTTTTTAGTGGACTGTTCATCATGTTCTCATTGATCTATAGAAGCTCTCTCCTTCAAGCGTCTGCCTGCAATGCAGGAGACCCGGGTTCAATTTCTGGGTCGGGAAGAGCCCCTGGAGAAGGAAATGGCAATCCACTCCAGCACTCTTGCCTGGAAAATCCCATGGACAGAGGAGCCTGATAGGCTACAGTCCATGGGGTTGCAAAGAGTCGGACACGACTGAGCGACTTCACTTTCTGTGTGCCAGATACTAAGACTAGAAATATAGCAGTGAATAAGCAAAGCTTCCAGCTTTCATGAAGCAAACACGTCGGTAGAGGAAACAGATAACAAGCAAATCATTAAATAATGTAATTGCAGGTCATGGTGAGTGATGTAAAGAAGAGCACACATCCTATAATGGAGCTCTTGAAACATTATGAATAATAAACCTCTGTCTGCCTTTGACTTTATCCTGGTTTGTCCTTTGTCTTTCAACTTTGCATGAGATATCTTTTGCCACAGCAAACGTGTTCAATTTTTTTTCCAGGCAAATCTGTCATTCTTTTTCTTTATAGCTCCTAGGGATTTTTTGTTACTTTCCAAAGACTTCCCACCTCTGTTTTTTTTTTAATTTTCCTATGCTTTCTTCCAGTCTTTCAATGGTTTCTCTTTTGAAAATCGACAGCTTTGACTAAGCTGCGATCTATTTAGAAATAAAGAGGGAGGCAGAAATTCAGCTTGATTTTTTTTCCAGTGGCAGGCCACTTGTCACAGTAAATGGCCCCATGGATTAAACGCTGTATCCTCTTCCCCCATGAGGGTCCAGCGAGGTCCACAGAAAGGAATAGCCTTGCTCAGGGTCACATAGCAAATTAGCAGTGCCAGAATTGAGCAGGACTGTGAGGTCCCAAGCATGGCTGACTCCCATGGCAGCAATGTGGGATGGCGCTCACCACAGCTCCATCTATCACTGCACTGGATCCGCCCTCCCTGACCGGGGCCAGGACTCACTGTCTGCTGCCAAGGGCGCTTTCCCTTTCTAGTAAGCCCCCTGCCCCCTGGCTCAGAGATAGGCATGCAGCAGCGGTCCGAAGTGGCTCTGCGACTTATCAACAGGCAAACACCTGCTGATCTGCGCGAGCTACCTGACGTGAGGCAGTTTGGGCTGCAGAGGACTGGGGGCAGAGGACAGATAGATTTGCCACTTTAAGAATCAAAATAGAAAGTGTCTGTTCTAAATAAAGAAATCTGGCTTTGTTTCCATTTGGCGGCTGACAGAGCAGCTGCTGTCCTGGGAGCCTTCTGAGGGGGCTGCCTCAAATTGGGCCAAAGCTGGTGGTTTGGAGACTTCTGGGGTTTGTTCTGAGGCCCTGGCTCTAGAATCTGAAAGGTCATCTTCCAAGGAAAAGGAGCACACCACCAGGGCACTTGGCCTAATATTCCATTTCATGGGTTGTCTCCTACACAGGGTTTTCCTTCTCTGTCCACATTTCCCGGAGGCTGTTCACGTGGTCTCACCCCGAGCAGGCAGGCAGGAAGGGGTCTCCAGGGAAACAGACATGTGAAGTGGGGCTTATGTCATTCTGGCTACGTGAGGCAACATTTTTTGTTTAAATCATATTTTCCCAGGAGCTTTTCGGTCAAAGTGTTCGAACAAAATAGGTGCATAATTGTCACCATTATTTCGCTCGGCTTTCCGTGGATAGACACAGCCAAACACATTAGCACATTCTTATCATCCTACTAACCTTGATGGGTATTTTGTTGCTTCTCTCCAAAACTCAGCAGTGAATTTACTGCTTGCGATAATGCAAGGCAACCTGATGGCCTCGGATCTGTCCCCCAGCTACAGGCAGGGTAGGCAGCCGGCCTCTGCAGTGAGATTTAAAGTGGTTCTTCCCATGCCAAGGACCACTCCAACCTGTCACACTGACTCCAGATACTCCCACCGCCAACACAGTGGAAAGAGACCCCATGTTTTGGCTCCAACTCTGCCATTACTTGCTGTGTGACCTGGGGTAAGTCACTGCCCCTCTCTGGGACTCGGGTACTTTCCAGCAAAATGAGAAGATCAGTCTGAGTGGACTCCCTCACCAAGCTCCTCAGCAGAATCACCAGTGATACTTACTGATGTGCAGATTTCAAGCCCTAACTCAGACATCCTGAATCAGATTATCTCAGTTTTAGGGGTCACTATATCTGTATGTCAACAGAACTCCCGGTGATGCCGCTGTACAGGCAGGTTTCTGATCCGGTGAATCAGATGACCTCAAGGCCACTTCAACCTCTGACGTTAGCTGGTTTGATACTTCCCTCAGCATTTCTGTATTTTTCTTATCTCTAAGAGGGATGCTCCCCTTCGCCTCCCCAACCCCATGCAGAGTCAGGGATACTTGCTCATCACGAGCCCTGAAGCATTCCACCACCCACTGGTTAGACTTTGAGCACAGAAGCCAGGAGGAAAAGGTACACACCTTATTGTTGGGGAAGGGGGCTAGGAAAGAAAAAAGCAACAGTAGCAACAACAGGAAAATGGGGAACTAGATCTGCCTGAAGTTCAAGGCAGCCTGAGACCTCCACCGAGGACATAGCTGTATTTTAGGGCCCGCACTTGAGGCTCCCATTCCCTGGAGTCCTCTCCACTTCAGCCCAGGTCACACAGTGCAGAGAGGTACAGCCATGCTAGGGAATAGCCTTCTTTAATTGGTGAGGTCTTATGGCTTTTGAGGTTGGTACCAAAAGTAAGACCGTAAACACCTCTCTCCCCGACTGGGACCATCTGAGCCCAGTCCCTGGACCCAAGCATGATTCAGGCCCAGAGACCTGTAAGAAGCACTGGGCCTTGCATGCACCACAACTGCTGAGCCTGTGTTCTCGAGCCCAGGAGCGAAAACTCCTGAAGCCCATGCGCCTAGAGCGTGTGCTCAGCAACAAGAGAAGCCAGCGCAGCGCAACTAGAGAGTAGCCCCCAGGCTCCACAGCTAGACAAAAGCTCATATAGCAATGAAGACCCAGCACAGCCAAAAATACACAAGCAAACAAAATGGAAAGACGCACTGCTCCTTGACATCAGGACACTCTAGCTTTGGGGAAAGCTCTGAATTAGAGTCCTCCTTTCAGAGCGGACACCCTGCCCTCTTTCGGTGATCAAGAGACCCCATCTACTGCCACTATTATCCCCCAACTCTGCTGCCCTAGATCCCTGACTCTCTGGCTCTAGGCTTGAGTCCACATTTATTATTCATCCTTCAGTTGCCCATTATTTACTAAGCACCTACTCTGACCTGGCACTAGGTTAATTAGGCCAAATTGAAGCAAAACAGACATGGTCTTGGCCCCCGGGAAGCCAAGAGGCTAGCACAGTAAATATCAATCTTATCAGAATCGAAACTTCTCTTTTTATCATAAACGTCTCTTGTTGTACCCCTTTGTGGTCTGCTCACTCGCTTCAGTCGTGTCGACTCTTTACAACCCCATGGACCTTAGCCCGCGAGGCTCCTCTGTCCGTGGGATTTTCCTGGCAAGAATACTGGAGTGGGTTGCCACGCCCTCCTCCAGGGGATCTTCCCGACCCAGGAATCGAACCCGTGTCTCCTGTGTTGCAGGCAGGAACCTGCTGAGCCACTGGGGAAGCCCGTCATACCCTTTTATTATCCTGAAATTAAAATCACAGCTATAATAACCTGCATACACACATAAGTTCCAAAAGATCAAGAAGTGTCCTGCCACACAAAGAGGAAATGAAAATAATCCATAATCAACTACAATGTATTTAAATATGTAAATACTTACGTAAGATGACAGTGAAAGACTAAATGAAGTAGACAGAGACTTGCGCCTTCATCGAGAAGCCCCACGAAATGCAACAGCTACAGGCACAAACTGATAAGGGATGCTGCACAGACGACTCTAATTCCAAAAGCAACATCACTACTGTTACCACGTGATTTTTGAAATGGTGAACGACTGTGGATAAACCTCTGGGAGGAGAAAACAAAGTTCCATCTTACCTCTCTTTACACAAGATTCATTAAAACTGTGTGCGGAGGTGAGAAAGCCAAATTTTTTGTACATATATGTAAAATATTTACAGTACACGTTCTGATCATTATAAGAAGAGTTTCCACCTCCACGGAAGTCCAACAAAACATTCAAAAATCATATAGGATGTTGGACTAGTCTTCATTTTGCAAGACTGTCCTGGGTAAAAAATCCATCTGTCCAGACAGGAGATGCAAGAGACACGGGTTCAATCCCTGGGTCATTGGGAAGATCCCCTGGAGAAGGGCATAGCAACCCACTCCAGTATTCTTGCCTGGAGAGTCCCATGGACAGAGAAGCCTGGCGGGCCACAGTCCATGGGGTTGCAAAGAGTCAGACACGACTGAGCACACAAACAGCACAGCATCTGGGCAGAGCGGGACGTGAGGCTTCTCCATTTCTTGTCCACTAAATGACCTCACACATTTCCCCAAAGTCCCCTAGGGGGCAGTATTGGCTCAGTTTCGCGTCATCGGGCTAAGCGTCTCAGTTTCCATACAACTAGAGCTTTGTCTGATTCTCCCCAAATCCTCATCCCCTTCACCCTTGCCCCCAAGGAATGGAGTCCAGTCCTTGCTACCACTGTCTAACGGGACTCGTAAGCCTCAAGCCCTCTTGATCAGTTCAGCTAGTTTGCTTCCACCAAAGGCAACTGCTTGTCTGGATTACAACCTGTTGCTCCCACTCCTTTCAGGTGCCCCCGCTGAACTCAGCCCCCGCCGCAGAGCCTCCTATGCCATGCCAAGAGTGCCACTACTTGCAGATGGCCGCCCTTCAGCTCTGCAGGTCAGCCTCGCCGCTCCCCACCCAGCTCCCAGTTCCCCTCCATCCCCACTCTGGGCGACTTGAGGAGCTTCGCTTAGACTCTCTGAGCGGCAGTTTGTTCATTTGGAAAAACCGCGATAATAATAGTACCTACCTCCACAGTGTCCTTGAGAGATGAAATGAAATGAATGCTTATAAGATGTTTAGTAGCCTGCCTGGTACACAGCAATCCACCCGAAACTGACAGTTTTTGTTGCTATTCTGGGAATCACATGGAGTGCACTGAACACTGGCTTCTGCTGACTCTACTTCTCCCATTCTGCATGTTTCCACTTTATCTTCCAGACCAAGTTAGAAGTTTATATGAGGCTGAGCAGGATGGGTCTGCATCTGGCTTGAAGTTCCATTTGCTGAGAAGCAGTAAGCTGGGAAAATCTTCAGCGCTCTCTTCACCCAGGCCAAAAGAATGCTTTTTAAGTATTTTTTTTTTTCCTATCCTGTTTCATCTCACAAACACTATCTGAGAAGGAGTCATTGAGCAGACCAGAACTGGGGAGCGGGATTAATTAGGAACTATCGTTAAAATACGGCACCCACTTTCTTGTCTGAATCAGTGTCTGGCGAAGTTGGCTGCATGGTTAATCACCTAAGCCGTGTTTGCACGGTGCCAGAGGTTTTGGAGGAAAAGGGAAAAAGACAATCAATCATCCATGTGTCAAATAGAACGTTCAGCTCCTGTACAGAGATGATACTAAAAAGTCATCTCAGTACAAGCAGTGAGATCAGGGCAACAGACATCTTGAAGGTTCTAACTGTTTGCTTAGCATTAACAAAGGATCTTGAAGAACCTAGAAACCACTGCAGGGAATGTCCAGACATTTGTTTATTGATCAATATTTATTGAGCACGTACTATGTGTGTGGCACTGTGCAGGCTATAGAAAGCAGAGCAATCAGTCTAGAACCTTCCCTTCATGGTTGCTATCCAATGGGAGAGTTGTGGCGGGATGGGGAGAACCAGTCCCTGACAAAGCAATAGAAAGCCCGTCAGCTAGGTCTTTCAGAGTAGGTGAACATCCTTCAGTTGCTATAATCATTGTTGGTTAGTTGCTAAGTGGTGTCTGACTCTTTTCCGACTCCATAGACTGTAGCCCACCAGTCCACGGGATTTCCCAAAAAAGAATACTGGAATGGGTTGCCATTTCCTTCTCCAAGGGATCTTCCTGACCCAGGGATCGAACCCATGTCTCCTGCTTGGCAGGCAAATTCTTTACCACTGAGCCACCTGGGAAGCCGGTTTATGTAAATTACATGCTCACAAAATCAAGCAACCCAAATATTCTGCTATTTGGTGGTGGGGGGGAGACAGTTGAGCTTATTGAGGTGGCTATTTGGCTTTACAAGTGAAGTGAAAGTGAAAGTGAAATGGCTCGGTCATGTCCGACTCTTTGCAACCCCATGGACAGTAGCCTACCAGGCTCCGTGGTCCATGGGATTTTCCAGGCAAGAATACTGGAGTGGGCTGCCATGTCCTTCTCCAGGGGATCTTCCCAACCCAGGGATCGAGCCCAGGTCTCCTGCATTGCAGACAGACGCTTTACCATCTGAGCCAGACTTAGACTGAATGCTTCGGGACTAGATCTTGTGTCCAGCAGATCTGGGTTTAAGTTCTGGCTGTGCCACTTTACAAGCTGTGTGACCTTGCCCAAGTTGCCTAACCTCTCTGAGCCAGTTTCCCCCTGTGGAAATTGAAGGTAATGACAGTATCGTCTTTGAAGGATTATTGTGAGGATTAAAAGAGATATCTTATGTAAAGCACTTGGCTTCAAGCCTCCATCATAGTTAATGTTCCTGAAAAAGGCAGCTTACTATAATCATTAAAAGAGAGAAAATGGCTATCACATGCATTGGCCCAAGACATCTCGAAACTCTGGAGAAAAATTCTAGCCACTCGCATTAGCAGTGAAGGCAGGTTCTCCTCTCCTCCCTGCAGCTCTAGTATTCTCAGGGATGAGCCAGCCAGGTCTGGTAAGATCATGAGCAGGTAGAGAAAGCATTCCCATGACAGCTCCTCCCCTCCCCCACCCCCCTACCTCTCCCCGCACCCCAGGCTAATCTGGCTTTTAAGGTGCCACCTACTGGCCCAGAAGGATCTTCCTTCACCCACTGAGGCCCCTGTCAAAGAGCCCTCGGTAATCCAATTTCAATATTCCTCTCTACAATCTCCCTTTGCAACTTGGCATCCTACATCTCCTTCCCTGAGGTATAACAACATGAGAAAGGATAGACACATTGTAATGTGACCTTTTAAAAAAGAATGACCTGTATGTAAAATCCATCAGCGCCTCCTAAAAAATGCAAAACCCCACAAAAGGCTCTGACTCATGGTTGGGAGCAACAACGGGCACACCTGAATAGATTTTTCTAATTCGACTGGCAAAAAATTTTTCTCTGAATCTCCCCTCATAGTGTGTAGTTTCCACCACCAACCCCCCCCCCCAAAAAAAAACCCACTTTGCTTTATTAGGAGAGATCATAATGGCTGTTCCAACAGAATGCGGATCACAGAATCTGCTTCTGAAAACGCTACCATGTGTAGTATTTTGTTGTTTCCTGCTTATTAATACAATACATTTTGCCTCTGAGTCAAATGTTTTTCCTTCTGCCAAGAAAAATCGTGAGTTACAGGAAATCTAACAGGCTTAATTAGTGAGGAGTTTAACTTAAGCCAGTGGTTTTGCAATCACCCCAGCCCAAGTCAGGCTCACTCCCTGCATTTAGTGGGAAATAAGTGGTAGGAAATGGCCTTTAGCAACCTTGTTAGAGAAAAGGCACTGTACCAGCAAGCCTGGTTCTCCCAAGGTAAAAAATGGCAGGTTGAGGTCACTGTAATTATCAACAATGCTTTTTGCATGCAGGTTCCTACTACATATGTCACCTGTTACTTTCAACTTTCTGTAATTACAGTTTCTTCTGGTGAGATTGTGCTGCTTTCCCTGCCTTTTACCAACCAGCACACTTGAGAGAAAATCATTCATGGCCCCTTGAGTTTGCCATGTAAGTGTATTTTAAAAAGCAAAGCTTCTTAGACCAGCCAAATGAAACTGATTGGAAATGTTCACCATAGAAACGGGAGACCTATTACGTATAATGGCCGAGCTCTTTGCAGCCAGGTCCTAAGCGCTAGGCCACAATCTCAGAATGAAAGAACCTGTAAAGGCTTTGGAAGATAGCCGTGAAGATGATTAAGGGATTGGAAAAGAGGATCTAGGGGAAAAGGTGAAAGGTATTAGGATTAGAAGGACGATTTAGTCCCAAGAGAAAAAAAAAAAAAAATGAAGGCGTTAACCAGCTGTTTCTTCCTTGCTATCAATGGCATGCAGTACATGAATGGCAGCATGAGATACTTTAGGTTAGATGTAAGAAAGAACTTCCCAACAATGCATCTCCTTCAACACTAAAGGTCATTTATTCTTCAGTCCTAAAACACTGGTAGAGCCCCAAGCACATGTTGGACCATGTGCTGGGTCCTGGAGAAGTTCACAGGCCAATGTTGTTGTTGTTGTTGTTGTTGTTGTTGTTCAGGGACATTAAATAGATTATTACAAGACAGTGAGGTGCGTTCTATAATAGAAGGAATTTGGAATGCTTTGAATTTTAAGAAAGCCGGAGGGGGCCTATAGCAGAATATTATATGTCACTTCCAGTGGGGTCTGAGACAGCATCCAGCAATCAAGTACACTGATATTTCGGGAGCAAAAACACATGAATATTCACAGAATGTGATAGAAAAATACTATAAATAGCCTCATACCAGCGCAGGTTTGGCTGCCAAATGAATTTACCTTAAACTTACAAAAGGCCCTCAGTTTTCAGAGCTTTGGGGCTTGGGAAGGATAGATATGGGAATGTGTACCTGTGTGCAGCGAGTCGGGTCTAGCAGCAGGACTTGGGAAAGACGGGACTTTTGACTGCAAGCAGAGAATGTGTCTCTAATGTGCTCTGTGGCCTCAGGACTGTGGACGTGTTTTCGAGGAACTTGACTCTGTGTGTGTGTGTGTGTGTGTGTATGAAGCAGTGAGAAAACTTCATTACCCCTCGGGTCAAGCCCACATTCAGGGCCTATGTATAAAGTAGCCCCTGGTAAGGCGCCCCAAACGGTCAGCCAATGGATCTCGTTATGGTTATGATGATTTCAAACATTGGGCCCCTTGGTCCCTATGGGCAAGGCCACCAAATTTCAGAATCAGCATCCTCCAGTGGGGTCCACAGGGTGTGGTAGAACCACTGAAGGGGGTTGAGGGGACATCTTTGACCTTTCTTTTTAAGCTGTGTTCATACCTGCTGTGGTAGATGGCGATGCATGTCAAGAGACAAAGTGAAAAGCCTACAGGGAGGGGCACTGGAGTGCCTTCCTCTGTGGGCTGAGGAACACCTAGTTACCCTCTCCCAGCCAAGCACCCGCACCTAGGGGGTAACCTTCCTTGAGGGGGAACACCCAGTGAACCCTGCCACACCCTCAGAAGTTGTTTCCTTTCCAAAGGAAAGGGGGCAGTCCTTCTGCTAAGTCTCCTCTTAGCAGTCAGAAAAAGGAGACTCCCACCCCTCAGGGGGCATTTTCTACTCTGACCCACCTATCCACAGGTGTCACCTACACGTAGGGATGAAAGACACCAAGACTCTCTTTCTGGCTTTAGATACCCCCCAAAGTATGACCTCCTCCCTGGTCCTCCTCTCTGCCCTCCGGGAATCCAGGCTCACATCATTTCAGGATGAGCTCAGCCTCCAGCCACTCCCTCTGAGGCCTGGCTTCCCAACCTTGGTGATTCCAAAGTTCACAGCTGTTGCAATACACAGGGCCCACCCTAGGCAAAACTGTGCCGGAGACACAGCCTCCTATCAGCTGATTTCCCACACCCCCACGCCCTACCCCTGCCTGCCTGGCTTTCCTCTTCCCTGGGGAGTCAGCTCCCTCTAACCTTTTCCTCCCCTCCCCCTGACAGGAAAGGCTCTGATCAAAGAATCTGCACTCACACATACACAAAACAACCCTGCCTGGCCCAGCCATCCCCGCCCCCGAGACCACCCAGGGCAGTTGGACTCAAAGGGATCTTCCACCGATGGTAGAGATAGTGGCATTACTCACAGGCCAGAAGGAAGTCTCTGGGTTGGAGGGGGGAGGCCTTCTCAACACCCATCAGATAACGATGTGGGGCCATCAAGTCAGCCTTCACCATTTGAATGTAAGATGGACTGTGGTGACACTCCTCGCAGGAATGGACTCTGCTTTCTGAATTCAAATCAGCTCATGCACTCAAGACAGCAGGAGAGAATATCCAGAAACGGGATCAGCCCCAGGAACTATGACGGCTAGTTGTTCCAAAGGTTGAGGGTGTCAGAGGGAGCCACTGGGAAAGGAAGGGAAGAGTTTCCAAAAGGATACCTGTTGGTGAGGCAAAGAAAGAAGCAACAGGGGAAGGGAAACCTAGATGGCAGGGGCGGGGGTGGGGGAGCCAGTAGAAACAGATTTCAGGAAAGATTTCACATTTTTCAAGTGATTATTCTGTACTACAGGCTTCCCTGGTGGCTCAGTGGTAAAGAACTGCCTACAGTGCGGTAGATGCGGGTTCGATCCCTGGGTCAGGAAGATCCCCTGGAGGAGGGCATGGCAACCCACTCCAGTATTCTTGCCTGGAAAATCCCATGGACAGAGGAGCCTGGTGGGCTATGGTCCATAAGGTCGCCCATAGGGTCACAGAGTCAGACACAACTGAGCGACTAAACAAGAACAACATTTTGCACTACACACAGTGGCTGTGTTGTCTCATGTCATCCTCACAACCTCCCCAGGAGATGAGAAGTATTATGAGATCCATGTGACAAAAGAGGAATGGGAGGCTCGATGAGGTTAAGTAATTTGTGACAAATGACACAATTCATCCTGGAACGGTGAAGCCAGATTAAAACACTTGTTGGTCTGACTCCAGAGCTCTCAGCCCTCCGAGGTAGGCACCAAGCACCTTGAAAATGTAGGAGGGGCCCCCACGTGTCTGTTGAAAGAGATGCCCAGAGCAACCTGTACCCCCGCTCCCCATAACCAGACCCCCCCCCCCCGGACAGCTTACACAGGGGCCGTTTGCTCCTGGGTTAAAGATTGCATTAACATGTAAACATGTGCTCTGGAAAAGTTTAGCACAGCCCAGAAGTCAAAGTCTCAGAGGAGTTGCAAAGGACAAAGCTCCCAATGGGATGGGCTACCTGGTAGGCCCCATAGTAGTGGCTACAGGGGTGGGTGACACTGTGACACAGAGTCCCTGAGACACCTTACAAGCCTGAAGACATCAAAGACAAGCTTGACTTATGTCACTGTATTACCCAGAAGAGACCCCACCCTCCATACACAAAAAGGAGAGCAGGCACTGGAGACCAACAGCCTAGGTTCAAATCATGGCTTTGCAACTTCCCAGCAACATGACCCTGGGCAAGTCACTACTCTGAATTTACATTTCCTCATAGTGAAGGACAGCGAAGTGTGGCATGCTGTAGTCCATGGGGTCGCAAAGAGTGGGACATGACTTAGCAACTAAACAACAACAACATTTGTAAAATACAGATGGACATTAAAAACATCTCTTTCAGATGTGAGATCGTGCATGTAAAATATTCAGCACAATGTCTGGTACTTAGTAGAAACTCATTAAGTATCAAATCCATCTGGCCAGTTCTTACCACCTCTTGGCAGAAAAGGGAGACCCAATTTGAAAGCCCTCAAAATAGCTTCTGAAGATAACTGGGACTTTCATTAATTCATTCAACATGCAAGCCCTGAACCTCTCCTTCTATCCTGGAGAGTCAGATATGAAAAAAAAAAAGTCCTTGTTCTCAAGGGACTCACATTCTAGTGGGCAAAGATGCAACATACTCCAGCCACTTGATGGAACACATTATAAAAGTGGTAGATCCAAGAGGGCCGGGGAGACTCCTGAGGGTACTGAGAAACCTTCCCAAAGAAGAAAGCTGAGGTAGAACTTGAAGGACAAGTAGCAGCTGTTAGGCAGACAGGATAAGAAAGTATATTCCAAGGGAAGAGAATAGCATATGTTGAGTAACAGAACAGGGCAGGTTTAGATGGAACTGGAACAGTGAAGATTACTGAGAAATTACCCTGGGGGAGGAGTCAGATGGGGTAGAGGACTCTTGAGTGACACCTCTGAGCCAAGAGATGACATTCAAGATTTATAACAACCAGCGTGGCATGGGCAAGAAACATTTTGAAAAGACCCCGGAGCCATAAAAAATAAGGTCCTGATGGGGTCTTTAGGAAGGGACTCCTCATATTTAGAATCATTTTGGCCACTGAAGTGACTACAGGTGGATAATTGGTGCATTTGCTCTTACAGAGACTTCCATGCTATTTGAAAATTTAGCCTGACATTGACAATAATATATGGCATACAAGATACATATACAGTGGCACATAATACTGTTTCACAGAAGCATTTTTCTAATGTGTATCCATATCTGTAGAGAAGAAATTCTCCACTATCCTGCTAAAACTTGGGTGTGTAGTATTGTCATACCTGCCCTAAGTGTGTAGGCCACTGCTACTGCTAAGTCACTTCAGTCGTGTCCGACTGTGTGACCCCATAGACGGCAGCCCACCAGGCTCCCCCATCCCTGGGATTCTCCAGGCAGGAGTACTGGAGTGGGTTGCCATTTCCTTCTCCAATGCATGAAAGTGAAAAGTGAAAGTGAAGTCGCTCAGTCGTGTCCGACCCTCAGCTACCCCATGGACTGCAGCCCACCAGGCTCCTCCATGGTTAGGATTTTCTAGGCAGGAGTACTGGAGTGGGGTGCCATTGACACAGCCACGTGTCATCTATCCCTAATCACTGTTGAGTTGCTATAACATGGTCAGTTGAACTGAACGTCTTCCCTTTGAAATTTGATCCCTGTCAATTTCTTTAAAATGTCTTAGCAAATCACTTGAATGAACCCACATCTTCCCCCTCTCCTATTCATTGCCTTTGCTATATAATAATCTCAGATAGTCAGCTTAGAGAAGGAATGTTTTTTAAATTCTCTTTGGACTCCATAGAGCTCCCTCTTTGTTAATTATCTTCTGAACCCCCTGACTCATCCATGGTCATCCCACACTATCATCTGATGCTAGCATGGATATTATTGTCTGACCTGTTGTTTTTCTAAGCCTCCCAAGTGAGAGAATCAGTAATACAGTCTCGCCACACAATGAGGTTATATTAATCATTTATTTACAAGGGAACCAGGTCACCTTTCACGTCAGCTCTCCTAACATGTCAATTTTTAACACATCTAACATGAAACAGCCCAAACAAATCAGTTCCATCTAGCTAAGGGCCTGAAAGCAAATGTTCTTAGAAAATTAGTAAGAACAAAAATGATGGGTTTTTTTTTAGCGTAGTTTAGTGCTAACCAAGTCAACGTGGCCAGGGTCATCTCCACCTGCTGTAAGTTGTGAGGGCAAATGGAACATTGTATCTGCAGGAAGTCGGAACCCAGGTTTTACACTTTGGGAACCAGACTGTTCTCTGTTTAAATTTCAGCTTTAGTACTTGCTTGCTGTGGGCCTTAGACAAGTTTTTTTTAACTTCCCCAAGTCTAGGTACATTAGAGATAAATATACCGCCCTCACTGGAGAAGGAAATGGCTTCTCCAGTACTCTTGCCTAGAGAATTCAGCGGACAGAGGAGCCTGGTGGGCTGCTGTCAATGGGGTCGCACAGAGTTGGACACAACTGAAGCGACTTAGCATGCATGCATGCATTGGAGAAGGAAATGGCAATCGACTCCAGTATTCTTGCCTGGAGAATCCCAAGGACAGAGGAGCCTGGTGGGTTGCCGTCTATGGAGTTGCCCAGAGTCGGACACGACTGAAGTGACTTAGCAGCAGCAGCAGCAGCATCATAACGCCCTCACAGGGTTGTGAGGATTGAAGGTAAGGAATGGAAGTTGGAAGGTGCTTAGGCTTCCCTGGTGGCTCAGATGGTAAAGCATCTGCCTAAAATGCGGGAGACCCAGGTTCGATCCCTCGGTCAGGAAGATCCTTTGGAGAAGGAAATGGCAACCCACTCCAGTACTCTTGCCTGGAAAATCCCATGGATGGAGGAACCTGGTAGGCTACAGTCTATGGGGTCGCAAAGAGTTGGACACAGCTGAAGCGACTTCACTTTCACTTTCTTTCATGCCTGGCAGTGAGCAGACACTCATCAAGTGGTAGTTATCATTATTGTTACTGCGCATCCATTGTAAAGCAGAAAGAACCCAAGACTCTGAGTCAGAAGCCTAGGTTCTGTTCTGAGCTGCACCACTAATGAGGCAAAGATACTGTCTCCTCTTTTGACCTCAGACACTCTGTAAAATGAGGAGATTTGCTGAAGGGTGGCTAGTGCATCACATGACTTCCTTCAAGACAGGCATCAACAATCAATCACAGCACTTGTTCCTGAGGAGCAAACAGAATCATTCTCAATGCCGGATCCCAAATAGCCTCTACTGCTCAATTAAAGTTGGCAAGTGAAATGAACTTTATTTGCCTTCCCTGCATTAAACGGCCTCAGACATACGTTTTAGTGATACCATTCTGTGGCTCTGTGGAAGAAGTGCTTTCTGATAAAGTTTGCAAGTCAACTCCAAGGTGAAGTGAAGGGCTCTGGGATCAGAGAGTGACTTCCCACCTAATGAGATGGAAACAAATAATTCAACCCAAAGGTGTAAGGCAATAAGAGCGACCTGGATTTATGTTTGTTTCTTCTGCTGTGTCCTTGCTCTGTGACCTTGGATAAATCACTTAACCTCTCTGAGCCCCCATTTTCTCATTTGTAAAAACAGACCTGAGATGGTTATGTAAGGTGTTAACATCGGGGGAAACTGGGTTATCCTTGCAACTGTTGTGTAAATCTAGAATTACTCCAAAGTTTAGATATTTTTTATTTTTCAAAAAAAAAAATAGGCAGAAGGGCAATTACCTTGGGAGACTGTGAAGATGAAATGAGATAAAGAGGGTGGAAAGCATGTAGTTCGGCACTTTTCTTTCGCCCCTCCCAGGCATCTCCCTTCACCTACACCTTTGAACTTGCTGAGCACCTGGAGAATCAGGAGGTATGTTTTCTGGACTGTGATGCCAGCAGGTTCACCAGCCTGACAGCATTGTAATTCAGAGCCTTGCTGCCAAGCCAAAACTCTGCCAGCAAGAAGGTTGGTTTTACATGGTCCTGGGATCTAATTTTTGCCAGAAAGCAAAGTGGCCCATCTTTGTTGGACTCTGAGTGTGTGTGTGGGTGGGGAGGAGGGCAGAAGGGTGTGTGCAGTGGGAGGCGAAATAAGAGAATCAGCTAGAATCTGGATAAGACTTGCAAGTAGCTAGTCAAGGAAGCAGGTTCAAGCTCCACCCCCACCCTCCAACTTACAACCCTCTTTCTTGTTGGCTTTGGGTAAAAGCACTTTTTTCAGGTAGACCCCGTTAGATCCAAATGCATTGGAGGTGGGGGGCGGAAGGAGGAATATATAACCAATCAGTAGTTGCTTGCTGTTCCCAAGCCTGTTTGCCCACAATCCATCCCTTCCTCTTCCCTTCTCTGCTGATATTGTAGCAGGAGAGGACAGAGAGGGGAGGGGGATGAGTGGACCCCTGCAGGCTGTTTCCCAGGTTCTGGTGGGTTTTGCCAATGGAAGGCACCTGTAGGACTTGAAAAGCAGGAGGGAGAACGAAGCTGGGCTATTTCTCTCCTTCCTTCTCTGCCTCACGTGATGTCCCCCACAGTGACTGTGTCTCTCTTGTGACTCCAGTTTCCACCGAGCAACCTAGCTCCCTCACTTCTAGTGTAGGAGCTTCTTGCTGTGGCTAATCTCCGGGTAGCCTCATTGTCCTTGGCTTGGCACTGAAGCTCTCTCATCAGCTGGGTAACCAATTCCCTGCACTGAATTCCTTCTCCCTTAAATACTCAGTGATTCATTCCTGTTGTCCCAGTTGGACCAGACTGATCAACCCTCCACCAGCCCAGAGCCAGGATTCTTGCTCTGTACTAGTCAATTTTCATTTTGGAATGCAATGCTCTGAGAGACTTATCTGGGAAATCTGGGTGGGAGATTAAAGGGAGTGGAAGAGGTTTGAGGAATTAGAAATGGAGGTCAAGCTCAGGAGAGCCCGGTCACCTAAGTAAAGTCTCTGAAAAAAGAAGGGAGCAAGAACAGAAAAGCAGCTGAGCTAGTTTAACTGCTTCTCGAATTTGCACTGTCTTGACCTGTGATGCTCCGAGTCTTCTGCTTTGGCAGATAGCAAGTCAAAGCCTAGAAAGAGAAGAATGATGAGCACCCCGCCCTCCTCTGAGTCAGCTCTAGAACAGGGAAAGAAGAGGAGAGAAGTTCCAGGTTGTGGCAGGCCTGGCTGTAGGCGGCAGACACATTCCAATCAGGTGAAGGAGAACAGCCCTAGGAGCCCCATGGAGCCCCTCCATCAGGCAGTCCTGAACAGTCATGATCAAACTGTTCCAGATGAAGGACTTGCTTGAGGCTGAGTGACAGGATTTCAACAGCAACAGAAACCATGCAGGACTGTCCCCAGGACTGAGGTCCCTTCACTTCATCTCATTGCAAACTGTGTTTGGGGCTGTATAGACCCAGCTGCAGTGCTTGAGTCTCATTCATCAGCTACTAATTGACTGCGTGACCTTGGAGAAGTCAGAGAGAGGGCAGTCAGGCCCGCTGCTTACCTAAGAGGACACATTGTGAGTACCCAATACACATCAAACTGTAATTCCAGCTTCAAGGAGGAACAGAGCAGATGCCTGAGAAATGCTTCCTACTGGGGGCTGGGAAAGCAGAATGGAAGATAGCCTGTAGTGCTCAAGAGCATGGTTTTAAAGTTGTTGTTAGTTTGGTTAGGGGCAATGGTAATATTGTCATTGGATATGAAAATATCCCTAATTGTTTTAGATGTATCATGAAGTATGTAGAGGTAAATGATATAACATCTGGGATTTCCTTCCAAATATTAAGGCAAGGCCTTAAAGAAAAGAGAAAAAGAAAAAGATAAATAAAGCTAACATGAAAATAATCTTGATAGCTATTGAATCTGGTAATGGGTACACAGGGATTTCACACTATTCTAATTTTTTTTTCTTTCTCCAATTTTTTTTAAATTAAAAGTAGCTTCCCAGGTGACTCAGCAGTAAAGAATCCACCTGCAGTGCAGGAGACGCAGATTCAATCCCTGGGTTGGGATGATCCCCTGAAGAAGGAAATGGCAATCCACTCCAGTAAATTCCTGCCTGGGAAATCCCATGGACAGAGGAGCCTGGCAGGCTACAGTCCATGGAGTTGCAAAAGAGTCGGACAGGACTGAGTGACTAAACAACAATAACAAAGAGTAACTTTACAATGTTGTGTTAGTTTCAATCACTTTCAGCAAAGTGATTCAATTACATATACACACATACATTCTTTTTCAGATTCTCTGCCATTATAGGATAAGATACTGAATATAGTTCCCTGTGCTATTGCAGTAGGTCCTTGTTGTTGACCTATTTTATATATAGTAGTATTATACTATTCTACTTCTGTCTGTATGAAAATTTTCATAATAAATTTTTAAAGCATGTGTTTTAGAGTCAGACCTGAGTTTGACCCCAGTTAGTTAAGCAATAAATGTGTAATGGAGTAATACTGGCTACCAGGCCCTGTGTTTTGACTCAGCAGTGGTAGGTACAAGAGGCACAAAACAGACCAGGTTAGGGGTCCCAAACAGAGGAAAGGGTTTCAATATTAGGTGGCCAGAAAAAAGTGACAGATGTCCACCTCATCTATCTAGGCTCTTTCTAAACTGCCTCTGATGCCACTTTCTGCTTGAAAGGCCAGAGTGCTTTCTGATGAATTCTTCCATGATCCCTAAAAGGGCACTGGAGCTCTCTTTTGTGACCTGTGCTGCTGTAGCCAATGGCTAGGGAGGAGCACTGCAAGCTGGGGTGGGCTGCCTTTCCAGTACCCTGAGCAACTCACAAAGTCCCACCCAATCCTAACTCCAAGGAGATTCTGGAGCTTCCATGGGACACTCTGGAGTCTCAAGCAAATTGCCCTTTCCCCCCCTTTCCTGTCCCTCTCCCTCACACTTGCCCAGGAATGTGTCATTGAAATCACATGAGCAGTGAGGCATTTCAAAAGTTAGACAGACCTGTATTTGAATCCAGACTCCACAAACTGACTACCAGTGTGACCTTTGAGTACATCACCTCAGTGCTCTGAGCTTCCATTGCCTCTTCTGTAAAATCATGACAACATGGCACCTCCCTCACAGGGTCGCGTGAGGGTTAGTGAGGAAAGTGCTTACATGGTTCCAGGTGCAAGGTAAGCTCTCCAAACCCAGGCACTGCTCTTGCTGAGGGATGGGAGAATAAAGAGTTTATCCTCTGCCTGAGTAGGAGGTGCAGAGAAGGGACAGGAGTTGAAGTATCTCTGAGTCATAGCCTGATCATCCAGAGGTCAGGGCTCCCCTTGAGCATGGGCCCTGAGGCAAAACACCCAGTGCACGTTTTCACCAGGGAGAATCCAGAGGCCCCCAGTGAGGTAGAAACCCTTTGGCCTGAGGGGCACTAGGATTTTACAGGACACCAAGAAGAAAACCCAGTTCTGAGCTCACCCCAGAGGTTTCAGGCTAATTTCAATAATGCACCCCTGAAGCAACCCAACACATTCCCTGCCTTCCAGACCACATACTTTCCCCAGATCCCAGTAGCTATCTAGAAGTTGCACCTGACTGGAGCAGGCTCTTTGGTCCTGCACTGTTCCAGATCCAGAAACCCCAGACAATAACTCAGCCTCTGGGACCATGAGCCTGGGATAGTGAGCCCCTGCCAGCTGAATGAATCACACGCAGGCCCCAGCTGCTCAACATATGCTGACTGGACATACTGAGGGATGGCCCGCTTTCCCTGAAGGCCAAGCAAAACGTCCCAGAGGCAATCTTGACCTACAGTTTACAGATTCCACTTTCCATGTGAAGGGACACAAGCTCGGCGAGCTTAAGTGTATCACCCACTGTGGTCCAACTCACATGCAAGAGCTAGCCTGCAGGTCTCCCCATCCTTCCAGCAGCATTCTTGCCCTTGACTTCCACTGTCTCCAAAGGTAGCTTTGTGGTAAATCCCTCTCAGGCCAGGGTGGGCCATTGGCTGGATGAGCAGAGAACAGGGATGATTCCTAGAAGAAGAATCCCCCTTTTAAAGAGCCATGTGACTTGGCCCTGGTTTGTTTGTATTGATTATTATTATTATTTTAGCCACCATGAAGAAGGCAATGGCACCCCACTCCAGTACTCTTGCCTGGAAAATCCCATGAACGGAGGAGCCTGGTGCGCTGCAGTCCATGGGGTCGCTAAGAGTCGGACACGACTGAGCGACTTCACTTTCACATTTCACTTTCATGCATTGGAGAAGGAAATGGCAACTCACTCCAGTGTTCTTGCCTGGAGAATCCCAGGGACGGGGGAGCCTGGTAGGCTGCCGTCTGTGGGGTCGCACAGAGTCGGGCACGACTGAAGCGAATTAGCAGTAGCAGCAGACACCATGCAGCTTGTGGGATCTTAGTTCCCCGACCAGGAATCAAATCCTCACTCTCAGCAATGAAAGCAGAGAGTCATAACCACTGGACCACCTGGGAATTCCCTGTATGTTTGTTTTAAATAAACACATGTTTAAAGTTTGGTTTAAGTCATTCATAAGGAAATCAGAAAGACATCACAATTGGTGCAAAGGAGAACTCAACACACATTTATAGTCAGGGAAGGAATGCTAAAATGAATTTACAAATGATAGTAAAACAGGAAAAACTGGTCAATATTCATGGCAATAATCAACTATATTCCATGAGACACTGGACCTACATAATCAGCAAAGCCTCCAGAATTGCACTGAGAGGATATCCAGTCATTTCCTTTGCACATTTCAAAATCTTCTACCATTTTCTATATACCTGGAAACTGTAGAGATGCTGGAGTAGGGTGGGTCTTGACCTGGCTGGTGCTTTTAATGAGGCAGAGGAAATTTTAGAAGTGTGGGTGTAAGGATCATCATGGGAAGACCACTGGCTCTGGGAATCAGGGAGGGAGGGGCTTGAAGCCTGGTTTCTGTTCTGCCTTGGGGCAGGGGGACTTTATCTCACTTAGCTTCAGCCTCCTCACCTGCAAGATGGAAATAAAGACTGGCAGTATCTGCCTCATCTAGTTGTAGTACTTGAGGATGTAAATAAAACACCTAGTACAAAGTCATTGGTCATGAGAGCCAACAGTGAATGTGGGCCTGCTCTAGATTAGTTCATTTCAGTTAAGTTGCTCAGTCGTGTCCAACTCTTTGTGACCCCATGAACCACAGCACGCCAGGCCTCCCTGTCCATCACCAACTTCTGGAGTTTACCCAAACTCATGTCCTTTGAGTCGGTGATGCCATCCAACCATCTCATCCTCTGTCGTCCCCTTCTCCTTCTGCCTTCAATCTTGCCCAGCATCAGGGTCTTTTCAGATGAGTCAGCTCTTAGCATCAGGTGGCCAAAGTATTGGCCTTTCAGCTTCAACATCAATCCTTTCAATGAACACTCAGGACTGATTTCCTTTAGGGATGGACTGGTTGGATCTCCTTGCAGTCCAAGGGACTCTCAAGAGTCTTCTCCAACACCACAGTTCAAAAGCATCAATTCTCCGGCGCTCAGCCTTCTTTATAGTCCAACTCTCACATGACTACTGGAAAAACCACAGCCTTAACTAGATGGACCTTTGCTGGGAAAGTAATGTCTCTGCTTTCTAATATGCTGTCTATGTTGCTCATAACTTTCCTTCCAAGGAGTAAGTGTCTTTTAATTTCATGGCTGCAGTCACAATCTGCAGTGATTTTGGAGCCCCCCAAAATAAAGTCAGCCACTGTTTCCCCATCTATTTGCCATGAAGTGATGGGACTAGAAGCCATGATCTTAGTTTTCTGAATGTTGAGCTTTAAGCCAACTTTTTCACTCTCCTCTTTCCCTTTCATCAAGAGGCTTTTTAGTTCCTCTTCACTTTCTGCCATAAGGGTGGTGTCATCTGCATATCTGAGGTTATTGATATTTCTCCCAGAAATCTAGATCAGGCACTAGATCAAGCACTGGGATAAGCAGTTTACATGCCTTTATTCATTTATTCCTCACCACAACTATGAAGTATGTGATGTTTTAGCCCTTTTTATTGGCAAGGAAGTTAACCGGCCCAAGATGATCCAGCTAGTGAGTGATGGTACCACTGTTTGAACCCAGGCAGTGGACTTCAAGCCAAGCTTTTAGGCTCTCTACTCTCTCCCTGTTTCCATGGGAGATGTGGTCTCTTGTCAGAGGCAGGCCCAAAAATGGAGGGACAATGTGCAAATAGCACAAATGTGGTCTTAATCCAGGAAGCAAGTTTCCTGTGAACACAGGCACCCCTAAAGAAGTTGCAGAAGGTAGACCAAGGCCTGGGCTCTCTAAGGCACCCATAACCCCCACCCCAGCTCTCACACACACTCACGTACACACATCACATCAAATCTTTTTGACTGTTCCTCCTCATTGCTTCCCAGCCTTTTTAATTTCATGGAAAACATAGGAGACTATATTTTTAAGGTGCCAGGGCTCTCAGGCCCCTCCCAGTCTCTCTGAGGCTCACAGAAATCAATAGATTGGTACATCAATCAGGTCACTTTGCTGTAACTCACAGGTACCTTCTGTCTACTCCAAGCAAAATGATCTGACTATATATTTCCAATCAAACACAGATTAAAACACTTGTAGGAAGCTGAACACTTAAATCTTCCACTACAATTTCAGGTTTTAGACCCCATTTCCTTCCACTCACATTCAGAGTTAGTAGATGAATAACTGCCTGATATTTAATGTGATGCTGTTCATTTTTAGACATGTTATTTTAAATGAATAATCAATATGAATTCATTTGTCATTCTTTCCTACTAGTATGGATCATAATAAACTCATCTGTGATTCACAAGAATGTAAAAACATACTCCCATGGGAACTTCATCTTAATTCAGTATTATTGGTCTTTCTAAGTGAAACATTATCTGTCGCTCTTCTGAACAGAGAGTTCATTGATAATTGGTCATCGGAGGAGAAGCATAATATTTTCTATATTTTTTTTCAGCATCTGACAAAATCACAGGTAAAAACTGGCTGGGTATGCATTATGTCAAGTGATATGGATGAATAAAAATGCAGGAGGTGATATTGTTCAATGACTAGTCTGCTTGGTCCATATACTACTTGCCAACATCTGGATGTTTGGCCTGAGAGGGTTCAGAGTATTTTCTTTCCATTCACATGTTATGGCTTTGTGTATATAGATGGCTTCTCACTAAACAACTTGGATGCCTCTGTTACGAAAGAATATATGGAAACAATGAGAAGTTGAAAAAGGAAGGGGTAGGACAAAGGAGAAAATGCGGCAGAAGACATTCCTAAAATGGTTCCGCCACTGCCATGGAGTTGGAGCCCAAGCTGCAATAATAATGTAGGAAAATGTGGCCAGTATAACACAAAACATCAAAGGTGGAGGAGAAATCATCAGTATTACTCCACTTATCAGAAAAATATTGAGTCTAAGTCAGCACTGATTAACCCATGTTTGCCATAGACTGAGAGGGTGCCCCTGAACATGGTGGTTAGGGGAAACAATGACTTGTCCATGAATTCAGCAGACCAGGGCCCATGAGGCCGTCACATGGACACTTAATACACTATTCAACTGTAGCTCTGAATTGAGTTAGTGGACATTCATTCACGGCCTCAGTGTGAATGTGTGGAAAACCAAACAACGTGAATTCATTCTACAAAAACAAACCCAGAAAAGCTCAGCAGAAACAGTGAAAAGTAGCCCAGAAGAGCAAAGCTTTCAGCACACGTTTTAGAACTGCAGATAAATAGAAAGTAACAAGATTACAGAAGGCAAGAGGCGAAGGGAAAGAGCTTCATGGGGATTCTCTGCACTTCCCACTTGAGAGTGAACCAATCTTCTTTTGACGTTGAGACTACTCAGAATAACTCAGTTCCAGTTGACAAATGTGGAGAGAGGAGAGTGGAGGCCATCTGCTGTTCACGACTGAGGCTGGCTCAAGAGTAAATAACTTTCAACAGCCACGAGAAAGAGAGGCCCATAAAAAGGATTTATGAGGGAGACTTACAAAGTTTCTATCTTGAATAAAGGTCAAAATCTAGATGAAAAGCCAAGTTCACCTTCTTGCCTTGACTGATAAGGTAGTTTGACTGCTAGGTTAGAGGGACCAATTTAGTCCATACAGCTCAACCCCTCCAGCATCTAGACAATGATCCAAGAACTCAACAGAGACATTTCTATTGTGCTGTATGGTAGCCTGTACTACTTCTTTTCAGCCCTGTGCTTTGGGGGTTCTATAGCAGTAGGGAATCTCCTGAGACATTTTGGGCATGTTCAGTTCACCCAATTGCAAGATATACAGGAGACTTAATTTCAAGAGAAAATATATGTTACTTCAAGAGAAAATATATTAGCTACTTCTGAGTTGTTACTTCTCAAATATTTTATTTATTTATTTACTTGAGGTTTGAATTGCTTTTGTTGGGGTGAGTGCGGCAGGCCCACCGTGGTGGAGTTAGTGTTCTGCCCTTGGAGGCAACTGAAGCTGGGTGCCTCCACCTGCCACCTACCTGGGTTAGTAGAGCATGCTCAGTCAGAGGGTGAAGGCAAGGTGGAGCCACCAGGGCCCGGGGCGATGGAACAGGAGCAGGTGGCACTGGCTGGGCTGCCTCGGTCAGCATGGACCACCCAGGCAGTGAGGGGAACAGGGGTTGAGGCTCCTGGGAGAGGCAGGCAGGCAGCACCCCAGTACCCACAGGCCTGGGGCGGTAGGCACCAGGCCCACGGTGGGCAGAGGCCTGCAGGAGCTCAGCCGTACCTGGCTGGCATGCCCGAGAGCTGAGCAGTGACGAGCCTTTCACCAGGAGGGTCTGTCTTCCACCCCAGGTCTGGGTCTTTGGAGCGTGGGGTGCAAAGGGAGGCAAAGAAGGCACTTTATAGCGAGCTGAGGCTGGAAGGCTGAAGCCAGAGGCCTGGGGTCTGAGGGACCTGGCCTGGGCTGGCTGGGTCTGATAGGAGCTCTCATCATCTTCCCATGGGGAATGGGCTTTCTTTTTTTTTTTTTAATTTATTTATATTTTTTTTTGTTTTTTTTTTTTAATTTATTTATTTTAATTGGAGGTTAATTACTTTACAATATTGTTTTGCCATACATCAACATGAATCCGTGCAGCCTAGGAGAGGCGGCTGCCGCCCCCGCACCGCCGCCGGCAGAGCCCGTGGATCCGTCCTGGAGACAGGAGAAGCGCTGGTCCTGACAGCTCTGCTGCTAGGGGCCACACCTGCTGCCCGCTCAGGTCAGACTGGGGTTTGGGGTTGGGTGGGGCTGGTCTACAGGACTGGGGGAAATTCTTGCAGGCGGAATCCCCTGGGGAGATGGGAGGGCCATCTCTGGATGAGTGGCAGGTAAAGAGGATTAGGGAGATCCCGGGGACGAGGTGGTCAGTATTTCAAATACTTTAGTTAAAAGGAGTGCTGATGTTTTTTGTCATTCTTCTATGCAATCAAATAGGTCATCTTATATTAAAATATATATTTTATGCTGTTAAATAGTATTTCCACTTTGAAATAAAAATGCAATAAAAAACTTATAAACATTATATTTTTAACCTGAATTGACCTTTTTTTTTTTAAGTTTTCACAGAGATGTATAAGGGACCCTATTTTGCCTATATTTATGTACCTTGTAGAAATTCAGCAAGTATTAATTGAATCTTGTGGGCTTCCCAGGTGGTGCTAGTGGTAAAGAATCTCCCTGCCAATGCAGGAGGTGCAAGAGACGCCAGTTCCATCCTTGGGTCAGGAAGATCCCCTGGAGAAGGAAATGGCAACCCACTCCAGTATTCTTGCCTGGATAAGCCCGTGGACAGAGGAGCCTCTTGGGCTACAGTCCATGGGGTCTCAGAGTCGGACATGACTGAGCACACAGCACACATTGGTTGAATCTTAAATCCCATTATTTTCTTTTCAAATGATTGTTTAATGTGGGCACATGATTTATATATATATCTCAATGTAAAAACGCAATATCCTGCCACATCCAACTTGCAGTGTTTCTCCATTGGGTTAAGTTTGTGTTTGTTCAAGTGGAAAAAAAAACACAACAAAAAATTATTAATTGGGGGACAGACACACTTCCAATGCTCTATGGTAAACAAACAAGCTGACTCAGTGTCCTTGGTGAAACAAAACTTTCCCTATGAGCCAGGAATCAAATAAACACAGGATGTGCCTACATTTCTCAGCCTGTTCATTCCAGTTGGAATCATGGCCTGCAATGGCCTGTCTTTCCTTCCTTCCTATCAAACTCTTAGCATAAGCTTTCTTACCCTTCTGGCTTTGAAGATTGAATATTCTTGAGGGCATGTTGAATTCTAGATAAAAAAAAAAAATTGTGTGTGTGTGTGTGTGTGAGTGTCTGTTCTGGCTGGGGCCACTGGCTGCCCCCATTTGCAAGGGAATGATAAATTTCAGTCACACCCATCATCGTGGGAACAAGTCAACTTGTGGCAGAGTGAAGCGGCAGAAACAGGACAAAATCCCAGACATTTTGACTCCCACTCCAATGCTGTGTTCATTGTTACAAGCAGCCTCATTCGTTGATAAGATGTTTTGGCATTTGGATGTAAACCAATGAATGTTTCTCAAGCCATATTCTCCAGAAAAAAAAAAAGAAAAACAAACCAGGCATTAGTAAAGGATCCTTAGTTTGTAAAGTTTGAGAGATCCTGCATATTCTATCTTCCCTTGGAGATCTGCAGTATATCTTAGCATTCGAAAGGCTCTGAGAGGACTTGGAGTAAAGAACCCTATTCAATTTTATTTTACTCAAAAATTTCCAACTTTATTTGACTATGGATCTTTTTTATCCCATTGAATGCCTATTAACATCTTGTAGGGCTCCATAGTGTGTAATTTGAAAAACACTTGTAAAATAAATCAGGAACGTGTAAATGAAATTGTACTTACTATGTTTGGACACTGCTTAAGAAAGTATCGCTGGTCCTGGAAGCCAGCCATTCTGGTTTCCTGGCCAGTTCACACTCTCCCCACTGCATCCAGCACACGCTTTACCCATGGTCTTTTTTTTCCTTCTGGTTTCTGTTACTCGGATTTTTCTAGTTAGCTGCTCTCTTGAGACAACTACCTTGTTAATCTGAAGCAATGATTTTTAAAATGTGGGCCCTGAGTCAGTGGCATCACCATCACCTGGGAACTTGTCAGGAATGCATATTCTTGGGCCTCACTTACTTCAGTACTATTGAATCAGAAACTCTGGGGCAGGCTCAATGATCTGTGTTTTAACAAGCCCTCCAGGGGATTCTGAGACCCACTGATCTTTTAACGCAAGCCTGTAAACCATTTCCCTATATCTGCTATTATTTCATTTTTCCTCTTGTCACTCAGAAAACAGCCAAGACAAAATAAGGTACATGCCAGGTGCCTACATAAAAGTCCCCTCCCTACACCTCCCCCTGATAAAAAAAAAGTTTCTTTGACAAACGAATTACTCATTCCTTCCTTCAATATTGAATATATTCAGTTTAGGATGAAAAGTTTTGCATGAAATATGAAAAGATTACCCTGAGCAGTCTATCCATGGCAAGCAGCTTGCCCCACCAAGTCATAGCAAAGCTGAAACTTCTTAAAGGTAACAGACATATTTGTCTCTAAACAATAAGCACATTTCAACACACCCAAGTTTTGAAGGGAAGTTACACAGTGAATTCTTCACAATCCTATTGACTGACAAATATCTTGTTGTTGTTTCTCGAAGTTGCGTCCAACTCTTTGCGATGCCATGACTCCTCTGTCCATGGGATTTCCCAGGCAAGAATACTGGATTGGGTTGTCATTTCCTTCTCCAGGGGATCGTCCCGACCCAGGGATCAAACCCGTGTCTCTACTGTCTCCTACATTGGCAGGAGGATTCTTTACCACTGAGCCATGGTGGCACTAGTGGTAAAGAACACACCTGCCAATACTGGAGACACAAGAGACAAATATCTACTGAGCGCCTATTAAATGGGCTTCCCTGGTGGCTCAGATGGCAAAGAATCCACCTGCAATGCACGAGACCTGGGTTCAACCCCTAGGTTGGGAAGATCCCCCAGAGAAGGGCATGGCAACCCACTCCAGTATTCTTGCCTGGAGAATCCCCATGGACAGAGGAGCCTGGTGGGCTACAGTCCATGGAGTCACAAAGAGTTGGACACGACTGCATGACTAAGAACAATGTGAAGCACCTGCTCCATGCTCTCACAGAACATAATGTGGGCCCCTTGCACTCTGCAATGTTACATTGTAGTTTAAGAGAAACATTTATCATATTAAAAACTGTCCAACAGAACAAAGTCGTGATCAGAAAGTCCCAGAAGACTGCAACTAAGCAATAGGCATACAGACTGGAAAAAAAATATGTTATTGAAAGAATATTGAAAATATCTATGAGCTGAACATCCAAAGAGCAGAAAATGTAGATTATAGTTCTCCCTCTTTCACTTAATAGTTCTGTGACCTTGGGCAAGTCTCAACTTCTGTGGGTTTTAATTGACATTCTGTAAATTAAAGGTAATGGTACCATACATGCCCAAAGGCAGGGAACAAAAAGATGCACTCTTAAGATAGCTTTCAGTCTAAGTCCTCTGAATCTAGGAGATCTCAAACCGAAAAGTCCACAGGTGCACATGGGAGTGAAATTAACCATGTTCCTAGAGCATACATGCTCCGACCCAGTGTTGCCAAGTCTTCCGATTTTTCCAAACAAATAGAAATCCATATTTTATGTGAAACTTGCCCATTACAACTTTTTGCAGCTAATTGTACAGTTTTTTTTTTTAATTGGACCAAACAAAATATATCTGTGAGCCAGATGCAGCTTGTTATATTGCTAATTGGTAAACTCAGGACTATACAGAGGCCATGTAAGTCTTCATAGGGAAGATGAAATTGTGGAGAATTTTGCTGAGGTTGAAATTAAATGATGGTATCAGTTTAATCATTAAGATGCCTCCCTTCAAACAGAGTCAATTTTTTTTTTCTCCCCGTCTTTGTTTAGTATTACACAGGCATGGCTGCAGTTAATTATAGAGCACTTATATCCCTCTTCCTTAAAGCTTTCCCTGACCACTGCAGCCCCAAGTGCTCTCTCTCTCTCTCCTTTGAGTTCCCATAGCAATTATTTTCCATGCAATTCATTTGGCAATTAATCACACCATGCCTTGTGGCATCTTTTCTATTGTGGTCTTGAACTGCTATTTAAACATGTTATAATTATTTAAGTTTCCACAAGTTTGCATCTTCTCTTCCCTCTAAGTTAGTAAGCTCTTTGAGGATAGAGTCCAGATTTTATTCCTTACAGTGCCTGGAACAGACTAGAAGCTTAATATGCTTTGAATTTAATTTCAAAGGAGCACAGTAGAGAAGGGTAGTGTACCTAAGAGCATCTCTCAGCTGGTTTTTTAGATCTCATCTTCTCCTCTGCAGTCTGTGCTCTTTATCATATGTGAACTTGTAAATGTCTATTTAATAACAATAGCTTCAAGAAAGTGAAAAGACATCATGCTTTTCATTTTCTTGAGAGAAATTATATGCAAACCTACATATAACAAAGGACTTGTATATAAAGAACTATTAAAGCTCAATAAAGAGGGAGGTGATATATGTATAATTATGGCTGAATTGTGTGGTTGTATAGCAGAAACCAACACAACATTGTAAAGCAATTTTCCTCCAATTAAATAATAAATTTTTAAAAATAGATAAAAAATCAGAAGACAACTTAATCTTAAATGTGCAAAGGATTTGAATAGACATTTCTCCAAAGAAGATGTAAGAATGACAAATGGAAACTAAAACTTTGATGGTGAGCACCCTGTCGTGTATACAGAAGTGAAAGTATAATATTGTACACATAAAACTAAAATGACTTTGCAAGCCAACAAAAAGTATATTTTTAAAAAGAATGGCCAATAAGCAACTGAAGAGATAATATGATTAGCCATCAGGGAACTGAAAATCAAAATCACAATGAGATACCACTTCACACCTTCTAGGATGGCTTTAATAGATAAGACAGGTAATAACAAGTGGTGATGACGATGTGGAGAAATTGGAAGTCTCATTCCCACCTCTAGCTGGAATGTAAAATGGTATAGCTGCTATGGGATACAGTTTGGTAATTCCTCAAACCATATGACCCAGCAATTCCACTCCTAGGCATACAGTGAAGAGAGCTGAAAACATATCATCACACAAAAACTTGTAAATGAACATTGATAGCAGCATTATTCATAATAACAAAAAGTGGAGAATAACCCAAATGTCAATCAAATAATGAATGGATAAGCAAAATATGGTATATCCATACAATGAAATATTATTTGGCGAAAAAAACAATGAAGTACTGATACATGCTATAACCTAGATGAACCTCAAAATTATGCTAAGTGAGAGAATCTAGCAACAAAAAATCACCTATTATATGAGCCCATTTATATAAAATGTCCAGAAGAGGCAAATCTACTAGTGATTGCTTGGGGCTGAGGAGGGGAATCAGGGATGAAAATGACTGCTAATGGGTACAGGGTTCCTTTTGGGGTGATGAAAAGGTTACAAAGTTAGATTGTGGTAATGGTTACCCAGCTCTGTAGCTATATGAAAATCACAGAACTGTACACTTTCAGTTGGGGAATTGATGGTTTTATAGTATGTGAATTTTTGTCTCAAAGTTGTTAAAATTATGATAATAGCTGATATTTATATAGCACCTATTATGTGACATTCTTCTAAGTGTCCTAGATGTATTAACCCATTTAATCCTCACAAGACCCTAGGAGGAAGGTATTTTCACTGTCCCTATTTGACAGATGGGGAACTGGCATTACACAAACATTAAGTGATTAGCCTGAGCTCTCACACTAAGTGGTGGAGGTGGGTCTCTGATTCAGGCCATCTCAGTCTACATAGAGTGTCACATTCTTCAATGCAGTGCTATATTGGACCCAAATAGTCAATGCTTGTCATCTCTCCATTTATTCTGCTGGAGCCATGATGAAGAGAGTCTGCACAGGCATGGGCTACACTGGAAGAGAGTGGAGGGAAAGTTAATTAGCAAATAAAAGGGAAAAGCCTATGCAAGCCTAAGAAAATGCAAGAGGAATGGATGTATAGACTGGCTCTGCTGTGATTTTTAACTCTTTCTTCTGCCCATCATAGGAAGAGTATGTAACCTGTGCATAGCATGGGAGAGACTGTGTCCAATGAGGGCAGAAGGAGTGTTTTAGGGTAACCTTATAGAAAGGACTTTACCGTGAATCAGTTGGCCATGTCTGTTGCTTTCTGGGAGATGGTGCCCCAGTTCAAAGTGACCCAGGAAGCAGAATGGATGACTCACATTCTCCTCTTGATTCCTATGAGGATATGGAGTAATCCTATCTGGAAGATAGCTAGGTCTGTTTATCAAGCACAAGTATTTATTAAGCCAAAGGCAAGGGAACTCTGCTCAATGTTATATAGCAGCCTGCATGAGAGAGGCATTTGGGAGAGAATGGATATATGTATATGTATGGCTGAGTCCCTTTGCTGTTCACCTGAAACTATCACATTGTTAATTGCCTGTGCTCTAGTATAAAATAAAAAGTTTTTTAAAAAATAAATGCAAGGAAATACAAAGTTGATAACAACAACCATTTAGTGAATGTTTACCATGTGCTATGCTGACTTATTGAATCCTTAAAGCATCCCTATGCAGTGGAAACAGGGTCAGACTTTATTTTTTTGGGCTCCAAAATCACTGCAGATGGTGATTGCAGCCATGAAATTAAAAGACACTTACTCTTTGGAAGAAAACTTATGACCAACCTAGATAGCATATTCAAAAGCAGAGATATTACTTTGCCGACTAAGGTCCGTCTAGTTAAGGCTATGGTTTTTCCAGTAGTCATGTATGGATGTGAGAGCTGGGCTGTGAAGAAGGCTGAACACTGAAGAACTGATGCTTTTGAACTGTGGTGTTGGAGAAGACTCTTGAGAGTCCCTTGGACTGCAAGGAGATCAACCAGTCCATTCTGAAGGAGATCAGCCCTGGGATTTCTTTGGAAGGAATGATACTAAAGCTGAAACTCCAGTACTTTGGCCACCTCATGCGAAGAGTTGACTCATTGGAAAAGACTCTGATGCTGGGAGGGATTGGGGGCAGGAGGAGAAGGGGACGACAGAGGATGAGATGGCTGGATGGCATCACGGACTCGATGGACGTGAGTTTGAGTGAACTCCGGGAGATGGTGATAGACAGGGAGGCCTGGCGTGCTGCGATTCATGGGGTCGCAAAGAGTCGGACACGACTGAGCGACTGAACTGGTTGAACTGAACTGATGCAGTAGGTGGGCTTCCTTGGTAGCTCAGTAGTGAAGCATCCACCTGCCAATGCAGGAGATGTGGTTTGATCCCTGCGTCAGGAAGATCCCCTGCAGAAGGAAATGGCAATCCACTCTAGTATTTTTGCCTGGGAAATCCCATGGACAGAGCCTGGTGGGCTACCATCCATAGGGTCACAAAGAATCAGACATGACTTGGCGACTAAACAACAATAACAATGGGGTAGGTACACTTATTACCATCCTCATTTTACAGATGAGGAAACCGAGGCTCGGGGACATTGAGATCATACAACAACTAAGAACAGAGTCAAGATACAACAACTAAGAACAGAGTCAAGATTCTAATGCTTTTCCCACTACAACATACTGCCTCCAACAAATATTTAATGAGGTTATACTTAACATGAGATACTATGGGGGAGAAGGTAATACAAGTCTTCTCTCCTCAAAATACTTATAAACTGGTTGAGTGTCAAGCTATAAACACATAAAAGTTTTAAAATGCTATAAGAATAATAGAATAATAATTAAAATATACTGTGTATACAAGTATGCTATATATATAGGAACAATACAACATTAGAAGAGATGACGATGTCAACTGGGGCTTCCCAGGTGGTGCTAGTGGTAAAGAACCCTCCTGACAATGCAGGAGACGTAAGAAATGTGGATTGGATCTCTGGGTCGGGGAGATCCCTTGGAGGAGAGGGCATGGCAACCCACGCCAGTATTCTTGCCTGGAGAATCTCATGGACAGAGGAGCCTGGTGGGCTACAGTCCATAAGGTTGCAAAGAGTCAGATGAGACTGAAGCAACATAGCACACACACTCACACATGATGTCAACTACCAATATTTATAATTTGACAGGCTCTTTTCTCAGGGCTTTGTAAGTATTATCTCCTTTATTCCAGTTTATAGGTGAGGAAAGTGAGACAAAAGGAGGTGAAGTAATTGGCCCACCATCACATAGCAGCATATGTAGCACCATCAGGACTCAAAACCAGGCAGTATGCCTCCAGAGCCTAGCCTTCTATTCATTACATTGCATTTCCATGAAAAGTATGGTGCTATAATAAGGGTTGGAAAAAAAATGCTATGGGAACCCAAAGGAGAAGCTCATGAATTCTCTCTGGGGCAGTCGAGAGAGGTTTCCCACAGGATGAAATAGTTGTGCAGTGTCTTAAAGGAGGGTAGGAATTTACTGGTGAGATAAGAGGAGTAAGGGTGTTCTGGGCAGAGGGAACAACATGTGCATGAACTTCTGTGAAGACCTAGTTTATCTGAGGAATGTTGAAAAGTTCAGCATGACTAGTATCTAGAATATGTCAGGATTATGAAAGGGTGGGAGCAGCAGTGAAAGTGGAAGATGAGACTGGAGAAATGAGCTAAGTAATCAGAGAGGGAAGGGCCTTGTACACAGTAGAACTGATACCAAAAAATGACCTCCAATATGATGTCTACTGGGAGATTCTCCCCCTTTTGAATTCACCCCTGATTTTTTGAAGAGTCCTTTCCTTTCTCCAAGCTTGGGAAATGAGTTTTGCTAAGCAAGGATAAGAGTTCTTCGGGGCAGGAAGGTTGGAAGAGTATACTCTCTGGAAAGGACATGAGCCCTGGTGGGAAAGGAGACTGTAACAAGGATATCTGCCTCAGATTCATTTGAGAGAGACAGACAGACAGATACCTTTCTCCAACCTACCATTAAGCTGAGTGCAAGCAGAAGTTACTCAACACACACTCACCCTGTCACACATACTAGAAAGAAAGATGATCTGATATCTGGAGGGAAAAGCTGTTAGTTGGCTTGTTTTTCTCATCCCAGACATAGTTCCTTAGTTGTCCCTTCATCTATTAGTCTGGGGGAATCCTTTGGTTCTTTACCAAGTCATTGTGCAAAACTGAGGGAATTCTGCTGTGTCCCATAGGCAATGGTCCACCACAGAAAGTTGATAAGCAGGGAAGTATTAGAAAGCTCAGTCTTGAGACAGATTAAAGCCTGAACTAGAGGGAGGAAGAGACTAATGGCCCAGATCAGAGAGGATATGGAATTTAATTAACACAGTGGCCCTGTCAGCGGGAGTCAGGAGAAGGGCATTGAGTCAGGACAGCCTTCTGAGGTAGACATATAACATCTTGGTGACCAAATGAATATAGAGGAGCGAGGACTCTAGGAGATAGCTAACTAACTTGACAAACTAATTACCAGTAGAAGATTTGTTTACAACACTTATCTACCTTCAATATGTCCATCTAATGCCAGTGAGCTTGCATTGGTTGTCTCAGTGGGCTGACATACCATACTAGCTACAGGTTATACCCTTCCTTCTTATTTCTTTTCTATTTTTCTCATTTAGTCTAGCGCTCAACTCCATGGTTCTCCCTTGCCTTCTTTGTAGTTTCTTTTCTGCTCTTTGAAGAAAAGAAATCAGAAAGTCTAAAAGTGCCATTTCTGCCACCCTCACCCGTGTCTCCCAGACCCTGGTGGCCTTTGTTTCTTGTTGTTGCTGGTGGTATTTTGGTTGCTGTTTCTTTCCTTTATGATTGGTACACTGCTTACTCACACTCTGTTCCATAAAGTTCATCATGACCCACTGTGCTCTTTCTTCCCAGACTTGTGTGTAATTATCTTGTGTTTGCATGTGGTTCGTTTCTTCTGTCTCTGTTTTTCCCACATAGCCTTCTGAATTTTTGCTACAGTATTTAAAAACAAAGAGAGAATTCTAACCAAAGCACAGGTATGGACTACATAATTCTTGGCAAAGGATTTTTCTAAAAAAAAAAAAATACTATCAACAGCATAGAGGAGGCGTGAATTCAGACCTGAATCAGATTAATCTTCCTAAAGGACCTCTGATTATACTATTGTCTGACTCCAAAATCTGCCATTGCTTCATAAGGTTGGTGGAAAGAAGTTCAAATTTCTAAAGCTTGTATGTTCTGTCCCCAACATAATTTGACAACCTTAACTCTTACTACTCTTGTACATGGAGCTACACTTTCCCATGTTTGTTTCAGTACTTCTAGTCATATTATTCATTCTAGCTTTCTTACCTTGCCCCATTCTCATCTTTTGAAACATCGACTGCTATCAACTGCTCCTTTGTGCCTGGAAACTGATGATGATAAGGAATCAACCTGGCTTTCCAACTCAGATTTACCACTTGCTGACTGCATGATCTTGGTGCCTTCTTTTCTTTTTTCCCCTTGGCCAGATGGCATGTGGGATCTTAGTTCCCAGACCAGGGATCAAACCCACACCCCTTGCATTGGAATCATGGCATCTAAATCACTGGATCACCAGGGAAGTCCTGATTGCATGATCGTGGGCCAGTCATGTTCCCTCACTGAGAAAAAAAGTCTTCATCAGTAAGTGTGGATCATAATAATTTATCCTCAAACTTAGAGTGAGGAATATATTATATATGTTTACCTATATCTACCACAATATCTATCATATTGTAGATGCTCAATAAGTTATCAAATGGATATGTTTCACGGGCTTCACAGACCACCCAAAGCCATCCATGCATTTTGCATTAGAAATTCTTGAATTGTGATTCATCAATATCAGACAGTCTATTTAAATGAACAATAATATGTCAAGAGTGTGTCTGTATGTGCCCATGTTCAAACATGTGTACATGCATGTGTGTGACAGAGAGAATATATATGTGTTGTGGGGCAGTGGGGTGGGGTTATTTACTTCAGCAGTTACATTTCAGAGGAAGTTGAGGAAAGAAGACTTATTTTCAAAATAAGTCAATCGGATGCCAGGGAAGTTGGGTCACTCAAAGGGAGGCCCAGAGTGGACCCAAAGGAGCAAAAGAGGACTGTGCAGAAAGCCATGGTGGGCTACAGTGTTCTCTAGTTCTCAAGCCACAAGTCATCACTAAGAGAAAGTGAAGAATCTGTTGACAGAGAGGCAGTCACCTGACAGAAGACTTCCGTGACTTGTAATTTAAAAGAACAGCTGAAAGCAGATCCTCTTTTTGGCTTTGTCTTTCAACTGAGAATTAACATCAGATGAAAATCAGAATCTCACTAAACCATTTACTAAGAAAGTAGACCATGGAAAGTCTCTCCCTGAAAGCTCTCAGAGAAATGGAAAGCAATCAAGAATCAACACTAGAGAACAATTCGAAGGTGCAGTGAAAAGTGGATGGAGGTGGTGTGATACAGAGTACTGTGAAAGAGCAGTCCTATTGTTAAGAGAAAACCAGTGAGGGGCTCAAAATGTCATTTGAGTGGTGAGCAAAGTGACAGGAACAGAGAGCCAGAGTGAGCAGGGGATGCGAAGAAGCTGTGCTTGCTCTTAAGAAAAGTGATGCTCTGGCAGATTGGCAGAGCCAGCTGTGGGAGGCACCCAGCCACCGAGTCAGTGTCTCTAAGGACCACTCCAATGTGTCTTCCTGGAGAACAATTCACAGAAGGGAATTGGGCAGCCTCCAGGGCACGCCCAACTGGCAGCTGACGGGCAGTTGGAGACATAATCATCTCCATCCTGGGGTCTTCACAAGCAGTTATCGATGGAAATGAAATTGCTCCAATCAGCACTACTATTCAATTCAATAAATTTAGCATAATATTGAGCCTCCTGCTATGTATTCTGTGCTATGCTGACTCAGATAGAACCATCCATTCATTTATTGAGCACCTACTGTGGACCAGGCACGGTTGTGAGCTCCCGCAATATAGCAGTGACCGAAACAGACAAAAATCCCTGCCTTCCTGGAGGTTACATACTAGTGAGATCTAAAGAAGAATAAAGCAAGCTAACTGCTACTTAGCATCTATTATGTATCAGGTGCTTTACATACATTATCACATTTAATCTCTATAACAACTTATGAGAAAGTTTATTATCGCCATACAGAAGACAAAACTGAGGTTAAAACAGATTAAAAACCAGACTAAGATAACACAACTAGGCAGTGAGAGAACTGATGCTGGAAACCATCCATGTCTGTCTTATTCCAAAGTGCATGGATTTCTCCTCTAACTTTCTGACCTTCCATAGACCCTCAGGGTCAGTTTCAACACCCTCAAGATTTAACTTTTAGAGACTGCTTTCCAACAGCCATTCAAAAATGCCAGGATTACTCAAGGTTCAGTGGATCAGAATCAGATCTTGGGGATATAGATATGAAAACACATCACCTTTGCCCTGAACTCCTTCACTCAGTAGGTGAAGAGGCAGTCTGGCAAAGTGCTTAAGAGCCTAGGTGCTGAGGAAAGACTTAGTGACTTCAAATCCAGGTTCTGCCTCTGCCTGTTACTTCCTGCGTAACCTTGGGGAAGTTATTTAACTTCTCTATGCCTTGGTTTTCCCACCTGCAAAATGGGGATAATGAAACCTACCTCATGTTGGGGGAGGACTGCAAAGATCAGGAAGATAATAATAGCAAACACTTATATACTGCTTATTGTGTGTCAGGCACTATTCTAACCACTTCATATATGTTAGCTCTTTAATGACAACAAACAGTTCTCAAAGGTCAGGAACTCCTGGAGATCTGTGAGGTCAAAACTATTTTCATAAAAATACTCAGTCGCATGTTACTTTTGGCATTCTCATCTTCTCACAAGTGTACAGTGGAGTTTTCCAGAGACTATATGATGTGTTATATGATCTGTTGATTGAATACAAAAGCAGATATGAGAATCTAGCTAGCTTCTATTGATCTAGGTGTTTAAAAGATTTGTAAAATGAAAAATAATGCTATTTTTCTCGCTGAATTTGTTTGGCTTTTGAAAATGTAGTCATTTCTCATTAAAAAGATTTGTATATTAACATAAGCAATGGGTTTACTACTTTTTTAATACACTGATAAACAATTTTTCAAAATTTCTCAGTTTCAATTTCTAATGAGGTAAATATTGACAAATATAAACCAAATAAACATTCTTTGAGGTCCTCAATAATTGTTAATTATCTAAAGGTCCTGCAGCCAAAAAATTTGAGAACTTTTAATATATATAAGAAGGGCTCGATAAAAGACAGAAATGGTAGGGACCTAACAGAAGCAGAAGATATTAAGAGGTGGCAAGAATACACAGAATAACTGTACAAAAAACAACTTCATGACCCAGATAATGGTGTGATCACTCACCTAGAGCCAGGCATCCTGGAATGTGAAGTCAAGTGGGCCTTAGGAAGCATCACTACGAACAAAGCTAGTGGAGGTGATGAAATTCCACCTGAGCTATTTCAAATCCTGAAAGATGATGCTGTGAAAGTGCTGCACTCCATATGCCAGCAAATTTGGTAAACTCAGCAGTGGCCACAGGACTGGAAATGGTCAGTTTTTATTCCAATCCCAAAGAAAGGCAATGCCAAAGAATGCTCAAACTACCACACAATTGCACTCATCTTACATGCTAGTAAAGTAATGCTCAAAATTCTCCAAGCCAGGCTTCAGCAATATGTGAACCGTGAACTTCCTGATGTTCAAGCTGGTTTTAGAAAAGGCAGAGGAACCAGAGATCAAATTGCCAACATCTTCTGGATCATGGAAAAAGGAAGAGAGTTCCAGAAAAACAGGTCAGGAAGCAACAGTTAGAACTGGACATGGAACAACAGACTGGTTCCAAATAGGAAAAGGAGTACATCAAGGCTGTATGTTGTCACCTTGCTTACTTAACTTATATGCAGAGTACATCATGAGAAACACTGGGCTGGAGGAAGCACAAGCTGGAATCAAGATTGCCAGGAGAAATATCAATAACCCCAGATATGCAGAGGACACCATCCTTATGGCAGAAAGTGAAGAAGAACTAAAGAGCCTCTTGATGAAAGTGAAAGAGGAGAGTGAAAAATTTGGCTTAAAGCTCAACATTCAGGAAACAAATATCATGGCATCCAGTCCCATCACTTCATGACAAACAGATGGGGAAACAGTGTCAGACTTTATTTTGGGGGGGCTCCAAAATCACTGCGGATGGTGACTGCAGCCATGAAATTAAAAGACGCTTACTCCTTGGAAGGAAAGTTACGACCAACCTAGATAGCATATTAGAAAGCAGAAACATTACTTTGTCAACAAAGGTCCATCTAGTCAAGGCTATGGTTTTTCCAGCGGTCATGTATGGATGTGAGAGTTGGACTGTGAGGAATCCTGAGCGCCGAAGAATTGATGCTTTTGAACTGTGGTGTTGGAGAAGACTCTTGAGAGTCCTTTGGACTGTAAGGAGATCCAGCCAGTCCATCCTAAAGGAGATCAGTCTTGGGTGTTCATTGGAAGGACTGATGTTGAAGCTGAAACTCCAATATTTTGGCCACCTGATGCTAAGAGCTGACTCATTTGAAAAGACCCTGATGCTGGGAAAGATTGAGGGCAGGAGGAGAAGGGGATGACAGAGGATGAGATGGGTAGATGGCATCACCAGCTCAATGGACATGGGTTTGAGTGGACTCCAGGAGTTGGTGATGGACAGGGAGGCCTGGCTGCTGTAGTTCATGGTGTCACAAAGAGTCGGACACGACTGAGTGACTGAACTGAAGTGAATATATATAATGGCCTTCCCAGGTGGCACAGTGGTAAAGAATCCACCTGCCAATAAAGGAGACGTTGGTTCAATCCCTAGTTTGGGAAGATTCCCTGGAGGAGGAAAAGGCAACCCATTCCAATATTCTTGCCTGGGAAATCCCATGGACAAAGGAGCCTAGTGGGCTATAGTCCATGGGGTTGCAAAGGGTTGGACACAACTTAGCAACTGAACAACAACAATATATATAATACCTAAAATATAATGCCTACAGTATCTGTCACATAGTAAGCACTCAAAACGCTAAGTAATTATTATAATACCTATAACCATAATAGGCATCATATGATGAGTGTCTTAAAAGAAATTCTAAATGCTGTAGAAGTCCACAGAAAAGAAAGTTCACATCCAGCTGAAGGATCCTGGAAAGGCTTCATAAAGTAGGAGGCATTTGACATGGGCACTAAAGAATGAATAAGATTGTGAATAGAGAATTTGGTGGAGGGGAGTGGGAGAAACACTGAAGTGGGAGAGCAGAGGGTGTGCTCTAGAAACAATAAGTGGTCAGGTTTGGCTGAAACCAAAGCTGTGTGCAAAAGAGGAAGGGCAGAGAAGGCTGGAAAGGAAGATCGGTGAGCACGTATTCTGTGGAGAGCCTTGAGTGCCAGGATGAGGAGTTTGCACGTTACCCAGTAGGTAAAGGGGTGGTCACTAAAGATCATTAGCCAAGGGCTGAGGCTTATAGAGATGACTGGCAGCTATGTTTAGGATCATTTGAAGAGGATGAAGCTGGACCTGGAGGACCTGGTTAGAAGGCTATCACCACTGTCCAGGAGAAAGGGAAAAAGAACTGAGCTAAGGTAGTAGTCCAGGGAATGGGAGGCAGGGAAGGGATGTGAAAGAGTAGGGCCATCAGTTAAGTAAACATTCAGTGAACTTCCACAACGCACTCTGTTTCTCTCTCCAACATTAAGGACTTCCCCCACCTCCCAAAGATAAGTCATAATGGACATATTTCATATCTATGGCCAACAAACTGTACCACACCATGGCAGAAGAAACTGAACAGGATAAGTATGTCAGATTTCAAAATGAATGTCCACAAGGTAGCCAGGCTCCTGAACGAAAGGACCAAAATGGAGAGATACTGGAGGTGAGGGTAGATATTCAAATCCAGACTCCCTGTACAAATCAAAATTGATAATGATATATGACTTATGTAATCTAGTGGAAAGGGAAGTTATCAGATGAGCCCAAGGCCAAATGAAAAGCATTTTTTCAAACAGAAGCAAAAGGAATGTTCCACCTGTCCTGAGTAAGAAAATACTCTGCAGCACATGGACATAGAGGGATGGGGATTAGTATATAATAGTTCCAGCCTTTTGCCCAGTCGATTAATGGTTTGCTTTTGGGTGTTGTTTAAAAGAAAAACAAAAAAGAAGCCAAGCTATTCAGTGACTTATTGCAATGTTCCCTTAGTTTTCATTCCATTCTTTCTGTACCGCGTAAGGCACAAGGAAGTTCCTAGAAAACTCTGGGCATCTGTGCTCTGCTATGCCGGCTATTTCAAAGAATTATGAAGAGGTGGACAGAGGTCTTACAGGCAAATAGAGAGGTATTAAGGTTCTTCCTCTCCCAAGTGGTTAACATATAGTTTGCCTGGCAGGAGTGAATTTTATTCTTACTGATCCTGTAAAAAGTCAGCGTAGGTGAAACATTCTCCTGGCAGGATTTCAAGATTGGGTTTAAATAGCTGTCTTCTGTAATGGAATATCTTCAGGGTGAGGGAAAACCTTGAGAGTGTTATTTCCCTTGAACGTTCATTACTGCTGTCCACTAGCAGCTCTGTTCTACATTCACCCATAGCCCACTGCCAGGATCAGGTCGTGATTAGGAAGATCCAAGTGGGAAGGAGTTTCTGTGTCCCGAGGTGGGATCTGAAAGACTTATCTACTGAGCTCAAGGAGAAGCAAATGACCAAATCTCATACCTCCTTCAGTAACAGAAAAAAATAATGACTAATATTCATTGCGGATTTCTCAAGTGCCAGATGCACTTGACTTGAATCATCTCAATGGAATCTCACCACAACCAGCAAGGAAGGCACTACGGTCATATTGGAGGTGAGAGAACAGTGTCAGAGTTTCAAGTGACTGTTGAAAGGCATACACTAGCTAGGAAGTGGCAGAGCGAGAATTTGAACCCACATATGACCCTTTCTATGATATCTCACCACCACTAGAAGAGGTTTGTTTGTTTTCAGTTGAAGTATTGTTGATGTATACTGTTATCTTAGTTTCAGGTGTACTACACAGTGATTTGATGTTTGCATTCATTATGAAATGATCACCACAATAAGTACAGTAGCCATCTGTCTCCATACCAAGTTACTGCAATATTATTGCTCATGTACCTTATGCTGTATGTTACATCCCCAGGGCTTATTTATTTTGTGACTGCAGGTTTGTACCTCTTAATCCCCTTAAAGGGTTTCTTTTTTGGTTTCTCCTGAATGTGCATGCTTCCTGACAGGGCAGACCATGTTTTTTGGTACCCCAGATGATCACAGCACCATGGATCTCTGCATTACCCTGCAGAATTCTCCCTCATCTGAAGGCCTTTGAGGTATCATGTCAGCCAACAACCTCAGGAAGCTCCCCTAATCCATTTGGGAAAATAGAATCTCAGATTAAGGTCATCTTTTCCAGTGCCTCAGCTCCTGTCGACTCTTCTCTCTAACATCCCTGTCTAGAGGCTCTCTCACTCGTGCTTGAAGACTTCCAGTCAGAGCTTACTTCATGGGCATATGGCTATTTCATTTTGTGCTGGGCCCAGCAAATTAGGTGGTAATTCTGCTTCCAATGAAGAGAAACTCATTAGCTCAGGAGGCAGTCCATTCCATCGTTGGACTCCTCTGTCCCCTAGCGAGGACATCCTTATGGTGTGAAGAAATCTGTTTACTCTCAGCTTCTTCCCACTGGCTTCAGAGACAAACAGACTTGAGATAAAATTTCTAACTCTTCATCCTCCTCATTATGGCTCTAAGCAAGTCATTTCACCTCTCTGAACCTCAGTTTCCTCATCTCTAAAATGGGGAGGGGGTAAAGAGATGGATGAAATAGGTGAAATGGACTAAGGGGTACAAACTACCAGTTATAAAGAAATAAGTCACAGGGACACAATGTACAACACACAGAACATATTCTATTATAATGTAATAACTGTCAACAATATTATAATAGCTTTGTATGGTAAATAATCTATAAAAATATCAAATCACTATGTTGTACACTTGAAACTAATACAATGTTGTAAGTGAACTGTACTTCAATAAAATGTATAGGATGGAAATATCACCATTAGAACTTTTGTACCAACCTAATACCTTCTTTGCAGGGTTTTTGTAATGGACCGATAGGACATAGCACATTGTACGTAGTCAAAGAATGTTAACTGTAATTAACACCGTTATTACCCCTACCATGAACACATTGAGTGCAAAGGACAGAACACAGTACAGAACACAGATCCTGATGTGTTCTTTACCTAAATTGAGAAAATCGCTTGAAGTGTCTTACATTTTTGCTATTCTTCTTACTTTCCATGCTAAGAAAACTTGATATCCTTAGCCCACCATTCATTTTACCTTTGATGTACTCTAACCAGTCGTCTAATTTAATTTTAAAAAATAAACTTCTCAGTAGTAGCTATAGTATTTTACCATAGGGTTGTTCTTTTTAATTTCATAATTTCCCATCCCTGATCTCATCTGAATCTTACAATAACTTCATGAAGCAGGCAGGGCAGGCATTAGTTCATTCCTTCCTTCCTTTGCTCATTCATTCATCTATTCAACCACTATTTAGTGAGGCTCTACTATCTGCCAGGCCCTATACTAGGGCTTAGGGATACCATGGTGAGTAAAGCAGAACTGGTTACAACTCTCTAGACTCCCGAATCTAGAACTTACTTAGATTTGCAGATGAAGAAACTAACCTCAATGTTTAAATAATCTGCATGTGATGAGCAGGAGGTAGAGCCAGCACTAGAATAAGAATTTCTAATAATGCTTATTCTTGTAGTTATGCCACTCTCCACTTCTGTCTCTTGCTCTCCTGCATCCAGCTCTAAAGCATGTTGAGTTTGCTATTAAGACTGTTCTTTCTAAACACCACTTTCGGCCTTGCTGGTTTGATTACACATAGTTTCCACTAGTCTGTTGGTTCAACATCAAGTCACCCCAGTGTCTTTGACCTGTTTCATGAGCTTGACTACTTGTCTGGATGACCTGTTAGCAATGATTTCACCCAGTCTCCTTACTCCTTCCATGATGAGTTCATGTTTCTTTGGCTGGCCAGATAACATAGTTTCCTTTCTAAAATGCTGAAGTGGCTCCCAATTAATATCAAGTCCAAACGTACTGCCTGGCTTTCCAGGTCCTCCATAATCTATTCCCACCTTGCCTTTGAACTCTCTTTACTCCCCTCCCTTTCACACATTCACCCCAACCTCATTTCCTAGCCTATGGCTTATTCGTGCACCTCATCACTCCTGTTAGCTCCATCCCACAAACCTGGAAGCTCTCTTGTATCCCTTCTATCTAAAATAAATCCTACTTATGGAACTTCTCTGGTGGTCCAGGAGCTAACACTCTGTGCTCCCAATGCAGGAATCCTGGGTTCGCGCCCTGGACAGAGAGCTAGATCCCATATGCTGCAACTAAAAAATCCCACATGCCGCATCTAAGACCTGGCACAGCCAAATAAATAAATAAATAAAAATAAAATAAAATCCTGCTTAGCTGAAGTCTTACTTCCTATAGGAAGCCTGCTTTAGTGGCTCCAGCTCTCGATGATCTCACCAGCAACCAAATAGTTCTACATCCGAGTTTTAAAAATTAATTGCCTAAGTACACGCTAGAGAAGGACTCATTTGACAGCCCTTCATTTGAAAAAGTCCTGGGGATTTTAATTGGCCTCCTGCTCAATATAAATCAATAGTAGTGATGCAATTGCAAATGTATAAATAGATAGATAGCTGGGAGATACAATCTCAGGCTATTCTAAAGGAAACATCATGCCTAGATTGAGAGAAATAATGCCTCCACTGGCTCATTAATTCACTCACTCATTCATTTCAAACACATCCATCTCTTTTCAAAGTGCTTATCCTCTGTTCCAGAAATTCCACCTTTAAGAATTTATCCCACAGAAATACCATGCAGTGTTATTTGTCTCTAGTAAGTTTTGAGATTTTCCTTTTATCCTTGATGTCCTGAAGTTCCATCATGATGCATCTAGAAGTTATCAATTTGTCTTCATTTATTCTGTTTAGGATTAGGTACAGGATTTTCACTTGAGGACTCGTGTCTTAGGAGTTCTGAGAAATTCACAGCCATTTCTCTTCAAACATTACTTCTTCCTGTTTTTTGGTATTTCTGCTAGATGTATGTGGAGCTTCTTATTCTATCATCTGTATCTTCTAATTTCTCTTTCATGTTTAGCATTTTTATAGTGTTGTTCTATATTTTATGAATATCTCAGTTTTATTTATTTCACTAATTCTTCCCTCACTCATGCCTTATTTGTAGCTTAACCTGTCAGTTGAATTTGTAATGTTTCAATGGGATGAGAACTAATGTCTTCCAATGATCATCCCATATTTTCTATAGTCTTCATTTCTAGAACTTTTCTTTCATAAGTGTTAGTTGCTCAGTCGTGTCTAACTCTTTGCCACCACATGGACGGTAACCTGCCAGGCTCCTCTATCCATGGAATTCTCCAGGCAAGGATACTGGAGTGGGTAGCCATTTCCTTCTCCAGGGGATCTTCCCGCCCCAAGGATCGAACCTGGGTCTCCTGCATCATGGGCAGATTCTTTACCATCTGAGCCACCAAGGAATCCCTTATATATATCCCTTATATATATATATTTATTCCATCCATTCTTTGATGGAATATATATATACACTCATATATACATATATTCTTCCCAACTCAGGGATCGGACCCAGGTCTCCCACATTGCAAGCATATTCTTTACGATCTGAGCCACCAGGAAAGTCCATATATAACATATACCATATTATATATGATGTAAATATATATATATATATATGTATTCTGGAGTTTTTTCCTCTTTAAACCTTTAAATATACAATATTTTGAAGTCTTTTTGGATTGCTGTATTGTCCATAATTCCTTGGAATTGAATTCTCCCATTTCTTGTGTATATTGACTAACTTTCATTGTAATGGGCTTCTTCATGTGCTTTATAATTTTCTATGCGAGCTTATCTTCTACAGGAGCTACATGCTGTGAGGATCTTACTCTGAGTTGAAGAGGTGGCCCTGTGGGCAGTTTTTAACTTGCCCCTGCCAGAGTTCTATGGCATTCCCAGTTCTGGAAAAGTTTTTATGTAAAGGTCTCAGCTCAGGGTTTCTGAAATACATGGGTACTATGAATTTGGCTCTCATAGTGTGTAGCTCAGGTTTAAATGTTTTAAACTTCTTAGAGATGAGTTTATTTTCACCCCTGTCCTACGGAAGATGGCCTACATCTCATTTGTAGTGACATAGTATAGCATAATAAAGACTATGGATCCTGGAATCAGGATACCTGGGTCTGAATCTTATACCTACTACTTCCCAGCAGTGTGACCTTAAGCAATTTATTAATACTTAAACATTGTCTCCCTTATTTGTAAAATGGGGGCTATAACAGTACCTCCCTTAATGGAGTTTTATGAGGATTAAAGAAATTAACATATGCAAAATATATAGAACAGTACCTGGCACACTGTGTGTACTGATCAAGATTTGTTATTATTGTGCATCTGCCTAATTGACAAAGGTGGTTTCAATTCATAGATGAGGCAGGTCTCCACTGCTCCTTGTTTTGTGCAGGAAGCACAGGTCTAAGTCAATTCCAAGCCCTTTAGAGGACCCCAAACCTCAGCCTCCAAGGTGCTTTTCTGGTTCCATTATCCCTGTGAGTTGTAACACTTCAATTTGTGTTCATTGCTAGGGTTTTGAGTTCTACTTTTGTTTCTGGAATCTGGAAGTTTTCCTTTCTTGCTTCTTGAGTTCAGCTATATATTTTGCGGTTAAATTTTATTCAGTGTATCCCTGTGATTTGAGAATCATTGCTTCTAATAGGGACCAATATTAGATAACTAACTGTCCAATAATATGGGATTTGTTAAATAAATTATGATATATTTTTCAAATGGAATACAATTCAGCTATAAAAAATAATGAAGTAGGTCTGCATACCTATATGAGCTGACACAGAATACAGACTGTTGCATTGTTAAGTGAAAAAAAGCATGAAACAGAGATGGGTGTCTATATTGTGTATATATAAATATGTACATTTTTGTACACAGAAAAGGTACTGGGAGGATGCCCACCACAGACCATTACTATGATTAATTCTAGCATGGATATGAGGGATAGACTTTTACTTCACTCTTTTTCCTTTAGTTATAATTTAAAAAATAATAGGTAGGCATTTCTTTTAAAAATACATAATTTGAATAAAGAAAAAACCAAACATTCCCTCTCCAACTTCATCCCCTTTCTCTCCAAAAGAAAAGATAACCAGCATGTACCAAGTATGTGCTTGGCCAGGAGCTGAGATAATAATGATGAATAAGCTTCATTCCCTGCCATAAGAAGCTCAAGATCTAATGGGAGACACATGCATAAACAATCAGAGTGCTGTAAGAAATGTTCTCAAGGAGCTGGGGAAATATCTAACTTTCTCAGAAGGAAGGGCACTCAGGGAAGTCTCACAGGGGAGCTGGGACCTGAACAAAGTGGAGTTCACCGAATAGACACCAGGGCATGGTGGCAGTCAAGGGTCTAGTAGGAAACAAACAGCATACTCAAACAGGAAACATGAGGGGAGTTTAATGATGGGACTATTTACAACCATGTGAGCAGGGCTAAGGGAAATCAAGAAAGGATGGTGAGACAGCCCAGGGAGCCTTTACCATCTTTATACCTGAAGGGCCAAGAGGAAAGAGCAGTTATCAGAACCCAGAAAGAGTAGCTGTAGCTATAAAAGATGGCTGCCAAAAAAAGTCTGTGGCCTATGATAGATTCTTCTAGAAGGACTCAACCAAACTGCTACCACTCCACAGAGAGGGGGATAGGAGAATAAATATTCAGATTTTAATCTGCTTCTGGTCTCCCTTGGGTTTATTTTGGTTTTTTGCCATGCCTTGTATCCCTCGACCAGGGATCAAACCCATGCCCCTTGATGTGGAAACGTGGAGTCTTAACCACTGGACTGCCAGGGAATTCCCTCCAATCCCTTGTTAATGATTCCTATTGGCCATATCCAGTGAGAATTCAGAGAAAAAACTCAGTTAATACAGTCCACAAAGGTCAGCCTCTAGAGGTACACACAAAGAATGGAGAAGGGTGAAAAGTGGATCCACTGAGGGTATCCGGAAACTCTCTATATGTTCCTCTCAATTTTTCTGTGAGCCTAGAATTGCTCTAAAAAATAAAGACTATTTTTTTTTCAGTAGATCTGGAGAGACAAATAGCGACTATTCCACATAGGCGTTTTATGCGGAGAGCGCATATTGGTAAAGGAATAAGAGCAAGAAATCACAAGGGGTATTTGAGAAGCAGAGCATAGTCTTGTGTGATTAAATAGTTGGGCTTATGAGGGAGGACAAAGGTGAGGTCATGGAGTGAGGAAAATGTGAAGGGAGTGTTGACAAACTGTATGAGTTCCAAATAGATTTGCAAACTGTCAGCTCGTGGGACAAAATTGACCTGTAAATGTACTTTGTCTTGAGTTTGAATGTGAATATCTTTAGACAACTGCATGGACTTCACAGGTCCCACTACTTGCCATTGTCTCACAACTGGTCTACCTCAGTTTTTAAAAATTATCTACTTGCCACTGAAGACATGTGGAGGAGAACATCCATATCAGAGCTTGTCCAGGGGAGAGCAAAGAAGGTGGGTTTGGAAACCATGACAAATTAAGAGTTTTTGCATTGCAGAAGAGATGATTTAGAAGGACATGATGACTTTCTCCAAGCCAACCAAAAGCTAGCACAAAGAAGAGGGAGTAGACTTATTTTGTCTTATACTTTCATTCACTTGGCAAACATCTGTAGCCTGTCCCATTTGTACCAGGCTCCAAATAGCTCAACTAGGCCTAATGGGTATACGTTTCAGGAAGGCAGATTTAGACCCGGGATAGTGATTATTGGGGCTTACCTGGTGGCTCAGATGATAAAGAATCTGCCTGTAATGCAGGAGATTTAGGTTGGATCCCTGGGTTGGGAAGATCCCCTGGAGAAGGGAACGGCTACCCACTCCAGTATTCTTGCCTGGAGAACCTCACGGACAAAGGAGCCTGGCAGGCTACAGCCCATGGATTGCAAAGAGTCAGACATGACTGAGCAACTAACACACAGTGATTGATTATTAACCATTTTGGGTCTCAGGCCCCTTTTAATCTGATAAAAGGTATGGGTCTTTTCCATTGAAAGATATACATTCTTTTTTGTTTCACAGATACTTACTGAGCATCTATCATGTGCCAGGCACTGGGGTAGGTACTGGGGATAGAGCAGTGACAAATAAAATCCCTGTATTCCTGAAGTTTACATTCTAGTGGTGGAGAGAGATAATGAACAAGCAAGCAAATATTAATATATCAGAAAAAAGAAGTGCTGTGGAGAAAAATAGAGCAATGGGAAGTGATAAAAAAAAAAACATGCAGAAAATGGCAATTTTTAAATGAGATAGTCGAGGAAATGTCACTGGTAGTATCATTTGCACAGAGGCCTGAGAGAAGCAAGTGAGTAAGCCTCTGTGGGGAAAGAACATTCCAGTTAGAGGGAACAGCAAAGGCCCTCTGGGAGTTACCTTGGTATGTCTGAGAAACAGCAAGCAGGCCATATGGCTGAAGCTGAGTAATCAAGGGAGAGAATGGTAGGGTTAAGTTCAGAGAGGTAACGGGGAAGAAGCCAGCTCCTGTAGAATCTTCTAAGTGATTCTAAAGACTTTGCTTTTACCTCAAACAATATAAAAAGCCATGGGCAGGCTTCAAGCAGATGCATGACCTGATCTGATTTACACATTTAATGGATTTGGGACTTTCGTGGTGGCTCAAACAGTAAAGAATTTGCCTGCAGTGCAGGAGACCCAGGTTCAATCCCTGGGTCGGGAAGATCCCCTGGAGAAGAAAAAGGAAATGGCAACCCACTCCTATTCTTGCCTAGAAAATCCTATGAATAGAGGAGCATGGCGGGCTACTGTTCACAAGGTCACAAAGAGTCAAATACGACTGACCAACTCACACACACACACACACACACACGCACACACACACACAAAGGATTTTGCGATGGTCCAGACAAGAAATGATGCTGGCTGGGACTAAGGCAGTAGCAGCAGAAATAGCAAGAAGTGATCAGGTTCTAAATATGTTTTGAAAGACTCAACCCACAGTATCACTGATAGATTCCATGTGAGGTGTGAGAAAAAGGGAGGAGTCAAGGAAGGCTCCAAGTTTGGCCTGAAATTCTAGAAACATGGGTAAAGAAGACTGAGGGATAAACAGGTCTAAGGAAAAGAGTCATTTTGGTTTTGGAGAATTTTGAGTTGAGGGGCCAATCAGACAGCCTAATGGTTAGAAAGATGAGGAGAACCCAGCAAAGGATACTAAGAAAGAGTAGCTAGCAATTGAGGAGAACCAATCCAGAGTGGTGTCTCAGAAGCCAAGTGAACAAACTGTTTCAAGCAGGGAGTGATCAACTGTGTCAAATGCTGCTGCTGGGTCAAATAAAATGAGAACAGAAACAGGATCATTGTATTTAACACTGAGGAGATACTATTGACCTTGACATGAATCATTCTGGTGGAGTGCTGGGGGCAAAAGCCTGATTGGAGAGGGTTCAAGAGAGACTAGTAGGAGAAAATATGTTTTGCTTTAAGGAGAGAGGGGGAAAAAAATGGGGCTGTAGCTGAGGCAGAGAAAAGTTTTGTTTTGTTTCTTAACATTGGAGATGTTGGTTTGGTGAGAGAAAAATCGCTGATGTCATAGAGGGAGAGAAAAATGACTAGAGTCATGACCTTGGTAAGTTCAAAAGGGGAAAGATGTAGTACACAAGTGAAGGAGTCAGCCATTGGTGGAATTGCAGACAGTTGATTCCTAGTGACAAGCAGGAAGGCAGGGTATATGGACAGAGATACAAGTCGGTTTGTAGATACCATGGTAAGAGTCTGTACTTGTTCTCTTCTGACATTTTGTATTTTCTCAGTGAAATGAGAAGCAGAGTCAGCAGCTGAGAATGAGGATAGGGGAAGGGGTTTGGGAGGAGGATAGGGAACGTGTAAAACTGTCATTGGGCTTCCCCAGTGGCCCAGTGGTAAAGAATCTACCTGCCAGTGCAGGAAATGCAAGAGACGCAGATTCGATCCCTGGGTCGGTAAGATCCCCTGGAGAAGGAAATGGCAACCCACTCCAGTATTCTTGCCTGGAGAATCCCATGGACAGAGGAGCCTGGCGGGCTACAATCTATGAGGTCACAAAGAGTTGGACACAACTGAGTGAGCAGGCACATACAGATGCAAAACAGCCATCAGAGAGAGTTTAAGAACGGTTGAATGAAGAAAATGTAGGAAAATTAGAGGGTATCATGAAGGGCCCACTTGAGGTTAATGGTCATGAATTGAAAGTGAGACTAGTTAGCATGGTTTTAAGTATTTTCTAATCTTGTTCAGCTGCTGGGGCAGGTTTGGAATAGATAGAGAGTTGGATTTAACCAGGATTAGGTGTCTGTTGCTCAACTAAGATGGGGGTGGAGAGAGGCAAGGGAGATATAGGGTGTGTGCAAAACAGTGAATATAATGGTGCACATAGGATCTAAGCTGTACAAAGAAGACAAGGACGACACTAGGGGACTGAGAACAGTTCAGCACTTAACTGTTCTCTTGTGAACTTTGGTCATGAAAGGGCTAAGCAGTCATTCCTGTTACCAAGTAGAAGGGCACCAGTGGCCTTAAGCAGTGTTCTCACGATTGTGTTCCTCAAAACCACTAGGCCCTCATCATCACCCCTGTAAGTGAAATCACAAAACCTTGAAAACCCTGTGTTCCCCATCCTTATCATGGGGATCCACACTGCCTGTTAACATATCAAGGATTCTGAATATTCCTGTAGTTGGGAAACCCCATTTGACTAATCCAGCAGTTCACAACTTTGCCTGTTCATAGGGCTCTTTCTTGTGTAACACTCTTATTCATAAGAGGAATATGAATTAGTTCATCCTCAAGGACTAATATTCCATGGAACAACTTTGAGAAACACTAAGTTAGGAATCATGTTGAGGATTAGAACCTGAGTTTTAGGCCAAAACCTCACTCACTGCACCGTTTCTCCAAGGTGTGTGTTGCAGGAACTCACACTCTCCCCAAGCCATCTTACTGTCTGCAGCTGAGCCTGCCCTTGGAGACTGGGGTTCTAGCCAGTTCCCTGACAGCCCCTCAAAACCCTGATATTGTCAGTACAGCTGATTCCCTCGTTTTCATTCAGCTGCAGCTCTCCCATGTTATCTCGTCAATAATTTAAGAGATATTATTGTGTCAGTGCACTGAAAGTGACATGAACATTTATTAACCACTTCCTTGAGTCAGGCACTCTGCTTGGTGTTTCACATATATTTTCTCACTCACTCTTCACAATAACATGGTAAGAAGGTAGCTGTTATTTAGAAAAAAAAAATTCAGGAAAATCACCAGCAACCAGTGTTTGTCAGAAACTTTTTGCCTGGAAGAAGAGAAATAAGTTTAGTCAGTAAAGAGTGATGTGTTTGTGACAAACAGATTTGAAGCCCTAGGAACTTCATAGAATCGAATGTTGAGCTGAAAGGGACATTTAGAGATCAAGTTAAGATAGTAGAGGTTATTGTATTCTCCTCAAGATTTATTACATAAATTGTCTCAGGAGAGCAGGATTAATAAATTTTGCCATAACTGTTTTGATTTAAATCAAGCCATATAAAATGATATTGTCACACAAATTAAAGTCTACAGATCATGCTATAAGAATGTAATATTGTAATTGGTTATTGGCTGGAATTGTAAATGAACATTTAGAGTTGAATCTGTGTTTCACTGCTGTGGAAGCCCGATTTCACCAGAATGCCATGGTCCTTAAACCTAAGTGTGTCTCAGAATTATTCCACTTACCTGTTTTAAAAGGTAGGTTCCTGCACTCTATCTTCAGAAATACTAATTCAGTAAGCCTGGTGCGTGTGTGTATGAGTGCGCACGTGAGTGTTAGTCGCTCAATCTGTCTGACTCTGTGACCCCATGGACTCTAGCCCGCCAGGCTCCTCTGTCCTTGGAATTCTCCAGGCAAGAATACTGGAGTGGGTAGCCATTCCTTTTCCATACTGTTTATGGGGTTCTCAAGGCAAGAATACTGAAGTGGTTTGCCATTCCCTCCTCCAGTGGACCACATTTTGTCAGAACTCTCCACTTACTGTTTATTTAACTTATATGCAGAGTCAGTTCAGTTCCGTTCAGTTCAGTCGCTCAGTCGCGTCTGACTCTTTGTGACCCCATGGACTGCAACATGCCAGGCTTCCCTATCCATCACCAACTCCTGGAACCTACTCAAACTCATGTCCATTGCATCGGTGATGCCATCCAACCATCTCATCCTCTGTCGTCTCCTTCTCCTCCCGCCTTCAATCTTTCCCAGCATCAGGGTCTTTTCCAATGATATGCAGAGTACATGATGTAAAATGCTGGACTGGATAAGGCACAAGCTAGAATCTAGATTTCTGAGAGAAATACCAATAATTTCAGATACACAGATGACATCACCCTTATAGCAGAAAGCAAAGAAGAACTAAAGAGCCTCTTGATGAAACTGAAAGAGGAGAGTGAAAAAAACAATGGCTTAAAAATCAACATTCAAAAAACTCAGAACACAGCATCCAGTCCCATCACATCATGGCAAATAGATGAAGAAACAATGGAAACAGTAATAGACTTTATTTTCTTGGGCTTCAAAATCACTGCGGATGGTGACTGTAGCCATGAAACTAAAAGATGCTTGCTCCTTGGAAGAAAAGCTATGACCAACCTAGACAACATGTTAAAAAACAGAGCCATTCCCATGCCAACAAAGGTCCATCTAGTCAAAGCTATGGTTTTCCCAGTAGTCATGTATGGATGTGAGAGTGGGACCATAAAGAAAGCTGTGCCGAAGAACGGATGCTTTTGAACTGTGGTGTTGGAGAAGACTCTTGAGAGTCCCTTGAACTGCAAGAAAATCCAACCAGTCTATCCTAAAGGAAATAAGTCCTGAATATTCATTGGAAGGACTGATGCTGAAGCTGAAACTGCAACACTTTGGCCACCTGATGCGAAGAACTGACTCATTAGAAAAGACCTGGATGCTGGGAAAGATTGAAGGCAAAAGGAGAAGTGGATGACAGAGGATGAGATGGTTGGATGGCATCACCGACTTGACAGACGTAAGTTCGAGCAAGCTCTGGGAGTTGGTGAGGGACAGGGAGGCCTGGCATGCTGCAGTCCATGGGGTCACAAAGAGTCAGACATGACTGAGCGACTGAACTGAACTGAACCGAGCCATTCCCTTCTCCAGGGGATCTTTCCAGCCCAGGCATTGAACCCAGGTCTCCTGCATTGCAGGCAGATTCTTTACTAGCTGAGCCACCAGGGCCAGGAAGTTTGCACTTTCTCCCTTGGTTATACTCAGTGGTCCATCACTGAGTCACCGACTGATCACAACCTGATAAACACATTGCAAAGGTTATTATCTTCCTAATCAAGGTGTTAGCAGGGCTGGGGGCAGTTGCTCTGCAGAGATCAAGAAACTGTTTCTATGTTTCTACTGTCATCATAGCCCCTCACCATCATCCCTGTGAGTGAAGTCACAAAACTTTGAAAACCCTGTGTCCCCCATCCCTCTCTTGGAGAGTCACATTGCCTATTAACTTAGCAAGGACTCTGAATATTTCTGTACTTGGGAATCCACGTTTGATTAAACCTGTGGTTCACAACTTGATTGTTCACGGGGCTCTTTCTTATGTAATACTATCAACGTCCATCCCCAGGGACTAATACTCCCTGGAACATACTTTGAGAAATACTATTTAGGAAGCAGGTTGGGGGTTTGAAACTGAGTTTCTACTGTTTCTGGATCCTTATTTTTTCTACTGAATCTCATCTTAGTGTGATAACGAACTCTTAAAGGCATCTCCTTCTCTATGTTTGGATGATAGGGGCCGAGGCTCGGGAGCAAACATAGAAGGTTCTTATGAGGAACCTTTCTGGGACATCACATTGAGGTAGAATCAAAATTCCTCCTAGAAGTTTTTAAGTAATTAGAAATTCTTCTGTATACTCAGAAATGTGTGGCATTTCATTAGTGTAGTCACTTACATGGTAAAGAAATGGGCATGAATTGTAGGCTGTGAGATGCTTCTACCCTGAAGGGATCTTGCCAAGATACAATCCTCAGTTTCACAGGCTCTAAAACTCAATTTTTTTCAGTTTTAACCAGGGAGTGATTAAGCTCTGGGGGACACATTTCACACAATCTAAAGTTACAAAGCAATGTTTTGGAAACCAAAATGTCAATTTATTAATTCATCTTGATAATTAATTACAAAGCAAACCTATGTCAACAAGTGCATCCTCTTCCCAGTAGGAAATCTACTTAGGAAACTAAATAAAAGGCAAAGCAAACGCCTTTTGGTGGAGGCAGCCTGGTTTAGTGAAAAGAGCCAAGATTTTAGAGTCATCCAGATCTAGGTTAGAATCCTAGCTAGGCTACGTGTAGTGAGTTGAATGCTGTTCTACAAAAAGATATGTCCAATTGGAACCTCAGAATATGTGACCTTATTTGGGATAAGGGTCTTTGCAGATGTAATTAAGGTAAGGATCTCTATATGAGGTCAAGTGGATTAGGGTGGGCTTTAAATCCAATGATGAAAGTCCTTAAAATAGAAAGAGCAGAGTGAGACATAGGGGAGAAGGTCACATGAACATAGAGGCAGAGGTGGGAATAATGCAGCCAATAAGTCAAGCTAAGTCTGGAGCCACCAGAAACTAAGAAGAAACAAGGAATGCAATCTCCCCTAGAGACTTTGGAGGAAGCATGGCCCTGCCAATGCCTTGATCTCAGATTTTTGGCCTCCAGAACTGTGAGAGAATGCATTTCTGTTGTTTCAAACCACTAAATTTGTGGTAATTTGTACAGTAGCCATGGGAAACTAGTATCGCTCATTTAGTTTTACAGACTTGTGTAAGCCACAATACCTCTCTGAGCCTCAGTTCCCTCATCTGAAAACAGGGCTAACTATAGAAACCTATGAGGTCATAGGGTTACTGTACGGAAAATCAGTTCATTTATATAAAGTGCTCAGTTTAGAGTAGGTGCTTATTATTTAGTATAAGGTGGCTGTTGTTACTGGTGAGTGAAGAAGTCAGTAGAGAGTGTGGGATGTTTTGAAAAGATGGAGTCATATAGTTTATACAGCCTGATGCAACCATCCATTCCCTATCAGAAAGACAGCAAATACATCACCAGGTCAAGCATGGCATGAAAGAAACAACTTCTTTCTAATTATTTTTATTTGTTTTTATAATGGTTAAATAGCTTACTTAGCCATATCATATCATAAATCCCTTCTTAGCTTTGATGGGCTTTCCAGCCACAGCATTCACAAGGCTACAGTAGGGTTTTTCCACTGTTTACACTTTAGAGCATTGCCTCTTAATGACATATAGGGAGGTCACTTATCTAATCAGTACATGTTTTTTGTGTGTGTGTGTGTGAGCAACCAATCCCATTTCTGCATTGGGCAACTTTCCTATCAGTTTAACTCCTCCAGCGTGGTATTTTTCTTCCTGAGCTCTAGAGTTGGGGGCCCTCTTCCCTTTTAATCTGTATCCCTCTGTCTCCATTTTTCAGAGACCTGTGAATTCATAGAGCTATGTCTACGTTCTCACCAACCTGTTTATAAACAGAAAATTCTTTCATCTCTGTACCTGATATCCTACATTCCCAGCCACACAGCCCCGGCCAGTATTAGGTCTGGGAGACCAAGGAGATTGTGCCCTATTCATCCTTATAGATTCTGTCTTGTATACTTTATGGCATATGGTAAATAGGCTTCCTAGGTGGCACACTGGTAAAGAATTCACCTGCCAATGCAGGAGATGCAAGAGATATGGGTTCGATTCCTGAGGTGGGAAGATCCCTTGGAGTAAGAAATGGCAAACTACTCCAATATTCTTGCCTGGAAAATCCCATGGACAGAGGAGCCTATGGGCTACAGTCCATGGGGTCAGGACTGATTCTGAAGCTGAAGCTCCAATACTTTGGCCACCTGATGTGAAGGGCCTACTCATTGGAAAAGACCTGATGCTTTTCCGTCAGGAGGAAAAAAGGTGAGAGAGGATAAAATGGTTGGATAGTGTCACCGACTCAATGGACATGAGCTTGAGCAAACACTGAGAAACAGTGAAGGACAGGTAAGTCTGGCATGCTGCAGTCCATGGGGTCACAGTGAGTTGGACAGGACTTAGCCACTGAACAACAACAAAAAAAAATGAGGAAAGACAGTAAATCTTGACCCTGGAGTCAGGCAGACCTGGATTTAAATCCTAGCTCCCCTTTTTGCTAGCTGTGGGGCCTTGAGCAAGTTACTGCAGCTCTTGGGACCTCAATTCCCTCATCTATAAAACAATGGTAATAGTGGTACCTAGCTCCTAGATGTTTTATAAGAATTAAATGAGTTAATATGAATAAAGCCTGTAGGACAGTACCATATACATAAGTGAATGCTCAGTAAATGTTTGCAATGACTAAAGGACTATATGAAATAATAAATAAGTGAACATACATTTTCAACAGGAAGACATATAACTCCAGGAAATCTTTAGCGCCTATAAGAAATTCAGGGAAGGATGGGAGAAGAGTCAGTAAGGACGGGTGAATACTTCATTTACCATGTCTCTTATCATGTGATCCCTACTGTTGGGAGTACTTGAATCTGAAGTTTATCAGAACAAACCAGTCAAGCCGAATGCATGGATGGAAAATAATATTTCATATCATAACAGTAACAGTTGTTCAACTTCAGAGAGTACTCCAAAATATGATAAAGTGTTGAAAAGTGTAGCATTGTCAACAGAAGCTATTGCTAGCAGTTTTCTTAAATAAATTAAAAATACTGATTCTGGCGTTCTGGTTTTAGTACACAGCACTTGAGTTATTGTTGTTATTAGAGTGTCTGAGTCAGGAGGATCACATAGACAAATGATAACATTAAAGGAAGTCAGATGAAATTTCACACATCAGGGGCGCTGCACAGGCAATGGATGTAAATTTTACATCATATGACATTCTTTAAGTAGCAGATGACAGCGGAAGGGAGGAAAGAGAATTGATATGCTGGAAACTTAGCCAGAATCAGCTGTTGCTAAACATTCTGCACCATCAATGGGTCTATGATATCTATCCCAATCCCCCAGTCTGCTATCCCCCAGTGACACATTCCTTCAACAAAAATATATTGGGTGCCTATGACATGCCAGGCACTGTTCTGGGTGTCAGGAATATAACAGTAAACAAAAATCCTTGCCTTCCTGGAACTTACATTCTAGTAGGGGTCAACAGTATGGCTCATGGACAAATTCTGGCCCATCACCTGTTTTGGTAAATAGCATTACTGAGTCACAGCCACATATCTCTTGATGTATCATCTATGACTATTTCTGTGTAACAACAGAGTTGGGTATTTGTCTTGGAAACTCACTGGCCCACAAAGCTGAAAATATTTACTATCTGTCCCTTTAGAGAAAAAGTTTGCTGGCCCTTATTCTAGCAGAAGGGGATGGACAATTTTTTAAAACAAGACCAGGAGCTGACTGTGGCTCAGATCATGAACTCCTTATTGCCAAATTCAGACTTAAATTGAAGAAAGTGGAGAAAACCACTAGACCATTCAGGTATGACCTAAATCAAATCCTTTATGACTATACAGTGGAAGTGAGAAATAGATTTAAGGGAATAGATCTGATAGACAGAGTGCCTGATGAACTATGGATGGAGGTTCATGACATTGTACAAGAGACAGGAATCAAGACCATCCCCAAGCAAAAAAAAAAAAAAAAAAGCAAAAAAGCAAAATGGCTCTCTGGGGAGGCCTTACAAATAGCTGTGAAAAGAAAAGAGGTGAAAAGGAAAGGAGAAAAGGAAAGATATACCCATCTGAATGCAGAGTTCCAAAGAATAGAAAGGAGAGAGGAGAAAGCCTTCAGTGATCAATGCAAAGAAATAGAGGAAAACAACAGAATGGGAAAGACTAGAGATCTCTTTAAGAAAATTAGAGATACCAAGGGGAATATTTTATGCAAAGATGGGCTCAATAAAGGAAAGAAATGGTAGGGACCTAACAGAAGCTTAAGATATTAAGAAGAGGTGGCAAGAATACACAGAAGAACTGTACAAAAAACATCTTCACGACTAAGATAATCACTATGGTGTGATCACTCACCTAGAGCCAGGCATCCTGGAATGTGAAGTCAAGTGGGCCTTAGGAAGCATCACTATGAACAAAGCTAGTGGAGGTGATGGAATTCCAGTTGAGCTATTTCAAATCCCGAAAGACGATGCTGTGAAAGTGCTGCACTCCATATGCCAGCAAATTTGGTAAACTCAGCAGTGGCCACAGGACTGGAAAAGGTCAGTTTTCATTCCAATCCCAAAGAAAGGCAATGCCAAAGAATGCTCAAACTACCACACAATTGCACTCATCTCACATGCTAGTAAAGTAATGCTCAAAATTCTCCAAGCCAGGGTTCTGGAATACGTGAACCATGAACTTCCAGATGTTCAAGCTGGTTTTAGAAAATGCAGAGGAACCAGAGATCAAATTGCCAACATCTGCTGTATCATCAAAAAAGCAAGAGAGTTCCAGAAAAACATTTCTGCTTTATTGACTATGCCAAAGCCTTTGACTGTGTGGATCACAATAAACTGTGGAAAATTCTCAAAGAGATGGGAATACCAGACCACCTGACCTGCCTCTTGAGAAACCTATATGCAGGTCAGGAAGCAACAGTTAGAACTGGACATGGACCAACAGACTGGTTCCAAATAGGAAAAGGAGTATGTCAAGGCTGTATATTGTCACCTTGCTTATTTAACTTATATGCAGAGTACATCATGAGAAACACTGGGCTGGAGAAAGCACAAGCTGGAATCAAGATTGCCGGGAGAAATATCAATAACTTCAGATATGCAGATGACACCACCCTTATGGCAGAAAGTGAAGAAGAACTAAAGAACCTCTTGATGAAAGTGAAAGGGGAGAGTGAAAAAGTTGGTTTAAAGCTCAACATTCAGAAAACAAAGATCATGGCATCCAGTCCCATCACTTCATGGGAAATAGATGGGGAAACAGTGGGAACAGTGGCTGACTTTATTTTGGGGGGCTCCAAAATCACTGCAGATGGTGACTGCAGCCATGAATTTAAAAGATGCTCACTCCTTGGAAGGAAAGTTATGACCAACCTAGACAGCATATTAAAAAGCAGAGGCATTACTTTGCTAACAAAGGTCCATCTAATCAAGGCTATGGTTTTTCCAGTGATCATGTATGGATGTGAGAGTTGGACTATAAAGAAAGCTGAGCACAGAAGAATTGATGCTTTGTGAACTGTGGTGTTGCACAAGACAACTGAAAGTCCCTTGGACTGTAAGGAGATCCAGCCAGTCCATCCTAAGGAGATCAGTCCTGGGTGTTCATTGGAAGGACTGATGCTAAAGCTGAAACTCCAGTACTTTAGCCACCTGATGTGAAGAGCTGACTCATTGGAAAAGACCCTAATGCTGGGAAAGATTGAGGGCAGGAGGAGAAGGGGACGACAGAGGATAAGATGGTTGGATGGCATCACTGACTCAATGGACATGGATTTGGGTGGACTCCGGGAGTTGGTGATGGACAGGGAGGCCTGGCATGCTGCACTTCATGGGGTTGCAAAGAGTCGGACACAACTGAGCGACTGAACTGAACTGAACTGAAACATATAATGTCAAGTAGTGTTCTCAGTATAAAGCAAAAGAAAGCCAGAAAGGCAGATAGAGAATGGGAAGGGGGAAATTACAACTTTAACCAGGGCTGTCAGAGAAGATCTCATCAACTAGGGGACGTTTGATCCAACACTTGAAGGAGGTGAGTGAGTGAGTTATATTGATATTTGTTGTATACAGCATGCTGGGCCATTGTAAGGAGTTTTACTCTTGTTATGTGTGAGACAGGATGTCACCGGAATTTTGAGTAGAGGAGTGACATAGTCTGACTTTCATATTAATAAGATTAGTCTAGCCCTCAAATCAAGAAGGGAATAATAGACTTGGATGAGGGTGGCAAAGCCAGGAACAAGGAGAAGAGTTGGGAGATATAATCCTGGACATGGATCACTGTGACTTAAACCAGGTGATGAAAGTAGTCGGATTCTAGGTATATTTCAGAGATGGACCGACAAGATTTGATGGTAGAATAAATGTGGGATGTGAAGGAAAGTAAAGAATCAAGAATGATTCTAAGGTCTTCAGCCCAAGTAACTGGAAGAAGGAAGTTACCATTTACCCATGAGATGGGGAAGACAGTGAGGAGCAGATTTGATAAGTGGAGCAGGTTTAGGTGGGAGTGTCCAGGGTAGGGGTGGTGGCAGGGGGAATTAAGAGCTCAGTTTTGGATGTGTTAAGTTTAAGATGCCTACTAGGCATCCAAGGTGACATGTCAAGCAGGCAATTGGTTATAAAATATGGAGGGTCCAGGCTGGAGATAGTACATTTAGGAGTCATCCGCTTATAGACGGTATTTTGAGCCATGAGAAATAGAAGCATCACCAAGCAGAGAGAAAAGAAGAGATCCAAGGGTTAAAGCCTTCCTCTACCTATCAGTTCTAGACTTAGTGCATGTCAAAATCCTATCAATTCTTCCTTTATGTTTCTCAATCCAACATTTACTTTCCATTCCCACTGCTACCATCCTAACCCAGGATCTCGTTCTGTCTCACTTGGCCTTTTACAATAGCCACTTAATTGGCTTCCTTGACTCTAAATGTCAAGTTGAAACTCATCATCTCATCTGTCCCTCCCCTCCAAAAAATCCCTCCATTTCTCCTGGGGTTGCCATCATAAAGAATAACATCACCATTCATACTTATTTGTTCAAGTTTGAAACCTGAAAATTATCCTTATCTCCTCCATTTCTCCTACTTTCCATATGCAATCCATTATCAAGCCTTGTCACTTTTAGCTCTTAAATATAACTCAGTTCTGCTCCTTTTCTCAGTCTCTGTTACCACCATCATCCCCCATAGAAACAACAGTAATTGTCTTCTAACTACCTTCCATTCCTCTACTCTGTCCTCCATACTGATATCAGTGGGATCTTTTAAAAACACTGTGTGAGCTTCACCTTTAGTAGGTCCACAGAAGAAAATTCAAAGACCTTTCATCACTTGGCCACAACTTTCTTTCCAATGGTATCTGCCATGGTTATTCTGTGAAGTCCCTCCATTTTATCCCTGTGGCCTTGTCAGCAGTCTTTACACTCACCATGACCATAGCTTGTCCGGATAACTTAGTATAGACCTTCCCAAGAGTATTACAGGTGTCTCACGTGCAGTATAGCTGAAACTTCTAGGTCACTTGCCTCTGGGCTGAAACTGCTTCCTCCATTCACTTTACAAATACTATGCTTTTCTTACATGTACTATGTGTGCTACGATAAAAGTTGGGAAGCACTGCCTTAGTGCACACAATTCCCTCATCCTGAGAAGTTCTGTTCCATCCTTTTCTCTAAGCGCACTTCTATGCCAAGTTCAAGACCCACTTTTGCATGGCTTTATTGTGGGATCTTAGTTTCATGGCCAAGGATCGAACTTGTGTCTAAAGTGTGGAGTCCTAACCATTGGACTGCCAGGGAATTCCCAAGATCCATCTTCTTGATAAAGCTGTCTTCGTTGCTACATCCCCAGCCTCAAAATTCCCATATGACCTAAGTAGATCACCCATTTGGCACTTAGCATATGTACCTGTGTGTTGTCATTCAACTTTCAATGATGAGATCTTATCTCAGTTGTGTTGTCAGGTCCTTAAGAGCAAGGATTTTTTTTAATTTTTTTAAAAATATAAATTTATTTATTTTAATTGGAGGTTAATTACTTTACAATATTGTATTGGTTTTGCCATACGTCAACATGAATCCGCCACAGGTATACACGTGTTCCCCATCCTGAACCCCCCTCCCTCCTCCCTCCCCGTACCATCCCTCTGGGTAATTGCTTTACAATATTGTGTTAGTTTCTGCCATACATCAAGATGAATCTGTCATAGGTATACATATGGCCCCTCCCTCTAGATCCTCCCTCTCACCTCCCTCCTCATCCCACCCCTCTAGGTAGTCACAGAGCACTGGGTTTGAGCTCCCTGCATCATACAGCGAATTTCCACTGGTTATTTATTTTACATATGGTAATGTATATGTTTCTATGTTACTCTTTCAATTCGTCCCTCCCTCTCTTTTCCCCTCTGTGTCCACAAGTCTGTTTCCTATGTCTGTGTTTCCACTGCTCTGCAAATAGGTTCATCAGTATCATCCTTCTAGATTCCATATATATGTGTTAATATATGATATGTTTTTCTCTTGCTGACTTACTTAACTCTTCATAATAGGCTCTAGGTTCATCCACCTCTTTAGCCTGACTCAAGTGCATTCCTTTTCATGACTGAGTAATATTCCATTGTGGGCTTCCCTGTTGGCTTAGCAGTAAAGAATCTGCCTGCAATGCAGGAGCCACAGGTTTGATCCCCAGGTTGGGAAGATCCCCTGGAGGAGGGCATGGCAACCCACTCCAGTATTCTTGCCTGGAGAATCCCATGGACAGAGGAGCCTGGCCGTCTGCAGTCCATAGGGTCTCAAAGAGTCGGACGTGACTGAAGTTACTTGGCATCCATGCATGCAATATTCCATTGTATGTATTTACCACAACTTTATCCATTCATCCATCAATGGACATCTACGTTCCTTCCATGTCCTAGCTATTGTAAATAGTGCTGCTTTGAACATTGGGGTACATGTGTCTTTTTCAATTATGGTTTCCTCAGGGTATATGCACAGTAATGGGATTATTGAGTCATACTGTAGTTTTATCCCTAGTTTTTTTAAGGAATCTCCATACTGTTCTCCACTGTGGCTTTATCAATTTACATTCCTATCAAGTGCAAGAGGGTTCTGTTTTCTCCACACCCTCTCCAGTATTATTGTTTGTAGATTTTTTTGATGATGGCCATTCTGACCAGTACGAGGTGATACCTCATTGCAGTTTTGAGTTGCATTTCTCTAATAATGAGCAATGTTGAATAATCTATTCCTGTGTTTATTAGCCATTTGTATGTTAAGAGCAAGAAGTTTTATATCTACCTTCCTTCCCACCTAGTGCCTTTGCATACAGTGGGTACTTAATTCATTGTTATAATATGAATAAGTGGAGGAACAGACAAATAAATGAATGGATATGTGAAACCCATCTGATGGTACAAAAGAAAAGATCACTGGATTAACAGTCAGAGAACCTGGATTCTCTAGTTCACTTTGCCACTAGATAGTTGTAAGAGATATTAGGCAATTTGCTTTCCTTGGTTCCGTCATTCACAAAATAGGAGCAACACTTTACATCCTCACTTCCAAGATGAGATGGGACCGTTTATGAAAAAATTATTTGGCGGGTGACAAGAGCATGTTGTTCAAGAATAATGCCAAAAGAGGCAGCGTAAAAGATGAAAAAGGACACTGCAGAAAGTCATGGTTGGTGGAAAAGCCAGTAGGGTAAGGGAAATTCGCCAGCAAAGTAGACTTGCCCAGGAGTTGTTGAAAAAGGATGTCAAGCACAAGAGGCAGAAAAATCAAATATTTCTACTGAGAGGCAATATAACACAGCCATTAGATCTAGACTGCCTAGTTTCAAAGCCTGGCACTTACTAGCTGTGTGATTTTGGACAAGTTACTCAATGTAACTTGTAAATTGAACTTCAATTTACTCATCTATCATATGGGGATAATAATAGTACTAATTTCCAGGGAGTTGTTGTAAGACTTAAATGAGTTCATGTTTGTAAAGTACTAAGCAGTGGAGACCAGTGTCTGGCATAAAGAGCATTACAGAAGAGTGTGTTAGGTAAAATAATGGCCTTGCCAAGCAGAACTTCAGTGCCCATGATTGTGGCTTCTTCCTTGGGTCTGAAGCAGGGTTCAGAGAAGGCCTTAGTTGTTCCCCAGTGGGCACTTTTGCCTTCCAGTTTCCCGAGCCCTGTCCTCTGAGCTTGGTCTACCTCGTTGTTCACAGGACACTGGCTGCTTTTACTAGGTTTCTGACCCACAAAGTTTCTTCCCAATCCTTCAGCTTCTTTCAAAGCCCAATGAGAGTTTATTATGAGGACAGATTGGAGTAGACTCCATGAAATCCCCAAAGCAGATAGAGTCAGAAGAGCCTGATCTTTAATAATAATGGCTTTGCCATCAAGCAAAATTGAGTATGAATCTAGGCTCTGCAAATGACCAACTAGTTAACCTTGAACAAATCAATCTCTCTGAGCCTCAGTTTGCTAATCTGTCAAATGAGGCCTCAGAGGTGGTTTTCAGGAACAAATGAGAAAATGGACTTGAAGAGTTCAGTACAGGGCCTGGCCCATGGTAAACGCTCAAAAGTATTGATTCTTATCATTAATAATCCTAGGATTACCGGTCTTGATTTTAGAATGTAATTTAGCAGCATTATGGCCTCCAGTCACTACTGCTCTGCCATCCCAATGTGTCCCTTTCAAACCTAAAAAGTGCAAAAAAAGAAAAAAAGTTATATATGCCTATAAATCGAAATCATTCCATTTGAGGTTCATGCTCAGTTCAAAAGAATTACAGAGTGGAACTTTCCTGGTGGTCCAGTGGTTAAGACTCTGCACTGCCAGTGCATGGGGCTTAGGTTCAATCCCTGGTCAGGGACCCAAGATCTCTTGTGCTTTGTGACGTGGCCAAAAAATTAAAAAGAGAGAGAGAGTCACAAAAGAATTACAAAGAAAGAACTAGCAACTCTAAGCACACCAGATTTCAGTATGTCTGTGAATACTCTCAGCCTCCATAAAATCAACAATCTTTTTTTTTTAATTTTTGAGGTATATACTATTAATACCCCCATTGTAGAGATGGGGATACAGAGGCAAATGGAGATTGACTAACTTGCCATGTCCACCCAGTTAATATATAGCAAAGTCAAAATTTGAATCCAGATAATCCAACCCCAAATCCCTTAGTCTTTTTTAAAATTTATTTTTAAATGGAGTAAAATTGCTTTACAATGTTGTGTTGGTTTCTGCTGCACAAAAATGCAAATTAGCCATAATTACACATATGTCCCCTGGACAAGGGCATGGCAACCCATTCCAATATTCTTGCCTGGAGAATCCCCATGGACAGAGGAGCCTGGTGGGCTACAGTCCATAGCATCACAAAAAGTCGGACGCGGCTGAAGCATGCACACACATGTATGTTACTTCCCTCTTGAGCCTCCCTCCTTTCCCTCCATCCCACTCCTCTAAGTCATCACAGAGCTCCAGGATGGGCTCCCTGTGTTATACAGCAACTTCTCACCAGCTATTTATTTTATACATGGTAGTGTATGTATGTTGATGCTACTTTCTCCATTTGTCCCACTCTCTCCCTCCTGCACTGTGTCCACAAGTCCTCCATTCTCTATATCTGAGTCTCCATTCCTTCCCTGAAAATAGGTTCATCAATACCTTAATGTCATGAAATATATTCTTCTTATAAAATGGTGAATAGTTTTGGCAATGCTCATACTTGCATTTAGCCTAGAAACAATTCTCCTGTTGAAACAAATCTCCAGTGAGGACACAAGTGGCCAGGCTAGAATGTTTAATGTTGTCCAAGTGAATCTGGGAAGCACTTCTGCTCTGAATGAGGGGCTGAAAAGTGAGTTTGGGGAATGAGGTCAGGGCCTCTCTTTGAGAAGAAATTCAAGAAGGGCAAGGATAAGCACTCTGCCTCCCACACGAAGTGGGTATGTAGAAACATGCCTTAAACCACTGAGGGAAAGCACCATATTTTGTCCTTTATGTATTAATCATGGAAGATTTTCTTCCTATAGTAATCCAAGCATTATCCTTGACACACCAACTGAAGAATTGTGTCAGTGAAAATACAAAATTTATCCCATGCTTCAGAAATGCAACTCTATTTAATGACTGGATTAAATATATGCTGTGTCTAAAGATCAAATACTATTTAATGTCTGAAGCAAAGAATGATTACCAAATAATATAATTATTTGGGGCTTAGACAACTGTTCCCAAAGCTAATTGTTAGCTGGCAAAAACTGGCCTTGATTATGAACATAAGTGAGCTTGCATTTCAAATCAAGGAATCAAACTCTCAAATGGCTTTAATCAAATCAAATAAAAACAAATAATTCTCAAAATAAAAGCATAAAACAAAAGAAAGTATAAAAAAATAAGTTGATGAAGTTGTTACTTTTTATTCCCTTATATACATATATGTATATATAGAAACAACTTCATGTTATGATTTATAGTTCAAAAATTCTTGATTTTTTAAAAAATATATTTTAGAGCAGTTCTAAGTTTACTATCTAATATATTTTATAGCAATTATTGATATATATTATATAAATATATATTATATTGGGGCTTCCCAGGTGGTACAGTGGTATATGATATACAAATATATATATTATATATATAGACACATACATAAATATATTTTATATAATATTAATATGTATTAATATGTGACATATGTCACATATAGATATATGTTAGGTTCATCAATGTTACTTTGGAGGTCCACCAAAAACCTGGATGTTTCCTATAAAACATCTGAAAAATTTAAAGTAAATTTTCATTTAAACTTTTCAAAAATAAACAGAATGTCAAATTTCATATACATATGTGACCTATAGAAACGGAGCTATACTTGGTTCTCATTTTCCTAGTACCAGAATTCTCAGTAATGAAGGACACTTGACCCTCTGCATCCTTGAATTCAACTGCAGATCATGTAGTACTGTTGTATTTACTACTGAAAAAAAAAATCCACATATAAGTAGACTTGTGTTAATCAAGGATCAACTGTATAGTCATAGAAATACTTTTTAAAAATAATACTTCAAGAAGAAATGCTAAATTCATTGAGCTATAGATGTCAATATTTCAATACAAGGATGCAAAATTTGTAATGTAGTTAGGCATAAAACTCAAAACCCAGGTAAAACTGATTCTCATTTACTTCTGATCTCTTGTTAACTATTTGAGCTTGGTCAAGTTACTTTATTTCTCTGAGCTTTAATTTTCTTATCTGCAAAATAAGGATAATAATAGCTCCTATGTCAGAGAGTTGATGGGAAGATTGAGTGAGCTAATTCACATACAAAATTTTTAAACTGTCTGACACGTGGTAGGTGTTTAATGATTGTTTTGAGATTTTGTTATTATTTCTTCTAGAATGTAAACGACAGTTTCCTCTTATTGTCTTCTTTGTTGGATTCCCAGTGCCTAACATAGGGAGTGCTCAATAAATATGTTTGGTGGATTAATTTATGTGACAGCTATCTGAAGGCCTAGGGGAGCTCTTTATTGATCATGCCACTGCTTCTAACCACACTTAGCAGCTGCACAAGTAACTCAAGGTGAATTTTTTATAACAGCTTTATTGAGTTATAATTCCCCCATTTAAAGTGTACCATGAAATAGTTTTTAGTACATTCATGGAGATGAACAACCATCACAGTCAATATCAGAACATTATCACTCCAAAAAGAAACTCCATACTCATTAACAGTCACTCCCCATGAACTCACAGCCCTTCCACCACTGCCTCCCCCTAAGCCTGAAGGTACCACCAATCTGCTTTCTGCCCTTATGAATTTGCCTGTTCTGCACGTTTCTTAAGGGCTTCCCTGGTGGCTCAGTCATAAAGCGTCTGCCTGCAATGTAGGAGAGCTGGGTTCCATCCCTGGGTCAGGAAGATCCCCTGGAGAAGGAAATGGTAACCCACTCCAGCACATTTCTTAAAAATAGACTCACACAACAAGTAGTCCTTTGTGACTGGCTTCTCTCATTTAGCACAATGGATTTTCAAGGTTCACCCATGTTTTAGCATATATTAGTGCTTCATTAATTTTCATGGCCAAATAATATTCCATTGTATGGTTATGCCATTTTTGTTTATCCATTCATTAGTTGATAGACATTGTAGTTGTTTCTACTTTTTGGCTATTTTGAATAATGTTGTTATGAACACTTACATACAAGTTTTTGTGTGGACATGTTTTTATTTCTCTTGGGTACATACCTAGGAGTGGAACTGCTGGGTCATATGGCAAGAATATGTTTAACATTTGAGGAAATGCCAGACTACTTTCTACAGCAGCTGCACTATTTTACATTCCACCAGCAGTGTATGAGAGTTCCAATTTGTCCACATCCTTGCCAACACATGTTATTATTATCTGTCTTTTGATTATAGCCATCCTAATGGAAGTAGTATCTCATTGGGGTGTTGATTTGTATTTCCCTGATGATTAATTATGTTGACCATCTTTTTAATGTACTTATTGGCCATTTGCATACCTTTTTGTAGAAATGTGTATTCAGATCTTCTGCCCTGCCCTTTTTAATTGGGTTACTTGTCTTTTTATTATTGAGTTGTAAGAGTTGTTTAGATATTCTGGATGCAAGTCCCTTATCAGATATATGGTTTGCAAACATTTCCTCCTACTCCATTCTGTGAGTTGTCTTTTCATTTCCTTTGATTCACAAAAATTTGTAATTTTGACGTACTCAATGTACCAGTTTTTTTCCCTTTGGTTGTTTGTATATCTGGTGTTATATTTCAGAAATATTGCCTGATTCAAGACCATAAAGTTGTACGTCTTTCCTAAGAGTTCTATTGATCAGCTCTTAAATTTGGGTCTTTGATCTCTTTTTGTTTGTTTTGTTTTGGCTGCACTACATGGCATGTGGGATCTTAGTTTCCTGACCAGGGATTGAACCTGTACCCCCTGCAGTGGAAGCATGGAGTCCTAACCACTGGACCACCAGAGAATTCCCATCTTTGATCTATTTTCAGTTAATTTTGCATATAGTGTAAGGTAGGCATCCAAATTCATTCTTTTGTATGTGGATAACCAATTGTTTGGGCACCATTTGTTGAAAATACTCCTCCTTCTTTATTGAAATATCTTGGCACATTTATTGAAGATCAAACATAAACTTTTATTTTTATATTCTAAATTGTATTCCATTGATCTACATGTCTATACTTATGCCAATACTACACTGATCACTGTAGCTTTGTAGCAAGTTTTGAAACTGAGAAGTGTGCATCCTCTTCGTTCTTTTTCAAGACTTTTTTAAAAAAATTATTGAGTTATAACTTATATACCATATAATTCACTTGCTTTATTTGCATAATTCAATGAGTTTTGGTATATTTACAGTTGTGTTACTATCACCACTGGCACAGAATTTGTTTTGTTTTTCGGCTACCCGACATGTGGGATCTTAGTTCCACAACCAGGGATCGAACCTGCACCCCCTATATTGGAAGCACAGAGTCTCAACTGCTGGACTCCCAGGGAAGTCCCTCAAGATTGCTTTGACTATTCTGGGTCTCTTGCATTTACATATGAATTTTAGGATCATGATGTAAATTTCTGCAAAGACGCCAGCTGGGACTTTGCTAGGAATTATGTTGACTAAATAGATCAGTTAGAGTAGCACTGCTATCTTAACAATATTGTCTTCTGAGTCATGAATATAGGATTTCTTTCTGTTTACTTATGTTTTCTTTGATTTATTTCAATAATGTTTTGTAGTTTTCAGTGTACAAGTCATGTACTTCTTTGGATTAAATTTATTCCTAACTATTCTTTTTTATGCTAGTGCGATCAATGGAATTGTTTTGTTAATTTCATCTTTAGATTGTTCATTGCTAGTGTATTGAAACACAACTGATTTTTGTATGTTGATCAAGCAACTTTGCTGAAATCTTTTACTAGCTCTAATAGTTATTTTGTAAATTCTTTAGGGTTTTCTGTATATAATATATAGAAATATAATATATATATTCTGCAAATAAAATTTTACTTCTTCCTTTTCAACCTGGATGCCTTTTATTTCTTTTTCTTGCCTAATTGCCCTGGCAAGATCTTCTAGAACAATGTCAAATAGGAATGGTGAGAGTAGACATCTTTGACCTGTTCCTGATTTTAGGTGGAAAGCTTTCAGTATTTCACTATCAAGTATAATGTTAGCTGTAGGGTTTTTGTACATGCTGTTTATCAGGTTGAGGGATAAGGTGAGATTTATTTGAAACTGGAAGACCATCACCAATAAAGGAACTCTCAGGCCCAGTTGTATTTTCTCTCTTCTAGTTTGGCATAATTCTTCTGTTTCATATTATCTAAACAGGGGGAGAATGCCTTACAGGACAGGCCTATACCTTATTCTGGGTTTCAATTTCAGAGGAATGTTTCTGGATTGTCTCATTTCCCAGGGAAATGTTTTAAAAATATAGCCTACTGAGAACTGTACAGATACTTAATAATTAATTTATAAAACATAAGATAGCAGGCTTTGTTTGAGCTATGACTTTGTTATTATAGTTTGGTGAAGTTTGGGTTCTGTCAGTACATCTCATCTTTTCCTTAATCTCCTTGATGGGAGCATGAGAATAGGGGGAGAACATGGAGGACTCTCTTATATATGATATCTGGAAAAGTAGTGGTATGTATGACAGGACTTCCTGGGTTCAAATCCTTGCTCTGCCACTTATGAATTTGGCAAGTTATGTGATCTGTATGTGTCTCAGTTTCCTCATTTGAAAAATGGGTGTGATAAAAACAATGATGATGGTGATAATAATAAAACCTACCTTATATGGTTGTTGTGAAGAATAAATGAGTTATTGTGTATAAATGTACTTAGAACAGTTCCTGGAATTATAGTGAACTCTATTTATGTACTTGCAATTAGGCTGTGGTGTTCAGAAACAAAAACATAGGTTTAGGAGCCAGATAAATCCAAGTTGAAATCCTTGCTCAACTGCTTTTGCCAACTATGTGGCCTCTGACAAATTACTTCATCTCCCCAAGCCTTGGTTTTCTCATTCTGAGGAGGAAACAGAGCTTACTTTACATGGTTATTAGAAGGAACAAATTAGATAATTCCTGTGAAATACCTAGCACAAAATAATTGTTGAACAAGTGGCAACTGACTTTGCTGCTTTACTTATATTTTCCTATTTGAAGCCCAGTGAGGTACTATCACAGAACTTCTCATGCTTATTTAATAGTTCAGGTCTGGGGATGGCAAAAGCAAATCCCATAGGGAGCTTTAGTTTAAAAAATTATTTCTAAAATTACAAAAGTAGCATATACTTATAAAAAATTCAAACTTTCAAAAGTATATAGTGAAAAGTAAAAATCTTTTATACCCATTCACCCACCCACTTCACTTCCTCTCTCAGAAATAATGCTAACAATTTGGTGTATATCCATCCAGGCCTTCTTCTATGTATATACATACATATGAACACATACATAAGAATATATGCATGCACATGTATGGCGGTTGTGGTGGTTCAGTCATTAAGTTGTATCCAACTCTTGCGACCCCATGGACTGCAACCCGCCAGGCTCCTCTGTCCATGGGATTCTCTGGGCAAGAATACTGGAGTGGGTTGCCACTTCCTTCTCCAGGGGATCTTCCCGACCCAGGGATCAAACCCGGGTCTCCTGCACTGCAGGCAGATTCTTTACCAACTGAGTTACAAGAGAAGCCCCCCCCCCCCACCATATATATATATATATATATATAGGGCTTCCCTGGTGGTGCAGAGGTTTAAGCGTCTGCCTGCAATGTGGGAGACCTGGGTTCGATCCCTGGGTCGGGAAGATCCCCTGGAGAAGGAAATGGCAACCCACTCCAGTATTCTTGCCTGGAGAATCCCATGGACGGAGGAGCTTGGTGGGCTACAGTCCATGGGTCGCAAAGAGTCGAACACGACTGAGCAACTTCACACACACACACACACACACACACACACACACATATAATTCTGTGACTTTCTAATTTTCCTCATCAGTATGCTTTTGACATCTTTCCATTTGAGTATGTAAATATTTACCTCATTCTTTTTAATGGCTATTCAGTCATCTATAAGATGGATGTGTCAGAGGTTTACTTTTAAAAATCTTCAGTCATTGCTCTCAAGACAGCATCATGAGTATCCAATTGCAGTGCGCTTTTTTCTCAAAGCCTGTATTTAACAATGTAGTATGTAAATGTGCAGTTTAAGGCAAATTCATAGTTTGCCTAGATGATGAATGTCTTATTGAATTCTCAGCTGTAGGGACAGAATGGAAAGCTAAGTATGTGGGCAGAAAGGAAATTCTTTAGATAAGTCAAAAGGAAAAACAAGTCATTCAAACTATTACCAGCTTTTGAATTTTTTTTTCCTGATGGGTTCCAATATTGAGAGACTAAATGAAAAAGAAGACCAGAGTGGAAAACCAGTAAGTTCAAAAAAGACCTTGGGATGCTTGCTAAAAACAAAAGTAACTGTTGATCTGGTGGATAAAACACTAAAATAACTATAATAATTAACCTTTGTATTGAGAAGCTACCATAATAATTACTCTTTTGAATAAGAACCTAGCCCAAATAATTGAGAAATGCCAAAAAGTGGTAGCCCTGTACTCAAAATAATTACATTTATATAAATAAGCCCACAAAAGAGAAATTAAAATTAATGCTTCCAGAACAAGCAAAATACACTGTGTCAATTTCCAACAGTCCCAGTCTGTCTATGTGCTACTGTTGGAGGTGTCAGAATTCTGGGCAAGTATTCACAAAGTTCAAAAGAGTCATAACACTGAAGAAATGTGGTTATAAGAGAAGAATATGTGTATAGATGGAATCATGGAAATCATGGAAATATCACTCACTGTAATATCTGAGCAGGAGGTTGCAATCAAAGCAGTCAACAATTAGAAAGTACAAGGCCTTAACTCCCACAGAATTTTTGGTATAAGCAGCTCTGACGGCAAACAGAACTGTTTTAAGATACTTTGCGCAAAAGCTTTGTCAATGGTAACGCCTTCCTTAATGACATCTGGAAACAGCTGTTTTGCTCCCAAAGACAGCAATATGTCGAAGCCTGCCAAATACAGATAATAAGAGGTACTTACCTATCATTAACAAAATTATGCTTTTTTATTGACAGAAAAGATCTGTTCACATTGTGAGAGGAGTACATTACAGAATTAGTGAAAAGCTATTGAAAAATATCATATGGATGGCTGCAGAGCAGTGATTCCCAGCCCTAAATTTGCCACCCTCTAGGATTATCATGAGCTTTCAGAAAATGTCTCAAAACAAAATTAAATATGAGGCACTTTAATTTTAAAAAAATGATATGCCATATAGCATTTTAAGGAAAAGGGGGAGATGTTATAAAATCAAGCTAACAATAGCAGTGTGTTATAAATTCCCACAAGGTTGGGAGCCAATGATGGTCAGACTGGGATATAACATAGATTCAGCAGTAGTTCTTTTGAATTCAGAACACTCTACCAAGGCACATTATCAAAACAGTTATAAGCAAATGCATGAGTTTTCTATGTTTTTCACACAAACAATAATCTGTGAATTCTGTCTCCAAGTTTTGGACAATTTTTGTAGTTAAACATTTCCTGAATGTCTAAAAACATATTCCAATGCTAGCAATGAAATTATTCATTCATTAAAGAAATATTTGAGAGCATGCTATAGGCCAGGTACTGATATACACATTGCTGGATAGAAAGTTTGTATCAATCATGTATAGGAGTGTCTGTTTTCTTAAGCTCTTGGGATAGCATATTAGAAAATATCTGTAGCAATAGATTAGTAAAAATAGTAACTCACTGTCATTTGCCCTTTCTTTGAATACCAACCAGTAAGATTAGACACTTTTTCATATGACAGTCTGTATGGTCATTTGACATTTTGAATAATCTGCTCATATCCTATGTCCATTTTCTACTGGTCTTTTTTTAATTCTTTTTTTTTTTAACTTCTTTTTTAATTGGAGGAAAATTGCTTTAAATGTTGTGTTGGTCTCTGCTGTACAATGCAAATCTGCCATAATTATACACATATCCCTTCCCTCTTGAGTCTCCCTCCCCTACCCCCATCCCACTCCTCTAGGTCATCACAGAGCACCAGGCTGGACCCCCTGTATTATATAGCAACGTCTCACTAGCTATCTGTTTTACACATGGTAGTGTATATATGTCAATGCTACTTTCTCCATTCGTCCCTCTCTCTCCTTCCCCAACTGTGTCCACAAGTCCATTCCATCTGCGTATCCTTTACTTCCCTGCAAATAGGTTAGTTTATACCATTTGTGAAGGCTCTTTACATATTACCACGCCATCTACCTGACCATACTGTCTTTGAATAGGAGCTTCCAGAGACAGCCAAATTCGCTCCGTAACTATCAGATTTGAAGTCAGTTAATGTTGTCAGATATTTTTATAAGGTCTTTGAGTATCCTGGAGTCATTGTATTTCTGTTCACTTCTCCTATTTCTGCATGTAATCTAATTTTATGTACACTAAAATCAGGTTATGCCATCGCTAAATGGATTCCAGGAGTGTCCAATAGGCAATATTGTTCAATAGTCAATAAAGTGGAAATTGGACTATAATCTTGCCAGTGATTTAAAACAAAACAAAACAAAATACTGAAAGATATTACTATGGTTGCCACCATCAACTGGCTCATCATTCTTGAAGTTGGCATTAACGGCAGCATCTTTGGAATATTTCAACACATTTTTAGTACTGTGTATATTTAGAAAGGACTTCATTGCCATCTAAGGCACACTCTATCATCCTGCTTAAAAACAATCTTAGCAGGCATACACAATTAGGTCCTAGAGATTTGCAGATTTGAGAGCAATACTGACCTTTTCACTGGAAACAGCAGAAGCTAATTTAAGGTGATATCAGTGTGACCCAGTAACTTGAGCCATCATCCTCGATGACAGATAGGTATTAAAATTTCCATAAAATTATTTTCTCTCTGTGATTCAGACTCAATAAACATTTGCTGATCTTAATAGGTGCCAGGTGCTTTTACGTACGCTCTTCTGATCCTCACCACCAATCTATTATTTATATATTGGCATCTTGATGTTCATATGAGGAAATTGTAACTCAGAGAGGTTCTATGATTTGTTCATGGTCATATTAAGTGGCAGAGACGGAACTTGAAGCCAGATTTTCCAAGTCTAAGTCTAGTGTTCTGATGATGACACAACTGCCCTCCTCAGCAAGACTGGCCAGGACATGTATTAATAAATGCCCCAGGCAGCCTCACATTATGGTGCCTCTTCAATATATTAAAAATATATGCTCAAAATTTATTTAATGAGAGTAGGGAGAGACTGAGATCCTCTTAATAAAATTGTAAACCTTTTGCATTATGTTCAAATTAAAGAATTTACCACACATACTTGCCACAATAACAGCTGCCATTTATTGAGCACTTACCATCATCAGGTATGAACCACTCCACATGAACTATCTCCTTTAATCCTAAGAGATTGGCATCATCATCATCACCATCACATACTGATCCCCATTCAGTATGTGAGGCCCAAGGTTAAGTGACTTAGCCAAGGTCATACAGTTAGTAGGGAAGCCAGGATTTAAGCTCAAGGCAGTCTGACACCTGAGCCTTTGAGTTTAACCACTATGATTTACCGACTTCAACTACAGTAAAATCCTAAATAAGCATTTTAACCTACTCATTTCTTACTTTCATTTGTTTTGTTTTGTTACTCAAAACTGAATACAGTAGAGGTAATTTACATGGATATAGTTACCAAATTATATTTAAAAGATTTTGAATCCCCCTACCGCCTTGATCGTTTGCTTTTGTTTTCTTGGTAACAGACCATTTCCTATTTTCCTTTAGTTTTTGTTTTGTCTTAAGTTTCCTTTTGCAATTTTCAAACCAGGCAACTTTCGGGGAAGTGTATTAGAGGATTTAAAACTCAGATAAGAAAATAAACCCCTCATTCTTGATAAACAGCACTGTGGCAAGCATTATGGTATTTCACAATCTCCGCTCATGGTGGAGCATTGCCCACTTTAAGCAACTCCCAGCTTGCTAATCTCACAGTTGGTGGCACACCCTCTAACTTGCATGTGCTCATCACAAAAATTATATGGTTGGCACCAGTAAGAACTGCTGGCTCTTTTTGCTTTTGACTTTTTTTTTTTTTTTTTTTTTTTACTCAAGGACCCAACAAACTTAGCAAGAGAGATGGCCAATTTTCATCTCACAGATTATTTTGGAAAGAACTGGAAGAAACCCAAAGCGGTCAGCACCATATTTATAATTTATCCCAGAGGTTTTCTAACACCCCTTTCAAATTGGCACCCTGGCTGGCCCTTTGCTTAATCACCATTCCTGTTTCTGGAAGTTGCAAAGGAATTGATGGGTGTAATCAAATTTTCACGATTATGCAGAATTCAAGAGTTGAAGAAGGAAGGTATAGTTGGGTACATGCATATTGATTCATATATTAAAAGATAATTTTCTGTGAGTTTTGGCTGAACCTAATGGACATATAGATTCCAGAGCAAAACCCATTTGGTGGATTTCCTCACCTTCCTATTTGTAAACAGGTAAAACCTGATTATAATGAATGTCATAGGGCAGTTGTAGCCTGCAGGTTGAATACTGATGCTGACAGCTGTGTAATTACAATATTACAGGCATTGCATATATATAATTATAATGAAGTTTGGATAATTTAGAAAAATGACTGATCATTAGCAATGTCAGGCCATCTACCATCTGAACTTCCCCTTTGTGTTAGAGCAAAACCTTCAAACACAACTGGAAATGAAGGATCATGCCTGGCAGAAAGACTCCCCTACCCTGGCTTCTAGTTTGGCCAGTAATTGGGTGTATTCTACGGAAAGCTACGGACTTTACAGACTAAGTACTTCCGAGATCAAGATCATGCCACTTCCCCTGCCCCCGGCCCCACTTGGCCAGTTTTCCATGGGCACAAGTCTGCTTTGGATCTTAATTAGATGTCTCTGACTAGAACCAAGGGTTTCAAATCAAGTGTAGGGAGTGGAGGCAGTTTTATGTCTTCGTGCCTGAGAAAACAAAGCCTCCCTCTTATGCTGATGAGAAATGCACAGTGATCACAGTTTGGAATTTCAAATGGGAACACATAGTCTGAAAATGGAACAGAGCATCTGAAATAAGAACTGCCCCAGAAAACTTGGATAATTATAGGCATCATGTATTTTGAGTACTTACTATCTGCCAGGCACCGGGGAAAGTCCTTCCCAGGCATGTTATCTCATTTAATTCTTTCAACAAACCCTAAGAAGTAGGTCTTAGAATCCTCATCTCTGCATATGAGGAAACTAAGGCACAGTGAGGTTTAGACGACTTGCCCAAGGTCATACAGCAATCACGTGGCAGAACTGAGATTCAAATCCAGTTCTGACTAACTGCGAAGGTATTCTCATGATTACCAAGGGGCCCTGACAGTCTCTGAGATGTTTGTGCTGTGCTGTGCTTAGTCATTCAGTTGTGTCCAACTCTTTGCTACCCTATCGACTATAACGAGCCAGGCTCCTCTGTCCATTGGGATTCTCCAGGCAAGAATACTGGAGTGGTTTGCCATGCCCTCCTCCAGGGTCTCTAAGATGTTTAGGGGCTAAATAATTTCTTTGCAGAAAGTATTCAAGGTAGAAGCCAAATAAATGTTCCATTTGTATATAATCTGCACAGTTTTCATCCAAAGACTACATAAATTACAGGCAGGGTGTTTAGACATGCTATGCTCTCCTCGTTCCCTGAACATAGGGGTGGTAGCCTTCCCCACCTTAGCCTCATCCCCATAAGCCTACCCAGGATCTATTCCTGGCCAGCCAATTTGCTCTCTGGAAAGTGAACTGCCTTGGCTCAACCTCCTTTAATCTCATTTAAAGCAACAGTAACTATGAACTCAGAGATTGGATGTTTAGATATATTTTTTAATGCACATCAAAATAAATAAAGTTCATCTGTGATCATCCCAAATCATCTTGTGCCACCAGGGAGACATTTAGCCACATACAGGACAGCACTGATCTGGGTAATCTCTAAGTGACCTCCCAACCTTTACATACAATGAAACAACCTATAAAAATAGTTCAAAAGGGATGAGACAAATTTGAGTAAGATGACAATTTGCCCATCCTTGCTCATTTTCCTCTCTTAAAATCTCCAATCTCTGCTTTACCGTCCTCCATTTGCTGAGAATTTTGTTTTCACAGCTTTTCAGAAAAAACTGAGCACTTCCCAGGGAGCAAGCTGCTTCTATTTCCACAACTGCTGATCTTCAACCTCTAGCTAAGGTTTCATATCCTTAGAGAAGCTTTCTCTGACCACTCAATCTGAAGTAACCCCTTATAACGTTACCCTGTCTTATTTTTTCCTTAACGCTTATCACTGTTTGAAAGTGTCTAGCCTGTTTGTCTCCAATGAAATAATAAGTTCCAAGGGGTCACTAACTTTTAGCATAATGCCTGGCACGTACTAAGTGCTCAAGGGGTATTTCTCAAATGAATGAAGTAGGGAATTTAAAGTTAGGGTAGGGCTGTGGAACTGATGAAACAGAGAAAACATAAGGAAAGCTGAACTTTGAGTGATGTAATTTATCCAACAAGCCAAAATGGGCAATGACTTGAGAAGGTGTAAAACTGTCTCAGGTACTTACACAACTCATTGCATCTTGAATGCTTACTACTATTTGTGCTATCAGAGCATTGTGCTAAGGTATCCCCTGGGAACTGGTTACTGTTAACCTCTGGGGCCTATGCCATTGGTAAGTCTCAGTTGCATTCTATAACTTCTGTTTATTGAGTGACTACTACAAGTCATACATTGCTCTATGTTAGGATACAACAATAAAGAGGACAAAATTCCAGCCCTCTGGTGAGGGTCAAATTAGGATCAGGCATGCATCTTTATGGTCTTCCCTGGTTGCTCTTGCCATCTCCTATGTGACCACTTCCAATTTATATTGACTCATGGACCTAACATTCCCAGATTCCTATGCAATATTGTTCTTTACAGCATAAGACTTTACTTCCATCACCAGTCACATCCACAATTGGGCATTGTTTTCACTTTGGCCCTGTCTCCTTATTCTTCATGCCAAACAGGAAATGACAAGAGTGAACATTGACATTTGAGGAATTGGTGAACTAAAATTGATTGGAATGAGTGAATTTAATTCAGATGACCATTATATCTACTACTGTGGGCAAGAATCCCTTAGAAGAAATGGAGTAGCCCTCATAGTCAACAAAAGAGCCCAAAATGCAGTACTTGGGTGTAATCTCAAAAATGACAGAATGATCTTTCTTCATCTACAAGGCAAACCACTGAATATCACAGTATATTCAAGTCTATTCCCCAACCACTAATTCGAAGAAGCTGAAGTTGAACAATTCTATGAGGCCCTACAAGACCCTCTAGAACTAACACAAAATAAGATGTCCTTTTCATCATAGGGTACTGGAATGCAAATGTAGGAAGTCAAGAGATACCTGGAGTAACAGGCAAGTTTGGCCTTGGAGTACAAAATGAAGTAGGGCCAAGAGTAACAGAGTTTTGCCAAGAGAATGCACTGGTCATAGCACATACCCTCTTCCAACAACACAAGAGATGACTCTATATATGGACATCACCAGAGAGTCAATACCAAGATCAGATTGATTCTATTCTTTGCAGCTGAAGATGGAGAAGTTCTATACAGTCAGCAAAAAAAAAAAAAAAAAAAAAAAAGACCGGGAGCTGACTGTGGCTCAGATCATGAAATTCTTATTGCAAAATTCAGACTTAAGTTGAAGAAAGTAGGGAAAATCACTAGACCACTCAGGTATGACCTAAATCAAATCCCTTATAATTATACAATGGAAGTGACAAATAGATTCAAGGGATTAGATCTGATAGACAGAGTGCCTGAAGAACTATGGATGGAGGCTCATGACATTGTATAGGAGGCAGTGATCAAGACCATCCCAAAGAAAAAGAAACGCAAAAAGGCAAAATGGTTGTCTGATGAGGCCTTACAAATAGCTGAGAAAAGAGAAGCTAAAGGCAAAGGAGGAAAGGAAAGATATACCCATCTGAATGCAGAGTTCCAAAGAATAGCAAGGAGAGATAAGAAAGCCTTCCTCAGTGATCAATGCAAAGAAATAGAGGAACCTATGGACCTAACAGAAGGAGAAGATCTTAAGAAGAGGTGGCACGAACACACAGAAGAACTGTACAAAAAAGATCTTCATGACCCAGATAACCACAATGGTGTGATCACTCACCTAGAGCCAGACATCCTGGAATGTGAAGTCAAGTGGGCCTTAGGAAGCATCACTATGAACAAAGCTAGTGAAGGTGGTGGAATTCCAGTTGAGCTATTTCAAATCCTGAAAGATGATGCTGTGAAAGTGCTGCACTCAATATGCCAGCAAATTCGGAAAACTCAGCATTGACCACAGGACTGGAAAAGGTCAGTTTTCATTCCAATCCCAAAGAAAGGCAATGCCAAAGAATGTTCAAACTACCACACAATTGCACTCATCTCACATGCTAGCAAAGTAATGCTCAAAATTCTCCAAGTCAGGCTTCAACAGTACGTGAACTGAGAACTTCCAAATGTTCAAGCTGGATTTAGAAAAGGCAGAGGAATCAGACATCAAATTGTCAACATCCGTTGGATCATAGAAAAAGCAGGAGAGTTCCAGAAAAACATCTATTTCTGCTTTATTGACTATGCCAAAGCATTTGACTGTGTGGATCACAACAACCTGTGGAAAATTCTTAAAGAGATGGGAATACCAGACCACCCGACCTGCCTCTTGAGAAATCTGTATGCAGGTCAAGAAGGAACAGTTAGAATTGGATATGGAACAACAGACTGGTTCCAAATTGGGAAAGGAGTACATCAAGGCTGTATATTGTCACCCTGCTTATTTAACTTATATGGAGAGTACATCAGGCGAAATGCCTGGCTGGATGAAGCACAGGCTGGAATCAAGATTGTCGGGAGAAATATCAATAACCTCAGATATACAGATGACACCACCATTATGGCACAAAGTGAAGAAGAACTGAAGAGCCTCTTGATAAAAGTGAAAGAGGAGAGTGAAAAAGTTGGCTTAAAACTCAACATTCAGAAAACGAAGATCATGGCATCCGGTCCCATCACTTCATGGGAAATAGATGGGGAAACAGTGGAAACAGTGTCAGACTTTATTTTGGGGGGCTCCAAAATCACTGCAGATGATGATTGCAGCCATGAAATTAAAAGACACTTACTTCTTGGAAGGAAAGTTATGACCAACCTAGATAGCATATTGAAAAGCAGAGATATTACTTTGCCAACGAAGGTCTATCTAGTCAAGGCTATGGTTTTTCCAGTGGTCATGTATGGATGTGAGAGTTGGACTGTGAAGAAAGCTGAGCACCAAAGAATCGATGCTTTTGAACTGTGGTGTTGGAGAAGACTCTTGAGAGTCCCTTGGACTGCAAGGAGATACAACCAGTCAATCCTAAAGGAAATAAGTCCTGAATATTCATTGGAAGGACTGATGCTGAAGCTGAAATTCCAATACTTTGGCCGCCTGATGTGAAGAACTGACTCATTGGAAAAGACCCTGATGCTGGGAAAGATTGAAGGCGGGAGGAGAAGGGGACGACAGAGGATGATATGGTTGGATGGCATCACCGATGCAATGGACATGAGTTTCAATAGGCTCTGGGCATTGGTGATGGACAGGGAAGCCTGCCGTGCTAACAGTCCATGGGGTCACAAAGAGTCAGACACGACTGAGCGACTGACTGACTGGCTGACTGATGGAGAACATCTTCTTTTGTTTCTCTTTTCCTCCTTGGATTCACTCAAGAAACATTATATGCTAGTCATGGGGCCAAGGGACCTAGAAAGATGGCCCTTGCCCTGAAGAAGTAGAAACTAAGTAGAGGAAGACAATAGAGCTACAAATCAGAGTGACCTGAAAGAGGAGGCAATATTTAATTCAGGACATAAAGGATAAGTTGAAGTTTACTAGAAAAGAAGTAGGGAGGGAAATTCGAAAAAGAACTAATAACATGGGTAAAGAAGGGAACAGAACTCCCTAAAATAAAAATAGGGAAGTGATAGAGCCTAGCATGCTGAGGGAAATATCAATAATCTGACTGATATAAAAAGTTTGTGGGGAATAATGGTGAGAGACAAGGCAAGGGAGTTAGTCTGGGGTGTGATTGAAAATATTCCTTTCTGCAATGTTAAAGACTTTGGGATTCTTCTTAAAGGCAATGAGATTCTAACAAAAGGTTCAAGTAGGGATGTGACAACAGCAGGACAGCACTTTTTTTTTTGAATGCCCCTTCTGATAATGCTGCCAAGAATGGATTAGAATGGGGGTAAGACTGGATACAGAGAGAATAATCAAGTGGCTCTTGGTGAGCACTGATGACATAAGGCTATAGAAACGAAAAGAGATTTGAGGTAACATTGGTGGACTAAGTGTACAAGGTGAGACATAAGTAGGAGTTACAAATGATTCACAGGCCTAGGTAATTGAGTAGATGGAGACAACATTAGCTAAAATAGGAAATACCCAAGAGGGCCATGTTGTATACAAGGAGTTCTGTTTTAGATATGTTGAATTTCAGGTGTCTCTGGGACACCAGGTAAAACAATTTAATAAGTCAACTGAAATATCAGCCTGCAGCTTGGTAGAGAAGTCAATGATGGAGTTAGACATTTGGGAGTCATCAGACTACAGGTGTTGAACAGACTGATGACAATAACAAACGTAGAGCAAGAGAAAGGGCTGTTGTCAGGGGCCTGAGGTGCAGGTAGCTGGAGTAGGAGAAATAACCCAAAAGAGACTGAGAGAAGCAGTAACCTGTCATGGAAGACACAGAAGAAAGGTCCTGGAAGGAAGGGATGGTCATGAGTCACAAATGCAGAGAAGAGGTCATACAGAATAAGGACAGGAAGGGCCACTATGAATTGGGCAATAGAACGCCACTAGTGGCTTTTGTTGGAGAAGGCAATGGCATCCCACTCCAGTACTCTTGCCTGGCAAATCCCATGGACGGAGGAGCCTGGTGCGCTGCAGTCCATGGGGTCGCTAGGAGTCAGACATGACTGAGCGACTTGACTTTCACTTTTCACTTTCATGCATTGGAGAAGGAAATGGCAACCCACTCCAGTGTTCTTGCCTGGAGAATCCCAGGGACGGGGGAGCCTGGTGGGCTGCCATCTCTGGGGTCGCACAGAGTCGGACACAACTGAAGCGACTTAGCAGCAGCAGCAGCAGCAGTGGCTTTTGTTGAAACAGTAGTGAAGGCATAAACCAGACTGCTGTGATTTGAGGACTTAAGAGGAGATAAGGAAGAAGGAAACAGTATATAAGAGGTTTATCTGTCAAGAAGGCTGGCAGTAAATGAAAAGTGAAAAAAAAGATGGCAGCACAGTAGGCAAAGTTCAAAGAAAGATCGTTTCATGTAAGACTGCCAATGTGAGTGATAGTGGAGCTCTGAGAGAGGAGAGGGCTGATTCAGAGTTGAGTCTCAGACAAGTCAGGGGAAGATAAGTTGTAGCCCAATACTTTTCAAGATAGGTTTTAGCCGACTACGTTTCAAACTCTCTGTGGTGGAGGACCAGTTTTTTAAACTTCCAATATGTCACATATTGGTACTTTTGTAAGATATAATACAAATGATTTACTAGAAAGATGCACTGAAAAACACAGATACTCAAAATATAAGCCCCAATTTCTCATTATTAGATCAAATGAATATATAATTACTTTATCAAATTGCTAAAAAATGTTTCTAAATTCTTACTCTTAATTTCAATACTTATGTAGTTGTAGATCAATATCAAACAGTTTGAGGATTGGAAGGGGTCTACCACCTTCTTTGGGTCCAGTACTTACTTTGGGTACCACTATTCTAGACCATAGGACCTGGAAAGGAGAAAGGAAAGAACACTCCTTCTTCCAAGAGAGAGAAAGGAAGCAGGAAAGGATGGGAAAATAGAGAGAACACTTACAAATGGAATGAAGGAGGGTTGAGGGAATTCCCTTTTGAAAATCTTTTTTTTTTTTTTTTTGTAGTGAAGTAGAATGTCTTGTCCTTATGGAATGAGTAAAGGATAAAGGGCATGGGGTGGGGGAATTGGAAGAGTATAATAATGGGTTGAAAGAATTGCAGACTGATGAAGTTTCTTCTTTGAGAACATTCACTGAACTTAAACTTCAGGGAACAAGTCATAAATGATATTAAAAACACAAAACCAAAAGCCTACCCAAGGTGGGACATGTAATGAGGTTCCTTGCCAGATAAAATTGGAATGACAAGGAGCTAAAGCATCAGTGTACAAGTGAACCAGAAATAAGCTGCCCCCCCCCCCCACACACACACAAATAAACACACACATAAGGGGACTTTGAGGAAAGCAGCCTTGGCATTAAGTGGAGAGGCTGTAAGCACAATCTTGTCTAATAAAGATTTGCAGCCTAAATTCACATTACCCAGGTGCTGCAAAATACCTCAAGCTCTGAATTTAGTTTAAAGTAGGCCCAGATTGGTAGTGCCACCAAGTACCTGGCAGAATGTAAATCCTCTTTGCAGGAACTCATCCTCATCCTAAACTTCAAAATACTCCCACAGATGATTTTCCAAAGAAATGAGGAAATCGTAATTAAAAATCATTAAGCACACAACAAAACAAGACACCGTGCATAAGATAAATAGGAAGTTCAAATAAGATAGATTTGAAATAAAATATATAAGTAGTTTTATGTAAATACAATGAACTAAATGCTTGTGTTTAAAAGGGACTAGATTTTAAAAATCCAACCATATACTTTTTATGAGTTACACTGAAACATAAAGATATAGAAAGACTGACAGTAAAAGGATGGAAAAAAGACATTTCACACAAATGCTGCTGCTGCTGCTGCTGCTAAGTCACTTCAGTCGTGTCTGACTCTGTTCGACCTCATAGATGGCAGCCCACCAGGCTCTGCCGTCCCTGGGATTCTCCAGGCAAGAACACTAGAGTGGGCTGCCATTTCCTTCTCCAAATACTGACCCCCAAACAGCTGGTACTGCTGTATCAGTATCAGGTGAAATAGATTTTAAGGCAAGAAAGCACTACTACAGATTTAGAGAGTCATTTTTATAAAAAATACAATCCAAGGGGAAGATATATAAATGTTAAATTTAAATGAACCTAACAATAGCCTTCAGAGAAGGCAATGGCACCCCACTCCAGTACTCTTGCCTGGAAAATCCCATGGATGGAGGAGCCTGGTGGGCTGCAGTCCACAGGGTCGCTACAAGTTGGACATGACTGAGCGACTTCACTTTCACTTTTCACTTTCACGCATTGGAGAAGGAAATGGCAACCCACTCCAGTGTTCTTGCCTGGAGAATCCCGGGGACGGGGGAGCCTGGTAGGCTGCCGTCTATGGGGTCGCACAGAGTCGGACACGACTGAAGTGACTTAGCAGCAACAATAGCCTTAAAATAAAGTAAAAATCAATAATACTATAAAAAAATAGACAAGTTCACAGTCATAACTTTTAACACAACTCTCTTAGTGTAGAACAAATAGAACAAAAAATCAGTAAATATCCAGAAGATTTTAATAGCACAATGAACAAAATTAACCTAATAATGCATAGAACACTGAACCTAGCAATTTCAGAATACACATTCTCTTCAAGCACACATAGAAGACGCACCAAAATTGATCATGTACTGGGTCACAAAACAAAGGATTAAAATAATACAAATGACATTCAATGATCATAAGGGCAATTAAGCCAGAAATCAACAACAAAATAATAAATAGAAAAACCACACATGTTTTGAAAATTTTAAAACACACTTTTAAATAAACCATGGGTCAAAGAAGAGATAATATTGAAAATTGTAAAATACTTTGATTTCAACTAAAATGAAAATACTACCTATCAAAGTTTGTGGGATGCAATCAAAGCAATACTTAGAGGGAAAGCTATAGCCTGAAATGTTTATATTTGAAAAGAAATAAAACCTGAAAACAAACAAAAAAAAAACTAGACATTCATTTGAAAAATCTAGAAAAAGCACAACAAGATAAACACAAAGAAAGTAGAAGGAAAGAAAACATATGATAAAGTTCATCCAAGATTAGCAGTTGGCAGAGCAGATGTGGTTGAAGGTAATAAGTAGGAGGGAATTGAGGAAGCTTGAAAGTATGGGCAGCAAAAGGGGTGAAGTGGATGTGGTAAAGGAGGTTATAGCAGGAAGATGGGAGAATATGGATGGGTCTAGAGACCTGAGGTCACAAAGACATGAGATCACAGAGCTATTTAACGGCAGTAAGGGAGTTAGTTGGAGGTGACTACATAGGAGTTTTTGGTTAGTGTGGAATTTTAAGGTTAAGGGTTTCATATGTGAAACAGTTGTAAATGAAGAAAATATGTCACATGTAGCCATGTAAGTGGGTTGCTGGAATGAGGTGGAGTACTTTTACTTATCTCTTTAGAAGTCTTTCTCTGACTCTACATTGGATTATAAGACCTTACAGGATTAGAAACACCTTACTCATTTCTACATCCCTGTTACATAGTAAATGCTCAACAAGTGCTTGTCTACCCTAACTACTATAGGCACTATGCTAAGCACTTTACACACATTTTAAAATTTTAATCCTTACAACAAGTCTATGAAATACCTTCCGTTCAGTTCAGTTCAGTCACTCAGTTGTTTCCGACTCTTTGCGACCCCATGAATCACAGCACGCCAGGCCTCCCTGTCCATCACCAACTCCCGGAGTTCCCTCAAACTCATGTGCATCGAGTTGGTAATACCATCCAACCATCTCATCCTCTGTCGTCCCCTTCTCCTCCTGCCCCCAATCCCTCCCAGCATCACAGTCTTTTCTAATGAGTCAACTCTTCACAGGAGGTGGCCTGAGTCTTGGAATTTCAGCTTTAGCATCAGTCCTTCCAATGAACACCCAGGACTGATCTCCTTTAGAATGGACTGGTTGGATCTCCTTGCAGTCCAAGGGACTCTCAAGAGTCTTCTCCAACACCACAGTTCAAAAGAAACAATTCTTCGGCACTCAGCTTTCTTCACAGTCCAACTCTCACATCCATACATGACCACAGGAAAAACCATAGCCTTGACTAGACGGACCTTAGTTGGCAAAGCAATGTCTCTGCTTTTGAATATGTTATCTAGGTTGGCCATAACTTTCCTTCCAAGGAGTAAGTGTCTTTTAATTTTATGGCTGCACTCACCATCTTCAGTGATTTTGGAGCCCCCCAAAATAAAGTCTGACACTGTTTCCATGCTTCCCCATCTATTTCCCATGAAGTGATGGGACAAGATGCCATGATCTTAGTTTTCTGAATGTTGAGCGTTAAGCCAACTTTTTCATTCTCCTCTTTCACTTTCATCAAGAGGCTTTTTAGTTCCTCTTCACTTTGTGCCATAAGGGTGGTGTCATCTGCATATCTGAGGTTATTGATATTTCTACTAATACACAATTTAAGAGAGAAGGAAAGTGAAGTTAAGTAACTTGCTCAAAACTGTACAATGAATAGCTACTTGTGCTAAAGTCCTGAGAGTAGATGTTTACTACAGTCCTAGTAGACAAGCTATGCCCAAAGCAATCACTAGGCCCTGTTGTGATTCTGAACAGCAAAATTTTGCTGAAGCAGTAAAAACATCATGCTATCAACATTTTCAATGGAATCCTCAAGCTGGTTTATAAAATGTATATCCTTCCTCTTTGCCTTTCAACTGTCTACTTCTCTTACCCCATCACACTTCAACCACTCCCCAAATCCAAGCATTTTACTGCCTGCCTTCTTCCAGTGTTCATCATTTTCATACAGCTCAATCCCCCTTCTTCCCTGGCTGATTCTATCTTATCCATCTCCCTATTTATGAAACTAGAATAAAATAATAATTAATGCTTTGAGATCTCAGTACTTGTGCTGTTCAGAACAGAAGTGTTTCAGAATTAAATCATCAGTCCAAAAATTACTTGTAGGTATACTTCACTGAAGAATTTGTAATGATGACCATCAGAGAAATAATGCTTATAATGACAATAACAACCACTTATAAGAACTCTAGAAACTATCCATAATTAAAGAAAAGCCCTCTTTCAACCCAATATTCCTCTCTAGCTATTCCCTCATTTCTCTGCACTTCAGAGCCAAACGTTTCAACAGAGTTATCTGTATACACACTATGAGGAGTTCCTTGCCTCCCTATTCACTTTTCAACCCATTCTAATCTGGCTTTAGGCCTCTCCACTCCAATGAAACCACTGCTGTTATTGCAACAGGCCACCTCCATCTTGCCAAATACAATAGAAATTTTATCCTTATCTTACTTGAACTCTCTGCAACATTTGACATTGTTCACTTTTCCCTCCAAGTTAAAACATTTTCTTCTTTGGGTATTGTGACATGAAACTGCTGATTTTCCCCCTGCCTCACTGGATGCTCTTCTTTAGTCTCCTTTGCAGATTTCTCCTGACATTGTGGTACCTCAGGACTCACTGCTGGGTTTTCTTCTCTTTTTTCTTTATACAGTCAACCCTTGATATCCAGAGTGGATTGGTTCCAGAAGGCCCCCACACATACCAAAATCTGCAAATGTGCAAGTCTTACATAAAATGGCATAGGACAGGAATATAGCCAGTCCTCCTTATCCTACGGTTTCACATCTGTGGATTCAACCAGTTGAAGATCAAAAACTGAGGTTGGTTGAATCTGCAGATGCAAAAGCCATGGATACAGAGGGCCACTGTATTCTTTTTCTATGTTATCTTATCCAGATTATGGCTTCAAATACCACAAATATGCTGATAACTCTCAGGTTTATTTCAATACTCTAAGTATATAACATGTATATTTGACTACCTACTTGACATCTTCATTTGGATATCTGGCAGATACCTTAAACTCATTATGTCAAGAACTTTTGCTATTTTTCCCAAATAGCTCATGTTCCTATCTTCTCCATCTCAGTCACCACTGTTTATCCAGTTACTTAAAGAAAAATTCTAGGCATTATTCTTAATTGCTTCTTTTTCCTCACCTCAACAACATATCTATCAGTAAGTCTTCTTGAATTTACCTCCAAAATTTATGTAGAATATATCCATTCATTTCATAATAACTGCCACCACCTATGTCCAGGCCTACCCTGGATTGTGGAAGTTTCTTGCCTGGTCTCATTTCCTCCTCTCTATTCTCTTCAAGTACAATTCTCCACATAGCAGCAAAATTTATCTTACTGAACCCTTCAATGACTCCCCATTTGGCTCTTTGAATAAAAGCCAAAAATCTTTTTTATGGTTATATGTGAGCCACTCTTGTTTTTTAATAAGTAAATAGAAGACTTGGACAACACTATACACCAACTAAACCTAAACATGCATCTATAGAGCATTCTACCCAGTAACAGCAGAATATATAATCTTCACAAGTGAACATGGAATATTCTCCAGAAAAGACTATATGCCAGGCCATAAAATAATCTTTGAAGCATTTAAAATGATTGAAATCATATGATAGTCTCTACCACAAAGGAATAAAATTGGAACTAAATAACAGAAATTTGAGAAATTCACAAATAAGTGGAAATTAAATAAAACACTCCTAAATAACTACTGTGTCAAAGAAAAAAATCACAAAAGAAATTTGAAAATAGTTTGAGATTAAAAAAAAAAAAAAAAACTACAATATTCCAGAGATTATGGTATATAGCTAAACAGTGCTTAGGGGGAAATTTATAGCTGTAAGACCTTTACTTAAAAAGCAGAAATATCTCAAATCAATACCCTAGCCTCTCACCTGAAGAAACTAGAATAAAAGGTAAAGTACACACAAGGCAAACATAGGGAAGGAAACAGTAAAAATTAGAACAGAGATAGATAAATTGGAAAGTAGAAAAACAATAGAGGAAATCAAAGAAACAAAAGTTGGTTTGAGAAAAACAGCAAAACTGACAAGCACTGATGGATATGTGTTTGAGCTAACTCCAGGAGATAGTGAAGGACAGGGAAGCCTGGCCTGCTGCAGTCTGTGGGCTCGCAGAGAGTCGTACAGGACTTAGTGACTGAGCACCAACAGCAATGGTCAGGAACAAGACAGGTATGTCTTCTCTTGCCAGTTTCATTTAACATTGTCCTGGAGGTTTTAGCCAGAACAATTAGGCAAGAAAAAGAAACAAAAGGCATCTAGATTGGAAAGGAAGATGTAAAAATATCTATTTGCAGATGACTTGATCTTGTATACAGAAAACATGAAGAAATCAAATTAAAATATTACTATAAACAGTTCTGCTAGGTTTTAGGAGACAAGATCTATATATAAAAGTCAGTTATGTTTCTATACAGTGTACAATTCTAAAACTAAAATTAATAAAACAATTCCAACCACAATAACTTCAAAAGCATAAAATACTTAGAAATATAGTTAACAATAGAAATGCAACATTATACTCTGAAAACTACAAAGCATTGCTGAAGGAAATTAAAGCAGATCTTAATAAATGGAGAGAAATCCCATGTTGATGGATTGGAAGACCAAATATTTTTAAGATGTCAATACACCTCAAAGTGATCTACATTCAATGCAATGCCTATCAAAATCCCAATTGGCTGCATTTCAGAAATTGACAAGATGATCACAAAATTAATATGGAAATGCAAGGGTCCCAGAAGAACCAAAATAATCTTGGAAAAGAATAACAAATTTAGAAGATCCACAGCTCATCTTCTCAAAACTTTCCACAAAGCTACAGTAATTAAGACAGTGCAGTGCTGACCCAAGGACAGGCATGTACATCAGTGGAACAGAATACTGAGGGCCCAGAAATAAACCTTATATATTATTTTTGATTGTTTTCAATGGAGAACAAAGACTCTCTTCAACAAATATTGGCTGGGACAACTAGATATCTGTATGCAAAAGAATTAACTTGGACCCCTTCCTCACACTATGTACAAAAATTAAATCATAATGAATCAAAGATGAAATATAAGAACTAAAACTATGAAACTTTTAAAAGTAAACATAGATGTAAATCTTCATGACTTTGTATTTGGAAATGCTTTCTTAGATATAATATCAAAAGTATAAGCCACAAATAAATTGGACACCACTGAGAAAGTGAAAAAAAAAACACACACAGAGTGAAGGAAAATATTTGAAAATGATATATCCTGATATCTCAAATATATAAAAAATTCTTACAACCTAATAATAAGAAGACAAATAACTCAATTTGAAAATGGGCAGAGGAAAGATCCTCTACGACCCACCTCCTAGGGTAATGGAAATAAAAACAAAAGTAAACAAGTGAGACCTAATTAAACTTAAAAGCTTCTGCACAGCAAAAGTAGCTATAAACAAGGTGAAAAAACAACCCTCAGAATGGGAGAGAATAATAGCAAATGAAACAACTGACAAAGGATTAATTTCTAAAATATACAAGCAGCTCATACAACTCAATGCCAGAAAAATAAACAACCCAATCAAAAAGTGGGGAGAAGACCTAAACAGACATTTCTCCAAAGAAGACATACAGATGGCTAACAAACACATGAAAAGATACTCAACATCACTCATTATCAGAGAAATGCAAATCAAAACCACAATGAGATATCACCTTACACCAGTCAGAATGGCGAACATCAAAAAGTCTACAACAATAAATGCTGGAGAGGATGTGGAGAAAAGGGAACCCTCTTGCACTGTTGGTGGGAATGTAAATTGATACAGCCACTATGGAAGATGGAATGGAGATTCCTTAAAAAGCTAGCAATAAAAGCACCATATGACCCAGCAATCACACTCCTAGGCATATACTCTGAGGAAACCAAAGTTGAAAGAGACACATGTATCCCATTGTTCATTGCAGCACTATTTATAATAGCTAGAACATGGAAGTAACCTAGATGTCCATCGACAGATGAATGGATAAAGAAGCTGTGGTACATATACATGAGGGAATACTACTCAGCCATAAAAAGGAACACATTTGAGTCTAATGAGGTGGATGAACCTAGAGCCTATTATACAGAGTGAAGTCAGAAAGAGAAATATAAATATCATATACTAATGCACATATATGGAATCTAGAAAGATGGTACCAAAGAATTTATCTGCAGGGCAGCGATGGAGAAACAGACAGAGAACAGACTTATGGACACAGGGAGAGGGGAGGAGAGGGTGACATAAATGGAAAAGGTAACATGAAAACTTACATTACCACGTGTAAAATACATGGCCAATGGGAATTTGCTGTATGTCTCAGGGAACTCAAACAAGGGCTCTATATCAACCTAGAGGGGTGGGATGGGGAGGGAGATGGGAGGGAGGTTCAAGAGGGAGGGGATATATGAATACTTACAGCTGATTCATGTTGAGGTTTGACAGAAAACAACAAAATTCTGTAAAGCAATTAACATTCAATTAAAAAATAAATAAATTTTAATTTAAAAAGTAAATAAATACAAGTTAGGTTAAATATATTAAATAGAAAAAAATGGGCTGGGGAACTTCCTAGTGGTCCAGTGGTTAGAACTATATGCTCCCATTGCAGGGGGCACAGGTTTGATCCCTGGTCAGGGAACTGAGGTCCCCAAAGCTGCGTAGTGTGGCCAAAAATAAATTAAGTAAATAAATATGAGTAGAGGATTTGAATAAACATTTCTCTAAAAAAGATATACAAATGGGTGATAAGCACATTAGTCCTTGCTGCTGCTGCTGCTACTAAGTCGCTTCAGTCATGTCCAACTCTGTGCGACCCCATAGACAGCAGCCTACCAGGCTCCCCTGGCCCTGGGATTCTCCAGGCAAGAACACTGGAGTGGGTTGCCATTTCCTTCTCCAATGCATGAAAGTGAAAACTGAAAGGGAAGTCGCTCAGTCATGTCCAACTCTTAGCGACCCCATGGACCGCAGCCTACCAGGCTCCTCCATCCATGGGATTTTCCAGGCAAGAGTACTGGTGTGGGGTGCCATTGTCTTCTCTGGTTAGTCCTTAGAGAAGTGCAAATGAAAACTACAATAAAATACTACCTCTCACCCACTAGCATGGCTACAATAATAATTTTTTAAAATAAAAAAGTGTATAAGAATACATGAATTTTTGTATTGATTACATTGGAAGAAACACAAGCTTGAATCAAGATTGCCAGGAGAAATATCAATAACCTCAGATATGCAGATGACACCACCCTTATGGCAGAGAGTGAAGAGGAACTAAAAAGCCTCTTGATGAAAGTGAAAGAGGAGAATGAAAAAGTTGGCTTAAAGCTCAACATTCAGAAAACGAAGATCATGGCATCCGGTCCCATCACTTCATGGGAAATAGATGGGGAAACAGTGGAAACAGTGTCAGACTTTATTTTGGGGGGCTCCAAAATCACTGCAGATGGTGATTGCAGCCATGAAATTAAAAGACGCTTACTCCTTGGAAGAAAAGTTATGAGCAACCTAGATAGTATACTCGAAAGCAGAGACATTACTTTGCCAACTAAGGTCCGTCTAGTCAAGGCTATGGTTTTTCCAGTGGTCATGTATGGATGTGAGAGTTGGACTGTGAAGAAGGCTGAGCGCCGAAGAATTGATGCTTTTGAACTGTGGTGTTGGAGAAGACTCTTGAGAGTCCCTTGGACTGCAAAGAGATCCAACCAGTCCATTCTGAAGATTTCTTTGGAAGGAATGATGCTAAAGCTGAAACTCCAGTACTTTGGCCACCTCATGCGAAGAGTTGACTCATTGGAAAAGACTTTGATGCTGGGAGGGATTGGAGGCAGGAGGAGAAGGGGACGACAGAGGATGAGATGGCTGGATAGCATCACTGACTCGATGGACGTGAGTCTGAATGAACTCCAGGAGTTGGTGATGGACAGGGAGGCCTGGTGTGCTGCGATTCATGGGGTCACAAAGAGTCAGACACGACTGAGCGACTGAACTGAACTGAACATTGAAATTATTATTTTAAATAAAAGGTCATTAAGTAAAAAAAAAAAAAAACAAGCATTAAAGAATGTGGAAAAATAGGAATTCTCACATATTGCAGATGGAATTTGAAAATGGTGCAGCCAGTTTGGAACAGTCTGGCCGTTCCTCAAAAGGTTACATATGGAATTACCATATGGTATATAGCATATAATTCCATCACTAGGTATATACCCCCAAATGAAAACATACATCCACATAAAAGCTTGTACATGAATATTCATTGCAGCATTACTTATAATAATCAAAAAGTGGAAACAACCCAAATGTCAATCAAGTGATGAATGGATAAACTATAGTACAGCCATATAATGGAATGTTATTCTGCCATAAAAAAGAATAAAGTACTGATAGATGCTACAGCATGGAGGAACCTTGAAAACATGATGTTAAGTGAAATAAGACAAACACAAAAGGACAAATATTGTATGATTCCATTTATATGAAATGTCCAGAACAGGCAATCTATAGAAACAAAAAATAGGTTTTGCTTGACAGAGGCTTGGGGGTGGGTGGCAGTGGAGAGAAGAGAGAATGAATGCTAATGGGTATGGGGATTAGAAAAGTATTCCAAAATTATGTTGCTGATTGCACAACTCCATGAATATATGAAAAATCATTGAATTTAAATGAGTGGACTGAATGCTTTGTGAATTATACCTTAATATAAAAAAAGAAAGAAGAATCAGAGATATTTGGGGGACTCAGAGCAAGTGAAGCATGGGAAATTTCAAGCCCCTTAGAAAAGTCATAAGCCATCACGAATCATCTGCAGTAGAAGTGGCAACATGGGGAGGGGGTTAGTTAGAGAGAAGCCTGTCAAGTGGTATGGAAGAAATCCAGAATTCCTTGTGGGGACCTGTGGAGGATGCTGAAGGCAGCTGAGAATTAAGAGGCAGCATAGTTGCTAGGCAGTCGCTGTGGCATGAGTGAACAGACCAATGAGTTTCCTGACCAAATCACTGTGCATTGCCAATAGTGAGAGACTAATCCATAAATTATGGACATTTAAACAGTGAAGAGGGTGAGGCAAAATGAGCTAGACTTCAACTAGGATCCAGCAGAGATTATGGGACTCACTCACTGCCATGAACTTTAAATCAAATGTTTGCACAAAAGAAAGCTTTAATTCAGAACACAGTTTTACATTTTAATTGACAACCTTAATCTGTCCAACCTGTGCCCAACCTGTGCCTCCAGGCAACTGGAGTAGGTGCTCCAGAACATGATGAGATTAATTATAGGGAAACAACTATATGTTTAAATTAAATTTGGAGGTGGGGCACACTTGCAGTATATACATTTTTTCACCCCACTAAATACATAGAGGATAGTAGATGAAGTCTTTAAGGAAAAAAGAAAAGAGTGAAATAGTCAAGTAAAGATTCTCCAAACTAAACACCTTTGCATTTTGGTTGCTTACAACTCCTGTTCAGTTCAGCTCAATTCAGTTCAGTCGCTCAGTCGTGTCTGACTCTTTGCAACCCCATGAACTGCAGCACACCAGGCCTCCCTGTCCATCACCAACTCGCGGAGTTTACTCAAACTCATGTCCATTGAGTCGGTGATGCCATCCAGCCATCTCATCCTCTGTTGTCCCTTTCTCCTCCCGCCTTCAATCTTTCCCAGCATCAGGGTCTTTTCAAATGAGTCAGTTCTTCGCATCAGGTGGCCAAAGTATTGGAGTTTCAGCTTCAACATCAGTCCTTCCAATGAACACTCAGGACTGATCTCCTTTAGGATGGACTGGTTGGATCTCCTTGCAGTCCAAGGGGCTCTCAAGTCTTCTCCAACACCACAGTTCAAAAGCATCATTTCTTCAGTGCTCAGCTTTCTTCACAGTCCAACTCTCACATCCATACATGACTACTGGAAAAACCATAGCCTTAACCAGACAGACCTTTGTTGGCAAAGTACTGTCTCTGCTTTTTAATATGCTGTCTGGGTTGGTCGTAACTTTTCTTCCAAGGTGTAAGGGTCTTTTAATTTCATGGCTGCAGTCACCATCTGCAGTGATTTTTGAACCCCCAAAATAAAGTCTCCCACTGTTTCCACTGTTTCCCCATCTATTTGCCATGAAGTGATGGGACCGGATGCCATGATCTTCATTTTCTGAATGTTGAGTTTTAAGCCAACTTTTTCACTCTCCTCTTTCATTTTCATCAAGAGGCTCTTTAGTTCTTCACTAAGGATGGTATCATCTGCATATCTGAGGTTATTGATATTTCTCAATATATTACAACTCCCATAACTGCCCAAAATAACACTCATTTTGATCATCTCTTCTCTAAAAACTTTCCTTGCCAACCCACAACTAGCTAGTTTTGTGAATTCTTCCACATTCAATATAGATATTCACATACCTAAATCTTATTGAAGAGTTGATATAACTTTGTCTCAAGGAAATAGCTAGCGAAACAACATTTGATTAACTTACTTGACAATAGAAGATATAAATGAAACAACTAGAAAACAGTCAAAAGTAGACCATGGTCCTTTGTCTCATTAATGTGTTCATTAGATAAAGACAGGTTTCAGGAGGGAAGGATCTGACTTGTAATCAAGAAAACAAAAGCTGATTTATCCATTTGAATTGAAAAGCAGGTAAAGAATTTCAGTATTTATTCACATATTCATTCAAATATAAAAGGGAACTGATCACCACCTCCGCCACCACAACCATGTGTCATATGTGTACAAGGTTAGATCAAAGTGGTAGCTAATAATACTACATTCTGCAGTTGTTCAAGGATGACAGTTGAGAAAGTTTGATGACAGAGGATAAAAATAACACTTGTTTGGGCATAAATGGAAGTTTTTTCATTGAACTATGTGAACATTCCTCATGTCACCTACACTGCCAGAAATCTAAGAAAACAATTTTGCAACATTTTTATGTGTTCACTACTCATCAAATCACAATTATTCTTTTTTTTTTCTGAAATGAAGAATAGCTATTGTAAGCATGAGAATAAATTGAGGTAATGATAAAATAATCAGCAACTATTAGGTATAATTCAATTTCCAGTTTTACTGCAGTTACTAATGTGCATAACCTTTGTTCAAGTAGTTTGTCACAGTTGTGTAACACAGCATTTGACAAGAGTTAGTTAATAGCAATTTACAGGCAGATACAGAAGCAGAAATCCTTACAGTTTGAATATACTTCGTCAACAAAGAAACTATGGCCTATTTACTTCTTTTTTATTTAAAAGAAACATGGAATCTTTTGCTCCCAGCTTGACAGTCAGTTACAAAAAGCAGAAGGCACCTTAACGTTTCCTCTGGAGGATATTATCACTTCATTCCAGTATCAGCAGCGGGTAGAAACATGTGCTTTATCATACTTTGACCTTTATACTTCAAGTCAAGAGAATCCTAAACAAGGTCAGTTTCCTCATCCAGCATGCACTTTGTGCAAATGTAAAAAAAAGTTTTTTTCCCACAGAATTTGATCTGTGGATTTTGTGTTTGAATGAAATATGTTTATTTCTATGGTGGTGACTTTGCAAGAAAACAAGTGCAGAAGTATTTCCTCAAAGGCTAAAAGGAGGCATTACCACCACCACCACCACTTGCCAAGGGATTTGCAAAGCATCTTGAGGCTCATGGTTAGTATGGGAGATAAGCCAGAATTAGGAGAAGTTAGCACAGAGAGAAAAGTTGGAGTGTTTTCCCCCCTTTTAGCCAGCCAATTCAACAAGTCCTTCAGATAGTAACACCTAGTGGTCAGATAATTATGTCTTTTCTACAAGGATTGTGTTTGGGTTTGTCTATTTCCTTTATGTTTGGAAGATTTGGGGTTTGCATTTAAAATCCTTGGGTGGAAAGCTATTTTTGTAACTCAACTGGGATGTCCTTGTCTTAGGGTTTCCCATTGCATCAGTCCCCTAGCCTGGACGATAACCATGATGGAGCTTTGTCTTTCAGATGAAATGCAGAACTAAGGACATGACTACTGGTGCTTATTAAAGATTCCCTGCTATTTTCACAGGAGTAGGGGTGTTAGACTCTTGTCTACTAGCCAAATTCTAAATTGGGAGATTACATTCTGCTTTCCTGAATTCCCCAGCAGAAGCAGCCATCCATGGTATCCTACTTTGCTTCCTGTGCTACACTGTTGTGTGATGTCATTAAATGGCTCTGCTTTTCTACTCTAGAAGTGACCACTTCTTAGTGGAGTGGTGAATAAATTGGTACCTATTGTCGGATATTGTATTTGTCCTAGTTTCAAACAAATTAAAAGGTAGGCTCTGATAGTTAAGGATAAAGAACAAAACAAAACACTCTAACGGTACTGGCTGTTGTGAAGCAGTTAAAAAAAAAAAGAAAGAAAGAAAGAAAATCTGCTTTCTCTTCTGCAACACAGACAAATTAATACATTAAAAAAAAAAACTACACTAGTGGTTGACAACAAATTGTTATTTTGCCTCAAACAGGAGGATAGTTCTAACAGCAATGATGAGGTTTGAGAGGATGTGATCACATATCACAAACCAGTTAAACCACCTCTTTCGCCTTTAGGTTGCGTCTAACTATCCTAGACAATTGATCTGTCTGTTTCATAAAATCTCTCTTTTCGGAGCGTCTTCATCTTTTCTTCTAAACATATTTCAGTCTTTTTTAATCTTTCCATAAAAACGATGTTCTTGTTTTTATTTAACCTCCAGTCCACCTACTGTAGCTTAATGTCACCATCTTTTATCCATCTCTAGCCTTTTATACTGCACTAGTACTGAGAGGCCTGAGAAGGCGATGGCACCCCACTCCAGTACTCTTGCCTGGAAAATCCCATGGACGGAGGAGCCTGGTAGGTTGCCGTCTATGGGGTCGCGAAGAGTCGGACACGACTGAAGCGACTTAGCAGTAGCAGCAGCAGCAGCAGCAGCAGTAGCAGCAGTACTGAGAGGCAGTGTAGCACAACAACATGGTTTTTGGAGTCAGACATGCCCACATTAAAATCCATTACTTTATAGGTTGTATGGTGTTGGGCAAGTTACTACTGAGGTTCAATTTCCTCATCTGTAAATGAGCAACCTCTTCAACCTCATGTGAAGATCAAATGACATAATATATTATTTGTAGGGTTATGGGGTAAGATGACAGAGAAGGCAATGGCACCCCACTCCAGTACTCTTGCCTAGAAAATCCCATGGGCGGAGGAGCCTGGAAGGCTGCAGTCCGCAGGGTCGCCGAGGGTCGGACACGACTAAGCGACTTCACTTTCACTTTTCACTTTCATGTATTGGAGAAGGAAATGGCAGCCCACTCCAGTGTTCTTGCCTGGAGAATCCCAGGGATGGGGGAGCCTGGTGGGCTGTCGTCTATGGGGTCGCACAGAGTCGGACACGACTTAAGTGACTTAGCAGCAGCAGCAGGGGTAAGATGAGGCATGGTATTTGGCACCCAAAAAGTGCTCAATAAATAGTAGTTAATCTGATTAGGTGCACAAATCTGACTCAATTCATAAACTTTTAGAGTGGGGAAGCATACTTCCTGGATTTCAACACAAGTTCCCTGGTAGTTCAGTGGTAAAGAATCCGCCTGCCAATGCAGGAGACACAAGAGACGTGGGTTTGATCCCTGAGTCGGGAAGATCCCCTAGAGAAGGGAATGGCAACCCATTCCAGTATTCTTGCCCGGGAAATCCCAAGGACAGAGGAGCCTGATGGACTACAGTTCATGGGGTTGCAGAAGAGTTGGACATCACTTAGTGACTAAATAACAACAGTGTCATAAACATACTAGGCAGAGAGGCTCAAAATTTGTTGACTTATTTTTCCCCTGGAGTGAAATGAACAGTCCTCACCTATCTGCAAAATATCACATATTTAGCTCAAAGGTGACAAAATCGATCAATCCTCTGATGCCTCCAAATATGTAGATACCTCGCTTTGTCTAGATGTTTTGGCAAGGCATAGACACAACACAATAAGCTTAGACTTTCTGTTTCTATGAGGTTTCATTTCTATGAATATTTTACATTTGATTATTGTCTTGGGCGCCCAGAATGGGAGTGACTCAATCAAACGCCTCCTCATCCATCCAAGCATTCTTTGAGAAAATTTTAAAAGAATACTAGCAACTAATTATATACCTGAACAAAATCTTTCAACTTGTGACTAAGTATACTACCTGCCCTGTTTATCTGTAAGATCTGTGCTAACTACAGATATATTTCTAATCTGCTTTGTTCCCAAGCCAATCCCCTCTTCCCAATAACCCACCGGTGCAAGTTCCAGACCACAGCGAACATCTGTGAATCAGTGAGGTGTTGGTTAGGATTTTATTTTTTGCTTTTAAAGGTCTTTACGGGGCTAGGAAGGAAAGTTGAGGAACACGCATGGGGATATATAGAGTCGATTGGGCTGGAATGTCTGTCAATAAGGACAGAGTGTGTCTCTTTTACCGTATTCTTGGAAAAAAGATTATGTGCGTGTTCAGATGGAGTCACTGCAGTATGGCCCGTTCCCTGACTGATTCATAAGGGGCGATCTCAGGTGTGGAGTTCCAAGCACCTGCTTGATCACACTCCGGCAGTTCAGAACCTAGCGCATTTGAGGCCGGTGGCTCAGGTTCCACTTAATTTGGCTCAGGTGTCACTAACACTATGTGCAGTGCCCGTCACTGAGTCGTACTTTGGGACTTGGATACTTACTTCAGACTTTCTTGTTTCTCCCCGCTTCCTTCCCATTAGTTTCCCTTTCGCTCCTCCGTGTCCGGGGTGCCCACTTCCTCCCTTTGCTCCCATTCTCCGCTTTCTTCTCTTTCCTTCCTACTGGGCTTCCCGTCTCTCATCCTCGGAGGGCCGCGAGGCTCGAGGCTCAGGCTCGGCTCCGAGGAGGAGGAGGCGCGAGGCCGGCGGGACAGGCGCGAGGTGCCGAGCCGCGAAAGCGCGGGGCGCGCGCCGGGGCGGGGGCGCGCGCGGGCTGGCCGCGTGGCCGGGCGGCCGGACCAGGGAGCGGCGCGCGCGCGCGTGGCCCGCGAGCCCCTGGCGCGCCCCCGGCGGCCGGGGCCGCAGCGTGCTCGCCCCCGCCGCCAGCTCGCCTCACTTATGGGTCGGAAGCGCTGCGTGGGGGAGACTGTTCCAAGATGGCGGCGGGTTGCTGCGGGGTGAAGAAGCAGAAACTGTCCAGTTCGCCCCCCTCTGGCTCGGGTGGCGGTGGTGGCGCCTCCTCCTCCTCCCACTGCAGCGGAGAGAGCCAGTGCCGAGCCGGGGAGCTGGGACTAGGAGGCGCCGGTACGCGGCTCAACGGGCTAGGAGGTCTAGCCGGAGGAGGTAGCGGCAGCGGCTGTACCCTCTCTCCCCCCCAGGGCTGCGGCGGCGGCGGCGGGGGGATCTCCCTGTCGCCCCCTCCGAGCTGCGGAGTGGGGACCCTACTTTCTACCCCGGCCGCCGCCACCTCTCCCTCGCCCTCCTTGTCGTCCGCCGCCTCGTCCTCATCGCCCGGCTCCCGGAAGATGGTGGTGTCAGCGGAGATGTGCTGCTTTTGCTTCGATGTGCTCTACTGTCACCTGTACGGATACCAGCAGCCCCGGACCCCCCGGTTCACCAACGAGCCCTAGTGAGTACCGTGCCCTCCGCCGCCCTCTCCCTTGCGCTCGGGATGGGGCTCAGAGTTGAGGCAAAGTACGAGTCCGCCTCCCCGCCGGCCGCTGCCCCTGCCCCTCTGGCTGCCCCGGGTCCCTGGAGCCACTCTCCCTGAGTACGGGCACCCCGCACTTTCTGCCCTCTGAGACAAGCGCCCCACACTTGGAGAGGGGTGCTGCTGCGAGAGATGGCTCGCTGACTCCCAGAGGTGTTCGCTTTCTCTTTGAGGTAACTTCGAGGAGTTTTGACCCTCTCCTTCGCCACCCCGGCTCCCCATCTCCGGGTTTGGGAGCTCTGGATCCCTCACGGTGTTGACCTCTCCTGGATTGGGTTTCCTTGACCCCCAGTGAAAGTCCCGCCGGTGTTCCCGCCCCGCGTACCATGCACATGGAGCGTTACTATCCCATTGCAGCGTAAAAAATAGCAACTATCCAACTTCTGTTCTGCCAGTGATGGAACTTAGCTCCGGAGCCTATGAGCTTACCCATCTTTTTCCTTCGGGTTTCCTTGTGTCCTGGGGAGGGAAGACACATGTTCCCTTAGTACCTATTTTTATCCGAACTTACCCATTAAAATGTGTTTCTAGTGAAGCGCACCGCTGGCTCTCTCACATTTAAAGAGTGAGTTTTTTTTTTTTTTTTAATTCCACCGTCTGGGTAATGGCTCATTCAAAGAGAGCTGTCCCCATAGAGCCACTGTCAGTTTCTACATTACGCGTGCACTCGCTTTTGTGTCTATTTCACTTTTAAGAAACCCATGTTAGGCTTGACGATTCGGGAACTAGTTAAACAGTAAGTGTGTAGGAATTTTTATGGTTTCCTCCGGTTTTGTACTTTTATTTTGCCCTTCAAGTGTGTGGTTGAAATTGTTTAAAATAAAACTGTTACAGCTAAAAGCCAGGTTAATTCTAATCCCTGTCCATTTGGATGTGTGGGAGATGGGGGCATGTGTTGTTTTTTTAATGTGTACACTTGAGTGTAAACTGACTTTTTGAGTTAAATGCTCAAGACGGAATGTAAAGCCTAAGGAAGGGCAGAATGACAAAGAGGGTGATTGTTTTTCTTATGAGTACTTAGCATCAATGGGTAAAATAATAGAGAAAAATTTCAGTGAAACTTACACTGAAAAGCATCAACCCTTTTTCTGGCTAAGACAAGTGCCCCTTGTCCCCATACCGTAAGTACCTAAATCGATGTTCTTTTAAAACTGCTTGTTTTCATTTTGTGAGATTAGGGGATTAACTGCAACTGGATAGTATAAACACTCTGCCTAGTCTAAAAATATTCATTTAATATGTAAAGTGGAAATTGCAATAAAGTATCCTGGAAATTGTAAATTCGTTTTGTTTTTCTTTGGCTTTGATACTTGAAATGTATTTCATTTTGTATTTTTGCTACTTTCCTGTGGTCTGTGCATTTTCTTTCAGACCTGGTTCCTCTTTGGGCATTGGTTCATAAGAAATGCTTGAAAGAGTAGAGACTGACACTTTGTCAAATTACATATCTTGATAACTTTCATAGTTTCAATTCTAAAAGCTTAAATCCTAAACCCACACCTGTACTTAGCCAATTTGCTTTTTGGTTAGGAAGTAGAATTCATTTTGAAAAAGACTGCCATGTAAAAAAAAAGTCTATGAAATATTTATTAGGTTGAGTCACTTATTTGTGACTTTTCTGCCTTCTCTTGTATGTCTATGGTGTATTAAAGCCAGTCCGGGGATGATACATAGGTTGGCTCAGCAAAGTCATGGGACTGCAAAAATTCTCTCCTGTTTAGTTATATGAGTTTGGCAAAGGCTGTTTTACTATTCACGCTCCATTGCTCCAAAGCATATGCGAACACACTTTCAGGAGGTGCTATTTTCACACATTTTAAAGTGAGTTTGGGTTAACTGAATGACTGTAAGAAGAATTTTAAAAGGAAAGTGAGCTTGACCAGCTCATACAGAAACTGCTTTTGAAAGTGTCATTTAAGAGTGGCTACTTTATACACATATTTAAGTATTATTTCTCTAATACCCCACCCACTGGATTTATTTCTCTTGGAATTAAACAGAAAAAATAAGACACCCTTTGACCACTGTGGATACGTTGCAACAATGGTGAAAGAATAATAACTGTTATCATTTAGCAGGCCTTGACTGTGTCATGTATTCCACCAAACAACAAATTTAGAAGAGACACTGAACATGACCAAGGGGAGAGTGGAAGTTCACTTAAGTGGAAAGAGGAGTGCATCTTTATTTTCATTTATCTTAAAGTCATTTTGGAGGTGGACTGTGGACAAATTTAGGAAAACTTCTTCAAAGCAGGGTTTGATCATGGGAGTAAAATAACTAGAATCACTTGACAGTGCCTTAGTAACCAGCACCCATTTTCTTTCTGTTTTACATATTTAATAGCATTGTGTACTTGTTAGTGTGGCTTGGTGTTGGGGGCCATAAGACATAAATAGATCCATTGCTCCCCCCCAGAGTTATTAGTATCATGGTGTCATGAGCAGTGCTGTTTAGGTCCTGTCTCTGTCCACCGGAAGACGTGCTTTTGACAGTGGCACATTGTCCTATGGAAAAGCACACCGTTTTAATCCCTTCCCAGGACCTTTCTGCCAAAATGTCTGTCACTGGTGAAATCTGCCTTTTATGGGCTGAGAAGTTCCAGTGGCCCTTCCACTCCAGTAGGTTATTAGAAATCTCCATGATCTATCAGTTTCAGGTTTGGCAGGGAGGATGTCACTATAGGAACAGGCTGTATGGATACAGATTCTTCACTGTATCTGACGTTTCAACTGTATCAACACAGCACTGTTGCTACTGTTTCCTTGAGTACCTACCTCATTGCAACGAAGTAGCCGTAGCCGGGGTTTGGGAGGAGAGTGGAAATCTGTTCAGTGGAGGACAGGTAACATTTGTGTTCAGAGTGAGGAATGAATGAATGAATCCTTGGTCTCAGTTGTACAGCCACATGTGCCCACAGAACTAAGGTTCAAAACATGATTTAAAGCAAACATGACTTTAGGTGCATTTTATGATTCACAGAGCTTTGGATTTCTAGATGGGAACGTTATAAGGGATCCACTGTGCCAAGTGTTGAGCCAGTTCTACTCCAGAACTGTCCTTCCCAACTTTGGCTGCACATGGGAATCACTGAAGAATTACTAAAAAGACAGATGCCTGAGTCCCAACCCCAGAGATTCTGATTTAATTGGTCTTGGATAGGGCCTGGGCATCAGGAGTTTTAGAATCTCTGCAGGTGATTTTTTGACATGCAGCTGAGGCAGAGGACCAGTATGTTGTATTCGACTAGGCCTTTCTCCTGAGATTGTGATTAATTTGGTGTGGGGTGGTTCCTGGGCGCTCGGATTTTATGAGCCTTCTGAGTGATTTTTGGTAAACGGCCGGTTTGGGGAAACACTTGCAGTGTGGTCTGCAGACACATCACCTGGAACTTGTTCAAAATGTAGGCTCACATACCCCAGCTCAGACCTGGCGAATCTGAATCTGCATTTTAACAAGCCTCCCCAGGTGACTCTTAGGCACATGGAAAAGTTTGGGGAGGTGTGGTTCTCAAACTTTACTTCATAAGCTCCTGTAGTGCTTGTTAAAACACAAATTGCTGGGCCCCATTCCCAGAGTTTCTGATTCAGTCGATCTGGGGTGGGGCCGTGAATTTGCATTTCAACCAAGCTCCCTGGTGATGCTGCTGCTACAGTTCCCAGGACCACACGTTGAGCCCCTCTGGTTCGGACAGCCGAAGACCTGAATAAAGTACTCTGGCAACTGTAAGGGAATGGCACTTTCACTGTCAGCTTCCAATGTAAAACTTCCTGCTTCCATGCCAATATCCTTTATCATGCTCTTTCTAACTTACACCAGGGAGACTGAATGCTGCCAAGATCATAATAAGAGTCTGAGGTTCTTGGGATGGTTTCAGTCCGAGGTGAGATTGAGGGGAGGAAACCCTTACCTGGAAACGTGCAGTATGATTTTAGGTGTTTTTTTCCCAGAAACTGTTAAATGTGAGGAGCACAGTTTAGGAATAAAAGCAGCTCAGATATGATATCTTTAAGTGAGTTTTATTGATTTTACTAACTAAAGCCCCCTTCAGTTCCCATAAAAAATGCTTTGATGATTAGCTCACTAAATAACATGTTGTAATAAGATTTTAAAAGCTTTTTACTCACACTTATGCTTGCTGGATTGCATTTTAAGAATTTCCCTCATTAACAAAGAAACATAAAAGGATCCTGCTAAGGCACTGGGATTGTTCAGTCTTATATCTTTAATACTGTGTTGCATGTCACATCCCATGAACTTTTATTTTAATCTTCTTACCACCTTTGAAGTTAATGCAGTACTACATTTTGTATAAACCAGAGCACATAAAAAATACTTTACTATTAAACATCAATAAGTGTGTTTTCCCCCACTGCAGTGAACAAAATGTATTTTTTAAAAAATCCACTCTTGGACATGCAGATTTTCAGATACCCTCATCAGGTGTTTGAACAATTACCTTTTTCTTGTCTTGTCACAGTAGTCAAATTACTGTTTGTCGGTGTGCTTGGGAGGAATTGGGTTGCTGTAGGGAGGTGAGAGCTAGGCACTTTGTTTCATTAGAACAGTAATGATCCTATCACATGTTAGTAAGAAAGATGATTTGATAATACAGCTCAGGTCAAAATGATATTAAATCAGCATTTTAAGCACAGACTATTTCTGTTAAGTCCCTTTTGGATGAAGACTGACCAGAATAGCTGGAAGGTGTGTGTTTCTCCTAGATGATGCTACTAAGCTATTACAGATTTCCTTATCTATGCTAGTGTAATGATCGTAATGTATAGTTCTTTTAAAATAATAGTCTGAAAAATTGTTGAGCATTTTGGGAGGTATTATATGGGTTGTTTTTCAACAAGGTCTGTTTCCATTGGAAGGCAATCTGGTGTCCTATCTTATAGAAAAGAAAGCAGGGCATGCCCCCAGTTGTCATTTATGCTGTGAAAACCTTCAGTGACTGAAATGGTAGGCTATAGAAATATAAATTACAAAATTATTTTTACATCCATGCATGAAGGTGTATGTAGGGCAAGGTATATTTAGTTACAAAGAAAAACTCGATGCTTATTTTACCTTCTTCCCCATATGGCCAAAGAGAGTGATAACCTAGCTCATAATTTTTCGTGCTTATGAATTGTGTTTGTGCTGCATTCAGGTCCCAGTTAGTTGATAGCAACCAAGAAGGATCTCTAAGTCCAGTGGGAAGAAAGACCACTACTGAGAAAGAGAAAACTGCTCTGTTAGCCCACGCATATATTGTTTTTTTCTCTAAGTATGTGTTTCTCAGAAACAGACTAACATTCACATTGTTGTCTTTAAAAGATTGTACACTTTTTGAAATTGTGTTAAAAGACTATATCCTATTACTGCAGTTTATTATAATTTTGAAGTCAGTTGTGCTTCCCATTAACAGACCATCTTTTTGAGAATGTATATGTGTGAAACACTAAAACTTGTGCAATGAGATTAGTCAGAGTTCCCTATTTCAATAGGCGTTTTTCTGTTCTCTCCATGTCACACATGCTTGCCTGTTTTAAAGCAGCACAATGACCAGGGCTTTTACATTTAAATTTTCTTAAATAGTCTTTTTTCCCCCCCAACTTGTGTAATAATGTCTTTTTGATACTGTTCTGAATCAATTAAGCTAAGTGCATGAGGACCAGCAGTAAAACCCAGGGGCTGCCAAGAATGGACCTTCAGTGTGTAAGCTGTCTTTCCACAATCAGTAATTGGGCAGTTGCTCAGAGGACACTGGAGACAGTGTGGGAAGCCAGTGGTTGTGTAGGTGGGAAGAGTAGATTCCCAACAGTGAACTTATTTAGAGTTGAGCTTCTGTAGTTACAGTGTTGCTAAGAGCAAAAATGAGCCACAAGCTTAAGTAGTAGAAAGAAAAGTGCCCAAAGGAAAAAGTATGGTGCAATAATGTAGTTGGTTGGGTGGGGCATATTTTATGTTTGGTCCAACCATAAGTGGCATCTTTTCTATCAAGTGTGGGTGTATTTTCTACAGCTGTTAGTGTACCATACTTTCAAACTTGCTCACCTGTAAAAATGTTAGTGTTGAATAGCTGAGTGGAAATTATATGTCACTGGGGAAGAAACCTGTTTTTTTTTTTTCTTATTAGCATATACACTTCGCTGAGTTCGTGGTTGGAAACTAGAGAAATAGAAGAATAATTCTGTCCTCCCAGAGCTCACAGTGTTGTTTAAGATAAGATACTTAACATGCTTGCAGAGCAATATATAGATGATTATAGGTGAATTAGACGCATGAAAAGTACTGTGCATGAGCATGGTAATGACATGGGGTATAGGAGTGGCCAAGAAGAAGGCTTTGGGGAGAGGAGAACTTTCGAGCCAGGTTTTTAAACGGCAGAAGCACAGAGATTATTGGTAAGAGCCTGTGAACAGTAAATCTAGAAGTCTTACTTGGTTGTTCTCAAACCGGTTGCTGTCACTGCCACACCCCTTGCCACAGCACTTGGGGATTCCCAGCAGCTGTCTTCAGTCAGCAACTTAAACACTCAGCATTTGCCATACCACTCCCCTTGCTCTAAGATCATAAAACTTCAAGGAAATGGAAAGTAGCCTTTTGGCTTGGGAACCTTCTGAGAATGCTGCATAAGAAATATTGGATCTGATTATAGTTTTTCATGTTAGGAAGGAAACAGAATTTGTAGACGAGTCCTCTAGAATGCAGGATGAATTAGAAGAGGAGCCTAAAGGTAGGAGAGAACAGTGAGACTTAAGGTGATGAGGGCACAAGGAATGGACCCCAGGGACATAGTTTGTGAATCTAGGAAGGTTGGAAAATCAAGAAGTAGAAGGAGTTATCAGTGTATGCAAGGACTCGCACTCTAGGGCCAGGTTTTGTGTAGGAGTGTGCAAAGGTCCCAGCTCACCTGTTTTTTGGCTCCCATCATTGCCTCTTCTTTTCTTGGCTCTGTGCCTAGCTATTCTTGTGCTCAGGAAAAGTTTGTTCAACAGCTTTGTTGGAATTGCTGTGAAATTTGATCTCAAGTGTAAGGACCTTCCTTCCACCTTTCACCTATTCCCAACTGTGTCTAATTTGAGAGAAAGGAGTAGAAGACATGTTGGTTTGATTGAATTTGGATTGAGTATGAAGATAGCTGAGATAGCTTTTGGACAAGGACCTGAAATTAGGTGATTGCATGTGAGTAAAGAGGCATTATGGGGGGAAATCTACCAAATTCCCATTGCTGGGGCTGGTGAATGTAAGAGAGGCTTTGAACATAATTCAGAATTTATAAATCTGAGGAACCAGGAGAACGGTGGTGCCACTAAAAAACATGGTGGCGGAGGGGATCAGTTCAGTCGTTCAGTCGTGTCCCTCTTTGTGACCCCGTGGACTGCAGCACGCCAGGCTTCCCTGTCGATCACCAACTCCTGTAGCTTGCTCAGACTCATGTCCATTGAGTTGGTGATGCCATCCAACCATCCCATCCTCTTTCGTCCCCTTCTCCTCCTGCCTTCAATCTTTCCCAGCATCAGGGTATTTGCCAGTGAGTCAGCTCTTTGCATCAGGTGGCCAAAGTATTGGAGCTTCAGCATCAGTCCTTCCAATGAATATTCAGGACAAATTTCCTTTAGGATAGACTGGTTTGATCTCCTTGCAGTCCAAGGGACTCTGAAGAGTCTTCTAGAAATAAACAATTGGTCTGGTGAAATCAGATTTTTAATATGTATATTTCAGGTGTTGGCAGTTATCAATGTCATTTCTTTTTTAATTAACAGCCACAGAGCAGCAAAGAGCTATTGTGATGATTTGGTTGGTCTCTTGGGATCTCTTCAACCTCCCTTTCTCCCCCTCTGCAGCTTTGAGCTGCTGAGATGGGTAGAGATCAGTGATAGTTTTCAGCTTTGTCAGTGGAAATACTGACAGAATGTTGGGTTCCGTACTGTAGGTTTATATATTTTCTCAGTCTTCAGGCTTATCAGTTTGAAAGCAGTCAGTGATTTTTTAATTTCCTTATGTGTATATCATAGCATAGCTTTCAACAAAATAGAGCCTTGTGGAAGACCATCTCAGGAACTTGTAATTTTAGGTCTTAGATGAAAGGAAATTTCTGAAGGATAGAAAGTACTGTCTGGTACTAGGTTCTAGGTCCTGTGTCCTCAAGCTTAGAAAGTAAAGAATCAAACTGGATCTGTTTTGCATCCTTGCTCATTGATCAAAGAGAGTTATTATCAATGGAAAGGATCAGCCATATTGCTTTGTGATCTTTGCAATCTTCAGTGGATGGGCAAATGTGAAAAATTCTGCTTGAGTACAGGCCTACTAATTCTAGTTTTTAAAATAAGGTCTGTGATAGTCTTGATGATTCTTGCCTTTCCTCTATCTGTTTCATTTTACAGATAATCCACACTGTGACCCAAAGCCACATGCAATGCTGGGAGAGCACAGTTGACTGTATTATGCAATATCCTGCCGGAAGATGCTGACCAGCTCTCTAGTAATGGAAAGTAGTGAGATTGACCTAACTGCCTATGTAGCTTGCCTTGCCATTCCATATACTTTCTGTAAGCATATTACACACAACTCTAGTTAACATATCTTATGGTGAGATCTTAGATTGCTGCAGGGTGGTGACACCAGATTCTCAGCTTTGCTTCAGGCACTGGTGGATCTTTGAGTCATTCTCATAGTATGGAATTTATGAAAAATCAGCTTTGGTGTTGTCAGCCTGAAGGCCACCGCACTGTGTCTGCCTCAAAGAAATGCTCCCGTGCTAGTCACATTGATGTGCTTCTTCTCTGTGACTTTAGTATTGCTTTTAGTAGCCTAAAAATCACATGGTTAAGTGTAGGTAGTTTGGGGTGCAAATAAGTTATATAACTGGTAAAACTTAGACTTCAAGCACAAACCTTATTGTAGTAAGAGAAATACTCTCTGCGTCCTGATTTTGAACAAAGTGAGGTAAGTGTTTAGATGATGGGTGCTTTTTTCACTTAAAAAAAAAAAAGATGGTAAGTGGAAGACAGTGTTGCTGATTTATTCACTAAAGAATTTCATGAAGTCTTCTGGCCTTTTTTCCATGTTAGATTATTGTTCTCAATGCATTTTGTCAAATTCCCCATGATTAAAACAAACAAACTCTCATGCTTCTTTTTTATTAAGAACAAAATCTTCCCAATAGCTTGGCCAGGTACTTGATTTTGTGGAATAGCTCTTTGATGGTAGGAGTAGGGGGCCAGGCAGTCAGTGATTAAAAATTCTTATTCAATTCGTGGATCCATCTGCCCCACACCCTTGTCAGTTCAAACTCCACCCCTCCGTGAGAACAAATAGGAATGATACTGCTTTCTATTTCTCTGACACTAATGAAGTGATACGTGGTTTGTGGTATATTTCACTCCACAAACTCCTCTAACCATTGCCCCGTTCAGCAAGTTGTTTTGCAGAAATCCACCCTTTCACACTGAAAGCAAAGCTCTGTGGAGAAAGAGAGTCACATAGAGCTGGAGGTAGGAGTAGAGGGCATGTGGGAATCAGGGAAGGAGAAAAAATAAGATTGTTGTCAAATAAGGTGACACCTGGATTGAGGGCAGATAAAGGGACCGAGTGCCGAGTCTGGAGCAGGACTGTTACAAGAGGCGTATTTTACATGATACAAACCTAGGTGTTCCTCCTTTAGGACCAAGGGTTGGTGGCACTCTGGTTAGAAAGAAATGATGGCTTCCAGCCACAGATGCACAGCATGACGTTTAACAACATAAGAGAGCTTGTGTATGGGTCCCCCAAGTGCTCCCTAGAGACCACGTTGATAATCATTCATATTGTGTCCTCGGATTGAGGCCTCTGGGTGAGTTTAGACAAGTAGCTTAAATATTTTGTTTAGTCACTCAGTTGTATCCGACTCTTTGCTTAAGTATAGCCCAAGTGGATAAATGTTGCCGCTCTCTGGTCATTAATCCTTTTTTTCTTAATGTGTCAATGAGTATAGTTACAAATCCTCAGGTATTCAGATGTGTCTTATTTTTAGGCCCATGTATTTAGGTATTAATAGCCTTTTCTTAGATGTAGGAAGTTTCTTTTATATAGCTTGCTCACAGATATTCTGTATCACAAAGATTATGAAACAGATACTATGAAAGGAGAGACCCAGCTGTAATTTCTGAATGCAGAATGCAGTCGTATGAAGGCATCCTACTTAGCATGCTCAGCTCACTGTACCTTGTCTCCAGTGTCTCTTTAACAGGACCCACTATGGTCAGTTTAGATTGTACATTACATTCTCAGAGATAACTGGAGCACCAGCTGTTTTTGGTTAATGACTTCCTCTTCTATCATATAGATGTATATCAATTTTAGCAAGTATTTTTTATTGTGGTAAAAAACACATAACATGTGATTGATCCTGTCAACACATTTTTAAGTGTATAGTACTGTTAACTATAAGCACCATGTTTAGCTCATTTTTAAAGGTATGTAATAGTGTCTCTACCTCAAGCAACTAAGTTTTCATAGGAATGTTGGAATCTTTTAAAATGTCATCTCACCAACCCATATTAGAGATGCATGAAGCCTATATGCAGGAGAGCCTAATTTAGACTTTGAAGTATTATTTATTTTTCCACACTTATTGAAAATTATGAATAAACTAGATTCAAGGTGTTATAGGCAGAAACAACCATTTAAAAAAGTTAAATTTCAAGCTAGTAGCATTTCAGTTAGTATTTGACCTGGCATTTATCATTTCTTTTACTAGTACACAGAAGAATTATACAAAACCGATCTTAATGACCCAGATAACCACGATGGTGTGATCACTCACCTAGAGCCTTGGAGTGCGAAGTCACGTGGGCCTTAGGAAGCATGGCTATGAACAAAGCTAGTGGAGGTGATGAAATTCCAGCTGAGCTATTTCAAATCCTTAAAGTGCAGCTGTTAAAGTGCTGCACTCAGTATGCCAGCATATTTGGAAAACTAAGCCGTGACCGCAGGACTGGAAAAGGTCAGTTTTCATTCCAATCCCAAAGAAGGGCAATGTCAAAGAATGTTCAAACTGTTGCACAATTGCACTCACTTCACATGTGAGCAAAGTAATGCTCAAAATTCTCCAAGCCAGGCTTCAACAGTATGTGAACTGAGAACTTGCAGATGTTCAAGCTGGATTTAGAAAAGGCAGAAGAACCAGAGATCAAATTGCCAACATCTGTTGGATCATAGCAAAAGCAAGAGAATTCCAGAAAAACATCTACTTCTGCTTCATTGACTGTGCCAAAGCTTTTGACTGTGTGGATCACAACAAAAATGTGGAAAATTCTTAAAGAGATGGGACTCCCAGATCACCTTATCTGCCTCCTGAGAAACATGTATTCAGGTCAAGAAGCAACAGTTAGAATTGGACATGGAGCAAGGGGCTGGTTCCAAATTGGGAAAGGAGTACATCAAGGCTGTATATTATCACCCAGTTTATTTTACTTATATGCAGAGAACATCATGTGAATACTTGGCGGGATGAAGCACAAGCTGGAATCAAGATTGCTGGGCGTAATATCAATAGCCTCAGATATGCAGATGATACCACCCTAATCGTAGAAAGCAAAGAACTAAAGAGCCTCTTCATGAAGGTGAAAGAGGAGAGTGAAAAAGCTAGCTTAAAACTGAACATTCAAGAAACTAAGATCATGATATCCAGTCTCATCACTTCATGGCAAATAGATGGGGATACAAAGGAAACAGTGAGAGGCTTTATTTTTTTGGACTCCAAAATCACTGCAGGTGGTGACTGTAGCCATAAAATTGAAAGATGCTTGCTCCTTGGAAGAATGGTTTGACAAACCTAGACAGCGTATTAAAAAGCAGAGACATTACTTTGCTAACAAAGGTCCATCTAGTCAAAGCTATGGTTTTTCCAGCAGTCATGTATGATTGTGAGAGTTGGACTGCAAAGAAGGCTGAATGCTGAAGAATTGATGCTTTTGAACTGTGGTGTTGGAGAAGACTCTTGTGAGTCCCTTGGACTGCTCTTGAACTGTGGTGTTGGGGAAGACTCTTGAGAGTCCCTTGGACTGCAAGGATATCAAACCAGTCTATCCTAAAGGAAATTAGTCCTGAATATTCATTGGAAGGACTGATGCTGAAGCTCCAGTACTTTAGCCACCTGATGGGAAGAGCTGACTCATTTGAAAAGACCCTGATGCAGGGAAAGATTGAAGGCAGGAGAAGAAGGGGACAACAGAGTATGAGATGGTTGGATGGCTTCACCGACTCAATTGACATGAGTTTGAGCAAACTCCGGGAGATGGTGAAGGACAGAGAAGCCTGGCGTGTTGCAGTCCATGGGGTCACAGAGAGTTGGCCATGAGTGAGCAACTGAAAAAGAACAAATACTGACTCCGTGTGTTCAAACAGAGGTTGATTTTCTAGCTTTCCTCTTGGGTTATTATCTCATCTTCTATTTTTTTAGGGCTTTCTAATGAATTTCCTAATAATAATATAAGGAAACATCTGTGAGAGGTAGGAGTTTGGCCCTTGTTCACCCACTTTTAAAGGTGGAGGGTGGGACCAAGGCATTAAAGAAGAACGTTAGTTTTGACAGTTAATCCTGATGTTTCTTAGAAAATGTGTTTTCTAGAGAGACTGAAAATTGGAAGACACCTTGCCTCATAGGATATTATAAGTAAGTCGTTTCAGTCCATATGTTTGTGTATAAACTATTTAAGCACTTCTTGAAATGGCTTCTCATAGTGTACATACTTGTTTCTAATGGAAAGCTCACTTCTTAATGTGTTAATAGCATCTGTGAAATAATGGATATGGTCAAGTCAGGGGTTTTCAAAGTTGTTTATTTGCTCTGTTGTCTACACAATCATATGAGGTTCTTTATCATTAGCAGAGGTGCAGACATTTTTAATAGCATCACTGAATTATAATGTATTAATTTGGATTTTGGAGAAGTTTCTAGCTTCTTTCATTTAGAGATGCCTTTGCACTTCTAAAAGAGAAAATAGAATTTTCACCATGATTATCCCTTTGCTTATAGTCATTTAAAAATGAATATTTGTTTAAGCTTCAAGATTTATTTGCCAGCATTATCTTAAGACAGTATGTTTTACATCAAAACTTCTCTCTCTTCTAAGCTAGTACTACTCTTCATATTATGGTTAATTCTAATATTTCCATTCAACAAGTGATATAAGTGTTGTGGGCGGAACACTGTGGTAGTCTCCTTTTTGGGTGCGGGTGGGTGATCTATAAGATAGGCATAAGCCATACGTCCTGCCTTTAAAAGGCTTGCAGTCATATTGAGGAGACAAGATTCAGGAAACAAATAATGAAGTCACATATGACTTAATGGCCAAGTGAATGATGGAAACAATGAGGTCTGGAGGAGTTTGGACAAAGATGAATGTGAGCTGGGGTTATGTAAGAGGGTTTCATGGACAAAGTAGCGTTTGGGCTGGGTAGACCTTTTGCGTAGATAGATCAAGCATTCTAGACAGAGAATCAATTTAAAGATAACAGAGGTCAGAATGAGCACTAGACAGTAGTCAATGGATGCCGCAAAGGTAGATTAAAGTGGGGGAGATCCTAGCAAGAAAGGAGATGCATCAGGATACTGTTGCTATAATTCAAACACTTGGAAATGAAAGTCTGCCAGTTGACAATTTTAAACTATTAATGGCTTGTGAATTGCTTCTTTCTTGGTAAAGTTTCCCTTTTGTCCAGTTAATTATGCCTCAGCAGCTTCTTTAATGTCTTGAATGTCATGAAGCCTGGACAAGAGACTAGGAAATAACACACGTAGGAGTCTGCTGTGTATGCAAAGTGCTTTCATTCATCAGTAGACATTCAGCATAAGTCAGTTAGATTAACATTGGTTATATCTTCCTTTGCCCGAGTGTCTTTTATGTTCAGTGTTCTTTTTTTCTTCCAAACTTCAGTGTCTCAAACATGAAGCTGGGAAAACTGAATAGCTACAAATATTATGTAATTGAAAAAATAAACTACTTATTATGGAATTAAATGGCTGTAAGCCATTTTTTTCCTCCCTAAATTAATGAGAAAATTTAACTTGGACGTTGCAAATGTAACCCATATAAGGTAGGTGCTGGGAATTATAATAATTATAGGGGGATTGTGTACTAACTATTGAATGATGTCTTTTGTTAAATTAGCTTTAGATTAGTCTAGTGGGTGTATTCCTTATGGTTCTTAACGTGCCCTACTCAAGAATGTTACAACTGTTAAGACACAAACTATATAAGCAAAATCATTAAAGGTTTTATAGTATTATTTAGAAACAAAGTTCTCAAATAGTTTCCTGAATTATAATAGAACAGCATATTTTTATTTTATGTTGAACAATTGCCCTTTGAAGACAGAAGAGCAAAATTCTCAGTCTTTTGTTGATAATTTGTCTTTAATTACACTAAGTTACAGGTTTAGAATCCCCAAATTCTTCTTCAGTGATCATTGTAAAATTTTATTTCAGTAACTCACTTTTTTTTAATTCTCTAGAATATATTTCAGAATATAAGGAGATTATTTTGAAACTATGAGACTGTCTCTGACAGGTTTTAGCCACATAAACATGGACATTGTGCCAGCATACTCAGGATGTAAAGGAAGAAAAAATACATGAGCACAATGCTCATGAATAGTGTTCTCTATGTAGTCAGTTTATGTTTATAAGTAAATGAGCTCTCCCTTACGTCATAGCGTTGAATTATGAATAATCTGTAACTTGAATTATCTATTACTATAGCGAGGTGAAGAAACACCAGATATGAAAAGAAAATAGTGGTAGTGAAATGTTTTTGAAGAAGGATGGATTTTGGCCTACGTAGGTGATCACAGATCCCTGCCACACAGTAGGGTAGGAGGCCAAATGGAATCTAGTGATTTCTTGGGACAGATCACACAAAGGTCCTTGATCACCCAAAGGTCCTTGATCACCCTCAGCATGCTTAAAATCTTTATTAACAAAGGTGCATGCCCTTCCTTGTCAGGGGAAGGAGAGGTAATTTTGTTTATACAGGGCTGAACCACTTAGATGCCAATTTCATTCTTCACAGGCTTCAAACAATAGGCATGTTAAATAGGCAGTGGCCTCTATGGTATAGAGCACAACCAAGGCTCCATTTTGATGTGGCAAGAGAACAAGCAAATCCCAATTTTAAAGTGAAACTTTGCTGTATTTTATTCAGTTCAACCTAGAGAAATTCAGGTTAGTTTTTACAGAAAAGGAGTGTTTTAGTCTTGAAGGTTTTGTTCACTTTTTCATGAAGAGTTGTAATTATTCGTCACCCCATAATAACCATTCATTAACCCTTTATTAACTTAAATAACCTGCACCAACCCAGCAGGGTCAGTGGTGCTTTCCTTTTCTCCGAATTGTTGTTGTATTTATCTGAATGCTTTTAATTCCTAGTCTCTCATACCCCAAAATTGAAGCCCAAATCCAGGAAGATCCTTCTCTTCCCCTTCTTCAACATAGTTTTTCTGTGGAGCTTCATCATTTTTGAAAGCAGTAGTCTTGAATATCTGAAGGCTTGGTAGCAACTGCATAATAGAATTTTGACCACTTAAATCCTAGCAGTGTTGAACCATTTTGCATTATCTAGAAAGCTATTTGCTGGTCCTGCTAGTTTTGCAATTTGGGGAGGTGATGGAGTAATGGTGATAAATAGGTTGTGAATTTATGACTTTCAGGATTTTTCAAACTGAATTTAATATCTAAAGGAGTACTTAAACATTGTTTCAGTGGACTGATGAATTCCGAGCAGTGCCAGATCTCAAAGATTTCTAGGTTTTCTAGGCAGTTTAAAAGCAGAGAATAAGTGAGATATTCTGTTGTGCTCCTTCTTGTGCTTTACCTTAGTGGATATCTTTTTCTTATGTGTATAACTGACACCATAAGATCTTTGTGGATTTATTTGATATTGTTTGTTATTTAGGGACTGACCTGGCTACATGTAGCTGTATGCAGGAGGGTAAGAACATGTATTTATGGTTCTCAAGGAGTTATGGCACAGACTTTAGTCACCTGCTTATCTTTTACCTGATGATTCCATTCTCATAGGAGACTGGAGTAAGGGGGAAAGTACTGGATGGGATGAATTGGGAGATTGAAACTGACATATGTACACTACTGATACTATGTATAAACTAGATAACTATTGAAAAGCTAACTGTGTATCAAGGGGAACTCTATTCAGTGCTCTGTGGTGACCTAAATTAGAGGGGATATATGTAAACAAACTTATGTAAACAGACTTCCCTGGTGGCTCAGATGGTAAAGCGTCTGTCTACAATGCGGGAGACCTGGGTTCTATCCCTGGGTCGGGAAGATTCTCTGGAGAAGGAAATGGCAACCCACTCCAGTACTCTTGCCTAGAAAATTCCATGGACAGGGGAGCCTGGTGCAGGCTACTGTCCATGGGGTCGCAAAGAGTCGGAAACGACTGAGCGACTTCACTTTCTTTCTTTCTTTCTATGTAAACAAATAGAATCACTTTGCTATACAGTAGAAACTAATACCGCATTATAAAGCAATTATACTCCAGTAAAAAATTTTAAGACATCAATATGAAAATTTAAAAAAAGATTGGAGTGCTTTGAAGGCTATTTGGTACTATTTACTTATTTTTTCCTACTGTTTTGTTTTACAGTCTAGGTTTCCATATGTTTAGATAAACGTGTCTTTCTTTCCTAATATTTCTGCAGTCAGGAGTGTTTAATCTATTGCCTAAGAATGTATTTTGGGAGGGTCAGGAAACACTGAATATCCTACATTTGATGAACCAAAGCAATACCTTTGTTGTTTTATGAAAATTCTTGATGTTTCTGTCCTCACATTAATATAATTTAGATGAAGAGAGGCAGATTTGAAGAAGCCTGACCCAAGGGATTATGAATTATCCTGAAAGCACAAATAATATTTTAGCATGTAATTTCCCTCATAAAATGTTTTATGGCAGACTTGTTTATGTCATAGATCTGAGTCAAAGCTGAATTGAAGACATTAGTCTTTAACTTATCCAAATTAATATCTTCTGGCTAACAACCAACACTGCTTTATGACTCTTAAAGCATTTCCTTATATTAATCATCAGCAGTAGAAATTTGCTTTATTTTGGGGACCATTTTTTTAAAAAACAATTTTTTAATAACTTTCTGATTTATTTTGTAGTTTGCAATGCAAAGAAAACATCCAAAGCATAATTGGATGATAGGATAGACTTACTAACTTAGCAACTCATTCACACATATTAGCCTTAAAGTACACAAGATTCAAATTCTTTAAATTAATGTGTTGGCAAAATGAAAAATTGTTTAATCAAGGACTATAATGGTTGCTCATAAATTCCTAAAGTTGCGGATTCTAAGTCCAGGAATTGTGAAGATACATAGTGAAAACTTACCATGTTATATACCTTTCTCATATGTTCATGATGGTTTATAAAAATATGTATACACTAGAAATAGACTAGAACATTTATAAAAATATGTGTAGACGAGAAATAGACTAGAAAAGTGAAACTGAATGATAGCATCATGAATAGCACTGAGACTACTTATCATTGTTGATTTTTATGAGTGAATTCCTCTATTTTGAGGATTTGGTCAATTTAAATTGCTTTTCTTGGAGAAGATTTTAATGACTTTGTAGTCACTGTTACTGTGTTTCAGAAATTGTCAGTGATACTCAACATTTTTCTTTCAACAATGCGACTCTCTGCCCTTGCAGCATGACCCTGAAGCCCAAAGTCCCATGTGCAATTTTGGGTGCTACTTTAAGAGGGGCAAGGAAGTTATGTGGAAAGCTTATGTGTTCATTCTAATTTTCTACATCATACCCCCCACAACATAGGTGCACAAGTTATGTGCAGGCTGTTTCCATATCATATGTGCAACTAAACTCATTTAGGACCCCCAGAACTCTCCAAATGAACCAGTTATAATATGTTTGACATTTTCTAATTTAGTATTGTGTTAGTCGCTTAGTCGTGTCCGACTCTGTGACCCCATACACTATAACCCACTGTAGAATTCTCCAGGCAAGAATACTAGAGTGGATAGCCATTCTCTTTTCCAGGGGATCTTCCCAACACAGGAATTGAACTTGGGTCTCTTAAATTGCAGGCAGATTCTTTGTCTGACTCCGTCTGAGCCACCAGGGAAGACCATTGACAAAGAAAGGAGCCTGGCAGAGGGTCCATGAAGTCACAAAAGAGTTAGACATGACTTAGCAACTAAATAACAACAATTTTGTATAACGATAATGCTACCATTGGGCTTCCTGGGTACCTCAGCTGGTAAAGAATCTGCCTGCAATGAAGGAGACCCTAGTTTGATTCCTGGGTCCAGAAGATCTGCTGGAGAAGAGATAGGCTACCCATTCTAGTATTCTTGTGCTTCCCTGGTGGCTCAGATGGTAAAGAATCCACCTGCAGTGTGGGAGACCTGGGTTTGATCTCTGGGTTGGGAAGATCCCCTGGAGGAGGGCATGGCAACCCACTCCAGTATGCTTGCCTGGAGAATCCCATGGACAGTGGAGCCCGGCAGGCTACAGTTCATAGGGTCGCAAAAAGTTGGACACGACTGAGCAACTAAGCACAGCACCACAATGCTACCATTGTTGTCAGACACTTTCATTACTTGTAATTTGGTTTGGTAACATTATAATAAATAGTTGTACATGATTAAATAGCAAACATTCTATTAAAATGAATTTTTAAATTATTTATGATTCTTTATAAAAGTCAAGATTTAGAGCTTATAATTACTATCTTCCTCATTTCATATAAGAGATACATTGAGACCTTTTCTTAGTAAACTTTCATCTGTTATGACTCTAGCCATTGAATTAGATGCTTTGCCTTTAGTCTTACCATGACTTGGATAAATCAGTCTCTCATGTTCTATAATGTAAAATTAAAATTTGTGAATCTTTAAAAAGAAACAATATTTTAAAAATACTTAAGTGTAGCCAAATGTTGATAAGAGTAAATGCTTTTTTTTCATGTCTGTTATCAAAAAACATATTTCCTTGTAGTCTCCAAAGGTAAAATGGAATGTAAATCTAGGTTGACCATATTTTCTCTCTTCTAATTTTATAGGTGTTCATGAATACTTTAACCTAGAAATGTGCATGTAGATATCACTAGGAATGCCATATGCTTTGCTGAGCCTTTTAGGAGCTGAAAGTTACAGTCTTTTGGGGAAACACCAGTTCCAGAAAGATTTTCAAACTCAAAGAATGGATTTCAGAATATTGGAGTAAGGACCTCAGAAAATCTACTTATATGAAAAAGCAGCATGAACACTGGCTTGTTTTGGAATTCTGGAAATTAACCAGAGGCTTCTAACAACCTGAGGAGCATTTTTTTATTCATTAAAAACAGCTGATTTTCAGCAAGAATAGTGAACTTTATTGTGTTTTAACTTGCTCTAATATCCCTATTTCCATAGAACTGTAACTATTTGACCCATCTGGCAGCTCCATGGAAAGGCCCCATTCACAAGGCTTGTCTTGACTTGACCTGACTCATCCTTTCTCAGTGGAAAAGTCTTATCCTCAGGACATTTATTTAAAACATTCAGAGAAATTGTTTAACATTGCATCTGCCTGAGGTAGTGATACCAGGAGGCACAAAGAAGGGGCTGGTCAAAAAATTCAAAAGCAGGATCTAGAGATGAGATAGGAAGCTTTAAAAAATTCTGATATATTCCTGGGTATCTACAAGGCCATACACGTGTGCAGGGCTGGGTGTATGCCCAGGAAAAACCTGTGGAAGCCTGTGTGCTCGCTTCTGGATGACCTTAAAATCTTCAGAAGCAGAAAATGAAGACTAAGGCAGAGTTATAAACTGCCAGATCAATTGAAGGCCTGTCCCAACATACGCATGGAGTCCCTTTGCAAAGGGTGAAAGATCTGTTGGTACAAGGCATTTTAGAAAAATTTCTCTCCAATCATTAGCTGACTCCTAAGCTATTAATAACTGAGCAGAGACTTCAAGTGGCCACAGACTGGGAATACAGACTTAACAGAATTCTTCCAGGAATGTCACTAAACAAACAAATAGCAGCAATAACAATAAAACAAGAAAAACTTGGAGGGGGGATCAGATTTCTAAAGTTGTTACATTATTTTAAATGTCCAATTTTCAACAGAGAAACAAGAAAGTATGGCACATATGCAGGGAGATAGCATTTGATAGAAACTGTCCCTGAGGAAGCCCAGATGTGCTTGTAAACAAAACTTTAAATGAACTACTATAGATATAGTCAAAGGAAATACTATCTAAATTAACAGGAACTTGTGAATATCTTGTCAAATAAAGAATATCAATAAAGAGATAGAAATTACTTTTAAAAGAGCCATATGGAATATCTGTAGTTGAAAGTTTTAATAACTAAAATTTTAAAAATTTACTAAAGAGTTTCAACAGCAGATATGAGCTGGCAGAATTAAGAATCAACAAACTTGAAGATAGATTGAGATTATACTGTTTGAGAAAAAGAAAAGTGAAAGTGAAAGTTGCTCAGTCGTGTCTGACTCTTTGTGACCCTATGGACTACACAGTCCATGGAATTCTCCAGGCCAGAATACTGGACTGGGTAACCTTTCCCTTCTCCAGGGGATCTTCCCAACCCAGGGATCGAACCCAGGTCTCCTGCATTGCAGGTGGATTCTTTACCAGCTGAGCTATCAGGGAAGCCCAAAGAGAAAAATAAAAGGGTGGGGGAGAAAATAAGCAGATGCTGATGCCTGTGAGACACCATCAGGTGTACCAACATACATATAATAGGAGTCCCAGATGAGCAGTAGGGGAGCAGAAGGAGTATTTAAGGAACAATGGGTGAAAACCTCCAAAATTTGATGAAAACATTAATGTACAACATCCAAGAAGCTCAACGAACTCAAAGTAAGATGAAGTTAAAGTAGGATAAATTCAGAAAGATCCACACCTAGACACATGATAGTTAAATTGTTGAAAGAAACTGAGAGAATCTTAGAAGCAGCAAGAAGGAACCTATTACATACAGTTCTGTTCAGTTCAGTCGCTCAGTCGTGTCTGACTCTTTGCGACCCCATGAATCGCAGCACGCCAGGCCTCCCTGTCCATCACCAACTCCCGGAGTTCACTCAAACTCACGTCCATCGAGTCGGTGATGCCATCCAGCCATCTCATCCTCTGTCGTCCCCTTCTCCTCCTGCCCCCAATCCCTCCCAGCTTCAGGGTCTTTTCCAATGAGTCAGCTCTTCGCATGAGGTAGCCAAAGTACTGGAGTTTCAGCTTTAGCATCATTCCTTCCAAAGAACACCCAGGACTGATCTCCTTTAGAATGGACTGGTGGGATCTCCTTGCAGTCCAAGGGACTCTCAAGAGTCTTCTCCAACACCACAGTGCAAAAGCATCAATTCTTAGGCGCTCAGCTTTCTTCACAGTCCAACTCTCACATCCATACATGACCACTGGAAAAACCATAGCCTTGACTAGATGGACCTTTGTTGGCAAAGTAATGTCTCTGCTTTTCAATACATTGTTTAAGTTTGTCATAACTTTCCTTCCAAGGAGCAAGTGTCTTTTAAATTCATGGCTGCAGTCAACATCTGCAGTGATTTTGGAGTCCAAGAAAATAAAGTCTGTCACTGTTTCCATTGTTTTCCCAACTACTTGCCATGAAGTGATGGGACTGGATACCATGATCTTAGTTTTTTGAATGTTGAGTTTTAAGCCAGCTTTTTCACTCTCCTCTTTCACCTTCATCAAGAGGCTCCTTAGTTCCTCTTCACTTTCTGCCATAAGGGTGGTATCCTCTGCATATTTGAGATTATTATATTTCTCCCAGCAATCTTGATTCCATCTTGTGCTTCATCTGGCCTGGCATTTCTCATGATGTATTCTGCATATCAGTTAAATAAGCAGGGTGACAATACACAGCCTTGACATACTCCTTTCCCAATTTGGAACCAGTCCATTGTTCCATGTCCAGTTCTAACTGTTGCTTCTTGAACTGCATACAGGTTTCACAGGATGCAGTTGAGATGATCTAGTACTCCTGTCTCTTTAAGAATTTTCCACACGTTGTTGTGATCCACACAGTCAGAGCCTTTGGCATAGTCAATAAATCAGAAATAGATGTTTTTCTGGAACTCTCTTGCTTTTTCTGTGATCCAGCAGATGCTGGCAATTTGACCTCTGGTTCCTCTGCCTTTTTCTCAGTTCACGTACTGTTGAAGCCTGGCTTGGAGAATTTTAAGCATTACTTTGCTCACATGTGAAATGAGTGCAATTGTGCAGTAGTTTGAACATTCTTTGGCAGTGCCTTTCTTTGGGATTGGAATGAAAACTGATTTTTCCAGTCCTGTGGCCACTGATTAGTTTTCCAGATTTGCTGGTGTGTTGAGTGCAGCACTTTCACAGCATCATCTTTTAGGATTTGAAAGAACTCAACTGGAATTCCATCACCTCCACCAGCTTTGTTCATCATGATGCTTCCTAAGGCCCACTTGACTTCACACTCCAGGATGTCTGGCTCCAGGTGAGTGATCACACCATCGTGGTTATCTAGGTCATGAAGATCTTTTTAGTACAGTTCTTCTGTGTATTCTTGCCATCTCTTCTTAATATCTTCTGCTTCTGTTAGGTCCATACAATTTCTGTCCTTAATTGTGCCCATCTTTGCATGAAATGTTCCCTTGGTATCTCTAAATTTTCTTGAAGAGATTTCTAGTCTTTCCCATGCTATAGGTTTCCTGTTTCTTCACATTGATCACTGAAGAAGGCTTTTTAAAAAATCTCTCCTTCCTATTCTTTGGAACTCTGCATTCAGATGGGTATATATTTCATTTTCTCCTTTGCCTTTACCTTCTCTTCTTTTCTCAGCTATTTGTAATGCCTCCTCAGACAATGAATAAGATTAATTAGCTGGTTTATCATCAGATACCATGGTGGCCAGAAGGGAGTGGGATCAAGTATTTAAAGTGCTGAAAAAATGGATTGTCAACCAAGAATCCTGTGTCTAGCAAAACTAGCCAACATAAATGAAGGAAAAAATTAGGAAAATGAAGGGAAAATAAACAGAAACATAATTTGTTGTTATAGGTCTGCTCTTCAAGAAATACCGAAAGGAGTCCTTCAGGCTGAACTGAAAGGACACTAGATAGTAAGTTGAATGCTTATTTAAAAAACGGTATTGGTAAAGGTAACTGCGTAAATAAACAAAAGTCAGTGTAAAGTTATTTTTGTAACTCTTCTTCTGTTTGATTTAAAAGAACTGCATAAGCAGTAATTTTAAAACTGTTAATGTAAAAAATGCTTATCATGTATAAAGAAGTAATTTGAATGACAGTAATAGCTTAATGGAAAAGGGGAGGGACAGAGATTTTGTATACTATTGACATTGGTTGGTATTAATGCAACTAGATTTTTTAAGTTAAGATGTTAAAACAGTTCCTGGGCAGCCATTAAGAAAATGACTCAAACTGGAGCAAGGAATTGATAGTTTCAGAAATCCAGTGCTTTGACATGCAGATTAGATGACGGGAGTGCCATTACAGATTATTTTCGAAGTTAAGTTCTATTTGACGGTTTCTTTTATATACTGTAAGCAAGTACAAGTATATTGTCTATGTGCAATATTTTGGGTTCCTTCTAGATAGACCTTACTAAAATACAAAAAAAAAACCTTCAGAATCATCAATTCTCAGAACATTCCCATGAATTATGGGTTTATTTTTATTCCAGTTTTTAAAATGAAAAAACTGTACCACAGTGTTTAAGCTTTGCCTATTTCTTCTATGTATGATTTTTGACATTGTGAGAATTGTAGTACTCAAGCATTGGTTTTATAACATATCCCTCCTCTCCTAAAAATGCTTAATGGCATATGTTTATTTTTTGATATTAAAATGAGTATGTTTAATAATTTTATGACAGCCCTCATTTAATAATTTTATGACAGCCCTCAGGTAGCTGTAGACAGTTAAAAATCTCTCTCTGAGCTTGCTTAGCTTTCTTCCAGAACTAATTCCCAGAGACCTTCAGTGGGATGTGCTACATCTATCACAAAATGTGAATATCTATTGCGCAGAAAGTTGATTTTAGCTCAGGTAGAGTCTCTTAAGAGACTTGAGAAAAATTTCTTTTTTTTAAAGTAAGTATGGCACATCAATAAAAAAGTTGAATCATTTCTAATAGAAATGTCTGAATTTTAAAAGTGAATTACCTGTCAATGTGCATATTCAATGCATCCTTGAAAAAGTAAATTCAAATAAATATTCTTAAAAATTTACAATGTTCAAGGCGCTGTGAGAGATTCAAAGATAGATAAAATGTGGTTCCTGCCCTCATCACGGCTTACTATTAAGGACAAGTCTGAAGGATTGTAATATGATTTTTTTAAAGTTGTCTTTTATATTACTGCTTGCTTTAAAACTAAATAAGAATTACAGTAGAGTTTTAATATAGCCTAACCTTTTGAAACTTATATAACTTAACTAACCAAATGAACTACAGAATAGACTAATGAAGTTTCAGATAATAAAATCCGTTATAACTTAAAATATCAATGATTTGTTTCTATGGGGAGAAAATCGGCTCTAATTTTGACTTACTTTCAGTTCTGTTTATTTGAGGAGGAGGTAATGTGGCAGACAAAATGACTAAAGGCTCTGAGCAGTTTTGCATAAATCTTGACTCAGCTGCAAATAGCAGAAAACAAGGACTTCACTGCTTCTGGGGGCTGGCTGTCAGGATCAGTGATGTCCAGCAGGCAAAGCAGGATTCCTTGTAAAGTAGGAAGCTAGTGAATGGGTGCTCTCAGAAGGGACTACATCTTCTTCTCTCTCCCCCTAGGGATCTTAGTCTCCTTATTTAGCAATTGTTTACCAAGTTTAAAGAGCAAGTAGCTTAGCAATTTCATAGTAATGTTTCAGCTTAGAAGCAAACTATACATGACTGAGAAAAGGAGAAAGGATATGTTTCTAGTATACAGATCAAGAAAGTGCTGGATTCAACTCCATGAAGTCAGAGCATTCTCAAGGATGTTGTGATAGCTAATTTCTTTCTAGATGCACTTGTAAAGTCTTTTATTTGCCCTTACAACAAACCCTCTATGCTATTTTAAGCAAATTTATTCAGTAATACATTAAATGATATTTTTAAGTTATTTAATTTTCAAATTATGAAAAGTTAATTAAATGAACTGTCTTCAAAGATGACTGATATTAGTTACTATGGGAATAATGAGATTGATAAGGCTTCCCTGCCCTTAAGAAGGTTATACTCTAGTAAGAGAGCTATTGGCTTCCCAGGTGGCTCAGATGGTAAAGAATCCACCTGCAGTGCAAGAGACCCAGGTTCAATCCCTGGGTTGGGAAGATCCCCTGGAGAAGAGAACAGCAATCCTCTCCAGTATTCTTGCCTGGAGAATCCCATGGACAGAGGAACCTGGCAGGCTGCAGTTTATGGGGTTGCACAGAGTCAGACACGACTGAGCGACTAACACTTTCACTTTCAAGAGAGCTAAGTTATACACTTAGATAACTGAACTACAAATACGTCTTACCTTATAGAGGGACAAATAAAACCTCTAGAAGTTAGGGGGTGATGAGCCTCGATAGCAGGTTTTAGCTGAGATGACTGTGAAGAGTCGTCTTGTTGATAGACATAGAGATGTTAAAGTAAAAATGAAAGTTATAAATCACCCATGTTTCCATAAAGACTCTGGCCTTCACTGGACTAAGCCTGCACCTTTTTGAGCATTTGGTGTCAGTAGTTGCTGATCTGGGAATGACTTATGCTAATGAGAAGTTAATTTTTTTAGCTTTGCTTCTGGGGCAGAATCAGTGGTAAAGAATCTTTCTAGGTGTGGGGTTTTAGGAGTAGGTCAAAAGGAAGGGCCAGGGTAAAAGGTCAGATTAATTCAAGAAAATCTGTGTCACAAGATATGTGAGACTTTGTGCCAGGGACAGCTGATGTGGCCCTTCTCCCTGGAGAGCCTAGCTCACTGTCTAGCAGGTGGACACAGAGTGCCAGGTCAGTGGAAGAACCTATCCCTAAATCCCATCCTGTAACCCTTGGGCCTTCTAAACTGAGTGTAGGGGAATACATCAGATGGAAGATACTACTTTAAAATCTTGTGACAGGAAGACTGTGCCCCTGGAGTGAACTTTTTTTTTTTTTTTGAAGAGGTAGTATGTGTACATGGTGGGGCTTCCCAGGTGGCTCAGTGGTAAAGAATCCGCCTGCCAGTGCAGGAAATGCAGGAGACACAGGTTCTATCTCTGGGTCAGGAAGATCCCCTCGAGGAGGAAATGGCAACCCACTCCAGCATTCTTGCTTGGAAAATCCCATGGACAGAGGAGCCTGGCGGGCTACGGTCTCCAGGGTTGCATAGAGTCAGATACAGCTGAGCACACATGTATCTGATGTGCCCATAGTATGAAATTCAGACATCACAAGAGGACAATAAGATGTAGATCTCCCTCCTACCTCTGTCTCCCAGCTACCCAGTTCCCCTCCCCTGCTGCCACCAGTTTCTTGTGTATCTTTCTATAGATAATCTATGCATATACTAGCATGTGTATACATATACATACCCTTTGTTTTGCATAAAAAGTAGCATACTGTGCATACTCTTCTACACTTTTTTTGCAGTTAAGTGCCAATCTTGGAGATACTTCTACATCAGCACACTGAGAAATGCCTAGTTCTATTTTTTTCTTTTAGCTTTTTATTATGAAATTATTGTGGACTCACAGGATATTACCAAAATAGTACAGAGAGCTCCCATGCACCCATCACCCAGCTTCTCCTGCAGGTGATATCTTCCATAAATACAGTGTATTACCAACACCAAGAAATTTGAGCACCACTGTATAATTAACTAGACCCCAGTGCCTGTTTCTGCTTAATGCCTGCAAGATATCCTGTTGTATGGATGTACCATGATTTATTTAACCAGTCCATTATCGATGAACATTTAGATTGAAGCACTACTAGCAGAGGGAAAGACAGGAAGCAAAATTATGTATTCAGGGCCACTGCTAGCAGTACATTGTCTTTGTGTAAATTTGAAAAACAGTGCCCTCTCTGGGTGGATGCAGGACCTGTAGGTGCATGGTTTGGAAAGCAAAATACAACCTGAGTGACTGCATTTAGCATTGCTACATATATATCTCTTTGCACATAAGTGGGAATCCATATGTAAGATAAAAGAATGTAATTTAAAATCTACAGCATGGCATCAGTACTCCAATTTCAAATTTTGAAGCTGGCTTCTTTCTGACTTGGCATGTCCCCACACCCCTCCCTAATGCCTCAGTCATTGAATGTTTTCTGTTATTTGTATGCATGTCCTTCTCCCACATTAGATAGTAAACTCATTTGATAGCAGAGACCTAATGTCTTTGTCTTTGTATCTTCTTTCTTTTCCCCTTTTCACTCCATTTTAACCTATACAGATAGAATATTGCTTTATATGAAAGGACTGAGTACATTTTTATTTGTTCCTAAGGCAGAGAAATTAAGAGCAGTGAGTTCTTAAATCTGCCTCTCAATTCTTCAAGAGGTGTCATGAAGTTTTAAAATCAAAATTATTTTGAATAAAAATGCCCACACATCCTATATTTGTAGGAGAGAAAAAGAGTATGTCATGAGGTCAATCAACTAATAATAAAGTGAAGTCGCTCAGTCGTGTCTGACTCTTTGCAACCCCATAGACTGTAGCCTAGCAGGCTCCTCCATCCATGGGGTTTTCCAGGCAAGAATACTGGAGTGGGGTGCCATTTCCTTCTCCAGGAGATCTTCCCGACCCAGGGATTGAACCTGGGCCTCCCGCATTATAGGCAGATGCTTTACCGTCTGAGCCACCAGAGAAGATAGCCCAACTAATAATCTCAAAAGTCAGTCAGTCGTGTCCCACTTTTTGTGACCCCATGGACTGTAGCCTACCAGGCTCCTCCCTCCATGGAATTCGCCAGGCGAGAATACTGGAGAGGGTTGGTATTTCCTTCTCCAGGGGATCTTCCCGACCCAGTGATCGAACCCAGGTCTCCCACATTGCAGGCGGACGCTTTAACCTCTGAGCCACCAGGGAAGCCCCCCCCCCCCACCGCCCCCGCTCCAAGAAAAAGTGAAAGTGAAGTCGCTCAGTCGTGTCTGACTCTTTGCGACCTCATGGACACCAGGCTCTTCTGTCCATGGGATTTTCTAGGCAAGAGTACTGTAGTGGGTTGCCATATCCTTCTCCAGGGAACTTCCTGATCCAGGGGTCGAACCCAGGACTCCCACATTGTAGACAGACCCTTTACCGTCTGAGCCACCAGGTGCTGCAATTTCAAAAATATTAAGCATTAAAGTACTGAAAGGAATAAAATCAAATAGCTGAACTCTTGTAAAATTGTAAGCAGGTTATTGGGTTTTGGTTCCACTGAATATTGAAATGTGGGAATAAGAATAATCCTTCATAAGGGCATTTTAAGAACTCATATTGTGTACTAAAGAAATATATACTGTTACAGATAAAGCATTTTGAAGCTCTATTCACAAAGAACCTGAATGTATTATGTATATGCATTATATGCTTATGTTCATATGTACCATTCTGAGAAGTTGCATAAATCTTGTGCCCTAAAAATACCCAGTATCATCAGGTTTTAACTTTATATGCCATTGATTTAGGATGAAAATTGTCCATGTTTACCACTGGCCTTTTTGTTACTGTTAAGGTAGAAATATTCCATGAAATTTTAATTGCATTAAGTGTTTCATTAAAGCTTACATCATCAGAACCATACGCAGTACATATGAATACTATTATAAACACACAAAGAAGAATGGAAATGTACTGTTTTTTTAAACCACCTTCTATTGTGTAGAATTTATATTTCCAGTGTATCAATACTTAAATACAGTTTAGTAGGCTAACCATATAGCCTGATTGGCATACATCTTACACAAGTAACAAGCTAAAATAGATAATGGTAGTCGCAGAATAACTTGATTTTTTTTTCTTGTTGTTTTTGAGGCAAGGAATATGGCTTTATCTGGAAAGCCGGCTGACTGAGAAGATGACAGACTAACGTCTCAAAGTAACCATCTTGTTGGGGTCTGGATGCTAGGTTCTTTTATAGAAGCAAAGAGAGAAGCAATGAGGAACTGAAGTCAAAGGGCAGATCAGAGATGGAGAGGCAGTGGTGAAGCAAAGTATAAATGGTCTTCAGGCCTGTAAAACATCTCCAGGAATAGCCAGCCTTTGGAAGGGGGTCTGTTAGTCTATTTGTAGTCACTCACAGGTAGGCTTCCCTGGTGACTCAGTCAGTAGAGTCTGCCTGCAATGTGGGATAGCCAGGTTCGATCCCTGGGTTGGGAAGATCCCCTGGAGAACGAAATGGCAACCCACTCCAGTATTCTTGCTTGGAGAATTCCATGGACAGAGGAGCCTGGTGGGCTACAGTCCACGGGGTCACAAAGAGTCAGACATGACTGAGGGGCTAACACTTTCTCTTTCACAGGTGGGCAGAGGTCAAATTATCTCTCTATGAGCAGAATAACTTGATTTTGAAGATTAAGTCTATAGCATAGGCAGTGAATGGATTTGACATCCATTTTAGGTAGTTACGTATGCTTATGTACAATATTTAAAGAGGTAAGGGTTGAGGAAGTTGTATTGAGTAAAACTGGGGGAAAATGTTCACAGTGAATTAACAAGTGAGGATTGCTTTGCCAGCAGCAAATAAATATTTTTTCATTACAGGGAGTGACTGTTACTGGAAGAGAATTGAAGAAAACATTTGTTTTCCTTGATTGTTTGATGTAAATAATTTTTTATACCAAATCAACAAACTGCTGTGGATTCATTTTGAGACAGAACATTGTTATCTTGAGGCTTTGTCATCCTGATGTTAACTATAATGAGTTTTTACCTGTATTCCAGGAAATAAAGCAAGTTGGATTGATTCCAGTAGGTTTTATTTTTCAGCTTTCAGGCTAAAGTCAGATTGTGTGCGACTCTGAATCATGGTTCTATAAATTCTTGGCTATACTAAGTAAATTACAGTATATCTTCCAGTACAATTATAAGAATGCTGTAACATGCAGGATTCTTTTTTAGAGTGTTTTTATGATTAAAGATTCATTTCCTCCTGAACTTGGCTGGATAGGTTTTCATTCAGCTAGTATTGAAGATCATTGTCAACTACCACTTGAATGTCCTCTATGTACTTGACAGTTTACTGTGGACAAATAGGAGTTTAAAGAATAGTTTGGCAAGCTCTTTTATAAGGGATGAATAGGATGGGCACATTTACTTTGTAAGCATGTGTGTTTATGCACACACACATTTCATGTTAATCTTAGCCTGGAGACTTTCACTATACAGTTCATAGACTAATTTACCAACTTGCTCTTGTACTGGGACATAAGTAAGTAAACATCTTTTCTATTTAACTAACCAGGTGGCTATTTCTATGGCTATGATGTATGTCTCAAATTATAACTTGATGTAATGAAATTTTACATGTATATATGTAATCACCTCTCATTATCCCTGGCTCTATAAGGGACCTTAAGGCAAATAGTGCAAAACAGTAATTTCCTTGCCTTCTTTTCTTGACTTTTCCCCTCATTCTGTGAGCTGTTTATATGTACTTTCCTTACCATGCTCCAGTGCCTTCACTGGAGTGGCCATACCCCGGGCCAGTAACTGAAAGAGGGGAAACGGCCACATGTGGGTGATGGGGAGTTGGGTATTCATGATTATACATGAAAATGGGGGAGGAATATTAGTCATGTTGACATTAATGGACTTATTTGTTGGAGAAGCATTAATGGGAGATTTTGAATTATGTTTCAAATGATAAGAATTTAGAATTTGATTTGGGGGGAGAGCATTAGACATTCCAACCAGTGAGGATCACAGAGTTGATTTAGTTTTATTTAGGGAACTATCAAGAAATGAGGATATTTGAGAACTATAGAATCAGGAGAGGGAAGAGTGGAGAAGCTTGAAATGAAAGCATTTGTTCATTCATTTTGACTTGATTTTCTGACCTATTAGGAAAATATTGATATGGGAGTTATACGGTTGAATCAGAGTGAAAGATTCAGTTAAGTTCAGTTGCTCAGTCATGTCCAACTCTTTGTGACCCCATGGACTACAGCACACCAGGCTTCCCTGTCCATCACCAACTCCCAGAGCTTGCTCAAACTCATGTTCATTGAGTTGGTGATGCCATCCAACCATCTCATTCTTTGTCATCCCCTTCTCCTCATGCCTTCATTCTTTCCTAGCATCAGGGTCTTTTCTAATGAGTCAGTTCTTCGCATCAGGTAGCCAAAGTATTAGAGTTTCAGCTTCGGCATCAGTCCTTTCAGTGACTATTCAGCACTGATACCCTTTAGGATTGACTGGTTTGATATCCTTGTAGTCCAAGGGACTCACGAGTTTTCTCCAACACCATAGTTTAAAAGCATCAGTTCACAGGTAAAACAGAGTCATTGTTGAAGAGAACATTGGAATAGTTTAGCCCAGAGAGGACTCTGTTCTGTGTAAGGATTAGCTGTGAAGTTAAATTCATGAGGAAAGAAGAGGTACAGGGCTTCCCCAGTGTCTCAGCAGTAAAGAATCTGCCTGCAATGCAGGAGTCAGAGGAGATGTGGGTTCGATCCCTGGGTTGGGACGATCCCATGGAGGAGGGCATGGCAACCCAATCCGGTATTCTTGGCTGGAGAATCCCATGGATAGAAGAGCCTGGTGGGCTACAGTCCATAGGGTCACAAAGAGTCAGACCCGATGAAAGTGATTGAGTATGCACACACACAATAGGTACAGATAATAGTACAAGAAATGGTATAGGATAACATTTTACTGAATGATATGAGTAGTGATCTAGAGGTCATGCTATGCTTCCAGTGTTCATCCAAAGAGAAGGACTGTGCCATTTCCCAGTGGATTTAGAGAGCTCTGTCAGCCACACTGATGAAACGCTGCTGAGTAATGTCTATATTTTTGCTTCCAAGTATACTTTGGTGATCTCTGTTTTTTTTCTCATCTTCTGAGTGCAGAATCTAACTCCTGAAATTCTGGTAGAATTTGTGGGGAGAAGTCAAGAATAGTACTATTTGCCAAGAACTTAGGTGTCATGTACTCTTTTGGGTGTTTTACACACTTGTTCCCCCGCCCTGTCCCTGTTTCTCCACCAAAGTAAATCTTCTGTAAGGGTATATGCAGGTGAGTGAGAAGGCATTCTGCTGAGAGAGAATTCTCCACCCTGCCAAAGCCTCTGTCCCCTAAAAATGTCCAAAAACAATGGTGCTCCTTCAGCTTTTTGGCTGGGAACTTTTCTAGCCTTCCTCCTTGCTTTTGTTCTGCCTTCAATTTATGCTGTCTGGTGGCTCCAAGCCACAGATATTGAGCTACTTTCCCCAGTCATGATCCACTTCTTGCTTGCTTGCCTGAGCTCCCACACTAAGTGTTTTTATTCTGCCCCCTCACTCCTCATTCACAGCTATTTTAGCATTTACTGTTTTATGTTAAATTTTATTTATGTGGTTTTTCTTCTTCACTTACTAGACCATGAGCTCCTGATGAGGAAGGATGATCTTTGTCATTTCTGATCTCTAGTGGATAGCACAGAGTAGGGAAGCTGCTTCACCATGATTTGTTGTCTTAAATTCACCCTCCCAACTGCAGTTTAATCTTGTTTATCCTTGTGGGGTGATGACCCTCTAACCCATTCTTTCTGTTGAGAAAGAATGAGGCCAGGAACACCTCTTAGCTTTCTTTGTAGTCTCTTTTAATCCAGACAACGCATACCCTCCAGATAATAGTCTGAGTCCTCCAACAGCTGAGTATTCCCCACTCTAACCTGTTCTGCGTGGTGCCATGTATACCAGTAACTTCAAAGATTGAAATACAAGAAATGGTTGAGGTGAGGAATTCTGAGCACTAGTTATACACACTGATTTCTTCCCTAGAATGATGATACCTGGGGAAACAGGGAGCCCATGGCTACTGGAGGAGCTGTCACCCCACTCCATATTGAAATTAGATCAAGTGACACTAATTGCTGTCACTCTGACTGATCAGATGCATTCTCTCCAAGTACAATGGCAAGGTAGCCTCTCTTTTCCAGGGTTGGAAAGGAAACCAGAACAATTTGAAAGTTGTTACTCAACTAGGTCTGGAGGGCCAGCCATTTCCGTAAAATGAAAGATCCTCTGAAAAACAGTGCCTGCTCAGTCTTAGTCACACTAGATGACTGCACCAGTCAGAGTGTCTCTGCATTTTGATTTCTATTTGGGAAAAGCATCTCGGGAAGGAAAATTGACACAGTAGTAGTAAGAGGTGGTTTATCCTTCATTCCACTCTTTTGGTATCCTACTGTTAAATTCTAGTAGGTAGAATTATTTTCTCTCCCTTAAACCTGGTACTTGCACGGGAAGGTAAATTGTTTAAACTCACCTACTTGTGACTGACTTGATAGTAGCAGGTCTCATAATTGATAAAATCACTGGCAGTAAGGTCATTAATTCTCTAACCAGTCCAGTTTTTATAACCAGTGGTTATAAAGTTCTGCTTAATTGTCTATTGGATCTTAAAAAACTATGAATTCCTGACCATGATTTAGTATTGAAGGACCTTTTGTCCCTCCTTACCATCAAGGGCAGTGAAGTAGTCCAAAGGTACCCTTGAGCTGGTATTTTAAAAAAAACAGTAGCTAATATAAGATATTTGGGATAAGCCTGATGATCTTTTACTAAGGTCTCCAGATTTTGGCCAGTGAATTTATAAAACCCAAAGGGTCTGGTGAAAAAGGAAGAAAGAGAAGATGGCCCTAAGTAACTTCTCATAAATGCTCTAAGTTTTTAGGGGTCATGTGCCCATACAGCCTTCATTACTCAGGGTGAGTCATAACCAGAGCCTGTATGGAGGTATTGTGAAACTTTGTGCAGTTCTTTAGCCATACTGGTGTTGGTTTCTTTTAAAAATAGACCATTTCCAGACAGTAACCATATATTCTGAAATTCCCAGGACAGCCCTGGTTTTGGTTTGTCCCATTGTGTCCCTAAGTATACTCATATTCATCAGACACTGTACCAATTTTTGGTTTGGCAAATATAGACAGCAGACATATAAGGACTTCCTTCTTGCTTTCTGAGAAGAGTCCATCATGGCCTAGCCTTGCTCTTCTAACCTGCTATTTTCACTGCCAGCAGTTCTCTCACCCATGACCAGAAACCTCTTTTCCATTCCCATCTTGCTTCCTCTCTTTAACCCTTCATGACTTAACTTCTTTTTTTTCTTAGGCTTCTCTTTGCTCAGGAGTTTAGCAAGCAGTATATCTTTACACTCTCACAAAGCTACTTGTATCCTAGCATGTAGGTGATACCCTTTATTTTCCCAGGGCCTTCTTGGAGGTTGAGAACTGTTTCTGTGAGATCCTCATCTTCACAGGCCTCCACAACAGATTCATTAAGAAGCTGCCACTATCATTTATGGAGTGTTTCATATATTTTAGAACTTAGGTAAATTAAAAAAAAAAAAATCTCATTCAGTCCTTCCAAACTGTGAGGTTGGTATTATTCTTTTCTCACAGATAAGGAAACATGCTTAAGTTAAGTAAGTTGTGCAAGATCCTTCCTTAATAGCCTGCATTTGGAAATGCTTACTCCATTCAAGGTAAAATGTTAGTTGTGTGCATACCAGGCTCAGAATCGTGGATAACCTGGCCAAACATTTCAGTGCCATACTAGAAAAGAACCTTTACCTTTATACTTCCCTGAAGCAGAAAATGTATATGTCTGTTCTCTTGTTACATCCCAGCGTCCTAAAATGTGAGCATGCAGGGAAATCCCCTGGAGGGCTTGTGAAAATGCAGGTGGCTGACTCTACTCCCGATGTGTCTGATTCAGTAGGTCTGGGGTGGGACCTGAGAACTGAATTTCTAACAAGTTCTCAAATGATCCTAATGCTGCTGGTCCAGGGACCACACTTTGAGAATCATTGTTATACACATTATTCAGCATTTGTTGTGGTCTGGGCCCTATGCTAAGCACTGGGGATATAAAAGTGAAAAGGGGGCAGATAGGGCCTTTGTTCTCCTAGAGCTTATAGTCTAGTGGGAGAAACAGACTGAACTAATTTTATTTGTGTTAAGTAAACAGCATCAACATGAAGAATAAGAAAGTTGCTGTCCTCTACTTTGGGCTTTCCAGGTGGCTCAGTGGTAAAGAATCCGTGTTCCACTGCAGGAGACATGGGTTTGATCCCTGGATTGGGAAGATCCCCTGGAGGAGGGTGTGACAAGCCACTCCAGTATTCTTGTTTGGAGAATCACATGGCGAGCTATGGGGTCACAGAAGAGTCAGCCATGATTTAGTAACTGAACAACAAAATCCTCTACTTTAGATAGGTTGAGAGATAGTCTCTTTGATGAGGTGCTGTTTAGTCTAAGACTTAAAGGATATGAAGAGTTCATTAATGCTTTCAGCATTGGCCTTCTTCAGCTCCAACGTCTGTTTCCATCCCTGGTGATGACTACCTTGGGAGAACTCCATGAATTTCAGAGTGACCTCTGGGCAATTCATTCCTTGGCACTTTCCATGGCCTTGGCCAAGTTTGATTGCATACCTCCTTCATGACTATTTCCCTCCCCTCTACTTAACCCTTGCACCCCTGCAATATAGTTACAGGGGTCAGAGAAATTTGAAGGGTAGAATTTTGTCTTCTGGCTCCATCTATATCACATTCCTTGGTATCTTATGGCTTAGGAAGAATATATATCTAGGATAGGGCCTGTGAACTTACCATTCATGACCACTGCCTTCACTTTATAACTATTTATCAGTGACATCTTAAGATTCTGTTTTTATTGCCACTTGGCAAATTTGCCCGGAAAGAGGTGTCAGCATAGGAATCCACATGACTCCCTAGCTACTTGATGTTGGGTTTCTTTAAAGAAGATTTCCCAATTCCTGTGTTCTAAGAGGATGCTTTCTGCTTTCCAAAAGCCCATCAGAGCAACACAAACCAAACCTGCTTTCTAGTTATATTGACCAAACCTGGAAAAAATTCTAGGTGTTTGAAGATGACTTTGGTCCCATCTGCCCTTATCTCTAGCCCTCTGATTTTTAGTTCTGATTTTAATTCAGACTTTTAGTTTGATAATGTATTCTTTTTTGCTCGGATCTTCCCTGCCCTGAGTTAACTAGCTTTTGCTTGGAACCCTCCCACCTATAGAACCATTTCCTAGATATTCACTTTTATTGTGTTTTGATGAAACATTTCTGCTGGTATTCTGTTCCTGTAAAGGTGAAGGGACTCTTACTAGATATTTCTCTGGGTGTTTTCAGGGAGGGCATTTCTTTAGACCTAGGTATACTTTCTGAGATAACGGATTTCCTTAGTCACCCCTCTGTAAATCCCTGAACCCTAGGATGTTTATCACATGGGAAATACTGGAAACTGACTTTTCTGGTTGCCAAGGATATCCTGAGTTTACTTAAGACTTTTAAACAGTCATCCAGTGCTTGCTTCATGGGCTTTGATGTCTCTTCTACCCACCTAAGTAGGAGTCATATTTAACTACTTCACCTAGATTGAGAATCACCTTTTCCCTGTGGATTCAGAATCTTACTGTTAATCTGTGTCCTGACGGTATAGAGTGGATCAGCAATTTTTGTAAACCCTTATATCAACCACAAGAATGACTGAAATAATAAAAAAGGAAATGGGGAAATGGTATGCAAGCTCACTCATATCTGAAGATGATAAATTTTTTGTGTGGCTTTGGAGTCAGATAACCATGGGTGATAATGTCAGGTCTTCCTCATACTAGTAAGCAACTTCTCAGCCTCAGTTTTCTCATCTGTAAATGCGGATAATAACACCTTTTTAAAAAGAGCTACTGTGGATAGTAAAATGCATTATGGAAACACTTAATATATTTGACTCATACTTTGCTCTCGTTTGATCTTCCCTGGTGGCTCAGATGGTAAAGCGTCTGCCTACAATGCCTACCATGTGGGAGACTCGGGTTCACTTCCTGGGTTGGGAAGATCTCCTGGAGAAGGAAATGGCAACCCACTCCAGTACTCTTGCCTGGAAAATCCCATGGATGTTGGAACCTGGTAGGCTACAGTTCATGGGGTCGCAAAGAGTTGGACACAACCGAGCGACTTCACTTCACTTGCTCTCACTGAGGGCTTCCCGGGTGGCGCTAGTGGTAAAGAACCCACCTGCCAATGCAGGAGACATAAGAGATGCAGGTTCAATCCCTGGGTTGGGAAGATCCCCTGGAGGAGGGCATGGCAACTCAGTCTTGCCTGGAGAATCCCATGGACAGGAGCCTGGTGGCTACAGTCCATAGGGTCGCAAAGAGTCAGACACGACTGAAATTACTTAGCATTCATGCTCTCATTGAATGGTAACGCTCGCTTTCCTTCTTAGTGTTCTTAACATCCTGAACCACTTAATTGAGCATGGCACAGTCTCTCATGGTGCACCTATCAGCACCAGAATCTTAAATTTCCCCAGACATGAAATCCATTCAAGAACCACCTGTGAAATTATAATACTTATTAGAAGAAATTATACTACTAAATTATAATACTCAAGTATCCCTACTTCTCCCAGGTATGCCAGGAAGGAAATGAAACGCTATTGAGGGGCTACTTGTTAGAGGTTTCATTGGCCAAAAATGATGATAACATTAATAATTATACGTTTACTGATATAGCATTGTAATAGTTGGCAGTTTCAGAATCTTCTAAATGGCTAGTGCTCTTGGATCCCTATCAAGCAGACAGTGCAGTTGCCTACATCTTGCATATCGGTGTCTGAAGATGAAGGTAATGGAATGACTCCTTCATGGCCTTCTGACTTGAATGGTGGGGTGGAGCCTTGGGCCTGTGTCTTCAGATGCCTCATCCTGATTTCTGTTTCCTTCCCACTCTACCCGTGCACTTTTATCCTGCTGTAGCACATTGATCTGAACTCTGTCTGAGATTCAGATATATGACTGACTCTATGACTAGAATTCTAAGAACCAAACGTCTCATAGGTTTCCCCCTGATTTTATCCCTGAGACATTTATCTCCCTAAACGATATCTCTGAAGTGTGAAAGTTTTGCACTGTTCCTAGGGGCCTGAGAAAGGTGTTTATGCTTTTGATATAAATTCTGTGTGCCACAGTTAGACATCCAGTACACATTCCAAAATAGTATTTCTTGGGCCTAGACCCACAACAAAGCTCTTTTAGTGTGATTCTCAATCTTTTAGATTAAACTATTTTATTCATTCTACAAACATATACTTAACCTTTGCTGTGTGCCCGGGGCTAGGAATACAGCAATGCAAAAGGCATGTTCGCTCTTGGAGCTTACCATCTGGTGGGTAGACAATAAACAAATAGGTAGTGATATGTGCTATAAAGAAAAATAAAGCACTTAATTTTTTTTTTTTCTCAAACCATGAGATTACTAAATTGCAGTAGCTATCAGTGACCCCTGTAAGACTTTATAAGTCAGAAAAGGAATGTTGCCTCTGACAGCTCTTAGCAGTTCCTGCCTTCCTTTCCATTCTTTGGAATAAAACCTTGCTTTCTTACATGGTTGTGAGAAACCCTGATCAAATTGGATTGTAAGGTCATAGCCAAGCACTTAAGATAGACTGAAGAGGAGAAATATAATCTTGCAACAGGTACATTTAGGGTTGTGTTTATCTTTTATTCTTTGAGTGTAATGCCTTGCTTTATAGTATGTTACATGAGGAACACTGAAAATAGGTGGATTTTTAAGTATTGATTCAACTATGCTACGTGTAACAAAACACAGTATAAAAAGCAGCCTCCTCAGATGCTTCTAGTTTTATGGTGTAAGGCTGTAGAAGTTCTTTCTGACATAAGTGTTTTAAAAGTTTTGAAGAACAGGGAGTCTAAAAGTTGGAAAGAAGCCAAATATACTTGAGTTTAATTTTTAAACTATAACTGCCGTTTGACCTTAAATTAAGACAGTCTGTTTCCATTGTGGTGTTTTACCTGTTTAACAATGAGAACATTTAAAGCAGCTGCCACCAATTAAAATGATTCAGAAATGCTGGTTGTAAATAAATATTCCTGAAGTTTTAACTCAATGAAGTCAGTCTTTTTTTTTTTTTCCTTCAGTGGGTACTGTCTTTCTGGAAAGCAATTTTGTAGAATGCATCAAGAGCTCAAAAATGTTCATACACTTTGAACTGTAATTGTGTTTCTAAAAAAATTTATCCTTAGAAAATAAATCTGAGCTCTGGATAAACTTTAATGCACAGAGATGTTCCCCACAGTTTTCATAAGAGAGAAATGATTACCTAAATTATGGTACACCCATATGATGGAATATCATAGAACTATTAAAATATTTTTGAAGAATCTTAACCATGTAGGAAAATATTTATGCAATTTAGTTGAAAAATAAACTATGCAGTTTGACCATGCAGTATGATCTTAACCATGTGAAAATATTTTCACAGAAAAAGGCTGTCAGGAAACATTGTAAGTTTTCATTTTCTTTGGGTTGTGAGATTATGTGTGGTTCTTATTTTCTTTCTACTTTTCTGTATTTCTTAAAAATGTTTTACAGTGAACGTATATTACATTTATAGTGAATCAAAATATAAGTGTTTTGATCCTTTCAGTGGGATGTTTTTTATTAATACACAGTCCATTTATACTTATTATGACATAATTTTTTTCCAGCTTTTCACTTGTAGAGCATTTCTTTCTAGTGAAGTTTTATGTTTTTAATATTCTGTTTAATTTTTATGATATACATAGTGTCAACAATTTTATTTATGCTTGCTCTAATTTCTAGGTGTTCTTCTTTAAAGCCAATAATTCAGTTCCACATTGGAATACTAATTTTTAGGTGGTTTCTATCAAACAACGCACATACTTAGTCACTCATTTGTATCCAGCTCTTTGCAACCCCATGGACTGTAGATGGCCAGGCTCCTCTGTCTGTGGGATATTCCAGGCAAGAATACTGAAGGGGGTTGCCAGTTCCTTCTCCAGGGGATCTTCCTGATCCAGGGATCAAACCTGCATCTCCTGTGGCTCTTGCGTTGGGAGGTGGATTCTTTACCACTGAGCCACCTGGGAAGCCCCATATATATTCATGGTATGTGATGAAGAGAGTTGGCCCGAAGCCACAATGCTTGGGTCCAAATTGTGGTCCTATTACTTAGTAGCAGTGTGACCACTGACAGGTTGATTGTTCTCTCTGCTTCTCAGTTTCCCTATCAGTAAAATGGGGGATAATAATAATATCTACCTCATAAGGTTGTGGTAGGAATTTAAAGAGTAATTACATATAAACACTTGAGAAAGTCCTGGCACATAGAAAACAGTCAGTAAAAGTTATTTTTAGTAGTATATATACACAAACATATATTATGTTTAAATATGTTAAAATATTATGATCGTTTCTAAAATGATTTTTTTATCTGTCTTCTTTTTTACAGTTGGTAATCGGTCAGTTTTCATGCTTTGAAATTATTTTTTAAAGTTACCATATTTTCAGCAGTAGAAACCTTATTGATTAGTTTTCCAATCATATTTTCTTTTTCCATATTTGGAAGTGATCATTGTTCATGTGAGATGGAATGATGGAGGTTGGTTTTATTTTAGGTATAAAAAACTTCTATTTATATACAAATAGTTAATGTATTCATTACCAGTTATTCTCATCTATTAAATTATTTATTAAAGTGCTAGAAATGCTATTTAGTAGAGAAGGAAGAGGATGGGCAGGTAAGTGAGAGTGTATCTGCAAGTAATAAAACTACATTTGTCTCATTTTAAATTCTGTAATTCAGACTTCTCTAATTCAAATTGATCTTCCCAGACAGATTTGGAGTGAAAAGAGAGCTACCTTTTAGTGAATCATGCACTGGGCTTACATATATATGTATATGTAAAATACATACTATGTTATATATAATATATATAAAATACATTGTTATGTATATTACATATATATTACACTTATGTATATTATGTAATTTTGTAGTCCACTTGAGAACTATTTTATTATAAGTAAAATAATCATTTGCCAATTGTTCTGTCTTATATTACAGAATATATTCCTATGGAAAACAATTTGGATTTAACTGATTAACTGTTCTTTATAGCTAGTAATTTTGCCATTGCTCAGTTTCACTTCCTTTAAGAAGAGGTGCTTTTGTGTTACATTTACATTGTCAGAATGAGGAAAGACACTGGGCAAGTTTGAAAGCATGTAGCTGGTTACTGAAAGACTCTAATAAAAAGATTTTTCATCAGTCTAGCAGTATACAGCTGAGACCAATAGAGTCCAGACATCTGTGTCTTTAACTGGAAATTTGTATGGTGTGTATGTGTGTTTGTATAGTGTTTAATGCCAAGAAAATGTTGGAGAAGTAGGCCTGATGAGAAATAACAGTTTCCTTGGTCTTTGGTTCTATAGCTATATAGAAACCCTGGACTGAGTATTAAGTTCCATATGTGCATTTCAGATCTGTAAGTGGAACACTGTGTGTGCATGTGTGTGTGCTCAGTCGTGTCCAACTCTTTGTCACCCCATGGACTGTAGCCTGCCAGGCTCCTCTGTCCATGAGATTCTCCAGGCAAAAATACTGGAGTGGGTTGCCATTTCCTCCTCCAGGGGATCTTCCCCACTCGGGGATGAAACCTGCATCTCTTGTGTCTCCTGCATTGCAAGGTGGATTCTTTACCATTGCGCCACCTGGTTTAAAATAAAGTATTGTTTTTTATCTGTGGGATTTATCTAAAAAGCAAAGGTTTGGTTGGGAACTGTTCTTTCTGGTTTTAAAGAAGAGGACTAGGTGGACTATTGGGGAAAAAATTAGCTGTCAGGGATGAGCGTGTACAATAGCTTAGGTGGCAAAGCTTGCTTTCTTGTATTGACATGATGAAGCTGAGTAGGTCACTCTCATTTCCAGACCCTATACACCACCATTAGCTAGTTTGTGGTCGGCTGTGTACCTAGCAGTTCAGCTGGAGGCTTTTTAAACCTGAACCTTTAAATATACAGAGGAAGTTGTTGTACTGGTGCCTGTTGGTAGGGCTGCTGTGTTCTTTCTTATCTTCCCAGGGAGTTTGGTCCCTTTGTTTAGCTTCTGTTTCATTTGTTTATAAAGTTATAGACTTTGAAGTAGGCAGTTATATAGGACTGCCTAAAGAGAAGTGTACAGCAAGAAGGTAAGCAATTTTCCTTCTCACTTCACTACCTCGTTACCTCGGTTTCTCAGTCACTGTCATTCAGGGATTTTGCTTTTTTCTCTGGCTTACTTCCCGCTATCTTAATTTTCTTTGGAAACTTAGGTTGTTCTGTGCCTCCCACGTTAGTGGTTCAGTTTACTTTTTGAACATTGTACTTTCATGGCGTTGCCTGATGTGTTGGTGGGCAATTTTTAAAAGTAATTTTGGATATGATAATTTAATGGTACATATCGCAGAATTTTTTTCTGGTTTCTTCCGTCATAAGAGATTTTTTGTGTATCTGATTTCCTTAATGTGGAGTTCCTGTGTTTAAGCGACTGCCCTTCTATAGATGTGGCATTGTGATTGCAAGATTTATGCCAAGACTGATAACCTCAGTTTTATCTTGTAGTGAGGTAAATAACTGAGCCCTGAGATTGTTTAGTCATCATAGCTGAAAAAACAACCCTTTAAAAATAGTAATATCAAAACGTACATACATCAGACATCATTCATAATTATTGATGACTTCCTCAAGATTTTTTTAAGTGTTGTAAATAAGGTTGTCTGGATTGCATTTTTTGTTGTTGTTTTAACTTGTATGAAAGAATAAGAGGAGAGAGCTATTTTTGGCATGGGCTTAAAGAAGGAAATATCAGAGTGACTGGTAACTGACACTTTTGTCAAGTTCAGTTTATACTTGACTGCTTTGATTTTTTTTATTTCATTACTTTGGATTTTAGTGTTCTTGATTTGATATTTTTAAGAGTGACATCTCTAACCTTTTGGTTCTGAGTACTGCATTGCCTCTGAAATTGGTTGAGTCACTTCATATTCTTCTAAAAGTGCACCAGCTGTCAAAGCTGAAGAGATGTGTCCCTTTGCTTTCTGCTTCCTGAACCATTTTCCTGCTTACTGTGGTCGTCTACTATTTGTGGAAGGCTTTTTCCACATTTAGTATGTGAAACCTACCACAGAGTTTGACCCTTAAGTGACTCAGTGTTAAAAGGCTTTGAGACTTCCACTGTGGTCCACGAAGGAGTAACTGGTATAAAACATGTTCCCTTCTGCCTCATATACCCCATAAACAACTTGAAACTGGACAAAAATATGTAAAACAGTGTTTTCAGAGATTGGGCAACAGGTAGCACAGGACTGTGATCCCTGAGAAAAACGGAACAAAGAAAACGAGTCCTGCAGTCACACTAGCTTTCTGTCTGTAGGTAGTTTCTGGACCATAGCATTGTGAGAGGGAACTCAATCAGAACCTGCAGTCTTGTTGAATTGATGAGACTGAATTAGGAACTCAGGGAGGTCTACCTAGGTGACAGGAATTTGTGGAGCAGAGTACTGAAAGGGAGGGAGGGCTAGTCAGAGAAGTAACTCCAGAAATCTGCATAAATGTCCCCTTTATCTTTGGCTGAATTATGAATCTGTGAATGTATTGAGAGAAACATCATGGTGCTGGATAAAAAACTATTTCTCAGAAGCTATGAGCTGAAAATTTACCAGAGCTCATACAGGACTGAGAAAGATTTCAGTTCCCACAGCAAGAATTGAGAGACCTTGTTGAACACCCAAAACATTCAGTGGAGACCACGTAAGAGTTACTCCTTAGTAGTAGTGTTAATGTAGTCGTAGAATAAAACATACTTTGAACCCAAAGTAACAAAACTTAAAAATCAAGCCTTGAAAAATTATTCACAAAACATTTAGATGCACAACAGAACAAGCTTCAATAATCTTTAAAGGAAGACAGTAAAATAAAGGGCTTCCCTGGTGGCTCAGAAATAAAAGCACTCAAAAATTCAATGATTATAATATCTGATATCCAGAAAATTACTTGACATTCCAAGAAGCACTAAAATGTGACCCATAAGCAAGAAGAAGTCAAGTCAGTAGAAACTGAATGAGAAATAACAGTTACAGAATTAGCAGACAAGGACTTCAAAGCAACTTGTGCTGAACAATTGAAAGATAAACATCGATGGAATGAGGAAAGAAATTTAACACAGAAGCAAATAGAGCTCCTGGAACCAAAAAGTACAGTATATAAAGTGACAAATTTACTGGATGAGATTAATAGATTAAACTGCAAAAGAGAGGATTAATGCATTTGAAGACGAAACAACAAAAGTATCCAATCTGAAACAGAGAATGTAAAAAAAAACTGAAGAAAGAGAAAGCCTCAGTGGTTGATACTGTGGGACAAAATCAATCAGACTAACATGCATGTAACTGGAGTCCCAGAAGGAAAGGAGAGACAGGAATAGGCAGAAAAATAGTTGAAAAAATAATGACAAAAGTTCCAGTTATTATGGAAAATATAAATTAACAAATCCAAAAAGCTCAATGAACCCTAAAAAAGTAAGATAACCCCAAAGAAAACCACTCTAAGATAATCAAATTGCTGAAAACCAGTGAATAGAGGGAGCATTGAAAAAAGAAGCTGGAGGGGGTGGAAAGAAACAATACATATGGAAGAACAAAGCTAAGAAATCATACATATCTCATCAGAAACAGTGCAAGCAGAAGACAAATGGCATGACATCTTTAAAGTGCTAAAGAAAAAAAGTACTGTCAACCTCAAATCCTGTCTCCAGTGAAAATCTTTTTAAAAATGAAAGCCAAAATAAATGAAGGAGAAATATATTTTTTCAGACAAAAAATTGTCACCAGCAGACCTGAAATATTAAAAATTTCTTCAGGCTGAAGGAAAAGGATACCAGATGGATACCTGAATCTCTAGCGGTAATGAAGAGTTCCAGATAAGTATGGTAAGTGGGGGATGAATATGAAAGACTTTTGTTCATTAAAAAAATTTTTTTAAAAGTTAACTGATTAAGGCAAAATTAATAATCTATTTACAGATTATAATGTGCATTTATAATGTATATAGATGTAAAAGGTGTGACAGTAGTCCCAAGGAATGGAAGGAATGAAATGGAAGTATACCGCTCAGGTTCTTATATGTATAGTGATGTCATATTACTTGAAGATTGATAACAATAAATTAAAGATGCATAATTTGCAACCTGGAATAACCAACAAAAAAGTATAATAAGTTAATAATGGCAATAAAAATGAATATTAAACTATACTCATTTAATCCAAAAGAAAACAGAAAAAGAGGAGCAGAGAAGGGATGGGAAACAGAACAAATATCAAATATAAAGAATACAACAATATTAAGGCTACATTAAATATAAGTAGTTTTCCAATTAAAAAACCATAAAAATCTAAGACCCAACTAGGTACTATTGCCTGTAAGAAACTCACTTCAAGAATAAAGACACAGATAGGTTCTAAATAGAAAGAAATATATCATGCAAGCACTAATCATAAGAAAGCTGGAGTATCTATGTTAATATGAGATTATACTTCAGGATGGGGGCACATTTCATAATGATGAAGTGTTCAATTCATTAAGAAAGCAACAATCCTAAAAGGGTATGCTCTTAACAGAGCCTCAAAATACATGGACAAAATCAAAATAGATGCAACTGAATGGATAAATAGACAAAACCACAGTTAGAGTTGGATATTTCAACACTCTTAACTCAGTAACTCATAGAATAAATAGAAAAGTCAGTGAGGGGATAGAAAATCTGACCAGTACTACCAACCAACTTTACCTAACTGGTATTTATAAAACACCAGACCTAACACTACCAAAATATATCTTATTTACAGAGTCACGTGGTACATTCACTAAGACCACATTCTGGGCCATAAAACAAATCTCAATATTTTATAATAATTGAAATAATACAAAGTATGTTCTCTGATCAAAATGGAATTAGATTAGAAATCAGTAACAGAAAGCTATCTGGAAAATTCTCAAATATTAGGAAATTACGTAGTATATCTCTAAATAAATCATAGTCAAAGAAGAAGTTATGGGGAAATTAGAAAATATTTGAACAGAATGGTAATGAAAACACAACATATTAAAACTTGAAGGATGCAGCAGTGCTTAGAGGGAAATGTATAGTCTTAAGGAAGATCTAAAACTCAATAATCTAAGATTCTGACCTAAGAAGCAAGAAAATGAAGAGCAATTAAACCCCAAGTAAGAGGAATAAAATGTTAGAGTAGAAATCAATACAATAGAAAACCAACATAGAGAAAAATCAGTGAAACCAATAGCCAGCTCTTTGAAAAAGATCAATAAAATTGATAAGCTGATAGCTAGATTGATACAAAAAAGAGAGAAAGATATAAATTAATGCAAATTACCAATATCAGGAAAGATAGAATGGATATCACTACAGATCCTAGAGACATTAAAAAGGTAATAAAGGAACATTAAGAATAATTTTATGCCAGTAAATTCTACAGCTTAGATGAAATGGAAGAATTCCATGAAAGACATAGATTACCAAAACTGACTCAAAAAGAACTTGAAAACTCTGAACAGCTTTATATCTATTCAAGAAATTAAAATTGTAATTTAAAATCATCTCATAATTAAAATCTAGGCTCCAGTAACTTTAATGGTGAATGTAATCAAAGATTTAAGGAACAAATAAACCAGACTTGTAGGAAAAAGAGGATAAAATTCTTGCCAACTCATTCTGTGAGGCTGGCATTGCCATGGTGCCAAAAACCAACAGATATTAGAAGAAAAAATCACAGACCAATGTTTTTTATGTACATAGACACAAAAATCCATCACCAAAATTAAAAAAATATTCAATATTCACCTTACAATATATACAAAAGTAACTCATAATGAACTATAAACCTAAATGTAGAATCTAAAATTATAAAACCCCTGGAAGAGAATAGGAGAAAATCATCATAACTTTTGGATAAAGAGTTCTTTTATTGAACATAAAAATATAAACCAGAAGAGAAAAATTGATAAATTTCATTAAGATTAAGAACATATACTCTTCAAAAGATACTATTAAGAAAATGAAAAGGCAAACCACTGACTAGAAAATTGTATTTGCAATACATATATGTGATACAGATTGGTTTTCAGAATATATTTTTAAAGCCTGAAACTCAATAAAAAGAAGAAAAACAATCCATTTAAAAATGAGCAAATGAGTTGAACAAGCACCTTCCAAGAGAGGATACGTGAATGAATATTAAACACTTAAAGAGCTGCTCAGTATCCTTAGTTATCAGCTGCAAATTAAAACCACAGTGAGATATTCTTACACATTAACTTAAATTATTTTTTTAAAGACAATACCAAGTATTGGTGAGGCTATGGAGTCACTGCACACTTATGCAAAACCGGTAGGAAAGTAACTGGTACAGCCACTGGAAATTAGTACAGCCAATTGGAAATAGTCTGGCAGTTTCTTACAGAGTTAAGCATATACCTACTCATGCTCAGCAGTTATCTTTGTAGGTAGTTACCTGAAAGGAATGAAAAGTTATGTTCACACAAAAACGTAAATCCAAGTATTATCATAGCAGCTTTATTTATAATAGCCCTAAACTGGAAGCAACCCAAATATCCATCAGCGAGTGAGTAGATAAAACCACTCAGTGGAATATTATTTAAAAAGGGCCAAACAACATGAGTGAACATCAAATGCATTGTTCTAAGTGAAAGAAGCTGCACATGAAAGACTGCATACTGGATGATCCCATTTACTTGAAATTCTAGAAAAGGTAAAACTGTAGTGCCCAAAAGCAGGTCAGTATTTGCCAAGGTCCAAGAGTATAGGGAAGGGATTGATTGCAAAGAGACACAGAGGAACTCTTTGGGGCGATGGAAATGTTCTATACCTTAATTGTGGTTTAGGTTACCTGTATATATACATTTGTCAAAATTCTTTGAATTTTAACCCTTAAAAAGGCTGATTTTATTATCAGCAAAATATACTTTAATAAAGTTGATTTTTAAAAAGAAGCACTTTGGAAGTGAGAATGTCAATTCCATGTCAAAAACCATAATCCCTTGGATATTTCATGATAGAGGTTCTTAAGAGGTTGAAGTATTTTTTGAAAGTTAAAGAGAAGGGGAAAGAAAGAAAGCGAAGGCAGAATAAGCTGCCCTGATACAAAATGTGGTCTCAGTTGAGTACTTTGTCCCTAAATCCTGCCTTTCTTCTTCCTCCTAAAGTGAGAAAGGCTTGCCGAATTCCTGCCATAAATCTGAGTCTATCTAGCTCCTTTCTCCCAAAGGAGCAAGTAATCCAATACAAGGACCTTAAAATCAACAGTTACCTTTCTAAACTCAGAAAACGTGAAAAAGAAATACATCATAGTTTTATTGCTGGTCTTACTTACTAAGCTGGGCTTCCCAGGTGGCTTAGTGGTAAAGAATTTGCCTGTCGATGCAGGAGATTCAGGAGATGCAGGTTCAATCCCTGGGTTGGGAAGATCCTCTGGAGAAGTAAATGGCAACCCAGCCCAGTATTCTTGCCTGGAAAATTCCATGGACAGAGGAGCCTGGCGGGCTACAGTCCTTGGGGTCGCAAAGAGTTGGACAGGACTGAGCACACTTACTAAGCTCGTACATTACATGAGACCTCCTTGGAATGGGAAATAAGATAAAAATCTAGAATGAAGAAGCTGAAAAACTTTCCAGCTTTTTTTATACTAGTGTTTAAATCAGTCAGCATATTTATTTCCTATGACAGGATTGCAGAACATAGGTCATTAGCTGGGGAGGTAAGATGTAGGGACAGACCTAAACCACAACAACAACAAAAAAACCTTAGTTGTTTTCGTTGTTTTAAGTGTTAATGAATTCCCTGAGCATCCGGCTGAACATCTGACATACAAATGGACAAATGGAAGTATCAAAACATAGTTCCATAGAAGTTTTTAATGGCATTTAAAAAAGTTTACTATATCAATCAATATTCATTCTAAAACCCCTGAATCTAGTTCTAGTTCTCAGTTTTCCTTATATTGAGTTTAGAAATCTTCGGACTTCAGTAGGTCATTTTTTTGACCTGGTCTGTTTTATATTAAAATAATTAATTCTTTTCATAGTTAAGGCTGAGTCTCAAACCTTAAGCTCTTTGAACAAATCGTTTCAGAATAGGAATTCCAAATAGAAATTATTTTATTTTTATAATCTATAGCAATTTGTCATTTAAAATTTATGAGTTAGATTTTCAGATAGTAAAGATTTATGGTTTGTTCCTGTTATGAGAAAAAATAGAAGCTATTTTCTTCCTTCAAATGCTACCATATATTACATTTAGTTCCCACCGCATTGTAAACTAATAAGAGAGAATATGTGCAAATGTAGTATTGTTTTCCAATGCAGATAGTATTCTCACCTAATTTGGGACTTTAAAAATGAAAATAATAATGAGACTATCTCAATTTGTTAAGCCTGAAACTGAGTTTTTTAGTTTCCTGAAAATTGTTGATTTGGTCTTGCTAAAAGTAAAAAATGGTTCTTTCAGTTCAAAAAATGGCAGAATCAAGCTAATCCTTTAAAGTATGCTTGTGATTTGCCTGATTGTGTGTTGGTGGTGATTACCCTTGATTTGTAAGACACACACACATGCTCAACCTTCCCAGTCATCTGTAAGTCTTTAGACTGCCTCTCCTCTGACATTTGCCAGTTAAATGAGCATTATGAATATAATGCTGCTATGATAGAATTTCTGGGAATACCAGGCAGAGAAAAGTAGTGAAATATTGGCCATTACTGATTCCCACTTTCAGGGTTTGAGGGCCTTCTATACTATCCCGTGCTGTCTGTTTAAGCAGTATCCCCTTATTTTCCTGAGCCCTGTGGGATACAGGAAGTATCCTGGAGGGAGGAGTGTGGTATAAGGCTGTAATGGTGGTTTAGTGTATTTTCCTTATCTGCAGTAAAGGATTGTTGTGGATGAGAAAGTATAAAATGCTGCAGAATCTTACCTTCTCTCTCTGTCCCTCAACCGTGTACCTCCTCCTATTTCTCTTCCTTCAGGGAATCCTATCAATTTGAATTTCAAATTATCTGAAAGAGTTAAGCTTCATTCACTAATTAATGATTCATTCATTCAGAAGTCTCATTAAGTAGTACAAATTACTTAAATAATCAGATTAGTACCTAACTAAACAGTTGTTAACCAGTGGTATATGGGAATTTTGATTTGGTGGAAATTTGTAGATATTAGATAGAACACCTGAGTTTTGAGTTTAATGAAAGCTGGCTAGGCAATAGGAGATAATGAAGGTTTCAAGGGAGTGAGAAAGGGTGTTGATAGGCTATCAAAGGTAAAATGACAGATTTTGCTATGGCTTCTAATGGGAATAGTATAGAAGCTTGCAAATTGGGTCCAGTGTTTCTAGGCTGATCCAACATTTCCAGTTTGTCCCGGTATCTTCTCAACTAATTTCTCTTGTTCCTTCTGAGAGGAGAGGGAGAAAAGGAGATTTGTGCTTATGTTCACCTATGTGGTACTGTGTAGTAGTTTTGGGGTTTTCCTGTTCTCTGGTATTTTAGAAGACATCTAGGCTTGCTACTCACAATTCTAAATTTAATTAAAATTTTAAATCAGTAGTAAGAAAATCTGCAGAAGTAGCCAGGTTCTAATACTAACTAGTTGACCCTACATTATACCTAGAGAGCTTTTTGCTTTTCACCTGTAAAATGAAGAGGGAATAGATAATCTCTTAAAAGCTCTTTCACCTAATAACCTTAGATAACTTATTACATAAACTTTGAAATATGTGCTAACATTTTTGTTAGTGATTTGCTATGTGTCCCCACAAAATCCATATGTTGAAACCCTAACCCCCTAAGACTACATTTGAAACATATAGTTGAAACCCTAGCCCCCCAGGACTGTATTTGGAGTTAGAGCCTATAACGAGATAATTAAGGTTAAATGAGGTCATAAGGATGGGGCCATGATAAAATAGGATTAGTGTCCTTTCAAGAGATGCTAAAGAGCTCACGTGGATACTCATTCTCATTTTGAAGTTCAGAGGAAAGGCCATGCAAAGACTAAGCAGCCATCTACAAGCCAGGAAGAGAGCTCTCGGAAACAACCCTACAGGAACCTTTATTTTGGACTTCCTATCCTCTAGAATTTGAGAAAATTAATTTCTGTTGTTTAAACCACTCAGTTTATGTTATTTTGTTATGGTGACTTGAGCAGACTAATATGAGATTTAATGATAATTGAGTACATTTTAACAAATTGAATCTGTTGTTTATACAGTTTGGAAATGAAATGTATAGCTTTGGGTTGAAACAGAATATGAAATGTTTTAATCTGCTTGTGGAAGGAAGACTGCCATTTCTGTGGTTCTCTGAGCTTCTAGGTACTGCGGAATTACAATGTTGAGTTGGATGTTATGAGTAATACAATGGACTGAGTTGGTGAGGAGCCTGAGTTGAGTTGAAAAACAATCATTGTTTGATGGCAGAAGAACCAAGCTAGAGGAACTTCTCTCTTTTCCTATATCTACCTATAATAACCTGTTGAAGACCCCTATAGCAGTCATTAGTATATTGATAGGGATTGACATTGTATTGTTAATGTTACCACCTACAAATCTCATTCTGAAGAGTAAATTGCCAGAGTAGGGGCTTGCTAATGTCCAAAGATATTTTTAACCTTTGTTTTTGCCTTGGTATGGCAGAGGAGATATTATGGTAAATATATTAAGTAAATATGCCTTTTTCATGGTTGTACCCCTCTCCCACAAACATTTCTAATCTATCCTGATCTACATCAATAGAATAGTCAAAAAAGAGGCATAGGAAGTGGCATGCAACTTGGGAGTATCCTGCTCAGATTTACATTGCTGTTCTGGACTTTTGCTGATTCCATGCAACTGCATTTCCCCTAAGAGCTACTATTGACCTGATAGTACTGTCTGTCAGTTGGCAGGGAGGATTTACCTAGATTAGGTGGTTACTTCCACTTCCTCTACAGACTTGGAAAAATGGAGAGCATTTACTTTCCCCCAAACATTTCTCAGAACATAGTGGCACAAACTGTTCAGGAGTGGCAAAATTCCTTGAAAAGCTATGTCTGGTTACTTTCAAATAAATATTTCCATTAATATTTCATTTCATTTTGAACCCCTTTCTGGTTTGTAGCTTTTTTTTTCAATGTATGTTGGTGGCCTCAAACCATATAGTGAAAGTATTTAAACTATATAGTGAAAGTATTTTCAAAAAACATTCACTCTTTGTCTTACTATGACTATGAACTGGTTTGTTTGGTTTTTTTTTTTTTTTTTAATTTCCCTGTCATTGAGTAAGCAGCTCCTCTCAACAGGCTCAAGTCCCTTTTTCTGCTTTGATCTGTCTCTGATTATGTTGACGTTTTATATCCTTTTGGGAACTCATATGTTTTAGTAACACATTGAAGAATGAAATTGCCTATTTCTTCCCTCTGTGTGTTAGGAAAAGAAAAACTTTTGTTGCTAGTTTTAGACGATATGTATTGAATGTTCCCATAGCCATTGCCCTGTACAAAGTAGTTGTAGATATACAAGATACGATCTCTTGTGCTCCATCGTGTTTATTCTGTTTCAGTCTACTTTAAAATGCTTAACTCCCCAAGTTATTTTCCCCATTAAATAAATATTGCTTTTAGATGTTGGGGGTTTTTTAATTTCCACATAACATGTTCTTTATAAAAGACTTTGGATGAGCATTTGCAAGTGAGAAATTTGAGTCCCAGATTTCGAAGGAGTAGTTTCATTCTGTCTACTAAAGGTCTGGTTTCTTCCATCTTCAGGCTTCTGTCCTAAATACAGTGGGGTTGTCAAGTAGCAGTCCCTCCCATCTTTGACACAGATACTGCCCTGCAATACCACCCCCACCAAAGAGGATGTTGCCTGGGGCAGGTAAGCAACAGGGAGAGTACAGACGATTCTGCATCTGCTCTACCTCTATGAGGGCTCTTGAGAACATATACTCAACAGTGCCTAAAATTCATAGAGTGTTAAATATGAAAGAGACCATAATGAGTTATCAAGATTGTCAGACTACTTCTTGGTCTCTGAAAGTGTTGTGTGCTTTTACTTCTCCATGCCCTTGCTTATTATGGAGCACCCGTTCTCCCAGGCCAGGAGAGCCTGGCAAAATGCAGTTTATCCTCTAGCACTCTACCCTCTGAGTGAATCATTCCTTCATCAGTCATAGCATAGCCTAATAAGAAACTGTGCGAGTTGGCCCATAAAGAAGGCTGAGTGCCGAAGAATTGACGCTTTTGAGCTGTGGTGTTGGAGAAGACTCTTGAGAGTCCCTTGGACTGCCAAGAGATCAACCAGTCAATCCTAAGGGAAATCAGTCCTGAATATTCATTGGAAGGATGGATGATGAAGCTCCAATACTTTGGCCACCTGATGCGAAGAGCCACCTCATTGGAAAAGACCCTGATGTTGGGAAAGATTGAAGAGAGGAGGAGAAGGGGACGACAGAGAATGAGATGGTTAGATGGCATTACTGACATGAGTTTGAGAAAACTCTGGGAGATGGTGAAGGATAGGGAAGCCTGGCATGCTGCAGTTCGTGGGGTCGCAAAGAGTCAGACACAACTGAACAACAACAACAACAAAGAAACTGTATATAATTTCTCCCACTATGTGCTTGAATACCCTCCAACACATTTCATAATATAGTTTAATGGTGTTCTTTTTTCATTTACTCTATAAATTTCTAACGTTTGCTTGAATAGACAGGATTACAGTGAAAATGGTATGCTTATCTATTTTAGTGGGATAAATAAGAGGATTGAAGGAAAAGCACTTTTAAATGACTTTCATGTTTTTGATAGCAAATAAATTCATTCCTACTTTTAGGTTTCCCACTTAAGTCACTGAGGAAGAGAATATACAACTTAGTTCTGTGTTATTGAGAAGCCATCATGGAATTTTAAAGACATATTGTTATATATAGTACAGAATGATTCACTTTGTTCTGAATCTGCCAAGGGATCTTACATACAGATCTTTTGTATAGGCATTGTTATGGGAGAGAATTGACATCTTACTCTTCGTTTAATGATTACTGACATTCACCCCAAGTTAGAAGGTGAAAAATGAAGAGATGAAATTCATTTTTAAAGACAATATGTGTGAATTTTAGGATATTAGTATTTGTATAAGTAATGGAAGAATTGGTGAGAAAATGATCCCATCTAATACTTATCTTCCTGATCAACTAGTAATCAAGAGCAATTAGAGAAAGATTTCAGCTGGAGCATTAGAACCCTGTATCAAATTATAATATAGTACATATGATGTAGAAAACAAACCGAAAAAAAAACCCCTAAAATTTACCTTTTGCTTTTTATTTTAGTACCTTTAGTATAGGTCATCCAGCATGTGAATAATACCTGACGAAACTTGGCCTTACACTTAGTCATCTTTTTCAGTGCCTCTGGGCATTTGGCTCTTAGAAAAAGGTAATTCTTAGTACTGCTCCCTGGTTTGGATTATTTATTTGGGAATCTCTCTGCCATTGTGGTTACTTGTTGGAACACAGCATAATTTAAATGTTTGAGGTGGATGACTGAAGTGTTTGAATAGGATATCTTTTCCCCCAACTGCTGATGACTGATTAGAGAGTACATTAAATAAAGAATGTGTTCTCCAGTATATTAATATAAAATTATAAATATATAATATAAAATATATTATACATAATTGTATAAGAAATATATGACATATGTTATATCCCATAAAATTTTAGTTTTTAGAAAGCTGAAGTGTATTATGTTATACCAAATTCTGTGACTACTCTATTAACAGGGCCCATCCCCAACTATAGAGTGTTAATCTTTTTACAAAATGTTCTAAAATGTATGAATTAATTTATTTTATAAAACCTGACAAAGTTGCTTCTATTTATAAAAGAGTTGTTTTTAAAATTAACCACTGATTGAGGCTGTGGGTGCTTTGCTGCAGAATCCAAACATCTACTGTATTAAATTTCATTTAAAATTGTATTACCGCATGTTATACCTATGGTATACCTATGGTATAACATCAACTCATGTTGATGTATGGCAGAAATCCATTGTAAGGCAATTATCCTCCAGTTAAAAATAAATGAATTTTTAAAAAGAATATATAAAAAATAAAGTCTGCAGATGGTGAACTCAAAAAAAACTGTATTACCCTTCTTAAAACAACAATCCAAACAACTAAATTATTTTCTTGTTGCCATTCTAATTGACATTTTGATATTTGATGCTTGAAAGATTTTATTTATTGGCAGTAATTTTATCTAAAAATTGAAATAAACTTTTCTGGTTTCAGAGTATTACTTCATTAATATTTGCTATTGACATTCACCTCTCCAAACCCTACTCATTCTTCTAGGCCAAGCTGAAGATGATCACACTTGATGAAATTTTCTTCTATCCCAGTAGCTTAATCTGTGGCATTTTGGACAGGGCTTCTAGCACTTAGTTCCTTTTGCCTTGTGTTAGTTAGCTGTGAACAAGCCTTCCTTCTATGCTGGCTCTCATAGAGCAAAGACTATGTCTTAGGCAACTACAATAGCACCATCTCCAATAGCACGTATCTCCAATAGCGCCTTTCCCAGTGCTTTGCACCCCGCCCCCACCCCCGTACATTCAGTAAGTATTTATTGAATCTGTTGCTTTTTACCCGGATTTTCTAGACTAGACTTAGGAATCAATCAGTAACTTGAGTTTTAAATGGGGAATTAGGCAGGAGAAGGCAATGGCACCCCACTCCAGTACTCTTGCCTGGAAAATCCCATGGACGGAGGAGCCTGGTGGGCTGCAGTCCATGGGGTCGCTAAGAGTCGGACACGACTGAGCGACTTCACTCTCACTTTTCACTTTCATGCACTGGAGAAGGAAATGGCAACCCACTCTGGTGTTCTTGCCTGGAGAATCCCAGGGACGGAGGAGCCTGGTGGGCTGCTGTCTATGGGGTCGCACAGAGTCGGACACGACTGAGCAACTTCACTTTGACTTTTCACTTTCATGCACTGGAGAAGGAAATGGCAACCCACTCTGGTGTTCTTGCCTGGAGAATCCCAGGGACGGAGGAGCCTGGTGGGCTGCTGTCTATGGGGTTGCACAGAGTCGGACACAACTGAAGTGACTTAGCAGGCAGTAATGGCTCTGTAGTCAAGACTGGCCAGGTTTGAGTTCCTACTTCATGATGTATTAACTGTGGTACTGCTTCATCTGTAAAATTGGAAATGTTAGTAATAGTATCAGGCCTCTAGAGTTGTTGATGAGGATTAACATAATCCGTTAAAGCCGCTAATTGGACTTTCTAACATATAGAGCTTCCGAGGTGGCTCAGATGGTAAAGAATTCACCTGCAGTGCAGGAGATGCGGGTTCAATACCTGGATCAGGAATATTCCCTGAAGAAGGAAATGGCAACCCACTCCAGTATTCTTGCCTGGGAAATCGGATGGGCCAAGGAGCCTGGTGGGCTACAGTCCATGGAGTCTCAAAAGAGCCAGACACTTAGTGACTAAACCACCAACAACATAAAGAATACATTTAATACAGTGTAGCTATAATTGATTCTAAATGCAGCTAAGCCCCTGAGGGCCTGTCATCTAGTCTTTGTATTTCAGGCACCTAACCTTGGTATAGTAAATATTCAACAAATATTTCTTTGAATTGAATTGATTGATTTACCCTATTTTTATCTTCCATTACAGCCCACTGTTTGTAACATGGAAGATTGGTCGAGACAAAAGATTACGTGGATGCATAGGTACTTTTTCTGCCATGAATTTGCATTCAGGACTCAGGGAGTACACACTTACCAGGTGAAGACCCATTTTTGTTACCTCTACTTCTACATTAAAAAAAAAAAAAAAACCTTATGAAACTTAAACTTGATTCTTAACTCCTTTTCCTTTCCTGAATTGTCAACATTCTTGACTCTTTTCATGTCAGACTTTTTTCTCCTCGACCATTTGCCATATCTCTGATAAAATGTTATTGATATATATTATCATAATATAGAATACTGTGATTACATGTATTCTGCCATAAATGTCTTTAAGTGTTTTTTTTTTCAATGATCAGCTTATTTTGTATAACTTGAAAATCAATGACCAAATATCCATGGATTACTTACATGTGTTATTTCCATAATAACAGTCATTGTATCTTCTTTGTTAGGCTTTCAAAAAATTGTTGATGTCTATTCCACCTCACCCATTCTGTTACACTTTTATATACTTCTGGAATTGAAGGGAGAACCTAAGAAGAAAGTGATGCAACAGCCTGACAGCATAATCATTCACATTCTTACTTTACCCAGAGTTAACTGTAGCTTACTTATTTTGTTTCATCCAACATGAGGACAAAGTAATGAATGCCTCATTACAGTTGTTAAAACTTTGTTCTTAATTTCTGAACTCACAAAAAAGCTATCTAGCATGCCATCAGATTTTTTTGGTTCAAGTTTAGATTTCTAGCAAATTGTGTTCTAAAATTATTTCAAAAGAAAAAATTCCTTAATAATAAGCTATTAGTAAAGGAATTTCCTGTTTTTGTTCATATTTCAGGGTGATTATCTGATGCAGTTTCTATAGTTGTAAAATGCACGATGTCTGTCCAACAGGAAATTGGTCCCTGTTGACTCTTGGAACTTGGGGCAAGCTTCTCAATCTCCAGTAGATAAAGCAGTGTTTAGAGTACTTTATATACTTTATAGGAATGTTAGGGAGATGTCAGGGGAATGAAGTAGCAATAATAATCAGTCACTGTGTTGCTTCAGGATTAATGTTGTAGAAGCTTCATTATTTTACTATAGAATTGCATCAATGCAGCTCATATCACCAGTTATTAAAATGATGGTAACTGAGTTAAGTATTCTTATATTTGAAGATGTAGCTCATAGCTACAGGGTTGTCTTAGCTTACACCAAAGCCCAGAAAGAAAGGAAAAGGCTTGGAGAGTCACATTGATTCTTAGATTTTCACAGGTATTAGAAGTGGGGTGTTTGGACTTGATTAAATAATATATAAATAACAGGCAGAAAAGGGGTTAAAACACACATTCTGGAAATAACTACAAGATAGTACAAATATAAATCTAGGCATGTTAGATTTTCTTCCCTGACATGAAATATCATGGACTCATTTTGGGACTTTAGCAAATTCTGCCAGTGACTATCTTTGGGACAGGTGCATAAAATTACCTTTTAAATAGCTGATGAAAGACAATTTATTATACATTTCCTAAAATAAGTTGTTATAAGGAATACTGGTTCCTTGGTATTGCTTGAAAAAAGAATTATATGGTCAAATAAATTTTGGGAACACTAGTTAAACAACTTTAAACAGCTTTGCTCACTGCAGGATTTCTCAGAACCCTTTTGTCCTCCCACCCTCTTATGTTATGCCATTAGTGCTCCAAGGAACACATTTTCAGAAACAGAAGTATGTTATAAAATTTCCATTTTTCTTTAAAGTTGGGGTGTCCAAGTAGATAGTATACAAAACCTTTGTACTTTAAAATGAAACCGTGGCAGAAATCCCAGTATCAAATATTGTATACTTTAGAAATCCTTAGTAGCAGTAACTGTAGTAGCAGTTTGTTTTTACTTTAAAAAAATGAAATTCTCTTGTGTACGTTGGTAAAACTTGTGGATCTGCCTCCTAGGGCAATTACCAGAGGAATTACAGTATATTTTTTCTGATGATAATATGATTCTGAATGAATCATTCAAATAGTTGAACTTAGAAATTTGCCTACACTTGTATTTGTACATATACAAATGCAGTCTACTCTTCCTGTTTACTTTTCAACTTTTTCCCCATGTTTCTGTATAACTTGCTGAAATCATGTACTACACATTAGAGAGAGATGTGTGTTTGTGTATGTATGTATACACATTAGAGAGAGATGTGTGTTTGTGTATGTATATACACACATACGTACCTGGTGTTCTCATTTTTGTTGGACTTAATTTCTTTTTTTGCTTAATATGATAATAAGAATGAAGTTATTTGGAAGAGAGGAACAAAGAAAACAAGTCTCAAAATACACAGTTGTTCTATTTTCTAGATTCATATTAGAGTCAAAACTGTGTTGTCATTTTTAAAAGTGGCATAGGACACTTATCATTTCTACATGCTGTTGTTATTAGTGGTATTCATAGCTCCTGTTTTTTAAAAACTTACTACATGTCAGTGGAGAAGGCGATGGCACTCCACTCCAGGACTCTTGCCTGGAAAATCCCATGGACAGAGGAGCCTGGTAGGCTGCGGTCCATGGGGTCGCGAAGAGTCAGACATGACTGAGCGACTTCCCTTTCACTTTTCACTTTCATGCATTGGAGAAGGAAATGGCAACCCACTACAGTGTTCTTGCCTGGAGAATCCCAGGGACAGGGAAGCCTGGTGGGCTGCTGTCTATGGGGTCACACCGAGTCGGACACAACTGAAGTGACTTAGCAGCAACTACATGTCAGATACTGCAGAGGAGCTTTATATGCATGGTGCTGACAACAACTCTTAGGTATTAATATCCACGTTTTAAAAACAAGGAAACTGAGATTTAGAGAATTTAAATAATGTACCCAATCACACATCTAGTAAGTGGTAGAAACAGGATTCAAACCTAGGCTATCTGACTGCAAAGTGCAAGCTCTTAACTACTACATTTAAGATAAGATAAAATAAAATTTTCTGAGAATGTATGTTTTGCAGCTTCCTGGTGAAAATAATGAACTTGAAAGCAGGTTCCTATAAATTGTGGGTCAATAACTCTTCAAAAATTCTAGTTAGCAGTTAAGATGAAGTTTAGAACATTATTTTAATAGACTAGTCAGAAGAAAATTGACTTGGATTAATATTGTATAAAAGAATAATGCTTTTTACAAAAATATACTATCATATGAAATGAAATAATGTTCTTTGCCTGAATGTAAATTGTGGGTTAGACTCCAAGAAGAATACAATTCTTTTGAACATAACAGTTGGTGATTCTTGGGAGTCTGGTCTTTCAGTCTTAAGACCTATATATAAATCATAAAACTTATAAATGGAATCAAATAAACTTAGTAGGTTAGGAATAAAAGAGAAGGAGAGAATAAAACCAAAAATAGTGAAATTAAAGACTCGTCAGGTATAGGTGTCCTTAAAAAAAAAAAAAGGATGTCTGGTAACTCACTGTTTTCATCTGTGACTAGATATTATTCAGTTTTCTTCATGTTACTCAGCTATACTTTTTTATTGTAAAATATACATAGCATAAAATTTACTACTTTAATTTTAAGTGTATAGTTCTATGGCCTTAGATACATTTACACTGATGATGCAACCATCCACCACTCATCTCCAGAACTTTTTTAATCTTCCCTAACTGAAACTCTGTACCCACTAAAGTCTAACTCCCCATTTCCCACTTCCCAAGCCCTTGACAACCATCATTCTAATACTTTCTGTCTCTATGACTCTCACTCTTCTAGGTACCTCACATAAGTGGAAGCATACCATATTTGTCTTTTATGACTGGCTTATTTCATTTGACATAGTGTTTTCATGATTCACGCATGTGTTAGAATTTACTTCCTTTTTAAGGCTAAATAACATTCCATTATATGTATCTTCTACATTTTGTCCATTCATCCATGCATGAAAACTTGGATGGCTTCCACTTTTTGACTATTGCACATCATGCTACCATGAACATGGGCATGCAAAAATCTGTATGAGTGCCCTTTCTTCTTGTAAAAAGCTAACCGTTATATAGAAGATAGTGATCTAGTTTGTTTGTGGTCTCTTAATCTCTAAAACCTAAGTGTAGGGGAGGAAAGTGGGAGGGGGGTTCAGGATGGGGAACACGTGTACACCTGTGGCAGATTCATGTTGATGTATGGCAAAACCAATACAATATTGTAAAGTAATTAACCTCCAATTAAAATGAATTTATATTAAAAAAGTACAATTCTGAAAGCAAACAAAATAAAATTAAAAAGAAAAAAAGTAAAACCTAAGTGTAAGAGAAATGACCAGGTACTTTGTAAATGAATGCCTAATCTGCATTAAGTTTTTATGTATAAATATACTGCTTTAAAATTAAAATACTTGATATAGCCCAGTTTTACGTTCTCCTGAAATCAGATTGATTATATTCTTTGCAGCCAAAGATGGAGAAGCTCTATACAGTCAACAACAAAAAAAAAGACCAGGAGCTAACTGTGGCTCAGATCATGAACTCCTTATTGCCAAATTCAGACTTAAATTGAAGAAAGCAGGGAAAACCACTAGACCATTCAGGTATGACCTAAATCAAATCCCTTATGATTATACAGTAGAAGTGAGAAATAGATTTAAGGGCCTAGATCTGATAGATAGAGTGCCTGATGAATTATGGACTGAGGTTCGTGACATTGTACAGGAGACAGGGATCAAGACCATCCCCATGGAAAAGAAATGCAAAAAAGCAAAATGGCTGTCTGGGGAGGCCCTACAAATAGTAGTGAAAAGCAGAAAGGTGAAAAGCAAAGAAGAAAAGGAAAGATAAGCGTCTGAATGCAGAATTCCAGAGAATAGCAAGAAGAGATAACAAAGCCTTCTTCAGCGATCAATGCAAAGAAATAGAGGAAAACAACAGAATGGGAAAGACTAGAGATCTCTTCAAGAAAATTAGAGATACCAAGGGAACATTTCATGCAAAGATGGGCTTGATAAAGGACAGAAATGGTCTGGACCTAACAGAAGCAGAAGATATTAGGAAGAGGTGGCAAGAACACACAGAAGAACTGTACAAAAAAGATCTTCAAGACCCAAATAATCACGATGGTGTGATCACTCACCTAGAGCCAGACATCCTGGAATGTGAAGTCAAGAGGGCCTTAGAAAGCATCACTACGAACAAAGCTAGTGGAGGTGATGGCATTCCAGTGGAGCTATTTCAAATCCTGAAAGATGATGCTGTGAAAGTGCTGCACTCAATATGCCAGCAAATTTGGAAAACTCAGCAGTGGCCACAGGACTGGAAATGGTCAGTTTTCATTCCAATCCCAAAGAAAGGCAATGCCAAAGAATGCTCAAACTACCACACAATTGCACTCATCTCACATGCTAGTAAAGTAATGCTCACAATTCTCCAAGCCAGGCCTCAGCAATATATGTACTGTGAACTTCCTGATGTTCAAGCTGGTTTTAGAAAAGGCAGAGGAACCAGAGATCAAATTGCCAACATCTGCTGGATCATGGAAAAAGCAAGAGAGTTCCAGAAAAACATCTATTTCTGCTTTATTGACTATGCTGAAGACTTTGACTGTGTGGATCACAATAAACTGTGGAAAATTCTGAAAGAGATGGGAATACCAGACCACCTGACCTTCCTCTTGAGAAATCTGTATGCAGGTCAGGAAGCAACAGTTAGAACTGGACATGGACCAACCCACTGGTTCCAAATAGGAAAAGGAGTACGTCAAGGCTGTATCTTGTCACCCTGCTTATTTAACTTATATGCAGAGTACATCATGAGAAACGCTGGGCTGGAAGAAGCACAAGCTGGAATCAAGATTGCCAGGAGAAATATCAATAACCTCAGATATGCAGATGACACCACCCTTATGGCAGAAAGTGAAGAGGAACTAAAAAGCCTCGTGATAAAAGTGAAGGAGGAGAGTGAAAAAGTTGGTTTAAAGCTCAACATTCAGAAAATGAAGATCATGGCATCCAGTCCCATCACTTCATGGGAAATAGATGGGGAAATAGTGGAAATAGTGTCAGACTTTATTTTTGGGGGCTCCAAAATCACTGCAGATGGTGATTGCAGCCATGAAATTAAAAGACGCTTACTCCTTGGAAGGAAGGTTATGACCAACCTAGATAGCATATTGAAAAGCAGAGACATTACTTTGCCAACAAAGGTCTATCTAGTCAAGGTTATGGTTTTTCCAGTGGTCATGTATGGATGTGAGAGTTGGACTGTGAAGAAAGCTGAGCACCAAAGAATTGATCCTTTTGAACTGTGGTGTTGGAGAAGACTCTTGAGAGTCCCTTGGACTGCAAGGAGATCCAACCAGTCCATTCTGAAGGAAATCAGCCCTGGGATTTCTTTGGAAGGAATGATACCTTTTACAAATGGTAGCATGGCTTGAGTCCTAAAATTTATCCCTCATTTGTTAGTTTCAGTATATAAAGTACCAAGTGAGAAATTGTCAGATTTTATAAGCATTTAATTTGAGGTGTAGTTTGGAACCTAGCTTGCTAAATGTCCTTTACTCAGTATGTCAGAATCTGGAATCTTCACTTTAGCCACTAGTTTAATGCACGCCTTCATTATTCCATTGTTGTGCTATTGTGGAGAGATGTGGCCAAAAACTGGGCAAGAGAATGTGGCAGGAGAAACCAAACAGAGAGAACCATTCCCAATATGGGTGATGACTCCTGAGTTGCAGAGACGTGTCTGAGTTCATATAGCACCTAGTGCCACAGAAATTAAGTGTATTGAATATATCAGATTGTAATTCCTTATCACATCTTCCAGATCTTCAGAGTCTCCAGCTGGAATCTCTGCTTCTTTGAGACACAGGCACAATGCCTTTGGGTCAAAAATCAGTAAGAAGGTGAAGGTGTGAGAGAAGCTGAAAATTGGTGAAGGTGTTGAAGAAACTGAAAATGGTGTTTTGCTCTATCAGAGCTCTTGGTTTTTGTGTTTCATAAGGAGAGGGTAAACTAGGAGAAATTGAACCTATTCTTACATCTATCTCTAAACTTTACCCCTTTGCTCTTAAAAAGCTGCTTTTTCTTCCTTTAACTATGTTTAAACAGTTCATCCTATAAATCTAGTCTAAATTTTGCCTTAGGAGTTTATAGTATAGTAGGAGAGATAAGTTATATAAATAATTATAGTCCTAGGTACAAAGTGATTTTTGCCAAAGCGTCAGAGGAAGTTATACTGGATAAACAGACATTCTACATCTGTAATAAAAACAGAAATGTATTTAAAGCAATTTATGAGATTATTTAGTCCACTCCCAGTTCACTCTGAGTAAAAGCAAAACACTATACCACTTTGTGGTTTCTTTTTTCCTATGTGGACAAAAGTCCAGATTATAGGGATGTATGTAAATTGTTATTATCAAAGTGACCATATACAAGGTATTGGGTATTCTGAGAGATTTTACTAATAAATATTTTAAAGGGAAAGGGAATGAACTTGCTATGGAAAAAAATAAAACCTCAGAAACAGTACGTGCACGCGCGCACGCGCGCACACACACACACACACACACACTCTTCACCAAAGTGTCTACAACCAGTTGGAATACAGCCCTGATGCTTGGCAAATGAAGGAAACTAAAAGTTAATAGTTTAGATTTCACTTTCCTTTTGTCCCATTAAAGTAAACCCATGTTTTGTTCCAGTCCAGTAAACTGATATCTACCTCCTTTCCTAAGACTCACTGCTTGAAATATTCTTCGTTTTTTTTTTTTTTTTGGGGGGGGGGTAAAAGACTGAAGTGATAAAGATAAATTAGAACACAAATATTGTATGAAATTAGTATCACATTAGATGTGGTCTAAAATCATGCCATAGGCATTTAACAATATATTTACTTTTGTCTGAACATTCTAAAAACTAAATATTGGGTTTACTTATAAATGTCTGAAGTATTTGAGTCATTAGGGCATGAATGAACAAGAGAATGGATTTGTATCTTAGTATTCTGGAAGAAGAAGATGCTAACACCAATGTATGCTCAAGGTGATTATTCATGTCTAGAATATCATGCAGATAATATACACTTACCTCTCTAAGGGACAATGTTACTAGTTATTTGAGTGCTCTAAAATAATTGAATGTTTAAGTTTGGGGGCAGCAATTTCGTATTAAATTTTCAGCTATTGTTTTGTGAGCATGAGCAAATACTTGTTAAAAGACTTCCTTAATAGGCAAAAGAAACAGCCCTCTTCAGTGATCTTTGCCCTTTCCCCAAACTTTCAACTACCTCAGATGTGGATATCCGGAGTAGTAGCCTTTGGTAAACATTTTCCTTTTCATTATTGGTAACAATTTGGTGTTCCTTAACACCTAAACACTTAATTGCTAGCCCTTTATCTTACATTATAAATATATTTGTCTTAGAAACAATTTCCAGATTTTTTTTTACATTCTCTCTCACTCTTTAAATAAAAAGCAAGCATGATATCTACATTTTCTCAGCTGCTTCTTATTAATGAAATTAATTAAAACACCCATCGTATATAACAAATAAAATAGACATCGACAAATGATAACAAAAAAATTCTACTGGAATAAGAATTTCATAGGTGCTAAGGATTTTTAAAGGTGAAAACTAGTATTTAATAACTTCTATTGAGAATGTACATCTAATCATTGTTAATATCAAATGTACCTTTTCAGTATGTTTAAAATTTAAAAGTGAAGAAAATTCATTAGATTCATAAGGTATAGATTTACAGTTGGTCTCATGTTCAGAAAAAATTTAAATTAGTTTCACAATTTTACTTCAGCCCACGAAGCTACTTTGTAAATAAATATATGAAAACTACAGTGTTCTTGCCTGGAGAATCCCAGGGACGGGGGAGCCTGGTGGGCTGCCGTCTATGGGGTCGCACAGAGTTGGACACGACTGAAGTGACTTAGCAGCAACATAGGCTTCATCATTCAAATCATGTTTAGCAGGTTTTCTCCTGTTTTTAAGCCTCATTTTTAAAATTTATACATTGAAGTACTAACTCTTGTGTCCTTTCTAGTGGTGAAAGAGAAGATTAGAAAAAGCCATAAAATAAATCCTTCAGAAGCTTTAATTAAAGGGATTGCCCAGAATTCAACTTCCTGTTCCTATACCTGACTACTTCTAGGACTACTTTATATGTTCCACAAAGCTGATTTAAAAGGCTGCCATTTCACTAAGTATGGGAGGAAAGAGAAACGCCCTTAAATTCTTCAGGCTGCTTTAAATCTAAATCATTCTTCAAAATGGGCTTCCACTGCTCCTTGGCTAAGGGGGGTGGATTGATTTGCTTACCTAAGTAGGGAGAAGGCTGCTAAGCCTTGGAAATGAGTGGAGCTGCATTGCAATATTATGAAGAGCAATAAATAACCCATACACTGTGGCTAGACTGACATTGCTAATGAGGTCACAGGTTCAATCCCCATTTGGGCCACTTGGCTTTGTTTTGCTCTGATTGACAGCCTGCACCCTAGACCCTGGGCAGTGGATTCCGGGGGGCTTCAGACAAGAACATGTGGGCGATTCAGTACCACACCCCAAACCTCAGCATTGTCTCAGCATATGAAACATGCCACACTTGGAGTACCCCAAACTGAACTATCTCAGAAATAGGTGTGTGCGCTTATTCGCTTAGTTGTGTCTAAATCTTAGTGACCCCATTGATTGTAGGCTGCCAGGCTCCTCTGCCCATGGAAATTCTCCAGGCAAGTATACTGGAGTGAGTAGCCATACCCTCTTCCCAACCCAGAGGTCGAACGCAGGGTCTCCCACGTTGCAGGCTGATTCTTTACAGTCTGAGCCACCAGGGTAGCCCAAGAATACTGGAGTGGGTAGCCTATCCCTTCTCCATGGGAACTTCCCAACCCAGGAGTCACACTGGGGTCTCCTGCATTGCAGGCAGATTCTTTACCAGCTGAGAAGACCAGAAATAGTTAATACTAAGTCCAAAATACTTGCTTTGACTCTCAAAGAAAAAAAAGAATATTCAAAATGTTAGTTTCTTTTCAAAAGCCCTTTGAAGGGAGCCAGTGTGACACTGGAAAAAAGAGGTTTTAGGAGTAGTGGTGAGACTGAGAACACAGTTTGGGTTTCAACGGGCCTGAAAATGCTGTGGACAAAAGGGGAGATCTCTGGTTTGATCCCTGGTTTCAGAGAAGTTTGGAGAAATTGTGTCTTAGTTCCTCTTTCCTGTAGTGGCTGGGAGTGGGAGCCATCTCAGATAATAGTGGATTTCAGCTGAAGCAACTCTTAAGCACTTCAGTGGTGAATGGATGACTGTTAAATTCACAAGGTTATCAAGACATGTTCCGAATGTAATTGCTCCTTTTTAAAAGACAGTTTTTGAAAAGACTGCCTTTTAAAGTTGTCATCTCTGGTGTATTAAGATGTTCCCATGCCTTATGCATCAGCTCACTAAGGCGTGCGTCTGCTGTCTAAGCATCTGTGCCCTCCCATGCTGTTGCATCGTCCTCGTCATAGCATTTGTTATTGCTTAGAACAGCAGGCTTACCCCATCAGACAGAATGGACACAGACTTACCCGCTGGTGTGACTAAACTCTCCTCATTTACTGTTAGTGGCTCAGATGGTAAAAAATCTGCCTGGAATACAGGAGATGATCCCAGGTTCAATCTCTAGGTTGGGAAGATCCCCTAGAGAAGGGAATACCCACTGCAATATTCTTGCTTGGAGAATCCCATGGACAGAGGAGCCTGGTGGGCTACAGTCCATGGGGTCGCAAAGAATTGGACATGACTGAGTGACTAAGATACACTATACCCGTGACACGAATACCCTTTCTGCCTACCCATCTTGTCTGGAGTAAAATCAGTCATTCCAAAGCCTGTATTTCACTCAGAATTAAGCTCACGTTCTAAAGTGTCACCATTCTTTGTCTGCCCCTGCCTCTCCCCCCAGTTCCTATTCCCATCCTTCTTCAAAAGCACAGCATCCAAGGCCTTAACCTCACACTCCAGTCATGCACACTCCCACTTCCCAAATGTAGTCTTCCGTGTCTCTGTGGCTTTTGAACTTTTTTTTTTTTTCCTCTGCCAATCACACCTCTCTCCATTTCTAGCTAGTCAGCTCCTACTCATCCTTCAAGACTCACCTTGCTCATTACTTCCTCTGTGAGATTTCCTAGACACTCCACAGTAAAGCTGGTCCATCTCTGTATCCATATAGCACTTTGTCCAGGCCTCTATTAGAACACTGAGCACATTGGCTTGCAATGATTAGCTTTCACTCTCAGTAGTAGTTTACCAAGCCACATCAAAGCAGATCAACAGAAACCAGGCTCATGACTTTGGAGCAACTTCCCTTGATCCTAAGAACCATTTTTACTCTCTTCCCTTTCTGTCTGCTTCTGTTAGCTTAGGTTTGTCACCTTCTCTTGCTGCCAGTGTACTTGAGCTGGCAGGAGTTGCCAACGCTGATTGGTAGTGAGGGGGGTAGTTTAAGGCCACTTGGAGCTAGACTGAGCCAGAAGACAGGGTCCTTACCCAGTACACTTTAGAAAGCAGGTTAACATCAAGTCAGTCTCCTGTTGTAAGTGCTATAAGTGACTAAATTGATGCTCACCATGGAACCATAGAGCGGAAAGGCATCCTTAGAAGTCATCTAGTCCAACCTCCATCAGGTACTTTTATCTCTCTTAAAGTCTCCCAAGAAACGGGCATCTAGCTGCTATATGAACCTCGCCATTGACTTGGAACTCACTCCAAGTAGTCATTTCATTCTCAAACACCTCTAAACCCACCACCACAGCTCCAGTTACCACATAGCTTGGGTTGAAGTGCCAGAAGTCAAAGATTGCCTGTATTTAGCACTTTATCCTTTATAGAAAGCCACATTAACCAGCAGTGGTTAAACTTGCCCTCTGAGTAATGGCTGAATCTTTAGAAGTTTAGGAGTGGTTAAGATACACAGCTTTACAACTGACTCCCATCAACCCACTCATAACAATTTTCATTGGCTCCTTATTGAAACCTTTGAAGCTGCTACCACTGCATCTTCTCTCACTGCCTATGTTAGACTTCTGAAATTGGCTGGGCCAGACAGTCCACAGATTCCAAGATAGAACTGGCACTAGAATTTTTAGTACCCGCAACAATTTATCACAGAAAATTCTGTGAGAGTTAGAACACAAGTCTTCTGACATCACCAGAGACTGTCACTACAATTTTCACAATAGAAGGTATCCATAACAGCATGTAAATTTATTTATTTTAGTTTTATGTTAAGAAGCATACAGTCTCAAGGCACCCTGTTATAATCATTTTGTAATGTAATGTCTCACTCTCAAGTTATCTGCCTTGGGTCAAGTTTTTGGCATGTTTCCATAAAATGAAGAATGCCCTTGGAGTGATTCAACCAAAACTACAGGTGTAATAGGATACCAGTATTGAGAACCCTGAAGTAAATGCATATATATATAAAGTTTATATATGAAGTTTATATAAAGTTTACTCTTAGATTTCCCTTTATGTTCAAACATGCCTCTAACATACTACTAGTCATATTTCCTAAGCACAAAAATAAGTTCTATCTTTGTAGGTGTGCTGGACCTGTCCTAAGTATTTTATATAAGTCACCTCATTTAATCTTTTCAACAACTGCATGAGATTGAAGGTATTTCACTTATGTTACAGTTAGGAAAAACCAAGGCTTAGAGAGGTTGAGTGACTTGCTGAATGACAGCTACTACTTGACAGTACCTGAATTTGAACCGGATCCTGTCAAAGTCTGTTCCCAACCACTGTGCTGTACTGCTCCCCTCCAGGGACACTGTTCCCTCTTCTCCCATGAAAACTTCTTAAAGCTATTTGTTCTGCTAACTCAGCTGGTACCCCCTGGTCTCAGCTAAGAGGAAAAACAAACACTGAATAATTTTTCATTCAGGGACTCACTTTCTTAACTCAGTATCCCCCAAATCTCCCGTACACCCTCAGCCTACTCTTTGCAGTCTTACTCAACTTCTCCTGGGTTATCTTTCCTTTCAGAATCCTGTGGTGCAATGTCTCCCTCATGTGCTCTTTTTTTTCACAACCATCCTCTCAGTTCAGTTTGTGTTCTGAACTCCTCCGATCATCCCATCAGAATGGATCATTCTCTCAGGGATACACACCCAAGCTTTGATTTCTCTCTGTGCAATATTTGCATTTAACATCAGCCAGTTTCCATGGAACGCTGGTTCAGCCTTCAGGTTTCTAGCCAGGCATAACCCACTGGAATCTACTTTGACTTTTGAAGGGTTTGGGGAAGGCTTCACCATCAGGGACTGAAGATAAAAAGCCCTGGTTTTGCTCTTCTCCACACTCCATCAAAAGAGAGACATTTTGGAAGGAAGAAATTAGTCTGTTCCTTGGAAATTATAGTTAAGGAAACGAATTCCAAATTTCTAGATGATTCGGGCCAAATTTACTGCCATAGTTTTCATTTTTCTAATTTGAAGCTCCTTAGGGCAACTTATAAAACAAGAAACAGCTATATAAATAAAGGACAAATATATCCATGACTGACATTTTTCTTATATTAATAAGAAAAGAATTTCAAAAAGGAATTGTATGTATTTGGTCATGGACTCTATCAGTTTTACCAGACTTAGATTTCTTACGATCATAGGGTTTAAAAAGATAAAATGATCCAGATTGTGTCTCTTTTTTAGTGCAGCTGAATTCAGGGATCTAAGTACTTGGAAGACAGGGGTGCATTACCTTTTTAAAATTTTGAGGTAAATGGTAATAAAAGCTTTAGAATCATAGGCTTTGTGCATATCTTCTGTTTTTGCTCCTAATCCACTTAATTTTTTTTCTTTTTCTGAAACAAATAATACATTGTTGGAAATCTGTTTTCAGAAGAGGTTTTTTAAAAAACATTAAATTTTTCTTCTGTAAAGGAAGATACTTTTCAAAATGTATCTTCATATACTGCCTGTTAATTCTAAGCTTACAATCAGTGTTGGTTGTTACATTGTCCATGTCACATGTTTCTTAATAAGCTTTCAAGAATTTTGCAAGTATAAGAAGTTGTCATTTCACATATTCAAGACCCCCCATACCAGAGATTCTTCATGGCAGGCAACATGGCAAATTAATGATGCAGTGGAAGAGAAACCAGTAAATGGCTTGGGGATGCCAGACCAGAAATTAGTAGTGTATTTTGTCTTTGGGATGTCAGTGAGGCTAAACAAGACATTTAAGTGTCATTGGTAGGCTTGCTTTATAGGCCAAAGAGGTGGGAGGAAAGGAGGATAGGGGGCCTGGTAGAGCAGAAATTCTGAGGAATTGTTCAGTGTCAGAGTTGATTGCTGCTGTTCTGTGTCTTGCCTTAGGTGTATTCCATTTTAAGTTCAAGACTAAGAAAACCTTTCAGAAGGAAAATTGAAACATTTCAAAGCAAATAAATTAGTAAACACTCATGGCTCTCCAGTTTCCCGTGGCAGATTCTGTCTTCTGTTTCCTAAAGGATTCACCCAGGGTTTTTCCCAAACCCTCCAAGTTACTGCTGCTGCACTGTGTGCTCATTACACACTGCTTGGTGCCTCAGTTACAGGACTTGCTTTATCTTGCCTTGCAGTGTCCTTAGTTTCTGGCTTGATTGTCTTCCCTACCTAGATGGGTAGTTCCTTCAGGATGTGGGGTAAATTTTTCACATCTTTGCATCCCTTAAGTAGCTGTGGGGAATTAGGCATAGATCAAAATAAATGTTTGAATAAAAGCATTCAGTTCCCTTAGTATAGTGAAGTAATTGTTTAGTTAGGTGGATAAGGTAATTAAAGAAAATGTTAGAAGCCTATGCAACGGAAGCGAGAAATGAAGATTAAAGCATCTCTGAACATGTAAACCATAGGACAACAAAATTATTTTGTAAAGGCAATTTACTTTCATGTTTAGGAACGAACCTAGATACAACCTAAGGTGAGGCATATCTGTATTTTGTTTTCTATTTATAATTTTAAATCAAGGAGCATTATTTGCTTTATAATTGCATCAGTTGTCATTTAATAAAGGATGGGAACACAGTTCTTATGGGAGACTTTTTAGGTTGATACAATAATATTTCAGTATCCTAGTTGCAGCTATTAAGTTTTGCTATTATAAAGTGAAACAACTGAAATAAAAAGTTTATAATATGCTCTATGGCAAAACCTATATATACTAATTCTAAAAATAAGATGATTGAGAAACAGAAATAGCCTGAAGAAAGGAAACGGGAGTGACATTTAACATCCTATATATTACCTGTAGTGCACAATTGCAACTTATAAGCATTTGGTGCCACAAGGCTGCTTACTAGAATTGTTTCATGAGGGACATTTTATTCACAGTGGCACTGCTATCCATGTATTTTTAAAAAATCCTCAGAAATGGACATTTCTGTGAAGTTTTACTTGTAGTTTCCAGTCGTAAAAAGGTTTCAGTGAGCAGGTGATGGTTTGTCAGAAATGATCTTTCTGTGACAGCTGGACACTTTGGAGGGATGAAAGTTTGAGGTGAGCAATCCCAGGTCATGTCTTCACATTGTGCCATTATTTTTGTATCTAGTTAACTATGCTTGAATCTGTTAATGGATGAAACCACACAGAAGGGCTTTGTTGACATAGAAATAAAACTTGAATTCAACAGACAAAACTGTATCCCACCCCCTCTTTTCCAAAGATGACTTGGGCTAAGGATTGCGACAACATTTTTCATCATTGTGTTCAGCAAGTTCAAAAAAGTCCTCTTGAGGGATATGACCTCTAAGGGCTCCCATCTGTGATTTATCTGTGGGAATATTTGCTCCGGAGTGGATCCCACCGTACTATGAGCCTGACTTTCCTTGTCATTCCCCCTACAATAAATACTATGCAATATTTGTCTGTGTAACAGATAAACAGTTTGGGGATTAAATAGAATGCAGTGGGGAAAAAAGAAGGTTTTTTTGACATGCATTTGATAGGAATGTGTTAATTTCAACAAAACATCTGGTATTTTAAAAAAAAAAGCTGTGAATGCAGGACATTTGAGGGGGTTATGGAAGGAGAAGGGATTTACTGTGCTTAACAACTGCCAGTAGTCATACCACTTCCAAGTTGTGATTTTGTCAGACTTGGAAATTAAGTGGGATCAAGTCTACTCAGCCCTTCAGTGGGAGAAGATCCAAATCCAGCTGCAAGAAGGACCAGTTACTGATTAAGAACTCAGCCTCTACCCATTGTCTCCTTGCTAGTTTTAATTAATTTGCTTCATATTCCCTTTTTAATTTCTGGGTTAAAAAAAAAAAAAAGACTGCCTTTGTGGCTTACTGGTTGAACTTGTACAGCTGAATCTGCAGTAAAAGGTCTTTCTTCATTGGCATTATTTTACTACAGATTTCAGTGTTCTTACTGTTCTACTTATTTTCTTAATAAGGTAATTCAAACTTAGAATAGTTACTATAGTTTCAAAGCTTGATTGAAAGATGCATTCAGTATTTTCTCTAAATAAGCAGCAATTATAACAGCAGAGCTGTAGTTAAAGATAGAATTTATTATAAATCCTGATAGTCTTGCTTCTTAATTACATCAGGCAGAAAGAACGTTTATTCAGTTCAATTCCACATTTATTGAGCACTTAACTCAGCACGATACTGTACCAGGTACTGTGGGG